>NW_024104609.1:2410000-3722221 GCF_003945595.2 Pipra filicauda | reverse complement strand
GTCCAAACCAAACACAGGGGTTTGCATCCCCCCAATCAACATTCCTGTCCTCACCCACCTCTTACATGGCTGATGCTGCTAATTACCACCAAGTAAGTAAACCCCAATTACTACAGAGCAGCCATGGTACCCAGGCTCAGTGGCAGCCACAGCTACTGCAGGTACCCTTAGTGCATCAGGACACATCTGCCTTTGTGTGTCAATACAGATGGGGAGCACACTGTTGAGATGAATCTCCTGACCATCACCACCTCCTGTGCTTTGGCTTACACCATGGACCAGAAAGCCATAGTGTGAACTGGGATCCTCTCAGATGAAACTCAACCCAGTGTTCTCCAGCTGCTGGCAATCACTTGGCATACAGACACAGACCTGAGCTGATTTTCAGTAAGCTACCCTGAAAACCCCACAGTGTGGCCTTGTCTTTATAACCACACCTTTTGCTTTACAGGGCTGCTCCGACTGGGTTGTGTAACTTATTCACATAGGCTTGGCCCCATGGACCCAGGGACAGCCAAGGACAAACACAGCAACTGGTGAGCAGACCAAATCTGCTCAGTGGAAATGGTGCAAGGCAGAGCCTCTGGGGGGGATTGGGATAGAAGATTGATCCTGCAGATAACATCAAGTGATGCTAAAAGTTAAGTGGTCCAAGTTCCTCTTCTTCTCACTGTGTAACCAGAAATCACAAAAAAACCCCCCCACTATTTATAGATTATTTTCTATTCAAATATCAAAAATTAAAGGAGGGGACCAAGTTCTGCAGTTCTTCTGCAATAAATACACAATTGCAGTAGGAATTTTTGCTGAATGAAAGACTGCAGACTTTAGCACATTAATTTTACAAATGTCTTGTCTTCAAATGCTACAGTAATTAGCTTAACTCCTCCACACTTTAAGATGCTTTAAAGTGTGCTGTAGGAATGTCTTAGATTTTAGGGCAAAGCTAATTTAAACTTCACTAGCAGTATGATCTCCTGGGATACTGCAGGCAATGTTGATTTTTATCTGCAAACTCTTCTCTTAACTGTTGCCAAGGTTTTAGATTTTATCATAATGTATTCACAAATATTTATGGAAACTATAATTCAAATATGCATTGGATAAAATTAAACATATTTTACACAAGGTAACATCAGTGCCAGTTTATATAAATAAGAGTTCTTAGCTGCTTCAGCAGGCTTATTTGTCACGTTTAGGAAAAAACACCTTTAAATCCTGACAAAGCTGTCTCATAAAAGAAAGCTAAATCTGTGGTTGTGGCTCACTTGCCAACACACCTTTTTAGTGTGCAGCAGCTATTGCAGAAGTCACCACAATGCTTAGAGCACAGCATTTGCTTGCCCTGGGGTGTGTCATAGGCACTGAGGTGCATGGGCTGCTCCAGGGGAGAGCTGACAGTTCATGTGCTGCACAGAGGAGCAGCACAGAGCAGGGCTGGAATTCACACACTCGGGGAACCCCCTCTCTCTGGATCCGATATGTTTCTGGGGAATGAAAATTTTCCCATGATTGATCTGACTATGGGAATACTTTGGACACAAAAATGATGCAGGTAAAATAATACTCATTGAAACTTTTCAGAGAAAATAAGGAAATGCAACATGAGAACTCATCAACTTCTGTATGTTACAGATACGGAACTTGTTCAGTGTAATAAAAGAATCATGGGAAAAGCAGAGGCAGAGGAAACAAAGCAAAGAAGGTACTCAACATTTCCATGGCTTATAAACTTAAATTCAGTATTTTAAGTGTGAATATCTACTGTTAGCTCTGCAACCTCAAAAATGCCTACAGCGTATGCATGTCATTCATGATTTTCTACAGTTTTAATTCAGTGTGCTGCTCAAGTTGTTGGGAGAAAAATTTGTGGAGAGAAGGGGCAACACTTAACAGTGGCAAAATTAACCTTGCAGTAACCAAAGCTGGAATCCAACTTGGCTTCAGATAAACACAGACAAATGGATTTATACATACTTTGCACTGGAGTTTGTATTTAACCCAAATTACACTAGTTAAGGATTTATCCCTGCAAGGGCAGTCACAATGCAAGAAATCTTTCATCTCATTCTGCTTCTATTTTAGCTTGGCCTAATTAATTGTACCTGGCAAACCTTCTTGTTAATCTCATAGCACCTTCACTCCTATGTCATTGACTGGTTTTCTACCCATTCTACATTTCTCGACAGGGTAAATGAGCCTATACAGAGGTCTGTGCTGTCACAGCTTGGATTTAAGATCATAGTATCACTGAAGGGTTGGGGCTGGAACCACCTAGTCCAATCCTCCTTCTCAAGCAAGGCCACCTGGAGCCAGTTGCCCAGGACCATGCCCAGATGCATGTACTGGACCTTTAAAAGTTCCTAAGCCAAAAGGAGGGTGAATTTCATCTGAGCCTTTTGGAAAGGGAATGTTATCAGGTAGAGTAGTCAAGCAGAATCCATGAGTAATAAAAAAAGCATGTCTGGTATGCACTTAAAATGAAGGTCTCCTCCATACATGACAGTGACTACATTACACTGCAGTCACCTGTATCCCTGGACCTCAGGGATTGATGGACCCCACTGAGGTGTTGGAACAAAGCTTCAGATTTGTAGCTGTAGACATCCATGGGTGCTGAAAACAGTTGGAACTATTTTTTCCTACTGCTTTGGACTAGGCCATTGCTCAGTAGATGTCTTGTGCCATCACAAATACTAAGATAGGTGTGTTTGTCACCTTTAAAGCCCTCAACTTCATATTTAAATCACTTGTTCTCTGGTTATTTTCTTGACTGGATTTTTTTAAGTTCCTTTGACTACAACAGAAATGAACAACCGTATGAGCTCAATCATCAGCTTAGATTCTAATCCACCCCCCCACATACAGTGAATGACTAAACTGACAGTCCTGCCTTGATCTGTTATGCAGGTCAAATGAAGAACAGGGAAGGAAAAAAAGACCTATCAGTATTTGAAACACTTATTCCTTTCATGTGTTGTTTTCAGTTACATATTTTGTTGCACAACCCTCCATTTTCTAGACCTTCTTGGATTTTTTCCTGTTTCCACTCGGTAGGTATATGACTGCTGTTGGAATTATGCTGCAGCCCACCAGGATTGAGAGCCAGGTACTTCTCATAATGGGAGGTCAAACTAAATGAAAGTCAGAGCCCCACCAGTTCTCACAGCTGAATTCCAACACTGGATATGACATGGCCAAGGGGAAAATATTGGATTTATTTTTATGAGTTAGTCATAACCCTAATGCCCTTAAGAGGTACTGTGAGAAGTGAATCCATTCATAAGGCCAACAAGGTCACTTTTAACTTGTAAAAATAAATCCAATATTTTTCACTATGTCTTATTAGGTTTGTACAATGCAGCAACCACTGTGGTTTGTTTTAAAAACGTCACTTCCCACGACTGCTTATATTGCTTTTTAGCATGATTCCCCTGTTCCTCAGCTCCCAAGGTCTGTATTGCCTCTCTCACTGCCTTTGTTTGTGCTTTGAGATGCAAGGACAAAACACATCCTCTTACTGAAAGTACTCTCAAGTTTAATGTTCATCCCTTGCTCTAACACTTCATTGTCACAGCTCTCTCTTTTCTGCCTCACATGTTTAATGCATTCCTGGTATTTCTCTCGGTTGCTCCCACCCAGTGCTCCCACCCAGCCTCAGCCGTCACTGACCTGTCTCTGTCTCCTGCCAACAGAACTGCAGTCAACAGAAATCTGCAGCAGCATATAGAATTTGTTGGTTAGCCTGGTCTGACAAATAGTCTAATAATCAGCCTAAATTTGAGAACTTCTTGAGCTTTCTCTTTCCTTCTCAAGGCTTCAGTAGCTGTCCACTTAGAAGAGAATGGGAGAGCTGGGATGTGACCTGGAATACTTGTCCCAGCCCATGAAAACTGCCTTTTTAGGCCATTAGAAGTCATGCAGACCTCAGGACTGTCTGAATTTGAACAGCATTTCCCAGACAGAAAGAGCCCATTGCACATTTCCTTCTTCTCCCTTGTAGCCCATGCCACAATTCACAAATAGCAGGAAAAGGCAGTGGGTATGGAAAGTCCACGGGGCGGGCTGGAACAAGCCTGACACAGCCTTATAGCCAAAGAAGGGAGGTTTCAAGTGACTGTTGACACACATGGGAGTGGGAAGATTTGGGATGGTACAGTCACACCTTCTTGTCTGCAAGAGAAAGGAGGGAAGCACTTGGTGCCCAGTGGAGCTTGAAGAGCTGAGCCCCAGAAAGTCAAGAGGAGATTACAGGGGTAGGACAGGAAGTGTTTCAGAGGTGGTGAAAGGAGGAATCAGTTACTCATCCCTTCAAAACATAAGGAAAAATATTATTTCAGGGATGATGCTAATACTTGCCACCAGGAAACCAAAGGAAAGCAGTGGATCAAAGAACATGGATGGAGCAGAACAGTTTGCTCTCAATATAATTCAAATTTGTTGGCCAGCTTCTGCTTCTGGGCAGAAGCTTTAGGGGCATTCATAAAAATCTAATTAGAAAATAACATCTCTCATGAATTATTAGCTCTCCTCATATCTGGTTGTAATAGATTAAATTAAAGTCACAAAACCAGCAAAATATACTAAATCAATTAAAAAAGGAGATTTTAAAGTCAATCACATTATATTGCTTCCTTTTAAAACACTTAAAAAGAAATGGTGGTTTATGCCAAGAAGCCTCTCTAGAAAATATTTGCTTTTCCCCTACAGGAATTTGTAAGTTTCCAAAAGCCAAGAAACTTGTATTTTTTCTCCCCCTTAATACTAAGCAAAACATAAATTAAGCTGGGAACAGTTACAGGAACTAAAAAACCTGCCTCTTTCCTTAGTTTTGCCCATGCATCCACCTGTATGTTCCCATTCAATTAAATATGATGAGCCTACATTTTTACTGGTGAAGACAGAGCAGAATTTGGCTTTGAACAAATTGTAGTTGTATAGATCTGGATCAGTCCCTTCTTATCCAAATTCTGAACTATATTCCTTCCCAGCAACGATTTTCACTCCCTTTGTACTAATGATTTCACTAATGTAAATGACTGCACAAGATGCAAAGGAAAAGCAGACCTTCAGCTGTGTGTCTCGGTGAGAAAAGGCTCTGCACGAGCACAGCAGCTCTAACTGTTCCCACACAGCTCTCCTAAAAAAGAAATGGCCACGTCTTTATCATTTCCAAGCTCCAGCTCCCTGCTTGAGTAGCACCTCCAGATCATATAGTGCAATTTGAAATCTTGGCACTTGGCTTTCAATAATTCCCTGTTAGATTACTGTCTGTGGAAGAGCATATAACACAACTGCTACAAATGCTGGGAGCAAAATCTTCAATAACAACTTAGCGCATATGATAACTTTCCCAATTTCCTGCATCTACACCACCTATCTCTTTACTCTGGTCTGTAGCAGCTTGTTTCTTTATTGAACATCTGCCTTGGGATCCCCTGTCATAAAAAGTAATAAACACATCAATCCAAAAGAAAGAGTATTGCATGGCCCAAAACTACTTAACCAATCAAATTGGCAGCTGGTAGCATGAAACTAAAGGGATAAAACTCCAAGGTGCTTTTTATACGGTGGATTTCTAATGATATTACACACCTGCTGCCTTTTTGCACACCTAGCTGCCTGAGCGCTTCAAATAAGTTAATTATAGTTTCTAGCACCAATTATAGATTTCAACCTTTGTGGAAATACAAAGCAATGGGATTAATTTGTAAATCTGCTATCTCACTGATATTTGACAGCTATTGCTTTGATTCCCCTTCCTACAAAATACAGATGGATTGTCTTGGGAAAAAGCATTCTTTAACCAAATAATAATAAAAAAGCACAATAAAAATGCCTTGTAGCTTATTATCTACAGACCCTACAACTTGTAACTGTGACTGTAATTATAGTTGTTCGAGTTTCCCCTGCAGGTTTTGCTAAACAAACAAATGAAAAAGATAGCCAAAAGGAAAAACAAAAGCAATTTATGCTTCCCAGTTATCATAATATAAATATCCATAGATTGCTTGCATAGAAAGTAGATCAGATCTAATCTTTCACCAGAGTTTCTTGTAAATTAGAAATTACATTTACTCCAGGTATATGCTGTTTGCCCAGTTCATATCCAGCTGTAAATTAGAGCAGTTTTGCCTTTTGGGAGAAAAAAACTCACTTTCAAAATGTGTCTTATTGACTGTGTATAGATTACCAGCAGCTGATCCATGAAGTAGATTTGGAGGTAGAACTGCCTATAGGCAACTTTCTTTATTGATTGTAGATTGATATTCAGTTGATTTTTAAGAAGAGCAAAAAAAAAATAAAGCTGCAATGTAACTGCCAACTCTTTGTAGGAATAACAGAAACAGTGTGCCCAGGGAAGTGGTGGAGTCACCATCCCTGTGTAGGTGAGCTGATTTCTAACAGGACTGAGTTCTCAAAACAGCCTTTTCCTTACAGGAAATGCCTCTCTTGCATTCTCATAAAACCTGCAGAAACTTACTCTCTTATTCAATTAAGTTTGGGTTAAATAGTTCTTTGGTTGATTATGGTACAGAACTAAGACATACACATCTGAGAATATAGCACAATTGCAAACATACTTCCTTAGGAAACCTGGTGAAATGATTTATTCTTCTGAAAAACCTCTGCTCAGAAAGATAGCAAACTGATGTTCCAAGCACCAGCTTGGATCCAGCAAAGCACTTACACATTTTCCCAATTAAAACTCATGCAACTTAAATATACATCCAAGTGCATTGGTGGTTTGGGGCTGAAAAGCTAAATGCCTAGCCCAGTTCTACTCAGTGTCACACTGACTATTAAAAGCAATGTTTGTCCATTGTGGATAATTGTTGGAAGCTTGAAAAACATTAGCTTTTATACAGCCAAACCACTTCAAATAACATTACCCTAGTTTTATAAGTGTAAAACACAGAAAGTCCTAGTTTTCTCAGGCTTACTAGAAAGAAGTTGTTGTGTGAGCAGCAGAACTAATGAAGCCTAATTTCCCATGAATTCAAATTCTTTGTCACCAAAATCCTGCCCCTATCCCCTCACCACAATAGTCCTGCTCTCTCCATGTTGTGTAGTGTTTCCTCTCTCCAGGACACAGCCCGTGCTGTGACTGACTGACCAGCTGGCTGCTCCAATGGGACACTGATGGTTATATTCTGTTGGTTCCTCCTCAGAAGAGACACTGCTGTATATCTCTCCTGTTTTGCCACATTCTAAACTTCATGAAAAAATCTCAGAACTTTGGTCTCTGAGACTGGAATTTTTATGTCATATTGGATTACAGTCAGCCATAAATTCAAAAGTCTTGAGGACAACGAATTACAAACATCAGAGCTTGGTCCACAGGGACACCAAAGCCTTGTTCATACAGATGGAAGAGTCCTGCTGAAACATGTCCATGCCTGAATTTGATTCCTCTATTAATCACAGAATATGTTAAATTATTTACTCTACCAAAAGCAATACTGTCTGCAAAACACCATAGCACACTCAGGACTGTGGAGAAACACTCCCACCTACCTTTCTGCTTTCCAGCATGTCCACCAGCTTCTTCCAGCCTGCTTGAGGTCCTTCCCATCAAGTTTCTAGCTCCCTCCTTTGTTACAGATTGAGACCTGTCTCCTGGGCAGCTGGGAAAGTAAATGGAGTTTTTGCACATGTGCTTCCACTTCCTGTCATCTCAGACTTACTACAGCTGCAGATAACCATGTCCATTGTGTTTTGGGCCTAGAGAGGGGTGGCATCAATGAATTGCAATTTTCCCCTGACAAAGAAAGCTGTTCCTCTGTATTTGATGCCATTATTTTTATTCCTTTGTAAGCCCAACTTATATGACAACTACCTTCATGGTTTATAGAAGGCAAATTAAGGATACAAGGAACACACTAAAGCAAAAAACCCCCACTAAAATACTTTTACTGCAGGTAGAATTCCATGATATTTGTGAACTATCTATGGAAAAGCATGCCCACCAGCACATTACATTTGTAGAGTGCATAATATGATTAACTACTCCTTCCTAGCTGGCACATCTCAGATTTCCTGTAATAGCAATATTCAAATAGCAATATTTAAGAGAAGAAACTGCTGTAGCAGCAAAAGATTATACACTGGTGCAGTTTGTAAGATGGGTCTATGTATTTTTTCACTGCTGATCATTTCACTTCTATCCCAAATTTTCAATTTCCACCTTTAAAAAAAGACCTTCTTGCTCCTTGATACTAATACTTCTCATACAGTTCCATAAGATAGATCCTAGTAAATACATAATATTTGAAAAATATATGAAGTATTTTACATCTCATTCCTCCTGAAAATCCACTGGTAGATAACTGATAAATTACTCATAGCTGCTTCTATGATTTGGGGTAGTTAATTTTGATGTGTGTGGTTCCTCATTAGTGTTTGAGGTTTTTTTCTTTCTGATTACATTCTCTCAAACTACTGGCAAGGCCACTTGCTTGAGGAGGGTAGAACTGAAGTGCAGCACTTCATTTCAGAGTACATTATTTGGTGACAGGCAGGCAAAATTACTTCACTGGGTGTTTATCTGCCCTCCTAATGGACATGAGGTCCAAGCCCCCTTCCCTGTATGACTTTTTTATGCTTAAGTACATGAGTTTCCTGAGCTATTGACTTTGTCTGCTTTTTAGCACTGGGCATGGCACAAAGATTTATGTTGCTCTGTGTGACCATACCAGTCATCCATCACTATTAATTACAATAAAATCTTTCTCCTTGTTTTTAAAAGCCCTTTGAATTAGTTTCCACTATGAAGTTATACCACAGATGTTCAAGTTCTTGTGAACATGGAGAAGGTAAATATTCTTGCTAGCACCTTTGTGATCTATCTAGCCTTCTATGTCGGGGAGAAAGTCAAGGGACTTGGATGACTAAAGGTGATTTTCCTCAGCCAAATTTAGCTGAAAATTACACAAGCAAGTTATCTCAGCTCTCTCTGGAGTTAATGAGAATAGACAAGACTTCTTCAGAGACAGTTCATGCTAACCTGAAATAACTACCAAATCCAGGTGGAATGATTAACTCTCTGGAGATGCTTCTTGATTTTCATTCATTACAGAAACCATCTCAGAATATCATAGAATCAGCTGGGTTGGAAGGGACCTCAGAGATCATCAAGTCCAACCCTTGGTCCACTACCATCATGGTTATTAGACCATGGCACTAAGTGCCACATTCAGTCTCATCTTAAAAACCTCCAGGGATGGGAAATCCACCACTTCCCTAGGCAGCCCATTCCAATGCCTGATTACCCTCTCTGCAAAGAATTTCTTCCTAATATCCAATCTAAACCTCCCCTGGCACAGCTGAAGACTGTGCCCTCTTGTCTTACTGATAACTGCCTGGGAGAAGAGACCAACCCCCACCTGCTACACCCTCCTGTCAGGGAGCTGTAGAGAGTGAGGAGGTCTCCCCTGAGCCTCCTCTTCTCCAGGCTGAACAGCCCCAGCTCCCTCAGCCTCTCCTCATAGGACTTGTGCTCCAGTCCCTTCACCAGTCTCGTTGCTCTTCTCTGGACCTGCTCCAGCCCCTCAATGTCCTTCCTGAACTGAGGGGCCCAGAACTGGACACAGCACTCAAGGTGTGGCCTCACCAACGCTGAGTACAAGGGAAGAATCACTTCCTTGGACTTGTTGGCCACACATTATCCCATATGACCCTCCATTTATCTTTTTTTAAACCAAACACATGAGGTGCATTAATGTTTCATCATCTGCTCTGGCTGCCCCATTCCAGGAAGCCCCACTGTGGTAAATGGTGGATATTTCAGTGGGACCACATTCATCCCATATCTCAACAACAGCCCTCTGCATGGCTCTTGCCATCTGTCTGATTGGGAAGGAGTTAAAATCCTAATTTCACTATTGCATTTCACTTTAAAGATAAGCCTCTTTTATTGCAGCGTGGCTCAAACCCTCGGCTTGCACCAACACTGCTCAGCAGAGCGTTTGGTTTTCTCCTTACATCACATTTTAGAGAATGTTGTGTTTTATAAGATAAAATGATAAATGGCCTGACTTAAATGACCGGAGGGTATCTACTTTCCTGCTACTCTATTTAAAAGGTTTCTGTGAACATTTTACACACCTTATTGTGTGACTGTGGCTGTCTAATAGCAAAGGAAACAATAGCCTCTGATGTCCACAGAGGCAGGGCATACCACACAGGTGCCATGTTTTACAACACCACTATATCTTGTCATTCAGAAGTGCTCCCTGAACAAATTGCCTGTCATATTTAAAGATAAAATCTGACAGTGCCAGAGTTGACAAGTAGTCCTCAACCCTGACATACAACACGGAGCTGAATTTTGCTAGATTCATTGTAGATGGATTTGTCTTTAGAGATTCACAGCAAAGCTAACTGCTGGCAGAGCAGCAAAAATTATTTCAAAACATTGCTAAGTGTCAGACTTTATTAAATGGTTGCCTTAAAAAAAGGGGGAAAAAGCTTCTGTGTTAGCTTTAGAAAAGAACTGTAAAGAAATGTTTTTAAATATTTCACTTCTCAAATATAATAAATAAAAAATAATGATGTATAGTGTTTCTAAATAATAGAAAATTTTGCAGTACATTTCAGGAAGTGCATATTCATTGCTCCTTAACACTGGGATATATTTACACTACAGGAGCTTGTATTCTTTTATCTTTTGCCCGGTGAGGCTCTAAAAGGTATGTACAGTAAATGAAAATGAAGAAGGAATGACAGTGCTCAGCAATGACCATGCACTGCTCAGGTGGTGACTGGGGACAGTCAGAGGGCTGCCTTGGGTAAGGAAACACTAGTGCTGCAGTGCTATTTGCCCCCAGCAGCACCACAGGGAACAGAGGATGGAGGTACAGAACTATGAAACACAAGTGGCAATGGCAGACGGGCAGAGACAGGGCAGGTACTCTGCAGGTCTGGTGAAATGCCAGCCTGTATCTGTTTCCAGATGAGCCCCTTTTTGTTCTCTTTTGGGGTTCTGAGGGGGTGAAGAGCCACATACATGTTCATCTGCTTATGCACCTCTTTGTAACCATTTTATGCCCCCATTAGATCCCCATATATTTAACTCCCTCCTTGGCTACAGAATGCAAACTTTGGCATGTCTAATTGGAGAGATTGTTCTGATCCTGGTCATTAGCCATTAACAAGGAGTTACACGTTTGTTCTCAAAGAGGAAGAAGAAAACCATCAAACATTATCTACAGTTCAACATGCCACGTTGTGTCAAATCATTTCACAAAGACAGCTCTGACATCTTTCCATACCTACTGCCAGCTGAGTGCTGGCTTTAACAATGTAAAGGGAATGTGTCAGTAACCACGGCTGGCCACCCCCTCCCCAGCCACCCCCATCACTGCTCTCACCACTCTGCTGCTGCTGGAACTGCTTGTCAAGCTGTGGATTAAATAAACACTCAATTGGTGGGAAAACCAGAGAGGACACTGCCATAGCTGAGGTCAGCAGGTATCACACACAGTACACGTAGGGGCAAACAGGACACCAGTGGAGGAGACAGTCTCATCAGCAATTGCAAAAGACATCTGTCACAGTGAGCACAAACAGCATGCAGCTGAGTCCCAGAATCACAGAATGGAAGGAACTTCACAGATCATCCAGTTCACACCCCCCTGCATCAAGCAGGGACATCTTCCACTAGACCGGGTTGCTCAGGGCCCCACTCAAGTTGGCCTCGAGCACTTCCAGGGATGGGACATTCAAAGCTTCTCTGGACAACCTGTGCCAATGCCTCATCACCACCACTGAGTTACGCTTCTTCAAGGAAGGGGACCCTCACTACAGAGCCGAGGCCATCAGTGAATGTCAGTACACATGAAAAACCAGGGAGAGAGACAGGGAGAGTAAGAGGGAGGACTGTGCTGTGTCCCCAGCAGGAAGGTGAGACCAGGGGGCTGCAGCCACGTTTCCAGAGGGGCTCTGGTGCCACTTTGCTACTTGAACTTCTGACAAGCTAGTGCTGATGTAGGAGTCTGGGCCAGCAGTATTATGCAAGTGTCCTGGGTATCCAAAATGACTGACATCAGTTAAGCTAGGAGCAATGACTGGAGAGCCTACTGCTACATCTTGCATGTAAAACTGACATGTGCAGAAGGCTGTGGAATTACAAAATTGGGAATTAAGTGGTCAGAGACAGGCAAGGTCTCAGCTACTGCCCACACCTCCAATTTATATTTCAGTCACAGACCTACCATGGAAATTAGGATTTGAATTCAAGAATAATGGGTGAAAATACCAGGATGCCTTGGACTTTCTGGGAATCAGAGGGGCAAGCAAATCCACCCTGCTTTTGTTCAGACACACAAACTCAGTGGTGGCTCTAATGCTCTCTAACTGCTGGGATCTCCCTTCCCTGCCATGGAGGGCTGCTGCCCAGCCATGCTGTTCTCCCTGTGCTGGTGACTGTGAGGCAGGTTTGCCGCTACAGTGTGCATAGTCCTGCACAGTGTGGGGAAATAATACCTTTGGAGTGAGAAAGTTCAGGCATAGGCACAGCCCACTGTGTCTAATAAACTCACCCCTGCCCAGCCCTCTCCCAGCCTCTTGGCTGAGACACGCCATGGGACATGTTAAGACTCAGCAAAGGACTACTCAGCTGTGAATTCAAATTGCAGCTCTAACTTGACTGAGGCAGCCTCTTCTGAGTGCCTCTTTTACTGTCCATCTCAGCTGGTTCCCTGGACTTCAACCACAGGAGTGGCTCTTGTGTTTTTTATCTGTTGGATAAAAATACCTGTTGCCATCACCAGCTGCACTCAGTCCATGAAGAAAATAACCCAGACTTTACCAAAGTAACCCACAGAGGGACACTTCTCACTGTCTCCAACAGAAGAGCCATTTATGTGAGTTTCATTTTCTTTCTCACAAAACTTTTCTGTACCATGGACCTATCTACTAGTCACTACACTGAAAAAACCTCCCTGAGTACTCCATCATCCTGTTTCCTACAAAGCATGACTTTGCCTTAGGAATGGTGTTAGCAAAAGATGTAATTGTCATTCTCCCGGGCTGCATCAAATCTTATTTAAGGATCCTCTCAATTTCTCTTAGAGGCACTTCACCCTAGAGAGAACCAATCCATTATTGGAAGAAGATGTTCTGACCCCATTAGCTGGGCAGATGCGTGTTTGAACTACAGACCTCTGAGCATCCTCAATCCAAGATGAGCTAGCTCAAGCGATGGGGTCTAGAAGAGATGCATCCTCAGAGATCCCTTTGCTTCCTGCTTGCATCAGGCAAGTGCCAAATCCACACTGCAACAGGCAGCTGAGAGATCAGTATGACCAACAGCTGACTGAAATGAGAGCTCGCAAGGTTATGCAGATAAATAAATCCCGGGAAGCATAACTTTGGATGTATGCTTTGTTTAAAAAACAGCATTGGAAAGTAATTCCCTGTGATTTATAATTCTTATATTGGCATATACTAAAAATCAGTGTGTTACATTGAATTTTTTTAAAAGACTGCTCTGTTCCCAGCTTGCTTCATGTATGTTTGACTTTGGCCCTCTGAGAATATCAGAAGATGCATAATATAAGCCTTTAAAAGTAGAAATGTGATAACTTAGTTAGTCATTTGTGGCTCTGACTGTAATGAAAGTGCTGTTGCCCAGTAAGCTTTGCTCTACATTGATTTTTCTTCTATCAGCTGGGAGTTCTGGTAAAAGAACAATAGATCTAATAATATCAGCAAAGCAAAGAAAGTAAGGAACAGTGAGCTCTTCAATATAGGTAAGTCAAACCACAATCAATTTCCAGATTTGAAATTATGTTTTTAAAATGTATGTTTAATACAAGACCTTGTTCTATGTCTATCAAGTCAAAGCTTGTACGGTTTAAAATTCCTGAATGACTGCTTTATCAAGTAGCCCAGCGTTGGGCCCCAGAGGTTAAGCAATAAAGGAGAAACAAAAATAACTTAAAAGTTTCTGCAGCCCGTTGAACCCAGCAACAGCTCCTGAAACCACTTTTACATTCCTACAGTTTGACATACCATAAAGCCGCAGATACACTGAAAAGCTATGAATTTGCTAAGTAGGATTTAACTTCCTCTTGTTGTTAGAGGTCATTAAATTTATTGGATGTTCGTAAAATCCTTGTAAACAGAAAATATGAAGGTTTATAAAAGAGTGCCCTTTATTTTCACCCTAATAATTAACATGCAACCAGGAATAGGATAGTAACAGAAATCTAATTTATGAAGTGCCATTAGTTCCAAAATCTTAGTGATATTTATGCAGCAAGTTTCACACATACCTGCTGAAATATAAGTGTGCAAAGGGAGTATCATACACATAAGATGAAAATTTGCATGTATGGTATTTTTAGTAGATATCACTCAGCTACAAATTCTATAATCATAGTCTGGACTCCCTGAAAAAGCAATTATTCAGAGTGATAAAAATTTTCTTTACTTCTTTTTTTGCCTATTTACAAACTCAGTGTGATTCTTCTGTTTTGAGATGATGGTTCTTAAATACGGATGATGTTGGAATAAAAAAACCCAACACTTTTAAAAATGTTTAGCAAAAAACACTTGGAGTTATGAGTGCATGACCACAAAATAAAGACACCGGCTGACAGATAAACTGCACACCTGCAACTTCAGCAATATAGCTCGAGACCTTTCAGATCAGAAATGAAGTCTCATCACAGAAAGGAAAGAATACCTTTTAGCTACAGCAGGGTGTATATACGGAACTCTGATTTGCAGGGTGATAAGTGTGTGTAACAAGGTGCAAGAGCCTTTATGGTGAAAAGACAACTACGAGTCTGTCTCGTCAAAGAGAATTTAGTTTCTCCTGACCGATTTCCTATAGAAAGAATGGAATTGGGGTAAAAATCAAAATTCAACAAACAATGAATCCTTATTAATCTCTGTCTCATTTAAGACAAGCTGCTTTTGAGTGCAGAGACCGGAAGAGCTTCTCAACCCCCTCAGAAGATGCCTGTTCTTGAGTCTCCTTGTGCTTGTGTCCCCCCAGCAAAGGCCCCTTTGTTGCATCTTTTTTTTTGAAAGGTCACTACCGCCTTTTTATGTTTTACCCATTTTTATGAAAAGTTAAGGAAAAGGAAAATATGCTCTGAGACAACCAGAAAAAAAAGGAACTGTTTAAGGCACTGTAGATCCCAGGGACACTCATCTTGGTCTTTCTAGATACATATACTATATATCGCAATGGATTGTAAGGAATGTTTCAGAATCACACTGGTTTTGCAAATGGGTCTCCATCCAGTTGCCTGACTTTTACTTAAGTCAATTAAATCTTTTCTAAAGCCAAGGAAAGAATGTTCTAGGCTAAGAAATCAAATTTCTTACCTCTTGGATGCCTTGCTGACTCTAAGTTGGAGTGTCTGTGAATAATGCTCTCTGTCAACTTTTTTGCTTGGAGACTCCATTCCATCCTGGCCAATATTATTCACACTTTCATCACCTCTTGGCCGGAATCTAGTAATGCAGAACAATTTGGGCACACAGTCTTTGGCCTTAAGGGAACTCCAAGTAATACAGAACACTGCAGTGCATCTCAGCCACACGGGCATGTGCACATCAAATCATCCTGCTGTTCTCCACAATGGCTCTCTTCAGAGTATCAAAGGAAATTTGCTGTTTCAATCCTTGCCTTGTTATGCAACCTGAATCTGGGATAGCATGGACTTAGCTTTCCACAGCCCTGGGATGGAGACAACTAATGACAACTGTTCCTTTGATGCAGTACAACCCTCCACAAAATCTGATGTGGGTGGTAGGTAAATCTGTGAAATGAAGCTCCCTAGAAACAACAAACATCACAAATCTCACTACCTTTTAGTCTATGTGCAAGAGACATTTCTCTGATATTGCCTTGTTTAACATGACTGCATGTTTTAAATTGCAAACTCTACAGCAACAAACATGGAACAGTTTATACACTCAAACAGGTTGATGCAGAGCTGGCAGGCACTGAGTTCCTACTACTCACACCAAATAAGAGTTTGTGTCAGACGTGGGAAGTGTGAGGTTGCACAGCCAGAAGAATATGTTCTCAACCTAGTAGAGCCTTAAATATTTGCTGAAGTAAATAGTATTACAGGGGGTAGAAGTCAGTTATATTCATTTATGGTCTGACTCTAATCAAAGTAACAAAAATTAATCTGCCTTTCTTACTAGAAGATTTGCAATACAACCAGAATTTGATTCTATCAATTCAAAGAATAAAGACAAATTCTTCACTGTCTATTTTATCTATTTACCATTATTAAATTGCCAGCATAAGCAGATGTGGATAACTTTGCACTTAACTTGGACTTGCCACACTGTTCAAGTAGTTAGAAATGCGTCACTGAAGAGTAGACTCAGAGCATCTTCGAGTTTGCTGCTTTGAAGAAGCTTCTCTCTCACTATTTGGCATATAGGAAGCTTAGAGAAAACAATTTTCTCACATAGGCACCCGAAGTTAGATGGTGGGAAAAATATACTTTTCTTCCACGCACTGCAACAATGAGGGATTGAAGACAAGACCTAACACACTCTATAGGGCAAATGATAGACACAGATTATTTAACTGGTTTATTTGATAAATGTCAGTAAATCAGTAAATACATAACACAAACTTATATTCTCACCATATATCTTGCATAATTATATAAATAGTCCTTAATAAAAATTACATGTGGAAGTACTAAACAAAAAAGGAGCAAAATAAAATCCTAATAAATTGGTTTGAAAATAAATGTACTTCAGAGATTGCTATCTGATATATAATTCTAAAGTTTTCTCACTTTAAAGTCATGTCAGTCTAAAAAAGAACAAAACTTATTAATAACATTACTGTTAATACTGAGACAAAAGGGAAAGGAGGGCCATTAGTTGACAGAAGAGAAAGAACAGCAATGAAAGAAATGTGGAATCCTTTGATAATGTTTGGGTAATACACTATTAGGATGTTCATCAAAATAACTAGTAAAGTAGTGCTCTCAGTAAAGTACTACCAGACTACCAAATAGGTACCAGACTAAAGTGCTAATAGGTGCATAACCAACATTCCAGTTTGTTCCAGCAACTCATCTTCACCTTAGTAAATAGCACAAATACCCACAGGGCATTTTCTTAAGAGTTTCCTAGTACAGCAGTTATACCCCCTTGAGGGCATGCAGTGGCCATACTTTAAACAGAGGTAAAAGAGTGTGGACTGTATTATATTGTATTATATACTGCATAGTCTCCATGGAATAATTTAATAGTTCCAATAAAACTTACCTTTTCCACTGAGAGCTCAGGGACCTCGAATGTAACTAAAAGACTCACTGGAAAGTTTAATCAAACCTTCGGAGGCACAAAAGATCTCTATTACATGAGATGCATTATCATGTCTTATGCAAATAAATATTGTGCTAAATATGACGTGAGTAGGTCAGATTAAAGCTCCACTTACAGATATAACTTTGGAGGACAACAAGTTCTATGAGAGCATCTTTAATCTGTAAACTTAGCTGGTTAACTGGAAGTGATGGGGATATACCACTGATGGAGGGTTACACAACCCCCAGTTCCAGTGCTAGCAGTCAGATCCCTGCTGCACTTTTGACCTCTGCCTCAGTTTCCCTGTGTAAAGAATCCTGAGATCTTAAGATACAGAATCGCTTCTAAAATACTACAACGAGATGTCAAAATTTTTCAGTGAAGATTTTGAGCAAAGGGCCTTGGAAAATTTCCTCCCACTCCACATATGTTATACCGTGAGGGTTACAATGAACTAGGAAAAATGAAAGGCTTGTGAGAACGTACAGGTGATTTCACTGCATTTGTTTTTCCTTTTTTTATGTAGACATTCCTCTTCCACAAGAAACAAAGCTTCTCAGGACATGCCAGATAGCAAAATGCCCTAGTCATACATGCTTAGTTTCAAAGTTACATTTCTACTCAGACAGAGAAATCAATGTATACTATATTAAAAACAATCATCATAGCCCTTCAAATGATTGGATAGCTTAACTTTGAATGCAATTCAACCTAATAAAGGCTTTAATGGCCTTTGACAGATTGTTCCACTGATCAAGGGACATGTATGAAAATAACTGCCTACCAAGCCCTGATTTGATTTTAAGAAAAGAAAACTGAAGGTTAATGGTAAACAGAAGTTGATTGTTCACATTTTCACTGAAATAACTCTATCTGACCTGTTCTTAGAAGCAGCAAAATAAAGGATAATGGGAATCCTATACACCTGACTTTTTACTTTAGTCTGTAATCAAGGGGACTAATCAGATCAAGATGTGTTGGCATGAAAGCAAATATTCGATGATAGAGAGGGGGAGGAGAACAACTTTTGTGACCAAATTCTTAGTCATCATGGACAAGCCCTCTAAAACCAGTGGAGATTTAGGGGATGTAAACCACAGTATAATACATCCTTTTGGATTATGAATATCTCCAAAGCAATAAGGAGATAAACCATAGTTTTCATGACATATGTGAAGTGCTCATGCCCAAATATCAGCATTTTAATGTGATAATTTTATCAGTTATTTCTTGGCTTTTACATGTTATTCAGCCAGTTCTGCAGCCTTTCTACGTACAGTCTCTTTACAACTGTATAAATTATCTTCTCCTGTTCAATGAATGCCCTTAGGCTAAGATGAAGAGGATAGATGAATGTAAATGAAGATGCAAGCCCAGCCACATTGAAGGGGAAGAGTCAGTTTGGACAGGAAAGAGAACAGTGGTCCTATTCAGGATTGCCTCTGCCTCTACAGGTGGGGTGAGGTGACAGCCAGAATCAGACAGATTGGGAGTCCTCCAAAACACCAGTGTTGGTGGTTCAGCCAGAGTCCTTCATCACTCCCCAGCAGCTCCCCTCCTCTAATGCCAGGTTAGTGTAGTGCTGAGATTTTCATTCTCTTGTGGGGAGTGCAGAGGGTGTCTTTTTTGGGATGAGGAACCTCACTGCAAACAGTATCCTCCTTGTCTGACTCCTCCCCATGGCAGCTCACCATCCTGGTGGGATAGGTAAGAAGATGAGCTGCAGCAACCTGAATCTCAAAAGGGAAACAGATGTTGAGTGGAGTCCATGGAGGGGCAGTAGGACAGAGGTGGAGGACAAAGCTGGGGATGAGAGTTTCTCACACCTGTTGCTACAGTGGAACAACCACTCTTACCAACTCTGTAACCTTGGTGTGAGCAGAGAGTGGTCAGCTCCTAGCAAAAAGCTGAGGACCAGCTGTCAGGGGCAGGAAGGGGTTTAAGGAGCCAACATTAACTTTGCACCAGGTGGCAACAATTAAGGGAGGGATCCTGACCTGCACTGTACAAGTTACAGCTCAATGACTCCCATATGAGTTCAGTTAATAAAGTTGTGGCCTTGAGAAAGCACATCCCTTGGGTCTCATGTGCATCTCGTCTCTCTTCCCCTCCTCTCACCCCAGCTTAGACACCAGCTCCTGGCCTAGTTTAATATCTATTACAATAGCCCAAACTTTACTGCATGGCAGAGGATTAATGGAACAGCACTGCAACAACTGAGAAAGGAGCAATGTCCATTCCTAAACTCTACAATATTTTAGTCACCTTTCATGATGGATTTTAGTAATCTTTTAATTTCTTTATTCCCTATTATGTCAAAGGAATCCCTGAATCTGCCCCACAGCATTATGTAGTCCAGCATGATTTTGTAGTGCATTTTGCACCATTACCAGTGAACCTAAACCATATTTGGATGGAGATCCAGAGTCACAGAATATTCTGAGTTGGAAGGGACCCACAAGGATCTCTGAGTCCAACACTTAAGCAAATGAATGACCGTGACCCTGGCATTATTAACAGTATGCTTCACCCAACTGAGGAACTGATTTGGATATTTATTGTGGTGCATGTTACTCATCCTGCACAGTGTCCAGTTGGTGATTATTCCTGGCATTCTTTAATTTATACTTTGTGTAATCAGAACCTGCTGTAAAGCTTAGAACATAAGTATGATGCCTTTAAAATCTACTGTATTGAGATTATTATTTATCTACATAACCTTTTTAACAGAAGAAAGGACCTATGAGATAAAGTATTTTCATACACAGGATATGAACAAAGCATTATAAAAATATTTCTAATTACATTGCATAACACAGCAGTTTTCTATCAAATACTTAGAAACAGTCTGTATCTTTCATCCCCCAAATTACAGAAACAATAAAAGTTTTTCATTTTCTGCCAACATTTTCTTTCTATCAGTGTAAAACCAACTCTGTATCAGATTTTTAAAAGAAAGCCCTTGCCTCGAGCATTTCATTTGTATTGGTTCCATGTTTAGTCAGTAGCTTTTCTAAAAATTGATGAATATTGTCTAAAGGCAAGTGCAGACAGGCAAACAGATCTGTATCTTCTGCAATCCATTTAGCCTGGTGCACACGTGCAAGTGAACTATTTTACCTTAATTCAGTTATGGCTGGTGAAAAGTAAATGTAAGCAAAGTCGTGAACTTCACCATTTAAAAAGAATCACTGAATTTAATGTCAGAAGTTAATTTATGCTCTCACCTCTTCCTTGAAAAAACTTGACCTTGGTCCTCATGCTTCTGGAGCAGCCAGGCTTGGCAAACAGTTGCTATACACTGAATATCCATTAGAGTCTGTGTCTTCCAGCTCATCTAAAATGGAAACGTGTCATCTAAAGCTAGAATATAAATGGATTGCTAAACTATCATTAGTAGATTATAACTATTTTAATAAAGCTAGATTATAACTATTTGAATAAAAAGAAAACCTCAAAGTATTTGTCAGCTTCTAGTACATAATCCCAACACAGAGATAATTTACACTTGATCTCCCAGGTTTTTTACATAATTTTTTACCTTCAACTGTGTTCTTCTTTTGGGGTACCCTTTGGCATTACTATGTGCTTCAAATAGTTCCATCAACCTTATTCATGTCTTTGCTACCAACTCCTGTGAGCTTTGGAGATATGAAATCTCATACTTCTGCATTTCAACTGAACTCAATCAAGTTATACTGATTTAGATGATGTGAGACTGGAATGCAATACAGAGCATTAATCTTGTTTAATCACTTGATTATTGGTATTTTGGCAGTGAATCTTAGGTTTTATTCATTACAAAGGTGTTCATTTTTCTATGTCATTGCCATCCATGTCTTAAATGAGTGCCATGTGACTGCACTGAGACTAGTACTAGTTCAGCTAATTCAATACCTTAAATCTTCAAGCATAGGCAAGACCTGTGAACATGTATTTTTAAAAATTCTATTATTACTGCCAGCAGTCTCCTATTAGTGGTTTGGTTTTTTTCTACTGCTGCTGGAAATAATTATTTGCTGATCATTTTTTAATAGCTATGCCTCCACTTCAGCTAAAAACTACAACATTAATGTGCCTTGTCCACCCTTTGTGGCGGTCAGATTCCTTTCAATACTGTGATGCCCACAGTTGTTAGCAGTGCTTAATTAAACACAAAGTAATCATAAAGTAACAGCATAAACAGTCCTCTCAAACACTGTGTTAACGGTGTTACATCATTAACTTGTTTGAATTCATATTGCTTATTTCCAAAGCAATATCTGTTTCTAAGAACTGCCTTTTCAAAAGCAGAATTCCCACATCTTCAGCTAGCTTTTCCCTAAGTGATCTCCAAAGCAAACAGTGTTTAGTGTGGCACTAATCCAAATACATGCTATTTGCCCACTGGTAAAGCAAGCTTTAGCTAGTGCAGGAAAGAAAAAGCTATGCCCATAACAGTATTTCCAAATGATATGAAATCTGTGGCACAAGAGACAATAGATAAATGTGTGGATCAAGGTAATAATATAATTAAATCTACTTTAAATAATAATATATTCTTCAGAGAGTCTTTACATTCTAAAGGGTGGCTAACAGTTTTTGCAGAAGCCCAGGACTACAACGAAAACACTTGATTCAGGTCTTTACAGTTTTGCTGCCACAACTATGCCAAAAGTGTTATGAGGTACAATCTCTACTTGATATAATTGTTCTGGCAAAAGTTTGTAGGTGCGGACACAGTTTCATACCACTAAAACTGAATTTTTACTGGCACAGCTTCTTTAGCTCCAGGGAGGTCTGGCACACGTTAGACTGTCAAACGTACAGTTTTCAGCAGGACAAGCCTCATCTGCACACAGAGCTCTTTGCCAGTACAGAATGCTGGTATGCTCTGGGTGAGCCTGGCCTCAGCAGTGACTTTAAACAGAAGATTAACATGGGAGGCATATTCATTTCTTGGTGGCAACATCAAGCTCTGAGTCTTACTGGCTTCTTTTGTAGTGGTAATAGAGCCTGAGTGCTTTTTCACTTTAATGATTTTATTCTGCTTTTTGTGGCAAAGTTGTACACCAGTTCAAGTTAAAATAGCAATTTAACCAAATCAAAATTCTCTGTCTCATTCAGCAGTGCTATATATCATCCAACCTAGAATTGTTCTTTTTATAGCACATTACTACAAAACAGTTCACAAACAGCTTCATTTCTCATAGTCTTCTGGTTTTGTTCTCATAGATCTCACTAGATGCTGTAATGCCCAATATCAACCCAACAACCCAAATTGAAAGCCTTATTTAGGTCCATCAGCTCTTCAGGCAGTGCACTGGGAAACCTGGCCTCAGAACAGAATTCACAACACGTAAAAAACAAAATAATGGTTAGGAACTGAATTCTGAGCTCCAGGGAGCCCAGGAGGTAGAGATTCACATTGGAAATCTCTCCCAGGAGTACTCAACTGCTATGATGCAAAGCAGCAAGAAAGTCTTGGGATCTATGTTAGGATGTTCCTCCAGAGTTCCTCATCTGAAAAAATGGTCTAACAAGGAGCCACTGCATAAAGGATTATCTCCACCATCTCCTGCCCCTCCGTGTTAGTGGATGAAGAATTCATAGCTCTGTTTTGAAGATCTCCAGCAGGCTCACCCCAACCTCACCTCTCATTAGGATGCCCAAATCATTAAGTCTGCCACAGGTATGAGATACACCTTGTATTGCTCAAACCTGTCAAACCAGAGGCAGTTGTAGGCACTCACAGAAGCTGAAATATAGATACCAAAGGAACCTGTGAAAACACACTGGCTGAGGGAGTTGGGTCTGTTCAACCTCAAGAAGAGATGACTGAGAAGGAACATTATCAATGTCTACCAGTATCTGGAGGAGGGTGTCAGAGGGTGGACCAGGCTCTGCTTGGTGGTGCCGAGATACAGGACAAGAGACAATGGGCAGAACTGATGCTCAGGAAGTCCCACCTCAATATGAGGAACAACAGATTGCCCAGAGAGGGTAATATCTCCCTCACTGGAGATAATCAAGAACTGTCTGGATGCAATCCTGTGTCTTGTGCTCTAGAACAACCCAGCTTGAGCGCGGAGGTTGGATCATATGATCCCACTGTGGTCCCTTCCAACCTGATCCATTCTGTGCTTCTGTGAAACATGGATATCCCTGGGCTGTAGGGTCAATGGGAATCAGAGCACAGGAGCACCAGGACTAAGGCTGGTGTTCCGGACTTCAGGTCTTAAAAAACACATGCTTCTGTAAATTTGGGGGCTGGTCTTTTTTATTATGAGACAGTAACTAAGGTACTGTGTGATGACTGGTAAAATCTGCATTGACATATAAAACAACACGTAATGAAGGAATCATAAAGCTGAAAAGGATTTATGTTAAACTACAAAGCTTCTCCCCAAATGATGAGCATCAATAATTCTAGGCTGGAAGGTCACTTGTTATCCATTGAGTAAGATTTTGTAGATAAGCAATTACTTCTTCAAGATCATATGGCAGAGGCATATTACATTCATCATCATCTGTCCAGAAGGGATGACATTCTGGTTTCTGGTCTTCTGGCAAGCTCTCTGCTGCATCTGACTGGCACCTGAAAAGAAAGGTAAGCAGATGAACTACGTAAGTAAAACTGTATCCAGAAACTGAATACTCAGCGAGGATACATTTGTGCATTAATTTAAAGAGAAAGATGATAATAAAAAAGAAATACGACATCTTCTGACCAAATGGATTGCTCATTTCCAGTGAAGTTGATTTCTGTTGTAGGCTTTGTATTTTCTACAGGGATTTCTCAAAAAGCCAATCACAGAGAAAACTCAGTTAGTGTTCCTTTATATGGTGAATTATTTTTTCATTATCTCAGCTGTTATTTAAAGTATGTGATTAAACCATTATCAGATTTAAATGTTTGGCGGTTTCCAATGTATTACTAGATTATTGAGAAAGATTAAACTGAATTTACTGCATTAAGGTCAGGGGGGATAGATTAAACAATATTAAAGAAGCCGGACTAGCTTTGTAGATTCTGGAGATTTACAAGTGTATCAACCTGCTTAGGTCTGAAAAAGGCAATATAAAAAGAGAAAATTCTATAAAGATAAATGGAAATGGAGGTTAATAACAACTTCCAGTGATGAATAGGTGGGCAAAACTTCAATAAAATTAAATTAAGAGGTTAGTGTATGTTAGTCCCCAGAGAAAATGTTTAAATTACAATGTTTTTTATTAAATGGATTATTCATCAATACTAGTGAAGTCTAATTATAATATTCAACTGAACTGCAGCCTGCAGAAGAAAGTTTTATAAGTGTTAACTATCACATCTGTAAAGATTAGACTGTAATGCAACGTGCTGCATCAAGAAAACTGTCACACTTCAAGGTGGATTTCTCTCCCTCTTTTCCCTTCCCCTCAAGCAATTTGCATGTTGCTTATTAATCACAATGTTCACAATGGGGCAAGGCAAACAAAAATGCTGAACATTACCATAATTTTGGTATATACTGCAGGCCTATATAGCTTTTTAAAGAGATAACAAGCAAAATGTAGAAATGCACTTTTATCTCTTATAAGACATTTTTTAAAGTTTGTGTTCCGTAAAGCACATAATTGCAAGAACTTAAAAGTTGTTTTAAACATATGTGTGTCTTTCATCTCTGTAGAATGAACTTGAAAAATACTGACACATGCAACTTCCTTGCCCACACTGCCAACCTTCAGGAAGAGACTGTTGCCAAATGAAAGATGTCTTCTTCTCTTGGGAATTATTAATAGCAGTGTAATCCCCATGAGAAAACATACTTCAGCTTTACACCCATGTTGGTGGGTGGTTAATTGCCACACCAGCATCCTGGGCACTCAATCCATCGTACATTACACTACAAGGACAGTATTAACACATAACATTCCAATATATCTTCAGCTCTCCACATCAGCCCCTGATAATAGCATCTGTTAACATGCACTAAGTACTATTATGTAGCACATCACTTCATAAATAATAAGATTAGCCGACCTCAGGGCCCTGGGAAGCGTAATGTGTTTAAATGTTCTCATTATTTATTTAAAACAAGAATTAAAGGAACAGAAGCTACTTGTGACAATCCTCTTAGCATAAATATTAAACTGTTTGCATTGATAAGCTGCACTGTACAGAATAACAGAGGATTTGTTTTGCTGGCTGCTTTATAATAGTTGTTAGAGCAAATGCAGTTTAGTGTATGGTTCTGAGAGGTACTTAACTGATCGTGCCATCATGTTTGGAAGACATTTTCCAAATTATATAAAGGAACAGGAGAAAATTAATATGCAGGGGAAGCTGAAACTAATTACAGCATAACTCTATAAGACTTTTAAAATCTTGCTTTATTTTCTGCCTTGGCACAAAATAATATGATCTATTTGGTGGGTAGTATAAGATATTCCAGTTTAAGCATTTCAATCTAAAAGGGGATAAATTAACCATCTAGAGATTATTACAGATGACAAAGCAGGAAGCTCAGCCAGTAAGTACTGCAGGTATGTTATGTGGTCTGCAAAACTCAGCTTATGATAATAATAAACATTCTCTCTCTCACACATCTGCTATTAACACAGTTTTCACTGAGAGAAAAGACATATCAGCTTTTAGCTTCTTCACCATTTCACCGCCCTTTTTTAACCTTTCATGTCTTTTTTTACCATTGCTCTCTCACACAAATGGATTGACCAGCTTTCCCCTCCCATATGGGCATTTGTGTTGCTGTACACATGGCAGCAGTCAGGGTGATGCTGTGCCTGGACAGCCCATGAGCCTCTACTCACTACTTTCCCTTCTCTAATTTTGTTACCCACAGAACCATTGCTGAAAGGTCTTCCCACAACTAAGCATGTGCCTGAACTTCCAGGCAACTTGGGAAGTTTTAGCCAGAGCATATTCCACGTGAGAAGTTAGAGGAGTGGAAGTGTTGTTGTGCAAGTCTGATGACAGAAATGCATCACTGTAAAAGCACAAAAAAGGGAAAGCAGTGCCATAATACTCCAAGTTCAGCAATCCCACAGCTCCTTTGTCTTTCTGTTGGATTACTACTGCTTTGCTTTATACAGTGAGAACAGCAGAACATTTTTACATTTTGTGAATTATGTATTTTGAACAAAATTACAGTCCCTATGCTGGATCTGCTGACATCAAAGCCAACTCAAGCTGCTCCTATTTGAAGGTATGGGGCTGGGTTCTAAGCAGTCACCACTGTACCTGGCAGTTCGTTAGGCAATTCACCTGAATAGCAACCACAGGATCGAACACAATCATACAAAGATGTGCTTTGACTCAGAATTAGGGTGCAAGAACAGGTCTTCCAGATGAGTATATTACTACTGATTTAAAAAAATTTCTGTAGGAGAAACTGTTCCTACAATGGTCTTTAATTTGTAGCAGTGGAACAGAGCTGAATATCTTGCGAAAGGATAGCAATATTTTAAACTGAAGCAGAACAATCAAAGGCACAGATGATTGCACACAATTATTTCAAATTCTTTTGTATGTGATAGCTAACATAAGTTATCAACAATAACTCACAATAAACACAAATTATTTTCCCAAATACAAAAGAAACTATGAGGTTCCATGTGGGAAAGACTGCAAACACAGAACTACAGTGGTAATGGGAAAGTACCAAGATTTATAATATTATAAGTTAATGAAGGTATTCCATATCAATTAAAAACTGTTATTTGAATTAATAGAGTCAAATGTCCAAAAGAGAGCAGAACTAATCTGCGTATATCATACGTACAAAACGTGTAAAGAGTGGAAATCACACAAGCTCTGAGATACAGAATAGATGCCAAATCAAGGGGCACCTTCAATATCTTATCTGCACAACACAAAAACTGCTATGATATATTTCAGAGCAATTTAGCTGCAACACCTTGACAATACATTTCACCAACATATTATAGAAAGGATTGTTTGTCTAAAGATGTGCAGAATGCACAAAACTCCATAGTCTCTGCTTTCTTACTAAAACAGTCTAGATTCGTGGCAGTTTCAATTAAAAAAGCCCATTTTTAAGGAACAATTAGTTACTGTTGCAGTGCACATTCTCGCTACCTCTACCCTGTAAAAAGTTCACAGATTTTTGATTCCCTTTTTGCCTGTTTTTTCCAAACGGACTTTGCTCATTAATATGGACCAAGAACTATTAATATATGCTCAACTAAGTGATGACAAACATTTGTATGACTGTATGACCACTTGCATGGCAATACATGACACTTTCCCTGGAAGCTGGCTAACATCTCCATGGGCAGGTGTATCTGTTCAGTGAGACTGACACTTGCCTGGTTATGGTTCCCTGGGCTGCACTGACATTTTGATGATCAGGGTGTCAGCTACATCAGAGCACACTGATCACAATGCTAGAATTAACCAAGCTAGCTAAAGTGTGTGTTAATTATGAGTATGCAAGCAGTCAATAAAAGGTTAATGTAAAAGTCAAAGGATAAATTTATTTCACTATTGCATCACTCTGCTGGCTAAATGACTAACATTAAGCTTTGTTTTTAATCGATATATTTTACAGTAATGCGTGAGCCATTGATTTGAAAAACAGTATTCTTTCTAATAGTTAAGTTTTGCAACTATCAAGTATCAATATTCTTAAAACAGTCCTTTTTCAATGCAGATACCATTTTGTTCCCTTGTCAGGAACAGGAATGCATAAAAGCCAAGAGGCAGCCTCAGGTTCTGCTGATGAATGTGATTAATGCAAATAAGAATTACCCAGGAACCTAAATAAGGTACTGTGAATTAGGGTCCCTGAATTCTACTGCACTGTTTGTCTACTCCAGAGAAGTGTAGTCAAATCAGATCAATAGGGGTCAATCTGCAGCTCAGACTGCACAGGAGTGTTAAGAGTGAGGAGGATATAAACAGTCCTGTTTCCTAGATGGTACTAATTTAGCTGTCTATGCCTGGCAGTTCAAAGACCAAGAGAGATCACGTGGAAATCCATAAGGTAAGACAAGGAAAATGGGTCTGGCCAATTCCCCCTTGTACTGATATGGTCAGAAAGGGAGGATGGGATATTTGCTCTGCAGGTACAAAAGCACACACTCACCCATACATTCTTACTCTAGCATTCCTGAAATTGTTATGTTTTATATGAGAGCTATTTTCTCTCTTTATTCATGCTATAATAAAGGTGTTACTGAGCTCTTATTCAGAACTTCAAAGTAACTTTTAAAAAAACAGCCCAGGTAAAAACAGCATTTGGATCACCCTGCTGAGACAAATGCATTCACTAAACCCATACTGACATCAGTTAAAATGACTCAACTCTGCTAACATAAGTGCTGTTCTGACTAAGAGCAACAGCAGTAACTTCTTTAGACACCATCTTCTATTCTTAAAACTCACAATGACATAGCCCATATGGGTCTGGTCAAATATGGGTTACTAATGTTCCAACAGAGACCTCTGCTGTGTGAACACAAATCCTAATAGTGTAGGTACCTGAGACACAGAGATTTGCTTGCAGGTTTGGATTTTTTCATCCTTGTCCTGCAAATCTTTCCTTTGCATGGAAATTATTATTCAAACTATGTGTAGTTACTCTAATCTCGGTGTTAGGATTATCCCATGGCATTTCAAGCTAACACTCTTAGTTGCCAGAGCATATACAAGAGGATACAGTGCATTCTCAGCTACTTGAATTGTCATGCAAAGTACAGAGAAAAGATGAGACTACATACACAAGGAGAATTACTCAAATAAATTAACCTTGGTTTTTGTTTTTTCTAAATAGTGTATGTCATATGTCATTGACAGGTATGACAAATTTACTTCTGCTGCTGAAAACATCACAATTAAAACCTGATGCCATTTAAGTCAGTGTTGAAACTTCCAGTGATTTCAACAAGGCCAAGATTTCAACCCAAATGCTTCTCCAGAAACCATTCACGATATGCATGAGCTAGTAAGCATAATAATAAACACCATGCAAAACAAACTATGGAAGAAATGCAAGAGGCTGGATATAGTTTCTCAGAGTGAAATTTCACAACTCTTTTAGCCACTTACAATTGTGGCATGGTACATTATTGGCATTGTAACTCAGCTAATACAACATGGAGTAACAAGATGTGATGTTCTGTAACTTCAAAGTTTCCACAGAAAGAAAAAAAAAATCTGTTTGATCAAACTGACTTGCTCAGTAAAGAACAGAAAAACTCTAAAGTGAAAATTGGAGTTGATGCTGTAAATACAAATTCTCCTTCACCTTTGGACATGGACAGGATATTGCGATAAAGTCCCTAAAAAGGATTGAAAAAGTTACTTCTGCTATTTGATGAACTGAAATTTCATTTATCTACAAGAAAAATTAACGAGTGGAAGGGATAAATGCAATTAATGAAGAAATGGAGTAGGAGTGAGAAATTTGAAAAGCAGCTGCTTTCCAGTTGCGTGCCCATTCCAGTACTAGCAATTTCAGAAGTTACAATATGCCTAATTTTTACTTTTCTTCTACTCCAGGCACCTGTTTGGTCACAGTAGCCTATAACAAGTGAAAGTTTACAACCACAGACTAAGGTTCCCAAAGAAGAATGAAACCAAACAGTTGAAGAAATGGCAATGCTTCTACTGGGAACAAAACCTGCAAAAGCCATTGTGTTACTGGTACTTTCATTCTTCATGGACAGAGCTCCACCCTGGATCACCTATATCAGAGGGAAAGCATTCCTATGCTCTTAGAAGTACTCTTCCTGGAGAACTAATCCAAGACATGAGATCTACATATGGAACTGGAGCTTAACTTGTTTATAGTTGAAAAATGTTGACGTCTTGACTTCTAATTTGACTTACTTTGGAAGAAATAACATATACAGAATCAGTATTTCAGCTGGAACTTCACCAAAGGTGTTTTGAAGGGTGCTTGGAAAACAGAGTTTTGGAAAATGGGGGTTGACTAATCCCCAGGGTTAGGGTGGAATGCTTTCTGAGCTCTTTGTTTCGACTCTATAAAATATAATCAAGCTAATAATTTACAAATCTTTCACTTGTTATTAACTTTCATGACTTGTATCCTAAAAACTGCTTACTGAAAAAACAAAGGATGGAGAAAATACAAATATTGAAATATGGGGGGCGGTTAACATGGTTATAAATGTTTTGTCTTTATCACCAACAAAATTCTAATTTTTCACACCAAAAGGGACATTTTGAAAGTTATTGAGTCCAATCTAAACCTTAAACCAAAGATTTCCTTAGCTTTTTTAATTAACCAGTCAGAAAGTTGTCAACCTTGGCAGAGAGGATTTCTTTCAGTTGTTCCATGCTTGTCCCTCCTGTGACTCTGCACAACTAAAACCTTCAGAGGACAAAACAAATTACATTAATATTTGACTTTGCAAACCAGATTTCAGAAGTACTGATCCCAAAAAGGCAGCAAAATGAAATGGCCAGATGGAAAGAGAGCAGTGCTTCATTCTTTTGGACATTTAATCCCCAGTGCATTCCAAAGAAGTCTGTCCCATTTACAGTAAGTCACTGCTGATGTTCTTTCATGTCCTGTAACTACAGTCTGCCCAGTCATAAGTAATGGCTGAGACTGGGATTGCATTTATTGAAGGGACAAAATGAGTTTGTTTCCAGATAAGAGACTTGAAAAGAGAATGCCAGGTTTAGGAAGGGATGGAGGCAATATCAGTTAAATATTAATGTAAGAAAAAAAGTATCAGCTGCACAAATACATGAGTACAAATATAGTTGCTGGCATGTCAGATGATCTTTCCTGTCTGCTTCTTTCCAAAGTTGATAATGACTCGAGTCACTGGTACATTTGGCCCTTACCACAGAACCAAAGTTTATAATCACTGGGTCAGGAGCTTTATGCCTCCAAAATAAACCATTCCATTGGAAATGAGGACACTGGCTAAAATATCCTGAGGCATCACTGGTGACACTATAGGATAGGCTGAAAACAATCAGTGTTATCCTTGTGTGTTCTTCTACAAAGTGAATCTACAGCAGGGTCCATCTTTAACACTGCCCTGCAGAGTGCATTTTGCTGTTCCACAGACAGGCAGAAGAGATCAATGAACCTGACACAGAAGAGGTTTAAGAGACAGTTGCATGAGCCTGAAAATGTCAGTTTCTGTTATTACTCAAATAGTATATCAGGTAAATATGAAAAAATCTTAAATTAATAACCTCCAAATGTTGAAATAATTGCAACCAAAGCATTGGTGGAGTCCAGATGAAAGTTTTCAAACCCACCAATGTGTTTCACATGTATTTGTATAAATACATGAAAAACCTCACAAAACTATTTTTAAAGGACATTTTGCTTTGCCTTAACTGTAAATAAAATAAAATATTTCCCCCCTACAATATTAATTAAAATCTTTTAAAATATACTTCAGTCTTTCTAAACTATTTAGCTCATAAACTATGGGAAAGGATAAAGGTTTGCTGCATGGTATCTTCCACTACAGAGTGGGGATTGTAAAACAAAGCCCCAAAACCTTAGAAACATTTCAGCTCTGGGTGGAAAGAATGGAAGAAAAGACGACACAAGAAGGTCCTTTCTCTGAGACAGTAATCTCTGCTGTGGGGTAATTAATAAACAGAAATCTACTCAACTTCTGATGAGTTTATCAATGACCCTCCTTGCCATGGCCACCAACTCTCCCCTACAAAGGGGAATATCTATTAGATGGCACTGCAGCACTGAGAATAATCTTGGCATCAGAGGCACTGACTTCCCCAGACAGAGCTTTTCCTCTCCTTTGTGGCCTCTGTCCAACAGAGCCAGAAACTGTCCATGAGAAAATCAGTGCACCTCCTATTCCCACAAGGGAACATCTGTGTGGGGCAGCCTCCATTCCACGTTTGTTTGATTTTTTAATTAAGAAACATCACTACTCTCTATAAAGTGTAGGGGGTAGGGAAATCCCCCAGAGAAACCCTGAATAAATAACACAGCATTTGCTGAAAGATGAAGTTTAAGCCAATTTAACTTACATGTCTAAAAATTTTTCCGTCTTAGTCCTGTTTCTCAGATGCTTTTGTTTCCTGTTTTTAGAATAATATGTATACAAGCAATGTATCCTGACTGTATGAGAAGCACGCTTATACATATTTATATGCACACCTCTTCATTGCAGTACTTGCAAAAAATCCCATCAGTCCAAAAGAGACAGCATTTAGGAGGAAATTTTCAGCACCACAGACATGGATTTAGTTACATACTTTTCATGATCAGCAATGGGATGTGAGTTATTCCCACCGTGCTGAGAATATTTGGCTTTGACTTCAAAAAAACATACAAATATATCAACCTCAACATAATTTATATTCTCTCAAAAGGAACCTAAAATGCTCTAAGCCTTTGCTGAGACATCTGATGTTCCAGTCCCCTCTGTTTCACTGTATGATCGGTTGTTTTATTTCACTTGCGATCTTTGCTTTTCTATGATTTTTTGCAGACAAAGAAACAAAATGTCTGCTATATGCTGAGTATAAACACAGCTGACTTGTTTTCCCCAAAGTATTGATTTTATGCACTTTTAAAATAACTATTTTCATTCTGTTTGCATAATCAGCTGGGGCATTGTTCCTCTACATTTGCAGAAACACAGATGGAATTGCTGATTTGGAGCCTTTGGAGAGATTTTATAGTATTCTCCAGAATCTAAGCTTCTATTAAAATAAGGTTTCAAGCACTTCTGGTTATGAAGATAGCCTGGACAATGTAAATTGATGCATGGTTATCTTGTTGAGTCCATAACCAGACAGACAGACGCAATAGCACCAAGGGAGCTGTGAACTTCCCCCACTTATTTTATTGGGTGTTTACTTGGGGCCAGATGCTCCCCTCTGTTGTGCAGAATGGCATTAAATGACTGAGAAAAAGAGAGGAAAAGGAAATGGAAATAAAAACCAACAAAGAGGAGAAAAGGAAATCCCCACAGCCCACTTCCCAGGGGGCTACAGATGCCCTCCCTTGCCAGTATTAGACTGCTGGAAGATCTGGGGCTGAGCCATGCATATGGCACGTTTTTTTGAAAGACAGCATATTTTCCGAAAGAATGCCATCTGAAAAGTTAATGATGCTTCCAGCATCATTTACTCTTTCACTTTATCTTTTGTACTCCTTTTACGTGAAAGTCACATAGCCGAGGAAAAATGTAAAGACACGGCTGTTTTAAATGTCCCAGCAGGAGGATGGCCCTTCCATTTACTGCCACCTCGTTTAAAGTAAGCAATCCCATTTACCAAAGAACTTCTGGATTTAGAGGTTCTGCCCCTCTTCAAGAAAGGTAAAACATTTTCCTTGTTGAGTGCCTATTTTTCCATAAGGCACCTTTTCTCATTAATAAAAATCAACTGCTCTATGACAAATCCCTGTTATATAAGGAAAGTAAAATCAAAAGAAACATGACTGAATGCAATTAACAGTAACTGTATTACTTGATCCTTAAATCAGACTGGACAGAAATGGGCTACATCTTTTCAGCATCAAAGCTATGTAATCCTTCCTATGTCACTCCTGCAAGCTGCTAACACAATCCACCTCCAAAATCCACAATTTCCATCAGGACCAAAGTAAGGGTGACTCAGGGCAGCATTTGGGGGCAGAACGGAATCAGAGACCACAGATATTTGTAGTAACTGCTGTGCAAGAAGGACTCCACATATGCTTTAACAGGGAACAGTCCTCTGTGGATGTATGCTTATTAGGGAGAGTGACACCAAATGGAGATCTTGCCCCAGAAACCACCTAGATCCTCTCAGGCTCTTAATAAAATGCACCTTTGCCTGCTTTGCTCCTTTTCAGTGAATTTGCATGTTTCAATAGCCAAAAGGAAACTATGATAGATGGCTAGCAAGCACCATATATGAAAGCCAAACAAACACAAGACTAACTCTCTATTTGTGGATTGAAATTAAGATCTTGTTTATCACTACAACTTGTGATATAAATACATACATACATAAATATATACTCACATATGTAAGAGAAGCTTATATCACATTTTCTATCAAGAGCTATGGCCTTGAACTCCTAAGTGGCTTAGGAAACAAACAAATAAACAAACAAAAATAAAGATTTATTTTGCTGCGGAGCTACATTGTCTTCCCTGTGTTGTGCACCTCGGCTGTAGCCTGCAACCAGAATGTTTATAACATATATTGGAACTAATACTATAAGAGCAATGCAATCCTGAGGGCTAAAACACAGTTTCTTTTAGGTCAACACGGGGTCAAGCAGACGCAGGAGGGAACAAATAATAGGGAAATGAGAAAACAGATACAAGAAAGGCAGAGAGGCTCAAGAAGAGGAAGAAGATGTTTAGGAATAAAAAAAAGAAAGCCTCAACTAACTAATAACATTTCAAACACTGCAGAATTTCTCCATGGCTGCTGCTTTATTTGGTGACTTTTTATGGATAAATCAGTAAAAAATATACCACCAAAAAAAAATCCAGTGCTGGGAGAGACATAGAGTTGATATCCCAGGAAATGCCACAGTACATTCGGCTACAAATAAGAATCATATGACAACAATATACTCAATAAGCTTCTTCTCTACAAGTGGAGTAAATCTTTCTGACTACCAAATGAGACCTCAGAATTTTTTCTATTACCGTTTGTGCTTCAAATAATTGAAAACATTACATAGAGATGTTAAATTTCCTATATTAATTTGTAAATAATTACGGTTGCCCAGATATAATGTGAACAAATGTATTTCTGTACTTACTTTCAACTGCATTAAGGGAAGAAATGCTATGTGAAAGTTGAGCATCACTATACCTCAAAACTTTGGAATTAATGTAATTCTACAATATTTTTTAATGCCATCTAAAACTCCAGTACAGACTGAATGATGATTTAAAGTTATTAGCCTGGAATACATTTCCTTTATGGAATATGATTGAATTCAATCCATTTAAACACATGATAAACTACATGCATCTGATCCTGGCTTACGTTCACAGGCATTATTTCCAGAAGTGCTTAAAGAAGTGCAAGACTGTGATCTATAACATCCTATCAGTGGATTTGAATTCTCCTTGCACCAGGAAGACTTATTAATCCAAGTGAGTACCAAAACGCTACTAGTAGGCAAAACCTAAAACATCTATTGCAACAAATGCATACAGCTCTTCATATTACTTTCTGTGGTTGAAAGATCCTTCTGACTGCAACATCAACAAATTTAAGCCACAGACTAAGACTTTAGACCTTTTGGTGGTGCCAACTCACTTGTTTCATATCCTATGATATATAGTCCTGGCTTTGAGCTATCTCTCACTACTGATGCTTTTGATGCTTTGTTCTCTTTTTACTTTAGGATGGAAAATAACAAATAATGCTGAATTCTCTTCTTACTCTTGAATTCTTCTGATGTCTATCTTCAGAACTCTTCTAACATCCAATTTATGTCATTCTTTTTCTTTCTTATGCTGTGAATTTGAAACGAAAGGAGGTAACATAATATCGTAAGATCTATGGACGATTGAAATGGCCTTCGGAGTAAACTTCAGAGTTATTCGTAAAACTATCTTGCCTCAACAGAAAGCAAAAAATTGCTTTTCAATAGATAATGAAACTACTCTTGAAATTCTTCTTGAAGTTATTGCCATAGGGAACACTCCAATGATAATAAGGTATATGGTGCCGATACCTTATGAGTAGTTCAGATGGGTTATTTTGTTAGTATTTGCAGGGTGCAATTCAAATTGATTCTCAAACATTTACGTGCTTTCTCTTGACTAAATCTTTATTGTAAAATGGCCAAGCCTGAAGTCTGCTAATGAGAGAGGCTGACATCTGCTGTACAGATTGACCTGCAAGGCTACTCACGTTATTCTATCATATAATTCCTCTTAAAACATCACATCAGAATTCTAAAGACCTCTTATATTAGTTAATTGAGGACCTGATCCAGTCTTCTATCATAGTCACATATTTAAATCTCATTTAGCTCAGTGGAACTTTCATACACATTTCAGGTTCAGCACAGGCTGAAAAGCTCCACAGCACAGGGCCCAGGAGGTGATCTCTGCATCACCGTCCAACACACAGCACATGCACATGATTATCTGCAACTTCTCTTAAGAACCTGAGGCAGCCATCCTACCCCAGTCCTTCTCCCTGCACTTAGTCTCTAGTCTTTGATTAACTCCTTACACAATGGGTAAGAATCTGCCATGTGCTATCTGAAGGGATGCAGGGCTACAGCAACACAGAGCAAAACTTCTCAGGGACTTCCGCCAAGGAACCTACACGGTAGCTACACTGTCAGGTTCAAAGTCTGTGGACAATGTTGTAATTTTTTGAGGCCAAGGAAACAGAAATCTGTTGTTGGGTGCCATCAGCTGTCCATCCCTCCATATTCTGTGCAGATTCATGGAACATCAAGATATACATAACGAAAAGTATCCATTTCATTACTCTCACAAGAGACCTACTGTTTTGTCTTCCTTCGTTCTGTGTCTGCTAAAGAACTGCTATTTAAACTTTATTAAAAGTGGATGATCTTGGCCTTCTATACGTTTTATTTTGTCTAGGAATGTTGTATTTCAGAATCCATTTTTCCCAGTTTATTGCTTGCCAACTGACCTTCCTTTCAATGAACTGCTGATGAAATTTCTTCTCTTCCTGTGTTACAAGAAACACTCCTTCCCTGAGTATGCAACTGACTTAATGTCCCTCCTACTTAGTTTGCTTTTTCAAGTAATATTGTGATCATATTAATCTGCAATGCAAAGTATGCGTTCACCTTTTTCCTTGCTGAAATGCTATTACTCCAATCTGTCTTAATGCCAAGAAATGAATGTAAACTTTAAGGAGTTTGGCAATAGCTATGTAATCCTCCTCTTTTTAATCCAAACAGCAGGTGTCCTTTTTTCTTTTTTCCATTCTTAAGTGCTCCTGAGGAGTTACTAATCTGTAGCTTGTATTTCTCAGATATGTGAAGTTCTACAGGGAAGTTTCACATGCTATCCTGCTTACTGAAGTGCCAGTAGGAGCATCTAGGGTAGTTAATGACATTTCCTCAGGAAGATGAGAAGACTATTTTCTCAGACCTCCTCCTACAGAGTTTTTTCTTTCCACTTTCACTTCAGCTTTTCAGCATTTCACCACCATTGAGCACGACACTGTTGCCTGCCCGAGCAGTGACAGGCTTAGCTACTTTCTGATAACAGCTATCAGTTTGATCTCCCTTTTCCAAGCCTTAATAACTTTACCAGGTTCACTTTACCTAATGTTGGCTTGTCTGCACAGTCAGAGTGAAATGCTGGTGAAATCATGCTGTTATCTCAGGTTCTTTTCAAGCCCTTGAGGAATATTACATGCACTTCTTCCTCTTTTATTTTTTTCTTCCTTCCAAGATTTTAGAAAAATACTGTTCATTTACATTTGTCTCATAATTTAAGCCAGGTGCCAATCTTCTCAATATATTTGTGACCTTTCTAACTGGAAGGCTTAGAATACCTTCAAGAAAACACCTTTGCATTATGAAAACTTTGGGGCTTAAAAAATCTTGTTTGCTTTTTCTGCCTTTTGTCTTTTTTACTTGGAAGCAACAAAGGGTGTTATCCTCTGCATCTCTGGATTTTAGGAATCAAATAATCGTCTACCCCTCTTGGTAGAAGTCAGCTAGGGCTGTGCCAGGAAGCTTTAAGCAGTGTTCAAACCTATTTTTTTTCTCAACTTGCTCCAGAATATACACACACACAAACAATATCCATCTTTTCATACAGCCTCCTAGAGATGTTAATGTCTGGCACTGTGCTGTGTTATTAACTTTTACCAGACTGAAGAACTCTGAGGCCCAATAACATTGATTTGAATTCTGGAAATTATAGGCTGTTAGAGCACTACTATCATGACAAAGGAGATGGAGTGCTCCAAGTATCTACAGGCTCTGTAGCATATCATTAGGCAATAGAGAATCTGGTACAGGGTTCATTTGACAGATAATATGAATACATAAAGCATGACAATTAGTATGTTTTTTCTGGAAAACAAATCTTGTTGGACAAACCCTTTAAGATGACAAGTTCAGTTACTAGAAGAAACTATGGAGGACTAGGATGAATTGATTTATACTAGCTAGTGAATGACTCCTTTTTCCCAAGTAGCACTGAATGTCAGCAGAACATACACCACGAGTAAGTAATGGCTATCAAGTAACATAAGGATAAACATCAGTGGGGAATCACTACTGAATGGTGACCCTCACAAGGGATTCCTCCAGACACTGATATGGTGGCCAGTATTAGTTAGATTTTCATCAGTATTCTGAAAGTAAATGTCAGTGATCAGCTATTTGATAATTTCTGCAGATAGCAGAGAGACTGATATGGTTAAAATCACGTGGACAGGACTTAGACCTGCTGGGTCACTTAATGATCAAGACCAAATGTGTTACAGAACTACATGCAGAGACTGGGAGAAGGATGACTGGAAATGTGATGAGTTTGTGCTCAAAACCACTGCATCTGAAAACAAAGTAGATATTATCCCAGATAACTCCAATTGAATTCCCAGCATAGTACATAATCCTTCTGTATTTCAGTAGGTAGACAAATATGAGAGTAACATGGAATAGCCTTGTTTCCAGCTTTTTAGAAGTACATTGAAGAAAGCAGAGAAAAGAGACTGTGGAGACAGGTGGAAAACACACAATAATGATTAACTCAATTTGCTTCACTTATCAGATTTAAACTTGATAGATTGAAGGAAAATATCTTGTATGAAAGAGTTCTCTTGTATAGCAGAGGAAGCTGAAATTTGAAAAAGAACCCAGTGAAATTCAAATATGCCTGTTTTTTACAGTGAAGTCAATCACACACTGGGACAAACTATTAAAGGAACAGAATATTCTTCATTTCTGACATCTTCAAATCAAGAAAAGATTCCTGCCTGGAAACCATGCAGTTACACAGCTAGCACAGGGATAAAAGGATAAAATTTAGTACCTTATGATAGAAGTCAAAACAGCTGACATAAAAATCCTAAATACAATGATGCTCAAACTTCTACACAACCATTCTTTAATGAGTTGACTTTGAATAAGACTTTTAAAGTTCCTTGTAATACACATCTTGCTGTAAAATTATACATTCTAATTGGAATACATACTCCAGGAGAATGAAAGAAGACAGAAGAGTTCTACTGTCAAAGCCTCAAAAATGTCAGTTTAGCCTTTGAACCCAACACACTATGGAGAGAAAAACCCTGATGCTGGGGAAAAAACCCTTTAGGAAGCATCCATCTTCTCCATTCTTTTGCACTTATTATAGACAGGTAGTCAAAGAGAATTGGCCAAAAGGTGTGTACACACACACATATATTTAAGTAATATTACAATTTGTCATGTAATTTACGAAAAATATCAAATATACAAAAATGTAAGCAAACAGCATGTTTATATTTTCATTTACTTATTTTCTCTTAAAGCTTCGTGAAATCACCAAAAATACAAGGTCACACTGAATCAAAGGACATCATCTGCTTGTTCAAAATGCCATTATGGAAGAATGAGGAAAAGCAGCTGTATTACAAGTCACCTTTCCAGCTCCCATAAACAAACTATTAATGGAGAAAGTCAGTCCTTTACAGTACATTAGAGGACCAAGGTCACCTGGGAAGCCATAAGGCCTCACTGGCTACCCACAAGACCAACTTGATTAGTCCCAATAACCTGCTGCCCTTGCCAAGGGACTGATGGAAAGACCAGCTTTTCAGCAGGCTGCTAACTTTGTGTTCGTGCTTTTCAGATGAAGTGCCCAAGATGTGTCTGAACCTCTAAGCTGCACTTACTGCCACATTCACTACTGTCTATTGGAATTACCATGAGTACTATAATGATCTTGATAACCACAAATTCTTTAAATATGAATGCAGTCTAAAGTCAAAGTTTATGTCTGCTAAAGAAGAGTGTAACTTTGGCACAGTAACTTTAATTGTCTTGCTCCTTTTGACCACCATAAATCAAGCAATAGGAATCCCTCACCAGGAAGCATTATTGGAAATAACCTGTAACCACGTTCAGACACTTTTAAGTACTCTCTTTACAATACAAATAGACTAAACCCATGCTTTCAATATGTGCATAAATTATACGAAGCCTGTGTGTTTTCCCTCTACAGAATCCTCCCCCATATTCCCATAAGAGCAAGCAATTTGACCTATGAAAAAATAATCACCTGCTGCAGTAAACAAATTACACATATGATATGAAAGGTGTTAGAACCCAATGCAGTTTCCTTCTCTATCTTTATTATGATTGAGTAACAACCTGCATTAGAACTGGTGAGCATTTCACTGCATCAACAACTGGTTATAGTAAACTTATGGACTGGCAGAACCTCATGAAATAAGGTGATCTGGAAAAGAGCGGGCGAATCTCTAGGCTGTAACCAGTTCTGCCACACAAATATTTGGTTTCAGATTCTCTTTATTACATCCCATGTACTAGTAAACGACCAGGTTCTTTCTGTATCTGCCATAAGCCCTTTGAAGATATTGTGTTTGTCAAGTTCTTCCTACGTTGGTCACAGTAAAAATATGGTTTTTTCACCATAATTTTCATAGAATTCTACAAATATAGGCAAACTGAATGAATGAATAAATCATAGTTCCATACCCTGAACTGATGAGAGGATGTTAGTTATGCTGAATTGTTTGGCTTTCTGTTCTTTAAAACAGTCTGCAGTTTAAAATGTTCAGCTGGATGCACCTCTAAAGATAACTGAGCTGTGAGTTCAGGCAATCAGAACCAATATTAGGACCAGATCTGAAAATGCCATTTATATTACTTATGGAGTTCATAAACATTTTGTCTGTAATGTTTAAATCTGTCACCTGAAAGGAAATGCAGTTTTACACATTCCTATAAAACTGTTTTATTTAAAACCCTATACAGTTAGAGTTCTAATTATATACAATTAAGAGTGCTTATTTCAGCATTATCCTAAAACAGTGGAGAATTGAGACAGCCTTTCATTTTGGTAATTTAAAAATCTTATTTCTGCAAATTAGGAATTTTATTATGAGCATTCAAATATGCATATATTTCATTTATGGAATAATTCCTCTTAATTTCATAATTACTAAGGATTTAGAAAGGATTTTTCTTTGACAAAGGCTAGAATAACTGAAGCAATACATACCATTTGCTTTAATTCTCTGCAAAATTGCAATGAAGTAACAGCTTTATATATTTTTCTGTACCTTTTTTAATACCTTTTTCAATTTCCATCATTTTTTCCATAGCATTTCATTTGGTTTCAATTAAGGAATTCTTGAAAGCCTCCACACCTAACTTTAAATATACCAAATTTAAAATGATAACTTCATGTTGTACAAGAGCATATCAACTGCTTCAGTATATAGTATTTACCTGTAAGCTTATCTGCTTTTAGTGCATATTTAACTACTTTCTATGCCCTCATCACTACTCCATCCAAACCCCTCACCCTTCTAGTGTCACAATAACGTGCTCTCAATGCATGGGAAATCAGTGTATGAACTTGTCAAGAACTGAATTAACTTTGTTAATCTTAGTATGCTGCCTGTCCACTGTACAGGCTTCCTTCTCATCAGCCTACAAACACTTCCTTCTCATCAGCCTACAACTACTTCCTTTTCATCAGCCTACAACTACTTCCTTCTCAGCAGCCTACTACTACTCCCTTCTTTGCACCATTCAATTATTTATCTTAATTTGACAATAACAGGCAATGCACTTTCAAATCAAAATACAAACCTACAAAGGATAGGTTTGCCATAGGCAAAGAAAAAAGTGTGCTGAAATATCTGTTACTGGCAGTCAAATGCCTCTTCACCCGCTGTTAATGGATGAAAACTGGTTTGAGGAAAAAAAAACAAGTATTTTTCATTAGTAATACTCATATGGTCATTGCTGCAGAGGAATCTGGCACAAACAACAGAACCCTTTCTACTTTCCCCCCCAAAAATAAAAGTTATGAAAAACATATCTTTCAGATGTTTTTCATTTATTTGCAGAAATATCCACTACTTAGGAGCTGCCAGAACCCTCTGTTTTCTAAAGATTTAAAGGTAGAAGGTGCTGAACATTCAGTTCTCAGTGATGAAAATGGGAGCTGACGGCTCTCAGCAGCTCATCTCATCAGACAGTTGGGACTGCTCACAAAAAGAATGACAGCCACACCTGAGAAACGCTCAGTGAGGTCCTAACAGCTCAGTTCCTGGCTGGTGTGCACCCAGAACTGAACACTGAAGTGATGAAGACAAAGTAAGCATTGCATTTTATGCTTATTTTAAAAAGCACTGTATTTAAAAAAAAAAAAAAAAAAGAAAAAAAGGGGAAAAAAAGCTCCTATGCACATTATGGTTACTGAAAAAGCATTGCTTTAGCTTACTTTAAATAATTTATATTTTTTCCACTTATCCACAGTCTATGCTGGTAAGAATGAGCACAGTGATACCAAACTGTCTATCAGAGCTGCTCACGGGCACAGTTTCTGTCCATAGCATGATGCACAGGATGTTTCAAACAATTACCCAGTCATCTCAAATTCAAATATACCAGTCTAAAGTATTTCTGAGAATTTATCACATAAGATTTTAAGTATATGAATTTCTGTTAAATGTTTTCCATTACACCTTATATTTTCATCAAAAGGGTCTTATTGCCTCATTAGAAAAAAAAAATCCACTGGAAAGTGTGGTCAACCTGCAGCTAGTATATAATTATATTTCAGATTTAAACTTCTTAGAATGAAAAAGATGCATAGTCCAAGTGTCATAGTAGTTCTATACTGCCTGAAATTGATTTATCTTCAACCATTTATATCAGTTTTACACTAGCATAATTGAGCTCAATTATTAGTCTTATTTACACCTAAATAAGGAATCAAGCCCACAGCATTTCTTTCCATGACCCAAATACCTTGGGTATTTGGTTCAAGGTTCCAGTAAAAGTTCATACTTTCAATTCCACATGTGTTTACCCAGATGCATCACACACACACACACACACACTTTAAACAGTTATGCCAGTGACAAGAACTGGTGCCATTTAATCTGTATTGAGTTTTTACCCCCTCAGAAGGCAAGGACGTGTGAACTATTTAATGCAATCCCATCAGAGTACAGCATGATCTCTATTTATACAAAATTTCGATTAGTTATTCTTTGCTTTCAGGTACTGTAGCCACTAAAGCAATTCAACTTTAATTCCATCTGACTTCAATTGTGTTCAAATTATAGTAAAAAGGAAGAAGACAACAAGCTGTAAATATGGAAAGAGACAGAAAATCATTGAGAATCATGCCTTTATGAATATTTGATGAAGAAAGGTTAGATCTACTGCTGGTAAATTACTAGAAATTATGTCCATCATGTGACTCTGTCAGCAAAGGTTAATACAAATAGGTTTGGATTTAGTTGAGATGACAATGAGGATTAAAAAAGATTTGTCCTGTCCTTGCTGCAATTAGTTTTTCTCCTATTATTATTGTAACGGAGTTTATTGTTAGGATTATGGTAACAGCACTACTGCTCAATAGAATCATTTTGTTTTTCATAACACTGTGCCACCTCTGCAATGAATTTTTCATCTCTACTAATCTACCTCTTTATTGTGCATTTGCTGAAGTAGAGGTACAATGATTAACCTATTTCTTGCTGTAATAAGTCTTATTTTGACTGATGGGAATTTCGGATGCCGCCTCGTGGGCTGCACGAGGCTCACAGGCTCCATTCTGCCCTTCTCTGCTACAGAGCAAGGGAGGAGGTGGTGATTAGGTGGGACATCACACAAGACCCTTTAGACAAAACCAGTGATGGCATCTGATCTTGTCTGCAGTAACAGCTCTGCTGTGCTCGTGGTGATGGAAAGTGGGAAACCTGGAAGCTGTTACTGTACACGCCTGTACATCAATAAAAGGGAAGAAGTCTCGAAAATCTCACCCTTCCTCTCACATTGTAACTGCTTCAAAGCACAGGCTAAAGTAGATCAAAAACTTGATAATATTTTCTACGGTGAGAATTTGTTCATAAAAAAAACTATCAAGAAACTATGCAAAAGAAATCAGAAGCTTAAACAAAGTTAAATTTCAAGATGCATTTTAAATTTTAGTTTCTAAGTTCAAATGTTACGTTTGCTCCTGTTCATTGTATTTAAATTGCTTTAGATACAAAATTTTGCTCTTCTGGAGTTGATATTTTCTTTGCCCACTTTTCAGTCTGAATATACACTTTTATAATCCATGGGAAGCAGAAATTTAATTCAGCATTTTCTACGTCTCATGAAAATAGAACTTGTTGTGCAATTCTTATGATAAAACCATAAACTAAGACTTTAGAAGTACATATTATATTTGTAGAGGTACACAGAATTGCTAGAAAGTGTTAAAAGGGACTGGTAAACGACTAATTGGAATTGGCATGTGCAGCACAACTGATGGCTAGCAGTCATACTCTGGTGGTGTCCACTGAGAGTTACATATACTTCTTCCACACTTAATGCCACGTGAAAGATGGGAATTTAACACATCAGGAAGCTTGCTAGATTATCAGAACATCTGATCAATACCATTGACAACAATTCTGCCTAAAAGCATTGGGGCAGCCCTAAGTAAGATACGGAAACAGGCATCCAGGACCTTTGCCAATACATTCCCTTTGACCCGGCATTTCCACTTCGTACCCAAGAGGCAACGTGGCCCCCTTTCCCAAGCTCTTCCATCTAACCGCTTTCCAGCTGCCTAGTTTAATAAAATGCACCCTTCACAGCAGCTTTGACCCAGCTAAAACCAAAAGAAATAAAAACCCAAAACCCCCAGCAGTGCCACAGCCTCCGAGGCACGAGAAACAGGGATTCAGGTCACACAGTTGCTGCCGTCTTATCACTGCCTAGATTGGACTCGTGTAAATCTCAGCAATGTTCTCAACATTATGGGACTCAGTGGGATACAAATGGCTTCTTCATGTACCAGGCTTGCTCAGAGAGATTTGAGTTACCTGTGGAGCAACTTTCCCACTCCCTGACATACACCTGGTGGTCCTAAAAGACATCATGACAAATATCCGCTCGCCAGATTTAATGCTCTAAAAAGCACCCAGATTTTATTGCTTGAGTTGAAGTTAACTCTTAAAGACAGAAGACAGGGATGCATGTGTCTTGAAAGACCTCAGGTAGCATTAGGGAAATGAAGTGCAATGGAAAAAAAACATTAAACTCATAGTATATGCAACATATCAAGTCTGACTGCTGTTCCCATGTACTGGTAATGGCCATCTATCTTTAAAAAAAAGAAAAAAAGTGATCAGCCTGTTGGAAAAGAAACATCTCGGAGCACAGATGTTCTACATACAAGTCACAGATCAGTATATAAACTTTTAAACATGTTGACTACCATAAAAAAAATCAGAAAGAAGTACAACAAGGAGAGTCATAGCTACTAACTAAAATATGCACATAACCCCTAGAAAAAGAATTGCATGTAACAGGGCAGGAAAAATGATTTTCTCATGTTATCATTGACTTGATTGTGTGTTTAGTCCTGAGACCAGGTAGCCTGGGAGAATAATTCTTCTGTGTACCTCTGCAAGGCAATCAGAGAGTGCAGGTTATTTTAAGGACATGATCCACATTCCAGAGCTGCATCAGTCACTGAATCTTTTAACTTTTAAATAAAAATGTGAATACTGCTTTATGATTGTCCAAACTGCCACTTTTTCAAAGACTTCCAAATGATTCCCCGAGACACAGTTCTTTAACTTATGTTTTTACAGGGATATCAAAGTAAAAATAAAACAACCTGAGGTCTTCAGCTTTAAAGACAACATAATGAGATCAGAGATTCTGCCTACAAAGAAATTAACTTATGGCTGATTAATGAAAGTAACCTTAAAAAGTAGGCATATTGCCACGAACAGGATACTATAACAAATGGGTAGGAAATAACAGGCAGCTTTCAAGGGGCTAGAGCACAGCAGCCTAGAAATTTGAGTAGGCTACTGCTTTCAAATTTGATCCTAGATACTTGGAATGACCAAATAAGTCATGTCTGCTATAAAGTCCTCCATAAATTTTCCCCTTCCATGTAACCTATAATAACGTAGATAATGGATTCAATTAACTGTTGGTGAAAAAGCTGTTACTATATAATAAAAATTTTGCATCTTGTAACAGGAAATACCAGAAAAAAAAACCGCTTAGCCCTCTGAACACTGAAGGTCCTCTGCTGCATGCATAATTTGCTCCATTTTATGCCAGCAGAACATTTTGTCTATTGCTGTAATTCATATTAAGTATCTCAGGACTCATTCAATTACTATTGCTCCCTGTTCTCTTTGGCTGGTGTAGGATCAAGGTCCAAAAAAAATGAGCTTCCAAAAGACACTTAGCTCATCTTTTTGACCTTTTTGCTACCTCTTCTGGCCTCCAACGTGCTTGGTTCCATGCTCATACACTTGCTTCTTTACAAACCTCCCACTGTTCCTTTATTACATTTTAGTATATCAGCCATTCTCTGGTCCAGCAGAAAAATGTGCCTTAAAATTTTATTCCACAGGATTGTTTAATTTCCTTTGCCATAAGTGCTGAGGCCTCAAACAGATGTAAAACAACAGGGTTTTTTTTGTTTTTTATTTAATTAGCTTTTTATATCTTCAGCTTGTTTTACCTTGGCAATTGAAACTTAAAGTCTTCAAACAAAACTTACCCTTTGCTACTTTAAATAATTCAGTAGAAATGTTATCAACACTTGGTGCTTTGTTGTGTCTGAGCACTTTCACTGCCTCTTGAATTTCTTCATGATTTGCTCAGTTGTCTATAAAATGGTGGGGGCTGGTCACCTGTAATAATCTGAGCATCAGGCAGCTCATTAAAGCACCAATTTAGTAGACTTCAGCTATAACTTTTACATTTAAGGTTTTTGTCTTCATCCTTTTTATGGTTTATAAACACTGTCACATTTTGTTCTTCATTGTTGCAGTTATTATCTTTTACCTGTTTTCATCTCTGATTATCTACCACTCACCCTTAACCTTCTCTCAGTAATTTTTCAGACCCTCGAGCCTGTACTTAATTGCCAGCCAGTGTTCTTGTCTGTACTTTATATCCATCACAGACTTTATTTTCTATCTGTTTCATTCAGCACTTTAACCAAGAAAGATCTAGAAATTCTACATAGTTTGAGCTTGTGCTAATCAGGCATCCTTGCTAAACTGAAGGAAACATGGAAGATATGTTACATGCAAACATCACTGTCTTGCAAGAGACAAAATTTGCTATTTGGGAATAAAAGGAAAACATCAGAGTACTAAGTCAGTCAAAACAGACATTCTGATACATGACAGTCTTACAAAGTAAGACTGTCAAATTAACTAATACGAAGGTGATGCTAAAACGGAAAAGAAACAATGCAAGCCCAACAAAAACAAGTCTTAAACATCCACATAAAGAATAATCAAAAGGTGTTATGTAAGTGCAGAATGGGTTTAATATCAATCAGATTAACCATACACCTATAATTTCAAGCCATAATAAAAAATATTGATTACAGCAAAAATCTAGCAGATTAAATGCAGCTCAGATTTCTATCTTCCAGGAAGATGGCAACATGTAGATCTTCCATAGCAAAGAGCTGAACAGACGAGCAGCCTAGACCATTTGTACCTGTACTTTAAGACATTTGGTTAGGCTGTCTTTCAAAAGCTGATATTCCTTATTCCCTTCAAAAACAGTGAAAGCACAACTACAGAAATATTTTTGATGGAACATTCAAGATTAATATGAAATCAAGACACTTGACTTAGGTGTACTTAAATAACTTGTCAACCCTGCACCTCAATAAACTGTTAACAACCCACAATGTTTTGTATGCTCTGGTTCTGCTTCAACAAAGTCATTCAACATGCACTCACTTTCAGACATGGGTCCCAACAGAACTACTGATCCTCTTACAGACACCCTGCATAAGTAGGCTTGGAATGTTTAGCAATCTGAGGAATGAAATATATAAGTAATATTGACATGACTGTATACATAGAACTATTCACAACTTCTATAGGAGAATAGAAGCTCTAGTTGCTGTCTCAAATCAGTAAAATTATCCATCACAACAGAAACTGCTAAAAAGTTGTATGTTGTTAGAAATGGATTTCCTGAAATGAAATGTAATCATTTCAGTATGGTCACGTGAGGACAGTAATTTCACTTGTCCGAAGGAATGGACCATGTGTTATTCTACAAATCAGCTGGCTTTACCAGTGGCTGTCAGAAGAACTCAGGAGTTTGATATTGTCAGGGGGTTATATTCGGCTCTCAAAATTGCTCATGTGTGGCTTTGTATCTGATAGTTTAAGAAGAAACCAGGCAACCATATATTGGTGTTCATGCACTTCCTCTAAATCTAATGCTGGACACATGAATCTGATCCATAATATATGACATACTGACAATGAGCTTTCTCTCATCAATCTTATATTAGCTTCAGTGCTTAATCTTCTGTGTAAACGTATACTGTGCACATTCGTAAGTGTAGACACTACGTGCCAAATCCTATAAAAATTAGTGAATAAAGTGATCAAGATGAGCAATCATATACCATGCCTCTTTTATGTAACTATTGCCTATTTATAAGAATAAAAAATCTTTATCCTTCATATTAAATAAAGCCATTTAGAACTGAACCTAACAAAACTCCTAATCCAGGTCTGTGCAACATTGAAGCGAGAGTGATGTAACATATAGATTGGCAGGCTCTCAATAGTGATTATTTTAAGTGAGCTTATGCTGCAAACTACATGGATGCAATGCAGAATTGCTATTATTTTAATATTTCAAATATGAATATGAATACTTTAAAGTGCTATTTAAAACCTGGCATTTACCTGTGTAGAACCTAACTGAGACACTAAACAACCAAATGTTTTGTGCATGTTATCAAATGCAGGATTTGTCTGACATAGGCACCTACAGCCAACCACTGCAGGAAAAAAAGGTTATCCCAGGTTGAACAGACCCCTAGGAAGAGAAAACAAAAATTGCTTTGACGACTGGGGACTCAGAGCATAGAGGTTAATGGTTTGCACTCCACCTGGATGGCAATAAGCCAGCAAAGTACCACAGTGGTTTATAGCAGGACACCTCATTTGATGGCTCCATCAGTGACCTGGAGCAGGCAGAGGACTGCAGGCTCACAAGTTGGCAGATGACATCAAGCTGTGGGGGGACGTGACTACTCCTGTAAGGACTGGAGGAGTGGATCAAGGGGAACCTTATGAAATTCAACACCGAAAAATGCAACGTCCTGCATGTGGGAAGGAACAATAATCTAGGACTGGCTGGGGTACAGCTCTCATGAAAAAGACCTGAAGGTCTTGGTAGGTAGCAAGGTGCACACAAGCCAGTGGTCCCTCCTGGCAGCAAAGATAACCTACAGTATTAAGGGAAGCAGATCAAGGGAAGTAATCTTCCCTCTCAACAATTTTATATCACATCTAGATATGTTGTCCATTTTAAGATCTCCCAATACAAGGCAGATGTTAATCAACTGAAGTAAGTTCAGAGGGCTCTAAGATGGTTGGAACACCTGCCCTGTGAAGAGGCTGAGGGCACAGGGCTTGTTCAGCCTGGAGAAGCAGCAGCTTTAAGGGGACTTGACATCAGCTTCCTAGTAGCTATGAGGAAGTTAGCAGGGAAACATCGGAGCCAGCTCGTCAGAGGAGGACAAGGAGTAGCAGACATAAACTGAATCAAGAGAAATTCTGACCTGATGTAAGAAAAATCTTTCTTCCCATGAAGATAGCCAAGTAGTAGAAAAGGTTTCCTAAAGAAGTTGTACAGTCTCCATCCTTGAAGGGTTTCAAGCTCTGACTGGTTAAAGCTCTGAGCAATTTGATCTGACCTCAGTGATAATAATGCTTCGAGCAAGAGGTTGGTCTAGACAAATCCTGAAGTCCCTTTCATTTTCACTTATTCTATAAATCTGTGAACTAAAGCTTTTGACCTCATTTCATTAAAGATATTTTAAATGCAGATTGTCTGTCTCTTTTCAGAGATGTAATCTTGCATCTGCTTCCACAATAATAGACAACTGAAACATTCTTATGTTGCAGCTAAAAATGTTGACTTACGTCCAACTTCCCAAAGGAGGATAGGCAAGAAAGAAAGACAAAAACCAAACCTTTATTGACATAAACCAACACAGAGTGGCTTAAGTTTTCCCAAGTATTAACATTATAATTAGGAAACAAGAGGTTTTTTTCCAACTCTGGGTTTCTCACAACATCCTGCCTTAACAGGATCTCTTGGAATTTGTGACTACTTTAAGCACAAATTGTTCTTCCAAAGAGATGTTGACTTTTGTGGTCTATTAAGCAAGCAATACAAAATTGTACAGTGACGCAAGTGCTTCAGGCTAAGCTGTACATAAATCAGCTCCTTTTCCCTGGGGATTCTGTAGCAGTACAGACAAGATTAAAACTAAACTTCAGTGTTTTAGCAATAAGTGGTCAGGAAACAAAAGCAATTCATACAAGTTTGCTTATTGTTTCATTTCCAGGTGAGAAAGTTATTTGCCTACCTACAGACAGATGGAGTAATTGCCAGGGGAAAAATACAAATAGTCCAGTCATTTGGGGTGAGTGAAAATCAACATGCAGTTCTCCACCTTTGGATCCTTCTTCCAGAGTAAGTATCTCCTACAGAAGGCTGCTGGGGTAGCCCTGGTCAAAGATTCAGAATAATCTACATTACTGTCTATAGCAGAAAAGGGACAGAACCAACAATCAAAGCAGGGATTTTAGCCTGCTACAGCCTCCAAGAAATCCTAATGGACATATATCTGGGCTCAGATGGAGGGAAAAGAGAGAAAGTTAAAAAGAAATCTTTGCAAGGCAGTGTTTTACAGGGTAGAAATGCCACTGAGTTCTTTGTTTATTTACTTTTAGACTGTGCTGTTGTGCACTGTTTTCCTCACTGGTGTGGAATAACCTACCAAACTCTCTGCTGGAAGGACAAGTTCACTAACAGCATAAGCAAATACAAGCAAGTAACAAAAGCATACCTGCAGCAGTAAAAATTCTATCTTATCTGCAGAAAAGATTTCTATGTAATTTTTTGGCTAACATGCTAGATACAAGGACAATCACACTTTGCACTTGAACTGTATAGCTTCTACAGGAAATCAGGGAATGGGTGAATATGAAGTATTTGTTTTAGGATAGTTCCATTGTGCAGTATTCCACATGAAAATTAACCTGGAAATTGCTAATATACCGACAGCAACAAAGGGCTCAGAATAGGATGATGTTCCAAGTACTTAGGTTCTTAGACACATTTTGCCCAATTCTGTTTACTACCAGTGGTCCTCATCTATTGAGAAAGTTATCTGGTATGTTTTGACTGGATATACTTAACAAGAAAGACTAATGAAGCTTAGGTTTACCTTTTTCAAACATACATCTTTCAGTCTGTAATGTCTCATATGAACATATACGGTCTCATTCTGCTGTTCTTTTTCAGACAAGACACCCGCTCACTTTGATATAGTGTTCAGTATTATATAGGAAGCACGTTCAGAATTAATTTATCTCATATGGTAAACAGCAATTTTGGGGAGAAATCCTGCAAGATTAACCCTATATATTTTTTTCCCCAAAATACTGGATTACCTTTGTGTTTTAATGTAGACCTTACTTCAAAATGTTCTTTTCTTTCTATTCAGATTTCAAAATATTCCAGTCGCTTGTGCCAGTTTTAGAAAATACGTGTTATTTCTCCTAAAATAACCTATTTTAATTGATGTTAAAGTACATGAGTTCAGATTTCTATTGTATGAATGCAGTAAGTTCACTGTCCAAAAAAGACCAAGACGTTATGCTTTGTGAAATACTTTTATATAGTCCAGTCAGCAAAGCTGTAAAATGGTAAAGACACTATACACCAAAACTTCAACTTCAAAAATAAGTCCTTTCCACTGGGAGCTCCCGCTCAGATCAACAATTCATGGAATTTTATTTGGAGGTTTTAATTGTTCAATTGATCTCCACCTACGTCTCAATAATCAAAACAGTAGCATTGAGGTTTTGATAACTGCAATATTATATTAGCAATGTGTGTTGAAGTTAACTCTTGTAGGATTCAAAAGGGAAAAAAAATTACTTTCTTTTTAAAGACTTTGACAATTAAAAGTTTTTCTACAGAACAGAAACAACTCTGCTTATAATGTAACTTCCATGTTCCAGCTTCTATTTCTCCCAGCTCAAAGCACTTTATAACATTGGTCCAAATAGTTCATGCTTTATGCTTGGAAGCACTTTCATTAACTATTTATGTAGGTACAGAAAGCAAGATTTGGTCCACGATAAATAATAAATCTTCAATAGATTTAGCTGGTATCTTTTCAATGAAACATGTTTTCCCCAGAAAATCCTAATTTCTTAAAACCATAAAAGTTGGTAGAAGCAGTAGGTTTCAATTTATCAAACATTTCAAAGATATTTTGGAGAGACATTTCCAATTGTAAAAAATAAAATCTCATTTTAACATATTCAAAACAAGTTACATTTTGAAATTTTAGCTAAATATATCCAAAAGATCTCTCAAAACTCATACATATTTTGGGAACACAAAATACTTTCACTAGTCTGTGCTAAAGTGTCTTCTGAATTGAAGGTTACAGCAGACTTTTAAGAATTTGACTTCTTGTTCTTATAGAAACAGTCCCAAATGCTGACATTTTTCCCAGGACTTACTTCTGCCCTTTATAGCAATATTGATTACTATTATTTACATTTTCCTGCAGAGATATAGATGAATTACTTAAGATTGCAAAGTAATTTGATTTTAGAACAGCAAGAAACAAAACCAGATTGTTTTCCAGAAAAATGCTGAAACTGTATTGTTCTTTACTTCTGTGAATACAAACTACTAAAGCCTAATTCACAATCCAAAGGTGTGATCCTGTTTCCACAAGCATCCCTGAGCCAGCCAGGATACACCTGTTTGTTTATCTAACAGTGCCCAGTACACAGTGTGTGTCTCTGAGCTAGCAAAGTAAACTGAGACCTCCACAAGGTGACCAGCACAGTGCAGCTGTGCTTCACCAACACCCACTGCAGCTCATTTAAAGCCATCAGGGGTACAACCACCTAAAGTGAATTTACTGCACTGCAATTTGCACACAGTGGGTCTGATCAGCCCCTCCGTAGATGAAATAAGAAGGGACATGTGGAGCTTTGCTCCCATCATTTCAATTATTGGTAAAGAACTGGACAAAACCCATTCTGGTTGAGCATTTGTTCTGTTCTCTAATCATAGTAAGTGCTCAGAACCCAAGAAAAGGAGCAGACTGAAGCTAAGCAAAAATTCCAAGCCAGACACGGAACAGAAAGAATCTCACACAGATGCCAAGCCTGTGCAATTGAAAGCCCTATCAAATGAAGGAGTAAGTCCCATCCCATCCCACCTCCCCAGGCTGCTGCCAACACCCACCTTAGTCCTTCAGCCTCCTGTGGACCTTCTCAGGCAAATATTTTGTTCCTACTGATTACCCACCAATTACAAAATTCAGTTCTAGATATGCTCTGAGACAAAGCCTTCTAGGATATTACCAGCCATCTAAGAGATTTCCAGGATCTGCCACAACAGTAGCCCCAATGTGATGCTGTTACTGGGGTTATATAAACAGAAAAAAATTAATGATTCTGGCCAGAGGGGAAACAAAGACAATCCCCAAAACAGGCAGTCCTTTCTACCCTGTCCTGCTCAATTCCAGAACTTGACTAGCAATTTCTCATATATGATACATATTACATATCTATATCATAAATATTACATTTACTTATGATGGCAAACAGAATAACCTATTATTTGTACAGAAATGTATTCTGATTGAAAAAAAGGAAAAAAAGGTGTATGATGTTTTCCCAGAGATGACTTAAAGAACAAGAACTTAAAGAACTTGTTCTTTGTGATTTAATTTTAGCATTTATGCAGTTACAAATAACCTGAGGCATTCAAAATTGCCATGCTAAGGTATCAAAAAGGCTGAGTCAGGACCTACTGCTGTCATCAAAGACCCTGAAAAGTAATCAGAACACAGTCATTTGTCCATTGGATGTTGTTTTGGTGCTAGCTCATTTAACAGGGTGCAGGGAACCCAACAAAATCAGTGTCTCTGCCAAGGTAAAGTTGAGGGTTTGGCTTAAATTAATAAAGCATGCCAGCAGATATATAAACTTAACTAAACACAAAAGTCTCAATTGAGCTAGAATTTTAAAACAGCTCAAGTGGAGAAGTTTTCATTTTATATAAAAAAGGGGAGAAAAAAAAGCAGTGATTTTGTCATGGTGGGAGTTTCTGAGCCCCTCCTTCACAGTGGCAGCAAAAAAACCCGCTGGCATTCACCAGGAGACCACCCACAGCACCTATAGTATATTGGAAATGTCAAGAGCAAGCTGCATGTGAAAATAAAGAATATGTGCCCTATTTCCTATGGAACACTTCAATATGGCATGCACAATGTTTTAAAATTTTCCACTGAAATATTGGCTGTTACTCTGGTCCAATCTGGATTGTCACTCAAATGTCAGGACAGAAGGAGAAAACGCCGGGTTAGGTTTTTTTTTTCCTTTAATTTAGACTTACCAGTAATTTTACTGTCAGTCACCACCTCTTTTTTGCCACTAATGGTATCCCCTAAAAATCCGAGAGGTGGCACGAGCATTTCTAAAAGCAGCACTCAGCCTACCTCGGGGTGGGCAAGCAGCCGAGTGCATTACACTTGTGTGACCTTGTGGCAGCTGGTCCCCGCAGGTCGGAGTTGTCAGACTCCCACTTCCAACACAGAAACTCATTTCTGGAATTGTAAAATAAGGTACTACATGCCACACTGCTATCACACTGGTATAAGGAAAAGACTTTTCTCTACAGAAAAAAAAAAAAAGATGACAAAGAGCTGACAAACAAGGGCACACGTGGCTGCACAAATGTAGCCAGACAATCCAACTCTTGAGCAGTCAGAATATTGCTACTGAATGATTTTCCTGAGAAAAATCTTCAGAGAGGCAGTGGTGGGATGTTTTTATCAGATATACACATATATTAATACCAGGTCACACAAAAAACTCCACAAGGTGAAGCTGCAAGGCACTAATATAAAATCATATTATAAAGAAATGCTGGTTTACATTATTCTCCGGTACAGAAAAACACAAACTACAGAAGCGTGGAAATGAAATATGCAGGTCATCTGTGTTAATTTGCTGCTCTGACTCAAACCTCTAGATTTTAACATAGAAATGCAAAGCACAACTTTCCAACATTCCCTGGTAAGCAGCTGCTTTATGAATAACTGGAAGAAAACCTTTATGCTTGGTCACACCACCAGCAGGAGACAACTGGCTTTTCTCATGTAATACAGGGAATTGCAGCCAGTACTTCATTAAAACACAAGACACTTTGGCAGACACGGATGCTGAACATTGCTTACTGTTCACATCTGCGGGCAAATGACAGCAGGCTGAAACTGTTGCCTTCCACTAAAGAGCAAGTACATGATCCAGTGCAGTTAATCAATAAGATAATGGAATGAATCAATAGCAAAGATTTTTAGGAGGTCTTAATTAAACAAACACTTGCAGATACAAATGATGTCTTCAATCTATTGATGGTGCCAGGGTGAGGGGTTAAACACGAACAAAACCATCAACTTTATTTTACCAGCATCTATTTCTCTAAAGTACCACATAGCTTCTTGGCCTCTGCATTGGTCCGTCACTGCATCCCTATTCATTTTTAACACCACATTACACAGGCAAATTAGCACATAATAAAGAAAAAAAAACCACTAAAAAACCCCTGAACAATTCAAGATGTGATGACAAAGTAGATAAAAGTCACTATTATTCACTGCTATTTCTTCTCTGCAAAAGCTCTGACTACCTAGCCAGAAGTCCTAATAAAGTCAGTTTCCAGCTGCAAGGTGTACAATTAGAATAATTAAAGAATACCTAAATTGATGGACCCATTAATGCAGGAGATCTCCATGGGCCTTCTGCACAAACATGGTAAGTCGATATTTTTGATTCCCCCAATGGTTCTGTGCTAGGCACTGTTTTAAAGAGACATCAATCTATGATGTCAGCATTTATCTAATGAACCTTCAAAAATCAATGTCAAGATGGCCAGCTACATGTATGCACCCAATTTGTCTGTTCCCCAAGGGATACTAGGTAAAACAAAAACATTATAAGAGCAGTGAAAACTGCCTGTTGACCACTCTACCTGGTCTTGACGATGCCAACGGAAGGAGGGAAACTTGACCCGGCTGTAGGCATAAACAATAGGCTTCCAAAGACAATAGGTATTCTAATACCTGCTAAATAATATGTATGTATAAAAAATAAGTATTCCAAAGAGAAAAGAAAACGAGGTGGCTTAATTTAAGGCCCTCTGAAAGTGCCTTTGTCAGCCTCACAGGACAATGACAAACACATGGTTGTTATTTTTTAAATTACTATAATCAGGATTCTTAAGGATAACAAGATTGCCTTAGCTATTAATATAATTCTCATCCCCACTGCCAGTAGTACGTTCCCTGGCAGAATTCCTGTCTATACCTGAGAGCCAGGGTGTTCAATCCCCTGCACAGCTATTAGCCAGGAGAGCCATTTGGCTTTGCTGAAGCAGTTCTTTTAGGTATTTTCTTGGTAGTGCTTAGACTCACCTTATCCTCACTATTCTGTTCACAAAATTCCCCGAAAATGATATTTTGACACCCTGTCAGACAGAAAGTGAAGGTCTAAGTTAGCCTCTCCCTCTCTCCTGTTTGAATAATAAACTGGTCTCTCTAGCTGCTCTAAGGTAGGGCTGCCTCTGGCTCGTAACTGGAGGTGACAGGTTCTCTCTGGCAGATGGGCTGTCTTGTAATCTTTTTCTTTACTCACAGAAACTCTGTCTCTTCCTTCTGTTCAGAGTATTTACTCTTGTTGGTAGCATGTAAACAGTTAGCTGTGCCTTAGACAGTTCAAAGATGTGTTATGTGGGTGAATTAGTTGTTGCAGGATGCCTGTCTGCCTTCACACATATTCCTTTCAAACATTGCCATTTTCAGATTTCTGCCCAATTAACTGACAATGACAGAGACCAGTCCTGGGCTCCTTGCACACAGGAAACCTCCTCTGAATTCAGAAAAAGTCCTCAGGAACCCCAATCCTAACCCTAAACCTAAATCTAACCCTAACATTGATTTGAAAGGTGTAGAGGCAGCAATGTTGGGGCCCTGCCAGGATCCTCTTGGGCTGCATTTTCCAGCCCCAGTGTCCGTGGGCTCTAGGCTCTTTCTCTCTCTCAAACCTGACCCTAAACCTAATCCTAAAACTAACCCTACCTCTAACTCTAACCCCAGTTAGTCCTCAGGAAGCATTTGACTGCTGATATTTTGGCAAATGTAGCTGGGGTTTGTATTTTAATACTAACAATGTTCAACTCATCTTTTTATGCGAGAACTAATTCCCTGCGGAAGGAAGTTGCTGTCCACATAAACATACACCCTTGCATGTTTATGAAATACCCTTTTTTAAATTCTCCTTAATGAATGGGTAATTTTCAAAACTGCCCAAACACTTTTGGTACAAATCCCCACAAATCTTCCTAGGGATTCTGTTTTTAAATGTATTTCATGTACTACATTTTTTTTATTAAACAGAATGCAACTCAGTTTTCATAAAGAAGCATGCAAATTAATTTTAAAAACTACTATTCAGTTCTTCAAAGAGATCTTTTATAGATACCTAAAGCTATACCAGCATGGGAACACAGTACTTGCTGTGCAAAATGTACTACCAGTTAAATGAGTAATAAATCAGCAGTTAGTTCACATTTTAGTGGCACAAGAGAAGGCATTTTCCTATACTTTATAGCACCTACTTTTACTCTGATTTTTTAGAAGGCTATGTTAGGTTTCCAAATGTTATCTAAATTTGTAATTCTGTTCTACTGTTGTTGGCTAAGAAATAAATAAAGATCTAACAGATAAAAGTCAATAGATATGGTATACATGCTCTATTGGTTAACTTTCTCAGGTGATATCATAGTCTTTTACTTCATCTTTGGGTATTTCCTGGTGAAATTATTTTAATTTTACATTTGGAGTTTTCATTCTCTGAGGGATGCCACTACAGGCCTGTGCCTCCATGGCACTTGGGCAGTTCAACTTACTAATAAAGACTTCTGTGGAAAGACTGAATGGGACTTGTGCATAACCCAAGTGAAATCACTCTTTCTTCAAAGAAACTCTTGCAGAAGGTATGTTGCACTATATACCCATCCACACTAGCTGCTGAAGATGAAATTTGCCCAAAAGTCCTCATTTTACAAATGGTAGGACATGCAGGCAACAAAATAACTGGTTCTTAAATGTCTTTGTGAACCTAAACCTGAGCAGTGACATATTTGTAGGAAAATAGATCAGAATTGACAGCACATCACCTCTAGTATTATGTCAGAATATTCATTAATAGCTCAGAATGCCTGCAAAAATAGCCAGCTACTCTTTAGCAAGCAGTAAGATACTCCTTCACAATCTCTCAAGAACTGACTGGTCTTAATCTTTCTTGAGAGACCTTTGCAAAGCAAATCAAGACTGTTGCAACTTTAATATGTGTGATTCACATTCTTGTTGAAAGGGTTGAATTGAAGCTCCAGTCAGACCCGGTATGTTGTGCTGTGGTCTTCGGAAGCGTGTTATAAACGCCATCTAAAATCAATACCAAGAAACAATTACAGCATCTGAATACCATTTGGGTGAAATAAGCTGATGCTGGTGAAGCAACCAGCAGATGAATGTCAATACCTGCAACAAAGTATTCTACAGTGTCTGCACAAAGAGGGGTTGAGTAAATATCAATAAAGCAACTCCTACTACAAACAGTAAAAATGATAAAATCAATATTCTAAAATAAAAAGTTAGCACATAGATGAACTCTGTGATGTAGAGTGCTGTGGAGTGTTGCTGAGTTCCTGGATCTCAGTAAAAGAACAGACAGTGGCTGCATTTTTCCAGTGTTCTGACTGATCAAGAAATCAAAGTATACAACCAATGGTACCACAGACATTCATACAGAAATGTATTTATGTCCTACAGCAGAAGGAAACACATATCTACTGTACCTGCTAGTCCTGTGCACTGTCAAGAATCCATTTAACCAGCCCACAACAAGCCAGTTCTGCCTACTTAACGGGAAGACCCTGAAGGATTTCACATTTGTTCATGAAAAAGGATAGAGTAAGAAAAAATAACCCATTCTTGCCATAAATTTATATAAAAGCATCAAATCTCAGTAAATTCTTTAAAGACCCAGCAACTAAAAGGGTAAAACTATGAGTGACAGCCCATCTGCAAGATGCTGTCTGTAGCTCTGACCTGCATTTAAAACAGGGCTGTTTAGCCTTTAGAGCACCTGAAGTTGGCTCTGTTGTTTGCATTTCATAGAAACTACTTTTGAAAGTAAACAAGAACCTTTAGTGAATTATTTAGCATACAAATAAACCAGCAAAGAAGCCTAAGTAGGCCAATATGAACTAACTGGATTGAAATATTCATCTGTAAATAACTTTTCAATCTGCTGCTTTCACGTACAAATACTACATGGAACATTAGACACAACTAGCTTCTAGGGATATTTAGGCTCACTGGAGAGCAATTTTTATGTCTACTGGCATCTGTGGGTAGTGATATGGACTGACTGTTAATATAACCAACATAAAATTTATGTGAACACTCACTGCAATAGCAACACACTGTCAGACAGCTGGTGGTTGATGCGTAGCACATGCGGATTTTATATGCACTGTGTAAACTAACCTTTGCAAAAAAGATTTAGCAGGTTTATTAGTTTAGGAAATCACTATAATTAAGGATAATTCATAATGGCCATTTATCCATTCTATAGCAATAGCTGCTTTAATTTAGACTCTGTTTCTTTGAGCCATAAATAAGTGTGCTGATATCTTCTGCACAGATGTGGCATTCAACCTGTTCAAGTCGGTTGAGTTTTGCTCGTGTTTTAATCAAACAAAACAAAAAAAAAGTAGATAAGCCCATAAAATGCACTTTGCTTGAAATAAATTAGCAATAAATACAGTTTGGAAGTTCTGAAATTCTACTTAGTAGCTCCTTTTAGGGAAGAGGGAGTAGGACACAGAAATTTTCCATAAAAAAAGGAACACACTATATGGTCACAGATCTGACCTGAGACAGAATACCAGATTTGCATAATTAATCATAGGAAAAAGAGATATGTCTGTGATCTATGTATATTATTTACAATCTATTCAGCTTGTAATGGAGAGTTTGACCTCTGTGAGCCCTTCCAGTAACACTGTGACTTTCCTCCTTTTGTGCACAACTCCAGCCTTGTCTGTAGCAGAACACACATGGTGTCTCCTTACTTCAATTCTTATTAATAATTCCTGCAAAACAACTCCTTGTGTCCACACTGTTTATGCAGTGGAAAGCACTTGTCCTGAATTGTCAACCACCCCATGTTCTAATGGGTTGTCTCTCTAACCAAACCCCAACAAAGTCAGTTTTCCTTCCATTCCCTCCCCTTGGACATCGGCATTCTTAGTAGAAATGTTTCACAGATAATTACTTTGCTAATCAGGAACTATTACCACAAAGGCCTTCAGTAACTGATTGACCAAATTCGCTGATTTTACAAAAAAAGAAAAAAAATCTGCTATACTTGCCACTTCTGACCCGATTAGTACCTTCTGGAGACAATGACTATGGACCCATCCAACTAAAAAATTATGATTTGAGGTGTCTATCAGAAAATGTTTAATAAGATGGTTGATGCCTCAGCTTGAAGTATGAAATTATCCCAAGTGTAGAAGCAAATATAATCCAGATTCTCCTGATTCCAATTTATGCTTCTTCCCTTTTGGAAGAACCCTAGATCAACAGGGACATGAAAATATTTGGATTTTGAGCTTTGCAGCAGATTACTAAGCACAATGGCTCAAGGCATTATTTCCTTATGTATAGAGACAAAAATCTGGAGTGTTATGGAAAACTATCTAGCCTTGTAGGTCTCCTACCACAAAATTACTAGTACACTGCCTTTTCAGGGAGGGTGGAACCTGCATTTTTCCCCCTTTAGATTTTATAGTAACTTCAAAAGTGACATTAAATGACATAAATTCACATTGTGTCATGGCAGTCAGTGGAGCACAGTAAACATTCACTAGTTATGATTAAGTCAGTCAAAGACAAAATTCTTCTCCTGGACTGTACTCAGTTTTCCCATCTGCCCAATTTACACTTTGCCTGAGGAATGTGTACCAGTCAAAGCACTGGACCTACGAGTTTAGTATGGCTCTTTGCTAAAAAGAAGATATAAGTTTTTTAAAAATAAAGAATATACAACAAAAGTACTCTACTTGCAACCATCAAGAAAATACATGATAATCACAGTTAACAAAGGGAGGTATAGCAATCACCAAACATACTCAATTTCAGGTTATCTAAACCTATCATTTTCAACCTCCTGATGACAAATGACCACATCATTCTACTTATTTCCACTCCAGTCTGAAGAGGTATTCATTGTGAGATTCAGACTTCATTAATAAAAGGATCTTGGCTGAACAAAATACTAATTTAGTAGGCTAAAAAACTGTTCTGGACCTCAGATTGCAGAAGTAGATTTGGTCAGACTATGGCTTTAACTTTGCATCATTAAACACTCAGACTAAAAATGTAAATCTTGAATACAAAATATGTTTAGTAGCAAAATCTGTATGGTTAACTAAGATCAATTCATGAACACAGTTCCTAAAGTCTTTTAACAGTTCCTATTATACCAGTATGCACAGAGACACACATTTAAAAACATGTCATTCATTATCAGCAGTCTTTATCTTGTACATCATACACATATTTTATATGTGCATAGGTGTATAGACAGGACAAGGGGGAATAGCTTTAAACTGAGAGAGGGCAGGTTTAGACTACATATTAGGAAAGGATTCTACCCTGTAAGGTGGTGAGGCACTGGCACAGTTTGCCTAGAAAAGTTGCAGATGTCCCACCCCTGGAAGTGTTCAAGACCAGGCTGGATGGAGCTCTGAGCAGCCTGGTCTACTGGAAGGTGTCCCTGCCCATGGTAGGGGGGTTGTAATGAGATGATCTTTAAGGTCCCTTCCAACCCAAAGTATTCCATGATTCTGTGCATACATCAAGCAGGGACAGGACAACATTGCTTCAAAGTCCTTTTCATGAGAAAGATATGCTCATGTAAACTGAAAACATTTAGAACACTTAGGCAGAATGAACATTATCTAAAGAAATGTGAGCATTACAAACACAGATATCCCATTATCAGTTTTCTAATGTTTCTAATACTTTGAATCATGACATTTCATGTTTTCACGAGTGTGTGGAATAGAGTACAGAAGTATAAAAAGTGTCTTCAAATTCCCTTTGCAAATCCACGAGGCAGCAAAGCACAACTACTGCTTTAGCACCATTCAAAACACAAATGTTGCCGTAATTATGTACTTTCTGGGTAAAGGCACTACAAAAAGAGAAGGCAAATGGGAAACAAACATTTTTTTAAGGCAATCCTAAGCAGTGATAGGAAATAACCGTATTTTCCTTACCCAAATCAGAGCCAAGATTAGAATGGAAATGGGAGAGATGAGCTCTAGAGTTAGAAGTTTTGCTGTCAATGCAAGACACCTTTTGGCAGTATCCTCTTGCTCTCTGGGTTCTGACTAATATGTTTCAAATGAGATAAAAGCTCCTCCATTAGCATTCAGTTCAACCAACAAGAGCAATTGACTCTAGAAGGAATTGCTTTGCCAATGGCATACTGCACATAAGCTGAGTGAAACCACAAATCTCTGTGCCAGAGGAAATTTTGAAATTTCCATTGCCTTTTTATATATATTGCATTTATTTTATCAAATAATGCCCAAATAATTCCGAATTGCAAAGCTCCCTCTGATTTGTAGAACTGAGCTGAAACACTTGGTGTTTTGTCAGTAAAACATTGAACTGTATTCTTCATGGTGATGTACAGTTTGATGGGAGTTGTGGCAGGCGAGCCTGACGTTCACGTTCACACTATAGTTGACATCCCTTGTGGGAGAGTACATCCCCCATAATTTATTCAGCAGTCATTTAACTCCTACAGGCCATTACATGGCTTTGTCTTATAAAGTCCCAAACACATCACAGATATACTATTTTTTGCCAAGAAGAACAAACCGAATAAAACAGAAGTTTAATCTACCCTTCTAGAAGATGATTTTAAATGCCCCAAAATGAATTTCTCTTTTTTAATAATCAGAAATTTGAACTATTATACCTCAGATCAAGCTCATAGAAAAATTAAACAGATTCTGTTTTAATAAAACAGATGTATTTACCATGGAAAGCTTTAGCTTTGTAACAATTGCAGTTTTTGGTGAAAATATCTGACCTTAATTTGCAGCGCAGCATCATATGGAGTGAGGGGAGCAGGTATCATTTCAGTGCACTGCAGACTTTGCTCAGAAGTTGGAGCTATGGAAGGGAACTGAGGACACAACAAGGAACTTCCAGTTTGGAAGAAAAAAAGAAAAAAACATAGAAAAAAATAACCCTGAGCACATGGAATGTGAGGAAATTGTAAGGGTGGCAGTTCTTTTTAGTCCCTATTCCAGGGACCAAAATTACTTCAGTGATTGCCTACAAAGGAAAGTTTCTTAAAAAGTGAAAGCCAGTGGCCAGACAGAGGGAGAAAAACAGAGATTATAATCTAAACAAAATAAAAACCCAAGCACACCATCTGCCTTTGGTTGTAACTCATTTCTGTCCTGAGAAATAAAGTTCAAATTATCAAATATGAATAATGAAATGAAAGTCACAAAGAGTGACTGAATTCAGAAGTGGTCTTCAAGGTTAGATTAGATTCCTTTGTTTTAAACAAACAAACCAAAAAAACAATAAAACTATCATTAGGTTTCTACAGAATATTTTAAAAAGTGCAAGTCACTTTTTTTACAATACATTTGCAGTCAGAATTAACACAGTATTGACCATAACAAACAGTAAATGGTTTGGCACTGATTTTTAGCACCTATGGTTGACTGCAACAGCTAAAGTACAATATTTTTAAAAGCAGCACATATTTGTTAAGTCACAAGTTTCTTCATTTGATTTGCAGATGGGGACCTCTATTGGTATAAAATAATTACTAAAAAAAAAAAAAAAAGACACCTGGAAAAAGACCCACTGGCTCCCCTGAAAATCACATTGGCCAAATTCTCATTTTCATTACATCAATGTTAAAGTATATTCATTTCAATTAAAATAGCAGGAATCAGCCCAATCAAATGTAATTAATATAAGTATTTGGTCCAATTGTGAAAGACATCAAGTATTCTTAAAAAAAAAATGCTACAAAGAAGAACTAATACACTTTGAAGTTAACCTTCTCATACTTACGCCTGGGGGCCCTTCTGTGCATGTGCCTTATGTGTATTTTTACTACAACCTTCATGTAACCAAGCAGTATTCCAGCTTTGGACTGACATATCTCTGTGTTGGGCAGGATTTTCAATCCTTCTTGACTATCTATTTGTCACTGCAGGTGAGTGGTAGCACTCAGGCTGATCCCCAGCCACTTTCACAGTTACTTATCTGTCTTTATGGATTCTTCCTGTGTGTCAAGTTGGTGTATAAAAGCATTACTGTCAGGGTGACAAAATTGTCCCCAGAGTGTCACAAATGATTCCCCAGCCTTATGGCTGCAAGCAGGTAGTAACACATCGACACTGCCCTCCCAAGCAAATCTTTCTCCAGTCCTGCCACCCGCCTGTTATTCTGCACACACACGCACACATTCCCCTCCACGTATGTACTCCTCGGCTAAGAATTAAGACAGTTCTAATTTTGGTACTTGAAAATTACTACAAAAATATGCAGAGCTTGCTTTCATGGTGAAATGTTTTTCTCTGCTCTTTTACCTTATTTTTAAATAATAGAGCTTTGGGGAAACAAAACGCTGCAGAATTCCTGTTCTCTAAATGCAGAAACCATGATTACAAATTCGAAATAGTGGCTAAGACAGCTGTACACACTGAATTTTGCTGAAATCTATATGCCATCCGAGCTCTAAGTTTTTTTTTTCACGTGTTTCTATCAATGAAAGCCTGGTTTTTTTCTTCCTATAATTTTGTTGCCTTTTTTACATAATTGCATTCTGCACACAGTAACATCTTTTTTAAAATAATATTTTCTCCAGTTCAACTCTGGGTGTTTATCTGTGATAAATTTAAAATCGCATTTGACAAGGGCTGGTTTAAAAACTTTATTACCCCCTATAATGTAAAATACTCCCAAGGAGGAAAAAAAAAAAAAGGATCAAGTTAAACCAATTTATATGTTATTTGGAGACGGCTGAGAATCTTGATGAATATATAGACAAAGAATGGCTCAGCAGCAGAGCTTGCTCAATAATCTAAAAACTACTTCACAGTCACATAGATTTCGATGATTCTTACACGAACCATGTTTTATGCAAATAAGATTTGCTTTTGTTTAAGTCCACTGCACTTCAAGTCTTCAAAACCCCCTCAAGGTAACTGTTTCCAGACACTGACAGTGGACAGGACTCCATGAAGGAGAGTTCATGTGTTCTTGTGCCTTCATCACCTTGCTAAAACAGCTCACCCCTCTGTGCCTCAGTTTCCCCAAGTATGAACTGAAGAATGTTATACCAAATTTTTTCACAAAGGCGCCAAACAAACTCCAGAGTAGCAAAACCAGTTAATGTTAAAAGTATGTTGAGACAAAATAAAAGCCTTTTGTTGGAAGATGAACCTTTAAAAACGCCCTGGGGTGCATGTGTGTCAAACGCATGGTCAAACTCTGCTGCCTTGAGAAATGCAGCTGCACTAAGGGTACCTGATCCTTGTTGACAATGGCACGACCAAGGACAGAAGCGTTCCAGCAAACATATGTTTGAGTGTCCACACACACCCTCCCCACCCCTCGGACCATTTGTCCTTCACCTGATGAACACTCATTGTCTGAGTTTTCAGATCGGTTCAATATGATTTCTGACACTGGAAAAACAAACCTAAAAGCAATTTAGAAATACCTGCCCATGAAGTCAAAAGGCAAAATATCTAAAGCTTCTCCTGGAATCTCTGACCTCAGAGGCTGACATGGTTTGATGGGAAATTTAATGTAATAGTCTGAGAAAGCCAAAAGGCCTATTGTCAGCAATGAAGTCTGAAAGTTAGCAGAATTAATATAACTGTACAATGGAAGTGCCCTCGAGGGACAAGGCTGCAGAACCAGGGCAGAGGGAAAAATGACTTTTGAAGTCATTTCACTATGACATTCTGTCATCACTGCTAAACGGAAATAAAAAATCATCTGAATCACCACATGCTTCAGTGTGTGTCCCTTCCTTATCTAATATAAAGTAATAACACTGACGTCCTGTGCCCCACCTAAGCTGGGAAGGGGCTCTGCAGGGACTTCGGGAGCTCCATTTTGAATTGCTAAATGCAATAAGAATAAATGCAAGTGGGAGTCTGTTTAGCAGAGAATGATGTCTGGTCTGTAGCCCATCAAAGCCCAATAAATCTCAATGCTTCAACAAGAGATGAAAATGGTTATCTCATCATTTCAGTGCCAGGGTGAAATTTTCTCTGAGCCAGAGTATTTTTACAGATGATTTATGTCTGGGAAGGGTAGTTGTTTAACAAAATGGCAGATAATGATAAATAGAAAGCAAATAGAAAAAGCAGCAAGGGAGTGGTTCCTAGTTGCAGCAGCAGAATAAACAATATACTTACATAAAGTATATGTCACATATAAGTGCCATTATTCTAAATCCTATGAGTTATATGTTACTTGGAACATCACATAAAAGATCTGGTAATATGATTTACAGGATAGGGAATTTAACATGTATGCAAGGCAAATAAGTATCAAAATTCTTCTTTCTGTTACATTTCTGTTAATCCCCCTTCACTGAAAATACTCTGGATTTACAATTGTATAATAAACAAGAAGCATCTCTGTGTTCACTGGGTTTAATACACTATTATATTAAAAGGAGAGGGATCAGAAGATGGGCTAATTTTGATGTTGTTACAAATTTATTTTTAACCACAATACTTGCATTGACTGTGTGCTAAAATACAAATAGTCTTACAGAAAAAGGAATGGCTGATACATACGCTATATGGACATGTTTGCAATAAAGTCATCTGAAAATAAAACTTTTTTTTCCCTTAAGATCTGGGTTTGGATGACATGATAAAAGAAATATTCATGGAGTTAATGATGAGAAGAAAATGTAGTAAAAAGCAAACAAAGCTGCCTGTTTGAGTTTTTTGAATTAGGTACCGTAAACAATGTCAAATTGGAGATAGAGATTTGAGGTCAGGGTGCTCTGTCTCAGTTTCTTTTTCTTTTTCCGCATTTTTCCTGTGGCTGTACACAAAGGAAAAAAAAAATCTAATTACAGTTTTAAATGCCCAAAATGCCATGTCCACCAAAAGCCCGATGCTCATTAGTACTAGTAATTAACTTTACAACTGTCAACACAAACACCACACAGGCTGACAGATAGATAGTAGCTCTGAGGGTGCTAATAAATCCGGAAATAACAACTTGACACGCAGATGCACAAAAGGATGCAGGTGATAAAGAAATGTTGACATCAAATCTAATTATCTTCGAAATGGCCAACTACTGCACAATCCACAGTAATGCACTGTTATTGCTAGTGATGAGCCCCACTGGAATGGCTCTTAACCACAGCATACAACTGAGCTTTTACAGCCCCTTGTCATATCTAGTGAGGACAATATCAAAAAGGAAATTATGAGTGTCATGACCCCTCCAAGTCAAAAATCTAGTGATGAATATAGGCTCAGCAAGGCATAGCAGATTACCCCCTTACGAGTTTTAAAGCCAGGATGATATATGACATTTTTATCAGGCACTTTCTCAGGAATGTCACCAAGAGGGAAAATAAAGGCCCTGAAAAGAGACGACTAGGTGAATTATGCAACTGTAATTGCCGATCATAACCTGATATGAGCTGAAATTGCTCTGTTTTCATATTGAGATAGCATAAAATTGTCGGGAAATGCAATGGCTCCTTAATGTGGCCTAGATGAGTCTAATATTCTGATCATTTTTCACTCAGCTGCTAGGTAAATAGTGCTTCTTTAACACAACCACCGTGGCCCAGGGCAATCTGGGGGCCCAATTTTACACTTGAATTGAGAAAATATGTGTAAACTACAATTTTTCATATTTTCTGCATACATAAGAAGATGAAACATCTTTATCATGTGTATTGTCTGGCTGAGCTTATACAAAATATTAGTTTATCTCTCCTACTTTGGTTTATTCCATAAGCAAAACACATAGATCTAAAGGACAGGCAATATTCTATATACAAAATAGGTCCATCTTTTATGCAGCCTCGTATGAAGAATTCTACCATTTTGTTTTTGAAAAGCTGGCAATTAACAACTGTAGATTTTGCAAAATAAATTAAAACATTCTAAAATGCTGACATTTTTCTGCAAATTGTTGTAAAAAAAGAAAAGGAAGACAAAAGGTCACAGAAATATTTATCTGTACAATCTGAGATATTAGTTTAAACAATAACCTCTAGGAGAAAAGAAAGGTGAAGGGCAGTTATTACCAAGCTATAAGACAAATTTATTTTATCATAAATCTTCTGTATTAAGTGATTCATAAAATAGATTTGCTTAAAAAACAGCTTGAGTTAAAATAAAAAACCCACAAAAGACAATGAAACAAAAAAAGCATGCTACTACCCATTCTCAGATAATAATCAGCAATAATACCTGGGGCAGAAAGGTCATAAACCATACTTCCAAGACAGGAATAATTCATTGTACTACTATGTGTTTAAGAATTAGTTTGATAGAGTCACTATCTAGACTGTGAGATATTGTCTATCAATCTGACCTTCTAAAAACGAACCCGCAGACTCCCACTTAGATCAAAACCTCTGCTTTTATGATATGCAGCTCTTACGATGAATTTTAGGACTGGGCTTATGATGAGTGCACCATTTGCAAAACATGGAAGTGAAACAATGCAAGTTCTTAAAAAATTTGGGGTTTTCTTCTATATTTTTGGACATATTTTTCCTCCAAAGGAACCAAAAAAAGCAAACCCATTTTGCCCCTTTGCTTAAGAACCAGTTCAGGAATAAACAAGTACAAAGGAGGTCAAAAGGTTGAAATTTCTTTGTTTGCACTTATGTTATCTGTTCTTAGTTCCTATGTATCCACCTTACTGAGCTGCTCCAACACTAATTGCAAAGCAGCACTGACTAGCAGCAATAACCAGCATTTGGAAAAATCCCATGTGATGCTGGTTATTGCAGATAAGAGCCCCTTAACAAACTTGGATATATCTGCATCAACTTACTTCCTACTCTCTTTTACATTTTATGCTTCCTAAAGGCTGAGATTTTGTACTAAATATAGTGGCAAAGTGTGATATCTTGCTCTATGGAGAGGCTTCAAGCACAGAAGATTTCCAAAAGCTTCAGGGGGTGGGATATAAGGGACTGAAAATAACACTGTGATACTTCAGTAATCACACAAGCCTTTGTAAAATATTTCACTGGAAATCAGAACAGGATTGAAATATAGTTCCTAGCAATTAATACTGTCTGATCCTAAATGTAGTGTTGTTCAGATCTCAAAAGAATTTAAAACTGTAGACCCATCCATATTTATTACATTACCACTAACCCTATTATGAACAGTCTTTATGTAATTAACATACCAGCAGGGAATTTAAGAGGTACTTGGCATTAATTTTCAATCCCTATTCTCCATGAATTTGGTACTCAATTGTAGTGATAAATAGAAGACACATGGTTATGATTACGCATTTTCTGTAACGATTATGCACCACAGTAGAAAATACCTCATAACACAGTGCAGGCTCACAGTTATCAAGAAAACATATTTACTTATGGATTTTCATTCTCTTCCAGTAATTCAGAAAGTCAAGTGACCGCTTTCCATTTTTTTCCTTTTTCACAGGACCTGTTTACAGAAGACTTTTCCCACAGTCACTGGCACTTAGTAAAAAATAACTTCCAGCCTTTATCATTCCCTTCCCAAGTCAGGCCTGCCGAAGGTGTATTTATTCCATCTCCCCGTCTCTGTATCCCCCTTCCGGAGAGCGGGCGCAGGGGCTGCAGCCGCTGTTGCTAAGCAACTCAGCCACAGCACCGCATCACCAACTACAGATTGCTCCCATCATTTTCAGCCTCACAAATTTGGGAGCCGGTATAATAATAGGAAGTAGTATGGATAACAAAACCATTATCCATAGACCAGTAAGTTAGCAGATGGATCATAAGAAAAAAAAAAAAAAAAAAAAAAAAAAAAAAAAAAAGGGCTACTATAACAAGAACACTGAACAATTACTGGTAGTATTATTAGCAATCTGGTAGTATTATTTCCAATCTATTTTTTTTATCAGTACAGCCTCCACAAAGAACTTTACATACTCACTATGTGTGAATGCAAAAGTATTTTTGAATCGTGATGATTTTTTGTGGGTCTTTCTGCGTAAGAGAACACCACAATATCTGTGCTGTTGAAAGCTAGCACAAGATCTATTAGTAATCAAATTTCAGCCCAGATTTTATGGTTAGTCTAACCAAGTTAATTTCTCTAATGTTAGCAATTCATGGAAGAGGTCTCTTGTGGCAGCACAAACCTGGGATCCACAGCAGCTGTCAGAAGAGACTCTGAGGAATTCCTTATTAGCCAGAATGCAACCAGGCAGAAAACTCATTACACAGTGCTAAATATACTTAATCACATCTATTAGAGAAAAATGAACTTGATAATTACAACAAATAACTAAAGAGCAAAAAGTGTTCATGGAAAAACCCACACCAGGATGTGTAAGAAGAGGGGCTGCATACTGACTGTGTGGGAGAAAGACGTGCCTCGCCGGAAACTCTTCCGATTCTAATGGAAAAAGGATTACACCACATCGCACAAATGATTTAGGTCTCCCTTGAAAGTGAAACATTTACATTTAACAGCTTACATAAATGTAAAGTAATAAGTAAATTAATTACTTAGATTTTAAATATTAATTTGGAAAGCTCTTCTGAGAGTTGAGAGAACAATATCTTCCGAACATGCTTTTTTGGGAAAGGAAGCCTGCTACAGACATTCACCACAATAAAGGTAATGTCACAATAGCTGGTACTACACTGCAATATTTAACAGAAGTGTTCAAAGTCTTTCCTTGTTCTGCAGCCTTTACTTTCCTTCAAATAGAATTGGGTTGTGGGATCACAAGTGGTCCACAATTTTAACCATCAAGCTATTTATATTTTAAAATGGAAAGGCTGAAACTAAAGGTATCAGATATTGACCTCATAAACTAATTACATGCTGAAGTCAAACACAAGCATCACATATATACTCTTCATGGAATCATCACATACCATACACAGGCACTCCAACCAGACCTTAACACCATCTGCCAAAACCTCCCTTGCTCTGCCATCCAGAAATATCCAAAGTCTTAACTTATTTTTATTTGCACGTTGCCTAGTCAGTGCATGTGAAGTGTGGGCACTCTAATTTTGCAGCAATGTATATCCTGATATACAGACACGTGGAGAACACAACAGAGCAGTGAATGGGGCTCCACATCTTTAGAACAGGCCTAATACCCACACTGTCACTTCATACCAAATTCCTCTCACTTCTTCTAAGAAGCAGTTAACTTGGTTTGGAGTCTTTTTGAGCCCAAACTTGATTTTAAATTCCTTCCCAACTTTATACATCCTTAATTCAACATCATCTAAATAAAGAAATCAGGCATATTGAAATCATCAAATAAAATCTGAGACAGGATACTCTGAGGTTTTCATATAATTCTGACTTTGTTTGAAGAGGACAGCTAAGTAATGCATGAAGCAAGCCATCTGGGTTTTCTTTTTTATTCAACCATAGAATATTTTCACCTCAATTTGTATGAAATACCATTAAAATACTGAATACTAGCAAAATAAAATACTAGCAAAAATAAGACAAATTCTTCACAGTTATATATAAAAAGATAAAACACAATAGCCACAGAAAGTCCTTACCTAAAGGCTGTCAAAACCTCAACACTTTGCAAGCCAAAGTGAGGGACCTCGGTAGGTCCCAAATGAAAGGTCTACACTGCCAGCTTCCTCTCTTCACCTCATTCCTTTCCTCCAGCTGTCATGAAGACAGGCAAGAAACTGCAGAATTCCATTTCCTAGGAACATAACTTAGAGTGGTGGAAATTAGGAAACAGGATTTGATTCATTGTGTGGCCCAACAGCAGTGAAAGATCCAGTGTCTGCATGACAGTAAATTAAGAGCAGATGGACAAGACTTTGAACTGACAGAAGAAAATTTCTTTTACTGCTTCCTTGCACTTGCTTTCCTTCGGTTTAGCTGATTCCTACCTTCTCTGGGTCATTTCTGCTGTCTCTGTATCATGTCAGAACCAGTACTTTAGAATTAAAAAGAGGCAGTAGCCACAAAGCTCAGGCAGTAGACAATTCTCAGAAGTATCACACATATACCATTTTCAAATATGTTCCTTCCAATGAGTTATACTTATGGACTGATGTTATTTAAATGAAAAATGTAAAAGGCATTCTAAAGGAGTCTAAAAAAATTGAACATTTTCTTTCTCCCAGTGAAAACATATAATCCCATACACACATGCATACAGGGCTTTGCTTGGCTGGGCTTTAGGATAACAGAGTGTAATTTTGGGGGTGGCAGTAATTCTGAAAATTTTTTTGTTCTATGGGTTACAGAGCAGACAATACTCTTATGGAAAGAAGTAATTGAGCCTTGTAGAAATTACTGACTTCATGAAGTCCATTATTTAACCTTCAAATTTAAAGAGTGAACCTTACTACAGAGAACATGATGCAGCATTCCTCTTGTGTGAATAAAGGTATCACAGCACTTATATAATTGCTTACTCAGTTCTGTACATCTATTAAATAATTTGTTTTTATTTGTCCAAACTAAAATTCTGAATTTAGGTTGTCAGTCAGAACTTGGCATATACATCACGCTATGCTGAAATCGGAATTAATATATGTACATGTGAATTAAATTATGGGCACAGAACTGTACATGAATTCTTAAGTTATTTTTGCAAAGTTCTACTGTATTTCAATAGATTTAACTCCCACTTACTTATACCAGATCATCTTCACGTAAACGTCTAGCAAGTTTGAAATGTGGAAAATCAGTTTTTGCCTTCAAGCATCCTCTCTCCACTCTCTCTCTACACTTTCAAAACTAGGCACAGTTCAGACTGGATTGCTGAATCAGGTGAACCTTTCACCTCAACTTTCATAGCAGCTTTTATATTTTTATGACTAAGATACTCTTTACCCTAGAAAGTTAAGGTGGCAACACAAATGTGACATTAGCTGATATGAACAGAAAGAGAGCTACGGTAGCAATGATAAGATAGAAAAACGAAACAAGCAAGTTTTAAAGGGCATAAAAGGCCATGATCTTTCTTTATGTGTCCAGAAAATGCCTACAACTGCATCAGAATTTTGTTCAAAGAGTAGAAGTTACTGACTGCTCCCTTTAGACCATCAGCCTTCATCTCCATGGTTAAGGGTTTGGACAATAAAGGCAGGTTCTGTAACACTTCTCAGTTACACATGTATAATTGTGCATTGTTAGCAGTCACAAAAAGGAGGTGTAAAATCCTTATAAAACAACCATGTTCAGGAAAGTTAAACACAATGAGAACCTCATCAGAATGTCAGAATTCAGCTCTTAGTGTTTTGGGGATAAAGGTACATTTTCATCTTTTCTGTCCTGCCATTCGATAAATAATAATAAGCCTTCCTCACATGAAACACAAAATTTATCCATTTTAATATATAAGTTCATTAGCATTTACTGAGAATTAAATTAATAGGAATGGCAATGCTGTAGAATTGGAGTGTTAATAGTATGTGAACCGCAGATATTTCCTTTTAAATCCAGGTAATTCTTGCAGGGACAGAAATTCCCATTTTTATTTAATTGTCTGTTGGGGGTCTTAAGATTTTATTATTTATTTTTAGGGAAGTTGTGTCCTTCCCCATAAAAGTGTAACATTCTAAATACAAATATATATATATATATATATCTGTGGAGATGTTAGCAGAGCAGGTTTATGTTTGAGAATGAGGAGCAGTTTGGAAGCCATCAGAGAATAATGTGCAGGGGCAAACACAAGAACAGAGAAATTGTTCCTTTTGCAGTCCTGATGGATGGTCCAAGGATTCCGCAGGCACAAACTTTTCCTGAGCAAAGAATATTCTATCTGATAGCATCAAAAGCAGAAAATCTGATTAAAATTATTAAAATAGAACTCTGTTATTACAAAGTGTGGAAAACCTCATAGCTCCATAGGTTTCAGTTTGTGCAGTCCCTAACGAGAGACTACAACAGTTATGAAGCTTTTCTTTGTTTTTTTCCTATTTTCCAACATAGGGTTGCACCAAACACCCTTGAAAAATATGGCAGAGTTAGGAACAACAGTGACAAGCAGAGCAAGCAGAAGCAGCACAGTGTGGCAGCAGCTGCAGCAGCACAGGACTGGCAGGGGATGGAACACATGGTTGGCACTTATCAAACAACAGAGACAACCACTACAGACCAAGGATGGGGTACCTCTCTGCGGGGCTCCACCACAAGAAATGACAAGAAGAACTGTATCTATGACTTTCTCTAATGTTCATAACTCAAAACCCACGACCTTGATCACTTTAGCAGATGGTTTTGCTCTGCTGTAGTTGCAATTAAACAGAGTGTGCCAAAGTGAAGAGCAAATTACCCATGCTATCTATCCCAGTTAAAAAAATCTGCAGTCTTCCAGTATCTAGTGGGACAATATCCAAAATTCTTCAGCCCCAGCCCATACTGGATTGCCATTATATTTTATGTCAGTCAGTACTTCAGAGAGTCCAGGACCCTTGGCATATGTTCTTAGTTAACAAAATGGAAAATTAAACTTTGTAGCAACCCCCTGCCACTCCCAAAACAAAAGAAAAATTCTATCTACATCAATGAGCAGGAAGTCTGATCTTCCTGTGCCAGCCAAAAAGCCTGCAATATAAGGACATTTGGCTGAAGAAAGGAATTTAAAATAAGCAAACTAGCCTAAACTCATAATCCTGCATTTCAGGTACTGAGGAATATTCATAAGGAATATGAATTTTAAAATAACCTCTGATATTGACAAGCAGAAGTTTATGACTTTGACAGAGTTTTTATGCCTTTTCAGAAATTAGTTAACTTTTTGAACACATTATCCTCATGGAAGAAATGATCCTGAGTTTCTTCAACACAAAAAAATACCACAATCATAAACTCAATATGTACACAAACAAACAAAAAAATTGTATTGCCATGAAACAGGAAGACGCACCTAAAGCCTGTGGCGTTTTCACTAATTAATAACCATGTATAAGACCCCAAAAAGTCTGAAGGACAACACAAAACAATTTCTGAGTATGAGACCTAGTTTTCAGTTCCCAGCTATCAGAACACTCTTGCCTCTGGGCTACACCAAAAAGGAAACATGAGCAGCATCTGTTCCTTGGTTCCCCAGCACTGCTGGATTGGAAATACCCAAGTACAGTAGTTTTACAAATTAAATGCATGAAAACTGTGATGAGTAGACTTACAAAAATGATATTTGAGAGCAAATCTGAATATGAAGAAGATATGTAGATAAAATACCTCACTGGCAAACTCACGTTAAGTTTTTTACAGTCCAGATGGTAAGGGGCAAATGAGAAGGGGGCATTTATGTCAGAGCCTGTACAATAGGAACAAGGATGCTGATATGGTTTCTTTTTTTATATATAGTTGGGTAAAGAGATCAGAGAACACTGGAACTTTAGCCAAAACAAGTTATCCAGCTGCACTGTGTTTCATCACATATCAATTTTTACTGAAAGAAAACCATACAAATTTAATCAGTTCTTCATATGGTAATATTTAACATTTTTTTCCAAGTTGTTTGATATTATTGTTTTAAAAGTTCCTTTTCCCCCGTCCTCAAACGTGATGTGTGATAGTGGTGAACACAGGAAAAATATCTATCCCTGGCAAGACTGAAAGTCTCATTTACAGTAGACTCAGTAATAAATGCACTGGCGTCTGTGTCAATTGACTGTCTCAATGAAGAACAGGTCACTGTAGGGAACAGTACAAACAGCGTCTACATTTGAACTCCCACATCCTCATCCCATGCATGTTTGTAGCATCAGTAGAAATTAAATTACCCTAATAAACCTTTCTGCCTCCTCCCCTCCCCAAGAAATAAGATTTTTTTTTTCTAGAGATTTTAAATCACATGGGTTTTACCTCTTTTTTTTTTTTTTGGAAGGCTATCATATAGCATTTGTATAGCACTTTTAATTATTTGAAAATATATAATAGAGTGGAGACATGGATCTCACTTATATAAATGCCTATTAAAAGGCCATTTATTCTCTCAGTAACCATAAAACATAAAACACCTCTTAAAAGAATATAATTCCTTTGTTTCTAAGCCAAACACATATAATAAGACAGCTTGCTCCTTTTAAGTAAATAAAAATGATTTGTATTAAATAAAATGAAATATTGTAAGCACTATATAATTTAACAATAAGACACATCAAAGTATGCATTACTGCAAGCTAACCCATGCCTCAGAGGTGTTGCAAGCCAAATACTTTAAACGATCCAAGAAACATGTTGTTACAGAAAAGCAAAAACCACAGCGCGTCATAAACTATTGGTCAGATGAGATGTAAAACCGAGTTCCTAACCATTTGTGGTCACTAAAATCCCCTGGCACTTACTGTACCCTTAGAATCTTGATTTTGCCCAAACTGAAATGTTTTTAGTACACAAGTTTTATGCTCTATTCCTCCTGCCCTGCACTGCCCGGCCACAGGGGCGGCTGTTGCTCAAAGGGTTGCAAGAAGTGTCTTGTGTCATTTGGATCTCTCCATGCTCTCTCAGTTACAGCTCTCTAAAATGGGGGAAACTAATGGGATTTCTTGGAGGTACCTGATAGTAAAATTTGATCCATAGTTTTTAACACAGTTTCAAATCCCTCAACTATAATGCAAGTATAGATAACATGATTATGCTGTATGTAACTCCAAATAAAATGATTCAAAAGATGTAATAATTGAGAATACACTAAACCCATTGACAGAGCACAAAGTATGTTAAAAAACACAGCAAAATTAATCAGCACAGAAAAGCTTATACATTGTTTGTATCAGTTTAATATGGATTTACACCACCATATTCCCCATTTAGGAACAGCTCTGTAGTTTTGATTGCTCTATTTTTAAAAAGTTTCAGTGCAAGCACTGTAAGCTGAATCAGAAAACTGATGAGTCAGTACAGTTTGCTAAAAAGGAGTTTTCTCTCCAAGAGAAACATTAACAAGTATAGTGTAGCTTAGGTTCTAGTTGTGCCAACTGTATTGTAGCAAAAAAACCCCTCCGTTGTCCCTAACAATAGCAGTTATTTCTTTAAAGAAATACACCACGCAGCAAGGAAATGATTCACATTATTTGTGAGGAGTGAATGGTGGCATTAAGAGAAATGTGAATCAAAAGTGAGTTAAGAGAACTGTTCACAAACACTAACGTTGTTTCATAAAGAGAAACCTCCCTAGAACACGACAGAACTAAAGACCTTCTACTGCATCCTAAACCTTCAGTACCACCTAATCAGCTGAGAGTGTTGAGTCACACCTTTATTGTTATTTCCATGACTCCACGTTTATTATACAGTGCTGCTAATCCTGGAGAGATCAATTGTTGGGACATCTGCCCTACAGTTGGTCCTGTGCTCGGAGCCGCACAAAGAGCTGCACCGCACACGGCAGATGTGCAGGAGATCAGAAACTCTCTCTGCTTGTCACAACAGTTGCACCTTCCTCCCACGAAAGGCCTCACTAACAACCACAAATATTTATTTCATGATGCTTGAAAAACTCTTTTAAATAACAGAACAATCCTAACTGAAAAATAACAAAGCATAGTGGAGTTTTTCCAAATAACTCCAAACCCCAAACATTTTACTTCATTGATCTAAATACACATGCTAGGTGGGTAGGAAAAACACTGACACAACATCCTTTTTATTCTAATGTTACAGAAACAGCTGAAAGCACCCTAACATACTTCAAACATTTCAATAAAAATATCCATGCTAAATAATAACTTTGAGGTGATTTGTTTCATACCGTAATATCAACAAAAATGAGTGTGCTTATGAAATCTTTTCTTGTTAATGTTGATTAATAGTATCTGAACTTTTGCTATCTTGCAAATTAACCTGCACCTGCAGTTTCCTGTGGCTATAGACTTCACCACCAAAAGTCATATGGCTGTACAGTAATATTTAATAAACACCTTTTATTAACCTGTCTTCCGTCCGCAGTATTATTACAGTCAATAAATGTTACAACAACATTCTTACGTGGCCTAAAAATTGTTATTAATTTGCATTTGATCGACTCCATGTGTCCAGGAGCCTAAGAGCATTGCTAACTGCTTCTAGCACAGAGCTAAAGCTCTTTTGAAGCAGATTCACGCCCATTCAAAAACAAAAGGCTATGCCCATTGAACAAAAAGCAGCCAAATCCTCCTTAATTTCGTTGCTCTAGGCGTGGTGGTGAACTATTCACACCGATTGGCATCGTTCAGTTTTCAATAAAGGATTTGCTGAAGTGACAGATACTTGTGGAAATAAACTGCCGACAGATTTGCCACGTCAGTAATTAAGTATGTAAAGCTACAGATGTTGAACAATAGTGCCTTCCACCAAGATGTATGCCACAATATCAAAAAGTAACCTGGCATCTGCTTTCTTTATTTAAGTACCTTTCTTAGGGTTTGGATCTTAATTTTTTACAGTTGACAGCAATGTTATTTGAGCCAGTCAGTGGCATCTGGTTGCTGGGGGGGTGGAAAATAAGAAAAAAAAAAGGGAAAAAAAAAAAGCAGCTCTGTGCACTTTAATTAATTGTGGAGAGATTACATGGTCTTCCAACCGTGTAGTTTGTCATCAGAGCACATTACAGATTTATATTAGATGTTTCTCCACAGTGTCAAGAATAATTAAAAAGGGATAGGAAATGATGCCAGCTAGCAATGCTTTACATCAGCAGTGAAAGTTTTATATTTATTACAGCCAAACAATTTTAAAAGAAGATGTCAATTTTGTAGTTATACTGTGCAAGGAATAAATATTAGGTGGGTAAAGCAGCCAATACATTTCAGCTGCTTGAATAATGAGAGGTTCATGTTTAATCTATCAGACCTACCAGAATTGGTGTGACATGTCAGTTATTAATGAAGCAGCATCCCCTTTTCTCATAAAAACATCCTCTCAATACAATAACTAACATATGTTTTTCTTTTCTTCCTAAAAGGAGCTCTGCCCAACTCCTCCTTTTGATTCATGCAAGAACAGACATGCCAACTGTACACAAATTCTTTTGCTCAATTAACTTGCAGTACCTTTGGTCTTGGGCTGTGCTAATAGTACAGTGTTTATGTGTACTCAAGCTCTCGATTCACTCATCATAAAGGGCCACATTTCTCTCCTCCCCTGTGCACAGACTCCTTTGTATGTGCAGATGAGAGAAGCATATGGACCTAAAGGCAGTTTGCAGCCTAAGGAATAATTTCCACCCAAATACTACAGGTTTCATTTTTGTTCTCATATACACCCATTCACAAATCACATCTTCCAAAGCCCTTCAGTATATTTTTATCTATTTCATGCAGTTTTATTAACATAGTTTCTGCTGCTTTAAGCATTCTGTAGTAAGAAAACAGTGCAAAGAAGTCGCTTCCTTTTGCAATGAAATAGCTTGCAACCTCTGAGCTCAAATGGAGATTTTCTGTCACATGTCAATGTTAAAATGAATTATTAAAAACAGGTGTAAATTGTCCCCCCTTCCTATTCTGTCATGTTCTCAGAAGCACAATGAGAAAATAACTTCAGACAAATTACTACAGATCACATAATGGTGATCAAATGAGTTGGCCCTTGCTGTTGTTTTTGCTGAGCCCAAAACGGGAAACAAGCACTCCTGAGTAAAATGGCAACCTTCCCATTGTATCTTTCACTGAGTTACATTTTATAAAAGTAAAAATGTAAGAATTTACATGCTGCATCTACAGCACCATTCAAATATGGTCAGAGCTCATGAATCAAAGTGCTGGCCTGAAGGAAGCTGGAGCATCTCTCCATACAAGTTAGGCAATGAGCTCCAGCAGACAGAGCTGAAATTCCACAGAGGGTAATGCTCTCCTTGGCATGACCAGGAACTCACTAGATGGCCTTGAGTAAGTCTTTCTTTCCTTTACCGTTTATGACTATGGAAGGGGCCATTCCTTTCATTTAATTTCAGACAATTGAGCATCTGCTCATCACCAGACACAACATTACCTCAATTAGAGATTGAGTTCTTTATGTTATTATAGTATGCATAAATTAAAAAACAAAACACAACAAAAACAAACAAAAAAACCACAAAAACAACAAAAACCCAAACAACCATTTAAAACAAGTCTATCATTCTTTAATTGTTCTGACTTCATTTAGGTGTTTAACCACGCAATACAGCATTACTTGGTTAAGACACCACAGAACTTTCTTGCTTATTGAAGCTGCTCTGGCACACTTTATAATTGCTTCTAGCTAGCAACGGACACCACACCACCTGCCTTTGTTTGATTTTGTTTTCTGCTGAATGATTACTTCATTTACCACAGAAAACATGGCAATGACAATTCCATAATGTTTTATACCTATAGTAAGTCCATTTGGAAATGGCAACCAGTGTGCAATTTGCCTAAGTGGTGGTTCCCTAAACATCCCAAAGCTTTGCAGTAGAAATTTCTATTTACTGCTGTCTTCTAAGCACATTTTAAAATGTAGTTTGTCTAAATTTCTAAAACTTGGGGGAAATTACCTGCCTAGATGCCCTTTCTCTCTTTTTGATCTGCCCAGAGTAGCCACTGCTGCAAGTGCACAGAGAAGAAAACCTCTAGATGAAGCAATACCGGTCAGTGAGTGAGATCTCTTTCTCTGAACTCTGACTAATGGCATTGTTTTTGGCACTCCCTTCTACCTAAGAGTTGAGGAAGTATTCAGGTAGTGGCTGTGGGGAATTCTCAGGAGGCTTGCTGGCTTGCTGTGATTATTTTTAGGTTGATAAGGAATTTGATTGGATTGGAAGAGAGAAGATGGGAAGAAACTGTTGGTCTTATCAAATAGGATCAGATTTATTTTAAGATTATTTGGAGCACTGAGAGCAAGCTACAGTAAATAAAATATGAAGAGAGAAAAAGGAGGAAGAAATTGTTCACAGCTACGTACTGCATTACATACTGCATTTTACTTAGTGATGTCTTGCAAGTGCCAGTCAAAACAAAAAAAAGTTTCAGCTTCTCTCAGATTTCTGTGTGTGAGTACATGTGCCACTGACAATTCAAAGACTCTTCAGTCTGCAGAGAACTAATAAAGATATTCCAATGAATTTGAGAGGTGCTAAAGAGGCAAAGAGTAGACATCTTCCCTTGTGCTTAGACTCAAATGTCCTTTTATTTTGAAATAAATTAGTCTTCTAATATCAGTTCAATTTCTTCATCATGAAAGATAATTTGATGAAAACCCACTGCTAAGAGGAAAAGATCAGCTGTTTACAACAACTGACAAAGCTCTTGGTTCTGAATCAGTGTATGGCTAATAGAAATGCACCAAACATCATGGCAATTCCTGGAGAATTAAACCTGGACCTCAGTGTCTCCTGAACTACAACTTCCAGCTCAGTAAAAGTCATATATCTAAAATCAATGCATAATACTCCAACTTACTGTTTCAGATACGACCCAGGGACTCAAATATCATGAATGTGTCTGGGAAAATATCTCCCCACCATTTTACTATGTCCTCTAAACTACTTTTCCCCTCCCTCTCTCTACAGTTCAGCGACAGGCAGACCGTGAGAGCCATTAGTAGAGATCTGGTTGTACAGTAGTTACTGCATACTTTGTTGATCTGCTTTGATCATCTTGCACCATATTCATTAGAAAACTCTTACCCTTTCCATTCTTTAGAAGGTGGATACCTCCATTAAAAATCCCCTTCTCTGATTACTATCAACACATGCAACGTAGGCTTCAGATCTGACACACCCATAGATCACAATGTTTAAATTTAATGCTTCAGCTGCATCAATATACAACTTCTTTATGGTCAAAGCAATCTACTGATGAACAATATTTGATTATTGACTAGAAATTTTGCCCATGAAGAACACAGGCAAATTATTAATATTTGTTCTGATTTATCCTACTCTAATCAACACTCAGTTGCTACTCAGTTGCTATTACATCAGCAATTAAAGAGCTCTTTCACTCAGATGTTTCCCAGGAACTAAAAATGTACCTGGGCTGGCTACTGCTGCTGGGTACCAAGTTTCTCAAAGCTAAGCTAAATCCACTGGACTTTGAGAAGAGTATTTTTCATCTGCCTTCCAACAAGTAGCTATTATGACAAGTAATTCAAGTGAAATACATTTTTAATTATGATAATACATTGAATATTACCAGAGGTCTTCATCAAGATCATTTGTGCTTGATAAAGGACACAAGCACGTTTTTTCTAGAAAGGAGTTAACACCGCTTGTATTACCATTGAATGATAATGCTAGGGAAAATTTTTTGATCTTACCAAAACATATTCCAGTACTCATTATGACTCAGAATTGTGAAATATTTCACACGCAGCAACTGTTACTGCAAATGTTCATACACTAAACAAAAAAACCCAAATCATTCCACGGTGCTGGTACCATCCCCAGTTTGGCAGGGCCTGTGAGACTACACTACCTGGCACAGAACACCTGGCAAGAAAAACAAAAACACATCAGTCTGACTCGGGCTTCAAACTGAAGCACAGTCAATAGTCAAACTGGCACTGGTGGCTTTAAGCCACAGTCAACCATCTCTATGCCTGGACAAGCCCTTTCAGGTACAGCCCCTGTCTTGATGTGCCCACCCACAGCAGCAGCTCTGCTTCCCATCTCTCAGTGCCAGCAGCACCTCTATCCAAAACCTTGGGGTGCCTGGCACTTCTCCACATGCAGGAGCTGGGCAGCGCAAACAGAAACTTTGAGGGGCAGATCTTTTGACAAGAGCACAGCTTTGGTTTCTGAGCAACTTATATGTGAAATGGCACCACCTGCAAATGAGATGGTCAGTTTGCCCTGGCTGCACCAACACCACCAGGCATCTCTGCTTCCAGATGAAAACCAGCCGCTGTTAAGTCACACAGGTGAATTTTACATTCATACACCTTGCTACAATAGTTTTCATGTGCATTCAGGGGTATAGCCTTGGGCATCTGTCTTTTTGAAAGTTAGATTAATCAAAAAGCAACAGTAGGAAAAAAAAAAAAAAAGTCTAATTAGGACCTGTCCAGGACCCTAAACATACAGGAGTGAAATAATGAAGGTGCCTGGGTTACTACCGAAAACTATTTCCATTTTCCTTCTACAAATCTTGGAATCATTTCTTATGCCTATCACTAGGAAATACACCTAAACAGAGAAAGACAGGTAGGCAGATAAACTTACTGTATTTTAACACGTTAAATTTTTTTATGTATTTATTTGAAGCCCATCAAGGTCACCACCATCATTTCTCTTCACTGCCAATGCAAGCGAGATTGGCTCTTGACATTATAGTCATATTTTCCTTCAAAATAATAGCGTCCATTCTACTCCTATTTAAACTCCAGTTTCTTCACTAACTAAAGTCCTAATTTACAGTAGAAAATATTCTTGAATTTAGATACATGCGACTGAAGTTAAATTGAAATGGTTTGAAGAAATCTCCTTAAGATCTGAAATCATAAGCAGTATATTAATGATTCTGTAAAACTACAGATGTTTTAAAATGGAAAAATGGAAAGTGTTTTTCTTTTTTAACCTGCTATATAAAATGATGACATTTCCTGAATTTTTTCTTGTGTACTTCCATCAAAAATCAATGGGAAGATTTTAGTGGCAGTTGACCTGGATGCTTACCATTTTTTGTATCTATATCTTTTTAAAGAATTTTCCTTCTTCTAAAGGCCACTATGCTCTGCACCACAGGTGCCAATACTCTAGTGGATAGATGATCCAACATATGTTAAGAGTTTTCTAAAGTACTTTAGGATCCCTGGGGATAAAAGCTGCTACATAAATGTAAGATTTATATTTTTAAATAACAAAATTGTGTCTTCCTTATAACACATGTGCATCTAGATGTTTGCAGACTACATGAGAAGCTGCATTTTTGTTGTTGTGAATATCTTACCACTTTGTCTCCCTGTGGGAGACACAATAATAAACCAAAATTTTAGTAAAATAACCCCAAATAAACAAAAAGTAAAGACATAATCCCACAACACACACATTCAAATATCGGGCTGAAAACCTAATGAACCCATACTGTCCAGTAAATCCTGTTCTAGACATTTATGAAAAAATGTACAGTTAAAAAGGTAAATGTTAATTATGCACTACAATGTTTAAAGTGATGTTATGCTGGATTCCCAAATATGGACAAGCTCTTCAGAAGTACCCAGCTTTCTATTTTATTCCTTAATTTCAAATAGTCTAAACATTTTCACACTGATGTGCCTTTACACCTCTTGACCTTTCAGCACTCAAAAGTGGGGCTGAGATAACTAAAATCTGGGAAAGGTAGTAAAACACCAAGCACATAATAAATTAAATACTTGGAAAATTGTGGTAATAAGCCCTTTGGGGCAAGTCTCTTTTAAAGCAGTAGCACTGTTTAACACCAATAGAGCAATTTTTGTTTTATTTAAGAGTTGTGTTAAGGAGATTCACCTACTCCTTAGAGATACAAAATGTGTTTTTGTTACAGTGATGTGCTTCTGTTTCAATGAGTTTCTGGCTTACTTCATGGTGTCTTTAGATCTCTGTCTAAATAAAAAGACAACAGCTGGGTTAAATGTTTAGTCCTATGTACACACAAGGACAAGTTATTCCTTGCATCAAATGTTGCAAAGCATGAGGTTTGGGGAAGAAAACCAGATGAATCAGTTGACTAAAATGAAAATTAACTTTGCAAAGAGTCTTCTGGGATATCTTGTTTGTGCAAAGCCATATATGAATGAGCAACACAATTACTGTCTGGATCTCACCTACATTCCTTTTTAAAAGTGAGTGCTTGAGAGAAGACTGCTCTCACAGAAGGGAACACACAGCAGCTGGAACTGGATGATGGAGCTACCATGGTAATAAGAAAGAGGCAGAAGTTATAAGGAATGTCTGACACTACAAAGAGTATTTGCATGAAGCCCTTATGAAATCTCAGTAAGTCATGAAAAAGTTAAGCTGGTCTTTCATGGCAATTGCAGAGATGCTGGACACGTGTATGCACGAACTCTGGGGAATTCTGTTCTAAGCTAAGGAAGTTGAGAATAACTGAGGCACTGGAAACCTGAGACTATTTAGGTCTTTGACATCTACATGAGGGAAGGCAAGACATGTACAGATGGGGAAAAGATCCAACCAAAAGCTCCAATACTGAAGCCACAAGCACATGCACTTAATGGAAGACTTCTAGTTACTGCCTATAGATCTGCAGTGGGAGAAATGGAAAAGTAACCAGCAACTTTGCAAGACACGAAAACTAGAAATTAATAACTGTTAAAAAAGCAGTCCCAGGTGACTGTCTACTCTATCCTCCTGCAATGGGGCAGTACTGATGTAATTATCAGCATTCATGTTCTCAAAACAACTGATGTGAAAACATGCTAAAGGTGTCAGTTGACAAATGATAGCAAACATAGATCAAAATGAAGCAAGCAAATTGGCAGGAAAAATGAGTGACTGAATTGCCTGAGGGATCACACAGGTGTTAGATATATGACCATGTGAACAGAAATGCATACAAGTATTCACATGGAGCATCTTTTTACCAAGAATACTTTTTATCTATTCACCATTATAAAACTGTCAACTCATATACATTTATAAGAACTCTAAAGGAAAAAACCAGAATGACTCATTGCTATTTATTAGTTTGATAAGTTAACTAGCAAAAGGGAAAAAAAATCCAGATAAATTAAGTATCTGGAGGCTGCCTACTCTTAATAACTCTAGCAAATCTTTGATCTATGTTAATCTCATGTTATTGTAGTAAGCATGCAGGACCATCATTCATCTCACATGAGCAAGGCACTCTTGCATGTCATGATAGATTTTATCAAGAAGAAAATGAAGTCAAAGGTGGCTGTCAAAGCACCAGGGTTTTGAATGAGTAGAGAACCTCAGAATGGGATTTTTAACTTGCAGAATTTGATGGAGGAAGCAAGGAAATTTAATTAACCACTTTACACACACGGTACTTCACTGATCATCAAAAAGCTTTCTTCATCTAAATTTACACAGGAAAACTCTTGTTTACCAGTTTATGAAGTAGAGGGAACTTGCAGAGTAATCAACAGCAGTTCACTGAACAAACGAAACAATGGGGTAGTTTGGTATTGGAAAAGATGCCCTTTCATTATTCCTTTTAAATGTTATGGAGAGATGGGATTTGAGCACAGCAGTAAATGCAGGGCATGAGACTGTTGACAGGATATTAGAAGGAATCCTGTGGTGGGCAAAGTCAATGTAATTCTCATCACTCCGTAGAAAACAGGTCTATGGTATTTTATGAGCAGTGAGTACAAATAATATTCACTTTGGCTTTTAGCACAGCAGTAACTGGCAAAAATACAGAAATTCATTTTAAAACGAAAGTCATAAAATGGTGTCTTTCTTTCTTTTAATTTGGCAGGCTATGCTAAAAAAAACCCCAAATGGTAAAATTAGAGGTACATTTTTCCTTGAGTATCACTTTGGAGTTTTTTTACTAGTCAGTGTTACTTTGGAGTTTTTTTACTAGTCAGTGTTACTTTGCAAGATGACATAAGAAAGTTCTCCCTGACATGCAGCAGATACTGAAGGCATTCACTTGTGCTGAAGTTAACTAGGAAAGTATTTCATTGATCATTACTGAGAGGAGTTATTGTCCTCACTGCCTGCAACAGATTCAATATGGATGAGCATTAGCCTGTGACTCAGCTCAGCTGCTGATTCTCTTTAGTCCCTAGTGCTACTGGCATCCTTACTCCATTGCAGTTTTCATAAAGTATTGGCACTAGGACTTTAGAAAGCATCTGTGCAGGTATTCTGAAAGTTAGTGAGCTTTTGAGCTCATAGATCACTCCAGGAAAGCAACTAAAGCAAGGCTGCAAAGACCTAGCATTCTGCTTGCTTATTTAACCTCAAGTGAACACAAATATTTATATCACGGTCTTCTGAGCTCATCAATAAATGACAGTCTATTCCTATTCCATAGAATATTTGCAGTGCAAGTTGCCTCTCCACTGTACTAAATTCCTTCACAACTAGAAGAGTAAAGGCATTTGGACACTAATTTCTGCTATGTAAAATGTTACACCTGCACATTTCTGGTTTTGAGGCTTAGGGCCGAATATCTATGTTAGAATTGGTACTTTCTGGCTTTCTCTTTTACCTAATGTTATTTCAAATTTTCGAATGATTAAAAGAAAAGCTGTATGTAGGGCAGAAGATCTGACATCCCATTGGTAAGGGACTGGTTTTAGCTCTGTGTCAAATGCTTCCTCACAATATAAATGGTAGACAGTTCTCATAGTAGACTGCACAAGAACAAGCATCAGCTACAACCACCATCTGTACAGAGGACAGTCCACAGTGGACTTCCCATCACATCACCACGGACGTGCTATCTGACCCCTAAAGTCAAAGTACCATAAGAATAGCATGACAGAAAGAACATATGTTGAGGTGATAATGAAACTAAAGGTCCACACATATATTGTGTGGACTACTAAAACATACCCTAAAATTAAATTAAAGAGGAAAAAAGGTCTATATTTAGCTATGGATGCATGAAGGCATTTTTTTCCTTCTTCTCCACCCATGTTAAAAAAACACCAAACACATCAATCCTCTCCTTCATTTTCCCACACTAATGCATTATTGACTACAATGTACCAAACTTGCACTTGCAGTCTAACCCACTATTACAGCACCTTGTATCAGTACTTTAAACATTGCTTAACAAGAAAAATATGTCAATATACAATGAAAGCTTTCATTTATGCTTTCAAATTGAGGAAACTGCTGCAAGCTATGTTGTAAATTACCCCCAAGAATGTTTAACTGGGCAAAATAAAGGACAAATTTTAGTGACATCAGACGTGACTTGATTCATAATTAGCAACACTTAACAATATATTAAGTTTATCTCCTTTCTATTCCAGTGACCCTTTCAGTCCTGAGCAATGTTTGCATATGCTACAATAAATCATGTCTCAGATTTGTCAACAAGCTTGGAGTAGTTCTGTTATTTGTGAAAATTGCAAAGTGAACTCCTGGTTCAAAAACGTTTTGATAACATGGAACAGGGTAGGTGTGAGCTGCCTGATCTCAGTTTCACTCCAGTCTCTCTTGAAACTGGAAAAGGACCATAATTAGTATCTATGCAGAAGTCCATCACTTCAATAACTGATGCTACTGACTGGTGGGGCCACGCCAAACTGATCCAAACCAGGTACTAACGCCAAGTTAGCACTGCCTAAAGCAACTGTCAAGGAATAATAGATTAGACAAATCTGATTGCTCTATCAAAACATTCATCTCAAATCTTGATTAGTAAACCTATTGAATTATGATTAATTCACAAGAGTGCTGCTGACAGATAAGGTACTTTATCTGACAATGTGTAGTAGTTGCTTTGCCTGAAGCAAAAAAATCTCTGAAGCTGCTGGTAAAATAAACAGTATCAACTACAGAGCACTGAGAAGGATAATGAGGCTAAACTCACCTTTTAATTTAATAAAGGCTGATCTATGAGAACCCAGCTTGAGTTACAAAAACATAGGAAAGGGAGTGTAACGGCCAGGAAATCACAGAAGTGGCAGGAGAGGAGGTAAAACCGTCAGATTGAAAGTACAGAGCTAAAAGATGCATGGGATGGGCTGCAGGGACTTTTTAGGCAGCTAAGATGAATCAGAAAACCCAAAAAGTCCTGGCTTTGAGGAAAAATCTCATTCAAAAATTACAGCATATGGCCTCCACCTATTACATGGTATTGGTTTTACTGTCTTATGGGAGAGTAACACATTTAAGAGTGCAATACTTGCATGAGATGTGATGCTTTGCACTTCCAGTGAAGGAAATAAGTAGTTAAAAACTGAAAACTGTATTCAATACACTAAAGTAGGAAGACTTGCTTCAGTGCTACTAAAATGATATTAAAATAATATGCATAGCTTATAATTTTTCATAAAACAACAATAAAAACATATCTAGCGTGTTTCTGCAACTTTTAAAAACTATCTACAACAACAGCATTTTTACAGTTAAGGAAAATGTAATGTCATGGATTCATCCAACTCCTTTCAATGCCACCTCTGCACGCTCACTATGAACTTGTCCCGGACTCAGTGTATCATAACAGACCTTCCATTGCAGGCTAAAGTAAAAACCTACCAGTTTCAGCTCAGTGTCACTATCCTGACACCTGCATGCACACAGGGGCAGGTCAGCAGAAAGCTCCCCATTACTTGAATTTGCAGCACGCACAGTCAGTGAAAAATAGGTATTGCAATATTTGGCTCTGAATTAATGAAGAATCCACCTTCTCCAAGCCACTTGTTAGCTTATCCTGACCTAATAATTTTACAAAAACCCTAATGCACTATAATTATGTTTCTCCCCAGCCAGTATTAACCTTTCTGTGACTCTTTCTTCTTTCTTCTCTCTCACACATATTTATTTATTTTACCTAGCCTCTGTTAATCAATGTGAACTGCAGATGGGGTCAAGGAAAGCTACTTCCTCCTTTGATAGCCTCCAATGCTTTCACTCCTGGGGATAAAAATGCTTTAAATGGAGTTATATTCTAGGAAAATCAATATATGATTACTGCAAAGATTTGTATCGATTGCCCTGTTGCATTGCAAAAAGGCTAAAGAAAAATTGCATGGCACGTTCCCTTCATTTTCTACTCCAGAGAACTTGCTGCAAATATTTTGAGCAAGTAAGAAGTGTTGGAACTTTATTTAATAACCTGAACTTTTCTTTGTTTAATCCTGCTACTTCTGTGTTTACTTTGGAAAAAAAAAAAAACCAAACACTGACATCTCTTTTATAATGCCTAAAATCAGAGAGCTGCTTGAGATTCTGAAAAACAAATGCACTGCAGCAAATATCCAGCCTGCAATATCTTCACCCATTTTGTATATTTCATAATAACAAAAAAAAAAAAACCGCACCCCAAACCCAAAATTCCTACTTTCACTTCTTTACCAGAATTGTTCATGTTTCTTCCTAGCACAGACACCACACCAAGTATTCAGGCTGGATCGTATTTTCACAGACTACAGTGGTGGAGGAGCTGGGTTTCCTGACCTGGTTTCATTTGTCTTGATGTAACCAGAGTTAGACTTGTTTTCCCCCAGAAAAGTCCCAAGAACTGGAAATACAGCTTCAACAATTATTTCACCAAAGTAAATTCTCCAACAAAAGCAGATTCTCACTCTCTTCTTTTCTGCCCTTAAGAATTGGGCTGAAGTTTGAAGAGGACCTTACTAAAATTCTTCACAGGAATCTCTTTTTTTTTTTTTAAACACATCCTTATTTTGCAAGAATGGCCTAAATGCATTCAGCAAATTGTTTTCAGAAAATGGTTTCTGTAATCTCATTTCTCGTGTTGCACATTTTTCACTTGCATTATGTGGCATGCTATCCTAACAGGAGACCATTGGTTTTACTATCTGAAAGAATAATTAAAAGTTGTTAAATAAAGTAGCACGCCACGGTATTTCAAAGTCACTTTGGATGAGTTCTTGCATTTCTCTGATCACCAGTTTCCTGAAATATAACATTATTTACATCTTTGTAAATTACAGAGATCTACTGTCAGAAAGTACTGTGGAAGGACTAACCTAATGATGTTTGTATTAGTGCACACAGAATACAATCTACAACTACAGATGAAGGCACTGAATTCTTACCAAAATGTGCAGGTATTTTCCTGTGTGCACACAATTTATTGGAATGTTTCAAAGAAATAATAGGAATTTAGAATTTACAACTATCAAAACTTAGTGATTTTATTTCCCAACTACACTTGCAAATCAGGTAATCTAGTTCTAATACCCTAATATGTAAAAAGGAGCTGCTAGTCAGTTCCTTCCTCATTACAAAATATGTGTCATCCAGATCTGATTATTTTCAGATGTTTGAGTGAATCAAGTGTAGTTTCACAGTCATTTAACATATAGCATTTATGGTGGCTCTGTTAAGAAATAAAGAAAAAACATAAAGAATGAAGTGATTTTTCAGAATGTCTTGATGAATATAATGTTCCTTAGATCCTTACGTCTTTCTCCAGTTTTATACATCAGTGGATTTACAGTTTTATTTACATTTATTTGGTATAAAGATCTTTTTGAAGCCTTTCTCTAGGCCTCTTTCCTAGAAGTAGATCATCCTATCCTGCATGTGTATGTTATGACTGTTGTCCTTTAAGTCTTCAGTTTCACCTTTGTTATATCTTCTGCTTTCTGTTCCTCTCCTTATCCCTAATATATTTCAGTTTTGAAGAATTCCTGAGGATATCATAATGGATCCTTGCGTTAGTTACATTTTTCTATTTCAGGAACACTGTTATTTATTTCAATTTCAATTACATTAAAAGGCATTTCAGGGCATGATCCATTACTTCTCTTGTAGAATCCTTCAGGCTTTTCCCATGTTGCTCACTGTCATTATTGATAAATTCCTAACAGGAAGTTTCTTTTGTTAACATTTTGCAACTTTTTCTTTGAAGTAGGTGCTAAACATACTACAAATTAATGCTAAGCATTTACATTAGTGGACAACGTGCCATCATTTACATAAAGAAAGGGAAATACCAAGCCACATCTGACTCAGGAGACTAATTTTCAGGAATTTTTCTTCTATAGATATGCATGTGTAAAAACCAAATAAATTCTGTTCTAAGTGAAGAGCAAACAAGAGCAAACAGCTCAACAATGTCTGGCCATTTAACTGTTCTGCTGGGAGACAATAAAGCCTAAAAATAAAGTTTTTTCCTAGATTATTATTTATGTTAATTACTGGGTGAACAGAGGGTCCCAAGTAGTCTATTTTTATAATTGCACTTTTGACATTTCTCAAAGAGTGCCTGGGGAAAAAGACAAGCACACCTTTTTATGGAATGTATATATATGCAGAGTAAATATATACCCAGTACATGAACGCCTGTGAAAACCTGTCTCCTTTAACGAGATTGTTAAGTAGAAGCTCTTAACTGCTGAGCTTTTCAAAAATTTGATTTCTCTGTGTTTTCCCATTCTTTCTCCTGCAAGACAATCTCACCCCATCCAGCCTGTGACACTGCTGCCCAGCCTCGTGCACTGCTGCTGTACCTCTGGGGTTACCTGAAGAGAGGGAAAGCAAGTCCCTTGTCAGCCAGGTCTCCACCGCTGCCCCAATGCAAGAGTCGGCCACTCCAAGGCTCCTGCAGCACAGCCAGCTGGAACACCTGCTCAGACACAGCACTGCCTGTGCTGGGGCACTTGGCAGCACACATAAGAACCCCCTTCATTCATAACTAGAGGCTGAGTGAAGTACCATTTGTGACTGCCCTTTTCTTATTCTCCAGGTATCTGCACATGGCCACTCCTGGAAGAACAGGTGGGTTTGATGGATCCTTGATCTGAACTCATACCACTGTTCCTGTGTTTATCCACCTACCCATGCTGGCAGGCAGATGTTCCCACTGTCAGGAGTAGTGATGCTCCACATCACCCTGTCCAACTGCCCTCTGCTCTTCTGTCTCAGTGTAAAACTAGACTAGAAAGACATTTTAGCATTAATTTGGTTTGATGGTTTTTTTGGATATGTGTTTTGCTAGTACAATAATAAATGGAACATGCACTAACAGTCATAAAACTAAGGAGAAAAACAGGGGAAGAACTCAGTTCTTATTATTACATACAAAGTATATATATATATATATATATATATATATATACATACAGGAAGCACCTCATGCCCTTCACCGTAAAACAAATGACACCAGTTAGTACATTCACATATGCAGAGATTTGCTCCTGATAAAATGAAGTAAAACATAAGATAATTTTCCGTATTTTTAATAATTCCACTTTTAGCCATAAAAAAGTAAACAAAATTAATTTAAGTTGGATAATCTACATCCAAAATGACTGGCTGTCAAAATATCCCTTTGATCTAGAGATGACTTTTGCTAAAACAAATGGAAAATTATATGTAACATTTCTAAGCTGAGTTTCTCAAATTACCTTTCCTGCCAATTTATGTCAGATACAGTATGTTGTTTTACAGGAGAAAATTAATTGCCAGGAAAAAAAAAAGTTTTTTTTAATCTTCTATATCTCATTTTAAAAATTACAGCCTAGTATTTATCACCAAATTTAAAAGCAGGCTACTAAATACTACTAGTTTACCTCCACATTATAACATTAATGATCAAATCTTTTAAGATAGCTCTTTTAACAGGATATTTATTGAAACCTAGACCAAAATCCTACCTAATGCACATGTATATATTGTATAAGAGAAACAATGTAAGATGCACGTATAAGATGTTTAGTGCAACTCTGGATCTCCTTCAGCAGAGACATGTAAAAATCCAAACCATACATCTAAGCAATATCGTGTGTTTCAGAACAACATTCTGACCTAGCCAATGAAAATACAGTCACAAAGAAGAAAAACAGCCTCAGTCCAGCTTTTCAGCTACACCCCAAACTCCTGTGAGAATCAATCATTAGCTAGTGTTAAATGTCTTTGTTCCACAGAACTATAGCAGGTCACACTAGGTGAAAACCTAGCCAAGACACATACATGAACTAACTCTGCTCTCTCATAAGCACAAGATGTTTATGAAAAAGCATGATGGTACAAAATGCAGAGTGATTCTCCTTTCTGTGTTGGATGAATCCTCTACATGAGGTCGGGGTATGTATGATACAGTAAGTAAAACCTCCTCTCCAACCCCCTTGCCCCTCAATCTTTTTCCCAGTTCTAAAAAATGTAACAATTATTCAGTTAGGCAAATCTAAGTATGTTTTAATTTGGAGAATTTCATACTATCAAAAATGGCAGCGCTTTCACCCTGCAGTTTTAAACTGTATCGATGGTCACCCACAAAAGCACAGTCAATCCTGGAGCAGAACAGTACATGTTTAGAACGTGACTCTGCAGATCAGGGCATTCTCTGTCAATTTGATGAGCACCAAGGACTGACCACAACACCCAGAAAATGGTAAGGCCTGTTAGAGTAAATGTGAAGTGCTGCAGCCCACAAAGCAGAAGTCAGCAGGACGCAGAAGCTCTCCCAGACAGTTGGGCACCACTAGATGGTCAGTGAATGCCAGATTATCATCTGCATGAGAAGGGGTGTTAGGTTTTCCCAAAATAAGGTTTCATTTTAATTAAACCCAATTAAAGATATCACTCAAAATCCAGAGTAATTATGACCAGGCAACCTAGCAAAATACCCTGTGAACTACTAAACAATTTCAGAATGAAGTCCTAGATTTAAAAATTCCAGTAATACGTATGTATAAACACATATACACACACACGCACTCATTTGAGTACTGACTCATAAAAGGATTAAGTTAAAATTGAATATAGACTCAAATACATGGAAATCTAGACCCCACTTACCCTATACATATTTAATTGCTATTCTTGTGTAATCTATGGGTAAAAATCTGGTTTTGTTACATTCAGAAACAGAATTTCTTCAATGTACAAAACTGCCCAGTTTATTAAATAAACGCAAACTGGGATATAATGGCATACATTTGTTTTCATTACAAGTAGTAATGCAATATTTCTCTGAGGCTTACTACATTAGCATTTCTCTCCATGTTCCAAATGCCTTTGAACTTTCTGAAAAGCTACATCTGTTAGCTCCCTTGTATACAGCCGAAACTTACCAAGTGAATTAACTTTTAATATAAATTGCTTTGTTCACTATTAAGATTGATGTTGGACACACTGTACTGTAAGTTGCAAACTGCAATTACAATTCACTGCAATTATCTCTGGTTGTTAATAGCACAAGATAGCATGTCACTTTCTACCAAGTGTATAATTTATCATCTGGTTGGTTTTTTTTTTTTTTTTTTTTGGTTTTTCCCTTCATGAACTCTTGTGGTATTCCAAATGTATAATCTTGTTGTATTTATTTCCCAGTGGTCCAACAAAATGCACAGCAAGTGCTGACTAGAACAAACTAAAAGGCAGTGCTATTGACAAGCCGTCACTTGAGCAGTAATGAACACTCTGCCTCTACTTTCACCTCACCAAACTAACAGCTTTAATTTATGATAAAGCAAACGAGAGACAACCTCCAGTTTTATTATACCCTCAGTGCTGTTTCAAATCAAGTAATTAGAAGGTCAAGAGGCAGGTCTAGAAAGCCAAACACAAATGCAAGCCCTCTGCACTGACGTTTTTAAAAAATCTTGACTGTTCAAAGAGCATTTTATCCATCCCTCTTCTGCAGAGCAGTGCGAGGCAGTTTTTACCACCGTAACCAATCTGAAACAGTGTGGTTCAATTGTTTGCTGAGTAATTCAGCCCATATGTTCAGAGAGATACTCAGCAGACAGTGCCCCTTCCCCAGGCTTCTATTTAAAAGAAAGGTACAGGTGAGCTTTATGAACAAACTTTTCCAACAGAAACTTTCACATAAAAGTGGCTTTAAAAGAAATATCTTTTTAGAAGTACAAGAAGTTTCATGGGGTACCATTAAACAACCAAGAGTGAAATATTTGAAGTGAATAAATAAGAGAAAAATAAATCTATGTTAGAAAGGTGAGCTTAAATCCTCTAAAAGCTTATTTATAACTTGATGAGTAAACTATTCCTAGAACTGCTGAAGAACTAGTTTTTCTTGAACGTTTAGACCAACTGGAATAAAAGCACATAACTACATTTGATCTTTGCAGTATCGTTACATAAATATTTACAACTAGAGAGATATAATTATGCTAATGCAGCATGTCTCCATTTTCATTATATGATACAATCTTGAATTTAAATTTCAGTCAAAAGTATCTCATAATACCTTAGAAGCTATTGAAAATTGTTCCTCAGCTATGTACAATGAAACCTGCACAATTAGGCATTCTTATTAGGCAACTGTATGTCTTAAGCTACATCAAAGGATATTCCAAGGTATTACTACAGTTCTGTTATATGTTGATTGGAAAATTACTTCCCATTAAGAAACTGTTTTTGTTGAGCCTTTGATGAGTTGTCTTAGACTAGCTTTACAACTTCAGATAAATTGCTGAACTCCAGACAGGTCTGAATAAAAGGTAACAGCTGTCTAACACAAATCAGCAGTTTCAGGGAAAGACAAATCGGAGTCCAAATGAAATAGTCTGGGGAACTGAGCCTGAACACAGCTATCTGCAAGGCCTCTGGACCAAGGCCCTTCTCTTCACTAGAGTGCTTGTGGAATACATGCCAGGAATCTTCACAATACCTCAAAGACAGAACTTTTGTCTCATCCAAAATATTACTGTTCCACCCATGTCCCAGGGTTCCCGCAAACACTTTTGCACTGACACCACCACACCAGGGTCAGAAAGGAGAGTGCCACTTGCAGACTTGTGCCACACAAACTCTTGCACCATGTTTTGCTACAACTCAGTCTTGTAAAACTATCAAGTCATTTAGATCATATTTCCTTAGCTAAGTACGATGGTAGAATCCACACATAAAGGCTTCTCTGCCTACATCCAGAGCAGTTCTGAACTACCTGTACTATTTCTATGTAGCACAAACATTAGATGAGCTTAACATACACAACAAAAATTGCACCCAAATTCAGGCAAAGGTCTCAAGTGCATGCATAAGAAAACACTCAGATTTTGCAAACACTTGTGCATCATGGAAGTTTTTAGTCTTCAATATATGCTATATTTTGGTAAGCATGTCTTAAATACTTAATTTTTTTAAATTAAGATTCTGTTGTATCATTTTTCTCACAGTAATTTTTGCTCTGTCATGGCAGGTTCACACGGCAAGTACAATTACACTTAATGACATAAGTGGTGTAAATGTGTGATTATATAATTAGAACATGCAGTTATGCTGTGAAGGTCCTTGAGGAACTGAAGAAACCCCAGAAGATACTGTACACAGACCTGAGAGAATTAACATAATTCAGTGAACTGTGCTTTAGTTTTTACAGACAACACCAAAAGGAATTGTTTCAGAGGGTCTCTCAAAAGACCTGTTTAAACAACAATCCTTTTACACAAGCCATTATAAGGAGCTTCCACCTTCCCTCTTCCATAGTTGTCAATAGTGATTTAAATGTTTCTAGTGCTGACAGGGACGGAAAAGTCTGAATGAATATAATGAAAACAGACATGGAGTTATGTGAACATTCCGGTGAATAAGGACTTTCTTCTCTTTCCACACCTTAATTACTAGTCCTTCAGAGCTGGTGCAGTTACATGTTATTTGCTCTGAATTCAATTATTTGGTCTAAACGCCCAAATGTACATAGTCTGTATGATCCAGTTATATACAAAAAAGTAACTTCACATTAATACATCAGTAGTACTGAGAAGCACTTGGAATTGTGAAGTTTTCTCCTGGCTCATACAAAAAGTCTGAAGCTATTTTACTTCTGTGAATCCCTCATGACTCTGCTGTTTTTCTCTGACAACGGTCTTCAGAGTTTATTTCCTCAAACTGCTGTTTACTACACGAGGTTAAATTTATTTTTCTCTGTGCTGTGTACTCCCATCTGATATTTTCCACCATATAAATAATGAACCTGCCTTCTTCCTACTTCACAGGTCAACAGCACCTGCAAAGACCACTTTGTTTGTCATTTTTTCCCATAAGAAACTCCAGCTCTGAAGCTTCCACTTTCCACCTACCCTCAGGGTAAGTATATTCTTTACTAAGATGCAGTTGGATGGTTGCCCCTTTGCTGTCCCTCGCCTGCTTCCTTCTAACATTCACTACCTCCCTTATTCAAATAGGTCATACACCAAATGGTGAATACAAAAGATCTGTAAACCCTGCATGGAAGTTTAAAAACTAAGCACACAATATATGCATCCTAAGGTTCAGAATGCAGTAAAGGAACATTAGATGTCTGTCGCTCAGTGTATTTTTAGATTGACATAGTTTACATCTGTGTGTAGCAGGCAAAAACTGACTGAAATTGTGAACTTTGACAGGTGGCAGCAGATAAGTGTGTGTGTGTGTGTGAGAGAGAGAGAGAAAGAGAGAAAATAAGAGACTGAATGCTTGACTTAAATGTATTAAGAACTCTCCTTTGTAGCATTACCTGCTGAAATGCCATCCAAACTCACAAGATTCAAACCAGATAATATTCAGTGTTAAGTATTTCTTTAGCAAACCTTTGATGGGTTCTCAAATTTATGACCTTTTGACAAATAGAGTTTATGAGGATCATTATGAGATTATGATTTAAAAAAAAAAAATCATTCCTTGGTTCAGATGCAGCCATTGCAAGGCACAACAGCAGTTATCTTCAAACTACTGTTCGAAGACTGTTAAGCAGTAGAGGAAGTACTGAGGATATAAGGAAATCTGTGAATCAGTGAAAGATGTTGGTATGCAAGAGTGAAGATATACCAGCTGGGCTCCTGCTTCAGCTGGTTACCAGAGGGCCAGGAAGAAATTAGTCTCAGCCATCAGTTGAAAGAACACCTGGACATTAACCTGGGGCACCAATTCCCTTATGAACAAGGTAATCTTTGTTTCCTCACCAATACATCTAGAAACTAAATAATGACTATTTAAAAAAAAATGAAAATCCTTGATCCCAAGTGTCCTTAAATCACTTCACTTCAATAAAGAAAATCAGAGGTATTTATGAAAAGGGTAGAGGAAAACACAGTGGGCTTTGCTCTCACTCTGAGATATAAGAGAAAAAAACAGCAGTAGCATCTCTCACCTTCTTGACAAAGGCATACAAACATGGGGCTGTATCTAATTTATTCTTTTATAAAGACTATTTTATTGTTTTATAAAGGCTAATTAATAGTTGATGCTTTCCTCAAGCACTTGGCACTTTGGATGAAAACGAAGCACAAGGTAATGAGTTTACTGTTTGGATAGACAGAACTTCTCCACTGAAGGAGACACAAGCTCACAAAATAAAAGCTGTGCTGTATTTTGGCTACTGGCTTGTACTCTCTCTTATTTGGAAATCTTGCCTTAGGACACAGAATGAGGACACAGCTTGTGTTTGCATATATAGATCATCCCAAAAAAATGAGTATTGCACAATTTCCATAGACATTTACAAAATCGCACATATGGCTAAGTAGAAACTATTAGTGGTGTTTGAATCATATTATATTTGGCAGCACTGACATTCAGAGTGCCAAATACCACCCAATTCCAAATACGGCACTAAACCTCTGTTTTAATACTCCGGCAGACTCTGCCCTACAAAGGAAATGCTAAAGAATTAAATGAAATCATTACTTTTACCCCCTATAAGAAAGAGTTTTTTGAAAAAAACTCAATATACTTTATGGAAGAAAAATATTCTTGTTACAAGATATTTGATTGCTTTCCAATAAAAAATGAAAAACATGTTTTATTATTTATTTTATAAAAATTTTATATTTGTCTTTTGGTTTCTATTATTTTGTGTTGAGGAGGAAAAAAAAAAAGAACGATTTCTACTGCCAAACTGATATATATAAAGAAAAATGTATTTACCACTCAAATTGGAAACAAAGATGAGAAAAATAATTGGTTTTAAGGATAAAATTCAATACATAAATTATTTTTATTAAACTGTCAGTACGTTTTGGAAGAAAATCCAAATTCCACTACAAATTTGGCATGAATCTGCACAGCATTTATTTTTTTTCTCTAGTTTTCTTGCTGGGGGGCATGCATTACTTTTTCAGTATTTCCATCCCTCTCTCGGCAGCCAACAGCATCCTGATGGAGCATTTGATGATGGACATTCTGTCTGCTCAGTTCGTATCAACAAGTTATTGCAGTAAAAATTTACATTGCTGATGACAGGTACCCTCTCACTAGAGAAGGAGGAAACCTAGAAAACATGCAGGCAGAAGGACTGGGAAAGGGAAGGCAGGGAGAAGGAGTCAAATCCCCCACAAACAGAAGCAGCCAGAAAAGCTCAGAGACAAGAACTGGCAGCCAGAAATCAGCTAAATGCTTCTTACTCGTTATGTCAGATAATGGTGCTTCTCCCTGGCCAAGGAGCTTCTTGAATGAAATGTGGGTTACTAAAGTTGTAAAAATCTTGGAACGATATTTTTTTTACAGCAGCACATTCGAAATGAAGAATTAGTTTTACATAATCACATTTTCGATTAACTAGTATTTTTTTTCCCACCACTGATGTCTGCAATAAAATGCTCAGCATATTGACATTCCTACAAGAAGAGACTATTGTCTCCTTGTTAGTGTCAGTACTAAGGCCAGTCTTTGACTATCATCATTCAAAAGTACTTAACAGTGATTGCTAAAAGTTGATGGGGGTTTCATAGCTATTTTTGGATGATATAACATTTTACTACTACCCCATACAAGTACAGACCAATTATGGAAACACATATTTTGCAACATTTCCAAAGGTACACATGTATTCTTAATGTGTACTTTTATGCTAATTTTCTTTGATGTTTTGCCCTAGTTTTAACCATGGTCCTTCAGATAACAAGGAACAGAACAGAAATACTCTTTTCTTACTCTAGTAATGAAATAGAAATCCTACTCCAGCCAGATAGTGGAGTCTTCCATTTTTGGGTCAGCCTTCATCTGCATGTTATACACACACTAAAGATGTATATTTTATCTCTCAATCAGTTCTTATAAGTACATGAAAGACACATCCTAGAAATTCTTTGCTACAGCTTCTGATTCATGATGTATCTTACGGAAGACATATTTTAGGTTGTCTGTCCTTTGATTTCCCACAGAAACTAATAAATAATCAACAAAAATATGATTAAAGATGTTGCTTGAACTCTCAGCCAAAATGAATACTAGCTAGCTGAAAATCTTTCTGATCCAAATCTGTTTATCTTAGAAACAGAATTCTAAGTTAGGTTTTAAAAAGCCTGATGAAGGGTTGAGCTAAGTTTTGACATGATCTTTTCATATTCAAAATATCTCTTGATATAAGAGGGAAAAGGTTATGAAACTTGAAATTACAGAGGGATGAAATAGAGCTTAACACACTAGAAAAAATATTTATCTACAGTTGCAATCCTCTATAAAAAAAAAATTTAAAAATCCTTTGAAACCTTAATCAGTACTTGACGCATTCTTGTGAACGCTGCTTTAAGATTTTGTTTAGGTAATTATAAATCACAGCCAAAAGTATTAAAAGTATTCTAATTTATGTCTAACTTCCCAAATCAAAAGGTGAGAAAAAACTAAAATTAAAACTTTAAACCAATAATTTCCTGTAATTCAATTCTCTGTAAGTCCATCTGTTTATCTAAAGCTCTATTCTGAACGTCTCAAACATATTCAACAAATTAGGAAGTGGGCTTAAATTACATTTCTTTTGAGAACATACATGAGACTCTTCCTTTCCTAAACTTGCCTTTATAAGTATAGCAAAATACAAAAGATCTGGTTGAAGAATATAGTCTATTAAAACATATATGACCTCTTTTAAAGAAGTATTTCTTTTTAAATAGGAAAGCCTGAAATACTTTCATAGATCAGTTATCGCTACCTGTAAATGCTCAAGATCTGACATGTGAACCTTATATTTTGTCATGGTAGAATAGTTTTAGCTCAGAGGAACAACATCAGCGGAAATAAATAGAAGTGCAATCTCCAAAGGAAGGGATTACTTGTAAGAAGCCAAGAAGTATTAACTAAAACCTTCAGTTGTTTTCTTACAAAAACATTCCTAATTGAGTAGTAACTATTAAAAAAAATGTTTTACAACTCAATATAATAACTACCACACTTGACAGAAATACATTTTTGTCAATTCTACATTATACATATTTACTTACCCAATTCTATACATTTTAGCACTTTGGAAGTAATTACTAACTATTTAAATATTTAGCAAAAATGACAAAAAATGTGGTTTAGGTCTACCTTTAAGGAAACTGAAAATGTACAAGATGATAATTTCTTGAATAGTTGTTTTTCAATTAAAATAAAAACAAATTTAGTGCACTGGATATATTAAAAAAATTAATTCTTTTATTTTTGTCTTTCGTGTCCAGCAAGCATTTAAAACCTGCAGCTCAAGTCCTCTTACATATCGATATACAGAAAGGTTAGAATAGGAAAAGAAGCTTTCCTGCATTTTCAACTCTCAATTGGTTTCTCAGCTTTGAATGAATTAGTCACTGAACCATAATGAAGGAAAAACTCTCTCTGCATGCTGGTGCTGCTGCCAAAAGCCAGCTTAGCAGTTTAGCAGCCTTGCTCCAGGTGTTTAACTCCTTCAGTCATCTGACTGTAACACTTCAGCTGTAAACAAGTGGGCTGCTCCATTATTGGGTTTCATGGATCTTAAGATATCTGTACAGTGTCCTGTTTATTTTTACATATTTATTTTAAAGCAGAATGATCCAAATATAAAACCAATTTCTGCACACTGATTTCCCTTTTACCTACTCTAACTTCTATGTAACATATTTAAACTTGCCTTTGTATTTCTTAAGAACAACACAGACTCTTACTTCACTATATAATTTTTTTGTAGTAGCTTTTCTAGCTATTGGAGAGGACAAACAAAAAAATGCTTTCTTAGCTTTCTCAGTCAGTCCTACTCAGCCCTTTTAGCAGGTAGATCTCATAACAAATTTTACAACTGGAGCAAAGAAGTCTCCTTAACTTCACAATTTAAGGGCAGATCACAGGGAAATTTCATTTCTTCAAAGCACCTGCAGTAATTATAGAAACATGAGCCCAAGCAGATCAACAAAATGCCCCCTTCCTCAAAGCCACAGAGATGCAGCAGGGAAATACACGTCCATAAGCATAAAAAACCCCATATGCAGCTACTTAGTGCTCCAGTCAAACAACTTTGTTCGTGGTAATGAGCGTTAGCGGTTTAAAAATCTTGGTGATAAAAAGCAGATGCCCAGAAAAAGCTTAATTTGATTTAGAAGAGAGATGTATCTCTAATAGGTGACCTAACACAGGGACTGGGTCTGTTTTAACATGAGCTGGCAGGGACTGACTTGCAGTCAGTCTTCTGTGGCAGCAAAGTGGGAAGACCTTGCAATTTAGAGAACGTCCCCTGTGGTACAGCTGTTTACACAAGACTTCAGACGGTAATAGCTGAGTGATAAAGTTTGCACATAATCAGGAGGAACTAGTCATCTTTCAACTCTTGTTTATTCTGATAGAAAATCAAACTACTGAAAGTTCACAAGCAGGGATAATGCAGTGTTCCCAAGAACTCCATTTTACCAACATTATGGCATTCTGAGTATCCCTTTCATCTGACTCAAAGCAAATATATTCTCAAAAAAACCCAGTTTTCAGAACCAGTGCAGGCAGTGTCCAACAAAACACAAAGATGAAATTGACCCTTGTGCAGAAAACCTCTGAGTGTGCCACACTAGTAGTATGCTTTCAAATATACAGAGCTGATTTTTTTTTAACAAAAAGGACATAAGCATTTCCATTTATCACATAATTGAAATGCTCTTTTATCCCCCTAATCTGCATACCTTTTTTCTTTATACTCTACAGATGATACACAAATAGATTTTAAAGACTTTCAAAGAAATTTTGCAAGGGACATATGAGGATTCAGGCAAGCAGAGCAAATATACCTCTATAGTAAGCAGTTGATACCCTTGAAATGTTTTCATTCAATATGTAATTTAGGGGAATTATAGCATTGAACTGCTGTCACAACATTATCTGCCCTAGCAAGAAAAAAAAAAATCTAGCATTACTGAAAGATGATCTGACATTTGGCCTTAAATGAAGGAACACAAGCAAGTTTAATATCTCCTGCTCAAAGGACATTCATAATTGAGTATCTCAACCCAGCCTCAATGCACTGACACATCTCACTAAAAATCCTTTGATTATTGGTGTTGTTCCCAGCATCTGTTAAACATAATATGTTAGTGTAGTGCAAACATGCCATTTAGCCTGTGATTAAATGTGATTTTAAATATACCTTATGCATGGAGGCTGGAGACATCCATTCTCTGTCCGTACAAGCTGCTCTTCACAGTTAGATAACTAGTGCTTTCTCACATTTCATGAAGAGACTCCTCCAAACTCACTGAGGGAATTCCTGAAAGGACTATGAAATTTCAGCCAGAGCCCCCAAACCAGGGCATGAACCACAGAAAGACTCAGCCTTTTTCAGTACATCAAACAGCTTCTAGTCTATAATTTAAAAAGCAATTAAAAATTACAGAAAGCACAACTGTCTGTGTATGCGATCTCAGCAACTGCTCTGTGGGTTGTCTCATCCCAAACCTGTGTAAACTAAACTTTAAAGAAGTATTTCTCTCTCTGTGGAAGCCCTTTCTGCATATTTCATATCACTTATGGTATTTAAGAGGAAAAGATCAACATTAGGTACCTCGGTACCAGCGGCACAGAACTGAATGCCACATACATTTGTACATACAAGCACAAGGTATCTTCTGTGAACTACGAAAAAGCAAAAGGATTTCCTAGCAGAGAATACAAACTCTCGAAAGGAATTGATTAAAAATTATTTTTGTGCTCCTTCTACTCAACAATTAAGCAGATAGGAAAAAGTATATTTTCAGTATAGGTCCTTTATGGACATAGCTATTTTAATAATTAAGCTTTACCTCAAATACTTCATACTTGCAAATATTGAAAATAGTATGCATCCCACCACAGGCAACCACAGGTAGAGACCTGAGTAGGCTGAAGATAAAGCTGTTGCATATGTGCAAATCAGCACAGAGTTAAATGGAGATCTATTGGACATAAAGAGGAAGCTGAAGGCACATGTTACTGTGCATCAGCGATGACTGTCAATGATCAGCCCTATAAATCAATATCAATCTGAGCTTTACTTATTACCTCTTCACAAGGAGTACAAAAAAATGTTTTTTCAGTACAGAATATCTCATAGTACAGAATTTAAAATGTAACTAAACTCAATGAACGTACAAATATATTTACTGATTCTAAACGGTAACATCATTTCTGCCTATGATCCTCTATTTTCTTTTGTTATCTTGAAAAGATAATTCTGGGATACTATAATAAATACTTACACATCAGAATATATAGGAAGAATTTAAATGCCAACAGAAATGCCAAGAACTCAAGGTAGTGATGACAGGTTTTGCTGACTAGTTTGTGAACAGCCACCTTATGAATTGTGCCATAAACTCAATTATTATCTGGAGTTGGCTAAAGATACACATGAAGAGAAAACAATGAAATCAAGTGTCTAGAATTTGAATTCTAAACTTGAACAGTACCAACACCCATTTCTCCATAATTAATCTCTAGCATGCATGTTATTTCCCAAAAGATTTTTAGTCACATGCTCTTGAGATGTCATATACACACTCTCTATGATTCTGGACAGTATCTGAAGCTCTGCATTCAATACAAGCAAAATCTCTATAAAATTCCTGAATGAAATCCCAACCCTGCTGTAGCTAATAATCATGTTCTCACAAACATCCAAGTGACCCTGAATTTCTTCATGTTAGGAAACTCAAATGATGTAAAATATCAGTAAGAATGTCAAGTTCCAATGAAAACTAAAATACAGGGCTACTGCCTGAATTATATTGCTTGTTTTGAAGACAAAAGGCTGAGTAGCACATAGGGAGAGTGAAGAAACAAGGAGAAGTGCATCAACACAAGTTCTCAAGCAAAGGCCCTGCATGGATTTGTACATCTTAAATCTCATTATTATTCACTCTCAAGTCAATACTACTACTAAGACAACAAAGTACCCATTTTGTTTAACACAATCCACTGTATTTCCACTGCATGCTATCCTCCAAGAATGTCTGAAATGTTTTAAAATTCTAAATGTTAAAAAAGGACTATTCATTGCATTTATATAAACTATTTAATAACTGTATTAGCAAAGAGGAAAAAACAGAAAAAGAAAAAAGTAGTCATTTGTGATGAGCAGCAATCATACAGTAATCACTCCCTTCAGCCACAGCCACTCCTGTCACCAAATAGAAACTATTTGTCTTTGAGAATTCTTTTTAGCCTGTATGAGCATAGTTAACTGTTTGACTTGTTCTGCAAGTTGATTTTAATTGCTTTAATGTGAAAAAAACAGCGATAATTAGATTATCATGCAGATCTCCCAGCCGTGCTGACAGTTTCAATAAGAGAAAGTGCACTTTCACAGCACAGAGTAAATCATGAACAAACCCTTGGAAACTGGCCATGTTGGTACTAGAAGTGAAAGTTGACTAAAAGTATTACATTAATGCTGATAAAGTGCTATAGCAAAATGACAATTATCATTCATTTCAATGATTATTTTCGGAGCCATACAGAGAAAAGAAAAACATCTAACGTGCAACCCTTGTAAGCCAGTAACATAGTACTGTCATGCTCCTGCAGTATGATGCCAAAATAAATATTTTTCTTTAAATTTTACATCCCCATGTGAATTTGGTGGGGTCATTCTGTCTCTATCATTTACATTAATGCTGTTATATTCAGATTTGCTACAGACAGAACTGAGTTCTTCATTGCCAAATACTTCAGATCCTGCAGCACAATAGGAGAACCCCTGTGATCCTACACAGCTATTCCAGAGAGCAGAAGGACATTTCTGGAGTTTACAAAATACCTTTTAGTCATTCCGATTTTCATTTGTCTCTTTTGGAGGTGGATTTGGAAGAAATGGACTTGCACAGGTGGATTGCTGAGTCTCAATAGTCTTTTTTCCTCAGGCTCCTTTACCCTTTAGCTCTGTTCGACTTTCTGTGGCACAGTTCAGAGCTCTACTAGATGAGTTCAGAGCACAAATCCTATCACTTACAAAGAGAATGTACATGCCAGATTCTTTGAATCTTCTTGATTTAGTCTAACATTTCTTTGCTACCTTTCTGAAGTAGGCTAAGCTAAGGTAATACATGCCCTTCTCACTCTCTAGACTATGAATCTCTGGATAACTCCACGTAACATTTTCTGAAAGACACCAACAGTGACTACGATGTGCTACTGATTTTAAATGAAGGCTGCATTCCTATGGCTATGGCAACCATACAAGTTTTCAAAAGGCACATTTATTTCAGATCTTATCTTGAAGAATGAACAGAATTTTGACTGACTCAAGGCCTGTGCCAACAGCAGCTCGCACTGAGCGTGGAGCGGAGTCCCTGGGGACTGAAAGTCAAGCGTGTGGAACTCAAGGTGACTAACTGCCCACTTTGTACTGCCAGCCAACACATTCCAAAAATAGGGCACTGCACTGGCTAGGGAAGGATCTTGTTACAGCAGACAGAGGATATTACCAGCACAGTGTATGTCAGCTACTATTTGTCCCTACCAAATAATACTTTGGGCTGAGCATTTAAAGACAGTTAAGACCACCCCTTGGTTTTGAGCCAGGAGATTTAACCCCAGAAGTCAGCGCTACTGCACAATTTGTGGTGTAAACTAGAAGGTTGTCAAAACATTTGCGAATGTGCTTACAAATCAAATAAATTGCTTCATTTGCAACTACACTTTACGGTAAGTGCAGAAGCATAAGGCTACTGATTTTTATTGTATATATTCCCAGCTGTGGAAGCAGAATTTTCTATAGAAGAAACTTCATTTACAACTAGCTCTTTCTAAAGGCAGGTGAAACAAAGAGCACAATAAGGCCAGTGACCGTAATCATACTGCCCTTCAGAAGCATAAAGAGCCTTTTGTACACCAAAAATATATATTTATAAATTACACATATATATGCACACACATATATGTACATAAGCACTGTATATCTTTACTTTAAGAAGAGTTTAGCTAATGTGATTTTGATTCCTTTTCCAAATGTTGATATCAGAAAAGAAATTTAGTTCAGTTTCATCAGTTAGAATTTAGACTTGCCAACTTACCCAGCCTAGAGGACTGCAAACTCCATCATTTACAAGGCACACATTCTGCTTTGATCCTGCTCGTGCTAAATGCCAGCAGTCACCTAGTGTGGAATATTGCTGTGGCCCTTCTGTTTCTATGCTAATGGCTTTTCAAGCTACACACAGCTCTGCTGTGGAAAAAGAGGTTTCAAAGACAAAAGGAGCTACCTTTATTCAAATACTACCTCACACTTACTAGCACATAATAACAAATTTCTTATTTGAGATACAAATACACTAGTACGAAGTCTAGAAAACGTGGTCCTAATTTCGTGTAACCAAGATTGCGCTGGCTCAAGACTTTGCAAGCCCCCACAGACAGACTGAGAAATAAAGGGTAATGTATGGTACCCCTGCAGCTACCTGGTTTGTCAGCAGGAACCTAGAAGGCAGTTTCAGGGCTTCTGAAAACCAAGGCCTCCAAAGGAGCACATACCCCACATAACACTGACAGCACTTACGGTCTGAAGGAGTTGAGAAAAGATATCAGTCATTTCAGACCTTCCTTTCACTTCTCTGTCCTTCTCCCCTCATTCACAATGACAGAAGATTTACACTTTTTGCTTGCAAGCAGCAAATTGAACATAATGAAAATCCAAATAGGGGACGGGTCTTTCTAAATATTTCAAATAGAAGAACACCACCACCTCCAAGTTTAGGAGCGCTGATTCTACTTCCAGCCGCACTGATCCTGAAGACTAAGTTATCAGAAGTTTAACAGAATAATCACAAAGAAACAATTATTATACAATTAGAGAGACATCTCTCAACTGTGTTTATACTTTTTAAGAAACTATGTATTTTTGAAATGCTATGCCTTGTGTTCAAACAATGCCCAGTAGATTATGTCTGTGCCCTACAAATCCTGCCTTTATAAAGTACAATGCACAGCTTTTACATTTTATCACTCTTATAAAACACAGAACAAGATTTTCTTTCAAGAACAACACTTTTTGGACTGGAGTAACAACAGAAAAAAGGACACCTTCTTAGTTGACATCATAGCACTACCTAAATAAAATGGACCAAGGTTCACATTAACATGATAAACATTTGAAACACAGATTTTGCTTATTTCAGGAGTCTTAAAAGGTTTTCTGAGGAGTGAGACATAAAATAAAAGAAATAAAAATGTTAAATAATTCTCTCTTCTGCTATAAATCATTGAGCTGCTTTTCCCAAATCCATTAATAAAAACAGTGATTGTATTTCATGTTACAGTTATCTACAAAAGACCATTCTTAATTGCTCTTAAGGCATAATGTTTTATTTTAGCCATGTTCACATTTTATTATAGAAGACTAATGGGGCATATACTCTAGCAGAACTTATTTTAAACCTTGGACCAGTCAACTATAAAGAGGGTATAAAAATAGTTATAGAGGCAAAATAAAAATTAAAAACTACAGCTAAGCTTTCAGATTTACAGGTCTAATAAAATGTGTCATAAATTTTTGCTTTCATTCCAAAGCTTTGTCATAAGAACATGCAGAATCTTTCTCCATTTCAAAAGTCTATGTTCAAATGTTAAATCTTTCTGTTTTCATTTTTAGTTTATAGTCTTGCTTGGGTACATGTAATTTCTTCAAATTTATTGCTATTTCATTAAATATCCCTACTGATCAGAATGCAAGAGCGATAAGAAGGAGAACCATTACAGGATAATAATAATAACTTAATGGCATTTCTTGTTAATGAGGTAATAACAAGAGGCCTTTAGGCTTTCTGCTTCAAAGTTTATTTAACCAAACTACTTTATTTTTATCTTATTAACCAAAACCCTCAAGTTGTCATTACCCTAATAACAATTTGAATACCTACTGGATTCATTTACCAAATTAGTTAAAGAATAAAATAATAAGTTAGACCTAAGAACTTATAAAACCTCGTGATACTAGACTGAGATGACTTCGTCTGGATGTAATACTGAGTTAGCACTGATTCGAGACGATAGATGTTGCTATGCTGTTTGGAGCAAGATCTCCCAGAAAAGGCTGAAATCCTAATCCTTTACCATATATAATTATTTTCTAGATCAAAGAAATTAGCACTTGTGTCCTTAAAAATTCTAGCTTGTTTATGTCATCCGGCCTACTAGCTTTTGCTTATTAGTTGCAGTTGGATACCATTCCATTCTGTTTCCAAACTTAACCATATTCATTTTCTGAGCTGCAACTCAATTACAAATCTCTTGATATGGGGGTTATGATTTGGAAAAAAGTCTTCTTAAAGAAAAAAAATCAAGTTGAACTTTCCTGTCACATTGGAAAGTCAGAACTACCCCAGCCTTGTGGGGTCTGGCTTCTTTATATATTTCCTAATTTTCAATCTACTCTTGTAGTTTTTGAGGTCTGTACTTGATTCCAGTGGTGGTTTATTTTCATGGTAAAGCCACGTCTTAAATTGGCTCACGTGGTTTACTTGCCAAAGAGCTGCAGAAATAACACCATTGCCTTTCATGGCAACAACAAATAAGAGAGACAGTGTAATAACTTATTTTTTTTTCTTACAAGAGTAAATGACTGCACATGAATATTTTGGCACAATGTGGTAGCAAAGAGGCAAAAGGATTTGACTAAAAGTCTAATGCTGGCAAGGTGCACAGTCACCCGATGGTTTTTGTTCAAGTTTAACTAGGAACTGGTTATAGCCATGGAAGCCCCATCTCTTGCTCACAGAATGGGCTAGTTCTTTAGTTCAGTGCCACAATACTCAGGTTTATGTACTATTTTGGTAGGCTGCATTCTGCTAAATATAACAAATTTTCAGGCTGAAGGAGCTGTAAAAATCTCTATCACATGAACTGAGTGCAATTTCTCTAATTGTTCTGCTCCATTTCTAGAGTTAATCAACTCTAGTACAAAAGCAAATTATTTGTGTGCAAAACATTCTTATTTGCTAGGTGCACAGTAAGTCCTCCACAGAGAAAACTGCTTCATTATGCACATACGCAAAATGACGCGTGCAAAAAAAGTATGTGCAATAGATAGCTCTATGTCCCCCAGATATCAGCAGCTAACAGGTTTATTTCTAATTCCCCGTCATACTCGTCTGCCACAAACACTTTTAAATAGAAGAATCTTGAACTGGCTCAGGTTTGTTCCCAGCAGGCATACTTGTAAAGATAAAAAGACTAAGAATTTTTTTTTCCCCTGCTTACTCCCTATTTTGGTAGTTACTAACAAGAAGGGCCAAGGAAGGAATGGAATGTTTAGCTCAGCACCACAGTCTGATCTTGCAGAAAAAAAACCCACAAGAGCAGTCAAGCAGAGTAACTCTGTTCCTATTTCTGGGTTTAAATTTCTATGCCAGGTTGTCTTTAATGTCTCGTTCTCAAAGTTTTCCTACTCTTAATCCTTCTTGGTAAAAAAAATTGTTTTGTTTTGTTTTTTTTTTTTTTCATCCTGCAGCTTCTGGCAGCAAGTGGTATGTAAATGTTCAGTAGCCCATCTGAACCCCGTTTCAGAACAAAACAATTTCAGTTTCTAAGTGTCTGAATTACTTTAACTAAATCTGAGGATTTACCTATTGAAGCTTGAGCAGCTCCCTTTCAACTCTGAATGAAGGAAGAATTATGAGACTGGAGTTATTCAATGAGAGCTATCTGTCCTGGCACTTAATCAAAGGGATTAGGATTTGGAAAGAAAAGCCTACAGGTGATCCTCCAGGAAGCATACCAAGCAGTTATCAAAAACATACAAGTTCAAAGCAGCTCAATTTTCATATGTTAAAAGTATTTGGATGAAGCCTCAGGCTTGTTTCTAGGTAAAGAATTGTGTTAAAGCTGTTTGTACTTGCATACTTAGTAGACAAGGGAATGAAATAGCATGTGGTGAAGCAGTACTAGGTCCATCTAACCCTAATGTAACACAATAAATCAATCTTGTTCTGTTAGTGAAACATGATCTGATACTGAGTCCAGCTTTCAGTGCTCTTTTCTCACCCCAGCAGTCATAACAGACACTCATTTACCTCTTCAGCAAAGAAAGCTGTCATAACATAAAGGGAAAGAAGTTACATGTCACATCAAGTGCTTTAATAATTGTTATTAATCATGTAACTCTGTTCTCCCTCTTCACTTAATAGACTGAACTTAAAATATATTCAGTACTTTTAATTCATAAGACTATTTTTTTAAGTATTGAAATACTAATAATCAGAGATCTTAGTCAATTAGAGGTGCCAAAAATCAAAGTTAACTCATATCTCAACTACAATGATTTTTATTTACCACAAGCATTACATCACATTGGCAAAAAAAGGGAAGGTTAGGGACAATGAACAGCATGTTCTGTCTCTGCCAAAAGAAGGAACACTTGAGTAGCAAGGCTGTGGATTCAAGACAAAGTACTTGGGAGTTCTAAGCCTCCCCACCACATCTCTGAGATGGCTTTCCTTGCCAAGCACAGGCAGTTAGTTACATTTTACATGGAATAAACGGAGACAGAAATAGGAAGAATCCACTGTACATACTATGTTCCTACCGAAAGTCACCATAAATCACACAGTCAGTCCTCATGAAAGTCAACACCAAACCATTCTCTGCAAAGTACGCCCAATGTGCAAATACCACAAGAGATGCAGAGCTGTCATCCCCAGCAGCAGCAGCTGAGGGGTCCTTGGCACCAGCAGTCTGGAAACTAAGACAGTTCTTACAGTATTGAGGGCACACAAAAATTCTTAAAACTCAAGAGGTTCTAAGTATGTATATATACACACATCTCCCTAGGTAGATATTTATACATGGGTACATGCACACTTATGTATATTTATACATCTATATATCTATAAATCATTATCTCACCTTGAGGGCAAGTGATTCACAGTCCAGCCCACAGGTAAGGAGAATGGCACTGAAAGGGAAAAACTATTTCCATGCAGAAAGGAAGAGGAAGGGGAGATATGTTGGGCATCCCAGTTGTCAGTCTTCACCTGATAATATTTAGAAAATCCCATTGTTTCTTGTCTTCATGTTGTTAATATGACCATCCTATGTACAGACCATATGTATAATCTTGCATAACAGCAACCAACTAACTGAATTCCGTGTGAAGGAAGTAAAGATTTCTGGCAAAGTCATGAAGCAAATTTGGAGTATCATACCAGCCCAATTAACATAAAAGCAAAAGAGAAGTTTCCTGAAATGACAAAACTTGGAGCTACACAGTACATGTGAGAAAAGGACTTTAAAAGTAAATGTTTAAAATACTGTATATGTGTACCAAAATACTGATTTGTCAATATTTACAAGACTATTTAATTTACAAGACTAATAATTTTTAACCAAGACTTGTATCATGGACTTTTCACAAAGTCCCAGTCTTAATTTAAACAAATAAGGGAAAACAAACTGTGGGTTTGGAGAAAATAATTTTGAGTGGTTCATTACCGATTGCTCAGAATAATTGCATTACACACTCCTGAAATACAAACCTTGTAGTAAACATAAACTGCAGCAGAGCTGTCAGGCACAGCTCAGAAACAATCTCTCCATGGCTTCCTATCATCTTTACATTGGTAATTTGAAAATTACCCATTTAAATACACGTCAGAGACAATACTGAAGTCCTTATTTGGGCCAAATTCACATTTCAGAGCAACAAGATTTAGATTAAAAGTGTTTAATAACGAGGAACTGGAATAAATTTAAGTTTATATCCTGATTCTGTTTCCATACAGTCTCATATGCTACAGTTGTAAAATCAAAGCCTTAAATGTTCATAGGTAAAAAGTATGAAGAAAAACATGCAACAGTTTTCTTATATGTTCTTCACAATTATTCTCTAAAAATGCAGTTATTGAACAGAAACAGATTGAAACAATGGAAGTCTACTAAACATATCTTCACTCCAAGTAAAATATACATGGTTTATTTTGGACTTATGATTATATAAGTGAAACTAAAGGAGTAAGAAGTCTTACTTTATAAACACAAGTTTCAAGGCATTACATTATCAAAAATCTGTGTGCTAGAGTAGAAAACTAACATAATACTTCATATTTTGAGCCTGCTGATAGAGAAATTAGCTATTCTGAAGAAATTCCAAAGTCTTCAAAGATCCCAGTCATCTTTAGGTGCCATAATTATTTCTCTATTTCACTGTAAGTGGGACTTACTCCTGTATCAATGGACACTACTCACAATCTTGGTAGTGTGCTAGACACTACATAAACAAAGAGTAGTAGTCAGCCATGAAGAGGACAAATAAAGCAGGAGGAACTCTGTGATATGATTACAATAGTACAGAGACATCAAGTACATTCTCTCAGTACTTATACAAAGGGTAAAAGCTGAGGGAAAGCTGGAATTGAATCCATATCTCTTATCTCTCTTTCCAGAGCATAGAAAAAAACCTTAACAAAGTCAACAATAGCTGAGGGCACTCAGCACCTTGTAAGATCAGCCAGCAAGAAGTTCATCTTTCTTTAAAATAAAACTATTGAAAGCCAAATATCACTGTCATTCATAACAGCGTAACGCCATAAACATTCCTTATTTCAGAGGAGATCCTCAGAGTGGAATTTGGCTCTGCAAAAAGTCAGTTATTGAAACTGATGAGTTTGGTGAGGAATTTTAACTAACTTCAGTGGAGTTCCATGGGATTTACAGCAGTGTAACAGTGTACTTGTCCTTGTACAACTAAAATAAAAGGTTATGCCAGTTAGCTCTCATAAAAATAGAAAGGACTGTTACCATCACAACATAAACACTGGAATACATCTTGTGTACACTACTAAAAAAAAAAAAAAAAAAAAAAAGATGTATTGCATGATTGCTACAATTCTATTTTTATGTCTTTTTGCCAAAAAGAAAATATGGTTTTAATATAGGTTTACATCTGCGTGGTATTACATGCATGTAAAACAGATGTAACCCAATTACATTTTCATTTAAATTGCTAAATAGCTACTTAAGTAAAAAGCTAAAATAACATACAAACAACAGTTACTATAATAACAAGTGTTCTTAGAATTAAACGAAAGGGATCAAAGCTACAGCACACAAAATTTGAGCTGGTCTTTGAAAAAGATACAGTGACATAACAGCACTGTATTGATTTACTCAGTAATTTAATGTCTCTACAACTCAGCCAGAAGACACATCTCAGTTTAGCAGAGACACATGGAGGAAAATTCAGGGAGTTTATACAAAGACTTTGGATCTCATAGGGATTAGACATACTCTACTAGAGATTATGTAGCAAAATCTCAAATTGGAAATTAGAATACCAGTGCAATACATTCAACTTGATTATAGTTTTAGTCAGACCTGTCTGAACTGGCTGGACTCAGAAATCATGTCCTAACAGTGCAATCTGAGTGTGCTTTTTTATTTTTAGCAAAGAACAGCAATCTTCAGAAGAGATACCACATTTACTTCTATTTTACTTTCTAGTTCACTAGAGATAAACCTGGTGGACTAATAATAATATTGTGAGTACAATGGAAAGACTAAAATCAACTCTCCTGACTATTTAAAGATGGGAAAATAAATCTAATTTTCATTCAAACTTATTTACGAGAAAGGGCTAAAATTTCAAATCCTGGACACAAACACAAAAGGCACATTTAAGCATCTGTGAGATAGTCTGGAAAAGGAAGTACAAATGCAGGATTCCTCATTCCTACTGTCACTCGCAGGAACTTAAGATAGTGGTAACGTTTTGTATTAATATATTTCCATTACATGTTAATATATTTCCATTATATGTTAATATATTTCCATTACAGCTGTGACTTCTATTAGAGTATCACTTGAGGGGAAAAGCAATCATACATTTTTATCTGCAATAAAACCTATCTTTTAATTACCTTATTTGTTCACACTTTTACAGAGTTTGCCATCTGCATGCCTGTCTATCCAAGCCAATTGTACAGACTTGTGCAGGTGGATAATAAGATTGTGAAATCTATATCTGCTGCCATGAAGCAGCTCTTCTGTAGGTTTTGTGTGCACATCTACACTTTGCTAGAGACTGTTCTTCGTATCCCATTACACTTCTGTGTACTTGTTGGCTTGCAAATGACCAATGAAGACTCAACAAGCTGACAAGCAGAGCTTTGTAGGAACATGCAAAGGCATGTCTTTTCTTTCTAACAAATTATTTTTATATTAAATAAACAATTGAGAATATTCATAAAATCATAAAATGGTTTGGGTTGGAAGGGACTTCAAAGATCACCAGTGAAGGGCAGGGGCACCTTCCACTTAAAAGCCCCAAAACAACCTGTCCATGAACACTTCCAGGGATGGAGCATCCACAACTTCTCTGGGCAACATGTTCCAGTGCCTCTCCACCCTCACAGGGAAGAATTTCTTCCTAATACCTAATTTAAGTCTACTCTCCTTCAGCTTAAAATGACTATCCCTTACCCTATCCCTCTGTGCCATTGCCAAAAGTTCCTCTCCAGCTCTCTTGGAGCCCCTGTAGGTACTGCAAGGTGCTCTAGGGTCTACCTGAAGCCTTCTCTTCTCCAGGCTGAACATCCCCCACTCTCTCAGCCTGCCTTCACAGGGGAGGTGTTCCAGCCCTGTTTAGAAATACACTGAGAAAAGAAAACAATGTGTGCTTAATGCTTTGATAAAAAAAAAAAAAAGTAAAGACTGACACTCACACACAGGACTCTTCTGCACAACAAAGCGACAGAGGTAGCAGCTCTTCAGTTCAAATTCACATTATTTTCACTTTTCCTGAGACCTTAATTTTATTCAGTTGCTTCCTTGATAACTAGTTATAAACCACCTAAATTTATGATTCTGTTTTCCCCTAATCCAGCAGACCTTAACAAATCCCCTTAAAACATTTTAGTAGGAAATTTAAGCATTAGTTTTCACAACCCACACAGTTTATTTTGCATAGGCATATGTATATGTTAGCTAACGCTAGGATTTGCTTGAAAAGAATATCTACAAACATACAAATGTCACCCAGGAATTGCTTTTGTCTATGAGATTGCTTGGCTGACACTGGAAGCAGCAGCAGACTAACAGATTGACCTGAGGTGGCCACTCCCTGCTAAGCCACACCTCTTGTCCTCTTGCTATTTATCTTGGAATTTTGGTCTTGAACTATAGCAAAGTCTAAGGAATAACACAGCTGACCATGTGTTTCGTCTAACAGCAGCTTGAATGCAGGACAAGGTAAGTAAAAGCACAAGCTATTTAACCTTCCCCCTTACACAAAACCATATGTAATTTCCAAGAGAAACTTGAGGGTTGTTAAAATGATAGGAGACACATTTGAAACAACTTCAGTTCCCAACCAGGTCAACAAAAGTTCAGATTGCTCAGCATTTAATTAAAGGTACTCAGTATGAGTCGACGACCCATGTGAAATTCCCATTTTCCTTCCATTCCTCCTATTTTATTAATAGTCTACTCCTTGCTAGCTTTTATGCATCCAGACATGACAACCAGAGATTTAATATTTACAGAAAATTACTTAATACATAATAAACACTTTATTCTGTACAAAAATTTGACCTTAAAACCAAAAACTGAAACCAAAATGTGGGCTTTAAGGCACTTCACCAATTTGGGGGAATATGCAAAGCCAGGAAGTAGATCTGAGTACTCCCTGTCACTGTTGTATATCAGAAGGAAATAGGACTATTGAAAAGTCCTATTTATTATTTATAGATCAAATAACATCACCAACATTAGGTGCAAGAAGTTTTTGAAGCAAAGGTTTTGTCTCCTCCAGCATCCTTTATGCTACCTAGAACAAAGAGGAGTGAGGTCTGATGACAGCAGGCTGCTGAGTGCAGAGACTCCTGGCTCCCAAATTCCTGATGTTGCACATCCTCTCCTTTTGTGCACTAAGGCTGAGTACATACAGGCTGAAGTACATTTTTACATGTTTTGGTATACATCTAGGTCAACTGGGAAAAAAAAAAAAAAAGGATACATTTATCTTGCAGAAGCAAAGCTTTTTCTTTGCTCATTTTAAAGAAATTATCTTCATTAATAAACCCATGAATTAACTTGCCAGGCAGATGTTATTCTGGTGTTCTGTTTTGTGAGTCTGGACAGAACAAATCAGCTTTATAAAAACTTCCTTTTCACATAATACTGAGGCCTTGTATTACTATTTCTAGGCAACTTGTTATCTTCTGAATGAAAAAAGAATTCTGTGTGTTTTTTTCCATTGAAAAAAAAGCAACAGTAGTTACTTTATCATGAAAGGTTCAGTGTATGCAGTCATACACATTAGAACACTGACACTTCTAAAGGAGGAATCAGCCTCTGACCCTGTTTTGAAGTGCCAGTACCACTTTAGTGCTTGCATTTTAAAATATTTATTTCCCTCATAGATATTTTATGTGTAGATCTCAGTCCCTCAGCAGCAAATATTTTTATTTTCACATTAGCAGAAGCCCAAGATGCCCTAACACAAAACGCTTTCCTTCTTGGAAATCAGATTGTCTTCTGTATTAAAATGAAATACATAAAATCATGTCTGCATTTGGTAATGACAGGTGTAGAATCAAAAATATGGAAATGCAAATTCTTCAACAAAATGGTATATTCCTCTCTGGGAAGGAAATATACTTCATTTTGAATTGTTGTATTTATGTTTTGAGATCATTTATATCACTTTCTGACTTAGCTCTATTTCCTCTATGAATATATAGCTCTGCAACTTCTTTTTCTGGACAGGGCCACGTAGAAGACTCTGATTACCAGAAAGTCAAGAAACTGACCCATTGAAGAATTATTTTTAATTCTTTTTCAGTTTCCAAGTTATCACACTTTCAAGCAAGTTTCTCTTCCTCACAAACATTAACTGCATTTCTGAATGCTGCCAGAACAGAAGCCAACAGTTCTGCACAGAAATCTGGTAACCAGGAATCCGTCAGTGCCAGCATGGTGGAACTGCTAGTTTTTTTCTGTAATACCTCCAATGCAATTAAAATCAAGACTGTCTGACAGCATAAATCACTACCAGGAGAAACACTCTGCCTCCTGACACAAGCTACCTTTTATAAGATAAGAACAACTTAAGTTACCCTCAGATATGTATATGCTTTTGTTCCTTAATGGTCATGATACTCCAGTAATGTGTCCTTTTGATGGAATTTTATGTCAGCTAACTACAATATGAACTTTCCCATCATGTTCAGGTCCTTTTTTTCCCCATCTCTTTTTTTTTTTTTAATCACTCCTCTTATTGGAAAAGTCCTTCCAAAACTCTGATTTTTATTATCATGAGAGGAAAAAAAAAAAAGAAAAAAAAAGTATATTAGATCTCAATTTCCACCTCCATTTTTATTCCTCTTATATGAACTGATTGTCAGTTTACTACCTTTGTGCCAAGTTTCTATCAACTTCTTTCTGATCACCTCAGGTTGGGCCACCTTGTGTCCACAGAAATCACTTCCACTAAACAGTGTAATACTTGCCTTGAAAATTTTTAGAGGCTTTACTATTTCTACTCTCCTTTATTGCCCTTAATCTTGCTGGGCCCATAGTCCTTAAAATCTATTTGTGTCTGAGCATTTAAGGTTCATTTGCTATTCATTTGATATTCTCTTCCATGTCTTCCAGCAGGTCCTTCTCCCACAGCCCACTCTTGGTCCACTCACTCTTTAAATGAGCAGTTCCTTCATATGGAATGTGTTAACTTTTGCTTTCCAACATAATAAATGCTTTGCTGTCTATTGATTTGACCCCACTGTCAAATTCTCATGATGTCCCTGACATCTCTGAATTTCTTATCAACATAAAAACTTCCAATGACTTTGATCCATCTTCTACAATCCCTGAGTCCCTGTTTTTGCATGTTGGGTTAGGGAATTCAGAAAATTACTTCAAGACACATAGTAACATATAGCAATATAATATGTGTTACATGTAATTTTCACTAGTAATTTATCTCAGAGCATACACATGCAATTCTAAGCTGATCAGGCTGCTACCAAAGAAATGAAGAAATTTGTCTCCCTTCTTTTTGAAATTTAATATGGCAAGAGATATTTGTCCTCTTGTTTGTAAGACACAGGATGTTCACCATCTCCCTCTTTCCTGTCCTTCCTCTATACTGCGTTTATCTTGACATCATGCAAGTCAACATAAACTTATTAGTTTGATAAAGCAAAACATGTGACTTTCCTGAACTGATAGAAACTTATCCTATATACTTATATTCTATGTAGATACAAAGTGGCTACACCCGAGATGATATGCTTTCAGGGAAATGCCAGACCCAGGTCAAGGAATGTGTAAGAATACAATCTTTCTGAATTTTCCTCTATTGTATGAGATAAAGTACCAAACTAACTTTACCTATTTTCATTTGGACTTCTGAAATCCGTGGGGATGGAAAAGTACCCAGGAATTGTTTCTTTGACTGATTTGCATGTTATATCAAACAAGCAGACACTTATCTTTCCCCACGTGTGGCATAACAGAGAAGACAATTAATTCCCAAACTTGTAAAATTTCATAAATTTCACTTGAGTCTTTATATATAAATTTTTTTAAACAAACTTCCACCTAAAAGGCTAAAAGAAATGTGGCTTTATTAAGCAGCATATGGAAATAAGCCTACCACTTTCAAAGACATAATATGGAGAGAGTAGCAGGGATAAAATGAAAAGAATATAAGTATAGAGAGATCCTTCTGGGACCCTTAAAGTTTTATGAGAATAGCCCTAGCAAAAGATCTCTGAATCTGTAAATGTAAATTAATTGCAGAAATTGAATCTTTACCTGCATAAATGTGTTAAATGTAACAATTAAAATCTATTTAAATATTAATGATCTAAAATTTAAAATGTGCCCCCTATTAACAGCAATGAAACCCTCTACAATTTAATCAATATTAATGAAAGAAAAATGTTAAGGTAACAAAACCTGATGCATTAGAAGCTATTGGGGAACAGGATTTTTTTTTTTTAAATTAAGTTTTCAATAACCAGACAGATTACAGTACTGTATAAAAGATAATATGTTGTACAAAAAAAATCTGCAAAGGCTGATTTTAGGAAGAGAAAACAATTCTTTATGTGCTTTGGAAGGTCATTCATCATTAGGTACCTCACATACACTAACTAACAACTTGACATTACAAGTTGAACAAGTAACTCTTAAGAAGCTGAAGAACAAAGTTTGAAATAAGCCGTTCACAACTGCCTAAAATACATGTCTCCTCTGTGCATATTGTCAGTAAAAAACTCACCTCAGTAATCTGAGTAATCTATGGAAACAAAGCCAATATCAGCTGTTATACTGTATCCTATAGTTGTGTCCTGTTTTTGAATTCTCATGTTTTTACAGAGTTGTTAACAGTATCTTCTAAAACTCATATCCTACCTGTCAGACAGAGCTCTCTACGGAATGACAGTTTTTCTGTTTTCTCATCATCCACAATTGAACTGCCACACATATATATATATCATACTCTTTTTTTTTTGCAGTGGCTTTTAAACATAGAGTAAAAAGAGTCTATCTATGCACAACTGTTGTACTTCCCTCCAACAGGTTTCATATCTCAGGAGGGAAATACCCTCAAATTTTTTTGTTGCAAGTAAATCCATATATACATTAAGACTCAACTGTGAAGTCCTCTTCAACCCAAGACTTTCTATGAACCATTTTACATATTACTGGTTCCCCTTTCAAAACTTGACTCCTCTCCCCAGCAGTAGAAAAGGAGAAGGTAGGTACAGATGAGACCAAATTCAGGCAAAGAAAAATGGAAGACCATTTTGCATCCTTGGGAGCCAGGATGTAAACTGCAAACACACTGTAGGAGATTCAAAATCAATCCCAAACCTGGGTGCCTAAAAGAGTTTCTAAGATTAAATCAGACATTAATGAATTGAAGAACAGGTGGTGGAGATGGATCTACAAGTAACCCTAAAGTAGCTCAGCATACAGATGTTTGCCCTTTGTCCTATGAATGTCCCATCAAGGCTTTTATAAAGGCTTAAACTTCACCTGGGTAGTGACTGGGTACCTACCACTGAGGCCCCAACTCCCTGGATCCATAACTGTGCCGTACCACCAGAGGGCACAAAGACATGGAAATGCAGATCCCTCACTGGAATTACATGGATCCGCATCCCTAGAACTAGGTATTGAGGTTCTTGGTCTTAACCCAGAGAATGAATAATTAGAAGTAAAATGAAATTCCAGTTAGGAAGAAAAACGAACTAATTTACAGGAATATGGTGATGTTTGAATATGATTAGGTGCCAAAGCATGAAGAACTGAACAATTTTGGTTCCCTGCCTCAAAGTATAGACACTACAATTAAGAAAGACAAAGAAGAGTGATATGGAAAGGACTCTGTATGAAAAATATTTAATAAAGACTGTCAAACCTAGAAAAGTGATCGCAAAAGAGATGCAACAGAATTTGATAAAATCATGAATGAACAAAAAAAAAACAACCATTCCAACCCAAAACACAAACTTTACATAGGGAATTGTCCAGCTCAAGGGTGCCTACAGCCACACCATCCTGAGAGCATCCAATCCCATCTGATCTTGGAAGCTAAGCAGGGTCAGGCCCAGTTACTATTGGAAGGGAGACCTCCTGGGAATACTGGGTGCTGTGTAGGCCTTTGAGCCCACAGAGCTCAAGGAGTGCTTGGATGGTGCTCTCAGGCTCATGGTGTGACTCTCGGGGATGGTCCTGTGGCAGGGCCAGGAGTTGGACTCAATGACACTTGTGAGCCCCTTCCAACGCTGCATATTCTGTGAATTAACTTTTCACTCTTTTCTAAAAAAGAAATAAACAAGCAAAAGCAGATTGAGCTTTTGGTTTGGTGGGATTTGGGGGCTTGTGGAATTTTTGGGTTTGGTGGTCTGTTTTGGTTTTTTTGGGTGGAAAGAGTAGTGCAACTGCTCAGAACAGAATAGCAACGTGTGTTAAAAGTCCACATAAATTAAAAATGATTGCATAAATTCACCAAGAACAAGTATCTACGCAGGACCATTAAAGTTATCACCTTTGCAATTTGTGTCTGAAGTTAGACACAAACGGCTAGAGCTGGATCAATATTCATAGAGAGAATCGCTAGATACTGTCCTTATTATCTTCCCCCCTCCCCCTTTTGCTGTGTGCCATTGTCCATCTCTGTGTGGCACTGAAAGGCTTTTGGTTTGACCTGGCATGGTGCTGCCTACCATGGGGGATAGAGAGCAGCACAACAGATTATTATAGGAAACATCCCTTCTTATTGATAGACACATTCTTCACATTGTTGTCTTAAAACCACAAATGGAGAGAGTATTAAAACAACAAACAAGGACACTACTTAACAATCGTTAATCTTGACTTGCATAAGTATGATATTCAGAATACAGGTACTTGGTATTCAGGCCATGCATGCACTGTGATACTGTGAACGGAGGGACCACTGGGAGCAACTATGGACACTAATGAGCTACAGCTGAAGTGTAAGGATGAAGAATTGTTCCTGGGCAAATGTGTGTTGGGGAAGGAAGTTCATACAATGAAGTAGGTTGCTTTCCTGAAGGGGGAGGTGGAGTCTCTAACTTGCAATTTTTACGGAGGAAACATTATCTAAATAATTTCTTGGCTCATATAATTCTCTCATTCTCAACCCGCTGCCTTCCCTCCTTCTCTACCACAATCAGAGTTCATATGTATCTTATCTATAAGAATAATTTATCTACAACTCAAGTGTATTCAGAGTTGCTGAGGTGTTCCTTAAATCATATGTGCACATTCTTAGATTAATAAACTCTTCAATTTACTTGCCAGTACTTAACAGAACTCTAGAACAACAACGACAAAAAAGGACACTAGAAAAAAAGGAGCTTAAAGAACCTAAAAGTGTTCATAAGTTTTGCAGCTGTTTATAAGGAAAATTTTTTAATTCAGAATAAAGGACAAATGCTGTTCTTTTAATTATCAACATTTATCTCTGGGACAAGAACATCAGGTATATAATATAGAAGATTCTTTTAATATAGAGGACAGATGGCAACTTCACTCCTGGGACTTTCTTAGACTGCCCCAGAAAAAAAACCAAAAAAACACCAAAAAACAACAACCCAAAACAAAACCAACACCAAAACCCCCATAATTTTAAAAGGCTTTGAGAATTCCCAAAGGAATGATAGTCTGGATACAGGAAAGCTGAACTGTCTCGTTTGCAAAGCAAATGATAAAACATTTCAGGACTGTACAGAAACTCCTAAAGGTTGGCAATTTAAAAAACTCACTTATATAACGTTTCCTTGCCATCTAATCATAAAAATTTAGAATTCATTCACACACTTTCAAATTTTACTTGGTTATTTATATATAAATCTGTTGAAACAAGCCTTTTTAGAAAAAAAATTATGTTAGCACAGGTTAAGGTGATGGTAGGTGGGAATGCTTAGGAAAGGTGTTATTTGCTTGTTTTGCAACATAAACTAACAAAACCAAAGCAGACTTCACAACGCTTTAAAAAAGCACTTCTGGTTGTCTAAAATCATACATGCATCCATATATGCATGTGACATTTCATAGGCATGTTTCATACTTCACTTACAGGGTGTTAATATCGTAAACTGTGAATTCACATTTTCTCCTTGAGTGTTAATACTATTTATGTCCTGCTGGGTAAACAGCCAGAGCCAAAGCAGTGTTCTGAACTGTCCCTGACAATAGTTAGCCTTCCTACCCTTGGTTTTCAGTACAGTAAAAACATTTACTTCTGTAAATTTTAAATTTCTCATTAAAAAAAGAAAGAAAAAGAAGAGTCTGAATGAAAAAAGAATTTCATATTAGCTTAAGAAAACTAGAAGAGGTCCTTCTTGCAACAGCACTGATTGAATATTCTGCAATTGCAGCATAATGTGATTATTACTTAGGGTTTACACTTGCCCACAAAAGATTGGAATCTAGTAGACTAAACCAGGCTCATCTCCATTTCTGGTGCTTTGGGCCACAAATGATAATTTCCTCCTCTCCCGCTTTTCTTTACATTGGCTTAAAAACCACAAAACAGTAAGTTTCATATTTTTTTCTTAAGCCTTTAAATGTAAAGAATGAAATAACGCAAATATTTTTCCTCCTTGATTTTAGACCAAAGTTGCAAAACAGCAGTATTTTATATTGCAAGAAGTGTCCTTTAAATAATTAAACCATTTGGCTCCTTCCTTAAGTTAAAAAATATATAGAACAAGCACAACCATCAATACAGGATTTGCCCCTCTCTGAATTAATCCAATTATTCAAATGTCAGTTATAACTGTCAGAGAGCAGTTCCTTGGGCTGGACCAAACTGTTAAAAATTAAAACTGTTTTACCTCGTTTAGTCTCTCTGCCTTTTTAATGTAAAATCCATGGTCTTGACAAAAAGTTGTGGGATTTGACACCCAATGCAACACAACCCTATTTCTGTCATACATGCATAATTCACTTTGGAAATTTGCACTTGCTTTAAAATATTACTAAAATATACATGTAACATATGCTAATTTAGCCGCACTGGCTTGCAAGCTCCAGCCACTAGGTTATATGTAAACTTTGCCAAGTGCATACACTGTACATAAAGGGATTATAAATGAAAGAAAAGATCACTGTCCCTAGCTCTCAGTTTCCAGCCTTGGCCAAACTGACAGCCCCAAATCCCAGCAACATCTAACATGCCCTTCCTGTGGAGAAGACAGCCTGTTCTCAGAGTCTTAATTACATCCCAGCTGACTGCCCAGCGTTGCCAAAATCAGGCAACAAACGATGCACCTTCACTTGCAATATGGTCTGCTAAACAGACTCCCAGTCACACAGAAAGAAACTTTCACAACAAGGAGAAATAAAGGGACAAGCTAGAGAGTGAGGGAGAGGGCAAGCAGCAATCAAGACAAGGCAAAAGCCTCCTCCCAGACTCCTGAGGGACCAGCGAGCAGCAGCATGTAACAAACAAGGCTATCCCTCGCTCAAAACAAACTCGCAGCCCAAGGTGCCTCATGCCAAGGACTGCTGTTCTCCAAGATGGGCCACTGTAACTAAGACTCGCTAGATTAATGATTGTTAAGGAAGGCTAACCAACCCCTCACTGCTCAGGCCATTATAATTACAGAAGAACAGCATGCCGCATTCTGCAATCGCAAATGGTATCATATGTTTTCCTGGCCGGCTTGCACGAGGAGCTTTATTTATACAGATGAAATACGAGAGCTGCAGATTTAAGGCAGAAGAATTTTAAAATTAACAGAATTACGTGTACTTGTGGATACCCACTGAACAAAGTTACACCGAGATCTGGTTTAGCTTGCAGAGATACAAAGATCAAAGTCTCCGTGAGGGAAAACGCCCACTCGTCCCTACCAGAGTCTCATGGTTATAACAGAAAATATTTACAACATAGAAAAAGTTTCATTCTCTTAATGAAATGACTTTGACCTTGCAGAAGTGCTAATAAAGCACTAGGACCCCATGACTTTTTTATCATCTGTGAAAAGAAACTTCACTCTTACTAAGTGTGCTAAGGAAATGTTGAGATTATTTTCTACTAATTCAATGAATATTAATATCAAAAATATGTCAATTTGCTTCCAAAAGATGGACTTGAGACTATTTTTCACAGAATTTAGTATATGCAAATATATAATTACATTTTAGAAATAGGATAGTTGCACTGACATTTAGTAAATTCTAATTGATGTATAGCTTACAATAGTAAAAACTGTATTTTAGGTTACTCCAAGTACCAAGGTATCTATTCCATTGATAAAGGTAGGTAGGTCTGCCTAATAGTTACACTCCATTTTTAAATTTGCATCCTTCTCAAATGTATGTTTGATGAACTAGCATAATAGGACATATATATAAAAAGATATCTACTCCATCAGTTTAATACTCCTTCAATCTAATCTCCATGTTTAAACTTGTACCTGGTTGACCATCTTTTTCTGACAGTTTTGTGAAAGTGTGTTTTCAAACCCATGAACCTGATTCTGGCAGCCTCTCTAAAGAAAGATGGAGTGAAAGAAACTCAAGAGGTCATCTTATACTGAGGTACTTGACCACTTACAGGACCGGAAAAAATTTTGGCTTTTCAGCACAATAAATATCTACAAAAATTTTCACTTGACACTTTGAACCCTTTCTCCTGAGACACACACAAGGACGAGCATCCTTAGGAGGCCACACAAGGGACTATACACTGTAGCCTTTACAGTAATATAGGAAATCCCTTGTGTTCCTGACACTTGCATTAAGCAGAGCTTTCTTTTACAGATCTTGTGGCAAATAGTCTAGGAAATAACTTTGCTCTGGTTGGCTGGTTTGGTTTTAAATACAGACCCCTGGAAACTGCGAGAAAAACCTGCTCAATACGTATTTTTACTTAGGAAATACATTCCCACTACCTTAAAAACACCGAACTTAATACAAGAGATGCTTCAAATATTAAAGTGAAGACCAACAGGTAAAAAAAACCCCAACAAACCCAAAATAGTGAATACACCACAAACTATCCTCCCAAAAGTGTAACTGACACATAAGGCATTAAAGGATGATATTGCTAGCTCATATTTACATCTTTAGAATATACCATTGGACTTTTTTTTCCTGAGACATGGTGCCAAATACTTTTAACTCCACACCCACTGCTCATTACACAACAGAGTAACATAATTGAACACACACAATCTTCTTAAATCTGAATACCAAAATATCAGGGTTGGTTTTTTTCCACACTTCTATGGCATAGAGCATTATTTGTGATCTGAGCTTTTAGCAGAAAGAAGTTAATGAAAGCATCTCTAGGGTGGATGACAGTGTTTAGGTGCTTTAAAGAAACATCCTTTCAACCCTGTGAGAAAAAAATATGCTGAAATATAGGTCCTAGGAACAACGAGATCTAGTATTTACACCCTGATTAATGTACTATGCAGAAAAGTCAGAAAGGTTTAAAACATACCTCTCTCAGACCTAGGAATAAGGAGCACAACCTGGCAATGAAGATGGTGATGAACTTGTAAAAGTCCACTAGGAATCAAAAGCATTATAAATCATCACCTGTTATGTATAAGCTTTTAAAATGAACCATACAACTAGGTATCTGGGAGTTCCTAAAGAACAGGTAGAGAAGATGATTCTTATTATTCTGGCTTGCTGTTCACTTCACTAAACATTGCATAGAAACTTCACAACACTGGAAGTACAGGACTAAAAGTATGCAACAGAAGGTGGTGCAGAACCTTGAGCTATCACATATATGGCTTCTTGAACCCAAGGCAGCAGCTCTGCATGTAACCTATATGAAGTAAATACCCTTCTGGATCTCAGTCTGTCAAATTGTTCAGAAACAAGAGTGAAGGTTGAAGTGACTGCTGTTTATACCTACTTCTGCAGACAGAAAGTACTGCACACTAATGTTTTTTGTTTCCTGTCCAGCAGAAAAAATTACAGTAAGGAGTAGAGACTGAAAAATTGCTGAATCAAAGCATTCCACAGAAAACAGAACTTTTAAATTGTAAGGCTGACTAACAGTTGAATTCAGTTCTAGAAAAGACTCCAATTTCCCATTGTCCTCAGACCAATGGACATCATTCTGAAAGATGCATTTAAACCTAAAGACAGATCATTGGTCTCAATACAGGGAAAGCCAAGTGCAATGTAATGCCTTACAATATACAGAAGGTCAAACTAGATGATCTAAATATCCCTTCTGGCCTTAAAATCTAAACACAGCACAAATAGAGGAGATGAAAAATAAACTACAAATCTTTCTTTAAAACGTTTGTTCCTTCAAATAGAACTGAATTCTACCCTGTAATTTGAGCCCCTCTACTTTTACCAATGGCATGCAATGTTTTTATGTGCTATTTGAAAATGTATTAAATTTTCAATCAAAGTACTTGTTTAAATTAAGAGTAGGTAAAATCACAAAATTTTATCTTCATTACTAAAAGGCAGAGACTTAAAAATGGCATTCCTTTCAGATGAAGGAAACACATCCTCTTACTAGAGCATTCTATTAGCACAGTCCTTGAAGCCAGCTCTGAACATCCACTGAAATGTGCTTTTGAAGAATGCACAAGATGAATGTCATATTCACTCAGCATCCATAAATCAACTTGAATAATTTAATACCTGTTGAAATTTTCTTCCAATTTATTACATGAAATAATAACATGAGAAGTAATTACAATAAAGAAAAAGTTCAGGTGCAACAGCATTAGTTCAACATCCAGGATCAAGTGTCAGTAGAGATTAACAAATTTCATTCATTTTATCTCCAGCACTGGAGACACACTGCTCCTACCTTTAATAGTCAGGAATGTCTGTTAGTTAAATGACTTTGTAAAGGCAGTCAAGTGAGGGCAGACAGCGACAGTTTAATTAGGGAGCTTGCTATAACTCTATCTGGGAGCTGTAGGCACTGGACTAGAACAAGTGTAAAACGGCACTCAATACTGACTAGCAACCCCTGTTCCCCCCCAGCCAACAAACCCCCTCCAACACAAAAAAAACCCCAAGAAGATACTTTTCATGGCAGGTTCTCTCATTTATTCTGGCGTCAGGTTGGCTACAGGTGAACGGGAGCAACGTAACCGCTGCAGCAGAAGAAAGGTGAGGTTAAGAGAGCAATCATTTATCTTGTATTGATTTCTGGACACTATGTCCTAGATACATTCCAAGATAGAATGACAGCTTTCTGTTTTGTGTCGGTAAGAGAAGAAAATGACTAGCACCAGCACTCATTGTTTTCCTATCATATTTCCTTTTAGAAACATGCCACACTTAGATTTTTATTCAGACAAGGAAATCCAAACAAGTTTATCACAGAAAAGGAGGGTTAGGGGATGGTTAATCAGCCATTTGTCTTTGCTGCTGGATAGTTGGGAGTCACAGGGTCAAAAACAAGCACAATTGGACCATTTGGTTTTATCTCAGGTAACCCTACATCTCTGGTAATTGAACCCATTTCACTCGGTCAGAGTTCCTGTCACTCATATTCAATGTCTGTCATTACTGAGAAATGCTTCATGACATATTACACTGACAGAACCACCACTGCAAGACTAGAAAGAATCCCCAGGCACCAGAAGTAGAAGACAATGGAAGCTTCTTTCAGACCAGTGATGTTTAACATTTTATGTGCTGACATTGTGACTGTAACCACACTATAACAAAAGCCTAGTAAATGGAGGATCAAAAAAAAAAATCCATAGTTTATCTGCTTCAGGGACTAGCAGGCAACATCATAAATAAAGCAAACTGGCAGCTCCAAGGTTACTTGCACATAACATTAAAATCCTTTGGAAAGGTTGCATGTATGAACACATACACTTAGTACTGGGCCTCAATATGATACTGATTTTATTTCTGATAGGCTTTACAATTATCACACCTCCCTTAACTATGGGCATCCAAATCCTTTTCTTTCTGCTACAGTTTCTTTACTTACAACCTGGAAACAGTAACAGAAGCATGACTTGAACACCTTCTGATTTGCTGAAGAGAAAACAGTCTAGCTTCTTAAACCTCTGAAACGCTCCTGTACCGAGAAATTCTAAATGCAAAAATGCCAAAGTTATCCTCCCACTTTTCAGCTCTATAATCCTTAAAAGTGATCCCATAATTTGTTTTCTCCATAGAGGTATTACTTCACTTTGCTAGGTCACCACTGCTGCACTTGACAGACACACCACTCACCTCTGCCACACTTGACTTTATCAGATACATCCAAGCCAGCTTCCTTGGACCATACAAACTTTTTACAGGATCTTTGTCAGTCCAGAGGCTTAAAATTCTACAATCGTATTCACTGTAATCAATGTCTTATTAGCCCACTCATTTGAAGAAACAGTGGATGGAAAGCTGAGAGACTGGGAGATAGGGGGAAAAAAAAAAAACAAAAAAAGCAACAAGAGACATTGAAAATTTCATTTCATCTTGAGGGGTTTAACTCAATTTTACCTTCTTTTCATAAGAACGTGGACGGCAGGTATCTAACAAGTAATTTAACTGAATCTTTTCAAGTACCTGGTGTGAAAATTTCACCACATTTAAAATTTCATTTCTAAGAATGACCTTTAAACTAAAAGAGTTAAAAGAGTTTCCAAGACCCTTTGCTAAGTACCCAGGCCAAATGTTAAAACTGTATTAGCTACAATCTACTATTTGTAGCAGTTTCTTGTCTGCTATAGTGATGTCCTGACCAACCAGCAGAGAGAAATAATTTCGTTCCATCCTGAATGAAAAATAAACAGGATTAAATTCTACTCCCAGATTTGGTAGAAGTCCAGGATTTTAGCTGAGATTATTATATTAAACACTGATCGCTTCAAGGCTGAGGCAAAAACCAAAGGAACATCAATAGTGTGAACAGTTAGTTTCCATCCTAAGATTATTATGAATTTCACACAGAATAATGGGAAAATATCCTTAAACTAGATATTTCATATTTTATTAAATCAATTTTGATTAATTTATGGGATTAAACCAAATTTTTCCACTGCTCTCATGCAATATGTGATTGAATATTTTAAATAAAGAGTTGCTAGGAATTCTGACATCAGTAAGGAACTAGCATTATTCACTATCAGCTACAGAAAGAATGAAAAAGATAAAGTCATCTTAAACTATGAAATTGCTTCATAAAGATCTGAGAATATACTGCCTGGAGTTCATAAAAGTTCTAATATCAAGTGCATTACTTTTAAAGCAACCATTATTTTCACTTTTAGAATAAACTGTATTTCATTGTGAAGTACATTCACACACAAAAAAATCTTAAATAGATTTAGAAACTACAATTTGCAGCAGTAAAAGCAGTTAAGATGTCCAATAAGAAATATATGACAAACAGCAGCACAATAATTCAGCCATTAATAAATCTGGCACAGTAACCATTATCTTGTCATAAAGCAAGATAATACATCACCAATCCCTCCGTGCTGGACTTTATACTGTATTTATATGCTAAAAGCCTTCCCAGAAGCAGATGCTTCGATTCAAAGCTCCAAAACCCCACTGATACGTAGCAGAGCAATTCAACTATTTCTGAACACTTCTATAGGTAAAGCAGTGAGCAGGTTTTGGAGTACTGTGGCCAAAGAATCAAAATGAGTGATATTCAGGTCCATAGCTTAGCAGGGGAAAAAAAAAGTGTTGCAACGATTTTTCTAATGCTGAAATACCATTTCACCAAATGTTCCTGTCAAGGCATGGTTTAATTACCTTGGCACCCATGCCACTTATAATCACCTGTCATTAGCAACAACGCTTGCATCTGTTTACACGTCTGTCAGAAATGCCAGCCCAGCTCAAGTCTAAGGATAACACAACTTTTGCCAGGGCTTGACCCCAGATGTGGAAAGCTCACCATAAGTTTATCCAAGTCCAGAGCAAAACATTTCACAAGTTTCAACTGCAAAGAACACAGTACTGCAATGGCTTTGCCATAATGCTTTCCCAGCATAGATTTTGCAAACATGAGGCTTCTCTCTTTTTATTGTCATATATACTGCATGGCAATTCCATCTAGGAATTTCAAAGTGCTATATAAGGTAGAATAAACAAGTCTTACCTATAATACTAAAAACAACTTCCTGGAGGTACAGAGAATTAAACTATTGCTCCTAACCTCAAGTTATTTATAATTCAGGACGACAGGGCAAGACAAGACAAATCTGAATGATATTCTGGCAAACTCTCCTTACTAGAAGGACTCATTATGTATCAATTCAGTATACATACCACAACATGAGCTATGCATGCACACGCATGTTGAGTGGTAGGGCAGTAACTTACTAAAAATGAGGGGAAGAGTCTATTTTGATAGTTTTTATAATTCTATGACTAAGACTCCCGCAGGAAAAGAAATATATTTTCCATTTTTGTGCTATGCAACTGGAAAACTCACTATAAGCTATTCTAGCTAGTTAGGAAATATCTCTAAAACAATCAAAGCAGTAAATCACTAAAGAAATTTTATGTCTCAGTCCCGCAAATACTCTCTGCTGCAGCACTTGTTCTTGAAAACCCCAGGTTAGCCGTGCATTCAGAAGTGTTTTGAAGGATCAAAACTCTAATAGGTGTCAGCACTCCAGGGCAGTGCTCCACACAGAACGGATGCACACCTGCCCTTTCCTTCATATAAGCACGTGTGGCATCACTGGTATTGTTGCATTCTCACTCATGCTTAAAGGACTGGAGATAGATTTTTGTAGACACTCTTTCTAGCAAGCCAGAGGACCTTACATCAAGTTCTTCAGCTGGTAAATTGAGAAAAGTTTACTGTACTAGTATTTTCACATCTTTATAATGCTGAAAATAAAAGTTTGCAGATACTACAGAAACATGCAGCCACGGTGAGTACTACAATTTAAATGCACTTTCTATCCTTGTAAGACACATGAAACAAAGCCAAGAACTCTTTGGCTTTACATTCTAGTGAAATCCAAACTGTTCTGAATGATTATAAATGGTTACTGTTTGTCTTGGCTCCCACCTATATCAGATTCAGACTGAAGAATCTTAGTGAAGAAATTATAAGGGATAAAGTGGATATTTCTAAATAGCAAGACTGCAATTCCAGTGGCTCAGTGTATCAGTTTTCTGTTTCATCTAAGTCTGCTGTAGAGAAAATTGTGGGATCTGACAACAAAGGATTGAAAACATTTACTTTCATGAGCCAAAAGTTTCTTGCGTTGATTATATTGAAGATTAACCTCCTCCTCCCCCCCCAGTAAAATAGATGAAGATCAGTTACATTGTGTTAATGACTCAAAGGGGCATAGGTTACCAACAGAATAGTTACAACAGAATTTTAAAGTGCAACCAATTAGAAAGATATATAATTGAGTTAAATTATATTTATTGAGTTTTAATCCTACAGTCAGATCTGTGTTTTTCATGTAACTTTTAGGTTTGTACCATTAACAGTCAAGGGAAAGCAAGCACTGCCATTGTGTCTTCTGTTCCATGGGAAGACATAACACTTAGGACTGACAGCCTATCACCACTTACAAAAAGACCACTATTGCCAGCTTTTGTTTCACTTGGAGTAAATCACCAGAATTGTGTTAACAAGTAGAAAGACATAACCTATTGTGCATAGGATGCACATCAGAATGAAAATTCCTACCTCAAGGTTTGTACCAAACTCATAACTGAATAAGCAACACCGTAACCACAACTTCAACTGAAACATAAAGCTCACAGTAATATTAGCACTGATTTACAAAGGTTCCTATGGTCACAACAGTTTTCCAAATAGTGAGAATAAAAAAAATTGTGTGTTTGACAACCAGAAACCAGTCAGAAGTGTTTCAGAGACCAGGCTAATCCGTGCTGAGGACGATGCTTCATGGTAACCCATCCAAGTCAAGGCACCCAGCAAGGCAAATATGATCGCTACCCTTGACTCAACAACAACTGATTTCCTACAAAATATAAATACTAATACAGCATTTGTCATTACACAAACTGAGAATCACAGTGCTTAATGCACACAGAACAAGACAGACAAGGATAATTTTCCTGCCTAAACTGGACTATAAATCCTGTAGAACATGGACCATACACTGTTCTTCCAAATGCTCCCTCAGTCAGCACGTGGTCAAAAGCTTAAAACACATCATTATTTATTATAGACTACTTTTTATATTATACTTTCTCATAACCCATGATGAATACGACTGGAAGAGATTAATTAATATAATATAACCCTTAAAATCCCCAAATAGAAAAGGATTAGGACCAAGGATGCATGGATGGCAGGACAAGGAAGAAGCAGAGAATGGAAAACTTCAGAGGGAAAAAAAAAAAAAAGACTTTTCCTTGAGGCCTTCGTTGAAAGCACTAAAATCTATGAGAAAAACATGAAGAATTTAAGCTGGGGCTTTTTTTTTTTTTGACTGAATGCTAAATAATTTGTTGAGTAACATTTTGAATATTACTGCTATTGCGACTAGTTAGACAGAGAGGCTTACTGATGACTAATCACCAAAGACCATAAAAGTTGTACCACTGATAGAATGCCTCTTTCTGAATGTGGCTTAGTTCCACAAACATAAACCTAGAGTTTCATCCTTTCACTCCATGATTCAACAGCAATTAAAGCTGGGATGTTATGTAAGAATAACCCAATATTCCAAGCCATAATTTAAGATGATACACAGCTACCTGAACCTTATGGGTACTTCCTCCCATGAAACTTATTCAACCACACACAAATAAAAATCCCTAACCTGTATTACTTGTAAAAGCTCATGAAGATTAAGCTTTTCACTGTCCTATAATTGAAACAATTATTACAAATAACTGTTCCCTAAAAATAAGCTTGTGGATACACAATTCAATTGTGAACCATCTGGTTACCATTTTCCACCTTCCAGCATCGGAGGTGACAGCAGTTATACACTCTAAAATGAAGTCTTAAATGATTTTACCAATCTGCACAGCATTCAAGTAAATGAACCCCAGAAGTTTCTGCTTTCCAAGATATTTCTGCACTAGAAAAGACAGATGACTCCTGAAAGGCAAGTTAGCATATCTGCAACAAACATTAGCCCAGTATAGCACAGGACATAAAACTTGCCATTTGCACCATTAGGTTTGCCACAACAAATGAGATGCTGTATGTGATGTATAGCACAGGAAAGCAACCCCAGCTGTTTGCTTCTGTAGAGGGGGACGGAGGTGCTCTGCACCTGAATCTGCAAATATTTATTAAGCCCTTAACAGTGAGGTTGTGATGTTCAGAACAGCTACTGCTGAAAACCATTATCTATGGATAATTAACTATGTCAGGACACTGAGGTCCTAACATGAGGTCCTCATAATTCCCCACTAAGGGAAAGACAGTACAACATTATTATAATATATTAGTAATATTTAACAACAGGATCATACTATTTGTGTTTTAATAATGAAGGCTGAGTACCATAGCAAGCTTTAAATTAATATTAGTTTCTGATAGTGCAGTTTAAGCCAGGCTTAACAAATTCTTAATTTTTGTTACTACTAACCAGTGATACACCAATAAACAATGACAACATCTAAATAGAAAATTATTTAACTTATAAATAAAGCATTAGTGTCCTTGCAGGTTTAATTATTATTAATGCATTTTTTCTATCATTTGCCAGAAGCAGCCTCAACTTATTGGCAGGAAAAATGAAAAGGAAAAAAATTCTTATTTTTCACTCGACCAAAACAATTCACTTGAACTTTGGAAGCCCTTGTATTTTTTCCAACCATTTTTTGGAAACAGTTAGAAAAAAAAAAATCATCACGCAATAAAAAGGCTTTTTGACACATGAAGACAAAAGCTTCAGGCCGTTTATTAAGACTACTTCCTACTGTGTTGGGCTTTGTTTTATCTCATAATTAAAATCACACCTGAGCTGGGCCATCTGTGAGAGTGTATTAAGTTTCTTACAAAACATGAAAATCCTTTCATTTTTTCCATACAAACGCCAATAAATCTTGTAGGGTTATTTTTTGTGTGTGACAAAGAAAAATAATATGCTTAAAAAAAGGTCAGGCTTTGAGCAAAAAAATGAGTAGGCAAACAAAATTATTTTTCTGTATTCATCTTCAACTGCCCCTTGTAATAACTGATACATTTTTAAAAGTTGTTCACTTAAGAAATTAAACTTTTTTAAAAAATATTTTACAGCATGTTGTTTTCTTACAGTTCCTTCTGTAGGATAAAAAATAAATATTAGTAAAAATTCAAGGATTAGAATTTTCCATATCAGTTAGCAATTAAGAGTCTGCAGAAACTCAGTACTTTTCAAGATCAGCATCTATGTTAGCATGGTAATGCATATGCTAATAGGTTCTAGTGAGAAAAAAGAAAAGTTATATATTTCATAAACATAAGTACTTCATAAATTTCAAGGGGGTTTTGGTTTTCTTTCGAGGGACTTTTTTGTTTGTTTTGGTCACCTTGTTGGTTTGCTTTAAAATACTCTGGTGAAATACCAAGAGGATTTCCTTTTACAGAAGGACATCGTAGAGAGAGAAATCCCTGTAGTCCAAATCCATCAATAGAATATGTCTTCAACAAAGTACTTCTGTGTGCACAGTTAAACTGAATGACTAATGACAAAGAGGACCTGAATTCATGCTAAAAGTCAGACATACACTTCACAGTAGCTTGCCTCGAACATGTGAAAACTCAAACACATAAGTGATTCTATTTACATTTTCCTTCCAAGAGACTATACATGTTCTTGAACTGATCTTGTTTCATACTTCTGTTGAGCCAGAAACCAAATATATATCATCATCATGTTTCTTAATCATGTAACTTTGATTACACAATTAAATTTGCATGGTATTATGGTAGTCAAGCAATCCTACTCCAAGTTTTACACTTCTCAGCCAAGGCAAATTATAGAGCAGCCATCTTACACAGAGAAAAAACAGAGCAGAAGGCCCTAAAATGGCAGTGAAGAACAGTGATTCTCCATCTCAGAGTAAAAAAAAGAGCAAGGTATGGGAATATTGTGAAATAAAAGATTATAAAAATTGTTTCACACCAGAATTTCCTATATTAGCGCACAATAAAGGAGATAAGCAGTATTGTGACTTGTTTTCAGGGGCAAACTGAATGAGTAAATGGTCAACTGTGTTCAGCACTCAGTTCATTTCACAAAATTCAAACTGCATAGAGGCCCTCCACCCCCATGCTACGGGAACTTAAAACTCATTGTTAGCATGCAGAAAACTCAAACCCCCATTTTTTTTTCTATTGCAACACTATTAAAAAAAATCACAGTTTCTTTATACATTTTGAAGCATCAAGCTTCAACACTAATCTGCACAACCTATCACTGATTTAAATCCCTTTTATATTCGAAATTATTGTTATCCTTAAAAATTCATTAGGCTGATAGTGCACTAAACTGGTAAACATTTGAGTTTGTATTCTTTTAAACTACTTCTTTTACAAGAAAAAAAAGAATGACACACCTAAATTCTGTGTGTCATAAATAAGACTCAAGTCAGAAACAAATCCTTTTTTTCCAAATGTTTTTTGGAATCTAATGACTAATACTGAGGCTATTTTGAAAATTCAGTTTTTCTTGGGTTGATAATAGAACATATTGAGTCATGTTAAGCAAGAAACAGCAACATTTTTTAAATGTGTTTGCCTGTGAAACTGAATAGTCTGGATCCAACTCTTAAGCTGTTTTCTTTCCAATTATTTCACAGCTACTTCAATCCATTTTCCTAAAAAACAAGTTCACAATTCTACACAGTTCTCTTTCCAAATTCAGTTTTTACCTATCAAAGTTGGACAAGAGCCAAGAAATAAAGGCACTTTGTTCTGAAAAAAAAGGTTTTCCTATTCAATTGCATAAAAAAGATTTCTTATATTTAAAAGAGAATGACTTTGGTAATGACCATTTTATGTGTCAAATTAAAACCATAAAGACTTTTCAAATAGGATGCATCTTTCCGCAACAGTGTCACAATAAAAGTCCAAGATTCCATCACAAGAAAATGCAGAGGATATTTACCAAGGCCCGTGCTCTGATTCTCTTCTCAATCACACTCAAATCAAGAGTAACTCTCTTAAACTCAGCAATATTGCAAAATCAAGCTGAGAAGAGATGATGATAATGATAAACCAGATATTTTCACATGATTTTAAGCAAAATAAATGTTATGTTTTTGGATGCTCAGCAGTCAACTTTTCCCTTAAGAAATCATTATGGGACATCAAAATTCTCAGACCTCTCCTGTCCCCAGCCTTCTCTACCTACACAAATTCCCGAGAACTATCCCACAGCAGCTGCAGATTCTTCCCAGTTGTGATGCAGAATCCTAACTGGAAAGTACCCCACAATTGCTTTGGCAGTACTGATGGATAATCTTTGTGTAGAGGTTGACATCCTACAGTGTAGGAGATAATGACACACATGACCAGGGGAAGCCACCCCACATTCAATGGGATACACCAGCAACACTTAAAATTTACCCTCTTCTCTTCCATGGGAGACAAGGAAAGGATGAAGCCAAGAAGGAACTGTCTTAGAAGCAATGCCTCTGGGTCTGCTCTTGAGGCAATTCTGTTTTTACACCTCACTTTGCCCAGGGCTGTAACTAATGCACAGCTTCCCTCTAAAAAAACTAAACAAACAAACAAATACAGGATTCTGGTCAGTTGAAACTTAGTTGTTTCTTCTGGGAATAAACCAAACTGTGTGCTGTTGACTCTGCGGAAAGAAAGGACCTCTAAAAGATATCACAAGGCACATTTACTGTAAATTCTTAGGGAAAAGCAATAAAGAACATACATTAAAAGCATACTAATTTTCAGTCTCTCAAGAGCCTTGTTTTCCCCTTTTTCAAACATATAAGAGGTCTAATTTACAATGTCAGCACTATTTTGAACACTTTTTCTTTGCTGTATAATGAATGATCAAAAATAATTAAAACTGAATGAAGACTGTCAAAACAAACAAACAACATATATTTAGATGGATTATCCTTACTGTTTTTCATTACTGTGTTTGTTCATTTTCTCAACTGCATTCATAACATTTACTCACTCACAATGGGTCTGCACACTCACATCTGCACAGTGGTTGCCTATGGAAAAGTATCAGCTTTCAGTATTCCTTCTCATATGCTCTCCCAGCTGTAAATGAGGTTAGGAAACAACACTGTAAACACAGAATGCCTCTTGAAAGGTAAAGGAGTGGAAGAATAAAAAGTCTCTCAGGAAATTCAATTTGCGCTTTGGTTTTATTCTTAAAGGAACGCCCAAAGCTTAACAGTATTTAAAACTATTGAAATACAAAATATTGAAGGAAGAAATATAGCAGAACAAGGCATTATATTCTATGGTAGTCCTGTATTATTATAAAGAGCAGAATAAGGCATTATAGTAATAATAAAAGTGTACTACAAAAATTTAAATAGTACTGAACACCGATCTCATTGTTCTGAGTTGTGGGCTGCTGTATTTTAATTATTCCCCCCCCCTTTTTTTTTTTTAAGAAATGAGCGTTTGAAGTTCTTTCAGCAAAAAAACAGGATACACACAGAGATGTCATAAATAATGCCCATATAAACCCATGCTAATTTATTTAATGTGAAACTCCAACACAAATTACTTAGCAGTGAAATTGCACCTCCTCTTATTGTGTATTCCAAATAAAGGCGAACAGATGTGCTCTTCCAGACCAAGCTATTGCTACAATTAAACCAACAGTCATTTTACAAACCAGCGAGCTATTTCATGTGCCTCTACAGTGCTAATCATCTTTTCTCCACTACCCCAGCCCAACAGAAGAGCGAGTTATTTATAGAGTTATCTATCTTGCACTTTGCAGATGATGCCTAACATTATGACAACAGTGAAAAGGTCTCCGTACCTGCCTACCTAAAACAAGTTTCTGTAAAGTAATGAATAGAGACAGCTTGGGGACTATCCACCTGCACCGCCTGCCTTTTACTGCCTGCAAAGTGAAACCACAAGGGACTGGCAGAAGGTACTTGTCTGACAGGGCCAGGACAGCCTTTCTCCTCCGTGACAGCCTGGGCCTCGCCTCTTAAACCTGACCCACCATAATTCCTTCACAATGCAGCAGCGAGGCAGCTGACAGTAGCAGCTGCACCTCCTAAGCGAGATGGATGGAATTTTCATAACTAGTTCCCCAAGTTACATTTTACCTTCAAGATAATTTATGAGCTGCTGTGGAGCCTTGAAGAGACAATATGCTTGCCATAAAATTAACTGTAACAGTCTTGTAGGTTATAATTAACACTGGGAGGGTAGCACCAACTGGATGAAACACATGGCATAATTGATGGTGAAACTGGAAATTAAGGAAGCTAACAATATCATTACTGTGCACATCACTTTAGTGAAACCTATGCTTTCCAGGGGTTAATTACAATCCCCTTCCAACGTACACACTCTGACGGGGAGTGGATGAGTGTCACTGCTAGGAGGAGGCAGGTTTGCTGGCAAGGCCACCTTGCACCTGGACTGATGTATATATTGTTTTTTTTGCCTGGAAGAGATATACATGTCAAAGCAGCAGCACCAGTACCTGAACATCTGGCAGCAGGCACACTGTAGCTTAGAGATAGATGATTGCTCAAGCCTCATAGAATATTTCATTTTTGCTGCAGCCAGCAGACTTAATGGCAAAGAAGAAAAAATCCTCTGTGAGATTTCAGTTAATGGCACACATTATTAATTTAAATGACGAGTAAAGAAAAACATTTTAACTTTATATTGCTGTAACTTAGCAGCAAATTAAGATTTTTTTTTTTTCATCAGTGTATTATCATCCTGGTTTATTACATTAGTCTTCAGAAACATGCAGAGCAATCTTTTTAGCATTCTTGCCTGTCAAGGGAATACTGAACTGAAGATGCAATGCTAGTGAGCTAGTTAATCAGAAATAATATTATAAACTGCTGCCATCTTTGGGAAGGAGAACATGCAATTCATCTGCCTGTGTCTAAGACTCTACTCTCTAGCCAAGGCTTAAGGAATCATTAGTGAAATGTACTTTTTTGAATCTCTCAAATTATTTTAATGAAACTTTTTTTTTTTTGTCCCTGGACAACATATGTGAAAACGTACAGATAAATGATGCAACAGTGTCACCTACAGGCAAGCAAAACAGTTAAAACCTTCTCCAACATTGCACCCTCTTACCTCTCAAATCCTTCTTCTCTCCTCCTTTCCCCTCCTCCAACCTGCCTATCAATCATTAATAATACACAAGTGGACTTGGGGATTATCTGTATTTCCAAATATAAAAAGAAGGGCAAATACCTAAAATGCTTTCAGAAGAGCCTAATATAGAATGGTTAGATCTTTTATGCAGTAAACTATATCTTACAATAAACATGCCATGCAGCCAGCAAGTCACCTATGCTGGAGTGGATACACTGAGTACCTTACACCTCCTGTGCACTTGCTCAAATCCACCTTAATTAGGTGGTCAAAAATAATTCTGATAAGAATATTTTTCAGATCTCAGAAAGACCAAATGTTGACGTAGTAACATATGTGAGAAAGTAAAAATGAAAAAATGTTGACTTGCCTGAAAACAACTGACAAAAATTTTAACAGTATTGGCTAAACTTGCACAAGAAAAAGCCCTCCAGTGTAATTTGGAGCTAAATCCAGCATATTCTTGGGCATAACTGATGGATCCATTCAGCTTACTCCTGCAGAAAAAGTGGAATACCTTCTTATTAGTAGCTCTTAGAATTCTCAGAACTCTCATTTTCCAGCAGAATACTCTTTTCTCCCAGTATTAGTGCTTTCACTTCAACACTGAATAAATAGACTTTTCTTGGCTTCCCCCACAAACCCTGTATTTTGAGAGCCTGTTTCTCAATCTTTTCAAGATACCTTTTGTTTCAATTATTTCTCTCAATTTCTAATCATATCACTGATGTCCACCACTATTAGTTTAACACCTTTCCACCCATAAGTCCTATCTGCTCCAGCACACTCCGGCCTAGACAAGCTCTAAAATACAGCAATGTGGAAATATGAGTACTCTCAGTCACAAGCTGGGGGTTGCATACTTCTAGAAGAGTTCTCAGGTGGTTGAGTTACTGAATAGTAGGATTTTCTTGTTACTACTACATATGCTTTAAGCACTGTTGCCATTTGGGGCTACTGTCATTTACCAAAATAAGACAAAGAATATGAAAACAATGCATGTTATATAACAGGTTCTCAAGTTCTATGTTTTTACAGAGCCTCTTAAGCTTAAGAAATGCCAGTTATTAAATGATCAACTATGATGATGTTTAAAATAATTTCACATCAATGATATATTAATTATTGAAAATTCAGACAAAATAAATGGAACAAATAATAATAGCTAACTTAAATTGTTCAAATGCCCCAAAGATCTCATTAGTAGTGAAAATAAGCAAGTAAATCTAATTCTATTCTCCAGTTTGTACTGGTTTCTCTGATTACTTGATACACCTCCAATCCATTCTTAGACCTCCCCATGGACTGCACTTCCCTCTCGTCAATTCTGTTAAGATCATCGAGTAATTTACCCTGCCCCTCTCCCAGCATATGATTACCTGTGCATGCTACTATAACTTTAATGCAAGCAAACAGTGGAGCAATGCAGACTGACAGCCTCTTTCTGCCCACATTCAGCCACGACACTCATTGGCTTATCATCACCTCACAACCACAGTCTAGACTGCTTAGAGCATTCTCAGCATCTTGCTCAATTTCTACATCCATTTAATTTTTGGCTGCTCCAAAAATGCCAGCAAGTGTACCTATTAGTGTCAGCTGTAGCAGTTGCTTTATGTGATATACACACCTGCCTAGTAGGGTTGGAGAACCGATGCATTTTACATAGGCCATCAAACACAGATACCCAACGGGAATAATCTTTGGCACTACCTACCTGAACCATATTTAAACTGCTGACCTGAAAGCAAAAGGCTTTGTACTTCATTGTCAATCCCTGGAGCCATCAAGTTCTATGCATGTGGAAAAACTTTAATAACACAAAGCTGACAGCATTTAAGACTTAAGTCATGAACTTATGTAAGCATCTGCTCATCAATGGTGCACCATGATCAGCACACCATTTGGCAAGGGAACCCCTTTATGTTACCCTCTGTTTTGTAAGTGTTGGTAATGTACAGATTATTTAACGCACCTCCAAATTAAATTTATTTAATTCAGTTTTATGACAGATAAAGCTGTGACAATAATGGTGACAACAACATTTACAGTAAAGTCCTGTTTGGATAAGGTTTCTACTATTTTACAAAGAGAGAATTCTGTTTTTAGACTCTTAATTTTAATGTCTAGTTTTAGACAAAGTTTTAGTTCATACTGTTTGCCAGTAGTTAATGGACATGTTACATACCATGACATCAGCACATTTTGCTGAAGGCAGAGGAAAGTATGGATTGATATCGCACGAAATAAACCTCAGTGGGTAAAGAGAAATAAACCCATGATAATTTTTCATTCACTGGACCACTCACACCTTATCCCTAGTCTATAACACCAGGTCTTTAGCTAATGTGGACAGCTACAGAGCACAGCACAACATGGAGTTCTCCCAGCTTTTCTCCTTTTCCCCTGCCTCTGGGGGACACCATTCTCTCCTACAGGAAAGATGACAGCTGATGCTAATGCTACTTTTTGGTTCAACTGTCTGACGATGTGGCTAACACTTTGTCTCCACAGATTATAAATTTGTCACCTCTGTGATCTAGTCAATCTCCAGTATCCTGCAGCCTGGAAATGCAATAATCTCAATTTCCAGCATGCAGGTCTCCCAGCGGTAGTGAGAAAATCATTGTCAAGGCAATGGAAAAAACAACACTAACTATCCTTCTTCTACTGCAATTATGAGAGCTTACATAAATAAGGAAATGTCACCCATGCTGACTTTAAAAGCCTGTCCAAGTAAAACCAAACATAAAAATAATAAATCATCAAACGTTCTCTGATAGAGTGGAAAAATTCTTTATCACTTTTTTAAACTTTAATTGCACTATAAATAAGGACTAAATTTGTGTCATTTGCCAGTTTTTGAATTGCCATTAAATTATCTTTCAAAAAACCCATCTAGCACAACAAGAAGAAAAATCAAGAAATCAAAAAAGGAAAATGTCAAAGAAGTTTGATTCAGTTGTTATTCAGGTATAGGATGATGCATCTCTCTGTGGTTTTCAGAAGTGAATCATTAAAACTGAACTAAAAAGATAAAGTAAACTCTCAGAGCAAACAATCCCTATGAAGGGTCTTAATGAAAGAGTCTGATGCAGACAAAAGCCAACCACAGAGCTGAAATTCTGCAACTTTTGTTAGACTGCTCTGTAATATAATTTGGTTTAGGTCCCTACACCAAATAACTTTTTTTGCATCATATTTCCTGCGTATATAGTGACATCACAAGGTAAGAAGCAGCATTTTCTGTAAGCAGCCACAGCTTGTAAACAGATAGTCTTTTCAAGGGTAAAGGGTCAAGACAGTTTCAAAGGAGCAGCTAAACAGCAGCATTTAATCAAGCCGCATTTCCATTGTTCCGTAGAGTACTTGCACCTATTGATCCCAAGCTTGGCTGCTTCAATGACTCCTCCATACAAGGAACACAGGTGAAAGACAGAGGCAGAAAACAGGAAGGGTCACGAGAAGCAAAAGAAGTCTGGTAATAAGCAACTGGAGAGAAGTCAAAGGTCAATCAAGGCAGCTGATGTCTAAGCATAACTACAGCAGGAGACCTGACAACTTCATTGAAGCCGCAGTGTTTTTCTACATTCATTTGAAAGCTGCAAGGTTGGTTTTCGGTCTGTCTCAAAGCATCTTCTTGATTAACATACAGTACACAGGATTACTAGCTAAGCCACAATTTACTTTCTGCACACAGTCCAAGTACATTTACTTTCTGAAAACCTGTTTTAGGTTACATACTGGATGCTGAACAGTTTCACTTCCTTCTTTTAAAGAGCATACACATACAAAACATGAATATCAGAGAATCCAAATATATTTTTTTTCCTCCCTGTGATTTCCAAAATGATGAATGAAAATTTTGGTCTATGCTTGTTGCTAACTTACTCAGTATCCATTCCTGCTGACACACATTTTTGTCCAGAGAGGACAACTATCAAAAAAAAAACCAACCCACTGGAGATCACACAACTGTATGTACTGAAGTCCTTACTAATTTCAGAAACATGGATACTGGATTCCACCATATGGAAAAAAAAAAAAAATAAAATCTGTCATTTGTATGTTACGCAAAGAGACCACAAAAGTTTTAAACAACCCAAATACTTCCACTCACTCTCAGCCAAACTTTGATGCCTCTGCAGTTTGTCTGTTAAATTTTGGAACTAGTGTAGATCCCACTGCAGTAGTTTCTGAAGAGTTCACATTATTTCATATACTTATCTTCTTTTCAGGTCTGTGAAAGGGTAAATTCAGTATTTGTCAACCAGTCTTTCAACTGGTATTATCACATTTAATTTAAAAACTGGCATTCAGTGAGTTCCTCAAAATACACAAAGTCTGAGACAAAAGGGAAGAAAAAAAGCTCCAATTTTCCCAGAGCCCATGCTAACTTCTTAACCCATCACCTTTTCCTCTGTTACAGAGAAGACACGGTCCTTCTTTACATCAACATCACTTTCTCTTACTGGAGCTAAAAAGAGTAAAATCTACCTCAATTACCTTCTTAATTGCAATCTAAAATTCCAAGGTATAAAGAGGTTAGTCGTAAGAAAAAAAATTAACTTTTTCTTCAAAACAGAAAATAAAATATATAAAATCCTCCTGTTTGTTTCTCATTTAACATGCATACTATTTTAGGATTCCACTCTAAGATTCTTCATTGTTCTCATAGAACAGAACAGCATTATCACAGAATAGGACTCAATTATCACAGTAGGCACTTATAATTTAAATTCCTATATAAATATCCACACAAAAATCCAGATTTCACTGTTGAGAGCTGAGTACCTTCACAGTGTAACTGCTCACTGTAGCTAGAAAAAAAAAACAAACATACCTTTACACTGTTATGTCAAAACTGTGAGATCTAAGAAGGGGTTTGACAAAGGCAAAAAACGCTGAGGAATTATAGCTCAACTCTGACTTGAAACCTGAAACTAATATGATTTGCTGTGAGTAAGAGGTTCTTTCTTTCAGTGCTGTGCAAAGATGGAAGAATATAACAACTTCAGAAATATAGTGACCCAATCTACAAAATATTATGGGTTGTAGGATGACCTCATAAAAATAGATTTTTATTGTGTTATTTCAATGATGCAAGGTTATAAGTTATTGATTCTTACAAGATATAATCAATTAACACTTTTCTGCTGTTTATCTCATGAACCAGAAGAATTTTGTGTTTACTTTGGTACAAACTATTTATTGAACGTTTATTCTGTTTTCACTATGTCAATTTGTCATTACATGATGATTTAGTGAGAAGTTAAGATTTCAGAATTTGGCTGAGTAGCAAAACTATGAAAATACAATGATCATAAATAATTTTATCAAACTTTCCATTCCATTGTGTCTTTCTCCTAAACTTTACATTTTCCAATATGTGGCTGAACTTCCCCTAAGACAAATGGTACAATTTCATTGAGGAAAATAGCAAAATGGACATCAGAGTCTGTGTCGTAATAAAATCATTTTGTACTAATAAAATTTTTCCATTTAAAAAAGACATATTTTAAGAAGGGTTTAACCAACCATATTTTTTCCTAGCAGTCAATAACTTCAATGCAGCTAAACACTACTTTAAATTAATCTATTGTTGATTTATTGATGATAAACTAGTTTGGTAGAAAATATACATCTATGAAAAATACAACAAAAACCAATTAAGCAATTAAGTGCAGTATGCCATGCAAGCATTAAAGACAATGTTATTATAACATGATACAAGTTCTATTGAGAGAGATAAGAACTACAATTCTATATAACTATAGTCCAGTTCTCTCAGGCACTTACTGGTTGGGAAAAGTGAAACATCCTCTCTTGAAATTCAAGTACTTTTTTTTTTTTTTTGGTCAAACTGTTTCTTTATGATATAACCACTTTTCTGGTTCCAGTTAAAAAGTAAAATAAAAAATGGCAAAAGCATCATCAACAGGGAAAAATATTAAGCCCTTTTCAAAAAATTAATCAGGTGCAGATATTGAACTGTACTTTTTCATCCTTTGTCTCACTTTTCAAATGATAATTTCTTCCACAGTCACCATTAAATCTTGATCTATTCCAGCTCTCTGTATGGGTCATTGATTCTAGATGTACCATGGTTATTTTTAAATGTTTCCCTTTCGTAGAGAAAAAGAGGGCTGTCTAGAGCCAGATGGGTAACTTCACACTTCATTTATCAAACCAAATGCATTAGACTCCACCCTCTCTTTCCCACTATTGCTGTTAAATTTCCATATAATTTGGTAGCAATTTTCATTATCATACAGTGACCCTAAAAAGTCTATACAGGTTTGCATGGTTAGTCCAAAATTCACAGCTGTTCCCTTCACCGTCTATTTGCTACAGTAGAATCCAAGGTTCCCCTCACTTTATAAGGTGAACAGTGACCTTCTATAAGGAGAGGTCAAGAAGGGGTCAGTTCAAAGGGCTAGAGCAGCTCTTTAACAGCTATAACAACCTGTCCATCAGGCACTATCACGCAGTATAAACAAATCTGGGGCTTTAGAAACTCTGGACCATTTCTGTTAACACTCAGAAGACATTCACTGAGTCCTACCTGAAGTATTTTGGATCACTACCACTCAGAGAACAACTTGAATCCCTAAAAGACCTGCTCAGATAGTTGAGATACTGACATCTTTGCCTCAGAAACGTATGAAATGCTGAGCTGAAACACTAAGTATATGAAACACTAAGCACACTGCCACGTGTTTTGGACTGTGGAGCTGAAATAAAATCTCAAAGAGTCATTTCAGTTCATTAATATGCAGAAACACTGGTACAACTTTAAGGACATAACACAAGAGCATGCTTTAACCACGTAGATACAAATCAGAACAGTCCATATGCCTTTCTCTGAGAAAGGCTAAATTTCTAAAAGTTCAATCAATTTGTATTACCAGTTCTCAGCGTGTCATTTCAGGTGTTAATGACACAAATAAAGCACCAGAAAGAACGGAATGACTACAAAACTCTACAAAGACCAAATACAGAGCAAAGTTTTTTTCCAGCTGCCCTCCCTTCATTGACCTAAATTTCTTGAAGTTGTACTGTTCATAATCTGCTCTCTAATGCACAATGTAAGGTAATTAGAGTCATCTGTATTTAACTTCCACAGGAAAAAAATTCTATTATCTAATCTAGCTGATCCCCTGATAGCCTGTTGAAAGTAAAATACTGTAACCTATTGCCTGCCCTTTGACAAGTGCTAATTATTTCCTGTCCAAGCACATTTTTCTCATGTAATTCCAAAGTACACAATAGACTGATCTCTAAAACATGAGCAGCCCTGCTTGTACCACAGCGGACGTTTTATAACTTTCACCACCGTGTGCTCGATGGCTACCACAGCCAGTGTTTCATTCCAGACATGAAGCAGGAGCTTTGATGAAGTAAAGTGAGGTGTATGGTAACAGCCTGTTTATGCAGCTCATATGGATGAGACTCTCAGATAGGTCACTGGAATGGGAAACATCAAATAGAAAGAAAAAGGATTATGGATATTTAATACTCAAAGGACACTTTCTTTCAGAACTTTCAAGGCACAATGCTCTTGAAATTTTCTTTCAGGTGTTTAGTTTTAAGAAGGCCTGTACTTCGTCTGCTTGTGCCTCTCCCCATCCCCCAAAATTGCAGCGCTGCTCTGTCAGGGATGAGGCTACAGCTCCAACTGCAGCCCTGGCTCCAGCCCTGGAGCACTCCAAGCAGCAAGCAGAGGCCAGAAACACAGAAACCCACCTGATGTTTAAATTACCCCCAGTTGCTATGATTTGTGATGACTTCATATATTAGGGAATTATTGTTAAACTAAAGGAACACTAAAATGATATTCCACTCATTAGAATCCTCCTCTTCTGGTTCACAACAAAGATGCACAGAATGTCCCAGAAAAGCCTTGAGTGATTTCCCCTGTCTCCAATGTGGCCAAATATTTGCATTATTTAGCAAGCACAGTGATGGAAGGTAACAACACCCCCCCCTCCCCCCCGCAAAAAAAAACAACAAACCTCAAACAACTAAAAACTCCTTAAATTCCTCAAAAAAAGATAAAACCCACATGATAATATGGACAATATTTTACTCGGAGATCTTAACTGAGTAATACACAAATAAACATTCCATACTCATAAGAACACAAACTTATAAAATGCAGCCTCTAATTTGCAAAATGATGACATGTTATAATGCTTATATTTTATCTAAGGCTTATAAAATATTTCAAGTCCACTCACTGTAACTGTCCAGAACAGCAAAGACACTCAAGTGTCAGACCCAAAGTCTACAGATTTCTTTTAAAAATTTATCTCAGAGTTTTCAAGAACTACAACAAACCACAAAAGAGCTCCCTTAAATGGAATATTTAGTGCAGGTAAAAAAATAATGCCAATTAAGGGCTAAATCTCATTTTAAAAAAAAATCTCATTTACAAAAACTGCATTAAAAATTACTTTTTACTAAAAGTTGTATTTAATTATAAGTAAGAACACCTGGTTTAAAAGAAAAGCTGTACACTCGGTAGAAAAATTTCATAGACTGATAGATACTTAATGCAAATCATAAATAAGAAAATAATAAGAGATTATGAAATGAGTATAAATCTAAAGCTTTTAGAAATAGATGTGAAAAAGGGTGACATCAACTCATTTAACAGCTAAAGAGAAGGACACAAGGTGGTATATAGTAGAAATTCTTTCTATTTACCTGTTTCTGAACAAACCAAAAGTATGGTGTAGCTGTAGCTTCTGAAATGCATTCAGGCTACATTCCAGTAACAAACCTTTCCCAACAGAAACATAAACAACTTTTAAAGTTGTTGACCTGATCTATTACCATGGCAATGAGTTCTATTAAGAACTACATATAATAAACTAGTCATAATATGAACTCCAGCAGTACATACACTCATGCCAATCTCACCCAACACAACCCAGTTAACACCAGTTGGATCCCACAGGAAAATGGCAGGATCACGAAGAAAGCAGCCAAGCAGTGTGTCCATTAGCATAGCATGCCAGCAAAGAGCATTGCTCATATTGTCAGCAATATATGGAAAACCTCAGGGCACTTGAGGTGGCACCAATCCTCAAATATATATATGTTGCCTCAAGCTATTATCAATGGCCTCCATTATGTGAGCACAGTAAGGGAGCAGTCTACCCCACAAAGTAACTCTGAAATCAGAAACAGAAACACTGACTATTCCATTCAAGGAATTACTATTTCAACAGTGAAAATTTTGAAAATTGTTTGAAAATGTCAACTTGCAAGGGGATTTATAGGAGTGTTTCCCACCTTACTGTCCATTCTTTACGCAGCCTCTGTCGCTCCTTAAGGACTAGCAGGAAGCAGCTGATGGTTTCATTCCTTTGTTCCTCAATTTGTTGTTCTTTTCTAACTTCGGAGAGGACCAGACTTGTCTTAAAGAGAGGAAACACATAAAAATTATAATCTAGAAATAGGAAACAATGTGTAAAATTAATAAAAAGCCCATAAGCAAATAAGGACAGTAAATCAATAGCTTTTTTTATTACAGTTCCACTGCTGACAAATCAATACAGTAAATGATGGTTAGAAATGGCCACCATATATTTGGTATTTAATCAATATACATGGCATATAAGGTAAACCTTAAAATCTCATTGCCTTAAGTATCACAACAAGAAATTGTGCATACTAGGCATCATTTTCTTGAGGCGTAGTTCCTTTCTTTTCTAAATATTATCTGGTATCAAATAATATTAGAAGTATTTTCTTCAATGCATTTGTTGGGGGATTTCCCTCTCCCCATTTGCTCTTTGGTAAAGCTGATGAAAATACCTGGTTTTACTGTATCTTCTGAAAGGAATTTCTGATGATGTCTCCATGTTCTCTTTATCATTAAATATTTCAGTTAAACAAGTAGAACAATATTTTCACGCATAGAATAAATTAAAAACTGCTAAAAATATACATGTCTGTAAATGCAATTGATTTAAGTCATCTGCACAGTATGATGACACACAGTCTCTGCAGACTGAAAGTTACTGGCCTTCCCAAATATTGTGTTGGCAGTTAACATTGGCGTAACAAAACTGCAGATCTTCCTATCATGCTTCATCCAGCCAGCAAGCTAACTCTAAATCCATCACTCCATCTTTGCCTTCACTAACTCACCCACCATTTTCTCCCCTTCTTTCCCCTACACTTCCCAATCTCTGCCAACTTGGGAAGGACATGGCACGTGTTGATGCTCACACTACTGACCGGTCAGATGTCCACCAGCGCACATGTGCTGACTTGATGTGCAGCAGAGTAACCATGGCAGAGTCAATGCAAGTGTCTCTTCCTTCAGTGAAGATATTATATTGTCTTTTTCACCTTAACCAGCCACTGATATACACTTAACTATTTTTGCTATTCTAACCTTCAGTTACATGTTCTGCAAACATATCAAAGTATCTAAATGCTTTCGGGAAGGATGACAGAATAGACAGAATGCTTGCACAAACCTATTTTTTTCACAGTAAAGGAGGCAAAAAAAAAAAAGTTTCCTAACCTGAGGAGTTGCATATGTGACTTTGAAAACACAACTTAAACATAACTAAGAGCTGCAATTCCTATTCCCAGCATAATCTCTCTTATAGGAACAATGTGACAAAAATACATGGCATATTGCCTCCTCCTCCAAATCACATACACTTTACATTCTGCCCTGCCCAACTAAAATTCCTCTGGGGATCCTGTGAGAGAAATGATTGTTATTATCTTTAGTTTGTGAAAACAGGAAGATCTACCCTGGGTCTGAAAGGTTTGGGTTTTTTTCCATAAGAGACAATAACATGCAGATTATACACTTCTTAAGCTACGTAAAGTAGCAGTAGCATTACTACCTCCATGGCTGTTCCAGGAGACAAGCATGACAGGGCTCACAGAGACAGAAAATAATTTTATTGTACCAACATCTGATGACAAAGAGCAAAAAGCATCTTTCTCCCCACTTCCCAGTTCTATCAGTTTGCCTACCAAAAGGCATTAGCCCATCATATGGGACTTACACATCAAAAAGAACATTTTCTTGTAAAAACTCAAAATGTTCAAAACTCTGTCTATACAGATCACATTCTTGACCCTGCTTTGACATTACAAAGCAAACAAAAAGCCAGAGAGCATTTTCAGATAAGGATTCCCTGACATGGGTTTCCCTTGCACTGACCTACAACGTCTTTTCCACAAGCTCTAATATCCGCCAACTTCAACAATCCTGACCTTACAGCCTCACTTCCAGCAGCTGCACAGTTTAAAGCAGGATTTGATAGAGGACTTCAGCATGTGAAAACACACATGAGATGATGTACATTCTTTAATGAGTGTAAATTAACACTCCTTGTCATTCACAATAAATATACCTACTAAGGCTTTAACTTTTATATTTATCATGTACAAGCCTTGACACAGCACTACAGCTTCTCTCTATTATAGGATGATCAGACCACAGCCATACAGCTAGACCACAGCCCACCAAACTTCCCTTTCAGAATCATTGGATGGCTACATTAATCACAACAGGACAGGGAAATCCACTGGTGACAGTGACGTGTCTACTTCTCTGCGAGACTGCAGTAAAGTCCCAAGTTTAAAGATGCTCTGCCTCACAAAGCTGAAAGAATAGTTATTTGCAGGCAACAAACATCAAAATCCCCAACATAAGTGATTCACAAAGTGCAGAGCATGGAGAACTGATAGTTCCTAAAGAATTTTTAGTTAAAACCTAACAAAGAAAGGATATTATTAGATTGTTATCAGTCAGGGATGGGTGACCACTTCTCCAAGTGGTCACAATCCCATAATGCTATTGTATGAATTCTGTGGACCTGGTCAAATTGTAAATTTGGTTCTGAGTTCAATTACCTGAAGTCCCCTCCATCTACAGGAACATCATAACTCTGGAAATTGAACTTAATTTAATTTTTACTGAGAGAAATTATATTGCTCCAGCTTTCTGTTAACACCCTTCATTTATGTGGTGATGTGCATAGTTCAAGTCAAATGCATAGTTTGACACTGACATCATAAACGCTTCTTTATTAAGCCCTGTGAGAACAGTTGCAGCTACCTGGAGGGTGAAATAGTATGATTAAGCAACATACAACAACAATACATAGCTATTCAACTGATTTACTTGTTTTCTAGGAGTGCTGAGGGCAGTGAGGTTACCTGGAATGTGAGTGCAGGGCTTGATGTGTAGCTTTTATAGAGGCATTTCTTAATAACTTGCTATTCTTATAATCTCAATAAAAATCTCAAATTGTAACAAATAAAGCTGCATTCTTGGTAAAATAATATTATAAAACATGTTCCTTTGAAAGGAACATGTTCCTTTCTTTTCCATGTAACTTGTTTGGGGATTTATTTTTAACAAGGGGATTTTATACCTTGACTGATAAAGGTCAAGGGTTCAAGAAACTCGGTCAAAGATGTTATCAGCTGGGAAAGCCATTTCCTCACATCAACACTGATAAAAATCCATCTGAAACCCGGCTGATACCACCCCTTCTCTAGAGAGCAGGAATGACCTTCTGAACATCACTACAGTTGCACATCCCATCAAAGAAAATCTGATCTTGTGTCTCAATTCTTTCAATGACAGATAATTGTCTGCAGAGGCCCCCTTTGCCCAATGCTGAGTGAAGCCCTCACATTTCTGAACTGGACTCAACACTGACTCAGTGTTTTTCAGCACACATGGGACTGCAGGACAGTAGAATAAATAAACAAGGCAACCAGCCCTACAGCCTCTCTTATCTCATCCTTGTGTTCACAGAGATTCTTGAGGGTGGTAATGTTTACAAACTGTTGAAACTTTCTTTCTTCTGCTTCCTGAGCTGGCAAAAACATATCCTGGACAACTTAAGCAACGAGATTATGCAAACTGCTTATCACTTGTGGGAAGCATCTCCTTGTTTCATTGTTCAGCATATCACTTTAATAAGCAGCATTGTTAATATTTTCAGTAAATCTTACTCAATTCTCCTTATAGATCTATTAACATATTTAAAGCCTTTCCTTGTAAATCCCAAATGGCATGGGTCTTAAAAACAAACACACAACCCACCTCTCAAAAAAGCCCAAAGGTATACACACATATATCTTACATATATATATATAAAGTGTGCCGATCCAGCCTTCTACATTAAACATAGTATCTAGGAAACTGAACTCTTTGACTTCCTCCTGGTACAGCAGCAGAACTAATCTAATGCTCTACTGACCTATCAGGCAGCAGTCAGAGCATCTTCTCTCATTATCTAAGAAAGGAAGGTACTAAGATTAGATTTTAAGAGACCAACACCCTATTCCCTCTCATTCCCACTGACAAAATATATCAGTTAGATGGGACTGAATTGAAGCTGTTATAACCAAGCCTTTCTATTCACCCAGGAAATACACTTAAAATTAGATATGTAAAAAATCTAAACTAGGTTTTTTAACAGGATTACAGTAATATTTTTTCTTAGATACACAGCAAAAGAAACTCTGTTTTAACATCCATAGGCCACTACCCTGCTGAACTGTGTGTGTCCTGGGTGAATACTATGACATGCTTACACACATGCAAGTAAAAGCAACATCTAAACACTCCAAACCCCACACTGGTACATTTTTGATCTTCTAAAGCTAGATTTTTCCTTCCTTCAATACAGACCTCTTGAGGAGCCAGACTTAAGGTTAAAAACACTGTATAGCTGGAGACATGAAGCCTAGTGTTCTGTCAAACAAATTAGCCTTCAGTCTGAACTAAAGTGGCACTTGGGACAGTTTGCCTCTTGGTTCTACTTTATTGGGTCAACAAATCAGATTTTTCACTCTTAGATTTAATTTACTCACCACCAGTTTAAATAGGATAAGCTTCTGAATCTTTAGCAACCACTCCTACTTTAACATAGCAGTTATCTCTAAAAAATCAATAACTAATACAGAAAGGAAAAACATAAGAGTAAAATCTGTAAGCAGAGATGAAATGTTGTTCTGTATCTTCCCTGTTACTTTTGTCATTTTATTTTGCTTTCAGTGCAAAAACTATCCTGATGAAATTCTACAAAACTAGAACATGGTGCCTTTTAAAGGGGTGGAGGAAAAGAAGCTGAAATCTATTAAGCCATGTTAATTTAACACGTTGTAATTCCTCCGTAATAAAAAAAGCTAGTAATTGCTTACAAAACACTGCTCATTTCTTCTTTACTTTTAAAATACAATCAAATGCACCCATTTTCATTGATATGATGGAAACAGCCAGTATGGTTTAAGTTATCACCCAGTAATTTGGGCACATTAAACCCAATTCTCTGCCTTTTGTTTATTAATCCACTATGCCAGATATCACAGCTTCACTCAGCAACCCGCATGTTTTGGATGATATTGAAAAATGAGTCATGTTTGTCAAAGAAAAGTTTTAAAAAAAAAAAAAAAAGGTAAAGAGGAAAAAAGTGTTGTTTATAGAAGCCAGCTGCTCTGGCTTCGGCGCCAGCAGCTCCTCATCCTGCTATTTTACGCTCGCAACCCCCACTGCCTCCACTGGCACAGGTACAACTAAATGTTGACTTCAATGCTTCAGAGAGCACTCAACTGATTCTGTACATGATTAATTGCCAAAGACATGGCTGACCATATGGAACAGAGAAAGCATCAAGTAATTCATACTTCTGTATATGATCATTTGGCCCCTGTTGTTTTAATGTACAGGAAAGAGCTAGTATAGCACAGACCTGGTGTCTTGCCCTTGACAGCCCATTAAGAAATCTCAAAGCACCTAGTTGAAGTTATGCTGTTGGCTTTTCAATAGCAGCCTAATAAAACAGAAGCAAAGCTTTCCAACTAGTCTTAAATCTTTCACATACAGTACATTAACCACTGCTGCTAAAACAACTGGTTTCTTATGATAGGAAATGGGATTTGATTTCTAGCCTCTGCATACTTACTGAAAGCCTTTTTCTGACCTTTGGAGGGTTTACAAAATCATTGTTCCTTTTTCCTGCCATTTTCCCGGTTTCTTGCCATGGTGATCCTAATAGATTTGTTTAAGGTTCAGTACATTCTACTCTTACTAGCTGTTATATGCAAACTGTACAATGAAGGTAGGCCCATGGGAGCTGAAAGGAAAGAAATTATTATTAACTATTTTCTTTCTGGGAGTCAGAGAAGTCACTAGAACATCTAAAACATAATTTACTTTTAAGGAGCCTATAAAACAAAACAAAAAATTCCTCAAAAGAAGCAATATACTAGTGTGTGCTTTCTCGTATCAGACTGGAGACGAATCATCAAATTTCATTTGAAAAGGAAAAGACAATTTATTTTACATCTGTAGTATTCTCAAGGATTTCTGACACAGACCTCAAGTAAAGAAAAGAGTGCAGACTTGGAATATATGTCAGTATCATTAACTGCTTTATATTAGTTTTATCTACCGTTAGCATCTTTCCAGTCATACACAGTCAAAGAAAAACATTTAAATAATGTTTCCCTGTCAAAGCTCTTAAGATGACAGTGCTAAAAAGTTAATCCCCATCCTCACAGATCTTCTGGCAGTTTTGACATATGTTGGCAAGGATGTATTTGCTGGCACCTTCCATTAGAAAATATTTACACAGAGTTTTCTTGTCTGAGGATTTTCTAGTTGACTAAATGATCCTCGTGGTCTGAAGGGCCTTATGTGGGATATTGTAATCATTGGACATTCATCAGTGGTAATTTCCCAGGCTGCTGAAAATTCAGCTAACACTATTAATACTCCAACAAAACACATGAATAATCCACAAGCCAACATGAAACTCCCTACTGTTCTGCTTATTGATTGAGAACTTCCAACACAAAACCAGGTTTTAAAGTCAAATATTATGTCTATTTTAAAAAAAATATAAAGGAATAGAAAATTTTATGAAAGACGTGTAATTTTTGTAGGGTAAAAGGAATGAAAATTCAAGTTGCTGATGTGAAACCATTGCCACAAAGAACATACATTCTCTCCTAGTATTATATTCAATGGTGCACATCAAAACTAAACAAGTACATAACCCAATTATAAAGCAGAATGCTTAAAGTCAGACATATGTTTAAGCTCTATATACAAGTCTACATGCATTAAAATGTTGGCAGCCCTGCCTCCCTTTGAGGTATTCACTGCTGACAGCAAAGGATGAATACCTGACTTGATAGATGAGTAGTTTGACCTAGAAAAACCTACAGTGAGTAGATCACTTGGACTTTTTCAGAGAAACTGTAGTCTTGTCTGCACTAGAAAGTTGTACCATTTATCTATACCTGTGGAGCTAAAGCAGTACATTTTCTAGTTTTATGAGTTTAAAGGTCATAAATTAAACCAGGTAGAGTTGACTTGGAAATAACCATTACTTTATGCCTATATAAGTGTATTTCTACTTGGGTCTTGAACCATATATTTAGGGAAAAGGAATCCAAACAGAAGTAATGACCAAGTAATTTTTGGTTACTCTGGCATGCCACAACTGAATGAATTTCCAATTTAGAAAAAAAAAATAATCCTTTTTACTGGATGATTCACTGTAGTTATGATGGGTGTCTGTAAGATATTCAATACATACTTACAAAGTAAAAAAAGGTATAAAGATCAACACTTTCTAAGTATTTTTGCTGCACTAACTGGTTTGGCAATGTTCTAAAGGTGAAGTATAACCCATCTTATCATGAAAGAGCAACCAAACCACTCAAGATATTTGGAATAAGAGTGGCTTAGCATCTTCAGATGTATGGGTGAGTGAAAGGTTACCCTTCAGCCACATTCTCCCAGAGCATGGCCCCTCCACCTCTGAATCATCAATAGCACAAAGAATGAGGCAGGCCTACCATGCATAGTGGATTATATGAAGTGTAAAACATTGTGGGGAAAAAGCTTTTGAAAGAAGTCAGGAAAAAGAAATCACGCTTGCAAGAAGATCCAGCTGACAGGCCAGTCCCTAACAAGTGAATATGTTTGAAAACATTGTGAATGCAAGAAAAGAACATGCCTTTTGTTTCCAAACCTACAGTGTGTCTTTACCCCAACTGTTGCCTGCATGGCTGAACATATGTTTTCTGAGCAAGAACTGAAGCAGAAAGTGTTCTTTGTTATAATTCACTCCTTTGTATACACCTCCCTTTTTCCATTTTGGTCACATGCAAACAGTAGTTACGCTGAACACTTAAGTTCTGAAGGACTGCACAGCAGTGTATGCTTCAGTGATTATTTACTATTGCTGAAATCAGTTGAGCTAAGATGCACTACAAGACTCACTTGGCTAATCTGCACTCTGGACAGCTTATATTTTGCAATGCTGAATCACGCCAAGTACAACCTGCACATGCTCGCTCAGTCAGCAGTCTGAATTTCATCATCAACAAATACGTGCAGTTCTCATAAGCACTGAAGAACCACACAACAAATGGTTTTATGCGTTCAAAAGAACTCAAAAGAGTACCCCATAATTTTCTTAGCATCTCAAAACTAACATCATCATCTATGAACAATTTAGGGTGGGGTAGAGAGGAGAGGAAAAAATTATGGACTTTGAAGCCAGAAGTAGGTAATCCCACCTCACAAACACTGAAATGAACTGAAGTTCAAATTAAATACTCAAATAATATTACTAATTCTAATGAAATAATTCTACACATAAGCAAGGCATTGCTTTGACTCATCTAATTTATACTGAAGCCCTAATACACCAAGCTACACGCAAGCTCCTCTTAAAATATTTACAGATGAAAACTTGTACCAAAATCTCCAAACTAGACCCCTGGCCCTTGTAGCATTCAAAATACAAACTGGAATCACTAAAATTAACATTATTGTCACAAAAACAAGTCTTTTTAAACATCCACAAACTATGAAGAAAGATGGAAAACAGTGAGTGCTAGATTCTGAATTCATTATTGCATTTTTATTTGTGACTACCTTCAGTGTTTAATTACATGTCATGTTACTGATTTCCTTGAACAGCACATTTCAGTATCTATTTAGCATGGAAAAGCCTAGAATACCAACATTTTCCTCCCATCACTGAAGCCACTACCTGTTGCCATCAAGCTACTTACTGCCTTAGCCATAACGCTTCCTAACACAATGTGTACTAAAATATAGTTGTGCAGAAATTTAGGGTGTATTTCCCATGTCATTAGTTTGACTGAAATCATTTAAAACACAGAAAGCCACGTTACAGAATGGGTTAAATGCTGCAGAATGAAGAAGCTGGAAGCCACAATCAAATGAAGCAGCAAGCCACATGTCCAGAAGTGCCTGTGGGCATGCTTTGTCTAAGACACATGCCATAGCAGAATAGCAATTTAGTACATATGCAAGATAACCACATACAGCTGAATCGTATCTTTGAATGACATAAGGGTTTCAATGCCTTTATCATCCTCACAGCACTAAATGCACCGGGTCTGTGGATATCCCTGTGAGAATGGGATTCTCACCATGTTGTTTCAGAAATGAAGTTTTGTCACACTTGGCTCAAGTAACAGCTTCATTACCCCCAGTGACACCATGGCACGCCATTGTGAAGATTTAAAATTCATAATCATGTAAGTGCAGTAGTGATACAAGCTGTCATGGCCAAAGGGACAGAAAGAAAATTTAGAGCATACTGCTGGGAAGAGCATAGGAAATAAAACCAAAATAGAACCTCCTACACTATATGTACTTAATGTACGGGGAATATGACATTGACAAGCAGCAAGGAGAGTACTACCAGATATTGTTATTAGTTCATTATGACAACAGCATTTGGAAATACACTTTTCTAGAAGCTGTGATCCTTGTTTCTCAACTGAAAACTAGGCTGATTTCAGTGCCTTATCCTCCTCCAGTTTTGCTACAGTATATTTTACATAAAACCATGTGCTAGGCATTTCACATATAGGTTATGCAAATGGTGATGACATGACATTGGGGGTGTGCAGTGTAAAATGTACAATCTGATGGAATGTACTAGAAAATTTAAAAAATGGAGGCACTGACAAAGGAGAAATACAGAAAGGTCTACGGATTTAACTCACATCAAACAGTTGCCCAAAATATACCATCACTATTTCGATTCAGTCCTTACAGTAAATATGGATTCCTCCTGGAAGAGTAGGCAACTTACGTAGTCTTAATTCTCTTGCATTCAGAGTACATTTAGGAATAAAGTTTTGCACATGTCTTTCTGACTTATTAGAGCATAATGGTATATAATCCTGTAATATATGTACATGCCACCTATATATGGACACTAATTTTCCATTATAAGTGATGAAGGTGAGTATGTCTTACTATAGCTTACTAGTTTATAAAGGCAACACAAATCTTACAAGAAAAAAAGACAATTACAAAATTAGTTCAGTAGTTCAGGTACACCTACAATGCTAAATAAGCAATGCTTCACTATAGTTAATGTCTGATCAAACTTACCATCCTGTAGGCTCAAAAGAAGCCTACACTTTTTTCCAGAATAAAAAAAAAAACAAACAAAAAAAAACCACCAAACCTAAACAAATCACAGCTCCTCCTAAATTAAAGAAAATTAAAACTCTGCCTAATCTTTTATGTGTATGCCCATATTCGCTGTATACAGACAGACACACCAGGGTACAACACAGACAGTACACCTGCAGCCACTGTTTTGTCACATCCCGCTTAATTGCAGCATGGAATCATGGAGCTGGAGCATTAACACACAGTACACCCAGGCAGACCTCCACCCCTTCTAAGGACAGGTCACTTCCAGAGAGGTTCTCATCCTCTGGAGACACTCAGCTGCCAACTTCCATCACGCCAGGCACTCAGTAACATTTTCTTTGCTATTTATTTTTCTTCTGAATGCAATATATCAGTAAAACCTACCCTTTATAAGGCTGTTAATGCCAGCTATAGGCAGCTATTGATTATTCTGATAGAGTTGTGTCCCAGTAAAACACCATGCTACAACACTGAAGAAGTATTTAAAGATTGAACGTCCAACTATTTGCAAATTTCGCTATATCAAAAAATATTACATAGACAATTTTCATTAATGTCACAACATTCAGTCAGGGAAAATAAACTTTCATCATATGATTCATGTGCCTAACAAAGAAAACAAACAGTGTGATCATCAGATCACTGTGAACATATACACATCGATTACTCTCTGAAAGTTGTGTGCTGAGCATTCTGGCTACTCAGCAGAGACGACATTTGCATGATGTGCTCACAAATTAGGACAAAGCCATCTGGAAAACAGACAACACTGTTACCCTGTGGCATCCCACAACAATACTTTCTGTTACCCTGCACCACAACAGTCACAGCTGCTGCCTCACCAGTCACTACCACGTCCTTCTACAGGCACACGAAACAAGATATGGGTTCTCAAGTTCAGCTGCAAAGTCCAACTTAAGAGAGAGGTCAAAGGTGGCTGACTAATCACCTCTGCACTCTTCCAGAAGGAACTGTTAATCCACAAGTAAAAAAGCAATGTCAAGGATGTATTAACACAAACTGGCTGAGCATCCTTAACAGACACATCATGAGTACATGCCACAATGAAGATGTTCTCCACTAACCCAAAAAGCTTTTGGATCTCCTGGGTTGCTGAAGAAATGAAAAAGAGCAGTTTGTGGAGAAGGGTCTGACTTGTGTTCTCTCATACAAAAACTTCTACCCTTAAAGACACATCATGACAAGCCATGCTAGGGCTCTAAATCTCCAGTTAATGTTACTGTCTACCTACTTCACTTTCAGCTTTACCATGACACTACAGGGCAAATCACACTTCACAGCAGAGTCCACATGTAAGAAGTACATTCTATTTGAACAATCATTCAAACTATCAATGTTGTATATATAAATATTTTTCTTCTTAAAGAGGAAAACATGCCATTTGATGAAAACCTGGTGTCTCTCTTCAGCATTTGAATTCTGGAGTTTCTGTTCTTTATTTTTTTTCCCCTTTTCAATTTTTTATTTAGGATATCATTATGCAATCCTTTTACATATATCAAATCAATTTTCAGGGATAACTATATTCATTTAGGAAAAAAAAATCCAAAACATTTTCACTAGAACATGGACTGCCTTCTAATAATATTTGATATTTTTTGACATTCATAATAACTCTCTTGTCAAGACTTGTATTTGTTGTATGCTTATTTACAGTCTTAAATGCTCTACATTTTGTTGATTCACAAAAAAGTTTCTTAAATGTTTATCAACAGAATTACTTCCCAATTAAACTACCACAACATTCTTGAATATTAAATAATCTTCTTTCAAGGATGGCAGATTTCATCCTGTTTACGACTAGTTGAATCAGTTATTCTCATACTGGAGAGAACACTAGATATACTAAGTTGTTCTTACCAGAAATGAAGTGCAAGAAAATTAAAACCCAAGACATAACTAAGAGTTATTATGAGGAAAAAGAGTATTTTGATAACCATCTGTGAAAACATGTTGTCACATTTCTGTCTTAAAACACAGGAACAAAATACAGTAAAACTTAAGTTCATACTGAAGAGTTTTCGTCTCGGGAAAGTCACTATTTTTGTCTCAACTGCAAGCTAGAAAACACAACCCAATTTTCCACCTTGATTAACAAAGTTTGTTGATTTTCAAAGTACTATTTCTACTAAAGCTGCAACTTGCTGTATTCAAAATGATGTTTTGCTTTGATAATCATGTATTATTGCATCTTCTAGACATAATCCTTTCTCCTTGCCCTGTTCATTCAGTGTTTATACTCTCGGTACCTGCACAGAAACTCTTGCATACAACCCTGTTGGATCAAATTCATCTCATTGGATGGATCACAAGCTCATGTATCTACTGTTCCACGTGCTGGTATAAGTCTGTGAGTCTCGAAACAAGACATGAATCAAATTATATTTATGGTCCAAATTTATCACCAAATATGGAAAAAAGCAAACAACCTGGAACTGAGATATTCCACCCAAAAAGCGCATGACTTCAACTTTTTTGGCCTACAAACCAACTACAAATGTTAGCCACAGAATACCATCAACACTGGGTTTGAAATCACCTAAAATCTTGGGACTCAGGGCCAATTCTGGATAATCAAAACAACTTGTAAGATTTCAATATCATTCTTTCCCCATACATCAGTGACTACAGGCAGAGAAAAATAACACACCTAAAACCATTTTAAAAGTCTATACTTTGTTAATTCTTAAACTGATTAAAAGCAGTGAGCATAATAATTTAATTTGACATTTCTAGAAAGTCCCAATTTTAAACCTCTTTATCAACACAGGAACAGCAGCTGGAAAATTGTTACGTAAGGGGGTTTGGGTGGAAAAGAGCAGCTCCAGCTTTGTTTACTAGTTTTAAGATATCACGAATAGAAAGAGGAAAAGCTTCTTTGTTTTGTATTATTTGAGGTGAATCCATTCGCTCAATTAAAAAAAAAAAAAAAAAAGAGAAAGAAAAAAGTATCACAGGTCAAAAGAACAAAATGACACACAAAAATCCATTGCCAAACTGGCTGTCGGTTGGATGCACAAGAGTAATGCTAAACAACTGTGGTATGGAGACAAAATATGCTTTCTTTAAGACACTTTTACAATAAGTTATTTAAGCCTTGTGAACAGCCTTGCCTTGCACCCACCCCTCACACATTAATGAAAACAAAGGGGGCCCATTTACATTGTAACCCCGCAGTGGGGTTAAGCATGTGACCTTAAAGTATGGTGCTCTTGTGCTCAGTGGAAAGGTTCTTGACAATATAAACAAGAATTACTGCTGTTAGAGAAAGGGAAGACAATTAAAAACAATCTAGGATGCATGTTGTACAGCTGTTCAAGTTTCAGCTACGTCTGACCTCTAAAGATGCTACGGGTTTTACTTCAGAAATTTAAGCCATTTTAGTCTTAATAAAATAATCCTTCAACAAAAACGGAATTCATATGACAAACATGAGGTTTTATATGAGTAACACAATGAAAATTGTGTGTTGCTGGCAAAACATGCCATCACTGCAGTTAAAAAGAAGTTGTGGTCTGCACATCTCTTTCCAATACTTAAGCTCACCAACAGCTGAGCAAAAAAGAAATCTCTATGAAGAATGCTATGAAAATTTGCTGAGAAAAAAAAGCACTGTTCTTGAAACAAATGAGACTTTGACAGGTCAAATCACAGTCAAATCTGTTTGACAGACCTTTGTACACAGGAAAAAAAACAAAAAAAAAAAAAAAAAAAAAAAAAAAAAAAAAAAAAAACACCAACACAACAAAATGGGGTGATTTCAGCAAAACTCTGCAGGCGCAGTGGCCCAGAATAGATCAAATTGCAGGACCAAGCAGCCACAACATTTTTTTAAGCTTAATTTTGGATACCATTGATTCCAAATGCAATAAAGACAGACTGCAATTACGGTCAGTAGTTTCTTTATACACGTCTAAAAATTTTCTAATAACTGAGAAAATACTTAAGTTTTAAAGAGAAAATTATAGAACAATCTTTTTTTTTCCATCAGCCACTAAAACTAATTGACCTAATATTGTCCTTAAAAAATAAGGTTACAGAAGAAAAACTTCTGAGAAAAAAAAAAACAAAAAATCTTGGCTAAGTTTCATAAAACCACAATTTTCCTGCCTGTTTGATCTTTGTACAGTCAGCATAAGCCACTGAAACTCCTCCACAAATGAAAGGCATTCATGGGAAGCCATCAGAAAGCACTGCTGGTCCTCTGGGACCCAGGACAATAAAAGAAAAGTTTGTGCCTGCCACGTGGGCCTACAATTCAGCTTAAATGAACAAACCATTGCAATATCCTTCAGCTTTGTGAAAGCGATACTTCCTACTTTTTTGGAAGAAAGGAAGTCATATATAAACAGAACAAAGGGAAGAGGCAACACAAGTAGAGCCTCTCATAATAAATATTACAGTGAAAGTTTTGCTCATCAAACCAAGATTAAAAACATATTTTAATCTCCCAAGTTTTATGCTTTTGATGTATGTTGAAGAGGAAAGCTTATATATTTTGTAAGATTTACAACATTTCTAGTGGGAATAGCTTCATATTTCAGTTTTCTCCCTGTTTCTAAAATTGAGAATGTATGGGGTTGATTCTATCCCTTAATGCTGTGTCATATCAAACACTACTTTAGAGAACAGAAGTTAGGATGTCCTTTGGACATTTTTTCCCCACAAATAGGCTAGTTTTCCACTGAACAAAGCACTGCAAAATCACTACAGTGGTGTAATGGTAACCTATGTAACTATGAAATACTTCTTAAAATGCCAGCTTTTCTAGACCACAGAAAAGTTCAAACATTTGCACTAAACTCCATAGCATAGAGAACCACTAAACTGCATTTCCTTGTGGTGTTAAAATTAGGAAAGGTTATATAGCTTCAGTAGAAAGAGCAGTAATTTATTATCTGTAATTCCACCACTACATGCCCACAACAGCCTGATATAACACACGAAGCATTAATTTTCTTACTACACACAAAGCATAAACCTTATGCTTTATCCCTTTATAACATCTTCTGTTGAGTTCTGCACGATTTTCTTGACCTCCCATACAACTTTTCTGGGCAGCTTTTCTTGTTCTCTCTTGATGTAGCACCAACTGCTATGACAAAAGGACCTGCTCTTAAAATCACATTTTCTTGCTGTAACACAGCTGCTCACTTCCACAACCTTATGTGAGGGTAAACCCAAAAATCCTAATGGTCCCTCCAGATGCTGTGAGGCAAAATAGCTGAAAGTTTCACTGTAAGTAACAATGAAAGAGTGGGTGAGCCTCTGCCCTGTTTTTTATGTTGTACAACACGCTTTTTGCATTGGTTTTATCTACCAGCCATTAACTTTGTGGGACATCATCAGAAATTTTCAAGTACAGTTTCACAAACACAGAAGTCAGAAGAACAAAGGTGAAAGTTGCTAGAACTGACATTTTGAACAACTATTACCATGAAGATGACTGTACTGTGTATTGGTAGACTTAGGTTAACAACACTTAAGGAAGAACTGTTGATTTCAGAGGACTATGAAATTAATACAAAACAGTGGATAAGTGAAGAAAACTCTACTCAGTAGACAGGTGTGCAGTTTAGGAGATGGGAAGGAGGAAAAGGTGAAGAGGTGACAAAATTTTTTCACAGCTGTGGCAGCCCCTGAGAGCTGACAAAGGCTCTCCTCTGTGTCATTTCAAAGGTACATGGACCACACAGCTGTCTTTCCAGAAGTCAAATCCTTCCCATGTCTTTCCCAAGACACTCAATCAGTCCATTTGATTCCAAAGATATTTATGAGAGGTGCAGAAAATTGACCAGAGACAGTAACTTGCAGGTAAAGGAAAAAAGGAGAAGGCAGAGATTTCAGGGACAGCAAGAACCTATCACAGCACATTGTCTTTCTTAAGGAAAATAAGTGAAATGGTGTAAGAGAAGGAAGTGTTATAGTACCAGAAAACTAATATAGATTTTAACTTAAGAACAGTCAAGAAGAGATTATTCCAGAACTATTAGAAAAATTACAATAAAATTATAATTAGTGCTAAAGCTGGAATTACACCAAAGAAACTTCAAGGAGCCTGACAGGGAAGACAGGTGTCTTGTCAATAAATACTGTGCCAGAGGAAGGTTCAGGAACAAGTTCTGAAGTCACTTGCCCAAAGCAAATAGCAAGTAAATGAAAGTGTGAGGAATAATAGGATTCTTGTCTCCTACTCTCCATTTCCCTTCATGTTGCCATATGGTATCCATATCTGTGAGGATAAGCAGTACTTTGTACCCTGGTGTTTCAGTTTTCATGACACTTTACAAGTCTCATTGCTCATTTCACCACTTTCCACTAGCTACTCCTTAATGACACCCAGCCATTGCTTCCTTTGCTTTCCCATAAAAACAACATACTCAGGAAATAATGAATGTATATTTGTCTCTTTCAAGTAACTGCAGCTCCGTTTTAACCATTTACTTTGCAATAAACCTTTTAAAGAGAACTTTTTTATTCCCCCACAAGAAAAAAAAACCTGTCTGTGTATCTTAAGGGTCACAATATACGAATTTTAAAAAAATACACAAATAACGTACCATAGCCCCACTTCTAAGCTACAACCTACATTAATTCTCCCACCCTGTCCAAAAAAGAAAAAAAATAAATCACAATGGACGCAACAACTGAGCACTCCATAGCTCATTTTGACTCTTCAGCCAAATAGAAATACCCAGGGACTGGTATAGTTCACAAAAAAAACTATCACATTGCTTCCAATGGCGAGTTGCTACAAAGCACACTTTGCTAGATGGAGTTACTTAAGAAGTTGCTGTGGAAACAAGAAAGAACTGGCTCAGAGAGGAGGGATGTGAGCTTATTAACAGCAGCATGTTCAAGTGCTCCAAGCCTCAACCAAGAGAGCCCCCTGAAAAGGCAGAGCTGTTCTGTCTCCTCTGATGAGCACAAACAATGGACTCAAACCACTTGTCGAGACCGAGAGGGTTTGGTGAAGCTACAGGTAGAGCCCAAGGAGATGCCAGAAGGGACAGTGAATCCTCCAGAACTACAAAAGTCAGGACTGTGCCTCAGAAAACAAGTAAAACAGTGATGAACATGACTAAGAGTTACCTTTTGGCAGGGTAGTGTCTCTCATTCTTTCTTGGTGCTTAACCTGCTACACAGTCTCTATGAGAAAATTCTGCATTTTTCTGCATTATAATGGCCTCTGAAGCAGGTATCAAAACTTATGTTTAAGAAACAGAATTGTCTGCAGAAGACTCAATATTTTAAGATACTTTAAGGCAGGATAAGGTAAAGCTTTGAAAAATAGAGCACTGCTCATAATAAATTAGGAGAAAGAAAAGTCCTGGGAAATAGGAAATCTTGCACCTCTCCCCAAAGCCCAAATTTTCACAGAATTTTAAAATCTATTCCATTCACAGAGTATTGCAACTCTCTGGAAACTATCTTAAAGGCTAACTTTTCCCTGTGGTGAGAAAAGTGTTTGCAATGTGTGCTACAAAATGGTCTAACAATAATATTCTAAATTTTTCACCTTTATATGATAAACCTGAATACTAAGAACACATACAGAAATCCAAGTTAGACTTTTTTTTTTTGACAATACAATAAAATTAATATAGCAGAGGGAAAAGATTAATCACTGTTCATAAGAATTCATTCACCCAGGGAATTTTTTCATCTGTCCTCTACTTAGCTAGACAGAAAATAGATTTTGCTGGCTATGTTTAATTTCCACAGCTGTCATTGTGATCTAAAACATTTATATTGGAGCAATCACATTTATCCTCAGGAAACTAGAACTGGAGTACCAGTTCAAACACTGTATAGGCTCTCTGCTATCTTCTGACCCCAGTGGTGTCTTAGATTTAGAAGTCGTACTGTGCAAATAGGCAGTAAGATGTTTTTTGATTAAAATATATTTGAAAAATGCAATTAATCGGCAAAAATGCAATGAAACAGCATAAGCTGACATGGTTTATATATGCTTATTGACTGGGTCAGTAATGTAAGGCAAAACGAAATACGACAGTGAAATGGAAACAGGATACAAATACTTAATATTTTTTATGTACATCTCCAAGCTTATTTTAAGTAGCATACTTTGAATGTCTAGTAATGAATTTATTTGTATAACTTCTGATTATGGGAAGAGTCACCAAAAAAGAGCATCACAAGTAACCGGTTCATAGCATTACTTACAAGTCACGTTATTTACTTAAGTCCATTGTGCAAACTTTCAAATGGTTGTTTTGAAAAAAGTATTACAGCACTTCTGCAAATATTCATGGTTCAACCCAAGAAAATAAATAGTTGTTTGTGACAAATATAAGAATAATCAAGGAGATTTCAGCAGACTTTGAAACAGGACTAATGTGATTTATATTTGTACAGAAGATAACCTTCAATATAAAAACTGCGAAGTACACTCTTCTGGCTATACCAGCCAAATCAGCAAACAACTTGCTCCATCTTTCCTGAAGCAAATCTTAGTTACCAATCTGGATCTTAATATTCTCATTAAAAGCATTAATAATTATATGCTCAAACTACACCTTCAGTTTTATGTTCTTTCAGTCTTTCTGGCTATCCCCCAATTTATTTCCTTCACCACCGCTTTTTTTTTTTTAGTTCGTAGTACTAAAAATGGATTTACACCAAACCAATAACAATTTTTCCTAAAAAACATATTCTGGTTTTAATCAGGCAGTTCATCACTTAGAATTTCACACATACACACTGCAGACTTTCAGGCTGAATGTTTTGCTACCAAAAGGCCATAATATAACAACTCCTGCAAGAAAGCTGATTCAGAAATATGTTATCAGACAAAAAAATATTTTGACATATAAAGTGAAATTCTACATCCACACAGAAGTCATATTTTTAACTAGTTGCATCATTTTATATTAGTAGTTTACATATTTAATATTCCCAGAACCAGACCTTATTAAATGCTGCAGTCAACAAGTTTAACAGATGAAAATTCAGATCGTCATATTAATACCTTCAGTTCTTTTAATCCACAAATGCAAATCTGTCCCTCGCCCTTCCGAGATTCTTTATACTTCCAATATATTTATTCCCATTCCTCTCTCTTTTTAACCCTTCTCTCTATTTGCCATACTATCTGTCTTCTTACAATTGCTTCCTTTCCCTGTCATTCCCTCTTTTCTGCAACTTATTTCCTTCCAATTTCTTGCACTGCTCACAAAACTGCTTTGGCCTTTAATTCTCCCTCCTACCGAACTCCTTCAAATGCTTTCATACATTTTGTGGAGCCAGACTACTCACAGTCTCTCTGTGGAAGTAGAAAAAAACCCCCATATTTCTAAGCGTAAATGAAACTATTAAGATATAAGTGAAACACTGAAGGAACAAAGAAAGAAGGAACAGAGCCAGTGTAGCGCTCAGTATTTGTAAAAGAGAGCTAACCACAGGCCAGCAGTTGAATGGCAGTCAGCAGTTAAACAATCTTAAACAGAAAAAATCATGTAGGAAGCCACAGTGCAGTATGCAGCGTTCCCCCTGGAGCACGTACAAGAAAAAAGTCCCCCTAAAATTTTAGCACGTCTGCTTTTTATCCCGCAACATAGAGACTAATCGCCCTCAGTGCCTGAGCTGGATTCCTCGCATGCTGGAGCAGAACAAATACTACTTTTTCACCTATCCGTCACACAAACATGAAAGATTATGACAAAAGCAAACCAGCACTAATCTTAGCACCTCACCGAGCTCAGAGCAAAACACCAGAGAACAAGGCAGCACACACAGACAGTAAAACACAAGCATCAAATGAGCAGCTGGACAGGAGCAACTTGCCTCTGTGCTTCCACTTACAGAACAGTCACGTTACCTGCTGTAGAGCAATATTAAAACACCCACAGATTTGGTAAGCAGAGGAAGCGTTTAAGAATTATTAGAATACCTTTCAATCTTCTGACAGATTGAAGGACTTCATCCAGCAGCTCAGGCATTAAGCCCATAGCTCATAACTGAGTTAAAACAGAGCTTTTACACATCAGTGAACTCAAGTTCCAGCTCTGCAAAATATACACTGTTAACACTTGGTCATCTACTCTGATGCTGCTCAGGAGCAGTTATGCATCTATCAGAAAACATAGAAGGAGGCTTATCATATCTCTTTATAGCTTCCAAGGCTGGGATCATTTGAGCTGAGAACATACCACAATCTACAAGCTCAAAATGTTGACCCAACCAGATGACCTGCTCTCCTTCAGTTTTTGGCTTCACATTAGCTTTTTCTTTACTCTTTGACCACCTTTCTCTGCAATATGCGAGCCCTAAACAATGCAGAGGGCTCCAGTGCATCAAAGTAATTCTCCTGTAACTCCCTTCCAGCAAATTCAGGTACTACCAGTGAGGTTTTGGAGTGAAAAATGCCAGCAAGGGAACTCTTGCAGGTTTTTCCATTATGCCCAGACTTTTCCAGATTTGAAGGAGGTGGAACAACCACAGCACGAAAAAAACCTCCAGGTGGAACATCTACCTGGAGCATTTGCAGTCAAGGAATATGTTATGGTCACCTTTACAGGAGGCAGCAATGTCCATGTTACAGCACACTTTGGAAAACACTGGAAATTGCTGTAGGTCACCAGTAAGGCTTTGCAGTTGGACGCAGAAACTCAGAAAGCCTGGACACATAACTGAATTCTCTTGGAGCTGGGGAATGGTTACACAATCCCAACAGTGTGTGAAAAACAAACCAGCAAAAATCCTTTGCTGCTTCCCTCTCACCAGCTCCCACCCTTTAAGGAACACAGATCAGAAAAACACAAAAACTCCATGGTAGAGAAAAGATTGAAATATTAGGGCATGGATAACTTCTTCACAGTGACAGCCTTTGAAACAACTGAAAGCTTTTAACATAGCTCCTCAATTCTGAAAACAGCTGGCAGCAGGACAAGTATCTCTGCAGCATCTCCACATCACCTGAAATAACAGCCATATATATTTATACCTTATAAAGTGTGTGTTTATATGGGTATATACACACCTTATATATAGGCACACATAATTATAATCTTTAATAAGATTAAATTTCCAAAAAGGCTTAGAATGAGACACAAGTAGGTACCTACTCTTTCACAGGCTAAGTAGGGAATACTTACTTCCACTTGCTTTTGACTATGCTTCTTTTGGTTATGAGATTTTCATTATTTTTAGATGGAGGAGTTCTGGAGGGGCCATTCATTGCAAAGAGAACTTATGTTCTAAAGCCTACAGCTTCAACAGACTTGGGCCCCTAAGGAGGAAGCATACTCCTCTCCCCACTCCAAACAGTCTCAAAATAATATTCAGATAAAACAGACGATGAAAAAACCTTTAGGAAAAAAAATATCAAAGGAATAAATACTGAAAAAAAACCCCAAAACAGCCTCAAATAAAAGAATGTACCTTTGACCTCTGGTAATTCAAATAGAGTGTTAATCACCAAAGGATTAACACCCTCTGTATTATAAATAACATAATCAGTCATCAGGAAATTATAACACCCCATATAATGAAGAAACACTGAAGTCTACAGTGCCCAAGCAGTGGAATGAGAAGTACTAATATGAGAACCTAACATATTGTATCAGTTCAGTAAGATTCTGCAACTTCAAGCATTACAGAGAACAGCTCAGTGCTTAAACAGGCACATCTCTTTCCCTCTACGTGTACCCATGGCTCTATGTACATATATATGTATATGCATGTGCCCATGTGCTATATAAACACACAAAAAATAATTCACACATCTAAACCATTATATGCATTTTTAAAATTGTTAAAAACCTCTGCATATATAATCTCCCTGGTTTTTTTTTCTGAATAATTTTATGTTTATTGAATTAAGAGCAAACACTTTCCAATATACTTAAAGCAGCTTTCTACATTCAACATAATTACTTTTTGCTTAAACAAAGACTATTTTTCCCTTATTTGGTTCTGTATTATAACCCAGTACCATATTAAATGTAGTAGTATTACTGCACAGAGGCATCAATGAAGAGAATTCTATCAAACACTACTTTTTTAAAGGGATGGAAAAAACCAAATCAAAGAAATTGCTACACACAATATTCAGCTTTGAAGGAGACACACAACTACCTCACCTCCTGCCATCTTCCCCATAACCACTTCCCCCCTTGCAAAGCTTCTCCATCCTATTTTCTCTCAAACCACACCATTCCTTTTTGCCTGAGAGCCTTTGCCATCCTTTCCTACTCTTTCTCAATCTCCAAAGCTTTTCCTGCCAAGCTTGTTTTCTATTCCCACTGTACCCAAAAGTTCCATTCCACCTACACACCCAGTTTCAAGTTTTCCAACCACTTACCACATTCTCTCCAAACTCCTGTCCCCCAAGCCCTTACTCACCTTGCTTTTAGTCCTGTTATTCCACCAGCAGAACAGCTCCTAACCCTCCTTCCATGTTTTCACTGGCTACTGGCACCTGCTGCCACTCTCCCCCTGGCCAACTGCAACCTGCGTTCTGCTGCCCTGCCTGCTTTTTATCCCCACCCTTTACTCCTTCAAACACCTGGAGAGGTAACTAAATAAGTAAACATCAAGAAGCCAGGTGAAGCAAATGAGATAGGAATTAGAACTTGCTCAGCACTTATTGTTTCCAGCTGTGTCTGTGCCCTGCTAATCAATCTCATCCTCTCCCCTCCCAGACAGGAGGGTTCCACAAGGACCAGGATCCCAACATTTCCTCAAGAGGAAAACCAGACCTTTTCCTTAATGTGGTGTACCTCATGAAGAATATAAAGAACAACTCATCTCAAAAAAGAACAACTGAGTTCAAATTAGTTTCTTTTGTAATAATACTTTCTGCTGAGACCCAGAGATCAGGGGAGAAAAGATCCACATCCTCAACACCACACCATGTTCTGTAAGAATGTAGTGTCACAGAATCTGATGACGCATCTGGGAGCAGGCAAGGCAAGGTTGGGATGAACACGGACAGCTCTTCACATGTATAAAAATATTAAAATTAGATGGGGAAAAGAAAGAAGAGTAGACTTTCTCAGTTTGAGAAGCCTTTACAACCTAAACTGCACTAGAGTTTTTCCTTTAAATTTTCAGTAAAAAAGACAAACTCCTTTAATACTTCTTTAACACTTTAGTTCTTCCCATTGCAGAGTAACAAGCAAATTTCGTCTTTTTCAAGCCCACTATAAAATCCCACAGAATTTCTCCAACCTTGTGTCATTTCATAACTATGAAATACAGTTTCTAAATGAAATACACTTTTAAACTGTACCATGAGAAAAAGCACAGCTTAATTAAGTTAACTAAGCTGATTAAGCCATGCTCTTTCACCTATTACAGGAAGTATTTAGCCCTGGAGCCATCCTAAAGGCACCTCACACAGTGTATGACATGTTTTCCAGAGATACTGTATATATTTAGTCACTGTGGAAGGGGAAAAAGCAAACACGCTATATGTCAGCATGCCAACAAAAGAACAGAAGAAGCATCAGCTGATAAAGCAGCTGTTTACATCTCATTCTTGTCTGGAAGGTAGGTATTACATTACAAGGGAACAGACAGAGTTAAGAGAACAGTACCCCACCACCTCAGATCTCACTGGTATAAAATAAATCAAGTAGGAACATTCTCTTCAAAAATCCTGGTCAGTGTCAATCTTGACATTATTACTGGCATCTTTGTATGTTAAGAAACAACTCGGACAAGTGAACTGAAAACTGAATAGATTACAGTAGCTTTATTTTAAAACAATTAATAATCTTTGTCCTTTGTTGCATTTAAATGAGTTTGTATCATGAAAAGAATTCTCTAAATTTTTCAACTGTTTCAAAATGTAAAAAAGCAATTTCTAAAATAAAGACACAGCTAAATAGCAGTATTCTTATCTTGGCTTTTGCTGGTACAAGGCTGCTGCTCTGTGTCTCATGAAGATTTCTGGCAGAGTGAGAAAACCTGGTCAGTATCAGAGTCTTTCCTGGGACCTGTCTGAAGTGTCGACAAGCAGCTAAGCTGAATATTAATACACTCTCCATCATCAAAAGCTGTTGCATACCCAAAGGATGAAAAATATTTTAATCAGCTTTCAGCTTGTCTAGCAGAAGTCAGTTTATTCCTTCGGGATTATACATCTATGTGCTCAATTTTTGTCTTCATGCTCTCTCTCCACATATATTACTTTTGAAACTAGCAGCAAAGAGCCTAAATCTGCTGTTTTGTTGGGAAAAGCCAGCTAATGCTGTGATTCAATTATAGTATTTTACATTTAAGAAGAAAATGTAAAAGATGAAAAGCAAAAAAAAAAAGTTGAGAAAACAGTCCTGTTATCAAGTTGTTTGACAGTAGGATTTCTTAAATAAACCAGTGGGACTTCTTTGTTTTTTTCAGTATTTTTTCAAATTTTAAAGAGTTTTCAAGACTGGTTCCTCTGTTGTCTTACCCATCTTTTCTCCTCCCCAGTAGATTCCTAATTATTGATACTGCAAATTCACAATTCCTTTAGCATAACAACCCCCAGTGAAACTGACCCATGAATGTATAAATGTTTTATAAAATTGTGTATCAAGTATATCCTACATGAAAACCAACAAAAGATCAGTAAGGGAAAAAATGGTTTGAAGAGCCTTGACTGTACAATTGTACCTGCCTGGCAATCTCTCCTTTCTCTATTGTCATTCCTCTGAGAGACAATGCCAGTCCCTGCAAGGTTGCATTAATGAACACACTAACTACAGAAGACTTTTTAAAGTCTTATTATATTATTATTGTAAAAAATATTATAAAAAGTCTTATTATTATACTAATAATCCTAATTCTGTATATTTTGAAGCCTTTCAGAGGCATCATAAGATTTCAGACTAAGACCCAGACAGGACTTGTACTGGCTTTTGCATTGAGCATCTACATAAATGCAATACAGAACTAATTTCATCTTACCTCATCCCTCCTTCCTGGGGGATAAATGTATTACCATTGGACATGCAACACCATGGTGCTCTTTCCTCTTCCTCATAAGAAAAGACAGAAATGTAAGGCTATGCTGCTGAAAGACTTTCAGATACTTTATTATATCAAGGAAGTCTGGAAAGTACAACCTTTGTGTACTTTGATACTACACAGCATCAGCATAAATTGGTTTGTACAGGCTAATCTTAAAATAATTTCTATCATCCATCAGCAACAAAACCAATCATCAGTTTTGAGCAAGGGACTGAATTTTGTGGTCCTATTACTGCAAATGATTTTTCATGAAATGGAAGCATGACACTGGACAGAATATGAGACCAAAAGGATGACAATGAGTTAACTTACTCTGACGTGTGTCTGAATTACAAAAAAACCTCTTATAATTCAGTTATCCAAGCTGAGTCCCACCACAACATCACAAAACAACTGACCTTCTAGCTAGCTGGTGAGGCTTTAATCCATTAGCATGTAGGACACAGCTTGAAGATAGAGCTAAAATATAATTATTAGCAGTGTATATATGCATACATACACACACACATAAAAATAATCACTTCAGTTTATTACACAGTTATATTGATCCCTAGGCAGCTAGACAACATTAACTGATGCACTGTTCCCACCTATTAACAGTGCACTTTGTAGAACACTGTATGCTAAGCACGAAGTTGGATTCATCTTGAGCACAGCTCCACTGATGCCGTTCCTATTCACCAGCAACAATCTGGCCTGTTCTCGCCATTCCCTTAATTGTTTTACTACATTACAGAAATTCAAAATGAATCCTATGAAAAGAAATGCCAGTAGTCTAATTGTGATAAACAATCATATTGTTTTACAAGAATAATTTAGATTTGTTACACTTAAACTTTATATCACTGCCTCTGCTGTGAGAATTTAATATAGACTACAAATTCACTAGCAGTCCAAGGAAAACTGCCAAAATCTGATGTTCATTTGTGACATTTGAGGAAACCAGTAATTATCTTTCTACTGCAGAATAGTAAACATTATATTATATCTACAGCTTCAGGACTATTAAGCAGAAGCATGTGTAGTGACAAACGGAAAATGCAAAAAAGATTCACACAAAAGAACTAGACCTGGGAACTGCCAGGAGACAATCTAGGTCAGCCAAAACACAGTAAGCTCTTGCTGTTGTTCTTAAAAAGATACAACTTTCCCATCTGAAAAGAAAAAAAAAAATCTTATATGTAGCCCAAATTCTACAATTTCCAGTCATGGGTGGGAGAGGCAGAAATTTGTTGGGTTCCTTCAAACACAGGATGTTCTCTCCCTAGGACATAGCCAATAGTTTTTGAAAACCACACCGAAGTTACTTGCAAAAGTTAAACAGAGGGTCAGTGAAAGAATTAGCACGTAATCCATCAGAGCACAATGCTCTCCATGGCAAGTTCTGAAGCCAAGTTTTATTTCTTTATGTTCAAAAAGAAAGCTGCAGTAATGTTAAAGAACACACCGTAAAAACTCTATTCGCCCGTGATCTTGTTAGGAATTAGAAGGACTGATGATCAGATGGGAAAGAAAAGGCATCAGTGCAGCAACAGCAGCTTTTCAGAACACATCACCTCCTTTGCCTACCAAAGCTATTTGGAAAATGAAACAGCTGTATTCTATTTTACAGTGGTTACAGAGCCACTAAAATACGGATAGTAATAAAACCATGTTTAGCAACACTAGCTATACTAAAAAAAAATAAAAATTACAGCAATGTAGATAGTGACATTTTAGTCATACTGCCATTTGCTTTCACTTTCATTAAAAATCACAACTTCCCCTAGTTTATAGCAATCACAGTACAAATTCTTCCTGCCAAACCACTGTAATACACAGTTTTAATACCAAACCATATTCTTTTTTTCTGTGTAGCATGTCCATAAACATATGTACACACATACAAATCAATAAACTCTATATCTAATCACTTCTATGATTGCATAAATAAGAACTAGAAATAATTTTAAATACTGGTAATAATTGGTAATAAGAATAATTTATATATAACATATACACAAATTCTAAAAATAGATTAATTTCTTTTCAAGAAATGTTATACTTAATGTTCAAATACGGCCTTTCATTCCATTTTTCTACTAGGAAACAGATTTCTAAGAACACAGAATCATATCACAGAATCACAGAATGGCCTGGGTTGGAAGGTACCTTAAAGATCATCTTGTTTCAGTCCCCTGCCATGGGCAGGGACACTTTCTACTAGACCAGGTTGCCCAGAGCTCCATCCAACCTGGCTTTGCAAAGAATAATTAGACCAGTAAAATGACAGCACAATGCTACTATGTCATTATTTCCACAGCAATTAATAAGCCTTGATAAACATACCATTAATACAAAGGTCTTTTGTTATTCTAGTGTATGTCCACCCAAGGTTCTGGGGGAACAATGGTGGAAACAGCACAGTTTTATACAATCTCCACTAGCCCTACCATACGGATTCAGCTTTCACTGAAACCCATCCACATAGTTCCCATCAACAATAAAAGGGCAGCAAAACCAGGTTCTAAAATATCCTTCCAGGGTTGACACTGGATTCACAAGGATGCAGCAGGAACCATGATCTCAGGTTTTCTCTCCCTGCCAGACCCTGGGCGACTGCAGAACTACCAAATGTAGTCCAATGCTCTCTAAACTCTTTTCCTATATTTCTCCTGCTGCACAAAACTGCAAGCAGTTGCCCCCAGTGCTCATACCCTATAAATGCCTTTTCACTAAACATAAGTGTATATGAATCAGAAGTTACATAAAGAAGTTAATTAGAAGATCATTGTGGTTAAAATCCCCAATATGGCTGAGTATGTATTTGTGTGTAAAGCATGCACATACACATACAGTCACACTATACATCAGCTCTAGTGGTCTATCCACTATGGAAGAACTTCCAACATGTGATGGAGAATCCTGGTTAAGCCACACTGCTCAGCTCAGACACAGAGATCCATTCACACAATTCAGATACAAGATTGTGGAATAACCCACGTGCACAGCTTTGATTTCTGCTGATCGTGGTTTATGCATTTATGCCTTAAATACTAACACAGAGCTCATCACATTTTACATGTATTTACTACACACAATTGTATACATCCAAGAGTACAAAAATACAGTGAAGACAACAGAAAGAAGCCCTGTTACAGTAAGAAGCACAGGGCAGTGGAATTCTAGCTATCCAAAACCGAAGCCCACCAAGATCCATTTGCATGCACAAGAACATCTACAAATGTCAGACTTGTAACTCAGAGGCAAATCCACCTGGAAAGCAAACCAGAAGCAGGACAGCACGCCCAGCCCTTGCCCCATCTGGTGCAGGCACACGACAGGCACAACTGCACAGCAGACCCACGGCCTCCCCATTTGTGCTGCCAAAAATGCATCTCACTGTCCCACAGGACAGAAACTGTCCCAAACTTTCCCTGGCTTATGCCAATTTACATTATAACCTTAATGTTTTCAATGTGATTTTCCCAGTATGCTGCACGAGTGGGAAGACTGCCCTTTGAACAATTCCAGTTTATAACAGAAATGTTACAGTGGTTCATATCAACGCAGCTTAGATCTCAACCAGCTCACATAAGGGTTAAAAATAGAAAGTACTATCCACTGGTTTGCTCTGATGTTCCTGTAGATATTGTCACTGGATGTATCCTCAGAAGAATTCTATTCAACACCTCTGTCTTTAAGTACAAAGCTGTAGGCTGTAGCAGCTTTAGGAAACATAAGTATCCTTTTTTCTGCTGCACAGTATCTGTGTGTGAAATTCTCTAAAGGGGTTTAAGTATTTACCCTGAACACTATCAGACAGTTTCTAAAATTTTCCTTATCCTGTTGCAGAAACACTTCAAAGAGAATCATAAACACAGTCTTTTGTGCTTTCAGCACACACGTTGTTTTGGAAGCTTAAGTCTGAATTCCCTCAGAATTGTAAATAATTTTTTTCTGAAAGATGTGCAATATAACTTTTTTTTTTCTTTTTACAGATTGTCAGTGATTCTACTACAGACAATGCTGAATCCTTTCCCCTATTTGTGACAGCTAAAAATATTGGGGTCAAGGAAATTAGTGCCAGAAAAAGAAAAAAAAGGAAAAATAAGTCTTCAGGATCAGGTTTCGTTGTTGTTGTTGTTGTTTAAGATAAAAGGCACATTTCCAGAAACATCTGACTCCCAGTGTTCACAAAATATAACCTGCCAAAATACATTTATTTAAAGGATCTGGCCTAAACAGATAAGGAGAGCCCCAAAAGACAAGAAATATGGCTAAAATTTGGGTCTTTGAGCTGCCATGTTGTACCCACATTTCACAGCTCATTAGGCAAATACGATATTGCCAAATGGCCCTCCAAAAAAGTGTGACACTGCAATATCTAAGTACAATGGGAAAACTAAAAGACAAATTAAAATAATACCTCAGAGTTCCTTGAATTTTGGCTGACAAGGTCAAACCAATTGAAATGTCAGTTAAGTAGCTATGCATTTTCTGAAAGAAGCTAAACAACCAACCAGCCTGTTTGTGATCCCATTATCTATTTTTTTAAAAATAATTGGTTAGTTGTTTAAAGTGCCAAAGTCTACAAAAGCTGGGAGAATTCCTTGTAAAAGCATATTTTGTCTTAAAGCTTTTCATGGTTATTCGGGAACTGAAATACTTTCGATTTAAATACATATTTAAACCCTTGCTTTAATTTGGAAAAAAAAATGGCTCTGGGCTGAGATTTTGTAGCTCAAGTTTCAGCCTAGACTCAATTCTAACTGTCAGGCTGTAAGCCCCTGACAATAGTGGCTTACAGCTGAAACTATGACATACTTCATATGTAGCAATAGTAGCAAATAATAAAATAGTACTCAAAAAGGAAAGAAAAATAATTTCACAAGAAAACAGCCTTGCTCTCTGATTTCAATTCAGTTGTATAAAGTGATAAAAGCATGTTGTTGAGAATAACAGTAGTAATAACATGAATAAATATAGTTCTTAAAAAAGTTTTACAAATCAAGGTGAAAGTTGTGCAGAAAGACACCAGTTTGCATAAAATGCCACCTTGGTCATTGTCACTACACAGAATGTAGATGCTTCTGCTTTTACACTACATTTACAAATTAAAAGGTGTGCTGCATTTCATTATCATCAGCTCTATTTTAAGATGCCGGAAAGTGAAACAAATGGTGTAACAATTACTTGTGTTTCAGTTATACCATTAAGAAATCACTACCTTGAGATCTATGTTTCATTCCTTTAAGTAGACCTTTTACTGTAGGCAAACAGTTGTGCTGTTACATGCAACTCAAAATAACTCACGCTTTTCTCTACATTTCAGTTCTACAATTTTTTTTTGTCTTGCCAAATTCTTGCATAAATAGGTGGGATTAAATGGAGCCTAGCCTGCCTAGCATAATTATATATGTTGTGATTTTATACTGCAATGAAACTGATACATTTTAATAATGCCAGTCTTGGCTCTTACCCACTAAAGTCAATAAAGGTTATTAAGGCCAACTGCCATATAAATACATTGCTACATTGCTAAATGGACTGTCAAAGCAGGAAATACAATTCACACCATATAGCACTGCAAGGGTCCTTTTTTTTTTTAAGGAATACTAGATTTGTTAAAAAAAGCCTTTAAAAATTCAATATGTAACTAGTGTAACCATACACGTTTACTTTTCATTCCACAAACAAAAACCATTTCACTGATTTACATTTTACTTTCCTAACATGAATCAACCTAAAACAAAATAAACAAACAAAAAGACTGTAGGACTTCTGCAGTTCTTACAGATATGGTATGGTGGTTAAAGATTTTCATAGCTAAAATAAATGTCAGATTGCAAGGTTTGCATGATATCAGACCCTGAGAGACAAATTGTCTCTCCACTGAATCTCAGAACAGCTACAGCAAGAGTTGCTCACATCACATGAGATTTCAGCTTTTCAGACTTCTCTTTACCCAGAAAGCAAAGCTTGTACAGTCTTTTTTTCAAATGGTAACTCTCCCTTTGAATTCAGCAAGCATTTATCCTGATGTTGCAGGTGATAACGTGTTAATCTTGGATGACTTTTAAAAAACCCCTCTCAAACATATGAATAGCCTTCATATTTTCAAGGGAGGGGGGGAAAAAAAAGAGAAGATTGGTTAAACTGCTTTGGATTTAATGGCTCATAAATTCATGAGGTAATATTGTGGGAAATGTGATGTTTTATCAGAATGTCATTCAAATGAAAGGTTTAACATTTACATCACAAGATCGAGCTCTAAGTAAAACTATCCTCAGGGAAAGAAATGCCAGGAATAAACATTATGATAAAATTGTGTGCTTGCTATAATGTACAAAAATATTAAATAAAGCCCACAGGTCTGAAGACACTGGGCTAAACTTCCTGCAATATCTTATTCTGATGTGACAGAGGAGTAATTACAATTAGCAGCATCAGAGATAATTTTGGAAACTTTCTTTCCTTCTTTATAGCTGCTTTACTAAACAAGAGGGAAAACTAAAAAAAAAAAGGCATACTGGGACCTCAAGACTGAATTTTGTATCACTCTAGACACACATATAAGAAAATTAAGTGAAGAATTGTTCAGCTCGCACACAAAAGAAAAATACAGTGCTTAAATATTTTCTTTTAAGAAATAATTCCTTTTAACCAGAAAACTTCTTCCAAAACTAGATCAACAATTCTAAGACATTTTTACTTTTAGCATATTACATGATTCATTTTTTTTAACAATCATCCAGCTAAAATTATAAATTTGGAAAAAAAACATCAACTGCAGACGACTGGGTACCTTCAAAAATACCCTTTTGATTTAACTTAGCTGTGGAAGCTAAGCATGCACCAAAACACTGCACTTTTTATGTTAAATTGCTGTTGAATTTGTTAACCCGCAATTGATTTCCTGTGTTATGGAATCTTAGAGATTACAGCTAACTTGAAGCAACAGGGATAATTCTTGATGTTAATGCCACATTTCGATGTATTTTTATTCAGGCTGTTCCTGCTGCTGCATTGAAACTGCGGCTCAACATTGTCCCCTACTGTCACCTTGTGGAACACCACAGGACAAAATGTAGGTTAAATCCAAAAAAACCCAGCCCATCTCCAAGTCCCAAATACAGTAAGCATCAAATTTACTTAGAGACTCAACAAAACAGACATTCTCAATTAACATTCTCTTCTGTCTCCTTCAATAGCTAAAATTAATTGTGAGTAATATGTTAAAAGTCATAAAACATTAAAGCAATTTTTAAAATTTAAATTAGAAGCAGCTTCTGTTTTGGCCCAAACTTCAGTTTGCTGATAAATATCATCCTGAGGCCTGTTGAAAGGAGATACACTGACGCCACCATGTTTCTAATTAGAGACACCTGGCAATGTCACACCAATTGCAGAAAACCTAACCCCTGAGAGCTCCAGAGTTTGCTGTTTTTCCATGTTCTCAACACACAATGCATATAAAATATCAAACATTCTTGTCTCTACCTCATCTAAGCCTGTGTTACAAGTAAGTTGTCATTTGAAAGAAAAACAAACTAAAAGATTTTTTTAAATTAGAAAGGTCATTCAAGACTGTGAGCACAAAAGAACACAAAAATGAGAGGAAAAAAACCTACATAAACAAGTTATAAATACTTTTTCTCCTTTTGTAGGAAAATTCAGTGTTCACTGTTTCCCTGTGACAATGGATTTCACAATTGAAAGTTCCACTTTTCCAGACATTTTTCCACATCTGGAACGTGCCACTGCTGGAGAAGCTTACAATACATTTGAGCAGCTTAGTGAGTCACAACATTTCCCTTGAGACTCAAGATTATGGTCTTGTTGCACCACATCTCCAGAGATTCAAACACACCCCTGCTTGGCATCCTCAGCAATATTACAAACTTTTCCAAGTCCACTACAGGCAAATTGAGCCTTTATGCTGTGACCAGCAGAAGTGACCGAGAAGCAACTTCCTGACAAAAACATGGAGATGAGCAGGAGACATCTGCCCATATAGTTCCTTCTGAGCACAAATCCAGCAGCAGACAACTGCTCCCAGAACTCTGACAGCACAGTGTCCCAACTGAATCTCTACCTAGACAGCAGCAGCAGCTGTCCAAACAGGCAATGCTGGCACTGAGTCCCTGTTCAAGGAAAGCAGGATGTACATTCAAGTACACAGGAACCATTATTACAATTATTCTTAAAACTACTTTCCTCTTGTTGGTTCTAGCTGTGGTGGAAGTGTGCAGGTACAGACCTCCAGATGACCAATCCTGTTCTTAACTTTCCTCTGATGCATTTGCCATTGCTGTCATTGGCAGAGTTGTCTATCTGGGTGTCGCACAAAGAAGTAGACAATGCAGTTTCATGTACCAATTTGTGTGATGCAATATATGACTGTCAGCTTATGAGACTGTCAAACCTTAAAAACAAGTAAAGTCAGGAAATAACTAAAATCTTGGGGGGTTGGATTTGATTTTGTTCACATTCTTTCTGGCTATTGGGGCATAAAAGTGAGAGGAGACAGTATAAGGCTGACAATGATTCTGTTTCTCATATGTTCTGAATGAAATTTAAAACCCATTACTACAGTACAATTAAAAACATAATTGTGAGTGCTCTCAGAATGAAGCCCTAGAGGCTTTAGACTTTAAAACTAGTACTTACCATAATCTCCATTTTTCTCCAAAATTCTTCCAGTTTAGCCATAGGCTTAAGCCACCAATCAGTGCACTTCAAATACCTCTTGCCTTGGAACCAAAACTGCCTAAGCCACTCAAATTCAACCTGCAAGATAAAAACATATGGCAGCATAAACATCTACGTTCATTATCTGAGGCAGGAATGGGGTAGTGCATGAATCCAGCTATACCTGAACAATCCCATAGAAAAGGAAACAGTCACCAAAGTACTCATTTCTAAACACATCCTTACACCCAGCTGTTTGTTCTACTTCTATTTCATGCCAATTTGTGACCTGAGCTACTCTCTTCAAACCCAGAGAATTGCAGACCCCAACTTTTTTTTTCACATGTGGTACACGTACAACAAACATTCAGGTTTCCTCACAATTCAGTCGAATAGGTACCAACTCTGGGTCATTGTGATTAATACTGGGTATTTCAAAATGTTTCCCTCATAGAAGACTGAAAAAACTTGCAGTGATAACATTGCTAGAATGCAGCCCACTCAATTGCTATGGAACAAGAGGGTGGAACTACAAGGAATCATAGTCTTTCATCCTTTACCAAACAGCCCATTTACCAGAGAAGACACTTTTCTTTAATAGTAATCCGTAGTTCTGGCCTTTAGAATTCCATATATATCTTTGTTGTGGTAGTTATGTTTCACACTAAGTTCAAAGATGCTTTAATCATTATTTGTACCACAAATCCCCGCTCAATTCCAAAGATGCAAATAAAGACAACTTACCAAGGTGAAAGAATAAAGAAAAGTGGCCAAAGCTGTCACCTAAGACTTCCTTTCCTGCAGGGGTGAACTGAACTGCTATAGAAATCTTAAAGTATCCCAGTTAACATTAACTAAAGGTTTGGTCAATAAATTAAAGTTTACAATAAAAGATACTTAAATTTCCAGTATATAAAAATAATATTAAAGCAAATTTATTGGTAAAATATAACATGATTAGCTGGCAGACACAGACCTTAGAATGTTTTTAAAAAAACCTGACTGTTAGCCAGTGACTCTTTAGCATAGAAGTTTGATGACATCCTTCCTAAAAAATGCTGAAGGAAACTTTGCTTCCTCTACAATATTAACGAGGTATGAAGGATCAAGTTATGGTTTGTGAAGAAAAAAAAAAAAGAAAATCAGTATATACCATTTTAGGAAGGCTGAGCATATCAATATTCAGCTAGAATTTTAAGAACTCAATATTTCTTTTTCTCCTCTCCCCACTTCTTTTTGAGTTTTTTGGCCTCTACCACATGATGTCTGGCAAACAGGTTTCATTAAATTAATCACACGGCCATTAATCAATGAAAAAAAATTCTTTTTATTAAAATCAATGTTAAAATATGATTCATCATGAATCTATTTCAGTCAATCTGATTTCTGACTAGTCATATTGATTTGTTACATTAATCTATGCAATTTCAGTCTAAGTCTGGCATATGGGCCAAAATTGATCCTATACAACATATACAATTTGACACAGGAGAGCTGCTTTTTAGGTGTAAGACATAAAGTTTAGCAACAAGCTAATTCATTTTCTGCAGGATTAGCTGGTCTCATCAGAGGTCAGTGAACCTAATTGCAAAAGCAGCTGTTTAATGATGTGGACTGACATCTACTACAGCTATCAAACTCAAGTCCACACTCATCTCACAGCATCTCTGTTAAGCTCTAAACTGAGTTAATAAAATGGGGTTTGGGGAGAAAAACAGTGTTTCACCCACCAACTATCTCCTCTGAGCAGCTAACTGTTGATTCTGAGAAAGAAAATCATCTTGATGAGGCAAGGGTGACAGGATTTCTCTATCCTTGTTTCAGATATATCCAAACATAAATACTTAAATTTGCTAAAATCACAAAATAAAAAAGACATCAAACTATTAGAGAGCATTCAGAGGAGGGCCACAAGGATGAAGGGGAAGCCTTATGAGGAGTAGCTGAGGTCACCTGGTCTGTTCAGTCTGGAGAAGAGGAGACTGAGGCCAGACCTCACTGCAGTTACAACTTCCTCACAAGGGGCAGTGGACGGGCAGGTATCAATCTCTTCACTCTTGTGACCAGTGACAGGACTCGAGGAAATGGCATGAAACTGAGTCAGGGGAGGTTTAGGTTGGATATCAGGGAAAAGTTTTTCACCCAGAGGGCACTGGAAAAGGCTCCCCCTGGAAGTGGCCACAGCACCAAGCCTGGCAGAGTTCAAGCATCTGGACAATTCTCTCAGGCACATGGTGTGAGTCTTGGAGTGTCCTGTGCAGGGCCAGGAGTTGGACTCGATGACCCTGATGGGTCCCTTCCAACTCAGCATATTCCATGATTCTATGATGAAAACCTCCAGAGATTCTTGCTATGCTAAGATTGCTTGGTATTTTTAATTAACATATAAACACCTTTTACACCACATCCATGTTTTAACAACAAAATGCTATCTGCTTTCCAAGCTGTATGTCCTCTTGCTTTCAACTGTGCTCTCTTCAGTAACATCTTTTTCTGTAGCAGGAAGGCACTCTTCTTGGCTTGTCTCCTTCCACAAACAGGAGGAGCTGTGCCACAAAAAAACCCTCATGACACTAAATACTGGAGAGACACAAAAAGCTCAATTCTAGCCTTAATGGAACTGAAGTTACAGAATATTCATCTTCTGTGACAAAACTATCAGGTTAACAGCTCTTGCCAAGGATTTTGTCAAAGAGTTTTAATTTGGAGTCTTACATACATCAGAGCTAACTTTAGGCATCATTAGAAAGCATTTTACATGACCAAACAGGACAAAGCTTAAACATATTCACATATAAAAATATACAGGCTGAGTGTCTGAGGAATAAATTTCATCTCCTAATTGATTTTCACTTAGGATTTACATCTGTGCAAGTAAGCTCAGAATCAGGCCTCATATGTCTAATCTCAACATATTTTCAAGTTGTCCTTTAAACAATGATTAAAGGCCAATTTTAGGCTATTGTCAACATTGGGTAGTAAAAGGCTGACAGTAGCATTTGGCATTTTGTGAGGCAGTGCTCCTCAGTCAATAATTTAGAAGTACTGGTTATTAAATGCCTTGCATGTAGGTGATCTATATTTCTCTCTGCCAGACTAGTCAGCCACCAACCATACCATCAGCTCACCGTGATGTGCTAAAACATATTAACCTTCCTCTGCCTGCATACACCACTACCCTTTCTCATCAGTGGCCTCAGTGTCTAACACCACATACCTTCAACTCACCTAGTCCAGACTTCTCTACATCCCTGTGCATTCACCAGCTTTACCTACTGCTGCCATAAAAACAGATTTGCTGTAGGAAAAAGGTGACTGTACCTCACAAGCAGCAGGACAACCCATTCAGTCTTAGTTCTAGTCATGGTAATCAGGATCTGATAATTACAGCTGAGCAAATATCCTGATGAGAAAAAAAGTCTATCTTTCAAACTTGAGTACTTCCTTTGAAACCTGCCATATTTTTAGCACAATCCCTAGACACTAAAAAAAAAATTCCTATAGTGTTTTACTTCACTGAGAATATCCAATTATTAGTTTGGTGTTGGCAAACAAACAAGCCTTGAAAGTACCTCACAGCAACATGAACTATTAGCAGATTTTGCATTAGTCAGAGCAAGAAAAGCAAATTTTCTTTGAAATGTGAAGAATGGGAGGGTGAAGATCTTTTCTGCAGCTTTATTTTCACATATGAGCATTTACATCACCTGTTCAGCAGTGTTTTGTTACTTTAAAAAGCAATTGCCAGTGGTTTTCCCCAGGTCCCCTGTAGCTCTGTTTGGGATGTACTCAGCAGCTATATGTATTTTGGAAAGCCAAGTGTGATTCAGTAGGAGCAAGAGGTTCCTGTTCAGGGAATTCGGCAAGATCATTTCTTTTGCATAAATTATTACTGGCCAAACAGCGATCTGATTGTGACTGGATGTGAGTTTTTAGGCTATTGTAGTCCACAGCTGTAAGTTAACTACATCTGTTCACCCTGCTACACCCCTGCCACTGAAGTATTTGTTCAGACTGCAAGCCCACAAGCTACTCAGACAAGCAGCACGTGAACACCCTTAATTAAGGCTATCTTTACTTACAACTACAAAGTGCATACTGGGACCAAAGTGACTCACACATCTAACAAACAGCACATACCTTGCAATTACTCAGATATTCCTTTGAAGGCTGTTTTACTGAGGGAGACCATGACAACAAAGCTAGGTCTAAAGAAATATTAAACTTCCACCTGGCTGCCCACTAGAGATGCTAAAAACCTCCTCAGGTTAGAATCCTACTTTTTCAACAGGAAGACATCTCAAGACATCCAAGACAGAGCCCCGACAAATGAACTCTGGGAAATCTAATATCAAGTAAAGACATCCCCCAGACACTCACCCATACTTCTCTTAGAGGTTTCTCTACCCACCATGAAAGTGGAAAAAAAACCCCTAAGTCTCCACCTATGCTTCAGATCCTCAGTTCAAATGCACTTAATCAGCACAGCAAGTCAATTTTCCTGCCCAGGAGTACAACAGTGAAGGCACAGAATCATACTTCATTTTTTGAGACTTGCTCTTAGGCTTTTTCCCTCTAGTACACACTGATAATTCATCCAGGCCTCATTTGGCAGAGCAGTTAATTTCAGAACAGACTGGGAATCTCTGCTAAACTACTATATTTTACCTTGGTACTGTGATGGTTCTGTTCTGGTTAATGTTCTCTGATGACTTCGGAGGTACCAGCAAGAGGGGTAAAAATAAATGAACCCATAGTATTTCAAGAAGCAAAAGAATCAATAACAATGGCTGCATCTAGTTATCAGAGTTAAACTGAAGAACTTCAGTTATGACAATATTTGAAAATAAAATACATCAGTATCACCACTTTCAGAGATGGGAATACTCTCATTTCAAGCTCATGATTTCTGGTCCAGAGGAAGAAAAAAAAGTTACAAGGAGGTTTAGAACTAGTACAGAAAGCTGTATACCAGAAATACACAAGCAAGATTGGGAAATTGGGTGGCACTTCTCCATCAATACTATGTTGGGCTTTTTGTGCTATTTAGATTTTGCATTAAAAAATACTAAAAAATTAAGGGAGTGAAATACAAGGCTCGTTTTCACCAGTCAGCAGGTTGATTATTTAAAGAAACAAAACAGGTTCTTGTTTTTCACCTGCATGAGAAAGTTTGAACCTAAAATCTGTATTAGTGCCTGAAAAGACAAAATTTTTTCACACAGAATAAAAGAAGGTAGGAAGATTTTAGATGCAAGGAAAGTTCCATTAGCTTCACAGGTCTGTATGTTTTCACTTCACTGATGTTTTAAAAAGAAATATGCATTTACCAGAGATAAGCCACTAGAACTTTTGTGTACTTGTACAGTAATAAATGAAATTTAAGTGGCACTCTAACATACAGAATTTACCCTTCAACCAAAGAGGTGACCTTGGGATAAAAGAATAAACAAAAAGAACAGAAAAAAATTAGTATTCTCTTTTCAAATTAAATATAGATCCAACGTGTCTCCTAAGTCTAAGTGCACAATATGTACAAGTTAAACAAAGGTTGCTGTTACAGTATATCCCATATGTGTAACAGGAAACATCCCTGTATGTCACACAGCAAAATTATTCAGGTGACTGCAAACACCAGGGGCTAGTCTCTCACCTGATGTAAACAGCACATGGCTTTGATGTTAAAGGACCCGTGCAAATTTACACCAGCTGTGCATGTGGCCCTTGCTGTGCAAACCACATATGCGTGTAGTTTTATGGACTGAGCCTGATTAATGTTTTGTAAACCCCTCCATGCATCAGACTCCTTTAAATTGCCCTAGGAGCTGTTTTGGTAAAAGTCAAGGGTGCAAATCTTTTGCCAACAGTATACCCCATTTTACCAACTGTAAACACAATACAGATAAAAATGTGCTCTACAAAGTTTTTGTAACACTGCAGAATGAGAATTCCTCAGCAGACAGCAATTTAAACATTTCACACAAATTCTAATTTTAGTGAAAATGATCCATGTATGGCTTCTAATAGTGATCATATTTATCTCAACAGAAATACAGCACAGCTCTAAGCAAGAAAGTACTGCTAGTGCTTTCCTGTCAAAGTGCATTGTTATGCTTGCATATATTGTAGCACTAAATGACCTTCTTAAATATGTTCCTCACAATGTCTTCCACTGCATTTTCTTCAGAACACACTTTAAAGCCCACACTCACAATTGTGTTGCACCAGCCTTTGGCAAAAAGCTGGTTCAACAGGAACCAGGGAGGAACAGCTGTAACATTCTACCTGCTCTTTCCCTCTAATCCTCTAATTTCTTCTCTCTCTTCCTTTCAGTTAGAGAAGCACTAGAGTAGTTTGTTTGTTCACCACACTGCCAGATTTGGTGCAATATTTTATGAAACTTCTCTTACTTTACCAGCAGAGGGATCTTAAGAAGGAAAAATGAAAACTTCCATGATAATCCCCATTACTGTATCCAGGTAAAAAAGTCATAAAATCTACATTGTAAACTTGCACAAAGCAATGTAAGCAGCTGAACATGATTGTCATTAACTCCATGAAGAGACTGCACCACTCAGACCTGGCTGAAGCATTTTTGGTGTAGATCATCTCACCTCATTATGTATTTCTTCTACTTGCTTCACAACTGCAGCTTCCAGTGATTTCAAAGATAAAGCCATTGAATCAGAATCAGTCTGTAAATTCTGGAGTGCCAGTTCACATTGTCCAAATATGTATTCCAATGTTCCTCTAGAACACTATAAAGATACAACAAAAATTTATATATAGCCACTTCAGAAAATATGTACTTCTCAAATATATTGAACAATTTGCTTCTGAAATAACCAAAGCAGAACAGTAACAAAAGTGTAAAGCTTCTTGAATTGTATATATAGTTATTGATATAAATTATGCTGAAGCTAGCTTTTCTGCTTATTCAATCCTCAAATGCAGAGGACACAATTTAAAGCATACTCATGCCTAGTCTTGGTTGTTCTGATCTCCTAAAGGCCTTTTTTTCTGCCAGTGGACACTGCTGGTGTGTGTTTTGAGTATTTCTATCTCATCATGAATTTCACCTTTCAACTAGGACTGGAATATGAATACAGCAAAACAGCTGTAAAACATTTCAGATAAAAAGCAGTTTCCATATTTCATCAGCAATCCATGAGGTGTGATGTAGCACTTTCTGAATTCATATCTGACATGTCTATGTGGGAGTTTAGGCAAACTACCAATACAGAAGCAAGTGGGCCTCAGTACAAAGCTAATCAAAAAGCAGTTGTTCAAGAAAACAGTTTGAGTCATAAGCATAACATGAACCACAAATCTGGATAACACACCATGATTTTGCATATAAGGTACCAGAATATTAGTTTTACAAAGGACCAAACAGCAAAACATTTTTGATACTTACATCTGCCACTCGATGAGTTGAGCTGAATCGAGGTGATAAACCAGCCAGAACACAGTGCTGATGTGTCATATTGAGATCATCTAGGGACAGATTAGAAAACCTTAAGTACAGGAAAAAATTATACTTAATAGAAGTTAATCTGGTTGAATATGAATTAAGTACACTACTTTTTTCTCCAGTGCTTAGATAATTCAGTCACATCTTCCTAAATACTTCCACTACCCCTTTCAGTGTCCATTCAGTGTGGCATGTTTTATTTAGCTAACACAGAATTAGACATATTACATTTTGATTTGCACCTTTATTCAAACCCTTGGCAAATCTTTCACTGTAGAGTTCTGCCTTGGAATTGCTTCCAACTGCCTCTAATCCTTTATGAATCTTAGAAAGAAGCCTGTAATTTTAATTTAAGAGTTTACAATTCATCTAAAACTCTAATCGTACAAAAATAGTTGAAGCTTCATGGATTGCATGCCTCAGAGCACATTAAAAAATACATTTTAGGTCTTAAAAGATTACGGTAAAGATTTGCTTTCTTTTTCTACTAAATATATATTAACTGAGAAGAAAAATCACTCTTTGTTGAATTGGCCATTGTCCATTTGGCAGTAAAAGCCTTTTATTCAGATACAGAACACTATACCCAGATTACTGTTCTAGTTTTAGAGCCAAACCAAAGCTGTTACATTCTTCGGTCACCCGTGTCGGAACTACCATAGCGCTCTCGTGGGTTCTCTAAAACACAACACACGTGGAGGCAACATCAGTTTTAAATGACTAAGCACTGACTGGCGAGGTCTGGAAAACCAAAACGCTGCCTCTTCAGCATAATGCATCACGAAAAGTAGACGTATATAAAAGCAGACGTATATCTGTCCATCCTGCTTTGGAAAACTGCAGGCAGGCCAGTTGTCTGTTGGACAGTTCTCCTGAATTTGCGGTGAGGTCAGAGCCAACATGGTCTTTCCTGTCACAAAACACTGGGACCTTACCTTGCCACCACTTCTGGACAACTGTGGCAGGGATATCTCATTTTAATATCTGTTACAGAAACAAAAACTTATTTGAACTGTATAATGCATATGAGAAGTGACTTATTATTTTAAATTACCATTAACATCAACTTAGCAATGTATTTAGTAGTTTCAAGAATTGTCTCACAATCCTTTCTCTTTCTAAAAAAAATTCCACATGCATGCTTAAAAGATGCATATGCCAATTAACTAATTGCTAGATAAGAAAGAAGTTTTGAGAATTGGACTACAATTTTCTGCTTATATGACTGTTCCTCTCCCAAAGCTTTCCCACGGCTATGAAAAATGCTGTCGCTTGCACAGAATATTTTTCTGAAGTCTCATCAGGCTTTTTGAACGTTTATAAATTTTAAAACACTATGAATTTTCCTAATTTAAAATAGTAATTCCAGAGAACAATCAAGAAAAATTAATAAAGTCCAATACATGCTAGAATGCTATTTTGCTATTTTGCAAGGCCTCTGAAAAGTTGGTAACCAACACAGAAAAACCTAAGGGTAAGTAGAGGTTAAGGGACTTGCCAAAATTTGCATGGAAGTTCTGTACAGGAAGTGGGTTTACAGCTGAATCTAATGCCATAGATTTAACAGCTGACCACTCCTCTACTACTGGATGCAGACTATGATTCTCTGTGTGGGGCCTCCTTACCAGCAAAAATTCTCAGTGATTTTACTGCCATTTAGAGATAGCAGATACATTTTGGAATTTGGATGCTGCATATTCTATTTTAAATGGTGGAAGCAGGTTCACATTATAGATCTGTCTCTCCCTCCCCTGTACTGACATCTATCAGCCTGGTTTTCTTCTCAAAGATGTCCCTCCCAGAACAGAACCTCAGCACAGTCCTCTCTGCTGCTTCAAAGTACTGCCAGTTCCTTCCTTTTCTCTCAGTCCCTGATCCTGCTCTGTCCACACCTCCACTTTCTTCTAGACAGCTGAACTTCCTGGGCTCCACCAGCAGAAACACTGAAAGCACTGTGCTTACACAGCCCTTATCAAAAGAACAGGCTAATGGATATGTCTATACATTCAAATAACATACATACAGTTAACTCATTCTACTACTTAACTAATTATTAGAGCACCAGTGAGGTGAGGAGCCAAAGCACTCTGAAACAATGACTGTACACCCATGTCACTGCAGACTATTAAGTCATAACAAATACAAGGTAGAAGGAAAAAGAATTCTTAGCCAAACCTTACTTAAGGGAGTGGGGACTAAAGGTCCAAAACTTATTACTTGGAGGTAAAGTACTTCCCAGGAAAACACAAACCACAATGGAAAATGGTTCTCAGAATTATCAACAGGGGTTTATACAGTCTTTTCTATCTTCTCTCAACTGTTCTTCCTGAACTTTTTAGACATTTGCCTTTTCATCATCTATTTCATGAAGCAAATAAAAAGTACAGCGATGTTTAAACCACTGTCAAAAGTTTTAATATTCTAGCCACCACAAGTATCTACAAACAGAAGTGAAAGGGACTTTTGTTATTAGTTTTCTTAACTACCATTAACAAGTAAAGAATTTTCTTTTTAACCATGTTACAGTGCAATTTTCAAAGTACTAAAATGCTTTTCCACCATTTCCATTTTACTTGTATCCAACTGCACACAATGCTTTAACAGGACAAAATCTAACAAAACTAATTTTACTGCAGATGTATCAATAAAAAGACCAGGAAGGTATGTCTCCTTCCTAAGAAATTATGGGTCAGTGGAATATTCCTTTCATAACAGAAAGCTAGAAGGATGATCTTTCCCTAACTAAGAAATATTTTTAGTTTTTTGCACAAACAAAATACAATTAATTAAAAGCTAAATAGTAAATTTTAAAATTTAAAAATATGTGTCTGAGATTTGCCAACCTTCATGATCAACGTTTGGTAACGACAAATACATTCCTGAAGTTCTAAGTCTTAATAGTAAGGAATACACCATTTGGATTAAATGTGGACTCAAAAAAAAAAAAAAGGGAGAGGGGAGAGGTAAAAAACTCCAACACATTCAAGATGCTAGAGAGCAAAGAGGGTTCAAGTTAGTTTGTGAAAATAGCAGCAGATTAAATATCTAGAAATAGTTTAATGAGTCATTATATACATGTGGAAGCGCTTCCATTAAATACTTATCTTTAACCACAAGCCAACCTCTGCAATGTGTGCACCCTACTTCTGGTTGGTTAGGAAAATGATTTTTTGATGCTTCTCGAACTATAATTTGCTAGGGGTGGGAGTGGTATAAGATTCAAAGTTCATCTTCATGCTGTTTTAAAACCCTAACCTTCAAGCAAGAGCTTGATCTATGGGAAACAGCTGCAGAAAAGTAAATCTGCCTTTGAAAGAGTCCAGAATGTATTTTTGTTAGGTATGTTTTGAAGTCATGGTAGGAAAATTAGTGAAAATTGTAAATCTGCTTGCAAATCTGGTCATGTCTAACTCAAAGATTAGGGGAAAGATTCCAATTTAATAGTAGGACCATGACAACCCTAGTTAAGCATGCTCTAGGACAGAGCAGATGGGGCCCTTTGCTCACCTCCACGCGTTTTGGATTTATTGCATGCACCCAACACGTTTCATATTAGACACCCTTTGACTGTGTACTTGAGACAGCAGGGTTCAGTATGCACTTCCTCTGCAGACCAATATATTATTCTAAATTGAGCTAAAGTGTTTCCGTTTCATGAGTGATATAAAGTTCAGATTTGAGTTTTTAGGCAGCAGACTTGCAGTCATTCACCAGACTTTTTTTCTTATTATTACAGAAAGCCTTAAAAAAATTATTTTAAAAAATCTGTCTTACTGAAAGTAATTTTGAGTTTTGATTGGTTTTGCCTAAACCCCCCCATCCCTTATATTATTGTAACAGCTTAATGGAAGAATGGATTCGGTCACCTCATGTTTAGGATTAACATGCATTTAAATTTCAGCTCACGATTTCATCTGAAGAGGGCTGCTGAGAAGGCAGATGTCAATTTAAATTTTAAGACATTTTACTAAATTTCTACCCGGAATAACAAAATCCATTTTATAGAGCCAATGAAGAGGGGAACATAAACATTATTAAATGTCTACTAGAAATGCTAAAAAAACACCCCTGTTTTTCTTTGTTACTTTGCTATACCCATTGATCTGGATTTACAAGTTACTGTAATTGTACATTACTATTACCACACTTTTTTATATAAGATTTGTGTGTAGTACTCGGGGTATTACAGGTACAGGACTTGATAGGACCGGACTTTTAATTATAAGCAACATTTCAGCACTTTACAGCATCCATATAAAGCAGTAAGCACTGCACCATCTCAACAACTGGAAGAACAGACCTACAGAGTTACTAAGTCTTCTGTTAGAGTGGATGAGTCAATGGTAGTCAGAACCAATCCTACCAGTCCGATATATCAATCAGCCTCTGTACATCAACAGCTCCAGAAGCTGCAGTACTCTTAATGTTCTATTTTCTAGATGTCTTACTTACTGCTGCCACTGCTTTTTAAAATGCATTTTTTTAATGCCAGCAAGAAGACTCTGCTTACTGAAAATGAGGGTCTGGAATATATTGTGTACAAATGCACGAGAGAAAGGGATCTAAAATTTTCTTCTTTTATTGCCAAGGGATTTTTTTTTAAAAACAGAGCTTTCCTATTTTACCTTTTAGATGGCATCCTCAAGGTGCCTCCTCTTAAAAGTAATTTCAAAAAAATCTGAGCAGAAAAAAGTACACTAAAACAATATACGTCCACTTATACGTCCACATACGTCCACAATATACGTCTTTCACTTCAAGTGAAAATGATAAAGGCAGTTCTGCTGCACACAGTAACCTAATAAAAGGGCCATTTTGGAATACCCTCTTAGACTGTGTAGAATTTTTTTTTCAAGTAATTGAAAAGAAATACAAAGACTACGGAAACACAGAAGAGATTAACAAAACACCTGGCCTACAGAGCTCAAATCTGTAGCTCTTCACAAAGTATTAATAAGAAAGTGATTTACTCTTCATCTTCAAAGGAATGTTAAATATATCCTTTGTTTCCAATCTAAACAGGCTCACAATGTTACGTATTAAATAAACTAATTTTCTGAGCCACCCTTCATAGAGCATTCCTGATAGTACTTCAGTTACTGCATTTGAATTCCATTGGGGAAATAAAAAATGCCCTTATGATCTGGTAACTCAGTCAACTACAACCCACAGTATTTTTCAATCAAAATACTGAAGTTATACCCCCTCTTTTATTAATCACCTTCTTATTCTGTTGCCCAGCATAGCTGTGTATGCACAAACTTTCCAGTCAGGAAGGATTAGATAAGAAGTTTACTTGATGGCTTAGATGCTATTGCACAAAAATAGATTAACAATAGCCTAAGAATGTTTAGCTGCCACTTCACTCTCTCCTTCTGTATCCTCACAAATACAGAAAAGGGAGGTACATCCAGACCACCGTGCCAAAGGATCTCACATCTTAACACTTGATCTGTTCATGTCTGAACACGTTTAAGAGCACAGTCAGTACAGGGCTTTCACGCAAGATACCTCACTGATGACAGTGCACAAGATCTGATGAGGTAACTAAGAACACAGAATGGTATATATTTTTTAAGATGGCCAACAAATGTACTGCTTGTTGTAAGTAAACTGTTTTCATCTTTGTTGGAAGACGAAAGGGAAAGTTGAAAAGACTCTTCTGCTCATCAAGTTGGGAGTGACAGGTCATTCTAGGGACATTCCATGGAGTTTACCTTCCAAGGCACAAACACAAACAGGCAACAGTGCAAGTGCTCTCAGTCTTCAAAGGTGACATCTGTCAAGCCAAGACACTAACCAGGCAAACGTGATGTTGTCAAAAGCCTTGTTCTTGTTTTGTTTGATTTGTAACCAAATTTATTTAAACAAAAAGTTATAACCAAGAGAAACACAAGCCAAAAGAAAAAGCAACAGATTTTGTGTCAACAAACCTTAGGAGCAGTTCTCACTTCGTTTCTTTCCATGGAAAAACCTTAGTGCGTGAGCTCAGCTGCTCAAGTAAATTAACTCAATTTAATTTTCTTCTTTTAATCCTCTATGCTTGAGACACTGAGACTCTTAGAGTAAGGCAGCTCTGTTCATTATGATCTTAGTATAATCCCACTACTAGAAAATAGCATGTTTGAATATAGGCATGGAAAAGTGTAGCAGAAGGACAGAAGTGTCAGGTGTAAAACTGGTGACTAATAAAACATCCACAGATTGGCATAATGATTGAAACTTCAAGAACCATGGTACAAGAAAACTTTAAGACTGCTACATTCACAGCTTACATAATACAGGTGCCACTCTATAAACCACGCTGAAGGACAGAAATTTATTTGTTGAACATAACAGATGCAAATGCTCACAGTTACTCAGAAAAACTGCATTAAGAATACAAAAACCATCTAGAAATACAAGGATGGGACAGATACGGTGCAACTTCTCACAAGATCTGAGGAAATTCTGGTTATGGCCTGAAGCCTGTCTTCGACTAGTCTACTAATTCTGACTAAAAAACAGATAGAAAAGGCACAAAACCCCTATTTCTTTCTTAGTTGTGAAGTGAAAGAAACATTAATAAAAAAATTCCCTCAAAATACTCTGGAAGTAGGCAGGGAAGAAGGAATTTATTATATACCCTAGCCAGATTTCACATCTTTCTAAATAAAGCCCTAACTGAAAGGAAGGTGTGTTAACTTACTTAAATATAAATGTAATTTTCTCTACTGTCAACAGAAAGTTTAACTTCTTAGCACTTGAAAATTACCAAGCATCAAGTAGAAGTCTCCTTGGTGAAGTGGTATTGCTAATCCAGGTGTCTCAATGTCCCACGCTACCTTCAAGCCTACGTGCCAAACAGCTGGGTCTCTTCCTTTCAGTTCTTGTTCATTGCTTTCTCCCACACCTGAATCTTGAGAGAGAGAGAAAAACACCACAAACATGACAGACAGGGCAAGAATCATAAAATATAAAATCTTGTCTAATAATACAGATTTAAAGATATCCCATATTGGTACAATCTTAACAGGCTTAAAGATTCTATAACCTCCATTTGGTATAATCATCATCTCCAAATTCACAAGTATGCAATAGGTAAAAGTAAAAAAGAAAAAAGCCATATGAGATCAAGAATTTTTTTTGCAACCAGATTTACCAAGATGAAAACTTTAGGTTAACTAAAATGTAAAGGTAAATCAAGCCAAGGTTTGTAGTGGACTTGAGGTTTTCTGAAGTTCTCAAGCACATGTAAGAGGAGTTTTCATTAAGCTTCACTCAATTTAATTTGTTTCATTACTGAAACTATAAGCATAGAAGAAAAAAAACTAAAAATGCAGTAACACTGATATAGCAATAGATAACTTCTGAAAGAATTTCAAGTCATAAACTACCAAAGCATTTTATGAGCAATTTCATTTGTGTACATACTTGCAATTTCAGTAAATCATAAACTGAGACAAAGTAAGGTGAAATAATGGTTACAAAACACAGACTAGACCAAAGTTGAGCAAATCTTGGAATCATATCTGTCATTCTTTTCTCAAAATTATTAGTCAAACATGCTAGATAACATGTGCAATAGCCAATGAAGCTTCAATACATTTGTCACAACACTTTTCTTATCATTAGGCAACACGAACATGTTGAGCTTGGGGAAAAAATAATCCACTGCATAGAAACAGTATTTAGAGCTTAATCCCTCAGAACTATTTTCATAAGCTTACTTCACTGCAGTATAAATTGAAAGATACAGTCAGCACTTATAACAAGGTATTTGGGAGCTATGGTATAACAGTTTTAGGGCTAAAGTAACAGAGCATTTTGACAGGGAGGATGAAGTTTTAATAAGCAGTTGGCACAGAACTACAGTGAATGGTTAGAAGTGAACTATGTAACATGCCTAATTCTGGCTTACAAGTTAGTAACTGTGTGTGTCCATTTCACTGTCCACTTGAAATGTGCTTTCACGTAATAAGTTTTAAAACCTTTCCCTTCATTTAATTCTAGAAGAAAAATATTGAACACATATAGCTCTTACTAGAATAGGCACCCACAAAACGCGGCCTTGAACTCACACTTTCAAAATATTCATGTCACTCCTCTCACATGGTTACTACACTGCTTTTTTAATTGGGGGTTGCCCTTGGAAAATTATGACAATCTATTAGTTATTATGCCAATTAAATATTGTCTATATTCAGGAAGCAGAGAGCAAAAACCTTTTGAAGAGCCAATCTAAAAAGTTCTTAAGTTAAAAGTCTTACTGTAAGTTTAGTCCCCAAATTCCCTCCCTTCACTGCTGCAGCTCTCAGCCAACTGAAGCTTTGGCTTGGGAGCAAGTCTAGGCCCTTCTATCAAGGAGCACACAAATGAGAAAACAAGAGCTAGCAAATACTCAGAAAAATCAATACTAAACTCTTCAAGGGGCTTTCATGTTTTCTACCCTCTTCAGATAAATCGTAACTTAATTTAAGAAAAATGTTTTCTGAAAACTGCAAATAGGATGGCTTTCAAGGCATTTTTAATGCAATACATCATGGATATTATGAAAAGAAGTAACCTTTCTGGGTTAACTCTCTCTGTTATTCTGCTTTCCCATTCACTTTGGCAGCAGCACTGTTCACAATATGGCACCAATAAAATATAGAACTACAATCAGAGACAGCAATTTCAATCAAAGTTTCCTGGGGTCTCCTCATAAATCCAGCACCTTTGGAATGTGCTCGTTAAAATGACTTATTTTTTGCAGTTTGATAAATTTTTTATTGCTTAAGTACTGAGTTCAAATGCAGCTCACAGTCTCCTTTTCTCTATATTCTCAATTATTGCACCTTATAATTATCAGCAGCAATTGAAACTGATTGCTCCTACCATGTCATTTTGGTAACAAATGGAAGCAAGCTGCTACTTGCTTTTAAATGCACGCTACTCTGAAAGTGAGAGCAAGGGAAGAAAAGACACCTTAACATTTGTGGCATATCCCCAGGTAGCACTGACAAACTTTTACATAAAAACAAGTTGTTATTAAATTCTCTATGACACCTCAAGCATGACTGAATGCTGTATATTTATTGATATAATTACGGTTCCCATTTAAGTGAAAACATTTGGATGCATCTATATCATATGTATTTGACAGTAAATCATATGGATCTTGCACATACCCAGCACCTTAAGAACACAAGTTAATTTTGAAGTAAACCATACAGAAATGGTCAAATACAACAGTACTTAGTGGAAATACAACAAAACTATGTTCAAATTTGAATTCTGGTCAGTAAAGATTTATAGACTTTGGCCTGTAAAAAAACCTTTATGCAGGCATCCCAAATGAAATGGTGCAATCAGGTAACAAGCTCATCACAACATAACAACAATACCTCATCAAACCTGCAATTATGGTAGAACCATGAAGGAGAGAATGTAACTTCTACAGAAAACTGGCCACAACATTACACTTTTAACTAGGCAGCTCAAATTTCAGAGATGTTCCAGCTCTAAGAACTGACCTTATCACGTTTTGGTCACGGTTAGGTTCAGAACAACATGAAACTTATTTTCCTGGAACTAGTTTGGTTATTGTTCCATGGCACAGAAAGTGGTTTTGAAAGGTTTCTTTGTTATTTAGCACCAAAATCTGGAGAGTTTGAGATTTTTTTGACACTCTGAAACCTAAATGTTCTTTATTCAAGTCAAGCTGTAATCTTATGCATGATTTCTTAAGACAAGAGAATCACTGCCAACACATTGCCAAAAAAGGACTGAAAGCATCTCCTCTGTCATTAAATCCAACTGACCACTGTTACAGAGCTACAGAAAAAAAGGTTGGCTTTTTTTACAGATTTTTTGATTTTTCCAGAACTTAAAAGAATTTAGGCACATGTCCCTGAATTAATCAAATATGTAAATTATTGCTGTCTTTCAACAGCAATTTATATATGTTGTATGCAAGAAGTGGAAGAAGCAGAGCATGCTTTGCTTCTTAGCAGCTGGTGGAAAGAATAAATATCTGCCCAGAGTTATTTCTTCTACCTTATTACTTGAAAAGCCATAGCATAAGAAGTTAAACTGTACTAACATTTTAATTTTTTCTTGCAAATGACATTCACAAAACCAAAAATCCTAACATTTGCCAACAATGTTCTTATCAATTCATATTTGGAATATTGTGTTCAGCTTTATCAAGAACAAAAGCACTAAAATAAGAACAAAGAATATTCTGTCACCCCTTCATTCCTGAAGGAGAGGCTGTATTTGATCAAATCAGTGAGAACATGTTTAAAAGAACCCCCACAATCCACAACAGTCAATTCAAATGATGATTTCTCTTTAGATAACAGGGATTCAAATCTACTATTGTGAAAGTAATTGGATCATTAAAAATTTGTGATTCTCAGAATGTAATTCCAACTGGCCAGAAAGTTAGAGATATGACCATGCCACACAATTATTCATTTCTTAAGAAGTGATACATAATTTCCTAAATACCATTTCTGTTATTTCAACAAGCAATATTTCTATAATATTACTGACACTAGAAATCATTTAATATAATTGGTCTCATCCTGCACAGATGTCTACTCCATGACTTTTATCCATTAAGCAGTACATAAAGAGGGTTATTGGTCAACTACAAAGTTAGACTGACTTCAATTCCAAACAACTCTTGTAGTTTCAGGATTTTTTTTTCTAACATAGTGAGGAAACACACATCTGTAGTGAATCTCAATTATTTTTATTCACAATTCAATGAAACAGCCATCATTAGGTTTAGTGCTAGGATGCTGCTTCTAACACCACAGAGTGAAAAAATACAAAAGAGAAGTGTGCAAAAGAAACAAGCATAAAAGCTCCTTCAAGATCAGAATTCACTGCAACCAACTGTTTGTTAAACCTTTCAACATCACCTTGTCAACCACCAGTGCCAGTTGTTCCGAAGTTCAAGAGTTAAACAGCAAACAGGCCTTATAGACAAACTAGATATGGTAAAGAATCCAGAGAAAACTACTTATCCAACCTCCAACACAATCTGTGGGAAATCCAGATAACAGAAAGATGGACACACTTCAAGTGATCACATTCTTTTCCACCTCCTTTAAGTTAGTAACTGAAACAAGTCTCTACTTCAAAGAACATCTTTAGAACCAACTAGTGCTCTGCTAAGTAATAAAACTTCCTGCAAAACTTAAAATGACCTGAGGGAAAGCTGGTCATTAGGAAATTTTCATGGATAAAATCCAATTTTTGAAAATGCCCTTATTCTACTGGATTGCAATTCACTTTTATAACTGCGGCAGGAAATAAAAATGGGTTATTAGCTTACTATATTAAAATCCTGAATAAGTTTTTACCTTAATGCTCTCAGGTGATAGGATATTTGTAAGTTAATGTGTGTTTAAAAAAGCTGAATTAGTCGAAATTTGAAATTCCTGTTTCTTAGTAAATTCTGAAAGGTAAATTAATGCTGAATATTGTTAGTGACAGTATAACTGAACACACATTCAGTAACCTATTCGGTTCTGCATATGCACCATGACTGCCACTCATGCACTTTCATGCAGCACACACACTAAAAGGAAACCTCTCAAATTTTTATGAGGGTCTGTTCTTATCACTTGACAACCTATTCTTAGCCTAGTGTAACGCATAAAGCAAATATTATTCAGATGAGCATCAAGCAAAATGTTTACCTTGTTTTGTTGTTAGAAATGTAACTCATTTGAGGTTGCTTTGAAACAATTTGACAAAGGAAACAAGAAAATGATACCGATTAGAATATCAGCTTGTTCCAATATCTTTATGTTGGTGCCTAAATTTCTTTTCTGGCATATTAAAAACTGCTTCTACTCCAATTAACACTGATCAAAGTTTCAAACATTAAATTTTCATTATGGCATCAAACAGTAAAGAAGTGAACAAAAAAATAAGTGGTTTCAATTACAGCAGTATCTGTTTTAACACTATTTAATCAAATAAGTAGGTGCCTAACAATTAATGATATAAAAATGCAAATTAAAGTAAAAGAAAACCATATAACCTGAGCTGTGCATCTCTAAACAGTCTGACAAAGAGCTGCCATAACACAGTAAGACTGCCTGACTCCTAGGGCTCCTGCTGTTCAAAATTTGACAACCTGGGGATTCCGCACTGGCAGCAGGGTAGATCAACACTAGCCATGAAGCTCTGGAAGCCTGAGCTTCCACATGCTAAAGGCTGCCACAGATCCTCAGTGCTTGGAGTACCTCAGAGACCAGTGAGAATTTGAGGAATTGAGAGCTGACAAAAAAAATGGGCAAGACCTAGCAGAAAAGAGAATCAAGTTGGTTTCAACAAAAATAAACGTGCTTAATGTGCGTGTGCACTTCCCACAGAATCAGTGCTTTCTCCCAGAAAATTACTAATCTATCTAAGCTACATTTTCTAAGGAAAAATTGTTCCATCAAAAAAACTCTGACCATATCTACTCTTTTTATTACGTACTCTGTAATGATTCTGTGACAGTCATTATACATCACAGTGAGAACTCAGTGCTAACTCGACACTAAATGAATTAATGGCGTAAGTACTAATCAAAGATATTGGCAAAAAAAGTAAATATATTTATGGAAAATAATAAGAGAAGTCAAGACATGATTCTACACAGATGTCACAACAATTCTCAAAAAGATGTTGAGATTCCTCTTGCTTTACAGTTATGGAGAGCTCAGTAAGACATATGGGAAATACTGGAAGTCTCTGAACTGAAGAAACCACTGAAGTGATACGCAACTGGAAAGAATAATATTATAAACACTGATAAGCTTATAACTACAAGCATTGGAAACCTGTGAACAGAAAATCAGAAGATCAAAAAAAGACTATTTATTTCTCTACAATCAAGTAGACTGGCCCCTCCTCTTGGATGTGCTGGGCACAAAACTTCAGCACACACAAGTATTTACTGTCATTTCAATTACAAAGCCATGCTCATAAGCTATAAACAGGATGCATTTCCTCCAATTTACAAAGAAGCAGGTCATTGCTTCAGGGATATACAGTGACAACCCCTCCCTGCACACAGACAGATGAGTGAACTGTTTGCACACAAAGCAGGACATTTCTTCACCAGGCTCAGGAGCCACGCCAGGCACCTCAAACTCCCTCTCAGGTTCAAGAACCTAACCTGAGCCACGCTCAAGGGCCATAAGTGGAATTTAATCTTGTTCAGATCTGACTTCATAAATAATTTTCCTCCCAAAAAAACATCTCTTACACTGTCTCCAGTTACACTGAGGTTTTAATATTGCCACCTCCTGCCAAGGGACTTCTTTCCTCCCCCCACCCGCACCCCATATTGGAGCAAAACCAGAAAAAATTTAAGTTGTATTTTTTTTTTTTTTTTTTGTAAATCTAAATCAATTTATTCACTGGAAAGATCTTCGTTTCTTTGTTTTCATGTCTATTTTCAAACCCTCCAGAAAAAAATTACAAACTTTTAAATGGAAGTATATTTATGAAAAAATCTTGTATGTGGCAAAAACATTAACTGTGCATAGATATCAAAATAATTTTTAGTCTAAATGTATAAAATATGTCTTTATACCCCCATCAATCAAATCTTCCACAGAATTTACAGTGGTTTTAAAACACCATAATTTTTACCTATTTAACTTGCTGAATAAAAGAAACAAAATCAACTGACGAGTTATGGATAAACATAGCAGCTTTCATATTTGTTGACTTATAGCTCTCTTAACTTAAAGGGACTCACTTTTTTCCCCTCCATAAGCAAATTTTATGTTAAAGTAAAATGTTTTTAAGCATATTACAATAAATCCTCACACACAGTATTATTAAGTTTCTTTAACTTAAAATCTTACTGCAAAAATATTCATCTACAGTCTTACTGGGAAAAAAACAACGTATTTACTGGACATAAAATACCAATGCCTTTGACAAACAGGGCAGAAAAAAGTTTATGAAGAAAATTACACTTTTACTTGTCAGGAAATCTCTTTTATTCAGCTTGCTACACCAGTTGATGTTTTATGTCCAGGAAAAAGTAAATAATATGACTTCAGCTGTACATTAAGTAACAAAGTGACCCATAGTTTCAAAACTAATAACAAAACCAATAAGAGAATGCACATGAAAGTATAAACTATCATTTTTACATCAAAGCCTTTAGCCAAAACCTACCGAAGTCAACGTGAATTCTTGCCATGTTCTCAGGCAAACATCAAAGGATTTTTGGAATAACAAAAAATCCATTGTGAGTTATGAAGCATAATGGAGCATTTGCAAATTCAAATCAAGTGTCTAAATTCTAATCTTATGCCCTGCAAAACTGGGAGTCACTAAAAGAAATCCAAAGCCTGTCAGATAACAGTTCTTTTAACAGAAAATGTCCACCCTTCCCAACTACAGAAATGTTGGCAAGTCCCATAAAACATGCGTTAACACTACAGCATGCCTAGACAAAATGCATAACTTCAAAATAAATATAGCAATACTTCTATCCAAAACCAACTGAAAATGATCTTTCCAAAGAAAGAAGAGTAGTAAAAACAGCATAAAGTAGAAGCAAGTCTGTATATGACAAATAACACCATAAAAATGGTGATCTCAACTACACTGAAACATTTTACAGGACAGAAAACGTGCTCATGCACTAACCTGAAAAAGGAATTTGACAGATTTTGATTTCCTGGCTCTTAGTCAGGAAGTTAATTACACCAATTTTTAAAGCTACTTAGAGAACAACTGCTAAGCCAGTAAACACAGGTATATTTTGTACAGGTTTTAGTAAAAATAAAGATAAGGCTTAAACACAAAAGGTACCACAACGCATTCAGAAGCGCATGACAAGCCCAGACTGGCATGCAGGTGTGCTTATGCACATACACACAGGGAAAGAGAAAAGGGGTTCAGGGATTTAAGATAATTATACGACTGGTCAGCTCCCATCACCCACCTTCACAGCTGTAACTGTACACAGCAACCGTCGACCTTTCAACCAGATTCTCGTCGTGGTGCCAGCTCACTGCCATGTTCCCCATTCCAAAATAAGGTTCTTGTTTCAAGTACAGCATTTGCAGTGGATCCATATAATTTAATAAAGTCAGGTTATAAGATGTTCTGTTCTTTAGACTTATGGAGTCATCCTCTGGTACACAAACACCGCTTTGATCTTTTGAAACAGACCCTCGCTCCGTAAGAGAAGTAGCAAAACTTTGCTCCCTATCTATTACAGTAGTATCTTTAATTTCTTTGGTCTCACATAAATTTTGTCCTTGTAATGTCTTGACTGCTTCAATATGCAAGTAGTCATTAAGTCTGATTAATGCTTTACAAGCATCATGTATCTGAGGACTGCAATATTTTATATCATAACCTTCAGTAGGCCAAGGAACTGTAAACAATCTTGTGTTCAAGTACTTGTAAGTGCATCCTGGGTTTCCAATTAATATACGAGACACTGGAGTAAGGAAATCTTTTCCTTTGATCCTTACAAGATCTTGAAAGAAACAATCGTGTTCTCGCAAGGTCAGAAAGCCTTTTTGTACCATTTGATGGAGCTCTTCAGGTACTGTCTCAGATTTTCTGAAAATCAGCTTGGAATATTTGGTCTTCCACTAAAGAAGAAAAAGACAAAAACACCAAACAACAGAAATAGGAAGACAATTATTCTTTTTACAAGAATCAAAATAGTTCATATATTGAAAAAGAGACAAGGTTAAATTGTCAAGTTATCAAGCATGAGTCTAGAATATAGTGAAGAAACAAATGCCAGTATTTTTTAATTTATTTCCATATATCAATATATTGTACACACTGTGGATATGTACCAGTGGCCCGTAACCAGAGAGTATCAATCAATCAATCAATCAATCAATCAATCAGAGGATTCTGGCAGAAATTAGTAGAAGATATAAGCTCATCTGATGAACCTGTAGATAATGCTGCCTTTACATATACAAACAACAGGTTACCAAGCAGTGAAAAAGCAACTCTTCTTTTTGCAGTGGTTGCAAAGACCATTTTGTTTCATTCTGATGCACAGAATTCTAGAGGTCTACGTGATAAACTCAGACTGTTTGATATAACAATACTTCCTAGGGAAAACGTAAAAAAATGAAAATGTAAATTTTAAAAAAATGCACTGCATGTCTAACTTCAAAACAATCCTCTACACACCGGTCCTTTCTGTTTTCACATTCCTCAGTGCATGCCAATTAGCTCTCCTGTTTTATATAAAAGTTCTCCTTTTAGATAACAGAAAATTTACAAACTTATTTTCCTCCCCAGCTCCCTACCTGTAATATCCTTTTTCCTCATATCCTCTTCTGACCATACCAGCTCTGGTATCAGCTGGAGTTCAGAATCCAGCAGCGTGTGGAGGCAACAACTCCCAGCAAGGTATAACACTGCTAATCAGCAGCGTCTTGCTTTGTATGCACAATACTGCTTCCCACCCCAGGAAGGCTTGGATAATTTTATTTTGTTAATCTGGTTTTCTAAGGAAGCGAGTATCACATAATCACACCTTTTATTGGCTGCCTGTAAATCTGCTTTAACTACTGCTGAGACTGTTTGGCAAACTGGACAAAGGCTAGAGAGAATAAATTCTTAAAAAGAGTTCTTATGTATTTCATTAAAATTAATAGATAAATAAAAGAAATAGATGCAAACTAGTGCCTTTAGTAAGGGAAAGGCTGCAATGTGAGCATATCAAGTATCAATTAGCAAGTGTGAAGCTCCAAAGGACACCTATCTCCTTCTGTCCAGAAATTAGACTGGGGAAAAGGCAGATACCAATGGTGGTGTAGGGAAAAATGTTAAAGTAAACTAAAATCTGAAGGCATTAGGCAATGGGGCAAGAACACGTGGATGCACAAAACTGATCTATCAAAACTTTTACTAACCTAATATCTTACATTCAAAGTGCTTTAAAAAATACAAATAAAAGTCATCAGCACAAAGCACCACACTGACCTACAGTCCATCTGTGGGTTCCTTCTGGTACAACTCAAAATTACTTTACTAGTACTATCTACTTCCAAGTCTCATTCAAGACTTTCCTTTCAGGAAATTAATTTTAAAATCCAAAGAACATGCCTTTAAAAAACACAAAGCAGGCAGTAAGTCAGTATGCACATTTTCTGCTGCATGAAAACAGTTACAGTTCTGCATCATAACACACTGTTATCCTACAAAACTGAAGAGCTGGCTTTATAGAATCATTTGTTTCTAGTAAAAAGAGGAACATAAAAGGAAGCCTATTTTAAAAATAATGATTACACATAATAAATCTTAGTTTGTCTGTAACTCTTGTCACCATTTCTTGTGAAATTTTTACAGTGAAGCTAACTCCCCTTCTTTACACATTCTTACAATTTACAAAAACTAGCTTCCTGCAGAGAGGGAAAAAACCTCTAACAGTATCTACAGATAATAATAATTTCTGACAATTGTATTTACATCCTTAACTTCAAATATAAAGCTTGAAAACAGATCCAGATATCTGTCTGAAGGTCCCTCTACAATCCCCAGCACAGAACACTGGATCCCAGCTTTCATTCAAAGAACTGAATCTAAACTTGATAAAAGCAATTCACCTGAGCTTGTCAAAGGCTCAAAATGATTCCTTTAGAGGTCCTGAACTGTCCCTTTTGTTTCAATCAGTGCTGTGTATCTCCAGCCTTTGAACAGTACAGTGAAAAAATCCTTATAAACAACAACTGAAATCAGTAACTACATTTCAGACCTACACTTATAGGCTGCAGTCAGATGGATGGGTACAGGTTGATGGGAATCATAAATACCTTTTCACAATCATACTTAATAATGTCAGAACATTATATGTTGTGACATACAAAGGTTATTACTGCATTATTTCTTTCATTATGCAAATGCCATGTATAAAAGAAAGAGCACTAACAGTTCTATGACAGTATCCCAGTATTTCTTTAAATAATTCTGTACACTGGACATACTCAGATTAACCAGTTACCACATAACATATGCTACTATGGTATATTTAAACAGTCATTAATACTACGTATTTTTAAACCATTTATACAAAGATACAAAGAGACTGAATTTATGACATGAATTGCACCCATGAAATTACAAACAACTATTAGAAACAGAAGGAGGGAAATAAGAATATGATGTAAAGCAATTAAGTGCCTGAAAACACGCACTAGAAAGGAAACACACAGATTTTACAAAGCTAACAACATCGTATTCCCCCCTCTGAACTGCAGACGTAATGCCTTGCACATTTTGTTGCCAGCCAAGTCAGAGGCAGGTTACCTTTGGATTCTGTTTTAAGATCACACGATTAGAAACTACTTTATCATGAAGTTTCACACTGTACACTTAGAATTCTACCTTAAAAAGAAAAAAAACCACACCGATATCTCCAAAGAAAGCAGGAAGTGGAAACACATTTCCGACACATCACATGAAAACAGTTTGGTCTTCTTTAAATCTCCAACCAGTGACTGTGCTATGCCCCACATAAGGAAAACATTAAGGGATCAGATCCAGGGTGAATGCTGGGTTCACATAGGACACCTTGTTGTTTCGGGGGGATGGGGAAGGGGGAGTAATCGTGTCCTCTGTGTTGTAACTCTGACATCAAGTATTAAAGGTCAATTCACTGTTCACTCTGAAAGAAGTAGGTACATTGCTGGCAACTACAGGACAAAAAAAATAAAAAAGCACATTTGATGGTCAAATCTGCATTTAATGTTACACACAGGATGTTAAATATATAGATGCTTTCCCTTCTGATGGTGATACTCAACACACAGATCCACCCTATGGACACAACTGACACAATAAAGTTAGAAATCAGCAATAAGGACCCTCGATAAGAAAACTACCATATACGTCATAAAATGATAGTTTGTACTTCAAATATTTGTGAATTACCTTGTTAAAAGCCTTTTTCTTATTCCAAACTGGTGCTAAACATCACATTTTTTCAGCCTATGGCTTGGGGCCCATTTCTAAAATCCTTCATCAAGCAAGACACATTGAAAGAGGATGTCAGTGAAGTTTTGCTTATGATGGAATTTCTTACTTCTGTTCAGGCTGTGCGCTTCCACATCTGACAGGATATGGCAGTTTTTCTACTTGCAGCCTACCTAACCTTTCCAACATGTTCAAAGAATGCTGCTTTATCTGAGGTGGATCCTTAAAGGAGTAAGGCAGGTCTGTCCAGGAAAGACAGACTGTAAAACTAAAGTGTATGTGATATTTTACTTTGCAATTTGTTGTCTTCAAGCTCTCACCCTTCTTTTCCTCCCATCTGTAGTGCATTTAAGCGTCATGGAATTTGTAATTTCTACAGCTGTGATTCAAGTAACATTTCATAACCACCACAGAATTTAGAAGGTGCTTGTGATGCTTAAGATTATCATGTACACTTAAAAATACCTAGCATGCACACATATACTACATAAAAACTATAATTCTATATTTGCAGAAAGAGTGTATCTAAACTTTATTAAGGCTTGAACAGGTTACCTTGTTCCCACTGTCTTCTATATTTATGGGTTACTGATACTGAGCAAATGAGATGCCACCTGGGCAATCTTGGCTCCACCTTCTCTTTTCACATCAGCTCCATGAGAATGTGGATTTACAAAGATAGGAAAAGAAAAAGATGCTGGGCAAAGCAGCTCTTGCCAGTAACAGAGACAGAAAAAGAGAACAGGAGGGGATGTAACAGGACAAGGAAGGAGAAAAAAATCAGCTCCCTGTGTCCTAAAAGGGGGAAGAATTTCTTCATGAACTTTAGTTTAAGACTAAAAAGAATGTGTTTGGGTTTTTCGTAAATAAAAAAAAAATAATAATAAAATCCATCTGTTTAGCTCTTATAAATTTTTCCAGCTCTTCCACACTTCTACATCTTTGAGCCATATATCAATATATAGAAGACAAATAACACACCTGTAATGTAAGCATGCTTGCTGTAGCTGTTCAAACTACGAGATTACTTCTTATACTTTCTTATCACTGTCTTACAGTGATCCAATTTGATCTGATTGAACCTACCCTGTGTTTTATAGCTGATATAGAAAGATGCAAGACAGATGCAGAAAATTCTATTAATTCATCATATTTTTCCACACACTCATTTGGTTTACTACTCATGTGTCTACTGGGCCTGATCCTACTTTTGTTTGGTTTCATTTGAGGTATTCCTGTTTCCACAGTTTGTTTTTTAAGCAATGTCTCAATGGTTACTTATTGTTTGAAAGTAAAATTAAGGTATCAAATCTGAATTTCTATGTTAATATTCTTCCTCTTCTGCCAAACACAAGCTATAAAGAACAGGTCTTTTCACAGCTCAGATAAAAAAAAATTAAAGGAATGATGAGATGTGTTTTATTTCAACAAAGCATGAGAAACTCTGATTGTTACACATTACCTGGAACTCAGGGCACACCCCTAAAAATAAACTAAGTTCACCAAGTTCTCATTCATGAATATCTCAGTTCTAGAGATCTTATTTCACACCACCTGGAAGTCCATTATCAGCCATCAGGACATCTTTTTTCATATCAGATTTCACAGTGTGTCTTTGAAGAAAGATTTATTTGTTGTCTGGTCCAAAAAGTCATTTTAGTTTAAAACAAGTTAGAAGAAATACATTACCAACTGATGGAAATCATCATCGGCTGGAGTCATATATGGAAGTCTGTTCTCTCCAAGTTCTTCAAGAAGCCTTTTTTTCTGTTTTGGAGGGGTAAGATTGAAACAAAAAATTAGACAAAAACCAAGATATAAACAGAGAAGTATAAAATTAGTTGCATTAAAATGAAAAAAACTGGTGCAATTATTTCTTGTTACCACCAATTCTGGAAAATTAAATAAGGAAAAACAGATGGAAAAAAATCAGTAGAACTTCTCGACTTACAAAGCAGTAATTCAAGTTAGGTTGTTTCTCAGCACATGAGAACTTTTACTCCTAAATTCTTTTTTAGATAATCAGTCCTTATTACACTGATCAAAATCTATGTCAGTCTAACGTTCTTCAAAACTGTGCCTACTTTATAACTGGACATGAATTTCTTACTTATTTGCTGTAAGAGCAAGACCAGATGGAAATGGAATACAGTTTTTACAAGAATGGTAAGGGTGTAATACAAAGGGAAACACAGAATAAGATAGAAAAGGTATCGCTAATGCTTTAATGAAACCAAGTTATATGGAAACTACATATTTCATCACCTAAATGTTACTGCAAATGGAGTATTCCATAGACAAGAGAATTAACTGTTAAATAAAAAAATCCTTTTTCTTCTACATTTCCCTCTTCATCATCATTTTGGGTTGCATAAGTAAGTTAAAACAATCCTCTCTATTCTGGCAATCTTATTTAAAAAAGTAGTAGTAGTAGTAACTAACTCCTGGCTTACAGCAAACACATAAACAAGGAAAGCTGAACTATTAAGAGTATAACTGTACATTCTGTGACAATTAATTCCATTTATTCAAATTTAAGCATTAAGGAAGATGACAGAGGTTTAAAATCATGAGGAAGTGTACAGGTTTTGGAGGTTTACAGATCAGTACAACTACAATAAGAGTAGGTGTCTCTCACTTATCTCCACGCTCACAATGTGCTGAGCACTGACTCTTAACGAGCCCAAGAACAGCACTGACATTTCTGAACTGGCACTGTAATTTCTCTACGTCCCCAGTTTTCTTTGGGGACAGGTTGCTGGCATGTTATGGCCATGAAGCCATTGGATTAAGTTGGCAGAGAATGACATGCTGATTTGCTGCATATCCTAAAACAGTTACACTTGTCTATCACTAAAAGCTTGCCAGAATTTTATTACATGGAATCGCTGAAAACATTAGATTGGCTTTATTGCCTGTAAGATCAACCACATTAAACTGCAGGGGAAAAAAATATATTTCAACACGGACTCACATCTGTGGGAAGGGAAAAAAAAAGGTGGGAAGAAGAGAGATTCTGACAATTTCTTTGTCAAGTACCAGCCTCTTGGCAAAAAGCACACAACATTAAAATGCACTCCTGTGTATAGGTAGTACTAGTTCACATTTGATTGTCAGATCTGGCTAAGTGCCGCTCTTCAGCTTGATGTGCAGACTAATACACACAGCTGGGTGGTATAACATGCTGCTCATCTCTTATGCAAGAAGCTGTCACACAGATGTCAAAAACATCAAGCTGCTCACAAATACCTCCAAAAAGTAAAAAAAAAAAAAATAAAAAAAAAATAAAGAAAACCTGAAGATCTGGCTATACCAGCTGGCTGATGTGTAAATCTAAGTACTGTTACATAAGCACTGTTTATTGGCTCTTCAAACACATAAACCCCTAAATAAAAGTTTAAAAATTGTCTTTACTTGAAGGTATCAGGCACCTTAAAAACAATTTTTCTAAATCTGATTTTTAAATTTTAAAAAATTATTAACAGTGTAGCAGTTTATTCAGGTATCATGATCATGTTTCTTACACTTCAAAAAACAATGAGATTTTTATATATATACATTAGTGATGCCAATACATGAAAAACCATCTTATGTGCACCATCCCTATAATGTCATCATGCATCGTGCACTGCTTCAGAAACTTTGTTAACTCTGGCCTTCAAAGAGGAGTAAACCTCTACAAATTTTGTAGGCTGCTATGAGTATTACTCGAGCTATTATACCTAACTGATAACTGCAATGAAGATCAAAAGCACTAATGCCCAATTTTAGAGCGTGCAATGAACTTCTTGAAGATCTTGACAGACTCTGTTCATTTATTAGTCATAGACAGGCCTATTAATGAGATGATTGATTGTGAAATTCGTCAAGTGGAATATTAATAATTGGAATGTCTCAATCACTATAAATTTTTTTTTCCAAAGTTTTTTCACAGCAATAGAAGTGACACATTGTATGTTACAGAGCAGAAGTAACAGAAACACAGCTCAGACACATCAAAGTCACAGGCCAAAATGCAGCTACATTACAGATACATGGTTTGTTATTTTTAAATTAAGTGGCATAAGGAAAAGATGGGACTTAATGACATTTTCTGACCAAGAAGCATGACAATGTAAAAACTTTTGCAGCTGACATTTTTCCCTGTAGGGTGTCAATACCATTCTCAAAAGGTTTCATTTCTCTCTTAATTGTAAGACAGAAGTTCAATACCTAAGCTATAAAGGCTTAAGAAGACTTTACTGTTTCCAACATAAAATTCTCACTTAGTTTAATCATCAAACAAGTCAAAAGACAATACCTATTTTCCAATTTATGGATCTATGTCTTGGGTGAAACAATATAATACAAAAACTAAATTTACTGAAATCACACAAACATTAATGAAATTAGTTCTGACAACAAATTCAAGGCTGCAATGTCACAACAATTTCTAACACATAAAAACACTGAAAACATTAAGCAAAAGTGTGGTTTTTCCTCCCCCAGAACTTGGCATAAAACGCAGTGAAGAATTCATTGAAGAAACTGCTGTTGTTAACACAAGGGAGACTTAAGTCCATGCAAGTAGCAGTCACCTCTAAAAAGATAACCCAGTTTGCTGCCCTGCATTTCTCCCGAATTTTGGGAAAATGTCAGCTTCACTATACCAAGTAATATCTCTGGGCCTGGAGCAGCATCTCATATAGGTGTAAAAAGTCAGTCACAAAAGACCAAGACATGGACAGATACAGCAGTGGCTATGAAACATTTAAAGATGTTAGTTCTTAGCTATACAATAAGAATGCAGTCTGATAAGCAGTTAAAATAAATATTATATTCAAACTAGCCTTCCAAAAAATACGACTGTATCTCACTATTCTGGAAAAGTCCATTTCATTATTCCCTAAAAATGATTTTTTTTTTCCAGAAAAGATGGTCTTTTGAAACTTCTAACAGACATATTCCCAACCTCAGAGGGGATGCAAGTAACTTTTTTTTCAGTCACTGATTACTTATTTACACCTTACAATCAGCACTATGTAGAATAAAGCAAAAGATGAATCATGCTATATAAAGGATACATGAAAGAAGGCAATTCAAACAAACCCAAAATATCTGTGTTGTAACTTATTATTTTTAGATATTTATGCAGAGAAAACAGCACAAGCAGTAAAAAATTCTATATAATCATATACACTCTTCCCTGCAAAATAACTGGATTTTCTGACTCATGTCACAGTGACCTAAAGTTCCACCTAATTTTCCCTTAATTTCATCACATCAATGATTTCTGTATTATTTCCATAAAGTTAGATTGAAAATGTTCTTCATTTTTACTCTCCTCCACCCTCAGCAACCTTACAGCAAAGAGAACTAAAAGAAAGCTGAACATTTTATCCAGGTTGAATTTTACCTATCTCATGTCTAGATCTGACAAATAATCTCACTGGGGCTACAGGAGGGAACAACACACTGCTGGAGGTGAGGCTGCAAAAGGAAGGCACAGCAGCTCTGGAACATCATCTTCACTCCCAGCCTAAAACAGCTCCTCTGCCTCAACTCCTTTCATCAGAAGTTCTAAAGACATTGGCTATTTTTTCATCTTAAAAAGTTTTGCTAACTCCCTGCTGCAGTTTTTACACTTTTGAGAATACTGACCTGGGACCAAAACTAGTAAAACTTCAATTTTTTTCTTTTCGTTTTCAACGCAATTCAATGTGTTTGCAGAAATTTCTGGGGTAGATCCTAAAAAACAAAGGGCCTCTATTCAAAGCATAAGAAATTATCATCTCCATCTCCAGTACTGTTTTTCCCAACAGTCTTTTGTTTTCCAAAAGGTTATCAGGTGTAGAAAGGCACTCTGAGAATGCTTATTGTCATGAAAGAAAGATCTGAAACACAAGTACAGATACAGACCTTAGGTTTTCCAAAAATCTCTCCTTTCTATTAGCTTGTTTCCCCAGATAAGAATGAACATTAGAGCCTGTGTTTCACTTTCATTCTTTTTTCTTTTAATCAACTATAATAGAACATGGATTTCTTTCAAGTCCTGCATGAAGCAAAGGACTAGTGCTCTGAAGTGAGAGCTCAACAGCTTTATAAAGGAGGAAGATTAAATACTGTATATAGCAAAAATTTTGTGGCACAATAGTAAAACCCCATCTAGAAAAAAGTCACCACTTTACAGGAACTTCCACAACTTTACCTCCTAATAGTCTCTCACATGTTGTGTTTTTTGGTTTCTTTTTTAATAAAATAAAATTGGGATAGTTTCTTAAGGAAGGAATGTGATTTTGAAGTTAACATTTGTTTAAACTACAAGGCTTTCCAAGTGTTAGCTATTAAAACTTCATAGCTACCAAGATCATTGAAGTGGTTCACTAAAACAAGTTATGTCAGAAATGAACCTAGAGTAATAAAAAATATATTCTAAATGCACCATTACAACTTTTATTTCTCCATTATCACATATATTAGATTTCAGAATTTTTTTTCTTCAAATTATTTCTGTAAACTCCACTCATCAAAAAGATCTTAAGGAACTGGCCAATTTTACAGTACCATTTACTGACATGAAAAAGTTATATTTCCAGCTTACCCTTCATTACACTCAAGACTTACCAAAAGCCTTGTCTTGCTACATTCTTTCTATAATTCAGACTGCCAAAAATACTGGTAGACACATGATCATACTGTACCACACTTTGTTTACTATAAGATGCCCTCTCCACACCCTACTATATGTCAAAAACATTTTCATATTAAGGGTAAAAATGTACATTATTATTATTCTATATACACTCACATTAAAGTTATCTATAACCCTCTAACAATATTTCATGTCCCCATACTAACTAATTATACAACAATAAAGTATGCTTGTTATTTAATATGATCACAGTGAAACCTGTTCTCCCACTGAAAAAAAAGTCCAGTTACAAAAGTAGCAAAATGCAGCTCAAGTGATCAGGGCACAAAAAAAATTACGTAATGAACAACCTACTGCCATGCAAAGACCTCAGGTCTAACAACCAGCATCTTTAACTGAGGAGCTGTCTGAGAGTCTGTTTGATATTCTTTGCTGCAAATGTACTGTTTGGCTTTGCTTACTAATTTCAACCTCTCTTACCCTTTCTCATAAATCAACAGGGCCGGATTTTGGTTCACACAGACCAGTCATGCACATGCACAACACACTCAACCGATGTAACTGAACTAAGAGTTAATTTATGCATTGAAGCAGCTTAGTAATGTGTGAAAAATGTCTGCTGCCAGTATCCCCTCTCTCCCCACCTTGACGTGTTAAGGCCCCTTAATTGTTGTTTTAACCTACAGGAACATTGTTCCTTTGGCCAGTGATTGTTAATGGAACAGAACTGGCAATTTCCTTACCTAGCTGAGTGTATATTTGTCACACATGGATTAGCACCTTAAGTAATCATAAGAAAACTTTGAAGCGATAAATAGTTCAAACACTGACACTTTGGACTGACAAAATGTCCCTAAGCCTCCTCAGTATAATTGTCAATAAACTTCTGATCCCTCTACCATCACTTCAAGTATCTTGATACCATCATCCATTTCTTGTTCCTTATAACTTGTGCATCCTCTTCCAGCAAATACCAGTTGGTAAATGGGTCAGCTGTATGTATTAGGTGAGAAGTAAGAACATTCAGACTTTGTTTGAAAATGATCAAGCTTCAATCAGATCTCCAGTTCTTAGTTTCTTCTTATACATACAGACACAAAATCATACATGTACTTAAGAAAACAGTTAGAACAGTGGATACTTTTAGTGCAACATAGTTGTGATTCACAGTGAATAGATAAAGACACTGGGGCATTTCTGCATGCCATTTTTTGCAAAGTTTCTTAAAAAGAGTCAAAAGCTGCTGAGAAACTAAATTTCTCACTTGAACAGTTCTTAAGCAGCTCAATTCCAAAGAATCAGCAGACAGAAACCTTGGTGACTGTCACCAATAACGGATTCTGCATCATGTAGCAAAAATACACATCCAGTCGCCAAGAAACCAAGTGGTTTTGACCAGCTGTGAAATACTAAGCACCAATCTTTGACAGAGAAAAGACTCAATAAAGAATAACAGCAGATAAAATAAAAATCTAAATTATAACAAGAGTTAATATTGAAACAAGGATACATTTGCTGTTGCTGTCTGTAGACCTCTCAGGTTCTAATAAACATGAAGATACTGATGCTGCAGGGCATTAGAGCTGTGTAGCCTTAGGAGATGCACATTGTGCTTAGGAATGGAAAATAATACTGACATGGTGCTTTTTCTCCTTGAATAACCCAAGGAAACAGAAGAAACATTAACAATCACCACGCTGTTTTGGAAAGTATTGCACATCTGCAACATGGAATTGTACAAATTTCACTGGGGTCCAATATCTAATTAATGTAAGAGTAAACACACTGACCAACAACCACAGAATGGAACAAGGACCTCCAGAATGAAACCCAAGGGCTGATGCAGCTTAAAATGCAGATTCAGAACCTTTGCAACAGGCTTTTAACTTCTGTAGATATAGAGGGATAAAGAACTTTCAAACACAAACACAGGCAGGTCACACTAATACACTTTTTCAGAATCACCAGCAAGATCAAAGATACAATTAATTTTCTTACAGCTTTTCCTCATTTCCAGAAAATAACAAGCCTTGCAGGATTTCTGGGCTATATATATATATTAATAGGTAATGGTAGAAGCAACCATTGTGTAACAAGAATACTTAAAAAAAGGGAAAAAACCCCTTAAGTGTTAAAATATCACTCAAAAGAAAAAGCAGATAAAAGTAAAGTGAAAAGAAAATGGATACTTGAAAAACTATAGATATTTCCTTAAATACTTAAATTTAGCATCAAATGCAACTTCTAAAGTCCCCTTGATAACACTGCTGAAGACAGTGTTAATGTAGAAAGAGCAGGTGTTAAGTGCAAATGCATGTGCCAAGCAATGGGCTACAAGGAAGATCAATAAGGAGCTAGAGCATTAAATTTCACATACTGTAACTGTCATGCCCATTACACAGTATTTGAGCATCTTTCTAGGCCATTACAAAATTGTTGACTCTCGATATTTTTTACAGAACCAAATTATTTTCCAGAGATTTTATTAGCACAATAAGCACTATGAAAGTCAAAAAGCACTTACAAACTTGGCGAAACCTGAAGACCTTTAGAGCCTTCCAAGACATCATAATTACATACTTACAGAATATATAACTGTTTTCTTCAGTCCAGAATGAAAAGACAGGAAGATGGCTGAAAGCCTTACAGATAAAAGGAAATGTATTCCAGGAACACTTTTCTGTTAGTCACATTTCACCAGATACACGGTTGAGGTATTTTAAAGGAGGTATTTACAAGATAATTCTTGAGAGTATATGCCACAATTAACAAAATCACTGCAGCACAGTGCACAGAAAGAAGGGGTATGTGAGTCCCCCGGGGTTTGGCTGCAGAAACAGTACCATACTTCTTGCCTCTGCTCTTCAATCATTGTGCTTTGTCCTTTGCAAGGACATGATAAACTCAAATTTTCCTTTAAACATTTCTCACACTAGAGGAGCCTTTGAGCAGGAGTTCTGTGCAATTCTCTCTTCTCTCCCCAGAACAATTTACGGGTAACCATCACCAGTGTGTTATCATGGTTACAATGAATGCAGTGTCATACAAATTGTCAATGTCTTCCCAAAAAAGCACAACCATTGAGATGTCATTTTTGAAGGAACATGGGGATACAGCGTTAATACAGCTGAATCACTTTTTACAAACTATTTTCAAGGACATAAACATCAGAGATCACAGTATGTACATAAATTTAACATATCAGTATTTGTACAAGACTGTTCAGTGAGGAAAAGTACATTTTGCAATATTTGGACCAGATAATCCTTGAGGTCCCCTTCCAAGATGGTACTTTATGATTCTATGATTTGTAAGAGTGACCTGTGTAATAAATGTATAGACACTGCTTTGTATTTATAACATACTAATTTCCTAATTTTGCATACACTACACCATCGGTCAAATGATGGTAACACTCCCTTAGAAAATCCATAAACTACAGTTGTTGCCTCAACTTCATAATACAACAACTACTAATGAAATACTATTGAATTTTGGCATATCAGTTCAAGAAGGATATTGCTCTACGGGCTGCTGGAAAAATAGAGGTTTTTTCTGTAACAAAAATAATTTAAAGAAACACCTCATAGTGAACAATTCAAACTTGTTTAATTTTATTTAGCTTGAAGGCTTTGTTTTGTTCACAGTCTCCAAAATAAGCCACATGGGGAACATTTAAATGTTAAGTTGGCAGCCAATGAACTGCAAAATTCAGGGTCTGAAACGCTGGACAAGTTCAGACCAGAAACAATAAGCACAATCTAAAAGAAAGGGTAATTAAGCATTGGAGGAAATACTGCTGTGTAAGATGAATTCTTCCCCCTGGGAATTCTTTCCTATATCAAGCTCAGAAGTTTTTCTAAATGATACATTTTAGTTCAGTGGTTCCCAAACTGTTCAGACCAGCAGACTAGGATGAATCATTCATATTTCCTTAAGAAGTTCTGCACATACACCCTAACCAAACAAACATGAGGCAGCAGAGCCACACTGACTGAAAGTTTGATGCATCTCATTCCTCAGTTTGGTTTTGATTCATCACTTTGCCAGTCATCAGTGGTCAGTGAATCAGGAGACCCTGGTCTACTTCACCAAGAATATATTTTACTGAAGTCCTAAAGTTGGTGTTAGATATTCTCTTCTGCCTCGCAATTCAAAAAAACTTAGAAGTTTGTTGGGATCTGTATTTGACAGTGCTTGGAACACTCACAGTATTACCATAAAGTTAAAGAACTACAGCTAAAAGAAGGACTACTCATTGTCTTTCACTCACATTTTATTTTTAAACTGGCTTTGCATAATGTAAATAGTGTTAGGGAATACTAAAATACAATCAAGCACTGATCTGCTGTGAAAGAAGCAGATCTGTTAAGCCACTTCCTTTGTGCCAAATCCAGGCAAATTTAATAATGCAAATCAACATTTTGCTTAAGAATACATTTACTGAGCAAACTTAAGAACTCCTACATTTTCAAATAATGCTGTTTTAATAAAGCAATTCTGACTCTTGGAAAGGCTAATACTTAATTTCCAGTTTTCATTTCTATTATTTGTATATACACACCTTATTTCTCGTTAACTTTCCCTCACTTGCAATGATCAGGTGTAATTTTGCAGAGCAGCACTACTCAACTAAAATGGACAAACACAGAAACTATTTCTTAAGTCTTGCCTGAACATTTGTTCAGGGAAAAAACTTTTGCCTGTTCTTTCTTCCCATACACTTATCTTCTTAACTGGTCTAAGATTCTAGACAGCCCTGTTGCTACCTCTGTTTGTATTTTGAGAATGTGAAGTTCAGTAATGACAAGTCTTTTTAAACATTATCTCTTCCCTTCTCTATGCTATTCTCAAATACAGGCTGGATTTCTGAAGGTAAAAAAGACAGAGGCTGGCATGTTCCAGATTTCAACACAACTCTCCTTTGCCCTACTTGCTGCCTTCTGCTGAAATATCCTACACTTCTACTACTGCATGTTTCTTCTGGCAAATTTAATGAACAAACAATGAGTACTGACTCATTGTAGAATGGTTAGGATCCCTTCCCTAAACAAAGGAAGAAGAGAGGCAGCCATACTGACCCACACCAGATACTAAAGCTGTACCAGGCTGATAGGAAAATACAGACATGTTTAATCAGCTGTGTGGTAACACTCAAAATTGAACGCATGAAAGGACCCAATAAAGTGCCAAATAATCTCTGTATTTTTAAGTAAATATTTGTATATGTTATATAAAGAAGTCATCAAAAAAGCCCACTGTAAATTAGTACAATAATGTAAATTAGGACAGGGATGGTGAGGAGAGGTAAAACCTGTCTATGAAAAGAGATATACACACAAAAAAAATAATCTAATATAGAAGTACAACTTGACAAAGAGGATTGTTCTGAACTCTCATAAAATTAAAGGCACACAGGAAAGTGTCCATCCAAATTAAAATATTGCAGACACCTTAAAACTCTAAAGTCTACTGTTTCCTTAGAGCATATGTCAAAGACAAGAATAAATAAATTTCTTTCCTTCAGAATGTCCACACAGACAGGAGTCAACCATTTTATAACCTGATACAGTGGTTTCACATGTTGAGGTACTCTCAACCTGAAATTCAAAAATCTAGGCCATCCTTTTTGACATGTAGTATGCATGTCTGTGTTAGAACCATCTGAGTGACAGCAGCTCACATGCATTAATAAGGGAGGCTGAGGGCAAGGAACTGACATTAAGAGAAAGCTGCCAGAGTCACCTTTGTTCTTATTTGCTGGCTTAACACGCTGTATTACTTCCCTTTCTACAATGGAAGTCCTTCAGCAGTAACTAGAATTCAAGAAGGGCTGAATGAAAAAAAGAATGAAAAATGTAGGATTTACAAAAATATTCAAAGGGAGGATTTTAAAATTAAGTAACAGACAACTGCAGGAGCTTATGACCCACATTTAGCACTACTTATCCTGCATTTCCCATCTAAACTAGAAGTGAAAAAGGTTTGATGGTCTCCATGCAGAGCTGAACTTCCATATGACAAATGCATCAAACTACTATTAGTTGAACTAATTCATTATATAAGAATTCCAGCAGATTTTTACCTAGGAGTTAAACTGAAAAAAAGACTGTGGTTACCTAATAATTTTGGGAACCCTTAACTCTATCAGCTCCTGCATTTGGAAAGAACCATGACAAGGATGCCTACTCACAGCATTTACTCAAGGACCTTTTGCTTTTATTTCTATCAGAACAATTTTTCTATATAAACTTTTCCAGCTAGGAAAGTGCAAAAAAACCCACGTACTGTTTAACTCAGACATTTGTATTTTCATACCAAGTAGAGTAACTGTTTGAACATCATGACAGCAGAATGATCACCTTTAACATGCATATGAAGAATTGCTGCTCTAGAACAAAGTACAGAGGTCTGTGGCAAGTTTGATGGAGCACTAGCACAGGCTCCTAAAGCAACCCATTAGTAAAAGACACTGCACTCTAATTTCTGTGGTTCCTCGTTCCATTTTTTTTTTTGTTCTTTAACTCGACAAGTTAATTGTTCTGTGCTTACAAGTTTTCAATAGCCTGTTACAAAAAGACTCAAATTTGTTTGCACTACACACCACGGGGATTAAAAAGGAGTTAATATATATCTATTCAGAACTATTGTGCAGAAAATAGCTGTGTTGTACAGGGCTTAGGCTGTGACCCGCTTAACTTTATTCATAGAATGCACAATCCATCACGTACAAAAACACAGAAGAAAATGTGAGGTGTTAGTAAGTACCGCTGTTAGTGAGAAATTCTGCTAATTATTACACCAAATAAGCATAGTCAACAGGCCAGAGCTGTGAGAGGGCATGTTTCAGGGCATTAAATGGCTGCCTTGGATGGAGATGAATATATTACACTATGCCCTTTAACAATAAAACAATTTCCCTGACACTCACAAACCCAGGCAGCTCCAGCACGCAGATGAGGAGCTCGACTGTACTTGGCATACAGCGATGTTCCAGTGCCACCTAGTGACGGGCACTTTACTGTCTCCCAAGATTTATAGTACAGGAAAAGTTCAAAAGCTAATTCAGCTCGAGTGCAGAGTCCGCGCAGCACGGAGGAGAAGCCTCACTCTTGGCCAAGAGCAGACAGACAGAGCGAGGTCATGGTGAGACAGACTCCTCCTCTTGCTTTAAAACTAAACCCGCACGAACTTGAACAGCTGATAAAGTGTCACACACAGTTTTCTTACAGTCTACTCTTACGGTCCTAAACCAGGGAAAAGCCTTGCAGGGAAGGACAAAACCAGCATATTTTTAAAGCCTATACTATGCACTGGAAGCTTCGGATAGCTTGGACAGTTTATGAAATTGATTTTAGGAAAATATTTCATCAACTTAATATTTTAAATTTCTCTCCTCCTTCCCCCCCCCCCCCCCCCAATTTTGAATGGACTTTATTATTATTATTATTTTTATCTGGAGTGCTTTCACAGCTTAATAAAGTGTTCTAGAGGCTGCAAACTTGGTACATTCTTCCATTCCTTGTTTAAATGTTGACACTTCCTATACTTCTGCCACCGTACTTATTATCACTACAATGGAGTTTACAGCCATTCCACATCTCCATTACTCTGTTTCCCCTCTGCTGATCAGTACTGCAGTTCAACATTTAAGTCCATGCAAACAAACTAAACTTTGCAGTGCAATCTAGCTCATGAAAAGCCGTGAAGAGGTTGAAATATTATTTTTTAATGAATACAAATTAATGCATGCATAAGATACAAGCACAATTATCTACCAATAAAAAAATTTGCATATTTAGATCAAGTTAAAAGCACAGACTGCAAAAGATGGTGCTAATACAATCCCTGCCATGAGTCTCTGCATTTTTATTTCACAACATTTTTACAGGACAAGTCAAGAAAAAGTCTTTATGTTCACTAGACATTTAGCACACACCATTTATTTATGGATACTTTCCATACAGATGAGTAAATTTAAAATTCTGCATCTGAACCCCACATCTATCATCATGAAATGAATAGCAACATATTAATACTTTATAATAGGAATTTCAGTAGAAAACCATCCTCAACAAAGCTTCTTCCTATTACTGGCATTAAGCTTCCACTTCAAGTGCCTCATGACTCTAAATTTCATTTGCTTAGTTTCATTAAGCTAAAAAAAAATAATACATTTTAGGGTACTTTTTGAACTGCATACTACAGAACAAAGAAAAAAAATCTGAAAAAAAAATAAAAAATCCCCACCAGGCACTTATTGCTACAGGAGCACACTAAATATGCCTGTTCTGATTGAAATATAACCTCTATCACAAAACTTAAAGAAAGATGCTTAGAGATTAGTATAAAAATAATTTCTCCAAATTCTGAAGCCACAAGGAGAAGAATGAAGACGGGGACTAAAAAACCTTAGAAATCCAACTGGGAAAGAGTGGGCAGCACACAGTAACTAAGTTTGGAAACCTTTACTGTAAATGTACTTTAAGTGTTTTAATCCATACCCTGCCTTAGGACCTAAACTTCTGCCACAAGAATTAATATTGTCCCTACTTTAAACAGCAGATAAAAAAAGCAAGATAAAAAAGTAAGAAAATCTTGTTCCTTACGTGTCATATAGGATTCTGCTCATGACTTCTCAAATTACTTTTCCAGCTTCAAAGAAAGTACTTGTACTTTCTGGAGTACTTTCACTGCTGTGACACCTTGGAAAGTTCGAATGAGCAGACTGGAGGAAAGGTTTGCTGATGAAAGCCACGAAAAATGGTGAAACAGGTAAGGAATTGTAGAGTCCACAAGATAAAGAAGGCAGCATTATTAGCAAAAACCAACTGTAACCAACCCCCTGCTTACCATAACAATGAACAAAAAAATCCAAAGTTTTATGTTCACTGAATTATTATTGTCCAAGCTTTTAAAAACCTGTCATATTTTATTGCTTTTACAAGAATACTTCACTTTATCCACCAGAAGCTCTGTTAGAAAGAAAGATGATTTAAACTAGAGTAACTCCTGATCAGCATATTAGAAGTTTTAATCCAAAAGGTCCCAAACTACTGGCTGCCTTGAAAAATACATGTAGATCATCTACTACTTTTTCTTAAGGATCCTGAGATGCACAGCCCTCTGACAGTCAGGGGCATGCGACTGTACTAGATTCCAGATGCAGTCTTAAATTTAAATGCTGCATAAATTCCAATTCTTGACATTCGAGAAGCAAACAAGGAATATGGGTCAAGTTTTAGACAGTGGAATAAGCCCACTTGGGCTTACCTTCAGTGCAGTCCCCGATCAAAACGTCTCAGCTCACATGCCCTAGCATCAAGTTATCAACATTCTAGCTCTGTAGTCCACATCAGTTTTCCAGCCACAGAGGAATGCTTCTCAGAACAGCTATCACCTGCAAAACTTCTTCCCTCAAAGTAAAACTCATCCAAGAAGAGAACACATCACAGTAAATTTCTGTCACATTCCGTTTGCAAAACATATCATTCACATATTTGCAGGAATACAACATTTTCATCTGCAATATACCAGCCCTTTCCTCCACAGCATTAAGATTCTTTCCTTAAAAGCTGCAAAAATGTATTTGCCCTTATATCTCAAGAAATGCTTGACTGACCAAAGCTCAACTGGTCATATGCATTAGATATCCCACATTCATAATTATTCATATTCTCAAATGATGGTGAGCAGTTACCCAGGCCAAAGCCACCTCTAAAAAAATTGTTAAGCATCAAAGTAAAACAAAGTTTCTAGTATCTACTTCCAATGAAGTATCTTTGCCATAAAATATTAAAACAAAACAAAAAACAACCAGACGATTTAAAGCATTGATTTCTAAAATTGTGGTCTATGTTCTCCTTAGTTGTTACAGGAAAATGAATATACAAAAAATTGGCTTGATAGTACTCAGTTTTACTTCATTTTCAATATTAATTTGTTTTAATTACATGACATGACAGATCATCAAATGCAAACAGGTTCATCATAGTAATACAAGCTTTGTAGAGTATTTTTAAAAAATTCAATTTACTGTCACCATTGTTTTATTTCTTTCCTATAATTGAAAGCTGTTTGGAATGCATTAAAAAGGATAAAAATTTCCAACAAAATTCATCTGCTCCTCAACATAAAAATTAAGTTGTTATCCCATGCTTCTGATAAAGTAATTTCCTTTTAAAATTATGTGGAAAGTCAAGCATGACCTATTTGAACAAGTGCAGTGCAAGCAATACGAACTGTTCTACAATCAAAATTTGCAGGTTCCCTCAAAAACCAAAACAAGGGCACATAAACAAGTATCCTGCACTTCAAGGACTCTGGAATCAATAAAATGGATTTACTCCTATGAAACTGCTCAGCAGTGGAGAGGGCAGGAGGGCTTCTTGTTTTCATAAACTCTGTCAGGCATAGCCACAGTACAACTTTCTTTTGGACACAGTTCTCCACACAGTTCCTATGCTAGAAAATCCAATGAAAAACTGAGGCAAAGCAAAGCAGAGTGATTCTGGACTTCTAGTAACAGGCCAAAATGTACTTTGATTAATATTAAGCATTTAAGTATTATCCAGTTATTAATTCTTATTCCTGACTTCTGTAATTGTTTTTACATTACAGTAGGTATGGAGTGATATCAACACCCGGAGATTATCCCGATGAAGTCTTGAAAACTGTCTTGTATGACAGTAGATTATACCATGTGTACTACAGAGAAACACTGCTAGTTATTAACAGAAAGTTGTCCTATAGAAAGGTATACTATATCACACTGGGGTTTATCCACCTTACTGCAGAGACAGTCTCTTTTCTGCTGTCAAGATGCTTTTGCTGTATGTAAATATTTAATGTTATTACCATCATTCACTCAGTGCTCATATTGTCTGTTCAAGCATCTATTACTGTCTGCTAGACACACTTGAGGATAACACTTATTCATGTCTACTGCTCAGTCACATGCAGGCCCTACTTCTCAAAGATTCTTCAAAGTTCCATAATTTATTAAACACTGCACAAAGGCCTGTATCATTTGCAGCATTTTACTTGTGAGAGTCTAAACACTGAATGCATGGAAAAAGCTGTAGCAGTTTATGCAATGCCAAGACTGTAGTTTTACCCAGGGTTCTGTAAGCAATTTAAATCACAGAAACAAATTTTACATTTCCTGAACTCCCACGTAAGAACTATAGATCTTAACAGAAAGATACTGAGTGCATTTTGGTTAACATAATTCTCTGAAAGGAAATCAAAATAAGCATCAGCAGTCAGTTTTACACCTAGTTGTAGCTGCATGCATCATAATTTTTTTTTATATTTACCTAAATTCATAGTCCTGCATATAACAGATGTATCACATATGTAATACAAGATTTTATCATCAATTTTACCCCTTGATACAGCTTCCAATAAAATACCTACAAATCAGTTTTCTAAAACACTGAAGTACTGTTAAGACAGACATGAAAAATCATGAGAGTCCTCAAAATGCTTGCCTAGGATTAAACAGGTCTCTTCAAATCAATCAGTGTTTGTACAAAACAGAAATCTGGATATGAAATGTATAAAATGAAGCACAGTATTTCATAAGGTATAGCTGCATTTCACCTGCATGCAGAACATCAGTACGAGGTTTTCAAGGTGTTTAAGGCTGGTCTGGTGGTTCAATCTTTTAAGACATAAGCACCTAGGGAGGGAGAGCTTACAAAAGCCTCATTCAAAAGAACAAAGAAGATATCTGAAATATAAGACTACCATGAATTTTTAAGGAGTACATTACTGTCAAAATAAAAGAAAAATAATTAGCTGTATGAGAAGGACAGTCTCTCTAATAGTTTGAAACAGGGGTTTGTTTCAAATCTCAGTTTTAGTTTAGACAAAAGATTTTTTTAATTTTATTTTTGTTTGTTTGTTTGTTTGTTTTGTTAGGAAACAGTAAGCACCACAAACAGACCATCCTAGAAAGTGTAAGACAGCACAATTATTCCTTCTATCCCAGTGGACCATCACACTTTATGAACATATGACAACATCTAACTGTTCATCAATGAGGCTAGAAGGAAATGAAAATGTTAAATTCAAAAGATCTGCCTTTCAGTTAACATCCTTAATGTAAATTAGGGTTAAATGTGAATAAAATTAATATTTAATCACTTGAAAAACTTCTATTCCTTTCTTCTCTTTAAACACTAAAACTTAATTATAAAATAATGTAAAACAAGTGTAAATTTAAAAGAATCATTTTGAAGATTTGCATTAATAGTTCAAGACCTATTGACACGGATGAAAAGAAGGGGAATCACAACATTATGTTGCTTTAAAGCAATGTCTGATTCTATTCCTTGCCAACAGACAGCAGGAGCCCAAAGCCACGGGGGAGTGCTGTGGTAGGGAGGAAGGGAGAGCAGGATGGAGTGGCATTGCAGGAGCACAGCAAGCAAGGCTGGGCTCAGGTAAAAAGTCAGGAGTGGGGAGTGTTGGGGAGAAGAAATCCAGTGTTCAAACTGCTAGAACAGGGCCTCAATATGGAATAAAAAGTTCATGCATACAGGGGCATGATCCAACACTTAATTATGATGCAGCATGATACATAGAAAATAGTGCAAAATCAGGGAAAAAAGGTCCTGACATCAACACAACACCTCTCCAAAGTCTTCCAGCTCTTTTGCTGCTGCCCTCCTAAACTTTCATGTTGAGATCCCACACAAGGTGAATCCTGTGTGCCTTATGGTTTTGCACACACTGGTTATCGTCACACAGCCTACGTTCTCCATCAGTTACCAAGCTGTCCTGTGGGAAAGCTCACCATTCTAGCACAGAATTTTCTACATGTTTAAAAACAACACATAAAAACTCAGATTTTGAGAATCTGTATCTCCAGGAAAGGCAATTTGGCTGTAAAGAACTGAAGGGACTCACTCCACCATTCTCCTCTATGTAAACTTTGAACTACACCCAGGTTAAAAGTTGTTTCCACAAACAGTAACTAAATTCAAAATCTCAGATGTGTTTCCCATTCCTTTCTCAAATATAACTGAAACAATTTGTCACTTGCAAACAGTGTACATAACTGAAAGACAAGAGTGAGCTTTCGTGGCAAGCATCAGTCCCACAGGGTATGTGTTTGAATGACAAAAACCCAAATCCAGGAACTTCTTTCAAATCGGCTTTTGACTACTCTGAGTTGAGAACTTTACCTTCCTCTCTTACACCCTGAAACCTGTGCCTGCTAAATTTCTCTTGACTGGAATTCTCTTGAAGTTATAACCTGCTTCAAAAAACTTTGGCTTCTATGAGGAGGTGCATGTTTCATAAAATTGGTTATGTAAGCAACACAGTGAATTTTAATATTAACACCATTCAACAAAAATCCAGCAGGATCATTTTTAAAGCATATCTCTTTCAAAAGCTCAGCTTTACCAAAGTGAACACATCACTAATAGACACCATTGCTCAATCTCATGAACATAATGCAACTTTTCATTCTAAAGGGAAAACTCAAGCCCAGTTGAGTATTATGGTTAACCTTCACAAACACAGACAAGTTGAGCTGCACTGAGAAGCATATTTCTCCCTTGAATAAGCACAGGTGGTCATTTCATTTCTGTCCTGCTCAAGTCAAAGATAAGGTAGATATATAAATATAGATCTGTTTTTAGCAAACAGCACCAAAATAAGAAAAAGGAAATTAAAACCTGCCAAATATTTTTCTCACTACAAAAAACCCAGCATCCCACCAAAATTATAATGGTTTATTAGACTTGACCATCACAATGCTGGTAATTTATTAAATCCCTTTTCCCAGCTATTTAACTTCTGCTAATTGAATTTCAAATAAAAGAAAGTGGTCTTATTTCCTCTCAAATAATGCTTTCCTGCCCCCTGTTTACATGGACTTTGTTGACTGTCCTCTACCAGACAACTTTTTAAAACCTGAATCCCAATCAGGGCCACTCTCATTAAAAATATGACCTTTCACCTTCTATGAAGCACTGCTAACATAAATTACATTTTGTTGTAGCCCAAAGGTGTTAGAGATGAGAGAAGGATAAACAAGGTATAATACAAAAGCCAGTTGGGTCAGCCTTTCATTACAGCCCTTTCAAAAGCTATTAATCTCGCTTGTAGTCAGTAGGCTGAAAATAACTACTTCTTCTAACCTACACTGTACTCAAAAATAGCAATAAGGACAGGTCATGCAAGATGCAAATAATTCTCAGTCCTCATAAAACCACTTCGAATGGTATTAAGTGAACATCATGGCATGTTACTTTAAATCTCACTGACAGGAGGAATCTCAACAATATCAAGTGTACATTATTCTACCTCATAGCAGCTGCATTTGGCCATAATATACCACAAAGAATAGTTATGAATTAATCACGGTAAATTCAAAGCAACTATAAAGTAGTTCTTTAGGGTTTAAAATGTGAATAGAAAATGCTATTTCTCAAGCTCAAGCTCGTCTTTCATATCAGGGTCCACATTTAAAAGAATTTAAAAAAAAAGTAAAGAACCTTACTTATCTTCAGTCTACTAAGTGTCTTATTGTCTTCTGACTTACAAGAATTAACACTTACCATTAGCACATTAAAAAACATTCTCATATTGGTAGGGAACACAAGGATACTGGAAATCACACATTACTAGACAGCTAATCAGTGAAAAACCAAAACCAACCAACCAAACAGAAAACTAACCCAAAAACTTGGTAAGTCAATGATAGTTATAAGTGCTGTCTACAGAACAGATAAGTTTCTTCAAATTTCCATGTTAAGAAAAGTCTGCTGACAACAACCAGGTTACTAACAGACTAGTGATGAACTGGATACACAAAAAATAGTACTTCCCCACATGAAATGTTTGCTAAAAAAAAATTCTACTGAGCATAAGTCATGTTTACATGGTTTCAGAATGAAGTGAACTTAAAAACTGCCCAAGAGTTCTGCCAACTAACAGCAATCTCGTGCTTATTCATCTGAACTAAGTAGCTAAGTGATAACAAGGAGGGGAAAAAAAAAAACTCAGAAATTTTGGGTTATGCAACATGAAGAAAAATTCTGTGCCACATTTAATCACATCAGCATTTTACACAACTGGGAAAGCCCACATGCATTGTAAGTAGAACAACAGAGATTCATATTTCACTTAGGGTCTCTAAGAACCATTGTGAGAAACTTTAGGACTTTTTTTTAATCTACTGGTCAACTAGTAAGCCAACTACACACTACAAATCTACTGAAATCTCTGAAAAGACAATTAAACATTTAATGCACTAACCAGTAGGATATTCTGTTAGAACAGATGTGGAGTCAGAAGAACCTTTTACCTCATTTCCAGTGCTAATTCTGTAATTTTTCTTTGAATATGATCAAATCAATCAGGCTTATTTCTCCAGTCCTCCATCTTCCTCCAAGGTTGTTTCAAGACTTAGAAACCAGCAAGAAGCTCTCATATAAATAATTTCAATCAAATATTCATTTTGCCCTTAAACAAGCATATAAACAAAAACAGTCTGTTGTAAAATAATGACATCTGCAGATATAAATAGAAATTACAACATCTGGCTAAATTTGGAACCAATCAAGGTGAGAAGAATGCCAACCACTTCATCACAGCTAATCACCCCTCAACAGATATACCTTTAATGATCAAGATAATCAAGATGATGAAAGAAAGTAGGTTCAGTGCCCAGCTATAGAACTATCAAACAGCTCAGGAATTTGCCCAAGGATAAAGACAGACATGCCAAAAAAAAAGGCAGGTAACTTGCAAAACACATAATAAAAATAATTTTGAAAGAAATTAATGGAAGTACAGGCAATTAACACGTCTAGCCTCACTCAAGCAGTGTGAAAGGACCCAGAGAAAGGGCGAGTGCTTTGGAAATCTCTCCCTTCCCCTTCCAAATAAAAGTAGGCATTACTATATTTCAAAGGACCCCAGCACAAGCCATGTACAAGCCAGTCCTTTAGAAATACCATGACAGATTTTAGTAGTAGGCAACAATGATTTTGTCTACCTGCATCCTTCTTTTGGTACTTCATGGCCAATTACAGTAAAAGTTGCTCAACAGGATGAATACATAAGAAAATTCCTGTCACAGAGCAGATGCAAATTTAATTACTTTAAGTTAAACCTTCCATCTTGTCTAGAGGTCCTTCAAAAATGCAACTGTAAACAAGCACTACATTGCAATCAGGTGTCAAGGGCTTATTTGATCTCTTACAAAATATGTCACAAATCACTGGCAGAAAGTGGGTCGAGAGGGAGAACAAAGGAAAAAACTGTCAATGGACTAGGTAGCTCATGTGAGTGTGCCTATTAGTGCACTGGATCTTTCTGCTCCTGTCTAATGCTGTCCATATAAAACCTTCTTAGTTTGACAGTGTTCTGTTATCCTGCATTTGATGTAATTTTTCTGTAGTAAGCAAAAAGAAAAATTTCTGTGAAAAGAACTGATAGAGTAACCAGAGAAAACATTGAAGATTATTCTGCTAAAATATCAATTTTGTGCCACTCTTCATTTGTGATATGTTACAGAACTTCTAAAAAGCTCTACATTTTTGAGAAAATAATCACATAAAAGCTGGGAATAAATTAACTTTACATTGCAATAGAATAGATGGCCCCAATAAAAAAATAACTGGTAACACGTTCTCTTAAGGAAGAAAATTATAGTATTTTACAACTGGCCAGTTGTAAAGAAAAGCATTTGTATGTGATGCATGCATTTTACTCTTCTCTGAAACACCCAGGTACTGGGGACTAGAGTTAAAATACCAGACAGCTCCGCAGTCCTCTGGTGTTGCTGAAACACTGGTAGGTCACTGCTCATGAATCCCTACACTACAATGTAGCTCAGGATGGACAGAGTTTAAGTGACAAAGTAATGGTAATGTTAAGAAATTTATGGACACATAGCTATGGGGACATCTCTCTTATGGCAGAAAGAGTGGGTAGGTATTTTATTTAGTAGAAGAACCCCTTAGATGTACATAAATGTACAGACAAGTTTTCTGTATGCACTCAGTTAAACCACTTACCACAGAATTAAAACTATAATTAAACAATCCATTAAAATTCGAGATTGAGTATGCCAAAAATCTCTTCTGAGATCTCTGGAGTTAAACAATAGATGAATTGTGCAGCTTCAGCAACAAAGACTCACTGGGCTGCATAGCACAGCTTGTCTGCTATAAAGTACAGGTTGGGGGTGTGGGGGGAACTCCCCCAAAACACACTGGGCTAAGGCAGCCGTGCCAGTCGAGGCCAGGCAACAGCTGTAGGTGTGTTCCTTTATAAGACCTCTCTGAACCATTAAGCAAAGTCAGACAACCTTTAGGACACACTTCTTCAGCACTGTCCAACTTTTATAACCTTACAAGTTGGTCTCATACATATTACCTTTACCTATTTAACTTGCCTTAACACAGTAAGGAAAATATCAGAATGGCTCTTCTTACATTACATACCTAAATACTGCTGTCAGAAACTTGAACTTAATTTTCTCTGCTTCAAACAGCATTAACTCCTACATAACATTTACTGCAGGTTTTGCTTAAGTGCCTATTTATTCAGAAAAAAAATAACTAGGAAAAAACCTCACTTGTGTTCATTATTTATGGTTGGTCTATGTACTGAATCTATGTTACAATGCATTTTCACGAGACCAAAGCACATTCTTATTACTTGTAACACAACAGCCTTTTCAAAAACAGTATCTCGAAGAGTCAACTTAGAGAAGCCCTACTGAGTCAGACAAAACAGGCCAAGGAGTTCCTCGTTCATACAGTCACAATTACCCACAACTGGGGGGGAATATTTTCCTCTTAGGCTTACAAAACCAAGCCTTTCTACGCTGACCTAAGCCCAAAGAGCAGATGAAGCACACGAACAGGTAGGAAGGTGAGTGCCTACAATGGACAAGGCCTGACTTTGCTTCCCATGCAGGGGGCTATTTTTCCTGTTTAATCAAAGCTGCATGCCATATTTATCAAACTGGAAAATTCAGTTTAGTTCTGTTTAATACATGTGTCTCTTTTACACTTTCCTGCTACTGAGCAAAGAAACCAAATTGTTAGTTTTCCCACTCAGAGCCCTTTATTAGCAGAATACAGCCCTTTAAGAAAGAACCTGAAGAACTTACACTCTCAATTCTCTCTTTTAAACAGGATATTTTCCTCTTGTTTCAAAAAAAAAAAAAAAGAAAAACCAAATCCAAAAACCTCAATCACAACTGTTTTAAGTCTAATCTATTTTACTCATATATTAGACAACAGAGTAGTTGCAATCACTTTGCTCAGAATTGATTTTTTTTAAATCCCCCAATGACTTTAACACTGCATTTACCAACAAAAATGCACTAGAACTATTTATCTCATTCCAATAAAATTTAAATAGTGCAACACATTATTCATCTATCCATATTATAAACTCTTGTGTACATTAAGTGGATAATATTATTAATACTAATGTTTCTGTAGGCTATTCATAAAATAAATGGTAGACAAAGTAATTCCATCTATTACACATGGAGCTCAATAACAGCTGTAAATGAGAAAATTGCAATAGACATACTGAGTAATAATCAGAACTAAAACGACAACTGTAACAATATATCCATTGTGTAAATGTTCTGCTTATAGAAACACAGACTAATCTGTAATTTTTCATCACTGATAAACATTGGTAACCAGCCAGAATTCAGATTATATTTTATCCAGTTACTAAAACACAGCTGCAAAACCTACTTGATTTATTAATTTAACGAGATAAATACAACAAATATTTTGTTTACTGTGATACAGAAATATGTGCAGTATGACATCAAATCACCATACCTGCCTAAAAACTACAGCTAGCAAAATGTACCATACCTTTCCACATATGTAGCTACAAATATGACATACAGAGTTTTGCCAGCATAATGTCATAAAGCTATACTGGCTTGTCAGTAGAAGTTCTCTAAGGCTTCTTGTTAACATTTACAGGCACCACGTGGTCCCAGTTTAGAGCCTGCAAGAGCAACTGCTCATGTCAGAAAAGAGATTGAGGTAATTTTCTAGTTTGTGAGCTTTCGGTGATCTTAGTTAAAAATGTTTTAATTGCCTCTAATATTTTAACATTTTTATTACTGTACATGTAATTATTCATAGAAGCACAAGAAATTATTCATAGAAGCACAAAAAAACTATGTGGCATGCTACAAACACAACTGAGTAACACTGTAAGGCTAGCTAAGATAAGTCTGGATCATTCCTGAGAATGAACATAATCAAAGGCCTAGTATTTGGGATATAAGGCACTAAGTCATCTGATACAAAACTGCTGCAGTCAAACACCAGGCATGATTTTCTGTTAACAATGCCACTTTATTAACATGAAAAGACTCGATGTGGCAAACACCAGGGACTGTTATGTAAAGGCTCCTCAGGAAAATGCCAGATTCCTTGCATTTTCTGCCTCTTTACTAAGAGTCACACAAACTTGCCAGCAAGAGACGAGGGAGGTTGAGGTGTGGTCCAGCTTCATGATACCGACCAGATGGGGAAGATGCTGCAATTGGCATAAAGCCCAAGGAGAAAGAAATCTGTGGGGACACGGGGAGAGACAAACATATCTGACAGCAAGACAAGAGCTCTCTCCCAGACATCATCCATGGGGATCCTTCATTCCCCTTTGCTTACATTGTCACTGCATATGCACAGGATGACTGAATATATTATGCACGGGAATTAATCATGCCACTGGCACTGTCAAGAAGTCATTGAGCTTTTATTATGCATGCAAAGTTCTGCCATTTTGCACACACAGATGAAATTTGGAATCCTCAAACAAAGAATTCCAAAATGAAATTAGAAAGCAGAGATTAGGCCCAGGGTCACAACAGCAGAGAGGATTCCACATGCAAAGGAGATTTTCTGAGCATAAGAGATTCTAAACAGTCCAGACTTTTTTAGCCAGGTACCTCTCTAGAGGACTCAACAGCCAAGTCCCAGCAGGTACTTATGCTTGAGCAGGTCACATTCTCCCCAGCTATTTGTTTGGATTTTTTTTGTTTCATTTTTATTATGTGCAGCTATGCTAACATTGCACGCTTTAAAAAATCTTCCATTTCTTTCCTCAATATCAACTAATTACCCTTGCTCACTACTTCTCATAGAACAAGAATTAGCAGATGCCCAAGTGAAAAATAGTACTTGCCTTTAAAATTTGATCAGTTTATAACCATACCGAAAGATGTAAGGATTAAATTGGTATTTCCACAGATATTGCTACACTTTCAAGAGTTTAAAATAACATTTATTTAATTCATCAGCTCATCATAATCAGAATTCCTTGAAGCAGAAGTAGACTTTATACCACTTGATACCATGGCATATCCCCAACTTTGAGGAAACTGGACTTTTGAGGCTAAATTGTCCTAGCCTAAGTACCATTTCAACAAGTTGAAAAGAATTTTCTGTTTGAAGTCCTTTTTCAGGATGGTCTGACAACTACATCCCCCTTTTCCATGCTTTAGAAAAAAATTCTAAACAATTAAAGAAAACAAAAGCTAAATTATTTAGGCTTCAGAAGAATACAATGTCAGAATTTTCAGGATCTAATAGGATGCACTTCAGTGATCTGACTTAGATGAGTTAACACTGATTTTCCAAATTTCACCTGATTCTACTGTAAATCAACCCAATACCAACAGATTTCCACCTTCTTTATGAATACTTAGAGCTTTAGGATACAAACAGTTTAATGAGCTTGATTTGCAAACAGATAAAACTAGACCAAAGTTAATGGAACTTACACTTTTTTAAAAAGGCTTCCATGCCTTTTAAAGAAATGTTTTCAGTTTCTGTCTTGGAAATTCACTTATGATTTCTCTCATCACAAAAATGCACATTTTGGGCATAGACTTTAGTTTTTAAAAAATGTAAAAAAGGTATCAGTTTGGCAATAGGAAGTTAATTCCCCAGCCTCTGGAGTCTCACAGCTCTAACAACAAAACTTTTTTTATTTATTTATGCAAATAAGAGACAAGATTATTATCAAAGAACTCACACAAGAAACATCCCTTGCATTTCATCACCATCTTGCAAAACATGAAGAAATGCTTAAACACACTCTATTCTTAAATACTGATAAAGAGCATAACAGAAATTTTTCCTTCAAGTTCAGTTTCTGATTAGCATGAAACATGCCTTCCTTTACTTTACAGAATTTCAAAGAAGTATTAATAATAGCTCAAAGTACATTTAACAGTTTGAGATGTTCCAGCCTTGCAATTTAAATCAACTCTCCAAGTTATATATATTTCATCATGCCCAGCCACAGTAAATGAGTAACAATAGCGACTGCTAAATTAATTGTTACAAAGCTATAGTAAATTACTAACAACAGTAGTGACTGCTAAATTAATTGTTACAAAGCTATAAAAGCTTTGGAATGCTACAGAGAAAAGGTCTTGAATATTACACTAATTATTTCCACAATACAAGAAATACAGTTCCTTGTGTTAACTAAGAGCATGACTAAACTCTCGAGGTTGCACAGTACACGGGTGCATCGCAATTGCATGTGTACCAAAAGGCCCCAGACAAGTAGAAAGCTGGGTTAAATGCAGAACTTGAACTGTGGTGTCTGAAGTGATCAGAAGGAATCTCTTGATATGTCCTGTGATACCAAGGGCTCACACAATAAAGAATCTCTGCATTTCTTCACAACCTTGTTTAGTAGCGTAAACCAGTTTCTTCTTTCTACCCTTGAGTATATTTTATCAGTAGCTAGAAATGTCAAACACTTCTATGGTAAACAGAACTATCCTGGCCTTTTTTATTTTTCTACACACCAATACTAAAGAAGGTGACAATATAATCTGCCCCAGGCAACTCTATCACTATCCACAGTAGACAGGTCATTTTCCTTTTTATCAAAGAGGAGAGTAGGTCATCACATTTTAGTACATGTTGACACCACTGCTAGTAAAAAGAGATAAGAATTCAGTGCCCTTAAGGTGCTTTAACCTCTATTTTACCTAATACAGATATTTCACAGCTCTTGCATTAAAGCCAGAAGAGAGACAGATTTGTACCCTGAAAGAATGGACTACAAAGGTCTCAACCTTTGTGACAAGCTGATATTTGTACTGCAGAGAGTACAGGTGACAACAAAGTACATCCCTTAAGGTATCTACCTCTCCTTTATTTTGGGTAATAGGATTTATTTTTTTCCTATAACACCATAGAGAATCATGGATGTTTAACCTCTCAAGTATCGCTTTTGAACACTAGGAAGTTGAAATAAAAAGCACATGCACATCTTCTGCCACCCTGAAAACAACCTCTTAAGTTTGTTTGATTAAAATGCTTTTCTTTCAGGCAGGATATTCTCAATTCAGAACACAAAACAAAATAATGACATTTAACTGCTGTCATCTTTATTCACTGTGTTTTCACTTTCAAATTCTAATACCTAAAGAAAGTTGCAAAATGCCTTTATGGCAATGCTCCTTTTCTCTTTTAAGACAATGGGAAAAGACACTATCTTCTAATTGTTAATACATAACCATCTGTACATAAGAACTTACTTTTAATTGAATTTTATGTTAATAAACTGGTTCCTTCACATCCTTTAAATAAGTTAAAAATATCTGCAGGGCAAGAGCAAGAACATCACAAACTATTAGTTATTACACAGATGGGACAGCATTCACAAAAGTACTTCCATTTGGAAAAATATAAAGATATGAAGACTTGCAATAAACTGCATAATGATGCTCAGTTTCTTCTGCACGTTAGTGTAAAATACTACTTGAAAATAGGAAAAAGAGATGCCTCTGGTTAGAGGCAGGTATTCCAGGGTTTAAGAGAAAAAATAAATTTGTGCTTGAAGATTCTAAACTTTTTTCCCCCAAGAACACAACTACAAAACAGTAGTTAACTCCCAGTAGAAATTAAACATTGATTTGTACACTAAGAGAAAGAAATTAAATGAAAAATAACATTCCTTTAGTTTCAAAACAGTCTGGTCAGTTTTTCTGTTAATTTTGGTAATTTTTCCTTCAACTGTGGAAGCCAAGAAAGTAGTTCTGAGTTCAAAAACCATATCCACAAACACAATGGCTCATTATTTAAATTCTCATTATTTATTTGTAAACTTAAAAAGCACTTAAATGGTTGCATATTTGCATATACCCACTTCCGAAATTCAGTCCTCCTTCACCAAAATATATTGTGTAGGTATACATCACTCCAGAAAAGGGAAACATAAATCAAAATTTAGTAACAATAACTTTGTGACCAGCTTAAAGTGCTTAGAAGATCACAGTTTTAACAACTAATAACAGACCACTTCATTTGCCAAAGAACTTTGTGCATTTATGGCCTGCACATGTACATACACACACAAACACACCAACACATGCATTTTATACTCCAGTTCAGACTAGGCACGTGTCAATGCATTAGCAAAGACTAAAGTCAAAGAGCTAGACTCATAAACAGCATTTATGACCAAGAGCAAGAAGACCAAAGAAGATCTCCATGACACAATGTAGCATTTTAGACAAGTGCATCTGAACCGAGCTCTCTTGCGATTGACACTGTATTCAGAATAAAAATAAAATCTGGTTTAGAAAATACACTGAGGGCGAAAAAATTTTGAAAATCTATTTGTTCCTAAGCAATCTAACAATAACCACTACTGTGACTCTATTGTTTTTACTCTATTAGCATGAAGATGTTTTGAAACTTGAAGAGAAGTAATTTTACAGCCAGCTTGCAAGGTAACACTACTTTTCTGCTTTGGATAGAAGTCATTATGAACAAGCTCTGGTGAATCTCTGGGGTTTTTTAAGTTGATATTTTTTGATGTCATTTTAATATACCGTTTCAACTGCAAAGGAATGGAGGCATTTTGAGAGAAAACAGATATGTCTGAAATCCAGTAAAATAAATTGCTGCTACAGACAGCTGTTGCCCAAGTGAATAGCAAATATTAGACTAAGGTGGGATATGATTCTTCCAAGCATGAACCAATTCAAAGTATTTGTTAATATATGATAGATTGCATAAGTGATTTACCTACACACCAAGTTTATAACCACAATTAACCCAGGGGTACAATTTCCATTCATTAAATTAAGTATGAAATTCAATTCCAAATGTCTTTGGCATTACCAGAAGATACAAAGATGTCTGCCTGTGAAATATTTTCAGTGTTAAACATTTATTACTTAGTGAATTTCAGCCTTACTGACTCTTCATATTGTATTTTGATGCTCTTTTATGTGCTGCATTCTGTATGAAGAGAAAAATGACCATTTTATATTGCCTTCGGTTTTTTACATTTTTCTAGGATAAATTCTGTCTTCTCTTCAACTCCTTCAAGAAGAAAAAAAAAAAGTACCTGAAATAAACATTTCAGTCATTTTAAGTTTGCACAACTGCTTTACAAATCACACAGCCTGACCTCCTTCTATAATATTACATTACAGCAAGATCCAAAATAACATTCCAGTTTGACAGCTAACCTCAGGCACCACTGGTCGAGTATCTCGCTGCTTACACTGCTGGCTGAAAAGCTGATAGGATACGCAAGACAAGCTGAGAGTTTAACTGGCAGAGCTGTTCAAATCTAAATCGTGCTATTTGAAACTTAGACCACAGGAGACAACAGTTCACTTTTTACCATGGCAGCAGAATCAACCTCTTGGCCCTGTGAAAGTCATATGAATACATTTAGCGCACACAAAAAGTATCTCCCTATATTATGATCAAAGACATATTCAACACACATTTTTTATGCACATTTGATCATCCTGTTGACAGTCTCGGAAGTTAAGTAATATGGACTGCTGCACATAGGTTTCAAACCTTGATGGAGCCCAATGGCAGGCTACTTTTGACAGTCAAATAATGACAAGCACGTTGCAGGCCAATGCCCGTCATCCATGAACATCTTGGCCTGCTCCAAGCGTTGCGCGGCAACTAAGTGGACGGTCAAAGGTTAAGTTCGAAGAAGACAGCAATGAAGGGCAACTGTCATGCACCACTGAATACTGTGAGGCAGCAAGGAGGGGTTGTCTTCTGAAGAACATGCAAAATGTTCTCATTCTGTCCAGGCAGACACAGATTTGAAGGTCCTAAATGAGACCACTGCCAATTCACAAAGAGCCAAACTGACAGCATGCCATTCAAACTGTCTCTCTCAAATTTGACTTTTTTTTTTTATTTCAAATCACAAATGCATGCAAAGTATAACATTAAATAGAACTCCCAGCAGTTCTTTTAAGCAAGCCAGATTTGGCAGGGTAGGAAGAGTGAGGGGAAAGACATGTAAACTTTTTCCCTTCTCATTCTTTTAATATTTAAGAGTAGTTTAGTTATTTCAAAAGAAATTCTTCCATTTTCTTGTAATGGCATTCCTTTATTTCCAAAATGACATCTGTTGTAACCTTTATTCTAAATACTAGGGTTTGTTCCAGTATTAAAAAGCAGAGTCTGACACCTTATAATTAGGTCTAATACAATCACCTGGAATTTAAATTCTGCATTTGCATATTAATATCACAATAGGAGCATCTATTAAAGCATGCAAATAAATACTTTGCATCAGTCCCTAAATATTCTAAGCATTTTTGTTATAAATGGCACAATAACAGTATATTCCATTTGTTTAAAAGCACTGTTTTCTGTGGAGTTATGGCTCGAACAGCATGATTAACAATGAAATTGCATTATTTTGCATAAAACATATACATCTTACTTTTAAACCATTGCCAGTAAAGATGTATATTTTTACTTACACATTTAAATTATGTGATCATATTCACGTTTGCCTCTATTAACATATAAAAGACTTCAGGAAAAATAGAAATACTTTTTTCTATTAGATAAACAGTGATGTCTCTCATCTTTCATATGAACGAATGCTTGACACTAAATTTAATCAGCCTGACAAAGGATCATATGGGTTAGCTCTTTATGCCCTTTTCATGAACAGTCCATCTCCCCTGCACTTACAGGGCCAAATACTGCCCTTTCACAAAACAGATCAACATGCAAAGTGCTTGTTTCTTTTGCTGGGTCACTGCCACCGTCCCACCTGTGACATTACTGCTTTGTACCACCTACTGTCATGATACCAACACATTAAAGACCCTAATCACAAACTGTGCTTTGCAAACTCGAGAGAAAATGAACTGTCATTATTTATGAGGAATACGTTTGGATCATAAAGCATAAAACCATGTGTCTGTCACATACACAGACACACACAGAGCACAAACTCTTTAAGGTAAGAACTATATTCATATGTTCTATTGCACAACTCATACTATCAAAACTTTTCATATCATAGATAATGACCAATCTACTGTCCTGATCACACTGAATTACTTTCAGGAAGCCAGAACCATAAAATCATAATTCAACTTTTTTTGAGCTGAAGAAATTTCTAGGCTTTCTTAGACAGGCAAGAGGGTACTATCTATAGCAGAAGTCATAAATCTGGGGAGACCTCATCAATGTCTTTTACACTCTGTGAGGGTGGGAGAAAGAAAACCATCATGCTTTAATTATTAGAAGATTTGCTTGGTTACACACCCATTTTTCCCAGCTACTTCCTCTTTTTCTGCCCTACAGTGAGGTCCAAATCAATTAGAAGCCCTTCTGTATTTGAGATTTCCAGATCTTAAATTCTGGGTGTCTTGACTTCACTCTTTACTGTTGAAGTGCACAATGCTCCTGTACACAAACTGCACCACCCGACACTTCCACCATGAGCTGCACAACGTGTGTGCACACACAGAGTAGCTACTTCAGGTAGTCAACCCCTGTCCAAACAAACTGGACTTACTGCACACACACCACTCAGTCTCAAGGAATGTACACAGTGTATCTGATGCCTATCATATTCTGTCAATTTACTTGAGAAAGTTAAGTTTCTCTTCACTTTAAACATAATTTCCCTGATGCTTATATGCACTGTTTATGACGAAGGCCCCAAATAACTTTCTCCTACCTAACAGCATTGGACTAAATAATTTGTTCTGGCTTTATTCAGTGGTTAGGTACATACATAAGCACCATAGCACAGTTCAGTAACTAACTGAAGCTCTTTGCTATCACGAGACTTGGATACCAGACAATGAAGTATTTCCTTTGAGCACAAGAGCATCATTACCTGCTGCACTGATATCAGTTACACTAGAAGTAAACACAGAAGAGAATCAGAAGAGAATACAAATTGTTTCCAGATCTACAAGCTGTTGCCTAATTAACTTGCATAAACTTATCCTTTTGAACACCATCTTCAGACAGCCCTTTCCAAATACAGATGTACGTTTCAAGAGGCCTACTGCTTTGAGACAACAGTCAGGTTTCTGAAAGCTTCTTGCCCAACTTGAATGCACACTCAATATCAGTAAGACTGAGCTTCTAAAGTTCTTTATGTGCTTGTGAAAATCCTACCTATTTCCATCAGAGGAAAAAAAAAGCAAACCATTAAATGTGCATTTGAACATGAATTTTATCAGTTAATCTGTCAGAAGTATATCAAAGGCATACAGGTTTTGCAGAGAATAACAGCAATGCTTTCCAATCCAAAAGTTGTTTAAAGTTACTATTGAATTTTTGGAGATGAAAACCTTATCTGATTTTTACCTCCTTTTTTTCCTATAAGCATGTACCGTGCAACAGTCACGATTTTTCACTGGCAAGAGCCAGCGCGTGAAATTTCTGCCCTTCGATGACAAAGCAGGCATGAGAAGTAGGAGGTTTTGCTCCAAGTAAAACCTTATGCCAGTACAGAGGAGAATCTCTCTGGTAAATTACAATAATTTTAGTATCTGTACAGAAACACACAAATCAGACCCTGAATTTAATATTATGAGATGTTCGATTTCAGTACAGTTTTAAACCTTTTAACAGAATCAGCAACATATTTTAATCAGGTACCTTTTCAGGTATGCAATGCATGAAGTACCAGTTGCCCGAGGGTTATGAAATAATACTAAAAACTTTATAATCATTCATTGATTTAGTTTTGAGCATAGTATATCATTTGAATCCAATGGGAACATAAAGAGCTATTTGTGAGGTCAACCACAGTACAGACAGAGGCTGACATGATATCGATGGCAAGGTGGAAAGAAATTGCCAAATACAGCAGATCAATACCTCGTTTCACTGTTACACCCTTCTGGAGACATAAAATATATATCTTTACAGCTACGAAAATAATAATAATGAAAGTGGGAGATAAATGCTTCCCTCAAGGTAAACTATTTGATTAGCTGAGGGCAAAGGTGACAAGAGCAGTTACACTAAAGTAACTTTACAGTCTTAAATAAAAACGGTGGGAAGAGCAGCAGATAAAAGGGAAAATGAAGCTGAACAAGTTCTAGGAGATTAAGATGTAATTCTTTTAGAAAGTGGGGCAGCATGTAGACAAAGGCAAAAAACTGTTATGCTAAATAAGGTAGAGCTTCCTCCCATAATCAGACTCCAGAAACTAAAGTGTTTTGAAATTACAGCGCTATCATTTTCTATTCAGAAGGCTTCAAGTATTTAATCTGTCCCGTGCTTTAACTACTCATAATTATGTTTTACACTTCAGTAGTGGACCTACCAGAATACAATAATACACGACAGTGCTTTTCAGTCTCAGCTGAAGGAAAGAGGATCATTTGATATTTTGGATGCTCTTGATCATTACAGGTTAATTAAATAATTTAAGAAATGGATGAATTATTAAAAGCATGAGAGCCCAATCCTGCTTCAGCTGAAGGCTGCTTAAGGTTGATCATCAATTGCACTGGGAACAGAAACAAGCTTTAGGCAATCACTGTTTGCCCTGTCTAGTTTTCACTACCCTGGGTCAGAAGAAACTGAATCCTATTGCTACTCCAATACCTTTTAGAAACCCTGAAGTCTCTCTAAATGATAGAAATTGAATTAGTTAAATTACAACAAAGAAAGCAAACAGAGGGGTAACTGGGTAAATAAAAACACTGTTCATTTTGCCAGAGCAAAAATCTAATTGGCACAACAACAAAAATTTTCTAAAATGCATGGAACATTGTACCAAGTCTTTAAAATAAACAACCAGTTCTGCATCTTGTCCCACTTCTAGGACACTTTTTGCCCACCACGAGCTGGCAAGACACCAATGTCTGTCCGTGGCAGGAGCCCAGAGCAGTGAGTCTAATGAAGGGTCAGGGTTAATGGAACCATTTCCCACAGCCATGTCCTACGAGGTATCGTGCACCCAGAACAGCCACTGCGCTGCTGGGTGCACCCCAGCCAAAATTTTAGTTGGCTAGAGGCTATACGAGTAAGAGACATGAGTTTCCAACCTAAATGTACAAGACTGTTAAAAAACAGATGAGGGAAGGGAAAAGAAAAAAAGGAAAGAAAATGGAAAGGGAAAGGGAGAGAAAAAAGGAGCCATCCCATATTCGGATACAGAACACACACAGCTCTCCATACCACCGTCTGATGTAGTGGATCACTAAGATCAAAGTAAACTGAAGTTCTCCAGACCCCTGGCATTGGACTCCTCTTACACTACTCTCATACACAACACCCTCACAGGCCACAATCCACAAAATATGAATTACAGCTTTGACTAGCCATTCTCCTCACATCCTTAGCTCCAAGATCTTCGAAGATTCTAATATGTGAAGCACAGATCTGTTCTTATTTACAGCAAAAACAAGTGACTGAATGTAAAACAACATGTTTAATAAATCTGCAGAGCCTAAAGTACCAATATAATTCCGAGCAGAAAGATAGACATCCACTTCTTAATTAAGTGGGTGATGTTCTAGTTAAAACAAAAAGACAACCCTGGGCCATAGCTAAGATTAAGCACGCACTCTTGCAAAAGAAGCTCCACTATTATCAGTGTAAAGGCTTTAAATCACAAAAAATAAACCATCTAATAGTCTGTATTCAACAGTAAGTAGAAAGTCAGGACACAGACTGATTTGGATTAATACATTTTCAGTTATAACAAGTAATTTTACAGAGGATTAGTATCTTGATGGTCTGATCAATACTAGGCACTGCTGCTATTACAGATGAAGAGAAAATTACCCCTCCAGTAATAAAGTGTGTATGTCTTGGTTCTCCTTCATTTGCCAAGTCCATTACTGTAATGGTTCCAGCATTAGCAGCTGAGGCAATTTAAACAGCAGGAATGTGATGAATTTAAAAGCAAGAAACATTTGCCACTCATTCTTTCTTGTATTTTATTCTGCATATGCAAGGCTTCTACCTGACCATTTCCAATATACAAATCATGTGTTATGTGACTATCAACGGTATTTCTTAATTATTGTCTCATTTATAATGGAAAGGGCCAATAATGTGATTACCACAAAAATTGCTACTGGCATATTGGCTGCTGATTCTGCTAAAACCTGCACACCATTTACCTAAGCAGAAATATGACACAACAAGAAGCTTATTTAACTGTATCTAAGATGTTCCATTAACTTTAATTTTCCTAAATACAATTTCTAAAAGAACCTGTTTAATCTGTCAATTAGAATTTTTTTTTTTTGTTTGGGTCTCTTTAAGAGGTAGAACGATAAAATGAAACAAGAAATCAACATAATATTTGAACAAACTATTATAAGAGAACGTTAAAGTTTATATACTTAATTGTATGGTACGGGTGACATTTTCCAGCATTAATCCTAAAACCATTCCCTTCATCACGCTCTGAGAATACTTGCCTAATTTTCCCTGAGCGTAATATGTTGAAGCAACCTATTTTTTCTTGTAAATATATATATTATTTTTCAGGCAGCAAAAATTAGAATGATGCAGGAAATAAGACTTTCCTTGATATCTCAGCCAGAGGACTGTATGTTCCCTTTTCGTCCCTGTAAATAAAATACATACAAAGCTTTGTGTTATTTAAAGCTTTATATTTCCTTGCCACTTTGTCTAACATGTCTCACAAATGTGAAACTGCACATGAATAACTTTGTAAAAGCCCTTGTGAATATTCAGATATGTGCATATTGATGCATTTATTATTTGTACAGCAATAACTTTATTGGATTGGGGTCCCAGCTGTGTTGGGAGCTGTACAAACATAACAGTAATGTCTGTGAAATACATTCTCTGCAGTCAGTTCTGGTTCCACTGTGAATTAGCATAAACAGCTACATAAGGTAATTGTGAACTGGGCTTAGTGGCCTATTCCAAGGACCCATCAAGGTAATACTTTTACTTTGACAGAAAATGATACTCCAGACTAATTGAGTATCTTCTCTTTCAAATGGAAACGACTCAGGGTCTTAATATGCAAAGAGTGGCAAAAGGAAGCACATACAGGAAGTCAGCAGAGTTTGCCCTCTGTCACACTGAAACTTACTTTAAAAAAACCACTTTGGCCAAGTAAGTCTTGAGAACAGTCTTATATTAAAGATTAACTTTTTTAACTCACCTGTGAATATCAATCAAGGTAATAAACATCCTAAAAGCAAAACAGCTTTCTTCCCAAGTCTAAAGGAGAAAATAGTCTTTAATACAGTACTTAAATTACTAATGGGAGGTTTATGTTTGGTCTTAGTTTTGTGGTACCTTTTCTACACCCAGTAAAAAAGTGACCAACTCTGACTAACAGTGTATACAAAAAAAGAATAAAAACAATTATAAACTGTGTTAATTAAAGCTGAATTTAAGTTAAAACAAACAACCATGAACAAACTCCAATGGACTATTTCATAAAAATGCCTTTCCAGCTAATGAACAATATCTATTCTAACAGCTCTGGTTTTATGCACAGTAGTAATTCTTGCTGTAGGTAAGACCAGAGAAGTGGATGGCATGCAACAGCTCTAAAGGTGTCTTTAGAAACTTCAGAGTAATTGTGTTTCGCTGTCTACTTAAGACTCAGAGAAATATTATACAGGACATTTGCATCCCCAACATGGTGTTTAGGACAGATGAGTAATTAACTCCTGGCTATGGTTTCCAAGTTTTTTCAGACCCTCTTCCCAAGAACGAATTTACATCCTCCTCCCCTTGGGCTTGGAACACCAAACACTAGCATAAACAATTTCATTTCTGCCACACATTTAATCTTAACCCAATTGAGTGATCTGCAAAGTTGTATTTTGGAAGGAAATTGTTGTATGACAGCACTGCACTCTAAAGGACTTTGACCACATGTACTTGGAACAGAAACGTTCTTCTATAACAACATAAACCAAAACTTGCTATACACATGAAAATTTGAGAGAGAGAACAGCTTATCATATATAAGAAACATACTGCATAATTAGCAAAAGCCAATCACTGGGATTCTGATAGACAGCATTTAACTGTACACAATTATAGCAAAACAAGAACTTTTATTTGAGATTTAATTCTAGAAAACAAGAGACATTGGCAGGAGATCCATAATCCAAACCAGCTTCTCTATCCAACCACTTCCCTCTCATCAGTAGGCCTCATAAATCTTCAGAAGAGGTTGGGTTAACCTCACTAATATTTGGTTTGCTACAAAATATTTTAATCAGTACCTAAACGGAAGTCTTGGCAGAACTATTACAATAAAATCCCATGAAAAAAAAGCATACATTCCTTCCTGTACACACAACCCCCTCTTCCCATTGCTGCTTTCCCCTTTGGCAGCCTTTATTCTAAAATGTTCTAGATGTTCATTTTGTTTCACTTTCAATATATTCAAAGCTCCTCTCAAGTAGTACCCAACTTACAATGTCCCCCTAAGGCATCCTGTAAGTATTGGCACCTCTAAATTCTCTGTAAGAATCTTGTTAATTTTCATCCTTCTCTTGTTTATGCACCTGTAACATCTACACATGTCTATGGCAGGACTCTTTCACTTTAGCATAGAGTTTTTATTATACATTGTTCCTGACACCTCTTCAGGTGCCTTGTCCTCATACAACCTTTGCCAGTGTAGTTCACAGCACCATCCTCTTACTCCTTCCACATATCCTTGAATCTTTATCCTTATCATATCAGAGGCAATTATTCTCCTAATGCAAACCATTCCCAAATACATTTGAGACCTGTCGAAAAGACATCCCTCAGATGGGCAGCACAAATGTACAGGCTAAAATAAGTATGGGGTGAGGTTTCTTCTGCAACATATTTACATTAGATTGGATGGGACATCTGCATATGTTTTGACATCTATGGAAAGGGCAGAATACAAATGTAAGCCTGAAGTTGCTGTCCTTGAGCAACTTGGCAGAAAGACTAATTACAAAATGATCAGGTAGTCCTTAAAGAGTTGTTAGGAATCTTACTACTGCAAACAGGTTCTAAAGTTTTATACTAAAATAGTTGCAAAGTTAGATCAGACTTGTTCCCTGCCCCTAAAATGAAATAACATTTAATGCTGAATAGTAAATTAATAGCAATACCAAAGCCAGCACAGTCCCTGTTCAGGTGTATGCGATTACCATTTTTGAAAGCTCTTTCTAAATTTCTAATGGAATTAACCTTCCTTTCATTAACATCACTAATTACCAGCATTGTGCTTTCAGTCACTTACTGTTTCTCAGTACTACTGTTTTGTAAACAAAATCAGGAAAGGTACAACAACCTTTGTACATTGTTGCAAATATTGTACAGTGTGGTAAAACAAGCCCTTCAAAGGCACGTGAAACAGCAAAACATTCAGCGCTGCTGTTTGCTTTCACAAACAGTGTAATACCATCTTCAATGTAAGCAAGTAACAGCATTGCGTCTAAATATATGAACGAGAAAACAAACATTATAAAGCTCGGGTGGTAGACCAGACTTAAAAATGTTTATTTAGGTCAGGCTTGGTGTAGAGTACTTTCAAATTTAAAAATAAAAGCGCGGTTACATAGTGCATCACCCCACTGTGAACGTTTTGACAAAACCAAACTTGTATATTTTTTTCTTTTTCACAAACCACAGAACTCTCCTTAAAATTCAAATACCTTGCCCAGGCGGCACGAGCCTTTACCACTAGCTACCGCTGAAGCTGTCCTAGGTGCCCCCTCTTTCAAGGCAGAGGGGGATGCAGGATGCCCAGGTCGGGCAGCGCCGCCCTGCCCGGGCAGCCCCCGCCGCCGGCCGCGCTCCCCCCGGGCGGCCCCGGGGCGGTGCCGAGCGCACGGGGCCGCGCCCCGGGCTGTGTGACCCCGCACGGAGCTCGGCGCCGGGGCCGCTTCCTGCTCACAGCGAACTTCACGGCGGCCTCGCTGTGCCCCCGCTCGGGGCTCAGGCGCTGGAGCTGGCGGAGCCCCGGCGGGCTGTGCCCCGAGCAGCCCCTCCGGCGGCGGGCACAGGGCTGGCCGCGGGCACGCTCCGCGGGGCTGCGGGGAGCGGGAAGCAAACGGAAGGTACCTTCAGCTCTTTCTCCCGCTCCCCTGCTCTCCTCTTCATGGTGCCGCCCCAGCCGCCCGCCCGGGGCGGAGCAGCGTCCCGGGCACCGCAGCTCCCGGCGGGAGCCTCGCTGAGCTCCTCGGGCACTGCCCGGCCCCGCCCCGGACTCCAAGTCCCGGCAGCGGCAGCGCGGCCCGGAAGGGGAAGGGGCCGCGTGGCGACAGCGGGAGTTGCCAACGGAGCGCGGAGCGGAGCCGAGGGGCTGGCGGGGGCCGTGAGTACGGGGGGAGCTTCTCCTCCTCCGGGCACGGCGGGGGGAGCACGGCGGCGCTGGAGCTGCCCGGGGGCTGCGGGGCCGTGTCCTGGAGCCTCCCGGCCCGGGAGCTGCGGAGCGGGGCCGGCGCGGAGGGCGGCGCTTCCAAACCCGCGCGGCTCCTCGCTCGCAGCTCGGTGCCCGTAGGGGAAGGCAGGGGAGCCTCAGTGCTGGATTAAAAGTAACCCTACAAGCCCCTGTTTTGTATCTGCAAAGGCTGCCGGGCTGGAGCGGGAGTTGTGCTCCTGTGCCCGAGGAAATCCCGGGCAGCGGGGGCGTTCCTGCGTGGGGGAAGCGCTGCCTTCCCTGGGAACCTGCCCCTCCCAGCCCTGTCAGTCACTGCCAGAATCAAAATTTGGAAAGCACTTGTACGTTGAAGGCGAGACACGGTTGTTTTGATATCTCCTTGTTCCAGTAGGACTTTTAGGTCTGAGAGATGTTTCTTCCCCCAGACGACAGCAGGATGTTGTGATCCTGTTTCCTAATACCTTCCATATCTTCTCTCTTTTTTTTTTTCCCTCTCCACCTCCCAAAAGTCACAGCACTGCAACAGATAATGTTTGAAAGATGATATGTGTATATACTCCTACTAAGTAATAAATGAGATTATTTTAGATGACAAGACAAATAGAGTGCAAATATTTATCTTTTAAGGACTCAGTAGAGTGAGAATATATGCTGGAAATACTTTGTGATATACTAAGATAGGTGAGTGGTCTCTCTATCCACCTTTTTTTTTATCTTTCCTCTACCAGAATAGTGGAGTAGGATTTTTGTAAGAAAAGCATGTCTGAGACTTGTGAAATTCAAAAACCATATTGAAACAATTAAACCATCATTTTTAATATTTCACTAGAAATCCCTTCACTAGAAGTCCCTTCTATCCCCACTGGCTGAGAACTTTTGAAAATTTAGGTAATCCCTCCTTAGTTTTGCTGCTTTTGAATGATATTGGGACAACAGTATGCTTCTGTGAGACAATTTGAACCTAAAGTATGAGCTTTGATACTTAATTTTCAATATCCATCTCATTACTGTCTAGCCTTGCATAACACTGCAAAGTTGTGTGCAGGTTTTTTGTGGTAAATTGTCAGATACAGGTAGTATAGAACACGTTTGTAACTGACACAGTGTATAAGAAAGTTACGATTTCTTTGACTTCAGTAGTTGTATCTAAGCTTCTTTATACCTAATTTGAAGTTCTTGTAGGTTAATCCCAGAGATACAGACAATTTTCCTCTCTTTGTAGGTGAAGTTGTTTTACTTTTGAGGAACAAGACATGCTGAAGTAACTGTAGGGTAACCTTTCTTGGAAATAAAAGCTGTTTTAAGTGTTTCAGGTTGATCATGGCATTTGATCTGTCCAGAAGCAAATATAAATTTATACCTCTCTGGCTTTGCTATGCTTTCTTTCAGGAAATGCTGGACTCTTAAGTACCATCACTTTTGTGGCAGTGTTGCTGTACAGTTTTGTCATGTGTAATCGCTCTGGAAATGCTTTCAAAAGTAATACTGAATTCTGCAGCCAAATCTCATGCTTTCGGAAATAATGCTGGAACTGGACTGCAGGGAAAAGTAATTTTGTTTAAGTGTTTGTGATTGACACTGAGATAATATTCAAAGAGGAACTGTAGCATATGTAACACATGCTTTACTGTTTCAAGTGTCCTCTCTCAAAGAAGGAGCATAAATGGTACTTGTTAGTGATTATTGAGGATATAGGTATTCTTATGTTACTAATGAGGCAAATACAGTGCCAGGCCAAATTCTAAATCTGTAATTATCTTTTGCCTCCCTAAAACCGGGAGACAGGTTTGTACTACTTCTATCTAAAAGCACTTCTTTTGATAAAAACAAATAATGTTTTGGGTTTTTTTTTTCTTTTCCTGTGGCCTAGGACAGAAAAGAAAGCTGAATACTTAATTTATGTCACTTTGTAATGGAAATTAAACAATTAATTCTTCCTTTTACTTTTGAAAATTTCGCCTTTCTAGGTTTTCAGGATTTATAGCAGCTTTATTTTGTCACTTTAAGTCATGCCATATTGCCAGTAAAAACTGGCTTGCTGTGCAGCTCTGCTATGTTAGTTTGTTTACAGCTTAAGTGTTTCTGTGGTTTTGCTGCAGCCAGTAATGGATTACTACCGACAAGAGTTTTTTATTTGTTTGTTTGAGGGAAAAGCATGTGTTGTTTTGTCTCTGTTTTTAGATGAATAGGTTTCTTTCATACTGAATATAACAAGTAGATATTCATAGCAAAGTTTCTTTACCAAGTAGCAAGTAGTGAAAACAGTAATGTTTGCCTGTGCTTGTTACTGTGCTAGAGTTTGTGAAGCTTCATTTTGATAGATTGTGGAGTCGTGCTGATAAAATATTTGTTTAGCTCTTGATGTCTCTGAAACTTGCCAGAAAAAAACCCTGTAATTTTTGATTTGTGAGAGCAAAGACAACCACATTCTAGAAAGACATATGATGGTAACATCTCCTTGCTACCATCATGAACCAAATTTGGATGATCATTGGGAGGTAAAGGTTTCTGCTTCTCTTTCATCTCAGTTACAGTAGTGATACTGATACAGTGACATATAATAGTGACCCCAGTAATGAACCTGGACCTGAGTGAAGTCAATGACTGCAGATAGAGCTAATTTAACAAATGACAAAAAAGTTTTGAGAATAATACATAAAGAGCTGAGGACACTGACCAGCTGGATTCCAGTGGATATGTATTTGCCACTGGTGCCACTGGTTGCAGTGGCTGCATGCCATGGACATCAGCATCAGAGTATTCTCTGTTTCTGTGACTGAGAGCATTGAAGCTGCAACCTTATTGCTAATCTAAAAGTGTAGATCAGTTCATTTCAATGCTTGTGACAAGGAAACGGTTCCACATGAAAGAAAAATGTGTTTCTGTTTTTATAAAGAGTGAAAGCTGGAAATAATACTTTATTATAGATATTAGTGATGAAAAAACCAAAGCAGGACTGACTTGTTGGAAACTAAACTTCCATTAATTCTTTCTGTTCCCTTTGGACAAAGCCATAAGGAGACTTGTTTATGATGGAAGACATTCCTGGTAGAAGAAAGGCATAGATTTAGCAGCAGTTTTGATTATGGTAAAATTAACAGATACTTCATGGAAAGTCTTTGGATTATACTATGTCACTTCTGTTCTCTGATGCAAGTCTTTAGTAGCATCACTGTTAATTTCCCAATGCTTTCCTAGATGGTTTTGGATTCACTAAGGAGTTATATCACCTAAAAGGTGTAAAAATAGGGAGTGAGGAAGATTGTCCAAAAGACTTCATGTCTCTCCTTTTCGTGCTATTTCAGCATTACTTGACTCTGTGACCAACATGTAATTTTCTGCACCAGAAAACAAGAAAGAAACAGCGGTTGTTAACAAGTATGTTCATATATTACACCGAAACAAATGTAGTACTTTCTCACATTAATACTTTCCTAACCTCACTTTGTCATGTAGCTAAGTTTTCTGTTGCCTCAAGAAAGAAATATGTTCAGATTTATGAGAATCATTCATAGGAAAGTCTCTATCTTACAAACTAATTTCTCTTATGACAATGATTGAAAGAAGACTAAGAGAATGCCAGGCAACACTGAAATGACTTCATAACCCCCAGCGCCTCTGTTTCAAACAGTCCTATTCAAAATATGGAAGATGGCATTACTCATCTACCAGCTGATGCCTCAAGCTTTGACCTGTCTTAAAATGAACAAACGATTAAAAAAACCAAACCAAACAAAAAAACCCCACAGGTCCCCTTCCCACATCCACTTGAAAATATGGCCTTAGCCCAAAGATTGCTGAAGACAGCAGAACTAGAACTTTAAAAAGCTAATTTTACATCCATTAAATACAATTGAAACTATTGCATAACCAAAATAGCCAGATTTTGTGAGCAGATTAAAAATGGCATAAAATTAAACTTGAAAGTTCCGATTGTCCTCTGAGCAATCCAATTGAGATAGGAGCATTTACAGTAATGTACTAGTCTGTCGTTTCAGTGGATCTGCCATAACTTTTTCTTTCATTTTGTATGAGGTACTGTAGTTCATTCTAGTCTCACAGTTTAAATAACAGATGGAGAAGAATTTCATTTGAATTTTGTTATCCATAGATAAGCCATGCCTGTTTCAGCTGATGAAACTGTGGGGGACCTGCCTGTGAGAGATACGGGTCTAACTCCATCTGGAATTGAAGGATTACAAGGTTTGTACCAGCTGCTATTTATTACAGTTACAGACTTTGATCAGTGGCTTCTTTAGTTCCTTTCTAAAAATGTTTCTGATGTTGCCACTCACAAAATTAAGTTCAAATACCATTCAAAATCTGGGTTAAATTCTGAAAGATGCTGTGACCCATTCTATGTTCAAGTTGCTTGTTATAAGAGGGGACTTGCTGTGAGATGCTAAAAACTGGAAATGTCATTGAGCTGTAACATTCATCCTTCCAGAAGAAAAAAAGGACTTTTTTTCTGAATTGAGGACAAGGCCAGATCCATTTAACAAAATGGGAACCAAAAGTATTATGCAATTCTGATATGTTACTCAGCTGCTATTAGAATGGAACAACTGGGCTTAATCTTGTGCCTGAGTAAATCTGCAGAACTATGAGTTAATCTTTTCAAACTTCAAGACAGTATGTTAACTTTGAAACAGATTAGAAAGCATCTCTTTGGTAATGTTTATTTTTAAGGAACCTGGTTTAAAGAACCTGGTTACTTGCTAAACTGTTAACTTTGTGTTGTCTAATAGGTAAACAGTTTGCTGTATCATTTTAATTGCTCTTTTTTAATCTGTAATAGAAGTGATTAACATGACAATAAATGTGAAAAAATTAATCAACAGACTCATATAAGTGAAAAATATTACTTGACAAGTTTCTTCTTTTTTCAGTATTTCAAAATGGTTTAGGCTTTGAACTACATGTTGTTGAATATATTGAAGGTAACTTAAGGTTGTCTTGGTTTGGGTAGAATCATCAACCACACAATGTAAAAGCTCTGCAAGCTGTACAACAAATCATTCGAGAAGAACTGGAGGACAGGTTTCTTCATATACACGATGACCACATCTTACTCAAGCAGCATACAAATAAGCAAGAGGAGAAAATTAAAAGGTATGAGGTTTCATATTTTTATTTTAGCTTACAGTAACATTTCTTGCCCTTTAAAGCCTTATCAACAAATTAAAAATCATGCTGATTTTTCTCAGAGCACTTTTTAAAGCACTAAGAAAAATCACTGGTAATTCATTTTTTTATTGATTTCTGGTTATCTCTGTGTATGTAAGATTTTTTTTTTTTTTTGCTGTAGTGGATTTTTTTTGTGGGTATTAGATCTCCATGTACAGAGGTACAGCACTGGCTATCACTTTGGAGTTGTACCTTGGGTTCAGAGCTGTGCTGTCAGAGTACAATGAGTGTTCTGGGAACTGAAGAAGAGGGTACAGAAGCCTAATGATTCGTCCAGAATTTCATTCTGCAATCAAAATGATCTTACAGAGAGATTCTGCCCTTTATTTTGTACTTCTCTGGCCTTCAGGAAGTAGACTGGCATCTTTAGTCTCGAGCTGTGCCAGGGGACATTTAGGTTGGACATTAGGAGGAATTTCTTCACAGAAAGGGTGATGAGATGTTGGAATGGGCTGCCCAGGGAGGCAGTGGAGTCACCATCCCTGGAGGTGTTTAAGGAAAGACTGGGCATGGCACTTAGTGCCGCTGTCTGCTTGACATGGTGGAGATTGGTCTCAGGTTGGACTCTGTGATCTCAGAGGTCTTTTCTAACCTAGTTGGTTCTGTGATTGTCTAGTTAGCTCTAAAATACCTTTATAATCAGCTCTCCTTTTTTCAGTGTAACAGATAACTTCAGTGAAGCAGTCCCAAATAGCATGCAGGGCAGAGTACCTTGTGTGCCCAAAGGTACCCAAGCAACTTCAGGCTTATTACTAAACTTAGTGCTGTGCTGGCAAACCAGTCTGGGCTCAGCAGAACTGTTCATGGTATTCCTATATTGCAGGAGGGCTAATTAATCCAAAAGCACCAGCACTCTGTGCTCACACTGTTCTGTACTTAATAAATTCTTGCTGCACCTAAGCAAGGTCTGGTCAGAAGTGAACAAATCCATAAAAGAGCAGCTGAAAATATTGCCTCTGTAGATGGGACCATTTTGTACTTTATTAAAGTCCGAAACATTCTTTCCTTTTGCCTCAGTGCATCAGGAACAAATTGACCAGCATGACATAACTTCCATCTTTTCTGTCAGGCTGTTGTCAAATGCGAGATGGTGGAACAAATGAATTGTTTGCTTATTCCAAATGGCATTTCCTGTGTTTCTGTTAGATGATTTACCAAATGCACTCATCATCCACTTAGGTAACATTACACGGAATGTCCACATTGGAATACCTGAATTAATACTTTATGGCACAGAAAATAAAAAATACAGTGTTTGTCTAGATTGCCAGACAAAGATCTTAACTCCTCAAGCTAAATTTCTTTTCCAGCATCCCTCATGCCAAAACCCTTATAACTAGAAGTTTGGAATGAATTTGCAATAGAAGAACATTGAAAAAAAACCAACAAATAAACAAAAAACCTGCTCACAGGCAAGTAACATTCTGTGACATCCTAAAGTTATTACGGATTTTTTTGGTTTCACTTTTGTTTCTTTAAGTAGAAGCTTCTGTGCAGAAGTATACAAAAACTAAAACAAGCCTCCTTTAAACAAATGAGGTGTGTCCTTATTTTCAGTTTTCTTTCTGGACCTTCAAAAATAGATTCCCTGTAAACTAGATACAGGTCTTGAAGATGTGCGACCGATTTTGTAAAGTCTTGAACTTGTCTCTTTCATCAAAGCCACCTTTTCTTTCTTTATATGCCAAGTTTTTTCTGTTCACCGCTGGGTATGTTTTCTGTTCGTGTATATTACATCACCCCCATGTGCCCTCTCTGCCTTTTGCTCCAGCTTACCAATGTTTATCAAAACTAAGGGAAATCAAAGGTACAACTCTTAAGATGCCAAGAGCAAAATTTGTATTCTTTTAAGGACAGATGAAAACCATTCCCTCTGTATCTAATTATATTCTTCAGCTAACCGTTCCTTGTCTGAAGCACACTGGTAATATTTACCAAGTATAAAACTGAGTATGGTAATGAGAACTATTAAGTCTCTTTTTCCGAAGTACCTGCTTAAATATTTCAACCTCTGTATTTTAGCCACTTTAGAAATGAGACATATATTTAAACCCTAAATTAGTAGAAATTATGTATCATTGGAATGTTGTATATTATTAGCATTCTTTGAACAGTTGAATGTTTTGTGAAATTGTATCTTTTATAGTTTGCCCCACCACATCCCAAATCCGTAACTTTACTTAACAGCACGCGGAGGTTCCTATATAAGGTCATGCGTTAAAAATTACATTTAAGCAGCATATGGAGTAAATATGTGTCCTCCCTTTACTAACCAAATGATAAGCCTTAGGAAACTGTTATTTGTCAGTGCTATAAAGCAGATTGCTGCACAGTGGTTTCAATTATCTTCAAAGAGTTCTTCACAGGCAGTAATAGTTATATCAAAACCTGAAATTTATTATTCAGGTTCTATGCTGAAGTCTTCACAGTGATTATGTTCCTTTCAACAGAATGCTTTTTATGCTGACTTTTCACATTCTTTTTCATCTTTTTTTATTATTTTCCCCGGAATGACCACCAAGTTAACACAGCTTGTTAATGGTAAAAAAAAGTCCGAACAGGTTAGTGGCGACCTCAAGTGGCCGGGTCAGGCCTGGAGCTGGAAGAAAGAATTGAGCATTTACAAGAAGAGTTTATGGGCTTGAGAGACAAAACGAGAGCCTCTGCAGCAAACTGCTTTCAGCTGACCAGCAGCTCCAGATTCAAGGCCATAGGCCTTGTCCACACAGCTGTGTTCAATCTTCTGTTAACATTGGTCTCAGAAAAGTGAGTGAGGCCACTGGCAGGCTGGAGCACGCAGGGGAAGGTGTAATTCACATTTATTAAAAACAGGGGTTTATACTGGTACCCCTAATAATTGCTGTACTGTAGCACGTCCATACTCTTTTTCTGTTCATCAGTGGGCAATAATAGTACCTGTAGACAGAAAGATTTTTATTTCCTTTTTTTTCTAGTATTTATTTATAACAGTCATGATAACTTGTTTGCCTTTGAAGTCCTTATTATGAGAATCCACAGTAGTAGGGGTTAAACAAAAGTGCAGATTTATCAAGCAAGTTTTCTAATAGTTAAAATCATGGGACTTCCTTAGTATAACTTCTCTACATGTTAAAGGGTTATAAAAGTAGTATATGAAAAAGTTTAGTGTTGTCATGTAATAACAAAGTTCCACATCTGTAGTTTGTTTGCACATGTTTTTCCTTTTTTAATTTCAAGGTTTGTTCTAGTCTGTGCACAACACTGCAGATCTGAAAAATCTGTCGCACGTGTGGACTTTGAAAAGCAAATCCTACACTGCAGCCATCTATAATGAGGCTTTTTACTGTTCAGACTTACTGCTTAAGGCGATCTCTCAGTCCTTTACCTATGGTAGCTACATTTGGAAACGTCATTTTAAAATCTTTCTGTTTTCATAGGAACATTCCTAGAAGTACTTGTAGTCAGTTAACTTATATGCTGGACTGATAATGTGTTAGAAAAAAACCAAACAACAGAAGACTTACGGCCCTGATTCAAACCTGAGTCAGCAGAATTGTCTCCTTAACTTCCACAAGTTATGGATCAGGCTGGTGGCCAGTTACGCTGTGGTTTTTTCCTCCATCTCACCCTCACATTGGCCTTTATTTTCGTTACATTGATTATTTAGGCATATGAAAATAAAAAACAATTCTCATGTTTTCAGACAGACAATAAAAAGTGATCGTCTCTACCAATTTGCTTCTTTAATTTATATGTAGTACAAGTTTTGACATTTTTAATGCGCCTACATTTTTACACTTCATATCATTAATTAGGCAGTTTTATTCCCAAAATCAGTGTTTGTTTTTTTGTTTTAACAATGCAAAAATAGGGTAGAACTATAATAAATTGATTCAAGCCCAGTAGTAGCAAAGAGAAGAGGGCAACTTGATTCAAGGAATAAAGATCAAATGTTGATATGGCACACTGCGAGGATTTTTCTTGGCATAAGAACAGATCCAGATTCAAGATGTCCTGTGCAGACCCCAAGCTAAGTATACAAATATATGAATTAATGTGCAATTATGTATTTTGTGCTTGAAGTTCTGTGAACACAAGATTTACTTGAATCATAGGAAATCATTGTACAGAAATACACTTATAAATTGGCATGTTCTGGATAAATCACACTGTTAAAGGCATGTCATCTGATTTTTAGTGTGTCAAGTTACCTGTCAGAATAAAAGCTTAAAAATTACTTTCACTGCTCCATCCATTGAAGATCTCATAATCTTTGATAGCTAGTAATGGTGTTTTGCTTTTCAGAAAACACTTAGTACTAATGCATTAGAAGGAGGATACTTCTAACATAGTGTAGGGTCTGTGTTGTGTTTTCATAGTGAAATAAACTCTTAAACCTCTGCTACAATGCATGTCATTAAGAAAAACAAATTTTGCTGAACACCTACAATTTTTGCTCTTTTGAGTATTCATTTAATTTCTTACTTTTATTAAATACTTGAGTTTGGAATGTCAGATGCTTGTGCTTGCAGGGAGACTGTGATTGAGTCCCAAAAGGAATACACTGAGGAACTAGAACATGCCAAAGATACTTGTGAGTCAACTAGAGAAAGAAAGAAAAGGAAATTGAGGAGTCCATCCTACGGCTGAAAGAGCAGAGAACAGCAAGCCAAAGGTATTGTGAAAAATAGAAATCTCCGTGGTGGAGGCATGAGAAGAGCTATGTCATAGTGTTTAGCTGTGGAAATTAATTCTTCTGTCAAGGAATAAGTGCTTTATTCATTTCTTCTGTTTGGTGAAACTAACTCATAAAATGTTTTACCAAACAGCCATGTATCCACGTATCCATTCTATGCAGGGAGATTGGTATGATAAGAAGTTATGATTTTTTTCATAAATAAACAAAGAAGCTCATAATTACCATTTTAGAGAATTCATTTCCAGCTCCTACTGATTCAGTTGAAGTTCAAGTCACCAAGTCATCAAATTTTAATCATCTATTCGTTCTTCAATATGATTCTTACAAAAATTTAGATATACGTTCATAGCAAGCAGTTTAATGTTCACTAATACTCATTAATAATTTGAAGTCTACAAATAGTAGAAAAATATTGGGCCTGTAAGGGCAGATTAGCAAATTTTTGAAGGAATAGCTATGCAGTGAAGCAAAGTCAGACAAACATGCATGCAGAATGTGTTCACAATAAAGCCTCTATTAGTTTCTCCTCTTCCTTCACTTTTGCAAAAATGCATGCAAAACTATATAACTTTGCATGTATTTTCCCCCTTTTGAGTGTTTCAGTTTCAGACTATTACCTTTAGTTGCATTAAGGGTCTGATACTTCATGATCCACCTTCCTTACGAAAGTTCTACTTGGATGAGAAGTCTCTGGTCAGTTCTTTAACTGCCTTTCGAGGGAGGGACCCCCTTATTATGTGTGAGCATTCTTTTGTGCATCAGTGGTGCTACATAAATAATACATCATAATGTTTGCTATTAAATTATTCACAAAGTCATAAGTCTCCCCTATTCAGAATTTCCTTTATTTAGTTTAAATAGGTTAAAGAAGTTGTTATCATAAATAATTTCTCAGTCTGCGCCTACAGTGGATTCAGAAAATATTTAAAAGATTTTTTCGTTATTTGAAAATAATCTGTCTCAAATAACTTCCATGCTTCATTTTCTATAGATAAACACTGTTCTTTAAGTATAGCAGGCAGAAACTGAAGATAACATCTAAATTCATTGTCAACTACCATATTTCTGTAAGATTTTTTTAAGAAGTTTTAAAGATACACTTCAAATTCATCTAAAAATTCCTTTAAAAGTAGTGCAGATCCTTATTTATATTTTTGAAAGTACGTGTATACAATCCATGATATTTGACCTATGTTACTATCTGTGAGTTCATGTTTGAAGTTCTGGAATTATTTCCTTTACAGTCCATTTCTTGTTTGAAACCTGATAAAAGATACATTAGTATTTAAGAGTTACTGTGTTTGACTGAAGAAACTAGGAAATAAATTGAAAAATGTCCGCTAGTACATATGTAGAATAGTGTGTGTATTTTTCCTCTAGAATACTTTATGGAAGACTGTTAATCCCCATGTTTTCCAAGGTATGTATTTTTTTATGCTGAGTGAACCAGAGCCAGAACTTTAAGGGTCTTCTCCAGGTTTAACTGTAACCATAGGTACATACATATTCTATTTAGGAGACTTTCATTAGCTTACTTTCTTGAAAGTCTTGTACCTGCTGTCTAGAACAGCCTGCACTAATTGTTTTATTGCAAAAATAGATTTCTGGGTTTTATGTAATTTTTAATCTTCTTTGCATCAGCAGAGAAATACTGGAGTACTGGAGGAAAAACTGGAAATTCGGGTGACCAATAAGGTCATCTTAGTTCATCATTATATCTTTTGACTTTGAATTTTGGTACAACTGGCAGCTTTTTCTTGTGTTTTGTAAGAATACAGTTGGCTGTCATCTAGTTATGTAACTACCCAATGTTTGTTGACATTCTTTAGGAACTGTGTGGTGCCGAAAGGGCATAATAACTGTGCTCCCACAAGTCTTTTTGCTGTAGCACCATTTGATATCAACCTGCTGTTAACAAAATTAGGTTACTTTCAACCTTGAGGAAAACATTCTTTATTGTGCTACATGGTTGAGAGGGTTCTTGTGATTGAAATACCTGTAGTTTCCAAGTAGCAAAGCAGCCACAGTAAATCCTTGATCCATCAGCAGTAAGGAAGGGAGATACTTGTTATCTTGAGTCCTCTACCACAAGAAATCCAGTAATATTTCAAAGCTGCCTTTGCAGCTTCAGTGTAGTTTCTGTCTAACACCACATGAGCTACATAACAGAGCTGAGTTCATATGCACAGTACTCCTTGAAATGATCATTGGAACATGGCTGCAGTGGTTTTTTCCATCTTTAATTAGAGATCATTTGGGGATTCTTTCAGGAATATCTAATTCTGCCTTCAGGGAGAAACTTGGCCTGTGGATTATTAGACTTAACACACTAAGTACAGAAGTTATTTGCATCCATCTTGACTGTTTATAATTTAAAGATGTCCAAAACCATAACCTTTTGGTTTGATGTCTGTTAGACACAGTGCTCAAGGTAAAACATTAATTCTAAATAAAATCATTTAGTTAGCAGGTAGCTTCAAATAACTTAATAGCTGATGGTACTTTCCAAAAACATTTTAAAGCCATCCCAGAATGCATTTGTAAAACAGGTATTTGGTATTTGCACGTTTGCCTTCCTATAAGAAATGAGACAAAGGAAAGGGCATAACATATAATCCTATTCGTTCTTAAGCATTGTAAAATAAGATGAGTACTGCACATTAATGTTTTGTTCTTTACTTCTCTGCTTGGCAGTCTGTGTATCTTGTCCATTGGTGCATCTGTGGTTGCGAATGATTAGCTGAGAAGCTTTTTTTTATTTTGCCAGACAGAGGGCAAGTGATCCTGAGAAGTTAGGAGGTGATATGTGTTTAACTTGCTTGTTTTTCTTGTTCTGAATGCAGATAGGGAAAGTTTGTGAGCCACTAATCCAGTTGATACAACAGTCGTGACTCTTAAGAGTAGTCTCAGTATTGTATCCATGTCCTGCTCATATGGAAGCAAAGACAAGATGCAAGGGATGTGGTTTAATTAGACCTCGGTTTTATTAGCTTAGCCATCTGGGATTTACTGGCATAAATTTGTACAGTGCAGGTCAAGATCCTTTCTTTAATCATTTCCTTCTGCTGTAGGTTGCTGTCAGTGCCCCATTCCCACACAGCTGGTCCCCAGCCTTGTTACTGGGACCCCACTCTCTATGCTTTTAATCCAAATGATAAGAGGTCTGGAAAAAAGATTGTCTCTTTGGTGTACTTCAGTCATTAACCCCAAACATCATTCTTAGCTTTTTTAAGAGTCACTTTCTCCTAACTTCCTTCTCCATTTCAGACTTTTAAATCCAGCTTGAAGATGAGGTATAAAGTGGAAGGATAGAGTCATGTTCCTTATTTTTGCAGTTGTGGTAGAAGGCATGCTAGAGCTAGATCAGTAGGCCCATTAATTCATGTTACTGTCTCCAGAGGGATATTGGTTCATTTTCTTTTTCTGACTTGTGCTTCAGCTCTACCTCCACATCTTCAGGTTCTATGGCAGAATTTTTTTTACTTTTTGGGCAATAAAGAAAATATTGATTGAGCTATCTCAGTACAGCCTTAGTCTTACACGTTAGTTTGAGGGAAATATTATTTGTTTAAGTGAAAAGTATCATTGAATTTATATTAAATCTAAATATAACCCCTATTTTTAAGTTATATCAGAAGACCTGGGCAGATGTTCTGGGAGCAGAATGTAACACCTACCTGGGAAGCTGAAGGCTTGATGTAGATCATCAATTTCTATTCTATTCTACTGTTTTGTGGCTTAATTCATAGAAAAATTAACCTCCCCAACAGAATCTTCCCCAATTAACTTTGCCTTGCCCACAAAATCTGAAGAGATCTCATACTTCAACAGCGGGCTCCTTGTCATGTACCTAGGTGCAGTGGACATTTCTTAGGCTTATTTTATTTAAATAAATAAATAAAGTACTGCAGAAGTACTGTAGAGAAATAATATAATGAGAGCTGAGATTGTGATTGATGTAATACACTAATAAGTAATTAATTGCACATGCTTTCTGTAGCTAGAAACTTCATGAGATACTCTTTCAATTGAAATGATCCAAATAAAAAGTAATTTTTCGCTTCTGAATTTGAATAATTTACGCCATAATATCAGTATTGCAAACCTGTTTAAATCAAATGCTGTTTCATTCACTGCTGAAAAAATAGTTAATGTTGACTGTCAGGAGCCATGGAGTTTACATCTGTACATCATAAATTTCACTATCATCTGCTCCTTCTTCTACTTAAAAAGAAAAAAAAAAACGCTTAAAAAAGAAGGGGAAAAAAGAAAAAAAAAAGCCTTTGAAGGCATCAGAGCCTTTTGTTTGATGTGTGGAACAAGATTAATAAAAACGTGCCACTACATTAGCTTTTAAATAGCTAGCATGAGACAGTTGCTGCTGTCTATGCTCACCACAACTTTAATTTATGTAGATAACATGTTTTAGACACATGATAGTTTTAACATTGAGTTAGGCCTGTTTTTTGGTGAAGATCTCAAATTCATGAGTTTGTTTATCTTCTAAGTAAGGACAATTAACTGGGCAATGCCAAAACACAATAGCATTTGTTATTTTAAAGAATAAAAGGAAAGTATTTCATGTACTCAGCTGGTTTACAGGTGTGTAAGCTTTGTAGTCCATTGTCTTGCTCCAGCGTGGCATTGTGACAATTCGTCCAATATGACTAAAAGAGATAAATATTGGAAGAGAAATTACCTTTTCAAATGTTAAAGATTTATTCTGATTTTATAATAATTTATATTACTACAGATCAGAATCGATTTCTCTTCACATACTTGAAGAAACTGTGAAAATAATGGAGTTTAGTTGCACTGTTTGAAGTAAGGGAAAGCATCTAAATAAATATTTCTTTAAATTTTGAATCATTGTAAGCATCCTATCTACATTCTCAGATCTTAGAATTTTAATCTTAGCATTGTAACAATATTTACGTAAATACTAAGTTATTTTCATGTAGTTAAGACAAACCTGCAGCTTGTTTGAGTACCAGCCTTAAGGTGTTACAGTATGAATTGCTGAGTCACTTTTTCTTAGCAATATTTGGTGGGTTTAAACTTCTGAAGGAAACTCCATAAAATGGTATGCTACTGCACCAAATACTTCAGAGGGTGGAAAAGTGAATGGAAAACAATCTGTTTAGGTATAGGGTTGTTTTCTTTTCCTGTCATGTACAGTTCTATACAATAGTCAAAGATGTCGATGTATTGATTGAAGTTGCTGTGTCATCATTTTCATTTACATAAATTCTGTAATGTACATTATAAAATAAATTAATTTGGGTCTTACGCACTAAATCTTCTCTCCAAATGTGCTGTAGAAAGCTGATTTGCAAAATATTTCAAGTTTTCAAAACGAAAGTAATATAATTCATTTTGTGTTTTTAAGCTCATGATGCATTTCTTTTTAATTTTAAAGGCTAAACATTCAGGACAATGTGGAACCAATCAAGGTCCATTAACAGCTGGTTGAGAAAAGCAGTGCTCTTTCAGCAAAGGGAGGAAAATTTCTCCAGCTTCAAGAGATAATTGCAACTTGGTCAGTATATTCCCATGCTCTCATCACGTAAGCCTGCTTAAATGGAAAAAAAAATATACCCAGTCCTTGATTTCTAGTCAATACTGAGGACATGAAAATGTACCACATACTACATTTCTCTCAAGCTACTCCAAATAGAGTAAGGACTTTTCGTCTTAAAATTTATTTTTTTTTTCAGAAGGGTATAGCAGGTGTTTAATGATTTTATCTGCAAAGTCATCTGAAGCAGATTGTGAGGAATGAACTGAGTTATCTGGCTATTGAAAGACACTCATGATTTAAAGAGGGGACTTTGCCTTAAATATGCTACCCCCCCTCACTTTATCAGAGCAGGTTTGGCTCTTTCAGTCTCACATTAGGATATAACTTGTGTTCATATGTTCATGGAAATTATTTTAGAGGGCTACTGTAAGTAATAACTTTCCTTATAAAAAGAGCATTTTTATGAAAATATCACCAGAACATGCAATTGCATGGTAGATTCTGTATAGGTTTTAGTTATTCAGCTCTTGTCTCCTTTTTCCTATATGTCTTTGGAGAACTGCATGTCCATACAGAGGTGATTTGGTAATAGCTTGGAAATGGGAGAGTTCCTGTAAGTAGGAGTCCTAACTGCAATAGAACTTTATAAAGTATCCTAGCCTTATGAGGTGGAAGCACTTAATATCCTTGTGAACTCTTACTGCTGCCTGCTGCTTATTATTTTAGCATGCTAAATAACACTTGTGACATTAGATTTTTGTTCCGTTCCTTTTTTCCCTGTGTTGTTCTGTTTCTACATTTTGCTTTGTTTTGCCTCCCTCCCCTTCTTTGGTGTAATACCTATATCCTCCCTGCCAAAGCAGCTCTCCTGTTAATAGCTCAAATCTAATTTTTCTTAGGGTGAGCTATGCAGAGTGTAAATTCCAGGGGAGACAGGTTTCACATGGCTTTTTCTGTTCTTAAATAGAAAGCGATAAGTGAACTGTTCCATTTTAAATCATGTGCCACTTTTTGGTAATTTACAACAAACGTCAAGTGCTTGTGCCTCTTTCCTGGCAGCAGCTGAATGGAAACACATGCACAGGATTTAAAGTGGTATTTGAAGACATTGTTTCTAATATTCACAGTGAAAGGTGCATTTTGAATAACGATGAGTGAGTGTTCTGTCTCTTTTTTGTTGTAAGAGAATGCCTGCAATGGTTTTCTGATTTCCAATCATTTGAATGTTTGAAACATGTCTACTAAATGTGAATAACTGTAAAATCCAAAATTTCTAGTTTAGATGGCATGTAACATACTTATCAACACAGCAGCTTTTAGTTCTTTTTGTGTTTATCTTGATTTTTTTTTTGTCTATTGAGTTCATTATCATTTACTTTCCGTTTCTACCAATTGAAGCCCATATAATTTGTCCATGTTCATCTTTGAACTTGAGTTGGCCCAAAATGTGAAACCACGGAATGATAGGAGCCTATAATCCTGCTGCATCTAATGATACTGAAGTTGAGCTTCTTACCAAACATTTACCTGACAGTTTTGTTGCTGTAGAATTTTAATGTAGCTAGTTGAATGAAGGAATTGTGCAATCTGCTTAGAGGAACCAGGGACCCTGAAACTGCTAGGAGTATGCAGTTTATCCCATTGGTATATTTATTTGCTTTAATTACAGACTGAGTTTTCAGGATTTCATGACTTATAATATGGAATGTGTTAATCTGTGGAACTGCAAGGTAAAATACTATAGAGGGTCAATTCTTTTGAACTATTGGTACAGTAGTTTCACATCTGCAATGGAGAGCAGTTGATATTCATTTGTGCAGTATTTCTAGAAGGTGTATATCCATTTTCTTTAAAAGAGTTATTTCTAACTGACAACAATATCAAGACGTGTTTCCCAAAGAAAGAAACTTCCAGACTAGAAACATTAACCTAAAATTATCCTCCTGATTGTTGTCATGACCTGAGTTTTGGGATACTCCAGGGGCAGCAGGATAGAGAACAGTTTGGATATAATGGGAAAATGTGCTGACAGATATAGAAGATGATCCAGGTAAAAAATGAATTTTGGAAGAATATAAAAATAATGAGGGTAAAGTCGTGGTCCTCTCAAAGTTAATGAGGAAAACTAATTCAAAATGGTCAGGAGAGTAGCAGAGAGACTGAAGAAACAGAATGAAGTGGAAGCAAGGAGATTTTTCAGGAGGATGTTTTTAGTGTTTTTAATGAGATTGTTCAGTAGAAAATACGATTGCTGGATTTGTCTTCAGCTCTTTTGGTAATGAAGGAAAGAGATGAGGATGAAATGGTCTATGAAAGGCAGCTTTGCCAAGGTGTTTAATTCGTTTGGTTTTCTCCCTGTACTGGGGTTGGAGCGACACAAGTTATTGAAATGGAAAAGAACTTCAGAAAAAAAATTGAAACAGAGATGGATGAAAAGATGAGTTCACTTGGACACTTGGAAGGGTTATAGACTTTAAGGATTCTGATTTTGTTAAGAAAGGAAAAAATGTGGACAGATATGAAAATGCTTGTAAAAATGCTTTTGAAGGTTGTAATTTTTTGAAATTACTGCAACAGAGTTCACAGATATAGGACAGAGCAAGAAGAGCACTGCAAAAAGATTGTTAAAAATTGTGGAGCAATATACATCATTAACTCTCTGAAACAAGATTGCTAATATTTTTTTATTCTCCACAATATTTTCCTTACTCAGAAATAAGATATGAAAGGTTGAAGATCAGTTTGGTGGTTGGTTTTTCATGTGGTTTTTGTTTGTTTCTTGTATATTCAGACTGCAAGTGAACCCAAACAATCTACAGGATTCACATTCAGCTTCTCCATTTAACTACTTTGTAGGGATATTATATGGGAAAAATGAAGCTAAATGTCTTTTGTCTACAATCATTAAACATTATCTATACTCACATATGTATTTGGTACAAATTTTCATAGAATCATTTTGTTAAACAGAAGATTGGCTTGTGGATTGTTTTGTTTCAAGTTATGCTTTGAATGTGATTTACGTTGAAATTCTTAATGAATAAGACCTTATTAAAGCTTTGTGGAATGTAGGCACTATAACATTAACTAATATTCTAGAAATAGAGACTCTATCAGCATCCTCAATTTAATATACAATTGGTTAAATATGCCTTAATATAATCCATTGAAGTAAATGAAAATGTAAAAGAAATCAGAAGGCCCTTGTTAAAATACTGCTAGTAGGGAATTGAGTGTATTAGGATTATGAAACAATGATATATCTACAATTAAGGGTTAACAGAGCTGTGGCAATTTTTGTGATTAGCATAACTGTGGTCAACATTCATTTTTGCTTGCTACTGCAGTGTTTTTTGGTCAGCATGTCTAACCACTGTAACCACAGCAAAATCTTTTAATTGCTGAACAGATGTATTTCTTGGTTGTTTTCATCATGACTGAACTGAGGGTTTAATGTTCATGAGAGCACCAAGACTGCCACCTTCTCTTGGCCATGTGGAAAGAAAGTTGCTTTCAGTTACTTGGATCAAGAGTGTCTCCTGCTGACCACATTCAGAATATATATTAAATACTGCCATGAGAGACCATTGTTGGAATATACAGCGTTGTAACATTCTGCTAGGTGTGATTTATTTTATTTTTTTTAATATTCCTTCCTTCCTTCCTTTTTATAGAGCCTAAACAATTTGAAGACCTTCCATGATGTTTTATTAGCAAAGGTGATGAACTGAATGTACGTCTTAAAGAGGAACAGATAAAATGCCTCCATCTTCAGAACGGATTGCAATCAGTAACTATTTCAAAGAGAAGGAACGAAGAGGTGAGGTTGTGATCAAGAGCACAGAATCATTCAATGTTGTAACAATAAATTGGAAAGAGAAATGGATCATTTCATTACAACCACCTTTTAATGGCCAGCATTTTTGCATTTTTGTTTGCCTATTTGAACAGTGCAACTTTACCACGGCTTACCCGTTGCTAGCAGTGGATAGACCAGTGTCTGCAGTTACTAGATAATTTTTTTTTCCTTTTTTTTTTTTTAATGGAGGAAAAGAGGCATAAACCCATTCTTTGCTAATGTTATTTTTAGGAAATTTATTTGACGTTGACGGGAATTTTGCCAAAGCCAAGCCTGCAGAACTGGATCTGAAAAGTTTTCAAAGAGCAAGTATGAATTTGTCAGTTGACTCTTATTATTTAGTCAGTATCCAAGAAAACAATTCGTTTGGATAAAAGGTTTGGAGGAATTGTTTTCATATGACCTTGTAATGCAAATCTAGCAATGCTTAAACTCCCTCCAAAGGAAATGGTGCCAGATGTGGTTGACCATTATAGTTACACAGATGGCTCCAACTCCAATGAAATACAGTAAATATGAAAGAAATTCCACATGAATTCAAGTAAAAGTAATCTTAAAATTCAAAGGAAGAAAGCAACACAAGAGGACTCAATTCAAACTGACATAAACATTAGCATTATATAGACTCGGATAAAACCTGTCATCTAAAATGTTCTTCATTTAAACATCTGCATTCTGAACTACCGTCATGGTAACTTAATGATTTTTCTGCCATAGTCTTCTGAAAAACTGAAATATATAGCTACATCTTCATGTGAAGTAATTGTACCTAAAGCTGATGAATGCACATATAACTAGATAATGTGGTCGTTGAGGCTTGAAAACATTTTCAGAAGTGTGAAAACTGATGGTCTTTCTTTTTTTGGTGAGATTTATGCTTCCCTTATGGGAGCCAATCAAACTTTAGACAATTGGAGAACACACTGCCTCTCCTCTGTTCCTGTGCAGTACTATGGAATGATAGTGGGTTCAGTGCATCCTATTCCCTGCATATTATCTTCAAAATATAAGGAGAGTGAAGCATATATTACTGCAGGACTTAGAAGCATTGCTTAAGTGCATGTGTGCTGTAAAAACACTTAGTCACACTGTAAGATGCTCTATACTTATACCTGTGTAAATAGGTTAGATGTAGTATGAGAAAAAGACAATACAAAGAAACAGAACTGTTTTTATGAAGAACACAAATCAGGAATATAAACTCTTGCCATATGCTTTAGAGTTTACAATTCATGCTGTAGTATTTTTTCTCTTTAATCTTTCATTCTTCAAATATATTAGATATAGATGCACTTACAGGTACTCAGAACTCTTCCAGTCAGAATGTAGAGTCTGTCCCTTGCAGGCTGTCCCTTCTGCAATATTTTTTTCTCCTCTCTCTTTTTGTGGTTGAGGCTTGTTACATAGCAGAGATGGGTTGATAAATAGGTAGATGTCAGAAAATTTTTAATACATTTTTACATGTAAAATATAATGTTTGTTAACTGATGAGCTTCACCAAAGTGAAGAGTTGAGGAACTGACTCCTGTTTTTTTAAAGAAATATACAATTTCTGATTTTTCACAGAATACAAAAGTGAATAAACTGTTCTGTGCTTGATTAAGATGGACATTTTTCCAATAAATAAAAATGCAAGTATAGAGCAATAATAATTTGAAGACTATAGCACTTACTGTTTAATTTATATGAAAGCTCATTGCATTGCTTTGTCTTTTTGCCTACTGGAAATTACACTGTAAATTATATAATGTATTTAATTTTGTTTCAATCTGAGTTACACATTTTGTTGTGGTTTCAGCAGTTCTCATTCTTTGTCTATGCAATCCTTATTGCACATAGATTGGTAGTTTACAAGTAAATAATGTGTTACAGGCAAAATAGTTATTCTAATTTCTTTGCCTATCTCTGTTTTTTATTTCTTAAAGTAGGAGAAAGATTACTCTTGATGTGCTTCTTAATCAGTATCAGAATTGTTGTTTTACAGTATGAGAAAACTGTTGTCACTTTGTGGTCACCATTTCTTTGAATGGGCAACTGACTTTAGGCTCTGCATGTTTCACAGATTTAAAAGAAATCAGGTGGATGATCCCAATTCTCTACATTAAGAGGTTTTGTATGTGGAAAGAATGGTTTTGTTAGTTGTCAGTCGCTGAGGTTTGGAGTTGTGGATTACTCTGGGATATGCATCTGAATTCCTTTTCTAGTCCCACAAATGTTGCATGCTGCCAACTTTTTGACTTTGGAGCTCTAAATTAAGGCCAGTTCCTTCGCTCATCCCACAAACTCTTTCATGTTTTTCAACCGCAGCCTGAGAAAGGCGCCTTGGTTTCAACAGCAGCAGACCAGCATGTGTTTACTTAATTCCTAAGACATGATGACAGTGGTCTCTGTGCCACTAAAAGCTTTTTTCTTTATTATTTTCTGTGGAAGCTGATTTCTGAAAGTTTTTCACATGCCATATGTTTTATTGGAGTGTCTTCTGTATGACCCATGAACAGCAGTGGAAATCAAAGGAACGGCAGCTGACACTGCAAATTGCTAAACTAGAGATGGCTATCAAATCTGATTTAGCAGACAATGAAATCCTTGACAAGATCAAAGTAGAAACAGGTATATTTCTGTAAAAAACCCCTATTTTCTCAAGATGTAGAGGTCAAGATGAGGAGTTCAGGAATATTGCCCAGAAAATTGGGAAGTAGTTTCTCTTGCTGGTGATCTCAATGCTGCCTTTTAAATGTACATTTGTACAATACACTAAAGTTATGAGTAACTGTTAAGTACAAAAATTGACCCGGTACAGATTATATGCTGAATGAGGCTCCTATCATTTCAGCTGTATTTATTCTTCATCTGTTGGGTTAGTATTTACTCTTTATTCAGTACTTTTTCTCTACATTGGAAGTTCTTATGGAAAAGAGGCCCATCTGACAGTCTCTCTCAAATTAAAAACCACTATTCTGTGTACTGCACAAAGTTACCTGAAGCCCATTCTTGCCCTTGGCCATGTTTCATTAATTTTAATTAACTATTAATTCAGAAATTTTTAATATTTTTAGAATACACCAATTTTTATTTACAGCTATGTGCATTTACAATAGCATATTTTTCTTCTAATCTACTGAACAGATTATTTCATGTGTGTTTTTCTCATGCTGTAGGACAACTTCTCAGTGAATAATTGACCTTGCAATCTCTTCTTTTTTTATCTCAACACTGTGCCAGTATAAAGTTTACAAAAGAAGAGCACAGACAGGAAGTAAACTAAATATTTTTAGTGTTGATTCTTCTAGTGTGTGTCTTTAAAAAGTGTATTTCTGTGAACAGCCTAGTGGAATGAAGTGGGCAAACTTGTTGTGAATAATCTTTATGATGATTATGGCTTGAGTTCATCATGTGCTTACCATTAAGATTCTGAGTAGCTCTATTGACTTCTAATACCAGATTGAATATTTAAACATTTTATTTGACCACAGCAAGTGTTTGCAAAACTGGCCTTAAGTGATAGTAAATAAATGAGTATAGATAAATAAAAATGCCTTAAGATACATTAATATGGAGCTATTACATATTGACAGTTGTTACTGACAGCTTTACTATGCAATGCTGAATTTAAAGTGGTATTAAGAGTATGAAAATTTCATAGGCCATACTATTATTAGGGATAATAAGTAAAATAGGTCTCAGTGGTCTTCAAAGTGTGTACTTTTTATGTACAGGGAAAAACAATGATGATTAGGGGAAGCAAGCTAAGCAGCAGCCAGCATGCAGCACCAACCCCGATCCAAGTGTGCTCTGATCACTGCTGGTACTATTGTAATGGGGAAAAAAATAGAGACTTTGAGTGGATCCTCATGAAAAATAATGTAGCTTTGTGGGAAAACTGAATGGCAGGACCCTCCTGTCACTTCGGTTCCCTAAAGGCTGTTGCAGAAATATTCGTGGAATCACAGAATGGTTTGGGTTGGAAGGGACAACAGTGGGATCATCTGGTCCAACCTCCCTGCTCAGGCAGGGTCATCCTAGAGCACATGGCACAGGATTGTGTCCAGACGGTTCTGGAATATTTTCAGAGAGGGAGACTCCACAGCTTCTCTGGGCAGCCTGTTCAGTGCATGGTCACCCACACAGTACAGAACCATAGAATATCCAGAGCTGGAAGGGAGTCAGCTCCTGACCCTATACAGGGCACCCCAAGAGTCACACCATGAGTCTGAGAGCGTTATCCAATCGCTTCTTGAGCTTTTATTGTTTGGATGAAGTTTATTTTGCCCTCCCTCTATAAATTACCATTATGTAGCAGGAGGAAATGATGAAGAAACTTTGGAATATAGCTAGACATGTATTGTGAACAAGTGGTTTGGCTACTTAAAGAAACACTGCCACAGGTTTTGGCAAAAGCAGGGTTTAATGTGAATTTGTGAAAATACAACTTTACAGAGTTTGATGGCGAGGCTCACTCTATTACTACACAAGTTAAAACAGACGAAGATCAAATTAGAATCAATTTGGAATGATTTACACTGAAGCCAGGAATGCAAAAGGGATTAAGGGTGCCAAGATATGGATGCAAAGATAAGGGTGCAAAAAAGTTTAGCACCACTTAAACACTGAGTATTTTAACATTTACAAAGCGATTCCATAGGGCTCACTACAATTATAAACAGTGACTTAACCACAGATTTGACATAGTAACATTCATACCTCAATCAATTCGTGTGAACACAGGTAAAGTGATGTGTGCACCTATTTCTCTGTGTGTACAGATACCTATCAATGTTAAAGGTATCTACCAGGGGTTCAGTGAATTAATCACTTAAATCCCTTTTGTTTCCTGACAACCAAGAGTTACACCTTAATGAATGTGAGGATGGAGGGGGTGAGTATCAGCCCAGGCCTCATTGTCACTGATGGTCCTGCAAGAATCTCGGATTTGAGCCTTTGTGAGCCTTGAGAGGTGTCCCAGGCAGGGAGAGGTGACCAAACACAGCTCCTGAAGTCCAGGAGTGCTCAACAGACCTCACTTTTATGGGGTTTAAGATGACTGAATTCAGTCATCAGTAAGTTTCCATCCTGGACATAACCCTGTAATGTGTATCCATTGACGAGCTATGATTATGTAAATGAACTCAAAGATAAAGAAGATAATAAGATTACTTTAGAGTAAGTTATGCACTGAAGTTATTTTACCTTAGGTAGCATGTTTGTTCTGTTGTAGCAAGGCTGATTCTTTTTTATATGATATTAGTTTGCTTTTGAAACAGAAAATACTGTATAATTTAAGTTATAAAATTGCTAACTGAATAATGTGCTGGTGGGGTGGGTTTGTTTGGGTTTTGTTTTGTTTTGTTTTTTTAACTGAGTCTTGTAGAACTGAAAGAGCTGAAATATAAATGAATCTGGAAATAAGAGGCTGTATATATGTTGACAGGTACCAAATGATTATAATAGTTATGTTTTCACAAATACACATCATTAGAGAATTTCTTTTTACTGTATCAATTATTTGTTACAGCAGTTGACAACTTCTCATTGTTTCTTGTGCTGCATAAGCAATACCATTGTTTCAAGGCTGTGTATAATGAATGTGGGCCATTACTCTTCAAGTTCTGAACTTTAGTAACTTTTACTACTGAAGGGATGTTATAAAGACTGTAAGTTTATCTTTTTATGTAGCATGTGGTACAGGAGGTTAAACAAGAAAGGCTAGCAGATAAGGTGAAGGAGATGGCTGAAGAAATTCAACAGGAGAAAGAAGAGCTCTCACATCTGTCAGAGGAGCAGTTAGCTGACCAAACACCAATTACTTCTGGAGACGAGACAAAAATAACTGAAGAATTGGAACCAGAAGGTAGAATTCATTTTTATGAATAAGTGACTGTATTTTCTTAATAATTTTATGTCTCTTTCCATTTTCTTAAGCATTTCTTACTAGCAGTAGGAGCTGCCTCATTATGAGAAGCTTCATGACAGAAATTATATTCTGGTGTACTTTATAGCTGAAACTGGGTGGTGGATATGGTGGTGTTATTTTCTTCCCAAATGGAAACTGTATTGTAATTGAATGCAAAAATCTGGTATCTGACCTAGATTCATAAAATATTAAAGGAAACCTGGCTTCTATTTTAAATGTCTTTATATTCTCTCTTAGAACTATGCTGTTCTAAAGACTGTTTTAATGAATGTGCTCCTTTTGTCTGCAGATAACAGCCAATGCTGATATCAGAAATCCTTTCAGACAGTGAGAGGGGTAGTATGTCTTATCATATTTGTGACATAAAGTTGTTAGAGGCAGATTTATTTAAAGATTATAAGAGCTGGGTCATCCTGTTCCACCTCTGAGCTTAGACTGTTTATCATTGAAATAAACCAAGTCCACAATACCAAGTAAATGCACAACCAGAATGCTAAAATTTTATGTTCATTTGCTTGCAGCTTCTGCATAAGAATTCATTAGAAAAATTGGGAAAACATGATGCTGAATCCCTGTTGTGCTAAGTAATTTGCTTCAGAGAAAAAACCTTGAATGCTCTAGACAATAATCCAGCTGCATACAGAACTACTTTTTTATTAAAAAAAAGGATACATTCTTCTCTACATGTGCATGGTGTTAAACATAATCAGAGGAAATCCAGAAATTCAGGCCATGTTCTTATGTAAAACTAACAGTTGTTCGTACCTCATCTCATCACAGGACTTACATCATTCCAATCCTTAACTTTCATCTGGGAAAGACTTTTTTTTTTTTTTTTTTTTTAAACAGAAAAAAATACAGTTTAGATGATTCAAAAGGTCATTGATTTGCAGTGTTAATCTTCTGCAGGAAGATAAGATTTACCTGGCACTTATTCTTCATTTATTAGAAAAGCAAATATATTGTTATCAGATTCCTCAGCAGGTCTCAGATGGACTACAATATGGGGGGGGGTGATTACATTGATTCTTTTAATGTTTCTTTTTCAGATCAAGATGGTAGACAAGATGAGGATGCTGTTGAATCAATAAAAACTGACAGCAATGATGGTATTATTTCAAGTCCAGATCCACAAATATTAAACAGCTGAATCAGTGATCATGGCAATTATTTGGCAAGACAGAAAAAGATTTTAAGCTGAAATGACCTCTGATAATAGGTTTGCTATATCTAACATCACTTTTCAATAAAGTTGTACATGTACAGTATCCAGTCACTTCAGTTGTACTTCTTTTTCTATCATTATTTGTGAACAAGTACACCAATGATGTCCCCTTACTCTTAAAACCAGTAATTAATTAGCATGAAGTCATATATACAAAATAACACAGCATAATACAAATTTGGAAAATTTACTTTGAACAGTATTCCAAAAAAAAAAGAAAATATTTCCTACTTTTAGATCTAACATTGACTGAACTATCTTAAAAAATACGAAACTAGTGCTTAAAATTGATGTTAGTACCTCTAACAGTTAATACTTTTGTCATCTGTCTTAGCCTTCTTTTAAAGGACTAGAGGTGTACTGTGAGATCCTATCAGTCTTCACGGTTTTTAGTGCTCTGCAATGTGATATCCTAGAGGTAGTTTGACTTTTTTAAAATTTTTTTTCAAGGCTTGAGACATCTTACAAAGCAAGTAACAACAAGAAGCAACTCTTTGTATGGGAAATATTGCTCCTTCTTTTTTATGCTGTAGAAGGGATTCAGTAATGCTATCGCCTGTATATTCTTCAGAAAGATACAAAAGGTACTTTTGAAGAAAGAATTGCATTGTATAAAAAATTTTCACCTGTAATTTTGAGAATAATCATTTACAATGACTGCTGCTCATCACTAGTAAGTCAAACACTTGTTCTATACTTCTGTAGTCATCCTGTATTTTATTTTATCACAGTTATTTAAGAACACTTCTGAGAGATTTTTGTGTGTAGATTCATTTCAGGTTCATCAGTTTCTACCTCTCTCCATTGATCTCTTCCTCTGGTAACAAAGTGCATGTTCACAAAGGGTAGATAAAACAATAAAAGCTATAAACTATTAAGACAACATGTTTGATACAAATTGGATTTTAAAAATATGCCTTGGTTTATTTGAATTCTTGGGTTAGTTCTAGAATACAGCATGTCAAAATTGTTATTGAATTTGTATTTTTTTAAGATTAAAAATCACTGCCTTTTATCTTTTGAGATAAATATCCTGCTGGTAATCAAACACTGTAAATAAGACTTGTGATTTTTAGAGATCGTTATGCTAATTATCCTATAAATCTGAGTTGTATGCCAAACTGTTTAAGCCATTTAAGATCATACTGGGGGTTTTTTGCATGTTGCAAATTAGACAGTTCATGGTTATTTCTTAGATATGTTGATCATAAAGGGTATCTAACAGATTTTCCAGTACTTAGCTGTACCACTTGCTTCTTTCTCTTTTCTTCTTGTCTATGATGTATGATTAATCATAGATTACTTCATTTTGTTTCATTTCATTTACAACATTTATGAGCTTCACTTTGTCGGTATGAAATGCTTGTCCCCTTCTTTCCTTTCCAAAGTGGCATAATTAGTGTTAGCATCTTTTTTAACAGGCTACATAAAGTTTAGTGGCTGGATTAAATCAAGTCATTAACATAATGTGCTATACAATTTGCCCCTATCTCTTTTCGTTTCCAGTACATCAAAGTGCCACAGAGTGCCAGTGTAATTGGGCCTTGCTAGCTTGTCAGGTTCAGTCAGGCTGATGGCTGCTGCTTTTACTAAAAAGCTTCCAGGCATGATAATTAATAGAGAAAAGAAGTCTGAGAAATGTAAAAGTTTGGACAGTTCTCTATGAATATTTCATACATTTGAATAATCAGAAGTTAACATTATCAATTTGATGTATAATACATTGATTAAAAGCCTTGTTTCAGATCCTCAAAATAGACATCAAAACTGGGAATTTGCATTTTCTTTGGCATGGTCTTTATATTAAAAAAAAAAAAAAATTACAAAAAAAGTCTTTTCTCTTCCATCCCCTCCTCCCTTTCAACCCCATGTCTACACTGTATCCTTACAGGAGATTATACAGCATTCAGTTATCACAATAAAATTTACTGCTGTCAGCTTCCAAGTTGTCTTAAAATGTGCCATGAGGTAATTACTGGCAAGACCAATTTATTCAGTGCTGGTTCTGTTATTTTCTATAGGTCTCTTTTTCGGTGCAGCTACTGTGAGTGCATTCTGTTGCTTTAATAGCAGTTTTTTGATAACTGTCATTTACCTCTAACTGTAAGTTAAGATCTCAAGTTCTAATTAGTTTTGACATGAAAATCCCTCTTAAACACCATTAAAGAACAATACCAATTGCCCATGATTCTCTTGGTGAATGAAGCCTGTTTGTGCAAATGTGAGAAGATGTAAAGTATAAAACCTATGTATAGCAAAGCAATAGATACTTTTTATTATGCTTTTTTTGTATGACTGCTTGACTAGTGCATTTCCTCCTATGTGATATCTCTTGTTCATTGGAAAAAAGAAAATTATTTGGACATTGTATTGCAGTTTTAAATTTTGGCTGACTTGATTTCTCTTTACGCTAATTTTCTGCAGGACTTGACTGCCTTTAGTCTGTTTCAGGGAGATTTTTGAGTGTTCAATATTTTCCTCAAACTGGCTTGTTTTGTGAAAATCCAATGAGAATTTAGAGAACTAAAATTTTAGAGTTTTAGTATTACCTTGTGTTACTGAGTTGGCTTGATTCTGCTGTGCCAGAAATACTAATCCTTTGTATCCTCCTAGTCCTATCTAAAACCAGTTGCTTTGTGCTTTTCTTCTGTAAGAAACTGGGGAAGTAAAAGTGCTCCACCAGCATATTTAATAAAACAAGAAATAAAATTCATGAAACAGAACCATCTTATCAGAATAAGATACAAGTAACTTATTAAAACTTTATAGTCAGTACTTTCAAGGAGTACTAGTGGGTCTAAGATTAAAAAGGAGCATTTGCCATTCTCCATCATTGAGGTGATTGTTTGTGTTATGGTCACTATAGTCCAGGAACTAAAGTAAAAGAGAGAAAGTTTAAAGAATCCAGGCAATACCTAAGTTGTCTTTTGCCAGTGATAAAGTTTGAAATGACAGAAGTTTGAGTAGGCACTGTGCAGAAATGATGGATTTACAACTTCCATCTACCCCTTGTCAAATATACTTTGAAGTTGTAGTTGGAAGCATGTACTGAAAGTCATTCTTCATGATGGAAGAAATGGAATAAAAGGGTGAAGTAATATCAAAAAACCCAAACAACCACTTTTAAAATGATTGAAAACTACAGAATCTTAAGTCATTAGGTGACTCATTATTTTTTAGGTAACAAATAATACTAATTAGTTAGAATATGAAATTAAGTAGAAAGTCAGATTTAAGGCTGAATGCATAAGCCCACAGGAAAAGCATCAGCAAGAGTCATTTTTAACCCCACTGGTAATTTTTTTGTGGTTATGAATAAGAATGATCCTCAGCTGCTTACTGGAGATACTGTTTGTCGGAGCCTATGGACATGGCAGTATGTTATGGTGACTTTACAAATAGAAAGTAGTATTTTTCTGACTGGAAGTTTAAAAATCAAAGGATAGCATTTGAAAATAAATTTTAATTTTTATTAGTTTTGTTGTCTATATCACCAAGCATAATTTTTTCACACTGAGTATTATGAGAATCAAATTCGATTAATTTTTTAATGTCTATATGGTCCCCACACAATACTGTAATGGCGAGGGGGGGATACATTATCAAATATTAAATAATAAAACTGTAAATAAAAAAACCTAGTTATATTAAAAATGTGCAATTTGATATATTTCTTCCACTACAGCTGCACTCAAAAATTGAGGAATTTGGACTCTGCACTGGATAAAATGGCAGCAACCAGAGTTGTATTCATTGTCACAAATAGATTTTTTTAGTTCAATGTGTTCTCAGTTCTAGACAGAGCTGAGGGGATTGCATCAAACCTAATTATGGTGCTGACCTTGGGCTATTGTGTTCTCCTCCTGGCACGTGGCAGAACAGTGTTGCAGGGGAACATGACATGTGCCTTTCCCTCCCTCACAGTAGATTCACCTCCAGAAGAGCTGTTCAACAAGGAGACATCTCTTTGCCCCAGGTCTTAGGGAGAGTCCAAAGTGGATGCACTATAGGAAGTCCCATCCACTTGGAGAAGGAACAGGGAGCATTTCCACATCCCTCTTTCTGTTCTCACATCTACACCATTGTGGGGAAAAGGTAAAAGTTGAAGATGTTGTTCCTAACATGAAAAGTCAGTGCATACAGAACTAGAATAATTTTTTGTAATATGTATTTTTATGTGTATATGATTCTGTGTTGCCTGTTAATCATAATTACTTAATGAATAATGTTTGTGTCTCTGAACACGTGAGTTACATTGGCATTCCTGTGATAGCATTCATTTGTGGTTCTGTTCTGACATTGTTAATAAGATGATCACAAAAATTTAGCACTTGATAGAGTAAGAGGATGGCTTGTTGTTCAGTAAATATATTTGTCAATCAAGTAATATTGATAGTGATTGAAGTATTGATAGTAAGTGGATGAATAATTGTGATTATTGGAGAATAGCTTGTAGTTTGTCTTCTGTGCTATCCACCTGAAATAGAAGAAAACAAGTGGAAATAGATATATGAAATGTGAGGAGTAAAGTGTACGTATTTTTGACCATTTTTCAATATAGGATTCAAGTTGTCTTACAGTTTAGATGTTCCCTTTATTTTAAGTTTTTCAAGGGCCATATATTAGTTACAACTGTGGATGTAAAAAATAGGAACATTGTTCCTATAAGCAAGGTATTTTCAGCTCTGCTGTTCTGTGCAGAAAGCACTTATTTCTGTGGGATGCTATTGTGTAACATTTGTGTCAGCTGGAATCTTATTTTTCACATCAAAGTCGTAGCCTTTTAGTGTGACCAAAAAGGAAATGAAAATATGGAATATACAGCTTCTTGAAGGTGGCAGTCAAGACTGACTGTGGAATTAATAAAAGGGTTTCTTAATCTCAGACAGATGAGAAAAGTTGAGATGTAAATTTTGTACGAAATGTCCAATGCGTTTAGTGCTTATCCAAATCCTGAAGCTTGTTGGAGTTCAGTTATTCTTCCAAATCTCTGGGTAGCACTAATTACAGAGTTGGTATTAAAAGACAGAGAAAGAATTCTGACATAGACTAAGTATCTTGCCCATGTTTTGTTTCCCTCACCTGAAATGAAAGCACTGAACCAGTTTCTCAGATTCTTTGAAAGCATTTAATAGTCTTTATTTTAATATGTGCCCATTCTCTCTCTTTGAGGAAATTTTGTATTATATCTTGTTTTAAATTCTAAATGTAAAGAATAATTTTATTCCCATTAAAATAGAATGATTTGTGGGCAGTAATTGACAAATTCTCCATTGTTCACTTGAATAGTGCCTAATAAATGAGACCAAGGCTTAAAAAAAAAACTTAGGAAAAGATTTAAATAACATATTTCACTCTGCATCACAGAAAAATAAATAGTTGTTTAAAAATTAATTCCTATCATATGTTGGATGCTATATGTATTTTCAGCCTGGCTACATAATATGAGGGGGTTTGTATTAGTGGTGAAATATGACATGCTAGCTATGCTGTTCTTCAGCAGTTCTATATTTTTTATTTGTAAATACCTTTTTTAACCAGTCTGTGTTCTCCTTTGTATATGCTGTATTTGTGTTTAACATTAATAAAACTCAAAATAGTCTTGACTGTTAAGCTCCAAATTAATTTTTTTTCTTGCAATTTTCTAATAGTATGACTCAGTTATTTGCTTCATGATAAGTTAGAAAGCAGAATACCTGGATTTACCCCATTAGCCTTGAAAAAGTGTAATATTCTTTGCCTACTGTATGCAATTACAAGTGTTAAATATGTCAAACAAATCTTAAAATATGTAAAAGGAATACTTTATAAAACAGGATATTGTATTTGGACTTGATTCATAAGCTACTGTCTGTGTACAAACTAGTCTGACATAGCTGCTAAATACTTTGGGGTGAACAAAACCACTCAGCATATCCCTTTAAATACAGATGCTAATACATCTGTTCAGTGCAAGAAGAAAAGAGTTGTTTCTGAAGTAAAATTAGACAATAGAGCCAATTTCATTTTTTATGCATGTGAATGTAGAGTGCTTGAGGTTATTAGTTGAAACTGAGTAACCTTTCCAGGCTTTCATCTCTTTCTTTTCAAATTTGAATATGAAAAGCATATTCAAGTCAGAGACCATCACTTTAATGACATTTGGCAGTCATTTGATTTATTAGATTTTAGAAAAAAAAATTCCTTTAAATATTTCATCATTCTATGCTAATCCCAGTAATATTGCCAGCTGAAGCCATGTACCTGTATTAGTGGAGACAGAATGGTGTGGAATTTTTTCTGTCATCCTAGTAAAATTTCCATGAATCTACTGAATAATAAAACAACCTTATTGAAATATTCAGATTTGGGTTTTTAGTTAAAGTGTCTTAGGATACATAATAAAAGGAAATGTCTTTTGAAAAGAGGGGGTAAAATTAGTTCATCAAATATTGAAAGGACTTGACAGCAATGGAAATTGTTCTATATGATGGATATTTTTACAATAGGATACACCTCCTTTTCAGTTTGATTAATTATGTAATTTGCTTGGAAAAATGTAAGCTATCTCCATAATAAATTAGAATATTGACTTGCAGTTCAAACACTAAATCTAGAAAGCTAATCTTTTGAATATGATTTAGTACTTAAAGTGATTTAAGTTTACAATCAAAAATTGTCAAAATATTTCCACATAGGGGAAATATTTTTAATAAAGTTATGAACTTGAAAAGAAATGAAAGAAGTAAAAAAAAAATATTTTTGACATTTCTGTACTCCAACGTATTCTGTTTGCTCTTTGAAGAATGTCATCTTTCAGTGCTCCAATTTGGAACCCATAGTGGCTTTTCTTTCTTCAAATTGCAGTTACCTAAGGAAATACTTGTGACTCTTTCTGTTGAGTCTGACATTCACACTTAAATACATAAAGCTGATTACAATTTATCTGTACACAATACTACTGGCCTTGCCAAACACAATGAAACAATTTTACAAGGAAGAAAAAAATGTGAGTTTGGTTAAAGATAACAAGAAAAGGCTCTGGTGAAGAACAATTGGGGTATTACTTTTATTATGCTATTGCTAATTTTAACTTTTAAAGGTATGTTTGATTTAAGTAGGCAAGTTCAGTGTATGAATTTGAATTCCATGTAGATACAGTGTTACTCTACATGCCTAGATATTTTGGGACTTGATGGATTTTTATTAGCTGTTCCTGGTATAGTCTGCAAGAGGCACTAAGAATTCTCTTTCATTTGGAAAACTTGGATACCTGATGTCACTGAAACTATTTCAAACAGTTACAGGATCACTTTGCTGTGTAGCTAAAAATAATGGCAACTAAAATTAGTGGTTCAGATAGCATTTGTACATAAGGATGACTTTAACCTAATCTTCCCAAGAAGACTCTGACTAATGCAAAAATATTTTAAACACTGAATGTGTATCAGTAGCTGTTGCAACAATATTATTAAATTGCAAATCCTGGGGCTTTACATTCTCGTTGTGTCTGTGTCAAAATCAATCAATCAGTGTTAATCGTGCAAAGCAGCCCGTGACTTACAGGGCTGTGGGTTTGTTTTGTGTTAACACTTCAAGAAACACAAAATAATTTGTATTATGTTAGTGTTCAGTTTTTAAATAGGAAGTTGAAAAGATCTGGATTAAAATTACATCACTTGGTCATACTGAGTTACGAATTACTTCAGATGAAACAATCCAGCAGCTGTGTGTTGAATGCAGATGAAATTATTTCCTTGCAGAGGACACCCCACTGTCACTTCCCAAACCAACAGGTGGTCAGAGGAGTCACTGTAAGTGTAGCACTGGTGAGTGGGATGTACTCCTGAGCAGGCGTGTTTCTTCTCTTAAGTTCTGTCTTATGAAAATGCCTGCAATAAAGCCTATTTCCTGTACATTGTATTTGCATTTATCTATGTACTATTCGTCTTTTTTCCAAATATTTTGGGAAATATTAGTGGTGGTTTTTAAGAAATGAGGTAAGGATGCAGTTGTCAACTATGAAATGGAATACTGAAGTAGGCTTGTGGAAGAAATGGTAGCATTACAATAAATTTAAATATGATGGGAGCACATTTTAAAATTAGGCTATACATAAATATATGTATTCTTTTTAAAATAGCATCATGAACTAATTTTTCTATTGGTGCATGATGATACAGCAAAAGAAAAACATCAACCATATACAACTAAAATACATTTGGAAAGAGAAAATTTGTAATTGGACTCGATCACCACTTGCGAATACTCAATGTTCCTCTAATCAGTTTTTAAAATGGGAAGTTATTCATCCATATTTAATACTAATACATTGCTATTTACTTCATTATACTTAATCCTGCATGTTGCACGTGCTAGTCTCAAATGAACATTTGAAGGTAGTTTATGTCAATATACAATTATATATTATAGCATACGTAGACTTATTCTAGTAATTGATAATTCTGTTGTTAAATATTTTCCCTGCTCTTTCATAGTATTTCAATTATTGACTAACTTTTTTTTCTGTTAAAGTCTGTTTCATTTAAGATTCAGTCTAAGTGCTTCAAGTTGTCTTGGACTTTTATCTGAGAGTATCCTGGAGCAGGTGAATCAGTTTGCTATTTGTGACAAACCATTCCACTGACCTTCAATTTAAACATTCTTTTAAAAATAATTTTGTAAAAGCAGCTTTGCAAAAGTGGAGTCATAGTCAGAACTTTAAAATTGGTACCATCTACAAACCTGATTTTAGAATGACTTGCCAAAGAATTCACTTGTTTAGATCCTCTTTATACTTATAAACTATCGGATTATCCTGTAGTTGAAGACTCAAATCCCTCCTAGACAATGATCATCAACTGTTGCTGTAATGGGACTGCCCATTTGAGAGGGACAGTAGAGGACAGGGCACAATTGTTAGTTTTTATGAGTCTGAGGATGGTGATCTTTGTAAGGCTTTAGAGAAGAAAAACAAAACCACAAAAACTAATAGTGCTGCAATGTCTTTCATTTGCTGAGGCTGCTCCCATTCCAACAAATGGGATTTGTGGCATCAGTTACTAAATAACAGATTACATAAATAATAACTTTTTATGAGCTGAACAATATTCATCTTGCTAGCTTCTGTAAACACTTCTAAAAGTTCTAGGTAGGCAGATGTAACTGAAATAATTGTATTAAAACATCATTGAAATAATAACATAAGCCAATAAAAGCTTTTAACAGTTTTGATTTCTCTTGCATCTTGAATTCTCATTGCTTTGATTATAATAAGCCTTCAGAAGATATAAAATTCTTACACAATATTCTGATTTCTAGGTATGGTGCAAGCATAGTATTAATTTTCTACATATTTACTCTGCAAAGTTAAACTAGCAAAATACAGCAAAATTATGATGAATAGAGAATAAAATTTCAGACTTTTAAGACAATTACGAAACTTCAATACATTTCAACCTGTGATATTTGAAAATAATGTTGTGCTATTGTATTGCAGAGAATGTGATTCATAAGGCTTTCCAATCTAGTAATGCTATGTTGTATTATTTCTGTTAGTCATAACCTGGCTTCATAACTTTGATTTTTCTATTTGCTGCTTAAGTATCAATTGTAGAACTGTTTAAACTTCCAAATATCCTAACAAATCAGTATCAAAAGGTGTTTTTTGCTCTTAATTGCTTCAGGATTGTATCCTGTGGCATAATACTAATATGGTTGTTATTTGCAGAGGTTTGCTTAGGTGATTGGTCATCTAATTTCTACTCAAGATTAGCTTTACATACAGGCGAGAAAAAACTTAATGAGTCTGCTTTTTGATAAAGCCAGTTGAGAAGCCAGTAAGATAATAGTAATGAAATCTGCATGTGTGTTTACTATGGCTTTGCTGCATCTCTTATTCATGTCTAATTAGATTTGAGTATGCTGAATATTTGAGGTTAATTGAATATTTTCTTTAATAAAAATGAGATTTGCATGGGTGGAAAGAAATTTACTTTGAGCCTAGAAGGAACCTAATAGTCTTTTAGATTTCTGCATGGAGAAAATCAGGGTAAGTCCATAAGTAATCTAAAAAAATCAGTAATTCTTATAATAAAAAGGCATTTTATATTATCTATAACTGGAACAGCTTGACTGTTTTAAAATCATCTTAACTGATACAGAGGGCTCTGTGAGATTCTCTGCTTAAAAAATATTGGAAGGTTTTCCATACCTTTTGTGCTTCCTTTGCTGTTGTCACCTGACATGTGAGATATCAGAAGATAAGCAAAATCTTGTTGCAAAACAATATAGTGGAGCTCCATTGATCTGGACATACATGATCCCACGAATTTCCATTTTCACTGCTGGTTCAAGCATGTAACGTGACATAAATTGGGATTTTTCTACTGTGACTTTTTCACTACAAATGGTTAGAAGATAATTTTCTTTCTTCCAAGGTCTTGGAACAGCAACTTGACTGAGGAAGTTTATACACTGTAGGATTGCAATGCATACCCCTTGATTTCCCATGACATTGTTTTATCTACTGCTGACCATACTGACTGAGGAGCTGTGTGTTTGTTAGCAGTGGAAAGAGTTATTAGAATATCCAAGAAGGCTTCCAAACACTACAGTCTCATAAACTCAGAGAAAAGTGGAACTTGCCAAATTGTGCTCATACCATGACTCTGTCTTTATATTTGGTGAACAGAAAGGATTCTGATTTTTTGGTGGGATTTGTTTTGGTACATACAACACTGTGTTGATGTTGGGTGGAGATACTGATCACAGTAAGCAATTAACTGATATTCAAACTTTTCAATTCAGTTTAAAATTGTGTGCCAGAATTGTTCCAGTCATGTCACCATATATTCTTTAAAGTAATGGCAGTTTCACAGTCAGAAAAACATAAGGAAACATGTTAGTCCAAGCAAACAAAGCCCAGTTTCCCACACATATAAATGCATCTGTTGATGTTTGACTGTTAGTTTCAGTAAAAGAAACATTTTTCTTGTCAGGGCCAAGATTAATTAAATGATGAAGCTATGGTGAGTTCATAAATGCTGTTAATAAAAAACATTCTTATTTTATTAAATAACGAGACTTAAATGTGAAAATGCTGAGATGGCAAGAAAATTACTAGAAAGCAAGGCTGATAGAAGGTTGAAGTGTGTTCTTATCACTGTATACAGTAGTTCTAGAGAACAGGCAATGGAAGTAGAAGAAAGCTTTATGAAATACTGCAAAGAATTTATTTGAAATTTAATTGGAAAGCTTTCTTTTCTCGAAAACTTTTCTCTCTTAAGTGAATGGGTGGCTCTTTGAACAACTTGAAGTGCAAGGGTAAGTAGACCAAAAGAACACGAGGTGGGGGAAAGATGATGGAGTGTATTTTTTATTAAAAATAAACTTCTGAAGATCCCTATTCTGAAAGGTGGATTCCTCAGTATAACTCAAATGTTAAGGCTTTGCATCAGAAGACATTGTTACATTTCTGTGTGTTTATTCCTTTTCTCCATTACAGATCCACACTGTGAAGCAATTTTTCTTCACTGTGATAAAACTCTGCTTCATCTGTTTTTTAGAATGTGAACTATGAAAAAATGCTCTATAACAGAACAGCTGTGTTAATGTTTTGAATTGCAAAGATTTCTGACAAGCTTCCAGGGTCATTGTAATCTTCACCTTTTAGTACTTCTTTAGGAGTAACTTTATAATCTTAGATGCAAACTGTTACAAGTTAATTTTGAATTATTTTTGCAATTAATTGGATAGGAACAGGAGATGTTCCATGCCTTGGAGTAATGTTGTGTTCTAAGTTCAGGCAGTACCATGGGGTGATATGAAAGCATGTTATTCATCAGGATCTAAAAATGTATTTTCAATATAGTTAATCATTTTCCCCAGACTTGAATGGAGTTCTTGTGCCGAATGTTTTACTTTCCAGTCTGAATTTTTCCATTGAGTGAAATGAATTTGAACTCTCTGGATTTGTAAATAATTTTCATTTTAAATTGTTTTAGATACAGAATTAGTAAATTGAGGAAATTCCATTTGGGATGCTTATGGGAAAGGGAAGAATCTGTTGATGTGGCATTTCCTTTGAAGTTCTCTGGCTGTCCATGTGTCTCCCTGCTGCCTCCCCATCGCTTCCTGTGGTGGCCCCAGGAGCACTTGGCCATGAGAGCAGCACATGTGGAAAGTCATCCACATGTCCAAAAGAATAGCAGATGACAATAACATCTTCTTTTAACCTAGGAAAGTAAGAAATTGGGAGGTGGAAACTAAGGATTCAAAGGTAAAACACCAATGCTTTGCTTTCTGTTAGTAGAGAAATGGTGGCAAATTGCAGATTCCTTGGACTGAACGACTCAGCAACTGGACTGGCTGTTTCCTGATAGTAACCCGTTCCTAGGAGCAGTTCTGCTGGCCAAGGAAGAGCTGAGGAGCAGCTTTGGAGAAAGCTGGCAAAGCAATAGCTCTGAAAAGTGTGCTTCCCAGGACTTCAATAGAGATGTGTCCTTCAGTAAATCCCTCTGCAAGGAGTTTAGGCCTTCTTATCTCTGCTCATGCTGCTGCATTCCAATACTCAGCTCCTTGGTAGAATTGGTACTTTCTTTTTATACAAATAAGTTTATTTTGGACAGTGAAATACATTAAAGATTTCTGTCAGTACACAGCAAAAGGAAACCTTAATGTGATGTGGAGAGTGAAAAAGATCTCTTATGAGTATAGTGAGAAGTAACTAGAAGAAGGTGAATATTAGAAATGCTGGAATGTAATGACAAATTTTTAACTCCACCTCCTCCCCTCAAAAACAAATGATAACAAATGATTCTTAGAGGGTTATATTAATTTTAGTTTTGTCCTATTAAAACTTTTTCAGTTTCTTTTAAAAAAAATTAAAAATTAATTCAATACTATTTCAATTTTTATACTCTTTCACAATAGTGTATTGATACTTGCAGACTGATACCACTTACAAGAAATCTGCTACTTTCTTAATATAAGATGCCCCAAAACTTCTTGAAGAATTTCTTAAAACCATGTTTCTCATTCTTTTAATATGTTTTCCAAACCAAGGCTAACTTTCACTGTAGGTCATATTAGTAGTCCAAAAATTAAAAGCTGATCCTTGTGTTTGTATTTTAAATTAAAACAGTGAGAGGCTTTCAGAGCACTCACACACACTCCCCAGGCTGTGGATTTTCTCCAGTCCATTGGTCTAGAGGTTTCTCTTACTGAAATACTGTGGCAGGAAAGGGGGATTAAATTACTGAGGCTGTCAAAAAGGACAAGCACTCTGCCATACATTATCATTATCACTGGCTTCCTCAGTGGAAGAAAATGCAGTAAATCACTTCAAATACAAAGCAATAAAGACCACTGGCTTTTAAAATCATGACTGCTATTGCCATTAACAGAAAGTGACAGCTGTGTGGCAGCTTAGATGCTGCTTGTATCTTTTTTGACAGTGTGCACACAGACCTGCCAGTGACACACGGTTAGATCACATGACCTTTCAAATTTGATTCTAACATTGCTGCTTCTCCTTAGAAAAAAGAAAGAAATGTTTATTTTTCCTTTGTTCTTTTCCTCATGTTCTTTCTTCTAAAAGGTGAAAAACAATTGGTACTGATATTAATTCTGATTTGCTTTGCAGTGATGTATGTGGCTAAGGCAGATAATTGTGCAGGAAAAGAGTATCTCAAGTCTGTTCTTCTAAAGCCAGAGCTACACACTGACAGGTACATGTTAGTGCTGAAAAACTCTATTATAGGTCTTTGTAAATAATGATTGTGGTTTGCCTCGTTGTTTGTCTCTGCTGAGGAGGTATCCCTGAGAAGTTAATACCTACCTAAGTAACTAAGGAGAAAAAAGTTTGTTTCCACTAGGAATGATACCTACATTCTGATCTTATTTCTTCCCTGAGCAGGTTCATGTGGCATGGAAGATTGCAGCCTCACTTAATGTTGGTTTAGTGCTGTGGTTTGGGAGTTTGTTTGTTTGCTTCTTTTGCTTTTAACAATTTTATTTTGCAAAAGAGAGATTCTGCCATCAGTATTCTATCACTAATGAATTTGAAAAGTGTGTTTCTACACCATGTAGTGTAGTACATTCATTGGTTTCTGAATTCAGAGTACTAAAAGGAGTCTTAAGAGCTGCAGAAAGTGTTCCTTGGCCCTAGAATTTCCAAAAACACATATATATATATATACAGATGTAGTTTTTATATTAATACATATGGGAGAGGGTATAAATTAGTCTTGTCCAGTTTCATTATAATAAAAAATTTGTTCTTATTCTAATTTTTTTATTGCAATAGCATTTGTGCTTTGACAGAATGAATGACATCGTTTGATCCTGTTTTCTCTTAAAGGTCAATCTTCATTAGAATGGAATAATTATTAAAGATTGATTTAATTTACAGGAAAGTAGGATACCTGCTGACTGTATTTGAAGTGCTGGAGTTACTTGTAAATCTTTAAAATATGTGTTTATCCACAAATCACTGATTCACTCTGCAGTAAGAAAGAGAGTGATCTCTCTTCATTTCATTTCCGTTCTATATCTGAGATTCATGTTTTGGCCAGAAAACAGGTTTTACTGGAATGGAGCAGGGAACACCATGAAATGATTACTTTTTGGGATGGAAATATCATACCAAAACATTCTTAGGTTTGGAGATTTTAAAAAAAAAAATTTAAATCATTTAATAAGCAAGGAGAAGACTTATTTTACCATGTAGATTAGGAAAGTGGGTAACATTCTACTGAAACACGTTCTGCTGAGATTAGAGAGTATTGAGAATAAAATACTCTTTTTTTCTTTTTCTTTTTTTTTTTTTTGTGGTTCATGAGGGATAATTCAGCAAATAGCTAGTCTGTGGGCTGCAATTTCTCCTATAAATACTTAGATATCTGTATTAAATATCTTACAAACCTGAGGTAAAAAGAAGGTAAAATAACAGCAGTAAGCTTTTTCACTGACCAGACACATTCACCTTCTACCTGTGCCATCATGGTCCTGTCCTCTGTGTTACCAGGTAAATTGTTTTCTGCAGTTATTGGTGTGTCTGGCTTGGCCTGTGGTGAAATTTCAATTCTGTCATGACTAAACAGGAAGGCAGGAATTTCATCAGTAGTCCAGTTCCCCACTTTATCCTAGCAAGGACCACCAAGAAACAAAATTTATGAAAAGATTCTGCCCATACTCCAAAAGTTTCCAACTCTATGTATTTTAAACCTGGCCTAGTTGTATCAACATGTGTTTTCTATCACAAGCTTTACAAACTAGTATCAGAGCTTTTTCAGCTGAAACAGGAACTCAACTAAACTAATGCTTTAAAGCTCAGGAAACCAAATTATCAAGGATATAAATATCATTGAAAATTGCCTGCAGATGGTTGAGCCTGACACTTTATTAGTGTTTGTGCTATGCCAGATTATAGAGCATAGACACTGTATTATGTATATTAAGTGGTGTATTAATTTATTTTTTTTCCTGTCAAAAAGAATGTTGTTAGAAACAATACTCATAATGATTGGATCCGTATTGGAATGTAAATAAATAGATTCATCACATGCTGGTTTTGTCTTCCAAAAGCAGAGTCACTTTAATGAATCTCTCTTGAAAAAGATAAATATTCTCAAGTGTTAAAAGATACATTAATATAATAAACAAAATTACTGCTGAGGTAAATTACTGCTAAGCCAAAGTTGCAACTGTAGCCTAGTTCTATAGTTGAAACAGAGCCATTTTGATCCTGAAAACAGTGCATTTCACAGCTTTATACTCTTTTAGTTTATACTTGCAAGTAAATAAATATAGATTGACATGGCATTTATACAGGAAGGTATATTTATTTTATAGAACCCTAAAACCATTTAGGTTGGAGAACTTTAGAGTCACCAAGTCCAACGAATACCCCAGCAGTGCCACTTCCACCACTAATCCACGTCCCCAAGTGCCTCCAGAGCACTTGAAATACCTCCAGGGTTGGTGGCTCCACCAGTTCCCTGAGCAGCCAATTCCAGAGCTTGACAGCTCTTTCAGTAACTAATTTTTTTTCTAATATCCAGTCTGAAATTTGTTTGAAGTGGAGTTTACTGTTCATTTAAAGATAAGATTTCAAAACAAAGTTGATTTTTCTCTTCTTTCAGTTCTTGATATGGAATCATTTTAAGTGTTTATTTGAAATGTTGACTTTGGTTCCGTATTTGAACAAATAGTGGCAGAAAATGCAAGAATATTCAGTGTAAAAAATCAAGAAAAAATGCTGTTAAATGGAATTATGTAAAATATATGAGCATAGTTCTTTTGACAAGCATCTTTATGCTTTCAGTCAGTCGTCTCTATCATTATTAGGGAGATTTTGTCATAACACTGGCTTTTTCTTTTAGCTCTAATGTATGACACGGGAAGCCTTTTTGGTTTGTTTCTTTTTCTGTATAATAGAGATTCAAGTTCTTTATCTATTTTAGGAAGCTATACTTTCTAATATTTGTAAAAACTTTGTGAAAAAAAAGACACAAAATTGTTATTTCAGCATCTGAACCCCGTCATTACGTGTTCAAGTCTTTAAATCAGTTAAAAGGACACATTTCTGGCAGTCCATTTAACTTTCTGTAACTGTCATAGTTATTTTTTATTCTTCCACTGTTGTCTTTCAGCATTTTAAGAGTGTAGAAATTTTGGTCATGTAGAGGAAGTTGCCTGATTCCTCATGCCAGACTGTACTTGAAATGCTTGCAGACCTGGAGGTAGAGTGTGTGCTCTTCTGACAAGTGTCAGGAGAGACATATGTGAGGAGTGGAGGAATCCGTGTGTCTAACAGTCACCCTGCTGTGATAACAAGAGTGAACAGGTTTATGCAAGAGGTTTCCAGGCTGATCCTGACAGGTGCATCATTTCTTGGTGGGAAATGATTGTTATTCCAAGAAACAGACTATATGAAGTCATTGTTCTCCAAAGAAAATCTATGCATCCATGTTACAGGGGAGTAGAGCATGTGTACAGTTGTTAGCTTCACGTTAATATGCGACATTAACACACAAAGTTTTCTCCTTCCTGCTCAAAAATGGGTGATCTGTGGAATAAAAAAAAGTAGAATCAGATTTACCTACGTAAGAAGTTTTGTCCAGTCACTCTAAATTACCTGCTGGTGAGAATGCCTTTAAGTGTTATCCTAACAACCATAATAAATAATTGTCCAGGCTTTTCTGCTTCACTGTAAAACACATTTTAAGTTTAAGGCACTTATTATTTTTTCACTTTTGTTTTGCCAGACAAGTTTCATTTAGTTCTCTAGTCTTTCTTGCAGTGGCTAGCAAATATCTTCCCACACGGTGCTTTTACCAGGATGTCAAAATTTCTTCTTATTCTGTCAGCAAGTCTGGGATTCCTGCAAGGAAGTGAGTAACTGGTGTTACAGAAATGAAATGTGGAAATGAGCTAGAGAGAAAGTCTAGGATCCCAGAGAGAAGTATGGGAGAGGAACGCCCTCCATAGCTTTATCCATGTAAGAAATCCTTGTATAAATTTGATATACCAACTCCCATCAAAATTTCTTTCAGAAGTGAGGCAGTGTTAAGGTGAGATGGGACACTGGCTGCTGCAGCGGGGTGAGGGGTCTGTTCATGTGCCATAGGTTCTCAGGCAGTTTAAACTGTGTCTTTTTAAGCAGTTTGGCCTGAAATCAGAACTCTTGCAGTTTTTGTTAAATGAAGACAAGTTAAAGCATACCAAATATCACATTTAAATATTCTCTCAAAGCATTTGTGATACTTTTAAAAGTACAAAACTCAAAGTGATTGTGGTACCATTCTTGGAGTCTAGTTGAAGTATTCCCACAGGATCCAGAGTGCATAACTCCTCCTTCCTGTTTAGCAGCAAAGATTCAATCCAATATTATCATCTTTTAAGCATAATGGAACTATATGGTGTTAGAGGGGCTGTTATTTTCATCTGTTTTGTTGAAGCTTGACCTATTCATGTAAAATACCTTTGTTTGATCTGAACCACAGGGTGGGTCTGTATGAATGACACTCCCCTTTGGCTATAAGATGCTGTCTCAAATTTTACTTGGCCTGCTTTTAATTTATGTTTTAGTGAAAATTTTGGTAATAGTTGGTACCCTTAGGTGATAAAAGTTAATTCAGCATGAATCTCTTCTTCTGTCATTGTCTTAACTGCTATGCTGGTTTCCCCAAGAGATTTAACGTTGACACTGAATCATCATAACAAAACAGATCTGTTCCCAAAATCCAACAGTTTTATCAAATTATTCTTACAATTTTTAACTTGTTTTTATTCAATTTAATATTTATCTTGCAGATCTAAGTATTTCCTATTTTTGATTGGGTTTGGGCTGTTTTGCTGCTGCTTAGCTTTGTGCCAAAATCTCAAGTTAAATGAATTATATTCAATCAAGCCACCTGCTGGTGGAAGTAGCTGTGATAGTTTTCCTTTTTTTGCAGCCAGGAAATTTTTTAAAATATTTTCATATTTTCAGTACGTGACTGAATTTAGTGAAAAATGTTTACATGTGTATATTTTCTATGATAAATATTTTTAGTAAGAGACAAGCACAAAAATAAACTACTATAAAAACATGTAGTAGTTGCTGTGTTTGAAGTCTTTTTAGGAAGATTTGGTTGTATTTTGTCTGACATATTCTTTCCTTCAGACTTGGATTTTACGCAACTTGATTGTTACCCATTTGAAATTATGCTTATTGTAACATTTTTAGGCTGTAAAGCTCACAAACACTCACAGTTTGAACAACATTGCCAAGACATACCAAATGTTAGCTCTAAATTCCTGTCATTTTGTCAGTCTCGGTGTTTTTGGCCCCAACACAAGCCGCTAACTCAAGTCAGCTCCAACCCAATCCTGGAATTATGTGTTTAGAAGGAAAGCCGTACTTGGATGCAATGGGTGTAATTTAAGTTCACGAAAGAAAAGCATATATCATATATTTTATATAGTTTCTTGTATGGCCATGTGAACAAGAATTGTACCACAGAGTGGTGGGGAGGGGAAAGAAAAATGGCACATTTCTATACGGCTACAAATCTCTGGTTAAACCTCTCTGTCCTTCTAGTACAGCTAAGTAATGCTAAAGAGAAGGAGAAGATTTAAAAAAGGGTGTCTTAGACAATTCTTGTCATGGAAAATGTTGAATTTACTTGATAAAGAGTTCTTATTTGTGTTCCACTTGTAAAATAGAATGTGGGTTTACCTTTTTTCCTGGTTTTAGAGTTGATTTTCAACCCTTTTTGAAGGTAAAATATCTTTTTTTTTTTTTTTTTTTTTTTTTTTTTTTTTTTTTTTTTTTTTTTTTTTTTTTTTTTTTTTTTTTTTGGGGTTTTTTATTTATCCTAAAATTTGTGTGGTCAGTGATCCCCCAGAAGATGAACAGGATCTTGAATGTGAATATATCAGGTTTGCTCTGATCAGTTTGAAAGAGATGTTCCAGAAGCAAAGAAATATCATTGAACAAGACATTGATGGTAAGTTTTACAGATCAGTTTATGATAAACTTCTGTAGCTTAAAAATTATTTGTTGAATTTTTACTTTTCTCTGCAAGGGTTACTATGAAAGTAATTGTTTGACATTTTGTCAATAAGAAATTCTTTAATATTAATTAATGGCTTGCACGTTTTTTTGCAAATGTCTACAAAAACTGTGTGCTACTGTTATTCCTTAAAATATGTTTAAAAACCAAAGCCAAAGAGCATTCCCAGCTCATAGTACTTCATTCATAAAACCTAAGAACTTTCCAGACATGTCCACTTGCTATAATTCTCTATTTTGTACATCGTGCTTCACTGTAATAGGACTATATATATTTTTATTAAAATTTATGTCAGTGATTCTGTATTGTTAAAGTCTATATCTTATTTAGAGCTATAACTCCCAGAGTACATCCAGCTTGTGTCCTCCATGTGAAACCTGTTTCCCAGACAGTATGAAATAGTGGTGGTTTTGGTAAGGTGTCAGTTTAGAGTGAACACCCTTCTGAAAGGGACCGTGACCAAACCTTCACTGTGACTCATTAAAGCAAGGTGAGGAGAGCAGGAGGTGTGGAATCTTCCATTTCCTGGGCTGTAGGATCATTTTTATAACACTGGTAAGAAGACTCAAGAAGGCTACTTGGTCCTTTCATAGACAGTGAAGGAAAATATTGTCCTTGCTTAGGGTTTCTGTTTCCCTGTGGTTGCAGGGACATGGTTACCAGTGTGTGTTTTTCTCCTACCTCTTTGTCTCAACCCTCTTTCCACTGTGGGAAAGCTCAGTGAAGAGAGTAAATCTGTTACAAGCAGTCCCTCTCCTCTGCCAGTGCAGGAACCAGCCTGATGAATGGATGCAGAGCACACAAGGTACCCTTTGCAATAGCCAGAATTCCAGTCAGCCCCAGTGGAATGCCAGGCTAATGTCACTTTGCTACTTCTACTGCTGTGTCTAATTCCCATACCTTGAGCAACGGGGAGCTGAGTAGTGAGGGAAAGAAATAGGCTTTCTTATCCATTCCCATTATCATGCATGATTTGCATCCATGCTGTAGCTAAAATACTAAAAGTATGCATCAAAGTTCCAGGAACACGATAAGGAAAATGCAAAGAATCAAATCTCCATAGCCTGGAAAAATAGCATACAGATTTGATGCACTTCTTACTGTGGCTGAACCACTTAAGCTTTTCTCCACCAATACTTTTTCTCCAGGTAGTTGTACAAAAGCACATCTCCTCCAAAGGTATTTTGTAGTCTCTCACTGCAAGATTGTTTTTGTTCTGTACTTTATGGCCATAATTCCCACTGTCATAATTCCTGTTTGATAAGATTGATTAGTGATATAAATACAGTTTTTTACCCTTGAAAGTCACCTTTCACAAAACTCTTAAAAGTCCTAATCATCATCTGAGAGAATTATTATTACAGGAAGGACTGGTTTTTGTTACTAGTTATTGTTCTGTTAAAAGCTAATCATTAGTATGTGATAACAACTACTTCAATATTGTGAGGAGCATTTCTTCCCCTGACCATAAGACATTTGAACTAATTTTTACTTTGTGTGAATTATAACCATGAAAGTAATAATAATAGCTAGAAATACTTTTATTCTTTTTCCTATGCACACTTCTGCCCTTCCCTGCATATGCCAGGGAAGATTCTATTGCATCCAGGACATATAACATTGTGTATTTTCTGAAAATTTAGAACTTTCAGACAACTGAAATGAATTTTACGTTAACACATGTCAGATCATGACAAAAGAACATGTCCATATATTTTCTTGGACCAAGTCATTGTAAAAGGATCTGCTCTTAAGATCTGGATGCAGACTTCATTTAAATGTAATGGCACAATAAATAGAATTCCTAAGTTACAGTGTACACATCCTCTCAGGTGGATATTGGTTTGAGGAAAAAAAGAATTTCCCTAGGCACAGGGAAATTGGTAGGACACTACCACATGAAGTACATAAATGTCCTTCGTTCTTTCTGAGACTCCAAGCACAGTCTTTTTCATATCTTGTTCCTTTCATTGCTGACTGTGTGAAAGTGGCCTCCATGAAATTTGAAGCAATTAAGTGAATGACTTAGCAAGAGAATGAGTGAAAAACACTATAGTCAACATATCTACCAATGTGCCTCAGAGATAGTATGACAATATGAAAACTGAGAAAATAGAATTAATGTTCTGATATCAGTAATTACAGTTATCCTGTTCTTATAAGTAAAAACAATACTGTCCCCTAAAGTCTGCTCTTGAAGTTGACAGTTCACTGAGTGATCTGTTCAAGGTTATACAAAATGGTTGGCATCTCTAAGATTAGCATCCAATCTGTCCTATAATAGCTCTTTCAACAGAGTAAATAATGGAAGGTTTATCCCATGTTTTTTCTTCTCTAAATCTCTTCTGGGCTGTCCCAGCAGCCTAGAAGTTGTAACATGCAGTGTCATTGCATGTCCCAGAGTACTTAACCCAGTTTATATACTAAATACATAACCTTGCCATTTGTCAACTGTATAATTTGCTTTGAAAAAATATGCTGTCAAGATTATTTGTTTTTATTCAAATTCCTTCTAGAGTCATGTTAGGCAGCCTCATTGCTTTTTATGCAGGACTGGGAAAAAGCCTCATTTTTGACTTAGCAGCATGTTTTAATCACAGCAGCAGAGATTCTGGCCCTCTGGGCTTACTTAGATATTGTAAAAGAGTGCAGTTTCAAATCATGTCAGCTAATTTCTGTAAAATAGAAATTTAAAATACTACTTCAAAACCCACATACACAAAGACGAAGGTAGTAAAATAGTTAGTCTAGAGGAATTATCTTCTTTGCTTATACCTCACTATTTTGCAACACATAGAAGCTTGCAATTTAAATAATTTTGCATTGCACCAGCTGGAAAAAACAATTACTGTTTAAATACTAGTAAGTGTCCAGGCTGATTTGGACCTCTCCTACACAGTGTAGAAAATGCATTAATAGGTATGTTTTTGCTTAAAACTATTTATAAATATGCATATATGTTTTCAATAGAGTTTGAATTTACATATTGCCACATCTCATGTTTACATATTGAGAAAAATTATTAATTTATATAGGCAATGATTATACCAATAGTTTTCTTTATTTCAAAGGTAATTCGAGCACTAACACTTTAATTGATGTACATTCTAGTTCTTAGAGTGCTCAGTTTCCAGTAGGCTAGATACCTGAACTGGAAGACTCCTTTATTCTTTATTTATTTCTCCTCTGCGTGTGCCGGGTGCCTTTTAATCTGTCCAAACGCTACGGAAAATTACCGGAACAAAAGCAGACCCTTAAATGAAATTGCTGATGCTGTTTTGTGAGGCTCCCTTTCTAGTTTTTGATTCACGAGATGATGGTGCAGTAGCTGGGGAGCTCAGAGTAGCCGTGGAGGCCCCTCCACGCGCCGTGTTCAGTCTGTGAGGAGCGCGAAGGCGACTCCGAGGCATGAAAGGAAGTTTGCCTGCAGAAGTTCCTTCTCCCAGTGTAAATACATGCTTGATAGCGCATCAAAGATGAGATCTTTGTAATTCTTACAGTATATTTAATGTATAATTCATGTGGAAGGGACGCTTGATTTGTAGTTGTAAAGTTTTGTATACTTTTCAGTCTGTTTGTTTTTATATTTCCCCCCTAAGGCTAAGAATCTCTCCACAATGGACAACGTCTTGTAAATAATTAATACCTACATGATTGAATGATGTGCTTTATTTGCATTTTCAAGATTTTTTCCTACATAAAACAGTAATAAAAATGCAAGTCAAAATTTTAATTTTTAATAAAAAAACCATAAGCCTTAGAAAACTGATTAAAAATACTTTTATGTTATCCCTAATCACCCCACTAAATGGAATGCCTGTGATTAGCCTCATTAAGAATTTTATACTGTGAAGATTTTATTAAAAGCAATATATGAAAATTACTTGGATTAATGTGTTAATCTGCCTCTTTAAAATGCTAATATCCATTTTATGCACATTAAATCTCAGTATGTGTTTTCTTTGATGCATGCAGTTCCTATCAATTAAATATAAAAAATTAGGCTAGTTGCAGGACTTATTAAATTACTGCAACCTTTTTTAAATAACTTTTACCCCTCTACTAACATTATAATCAGCTGTTTATGGTTACCATAATTTGAAGTAGGGGGAGGGCAGACACAATCATTTTCTGTACAGTAGAAGATTTACTTTCCACCAACATCTGTCAAAGCACAAAAAGAAGCCAAAGTGTGAGATTTTGCTTCACCTACTTCGGACTGTAGGGATGGGCAACTGTGTTTTCATTTGGGTTTTGTCACTTTTAGAACTTACATCAAACATATACAATAAATCGTTGTATCTGAATAACCAGTGTCTAGCATGGAAAGTTAATTTTACAGCTTTTAACCAATCTCAGTGAAGGATTTAATTGATATTTTTAATGGAGCTGTGAATCAATGCTGCAAAAAGGATTGTCTCTCGAGAACGAGGATATAATACATTTCATTTTTTAATTTACTTTTTTATTTGTCATTTTCTTCAAAGGATTTTATAGACTGTGGATTTCCACTGTTTGCAAACAGGCTATGTTTCTTCATAAGCATATGTAAAGTATTCAGAGAGATAAGTAATTTATTAAAATCTACCTAATTTGCCGTGATATATTAAATCTCTGCTTCAGTGATCACAGACCATTTCATTTAGAGAATTAGGCATTCCCTCTTTGTGTGATTAAAGCTCTGGAAAATGAGTTCTTTGCTCCTATTTGTGAACATTCAAAGCCTGCTAATGGCAAGAAGATGGAATAGATTATGAGACAATTCATTACAGTTCAACAGAAAAAAAACCCTGCTATAATGCATAAATGCAAGTATGAATATCTGCATATAGTTTGAACCATCTGTGCTCTAATGGCTTCAGTAATGGCTCTTCGTCTTCAGTAGGCTTTGAAATGACATCCATACAATATTAATTTGTTGATGTACATTATGAGGCCAATGGAATGAATATATTCTGACCACAGAAATCTCTGAATTCCAACATGATCCGCTGGTTGACTCCATTTTAGGACCTACCATCTTCAGTAGTACTTCTCATCCAGGCTTTGCCAATCCTCACAGCATTTCATTCCTCTGGAACTTTTAGGAGACCACAGACAGCTGCATTCCTAAACCCCTCCATTCTTCAGTTAATGGCCATATGTTTGTTGTCATTTGGGCTGGCGCTTAGTTCATCGTTTTGGCCACTATTTCTAGCTTTTTTTGGCTCTGTGCATCTATATTGTCAATAAGACTGTTATTATACATTACAATAATTTGAAACAGCCAGATTCAACACTGAGATTAACTGAGTGGCTTTTGAGAAATTTAGTTGTGGTATTCTATCAGGAGGTTCTTATTATTCTTCTAATACTTTGCAAACCAAACTAAATATCCTGCACATAAACAAAGAAGCAAATTGTATTGAGTTTTCGTGTGTTACTGTTTACTGACTTGCAGGAGAACTATGTTAACCGGTGCTTGTTTTCTTCTGAAATAAACCATGTGGTAAAATTAGAAAATCAGTGATGTTCATCTCACTTAAACATTTACAGTAACACCCTTAGCACTTAATCTTCGCCATCTGAAGCTGAAAACTTAGAAACCAAGCATTCATATATTCATTAAACGCAGACCTCTTCATATATTCAGTCAGTTACTGAATATATTCCAGTTGACATTTGGTTACATTGTGTTAACTGTTCTCAGTGACTCCAACATTAACATGTATAATTTGCCTCAGGTTCCTAGACATATTTCTTTGTAAGGCTCACTGTTACTCAGTTTTGGATTTTAAAAAATAATCTTGATTTCTGTTCATGTTTATTGCTAAAGCAGATACAATATTCAGCAAGGATTTTCCCGACAGATGGATTGTATTATCTTATGCAACATAAACATGCGATCATACCAGAAAGTTTTGTTCTTACATTAAGTAGTCTGTATTTCCAGTATGCTCTTAAATCTTAAGTCTAAATGCTACACTGTGCAGGGCAAGTGGAAAATGTAACATAGTACTGTTTTGGCTAGATTTTAGCAATGAATAGCTTGAAGAAATCTTGTGTCTAGGTACTCTTTAGACTAAGGTACAAAGGAGCCATGTTAATGTTGGGTACTACCGTGCTTTAAAATGTTACTCAGTTAATATTAATTTTCGTGGCATAGATAATTTTTTTCTATGGCGTAACTTGGTCTCAACAGTGGTCCTGCATAAGATGAAATGGCAGTGTCAAATGATCAGTTTTATTTTATATCTTTTCCCATTTATTATTAGAGCTTATAGCTTTACTATGACTGTCTTCTGATGTGGTATATAATAGCTGGTATTCTCCAGGTGTCCCAGTATGTTTATCAAGATGGAAACATTTTTAGGTCAAAAAAACTTAATCTGTTTTAAATGTTGCATTTAACCATTTATAACCTTAACCTAGGGATGGAAGTCACAAGAGTAAATACATCATGAACCAGGTAACATCTCTGTGAAGTCAATCAGTCTTTCTGTAGAGTAAGTCACAGCTTATCTCATATCATGATTATAAGAGTAGATATAACATAAATTTCCACCAAGTCTTGTGAAGCTGTTGACAAAACATAGCTATGTTTCTCTTAACAGTGTGGTTTGCTCAGGTAACTTTTCTGTAGATTTCATTGGTAAACAATTTTTTGTGATTTATTCCTGGGTTGGGTTGTTGGTTTGGTTTTTGTTTTTGTTTTTTTTATGTTAAACTGAGATTATTTTAAGAGTAAGAAAACAAACTGATAGATGAAACAAGACCAGTCTCAAACTGAAATTATCCTCCTCATGACCTTTGTTCATGAATTCTTAACACATTTTAGATTTTCAAAGCAACTGTTTTCCCTGACCTGTGAGAAATAGGGATATAAACCTGTAACCTCTGTCTGCACCCATTCTCTGTATTAAAATATATCTTACTTCAGTAGTCAAACATCAGTAGCTGCAACTGTGCAAGACAGGTCTTGCACATGATCTGGCAATGATTTGTTTAACATGTTTGTGGATTTGGAAAAATAATCTCTTTTCTATTTAGACAAACTGTCATTCTTGTTGGATGCAAAAATATTTCCTTACATATTAAAGCTGCAAGAACTGAACCGTCCTTGAAAAACCATTGGAAAAATGTGATCCTACTCTACAACAAAAAAAAAATCAATCAAGTGAAGTTTCTTTTGCTTGAAGAACTGTTACCAACCAGTGATAACTCTGATTACCCACTCGTAAGTATAAATAGCTACAATAGCTGATAGCCTTTGAATTCAATGATAATGAAAACCAGAAAGTGTTCTACCATATATAGGGCAATTTTCCCAAAGAAAGGAAAGGAGGAGACACCAATCAGCCTCTGATTCCAAACACACAGTACATGAACAGTAATTAAACATGGCAAACTTAAGAAGAGAACATCAGAAAATCTTACAGAAAATCTTTTTACTTTTTGAAAACATTTCTTAACCTTCTTCCCTCTGCAATAAGCAGTTATTGTAGTGTACGAAAATCAGGCCCATTTGGAAACTTTCCAATAGGTTGGTATTGTCAATGGTATAATTTACATCTTAGATGAAATGCACAAAAATGGATCTATTTATAAAGCAGTTTCAGTCGTGTATCAGCATACAGTAAATATAACCTGAGCAACAATAGATTTGGGGAATTTTTTTATCTATAGTTAAGGCAAACAAGTTAGTGTAACTTGTAATTTGTTTTAGAATGGAATTTACAGTTATTTACTCAAAAGTCTGTGGTAACAGAGATCTTCACAGAAGTTTGTGAAAGTAATGTGGGATTACATTTCCACTCACAACATAAGGCAAATAGAATAGTGGCCTGTAACAGAGGCCCTGTACAGCTGTTGATGGATCCTACAACAGCTTATGTTGTGAAAAGCACTGACTGGGGTAGCTTTGTTAATCTCTCCTCAGTATTTCTCTGAGTTGGCCTGTTCAGGGAGAGCACAGAAGTTGGCTGTTAGGAAGTCTGTAGAGTGTGAGACGTGCTGTTTCTCCATTTTCATCCTTCTCTGGAGGACTGTCTCCCTACAGCAGGGTAGTGGGAGAAAGACTTTTCTACTAATGGTGAGTTTTGTTTTTAAAATCAATGTACAAAAAGGCTTTGGGCAAAATTAGATGCTATAAGTCAAAATAATTTTTGTGTTTCACTTGCACTGCAGTAAGCAGGAAGTCCATATTTGATCAGGCCCATAACCTTAATTCTTGTTCATTGTGAATTTTGGTGAGCTGCTCTGGTGACAGAAAAAAAAAAACCAGAGCACAGAAAGATGTGGAGCAAAGAGATTACGCTCTCAGAATTAGTTTGTACTTAAGAGGGCAGCAGATTGGGTTATTTCCATATTGTGACTGTAGATAATTGTCTCTTAGAATTTCTTTCCTGTTGCACTCAGTGGGCTCCAGATATTTTCTTTGTATCTGGAGGGCACTGCTTCAAAAACCACAGTATCACAGAAAAGCTGAGTTTGGAGAGGTGACTCTGGAGGTTACCTTGCCCAACCCCACCAGTTCTCCAAAAGTTTCCTTCCCTTCCAACAGAAAGAACCCTTGGAAAGGTACCAAATAAAAGCATTTGTTAATTTGGTGACAGAGAGGCTTTTTATTCAAAAGAGAGTTGAAATTACATAGCCGTTTTCTGGAAGCTTCCCTTCTGTCTTCATTCTTACCATGTGAAGAAATGAGGCTTTACAATTAAAGAGGGAAGAGCCATAACTACTTGTGACTGTTCTGTTGGATTTAAGCTGATTCCTACTCATCTGGGAGAAAGCAGAAAGGATGAACAATCTTTTCATAAGGTTTCCCACTTCTGCTGAGGCACATTGAGGAAAATCCCTGTAACCACAGACCACCTGGACACAGCCCCTGCCCTGCCCAGCTCTGGAGGCAGCAGGAACAGCCTGGACAGAGAAAGCAAGGGTAGGACTTGTGAGATTAAAGAGCTGTGTCTACCCTAGAGTAACTTCAGTGGCTGCAAAGGATTTGGTGTTTTTGAGTGCCTGAGAGGAATGTGGTCTCCTTCTTGGGGTTGCTGTGTGTCAGTGAGGAAATGGAGGGAAAATGTGGGTCTTATGTGGAAGAAGTCACATGGGACATATCCTGGGAGACAAGGAAAGAGAAAAAATAAGATGAGGAAATAGAAAATAGAGAATTAAACATTGTAACGAAACAGGTGTCCTGTACAAAGAGCTTTCCCACTGAGCTTCTCCTCAGCACCTATAACAGGCCTGGTTTCAGATACAGAGTGGAGGGAGGGCCCAGGTGGGGATCCTGGAGAGATGCAGGCCAGAGTTGGTGTGAGTCTGATTTTATCTTTGTTCATTTGCCTGTTTCAGTATTGAGCCTGATTTCCTAAAGCTTTTACATTAGAAAAAAAGGAGGTGTTCATAAACCTGTACAGCATTTTTGCCTTGGAAGGACACTTCCCAGGGTTTTAATAGCAGCAAGTCTGTCACATACGGGTTATTTTGTACAAAGGGAAGAGAAAGGACACTGAACTTCCCAGTCTGTTTGGCTGTCCCTCCAGGGTGACCCTGCTCAGCCTGATGAACCACATCTTCTACTGTCCATTTGATATCAAACTCAGGATACAAGTGAGTAGGCAAATGAACTGGAAGTTGAGTCCTGGCATGCAACTCATGAAAGGCACAGAGACGGGAAAACGTCGAGGGGAGGAAAAGGGGGTGGTGGAAACCAACAGTTTGGTTTCACCTGGAGTTCAGTCCTGTCAAAACACAGGAATAAAACAGCATGATGCTTCTCAGGCTTAGGTTAAAAGGAAAAAAAACCCCAACCAAATAACAAAAAAAGCCCACCCCACCCAGTAATTTGTAAAACATCAGAAATTATGGGATCATGAGGTAATCTCAAGTAATCCCTTTTGGTAAAATGTCTGGTCTGCTTTTTTTTTACTATGCTTTTTATGATTAATTTTCCTTGTAAAGTAGTACTGTTGATACCAGTTACACACATACTCTCTGAGTATTAACATGAAAATGTAAGTTCATTTCAGGAACTGCTGGAGGGTGGATGTTATTCACATTTTATAATCCTTGTTTATGTTATGCTTTGTCTATTAAGTAAAATAGTTTAAGTGCACTAAGTGAAATGGGAGATTTATATTTTAAGGTGGGGTTATGTTTAGAGAAATAGTTGTTATCTACATCACTGAGAAATGCACAGTGCATTTTCTTTGGGCTTAAAGCCAGACGAGACATTCATAATAAGTTATTCTGACTCCCTAACAAGGGCTCTTGAATTCAGTTACCTGCCTGAATTATTGAAGGATCTCAGGACACTTGAGGAGGAAGGTCTGCAGTCACTTTCTCACATTGTTACTGCAGTTTAACATCCAGTGTATTTTACTCTCAAGCTTGAAGCTTAAATGTAATGTGAAGGTTTGTCTGATTTGGTTGCCATTATTTGACATCCTTCGCTTGAAATTATGATTCTACCCAAATTTGCTAAAAATTCACCTTAGGCCTAACCACTTCATTTTGTGAAACAGATATCAAGACTAAATCTAGTTTTGTGTGTTTATTACAAGTGTTATTGTCCTCCTTGACTAGTTTTGGTGTGAAAATATTTTCAGTGCTACTTCTGTACTTACACCAATCTGATAATTTTGAAAATTAAATATAAATTTGAGAGGGAAATCAATTAGTTGCATATTAAATTATATATGTTATATAATACTTTAATCAAAAAATCATCATCGTGTAATATAGTGAGACACACTTGGAAAAAGTACTACTTTATGTCTGACTTTTTCTCCTTTATTAGCATGCCTGGTTTTAGCATTTGCTGGAAAGGGAAATGCATGGCAAACTTTTATATTCTGACTGATTCAAAACTTGATACACAATATAGTACAGCAGTTTATTCTTAAATATGAATTTATTATTAAACATAATATCATTATGCATATTAAAATCACTAATAAATGCTTTGCTATTTACATCAATTTTTATATTAATCCATGCTGTGGTTTTAGGGTGTTAAATTATTGCATTTATAAATCGTTTATTTGAGGAAGAATTATTTATCAAAATGTAATTGTGGAAAAGTAATCTTTTTGAGATTGGTTTCTCACAAATCCTATGACAGCAAACTAGAGGAATATAATTGTCCTTCTCTTTCATTTCTCAACAGCTTTGAGACTGTAGTTTGTTATTTTACCTTGCAGCATTTTTCTGGTGTATACACCAGATATTTCCTCAGCACGCTGCCTGGAGAAGGAAATGGGAATTTAAAAATGAAACCTTCCATTTTACAAAATTGATATAGACCACCCAGTAAACTCAGGTAAGTACTGCAAGTACCCACTTCATGTCATTACATTGTGGATCAGAATGCACAAGGTACCACTTGTGGGTGAAAGTTGCCCCCTACTGTCCCATATGACACTTGCATACAGAATCATAATTCACAATATTTGAGATTCGTCTACTCTTTCTTTAAAGGACATGTTGTAATTCTAAATTTTAGAATTTCATATGGGTGTATGGTGCATACAAGATCAGATGTTATAGGAAGAAAATGAGCTCAAAGACTGGACTCATAAATTCCTGTTCTTGTTAAATACTAAAATTAATTGATCTGTTTAGTTTTATTTAGACCTGTACCTGAGTGTGAAGCAGATTTTGCCTTTAATAGCTATATGTATATATATTATTGAAAGAATTATGTTTTTCTTCCTTGTTCTTTGCAATGGAAATTTCATGGGTTGCTGCACAATGGGACTCTACCATTTAATGTCACAGTGCTGAATAAAAGGTGAAAAGGCAGTTAAGGAGGGGAAAATAGAGATTACAGACACAAGGAAAGAAATGTGTAACTAACAAAAACGTTACTGAGATAATACTTAGTGTTTCATTCCATATATGTAAAATGTAATTTTGAGGGAATCTCTATATGTGGTAGTGTTATGAACCTTTAAAGGGATTATGTTTAAAATGTTTGTTTTCAGGGTCTATTTAGTTGCTGCAGACTACTCCTTTTGGACCTCTTCTTTCAATTGTACAATAATTGCAGATTATCATTTCATTTGTGAAATATTTTTGTTTATACAAATAGCTGTAGACATTAAGAAAGAAACAAATCTATGAGTTCTTATTTTTTTTCCACCTTTTCAGAATACTGTAAATTCCCTTTTTGCTAATCCCTTAATAGTAGTAGTTAGTTCAGCTGAACTACCTATGGATGCTTTATAAGAATTTGTCAGCAGAGCAAATTAGCAGTTCAAAATCCTTACATGCATAAATAATTTGAAGACCGAGGAGAAATTAATCACAAACGCCAAACCTCTGGGAAGCTTGTAAAGCATTGTCCTAGTCACAATGTAAGTCTCTGTCCCCATTTACACTGCACAAATGGTACTTGAAAACAGCTACAGTGGTAACAAAACAATTGCCAATGTTTATGCTTTCAAATTATGTCTGTCAGAACAATTTGCATGTACGGATCCTAAATGATTCAGTAACAAATGCCAAACATAACTTTGTAACAGTAGACAACTGGTATTACACTGATATTATTAGCATTTATTACATTATTATTTTTAAGTTTTAGATACCAGTTTTGTTGGATATTTTTATGAAATTGCAGGTTTTTTTCAAATCCAATCTTTGATTTGCAATTTCCAACAAGGAATCCTTAAAGCATTTTACAAACTGCGTAGCACGCAGAAATCATTTTGAAAAGAGAAACAGTAGGGAAAAAAAAACTGCCTGGAGGCAGTTGGTGGGAGTTGAGGATCTGTCAATGGCAAAGTGGCAACACAACTGTACAAGGACTGAGATTGCAGGGATAATGGTGTGTTTTTGAAGGCAACACACATTCTTTTCCTCGGTCCTAGTACCTGTTGCTCCTGTCGGTACTACTTAACTTCTGTAGAGAACCCATTTCTCTTTTTGAGGATTCATTGGCAGTGTCAGGGAGATATCAACCAGGAGGCAGCTTCTGCTTGGATGTTGTGCTAAGTGTTTAAGCTTTACATGCCTAAGGGGGACAACAGGAAAAGCTTAAGGAGCAGAAATCCATGGAGGCTTAAATACTTAGAAGTATTAGAAGCCACTTGTGGCTCAGAAATGCCCTGAGCAGAGAAAGGGTAGAGGGTGAAAGAATGTTAGGAGGATGTGTTACTTATTCTTTCCTTGCTGTTGTTATTTAGGCACTCTTAGTGACTTCACAATATAAATTATAAGTCATTTATAGCAGAACATGAAGTTAAGCCTCCTGGTTTTTAGGCCTCCTTCATTGCTCAAAAGAGCTCTTAGTGTATAATGTGTTCAGCACAGTCCTACTTGGGGCAACAGTACAGCAGACACTTTTAGAGTGGAAAAAGAACAGAAAGAAATTGGGAACTGACATTATGAAAGCTGAAGTGCAATACAGGTCCTGTATTCTAACAGCTCGAGTTCTCTGTTCTTGAATTTCTTGCAGTCCAGAAGTCGTGACCTGTACACAGTCTGAAGTTCAGGGTCACAGTGGAACTTAACTATTCTGTAACCCAGTGATCAAATTATCACTCTGTGGTTTGCTAACTTGCCACTCTCTCTGTTATTCAGCCACTATTATCATTTCAAGAATTTAGTGTTTACTACACTTTAATATATCTGAAAATACATACTTGAACAAGCAACCACTGTGTTGCACAAGTTTGAACTTCCTCTCATCCAAACTGTGATGTGGTCCCAAAATGTGCAGTTTATCCCAAACATGCCTTGTAAATTTATCTGTGTTAAATTTACAAACAAAACCAACAACAGAACCGTCATATTTATAAGGATTCACAAACAGAGTCAGATCAAGTAACAGATCTGAGTCAGTATTTCTGAAAGAATGTAGAATGATCAACCTAAAAGGCAGACATCTGGCAGTATTGCAGATGTCTTTCTCAGGAAAAGAAGGAAAAAAAAGAAAAAAGTACTTTAATCCTAGAAAGTTAAAGAGAAGTTGACCAGATACTTGAAGAAGAGTAATTTCCAAAGTTGTAGGGTTTTGCTTTTTGCAACATTTACTGTTGTAGTTCAGATTTTATCATATGTGTGAATCACAAAGTCGCTCTTTGATTTCACTTTTATATTGTCACCTTTACATCAAATGTTATTGAGTTCATTACTCTTCTTGTGGCACTAGCATTGTTACCAGCATGTGTTATCTTGTCTGTATCTGCTGTGTTCCTGTTGATCAAAGTGCCCAGAAGTGAAACTCTACCATTAGTTTTGTATAAAGCTCTGGATATTTGGCACAATAGGTTGTATAAATTTAAAAGCATGTACTAATATGCAGCATAAATGCAAGTGTGATATAGAATATTGACTTTTGTATTTTCCTCTATATTTTCACCCTGTAGATTTTCAACCTTAACATATGCCTTAGCTGCTATAGCACAGAACCTGACTAAATTCTTCTATTGATTGTATCTTGGATCAGCATAAAAGCAGCAACAAACAGAGATATTACACTGAGCAATCTGAAGTATCCCAGAGAAAAGGCTGTTTTTTCTTTTCTTTTCAAATGTATGGCAAGGCAAAAATCCATCTGTCAAAGTAATAACAAGGTCCTGTTTAAAGAAACAAATTTCTAGTTGTGTCAATACATTTACTGTAGTTTCCTATTAAACCTTGTTGCAATTTATTTCCTTCTGCTCTAGATGCAACATATTTGACTGAAAAGTAGTTAAAATAATGTGAAGTTTTCTGGAAAGTCATGAATACCTTATGTGAGTGGAAATGTGTTCAGTTGCCTGTTGCTCCACAGCCATTAATCTGATGAATAAAGAGTTTGCACATGGGTTCACTCAGAGAGTTAACATCTGATTTTACGTGGAAATGTTTAAAAGAAAAAGTACAGCATAGCCTGAAGCCTGTTAGATAGACTTTTAGAGATTTATTTAATGCAGTTTCTTGCTTTTGTTCCTATTGTCTACTTAGAAAAGAATGTTGTTTTGAAATGTAAAATGAAATAAGGGGAAACAATTCAAACAGCATTTCTACTGGACAAAAAAATCCTTTACCTCAAACACATACAAAACCTGTCAGTTCTCATTACTCATCTGTTGTTCTACTATTTCATTATCATCTACATTAAATCAGATGATTCCCCACCTTTACACTGGTGCTTTGGAGATAAAATAAAGGGGCAGGAACTATCTTCATTTATCAGCATCAAATAGTATCAACATTTGTACTGGGATAGTATTTAGAACAAATAGAATTAGTAGCTATTATTTCTCTCTGTGGAGATAAATGCTTGATGCAGGAGCTACTTAGTCCTAAGTTACAGGGCAATACTGCATCTCTTCTTGATCAAAAAGGGATTCCTGGTGAATTCAGGAAATCTTCAAACATAATGTGTGTCCCTGTTTGCTGCTTCTGTTATTGTTTTTGAATTTATTGACTCTGTTTACCTATTACAGTGCACTGGATATGGATGATTGGAGTAATACTTGACTGGAATTTCCCCTGCTTCTTCCTATAATGTTTTTAGTGACACTGAAGAGACTTGGGACTTGAAGGTAACTCTCATGCAGTCAGAAATTGCATTGCTTTGATAAAGAGCATGTCATATTGTGTTCATATTGTGTACTTGCCTCTAAAAGCAAGACTAGGTGTGCCACTGGAAAATATTTTTGTCTTCTCCAAATTGTTTATTGAAGATGCTCTTTGCCTCATTTTTTTTTAATCTAATTTTAGAATATTTTTTGACTTGAAGTGGTAAATTGTCTAAAAGCAAGTTAATTTTGATACAAAAAACTGCATGTATTCATCTCTTCTGTGTCCAGTGTCACTGACCTAAAATCTGATGCTTGCTCATTTCTAAGTGAATTCAATTCCTTAATACAGTTGTAAATACAAAAGTTTTGGTTTTGTTTTGTTTTCTCATTGTTGTTGCTGCTGCTGTTTTTTAGAGTTAAATATGCTAATTCCTACAGATTTTCTAGTGAGAAGTAGCTGGGAACTATGCTCAAATGGCAGCTGAGTGTCCTTAGATTATAAACATAATATTCATAATCTGACCCGTGCTCCATCAAAGGGCCCAGCTGGCCCACGTGCCCTGCAGGATAGGCCAGGACTATTTAGATAGTTCATGACCAAATACAGGGAGCCAAAGGCAAGAAAATGAAAGCTTATTTCTTTATTTTTAGCCGCTCCTACAGATAGCAAATATTTACTATACACGAAAGTCTCACACCCTTCAGACACCACTTGGAATGTTTGGCTGTGACTTGTCTTCTAAGAAGATTCCATAGGAAGCTTTCCTTTTCTTGCCAAATCTTCCTGTATTGGAACAAAGCTTGTTTCAGAGCAGGCTTTGCCTTCATTAAGCTTGGTTATTAACTTTGGAAGATTACAAAAAGATACAGGCTGTGTAAAAAAGGGGCTTTGTTGGCCTGCTGGAGGGTGAAAAATAGAGCTACAGACTGAATAAGAGTGGAGAGTAAAATCAAACTGTGAAATGAAATGTTGGTAGGGGAAAGGCCTCTAAGAGCTGCAGTCACGTGTTATAGTGCAATCTTTTAATAAGATGATGTCTCCAAAAGTGAGTTATTCCAAATGGGTCATCACTGAATTGAGATGAAATTAATCCTATTATATTTCTTTACCTTGTGTCTGAGAGATATAGCAATAGGTACATATGCTCAGGATGTATTTTTAAATGGGATATTGACACTTATCAGCTGCCTGAGAAAGCTTCTATCTCTGCTCCCTTGATTGATAGGAAAATATGCTGCTTGCAGATCATACCCTGTTCTAGTCTGAAACTGAATTTCCTTAAACTTGGCTTTCCAGAAATTAAATGCTCTTGAATGGATAAAACCAGTGTATTTAAGGAGCATTTTGATGAAGTAAATTCTTTAACATCCTGATGTATATTGACCAGAACAATGGAGGCATATATGCCCTGGAGTTAATGCGTGGATGTGTGTGGCAGATGCAAGGCCTGCATATGGATGTTAAAATCCACATCAAGGCTTGTATCAACTCAGCATGATACAGCAATTGAGAATGGCTGTTTGTAGAGCTCTGGTCAGCATTAGTAAAAAAAGAAAGCAGGGTTTGCATTCCACAGTGGTGGTGTAAGTCAGCCTGTGTAAACCTTCCTTCATGTGGGTGCACATCATTCTTCAGGCACATCCTTGGTTTAGACTAACTGTGACTCACATGGATAATGTGTTAATCTGACAGCTAATGGTGCTAAAAAATGGATTAACTACTATGTACACGACAGAAAATATCTATCAAAAAGCATAATTTTGCTTTTCAAATACTCTGTTCCAGTTCACTCCTCCTTTGTTCAAGGGGGTGATCTGCTCATCAAAAATGGTTTATACTTGCTTTTACTTCTGGAAGAAAGGTGGCTCCTTATTGCCATTTTTATTAGAAAACTTTTGAGTTTTTTTCTCCCTGGTAATTTTTGTTGACATTTTCATATAATCACAGTTAACTATCTTGCCCACAAAGCTATTGAGGATGCAAAACCATCTGTGAACCATGGCCTGCAGCTAAATACTTCCCAAATCAGGATTAGCAGCCTCTGTTTTGTTTTGTTGTTTATTTTTTTCCCAGTTAAAAAAATGCATGTGTCCTTAAAGAGAGGATGGATTTTGATTAACTGAAAATTATTAGCTTGGTCTGTAATTAAATGTGAAAATAATTAAATCTTACTTTCAGAAGACACAAACTTCTGCAGCGTATTCTTCCTAATAGGCTCTGAAGTAACATGTCAAGAGTCTCACAAAACACATTATAAAATAGGAATGGGGTAAAGGTCATTCCACCTGCTGTGGCCATACTAAAACTAGTCTTGTTGATCTAACTGAAACATATAAAAAAGGTAGTTTAGGGCAGAAGGTTGATAACAATACTGAGGTATTTACCTTGTATTCTAGGAAGCAGCAGTATAGATAGCTACAAATAGTCACCCAAAAGAGTGAATGTAATTAAAGAGATTTAATTGACAAAAAGAGATTTGTCTTCATGACTAACATTCAAAACTTTCATCTTCTAGAGTTATTAAAAAAAAAAAAAAAGAAAAAGTTTCTAAGGTTTATAATTTATCTATATTTATCATATAGATAAATTATAAAACTCAGAATCTGTTATACAAAGTATTGGAGGTAGCTGTTGCAACACTTTTATTTTATTGCAATTGCTTCTGTTGCAGTAGTTTCTGAAGTGAAAATAAATCCCAGCTTAAATTTTCTGTTATCTTTTCCAGTAAATGCTGCAGTGTATTGGTTGGCATTTTGGCTATGAGAAGCTTTCTTGCACAAGGCTGTGCACATCCATGTGTTTGGAAATTTGCTTAAGTATTCACTGCCAAGCAGGGTTTTTCTTCTTCAATAGTGATCAGATATTAGTTTGACTGTGTGTGGAAATGTGCAGTAAATCAGTGATGGATTTTTCCATATGTCTTGCATAAAATCCAAAAGTGGTTTATCTAATGTAAGCCAGAACAGCAGAAAACAAATTATAAAGTCATATATTAAAAAAGGCCTTAGCAGAGTTATGAAATAAATAGATAACATAACATGTGGATCTTAATAAAATGAACTGTTTTAGTTAGAGGATTCTTTTATTTGGCTAATGAATTTCTCGAAACAGGAGATTATCTTGTTACACCTAATTATGTAACATTTTTGCTCCAGGGTTTAAATGCTGCAAATAAGTGATTCAGTCTGGGGGTCAACAAGTACCCAAAGATGCTGCAGGTAAATCCAGTTTCCTTACTTTTCATATGTGGTCCATGTCCTGACAAAGCTCAAATAACTGCTCTGAAACACTGGAGCTCTAAGGGGAGTTGTCTGAACTATGTTGTGCTGGTTTAAATATATTGATTCTGTCACCACAGGACACATCTAACCTGTTTTATTCATTTTCTCTCTGCTCATTTCTGTATTCATCTTTATAAAGAGAGAGAGTTAAATAGATCTCTTGATGTTAAACAGTATCTACATCTATTAGACAGTATTGTATAAGTGATTACAGATTAAACCAATAAATAGCTTGCACAGGAATTTGTTGGGCATTTTTTGGACAGGTTAGCTTTTAAAAGCAACTTGATTTTATTTTAATCAAGTAGAATCTGAAAAATTGTATTTAAATAGAACACATAGACATCTTTGATATTTCATACAATATAGCTTGGAGCATAGTTCAGCATCTGGATAGACTAAATTTAATGTAATTCATCTGTACAGACTGCTTTTTCTTGAGTTAAAAAAAAAGAAATCATATGTCAAAATTACCAGATACCTCTGTCTTATGACTGAATAAAGAAATTAAAGAAGCTAAAAAGAGGTATTATCAATCATTTAGGGAAATTTTCTGAGTGATGAGAAAATAACTTTTAGCTCCTCGTTTTTTAAAAAACCCATGTCCCTATAGACAATTTTGTCTTTTATAAATGGCTACAAAAAAGTTAGTTCCAAAACAAGGCAAATTAACAAAATTTAGCTGCAAATCAGTATAGTATATTCTTAACCTTAAGTACACTTACAGTCCAAGTTCAACTGAAATAAACAATTTATAATAAATCAGATATATCGTATTTATCTTCTGATAATCCATTACCATGCAATAACCCTAGATATTCCCAAGAGCTTTTAGTATTAACATAACATGTTAATTGAATCAGCAAATAATTTTCAATCTGAAAATCATCTTCATGGCAATTACTGATATTAAATATACAATTTATATGAAATGCAAAGCATGTGTAATTGACCCAACGAAACAGTAGTTTGAATTCTAGTTTATATTCAACTTCTATGTTTATATTCAGTGTATGTGTATTGAAACTGGAAATACTGGCTGCTTCAAACTGGGATACCTGTCCCATTACTACATAAGATGATGTGAACTGGTAATTGTAAAACTTCACTGCACAATCAGAAATTCACTTTCATGAACATGTGCTAAAAAAATTATTTTTTGACGATTGTGCTTGTAAAACTGAGTTTCACACATGCTCACCAGAAGTTAACCTCAGTCTCAAAATAAACTCCTGTACCTATTCATTTCACATAAATTAAGGGATATAAAATATTTGTAATTGATAGCCATCTTTCAGATCACCTGTGCTTTGTATGTATTTGAGTGTTGTTCAAGAAGCTATACCATGTGAATATAGAAGGTAATATATAGGCTTGTAATTACAATTAAGCTGTGAACTTTCAGAGGCAGTGAAGTGACCCAACCCCATTCTAAAGTGCAGCGCAGGGTCCCTATTTCTGCTTTCTACCTACAAGTTGTGCTGCTCTTTCCCTTTTATCTCTCAGACTCTCCAGAGTGACCTTTGGCCATGTGAACTTTCTGAGATGCAGCTTTTAAAACCAGTGAGAGTTGCCAACTATGATCTAAAATTAAGGTTTTCACTAACATTTAAAAATAAAATAATAATAAAAAGTAGTAGTGTTCTAAAACTGTTTGTGGTTTTTCCAGTTCACCCTGTTCTGTTCTGGATGCCAAATGCCAACCCAATACCAATAGTCCTTGCGTATGTATTTTAACTTCCAGAACATCAGTGATAACAGTTGTTTCTTAAAGCTTGAAACAGACAAAGTATCTTGAGAACTGTGAAAGAATGTATTGTTTTGATATTTCTCCTTATTTGTTTTGTTTTGCTGCACGTAATCAAGAAATACTTTATTTTTTAAACAAGTGATTTACAGGAAGGAAAGGATTAATTATACTGATGAACCCTGTATTGTTAGCCACAGTAATAACTGTAGACATATTTTACTTCTATAAATATCTCCTCTTTTATCTAACATCTTTCAGTCAGATGGTGCTGAGATCCCTCCTTCTTCACTAAGATTCCTACAATCCATATTTCGGCGGTATGTTTTATATGTAATACAATAAAATCCACAAAATGTGCTGTTGCCTCGCTTTTTAGTACAGTAGCATCCAGTTATGAAAGGAATAATGGATGCAGGGGATGAATAAGACTAGTCAGGTTTGGATTTCATTTTCTAAATTAATTCAGCTGGCCTAACAGCCCTAGAGGTGCCCTTTAGCAGAGAAATTGTTAGAGAAAGTTAGATTAGGTGATAATTACAGGACAGAATAGAAGTTGAACAACTGCTTTTCTCTCTTTCTGGATTTTTGAGGAGAGCTGAATCAGTTTGGCATATTGAGAAACCAGAAAAACAGTGGGGCTCTCACTTTGTTTGTCCTGAAAATTAAAATCTCAATAAGTAAAAATACTGAAAAGCCTCTAAATATATTATATGAAATTCCAAACTTGTATTGCCAAGAGGGTATTTACTTATGTTAGGGCTCCATCTACAGTCATGAGGAAGCAAATCTTACCATCGATGGCAGCTCTCTCAGCTTCTGTGGCTTCATTGATTCATCATGTTTACCACGATAAACTCTCTCCTTTTATTGAGGTCAGCACACTTCAAGCTCTTTGCAGCCACGGTTAAAGTATCCGATCTCTAATTATTTCCAGTAAAGAAGCAGATAAGGTTACATTGACTACATGTGCCAGTATTCCTCTAGGGTTGGCTTAAATTTCAAGTAATTTTATTTTCGGAAGGTTAGCAGGCCCAGACAACATCATCATAGAATGGCACTCACACATTTCTAAAATTGGTAGGATTTTTGCCGCCTCACTGTTTCAGTTTGAGAGGCTCTTCAAGAACATCATTCCTCAGATGATGAACACTATCCCAGTACTCACAGTCTAAATGTATTAATGGGCTTCTGGTATCCTTTTCATTTTAAGCCAACACTGACCTTGAGTTAAAATAGAGTGGATGTAATAATCCTCAGCCTTGATTTATGATAACATATAGAAACAGTTATGGTACTACAATATAACTAAATAACTCAAACAGTGCTCCTTTATTTGGTACTTTTTGCCATCAAAATATGAATTGGAATTTGACTTGGGTCTTCCATTTCTTTGGAACAGTCAAGCAGAAGTGAAGACAGTCACTTGTGAGGAATATGGAAGCTGAGCAGTAAGTGGAGGTGTGTTTATTTCTTTACTACTGTCCATATGCTAATCTATTGAATAATTAATCTTATGTAAGTGAAAACAAGCAAACAAAAACACCCAAATCTTGTCCTTCACTTACCGAATAAGTAGAAGGGGGTAGTAAATCAGGGGAAATATTTAAATAACAAAAATAGCAATAAAAAGGTCTAAACCTGGGACAATACATAGCACTGACATGATTTACTCACCCAAGGGAAGTCTCACCCTTAAGCAAATAGACACATAAAGTGGATGGGACAAAGCTTAGAGGTACAAAAATCAGTCTCGCAGTTTTTTATATAAAATTAATGTGTACCAATGACAGTTTAGCTACCAACTGCATAACAGAAGCTAAGAAAGGCATGGACTAGAAGGTATTTGCTTGAGCATGACTAAGCATATTAAAAAATGTATTGTTAAAGAATGTGACAACTGTAGTAACAAAGGTTAACACTGAACTTTCTGTTTAGAAAACTAAGTAACTGAAATAATGGATAAATAATTATTTGGGTGTTTTTTTTAATAGGTAACCACTTTTTAAAAAAGTAGCACACACAAGAAATCCATTTCTCAATTTTTTTTGAGAATTGCTCAAAGTGAATGCTTTCTCAACATCCATTTGCAGCAACTCTCCATGCAGCTGCAGAAGTCTTGGCAATAGCTGTTGATGGAGGGCAAATTTGGGCTCTTACTTCCAGTACCTGAAGAGCACTGTCTTCCCATTTACAGGAGGGCAGTGTACAGCAGGAGAATGCAGGGATGATTAGGTGGAGCAGGTGATGGTACCCTCTGGTAATCTGCATGTCAAAACTTTTATTTGCTAATGTTCTTGTGAATATGAAACAGGAATGGATGTGTTTCTGTTTCCTGAATGTTTGTGGAATGTAAGAAATATAAAGGAAAAAAACAAGAGTTGCAAAACCATAACAAGCAGCTCTAGCAGATGCTGATAGAGGAATATATTGTAAAGAAAAAAGTGTTGGATGTTGGCACAAAAATATTTCTCTGGACTAGTTTCATTGCAGTGGTCCCCACTTAAATGAGGAACAGCAAAAATATTAAAGAAACTATCCTGTTAAAGTAAGGACTAGTGCTCCAAATCAGCAAGACTGAGCTAATGGAAGTCTGAAAGTTATCTCACCATTTGCCAGTAGGGGGAAGGGATACTTCTTTACAGTTCTCAGAGAGGCATAAAAAGCACCACGGCTCAACTAAAGAAAAGGTTTGCCATACTGGGTATTTTGTGAACTATAGGAAGTTCAGTAAAATAATTTTGAAGGAGGTTTCTGTTGGAGTTTGGTTTGGGTTTTTTTAATTCTTGAGTAGACAACATCATTAACACTGTGGCAGGTTTCTCCTGCTCTTCTAAAGTGGATTATAAAAAAGATACTGGCAAATAGAACAAAAGGTGGAAGACAAGAAAGAGCCTATTAGAGAAGGGCAAGGTCTATGGTCATTTAAAGTGATGGCTTTTAGTTATTGTGTTGTTGTGACACTGCATTTTATGGGCTTACATTGTTACACTCTTTTTTTTTCAACCTACCTAAAATTTAGTTTGATGCACACAAAATTTTGATGAGCAGAAACCAATAAATTTAAACACAGTAGCCTTACAGTATGAATTTAAAATTCAATCCAAAGAAATGTGACTTGTTTTAAAACAAGTCAATTGTTTTGAGCATACAATCAGTGAGGAGAAATTTTCACAATGAAAAGAAAGCTGAAGCTGTCCAATACTTGCCAACTCTTCGGATGCTCACATATGTTCAGAATTTTTAGGCCTCCTATTACAAAAAGTTCATTTGTAGGTTGGCCAGAACAGCAAAACCACTACATAAGTTGGGCACAGAAAGGAAACTATTTCAGTGATCAGCAGTGTGTGATTTAGCATTCTGAGAGTCAAAGAGGCTCTTGTGATTGCTCCTGTTTTAGTCTCTGTGTGTTTCAAAACCCCTTTCATATTGTGCACAGCTGCTAACACTTACAGTTTGGGGATAGTGTTGACACAGGAACACAAAGGGTTTGAGATATTGCTTATTGCAGGTCAGGGGGAGGACACGGGGCGGGGTAGGAGTTTTCCAAAGCAAGATTCTTGCAAAACTAACTCATGACTATGGCTAAGGAGTATTTTATTTGTTGCAAATTTATGATCAGGGCAGACCATGCATCTCATTCAATGGTTCTGTAGATTCAGGTATTCTGAGGGAAACTTGCCAAGCAGTTACAGATCCACCACACTGTGCCAAAAACTGGAACACAATCATGTCAATGCTACTGTCGCATTCATATAGGATTTGGATTGCTAGATGCAAGTATTTCCATGAACAGGAATGAGTGACCTTTGTAAAAAGAAAAAAAAAAAAAAACCTTTTCTATTCTAGACCCATGAGTTGCTGAAACTGAAAGCAGAACATTGAAATTTGTGCTACCTATGAAACTGTTTACTTGGGAAAGTATCTTTTTGAGCTATCACAATATATTGTTCACAATGTAAAATATGAATTATTCTACAGGAGGTGAAAAACAGTTGATGATGACCAGGATAGGGAACATCTGTGCAGATGAACACGGTTGATAGGTCTGATCACAGGACATACGGAAAGATGAACAGGATCTGACCCCCCTAAATGTGGGCTCATCTTAACTGTGCTCTTTAGAGCTCCCCAGCAATGGGTACATGTAACATCAGGCTGTACTTAATCTTTTGGGAAAAAGGAGATAACATCATGATTTTTAGGCTGCTGGGCTGCAGAAACCTTGGCATTATGCACATTATTCTTGGACCTGGGAGAGGTTCTCACAGTCTAGCAAATCTGGACACTTCTGCAAAACGGCCCCTAAGAAACCAAGGAGAACCTTGAGCTTGGGCTGAGGTTAAAGGCTAAAATTGTTTTAGTAAGTTTGTCAGGCTCTCTAGTCTTTCCAGAAAGACAAGTTGTTTGCAAAGGGTCTCAGATCAGGAATTTAACGAAACCTTGATGGATCACTTTTTGGTGGAGTCATTTCTTGCTAGAGAAATCAAGAGTGCTTAGGCCACTAGGTTAAACATAACCTTTGCAAATACCCTCAAGGGATTTCATACAGTGTGTGGTAGTGAACTGAAAAAATACTGTTCACATGGATGAAGCTCCTAAAAAGGAAAGTAAATTATTTGGATTACGTATAAAACCTGTAGATAAAAATCACATTTATTTCTGCAAGAATTAAAACCCTCCAGCAGGTAAGGACACTTAGCTGTACTCTTTAAAATGCTTCCAAGCATGATTTTACAATCCTAGGAGAAAGAAAAGCAGGACTTCTTTGAGGAAGTCAATAAAATACTGATACATATATATAAGAAGTAATGGATGGAATACATTTGGTCCCAAGACTATATTCTGAGTTGTTTGTAAGGAATAGATGATGTGATAACAAGGATTTCAGTAAAATTGCCTCAATATAACGATTATGTGATGTGCTGACTAACAAAGACTTTGAAGCAAGAAGAAACAATTTCCATCTGTTCAAAACTGTTGAGCATTCTTTGTAAATACACAGGATTAAAGGAAAAAAAACACCTGATTTTGGCATCTGTTTCTTTTCAAATGGAAACAAACGGAGGTTAGTAAACTTTTGGTTGTTGGAGCAGTTTTGGTGGGTTTTTTTGCTTGTGCGTTTTTATAGAACTGGGGTAAAAAAAGGGGGTAATAGTATGTCCAATAGGAACAACTTGGAACTGTGTTCATAAAGAACTTGAAGTCCTATCCAAAGCATGTGTTTTTCTGTAAAAGTCAGAAGAGGTGAAAAAAACCCCAAAACTCTGAAGCTAAAGAAATTTTGTACAAAATTAACAAGTTGGGATTCTTCAACTGGCAAACAGTGAATTGCCTGTACCCTCCAGGCTGTTCTTACACTGTGACAGTCACTGCACAGAGCTGCAGTTTCACCTGCTCACTGTGATACAGGTGAGATCTTCGCAAATCCTTTCTCCTCCAGCTTTATTTCTGTGAAAATTCCACATCCCCTAAACTGTTGTTAATATTTAGCTTGTGGTAACTCTGATTTTAATGCTAAACTATGCCTCTAGATTACTTAATTTTACCACTCACTGAAAATTGAGAGGCTGGAGTTGGAAAAGTAGGAAAACTTTTATTCCTTGGGGTGTCTTGCTGATTTTAATCACCATCAAAATTACACTTCAACCACCATAACTCAAAACAATCTACACTGTCACCATCAGAGTGCAAATCAACCATCTGAAGATAATGTTTAAGGCCTTGACATGTAAAGTGTTTGACTGGACTTTCTCCCCACTCTGCAAAGCATCCAGGGAACTGCTGCTGTACAAGTGCATTGAGAAAAGTCTCAAGGCCAGTCCTTGGCTTTGTCTCTTCTTTCATCTCCTTTCATGACCTGTTGTCTTGAAGTGCTGACCTGTCAAGCTCAATTCAAGTTGTTTGCAGCTTTTTAGATGTTTACCAGGTAAGTTGTATTTGCCCTTATTGGCTTGTCCTCTGCAAGGAAATAAATCACTCAGAAACTGATAGAGATGGGGGAACACATGGAGCTTTAAAACATTACAGGTGTAAAAGCATTATAATGTACAGCCTTCAACCAGAATCAAAGCGGTTGCATGTTTTGGCTTGATATTATTACTTTCAATATATATCGATACCATAGTGGAAGCATAATTTTAGCATGCATGTGTACTTCTCACTCGTTTCCAGTCAAATGTATTACAGACAGATTTAATTGTAATTTATCTTTTCTAGTTAAATATATATATAGAGAAAATAAAGGGAACAAAGGTATGCAATGACTGAAACCTGCTATCAGTGGCAGGTAGATACCAAGTAAAATGTGAACATTTTGAACTGTGCTTTTCAGCAAATAGAAGTAAGTTCTGATTTTAATGCTGCATATTCTATCTGTTTTGTTCTGTGGTTAGTTTTTAGTTGGCTTGAAGATATTAGCCAGCATGACTAGCCTAGATGATAACTGTATGTAGTAGAGTGGAAAGGAGCTGATATTTAAATTTGTAAACAGCAAAGATGATGTTTATTTATTTTGCTCTGAAGGAATGAGACTGGCAGAAAGAAGATCACACTTACAAACAACAAGAAACTTGATAATGGTGAGATGTGTAAAGTTGAAGGTTAGTTTCACAAATGGAGTTATGGAATCCCCACTGCTTCAGAGTTTTTAAAACTATCCCAAACATGATGCATATCCTCAAGCATAATCTGAGACAGACAGCAAGGCTGAACTCTGAATGACAAAAGCTGTCATACCTGTTCCAGTACTTAATGTTTCACAGTATGACTTGTAATAATCAGTTATATTAACAATTTTGAGCAATTGTGACAATTACTTCTTAAAAATCTCCATTGTGATTCAAAAGATATGACTTTGTTGCTTCTTACATGGGAAGAATCAACAGGAGTTGTGATATTAACTTGACTTTCTAAAGGTTCATTTGTATTCTCAAAAGAAAAAGTATTAAGTGTGTTTTAGGGCATGAATAGATGCTGCTCTACACTAAGAAGGTGTGTGAATGGATCCAAAGGCATTTAAGCTACCCCACACCTATAGATCTGTCAGTCAGCTTCCTTTATATTTCAGTTAGAGTAAAATGATAGCTTTAGAAGTATTCAACTTTTTCCATACTTTTATGGTTGCGTGTGTAATGAGGTCTGACATTATCTATCCAACAATCTTGCATCTTCATTTGGATAGTCATTTTACAATTAATAATGTCCCATGATTAGCCCAGTGCAGTTGCACTGGAGCTGTACTAAGCTGTAACTGCCATTTTACATGAGAAAGCTTGGCTATAAAATATAATGTGACTTGCCTGAAGCCACACAGCAGCAAATCTTTGAGAAAGCCAGAGCGTGTTTGGATTTATTCTTTCTATCTTTTGTTTTAAATATAAGATATATTTCTTCTTCAAAATAAGGTAAGACATGCAGGGAGAAATTATCATGGTTGTATAGCCCAGAAAAGAAATAGATTATGCAGTAGTGTACATTAGCATATATGTTTGCACTTGCAAGTTAAGATCGGTCATCAAAAATTTCATCTTAAATGAAAATTTTAATAAGTATGTACATTTGAACAACTATACAGCTTTATTATCTGAACTGTGGCTTTCTCTAAAAATGCATAAATATGCATCTACTTGAAAGATTTCTAATACTGTGATATTAAAATTCTTATTATCAATAAAAAAAATCAGTGGAATAACAAATGATTTTTCCATATGCAAAAATCTTTATAACTGTGTGGTCTAAAAATGAGATATTTCCAAATAAAATTGAGCTATGCAGAAGAAATTGAGGGAAAAGTCCTTAAGGTGACTTTTAAATGAAAATGAAATGTCTTTTAGTAAGTTTCAGAGGTACAATATTACAGACTAGTAGAATTGTCTCTCATTAATTTCAAACACAGATTTTATGTGAGGCTATTTGATTATAATTTGATTATCTGACCCTGTAATTAAAGTTTATTGCCAATTTCAAAGCTTATGTGTAAAATGAACTGGTTTTCTTCAAAGCAATATACAATCCATTGGACTCATTGACTCCTAGTTTTGCATTTAAATCGAAAAGTCTATTATAACATGACAAACAGGTTCAGTTTTTGATCATTAATCCTGCTAAGCAATATTCATAAATTCAATTTTGAATCAGTTGGAATACTTTTCTTTTATTAGTTTCTGTGTTATTAAATGAGATTGTTTCTGACTAATATATTTCTGGACTCAAACTGTAGCTCCAAGCTGTTATTCAAATCAAATAACATGCCCCTTACTTGTGCCTAGCACTAATAAATGCCAGCTTGTGATACATTTGCTGGAGACTGTCACGAATATTAAAGGAGGCAATAATGCCACTAATGTCTCATAAGTAAGCTTATTTTTCTAAAGGGCTGAAATCAGTCATCCTACTGAGGGGGGCAAAGGGGGAAGAACCTTTAAGACTTAAAGCCTAAAGCATTATTTTACTCAGCTAAACATTATTATTGAGGAGGTAAATGACCCAGAAATTACCACTGCAGAGAATGAAAAATATAACATGTAACTTCTGGTGCCACCCTGAGCAACAGAAATGCATCCACTGGCTAAGCATATGCTGAGTTTAGTAGAATTGCATGTTCATTGGTTTGGAGGCATGTTTTCCTCCATCTGAGTGTTTGAATTAAAGGAAGAAAAAAAAATTCTTTTTACTGTTGTTGTCAACCACCTACTTCAGTTCTTTTGAGATATTACTGGTAATAGTTAGGGGGTTTTGGTACAGAACACGAGTTTAATGTGTTGACATGAAATTATCTAAATAGGATTTACTTGTCTGAGTTGTCATCCCACAATCTGGACAACTTGGGAAGGAATTGATGGGATGGGGCAGAGAGTATGACTGTGAGTGAGAGACAGAGCATGGGCCCTACCTGTGTCCCAGATGGACAGAAGGGCAATGCTGAGATTCAGACACAATCATTTTGCCTATTTTGCTTTCTCCTATCTCAGAATATTCCCCCTTTTTTTGCTGGGGGTAGAATACTTGTAATGAGTGTCCATTCTAGGACTCTATGTACTTTTTTTTTTTACAAACTGTTCTGTGTTGCAGAGGATATATTCCAATTTGATTCAGTTTACAAATTGTCTGTGACCTGTGCATTGCCTGTTTCAACAAGGTGCCCTTCCTTACGGACATCACTGGGAATGTCACAGCCTGGCTGGAATGCCTGTACTGCTCACACACCTTGTTATGCCTCCAGCCACACCACCTTACCTCGGGCAGGGATCTTGTCAGAGAGTCCTTAAGCTGCAGGTCACACAGGATGGGTTATGAATGGGATACCTGTGAGGCAACATCCCTTTACCCCCTGAGCTAACAGGGAACCCCTGACCTAGCACTTTCCTTTGAGAGGTTTCAGTTTTTCATGTAAAACAGAAACTAATCATGACTTAGCATCATTAGAGATATTATTGAACTGTCTGGAGCTGAGGCAGAGCTACAGCTCACAATGAATGAACGACATTTGCATAAAGTTTAATTTAACTCTTTTTTGCGCTTTTTTTGTTTGTTTTAAATTCTTGTCTAGTTTACCAAACACTGTGTGTGATCCTCCCTAAAGAGAAATTCACATCAATGCCTCCTCTGTATTTAATATCTCATAAGTCTGAAGTGCAGTGGAACCATTTGGTTTGAACACTTCTATGTTATTTTTTACAATGGCAATTTTTTTATTATTATAGACATAATTCTTAGTTCTTACAATAAATATGGCAAGGTGACAGAGTGTCATATATAATGCAGATTATGACTGATAGCATATGATCCTAAGCTTGGATAGTATGGTGCAAAAATGACTCAAAATGTATTTATATTTCCATCTTCTTGTGACCAAGATTAGTCCACAAACTGCAAGTTCGAACAGCTCTAGCCTGTGTGGTTAGAAAGAAGGTCATTCAAAAATTACTTTGGTATCTAACTATTTTATCTACATAACTGTAGCTAAGTTCTCCTATGTACTGTTAAAACTCTTTTATATGCTGCACTGCTTTGATATTACCAGAGAGACTAAATCCAGGCTAGGATTTAGTGGCCAGGTCCATTTCAACATGTAGTTTTCTCTAACAGCAATTCAGTACTTCTTTTCTCACTATACTTTCCTTCAGATTTTTTTCTTAAGATTAAGTAAACTTTCTGACTTTTGTTCACATCTAATTATCATCTTCCATTTATGAAACATGACATGAGAATTGAGAACTGTGGTAAAATCCATATCTAGTACAGTCCGTTTTGTTAGCAGCAATAACAAAGGCCAATAATAGTGCACTGATTGCCAGGGATTATCAATAAGCTTTGTAAGAACTCCAGACCAATTGAAGTTTTTGCCTAATTAAAAGATTAAGGATCTAGGGCCAGATACCTTGGCAAGTTGTGGTTGGTTTCTGCTGCACGTTTACTGAGATGTGCAGTCATCTGGGCTTTTTGTCTCTGGAGTTATCAGTTAGTTCATACAAGTGTAAAGCCCCTAAAGTTCTGGTTTAGCCTTCAATAGCTCGTATCCTCCAGGTTTCCTGGAACAGTAGAAGTTTGAAATAACACTTAGCACATGCTTTCTCTTCAATGTGTGCATAAATACTTCACTGAATAAAGGAAGGAATAGTTAATGTGAAAATTAACACTAATGTTAGTTTTTTCTTAAAGTAAGTCTCTAATTATTCTTCCTTCTTAAGCAAATCAATTTAATTTTTCAGAAAAAAAAAATCAGAAAAAAAGGACCATCTGAAGCTTCAGCTATTCTGAGCATGTCAGCTCTTGAATGCCTCTGCTGACGTTTACTTGCACAGTTAAAGTTAAGCACAAGAATCAGCTCAGGGTATGCAGAGCCTTGCAAAGCTGGTCTCTTTGAAATATGTCTAAATAGATACTCGAATCGGTATTAGAACATAAATCAGAAATGCTTTCCACATTTTACAGTGTACTTTGTATGACAAGAACATTTCCTCTCAGATATGATTCTTTTTCAAAGAGTGAAAATCTTTGACTTGATGGTACTTGATGGCAAAAGAATGTTCACTGAAGTGTGGCATAAGGCTGTGGCTTGTTCACGTTCAAATTCAAAGTAATAAAAAAATATGAAGAAGTGGAGGAAAGAGAGCTATTTATCACATGGTTTATCCACTAAAACAATTTCAACTTGTAAGCCTGAATTTATTCATGATGTTAGTGCTATTACAGCCCTGGATATTTTATCCCCATTGCTTTTCTTCCATGGGTGTTGCTGTCAAAGCTTCCCAGTCACCTTGGTTAATTCATTCCATGTGCCAAAAGTAATTATCCAAAGTTCTATGCTGTCTGCAACGATGTGAAACTTTGGACTGTGTAGAGCTATGATGTCATGAGAGAGTCATTAATGTAAGAGTGGCTTACATGGAGCCTGAAGGCCCAGGCCAATTAATCACATTCCCATACGAAAGGTATTGATTTAATCATTCTGATGGCAGGCCTGTCAGAAATGTAATTGTCCACTGAAAGTACAAATGTGTAAATGGACATCCCAGCAAAAGGCAGCAATCTTTCTAAGTAACATTTTACATTTATTCAGATCATTCCACTTGTTTTCCTCCTCCTTGTGCCCCCAACCTGAGTCTGTTATTGATATAAAGGTTGAAGCTCAGGCAGCTTAACTGTTATGTGGAATGACCTTTACTTTTAATATTAATATATTATTGTAAAGTCTATGGGACTCATAAATGCAATTTTAGAATTCATATGAAATGCCACGTGCTGAACCTATTGCAACTTTTCCTCTAGTCCTGTGGCAGGTTGCAAACTATGCGAATTAATATGCATCATATTCTTTCCCCTTTATTTACTTAGAGAGGTTTGCAGAGCAACTTTATCAAGAGTAACATTATCAAGAGCTTTCCTGCAAGCTTCTTTATCATATTCACATCCGTGTCTGCTCGACACTTGTCACTGTCAATCAAATCGCAATAATACGCAGATGATTTGCTCATTTGGTTTAATAAAATCTCTCTGCTTATTTGCACTGCAGTCATTATGCCACATAATTGCTCCGCCGCCGAGGTGAAAGGCAGCCAGTTGCCTGGGGGATAAGAAGAGACTATTGCTATATGAAGGATTTGTTTCTTTGCCTCTGTCTCTCCCTAGTCACTCATATCCCTAAAATTAATATTGTATTTGAATCCAGTCCTGCTATTCTTATGCAGGCTAACATTGTTATTACTTATTATTTGGATGTGAAGTCATTTATTTTTAGTTTTGATGTCCAAGCTGTCAAGCTAAATTTCATTGTGTACTGCCACATACGATTTTTAACTGCCATTTAAACTTGATTCAAAGTCCAAATTATGAAGAGAACACGTTCAAAGGAATGGGCTGACAGGAAGTATAGCTACAATTTTTATTTCCCAGGAAATCAAAGTATAGATCTTGTTATTGTTCTGTGGTGGAGATATGTGAGGTTTTCATACTTCATAATCTTTTTTGTATTGGCTGGACACCGTGATTCAGAAACAGAAAAAGGGGGGCTATTTATGCATATGAGCAGCCCTTAGGGTGCAAAACAAAGGCATTCACTTCCAGAAATGATATAGCACAGAACTAGCTCAACTGACTGTTGTAAATTCCTGAATGATTTGTACTCCATTTTCCAGTAGATTCTACTATGACGGATGCTGGAAGTAAAAATGAGGAATCTGTCTGTGTAACACAAACCTTGGCTCCTTCACCGCACAGTTAATAAAGCAGTCACTGCCATGTGATAATAATCACAGTCCTATATTTTTGAGGTGATTCCACCTCAATGGCATACTCATTAGGAGCCTAAAATACTTACATATTTAAATGTATTCCAAACAGTAAGTACTTAATGTTTTATTTTAAATAAAATTAAAAACCAGGCTAAAATTACCTATGAGAGAATATGTGTATGTTCAGCTTTTCTATTTTTATTCAAAGTCCTGCACTGAGCTTGACTGGGACTCTGTTGGTAGGCCAGAGGGAGTGCTAATGCTATAAGGCTGTTGAACTTGAGGATATCTTTTTCATTTGTATAAACTTGATCTAATAGTATTCAGATACAGAGAGAATAATGAGCTGTAATAGTTATATGGGGATGGTTTCTTTTACTGCCTGAATCCAGAAAGTCCACATTTAAATAGAAGAGCCCATAAACCCAGAGAAGTCCCAGAAAGGACTAAGTCACTTCCAGCCTCTGTAAAAGACCATTATGATTCATCCAGTCAACATGATATTGAACCCAGTATACAGATAAAAAAATTCATACTGTGAGATTTTCAGACTCACTTTGAAGAAATCAAGCAATATAAAATAACCCCATTCAGTAGCAACAGTGGTTAATCGCTCTAACTATAAAAATATTTACTGGATGTCTTGTTTGAAATTGGTTCTTGTTATGGCTTTCCACACTAGATTAAAGATATTTATCTCCCAGCATTTTTGCTCTTTTTTTATCGTCTTGTAATTGAGTTCTTTCTCAGTGTTTTTTAGCAAAATTAACATATCCCTTAATGTGTCTTTTCATCAGCTTTCTATGTGTACAGGGCTCTTTGCTTTTATCACAAATAAGTAATGACATAAGGTATCTGAGCAGTGTTTGGTATAAAACTAACCTTTTTTTCAGAGGGCAGGGAGTAGTAGCAGTTGTAATGGGCAGCTAATATTGAGCTTTTTAAGTTCTGTATTTTTTTTAAATATAAGAAAAGGCTGCATTTCTTTTTTTCTTTGCTGTATCATTTAGTATTTAGTTTGGATTTTTGTTTCAATGAGAATATCTGTGAAACAGTTGTGATCTTTTTTTGGCTACATGTCCTGATCATTATTTACCACTGTGGAATGGATTGAACATTTCTATTATCCAAATATGCTTATACCTTATTTCCTAGGGAAAAAATGTATTAGGTCTGTTATCAACCCATGATATAAAATATTCTAAATCTGACAGTCTGTGCCATGGAGTTGGACTGGACTAGGTGCTGTAGTGCTGTGCAGATACCCAAACATGAGGTGTGGGCTGTGGGTATCAGAAGCACACTCCAGGGAGATGCCACAACATCACCAGCCCAGGCTGCTTCCACTTCAGGATTGATCTTGCACACTCCCCTTCTACATTACACATGGCAGTGCAGATTCATTCCAGCTCAGAACTCTCATTATCCTTCCTGAACAGCGAAATGTTCATCAAAGGAAATTGGTAAAAGCACATAAATTTCCTTCAAGTAGTTAAACACCCATAGCTGGAGATCTAATGAGCGGGAAAGGGAGATAAGAGATTTTTCTCTTAAGTTTGAGTCTATTAAAGGTTTTTTCACCAATCTGCATAGCTGTTACAGTTTATATGATATTTTTTTTTCTGCAGAATACAGTTCCTCTTCCATAATTTACCTTTCCTTTCATATTGTGCTCTGACTCAAATAGCTGTTCACTACAGACCAGCTGTTGCTACCACTACACAGTAGCCTGTACTGACAGATCATGAAACTTAAGGTCTTGTGAAGGGTATCAGGCAGTGGAACAGGTTGCTCAGAAAGGTTGTGGTGTCTCTCCATGTTTGGAGATACTCAAACCCCAGCTGGATGTGGTCCTGAGCAATCTGCTCCAGCTGGCCCTGCTCTGGACCAGACAATCTCCAGGGAACCATTCCCACCTCATCCTTTCTGTAATTCAAGGATACAGAAGTGCCATATGACTTACAAAAGTTCTTCATATAAAGGACATAAACATATAAAATTGTCTATTGTCATTGTTTGGTAAGGAATAATTTTATAGTAAGATCCAAATATTAATCTACATTACCAGTTGTAAAGAACTTTATTTTGCCTGATCACATGTGTGTGGGGGGTTGTTTGTCTGTTTGTTTCTGGGTTTGGGGTTTTTGTTTGAGGTTTTTTGTTGTTTTGGTTTTTGTTGGGGTTTTTTTGTTGGTTGGGTTTTTGGGGGTTGTGGGAGGAAGTAAAAAATACAGATCTATTTAGCTGATTTTAGGCCATGACATTTTAGTCATGGAGCAGGTTCAAAATATTTTCCTCTAAATAAACAGTAGGAAGGTTTAAAACCAGGTTTCTAAAGAGGCCAGCCACAGAAAACTTCAACAAGCCCTAGAGATTGCTTTGAAACAGAAATCCTTATTTCAGATTAATCACAAAAACACTCAGAGAGGAAGGAGAGTTGCATTTTCCTACCCTTATGGTGGTTTTTGGTCCTTCCTAGTCTCTAATATTAAAAATATCTTGTTTCTAAATATGTTTATTTGGTTGATTTGGTTTTATGAAATGTAATCAATGTTTGGAAGAAATGTTAACCATTGTAACTCCTGTGTGTGTGATGGTTTCCCACATGGGAGTACAGCTGCTGTGTTACTATTGTTTGGATGTTGGCTCATGTTCTCCTTTCTGTGTGCAACCCACTGCATGTTCCTTTTCAAGAGCTGGTGCAATTTACAACAGGAAGTAGCAACAGTCTTAAAAAGAAATTGTTGCCTGTATTTTTTGTAGAAATATCTCAGTTTCAGGCAAATTAGCATATTGAGTTGTGTATTGCAGTAGTAAAAATATTATTTTTTTCTAAGAATACAGTGCTTATTTTGGTGTGCAGCTGCCATAATTACTTAGGAAAGGTATTGATATGTTTGAATTAGCAGCCTGTATATGTATAAAGACAGACTTGTGCATACACAGACATACAGACTGAGGTTGTCATAAATCAAAGAAAACAGGGAATTTCTGTCCAGCTCAAATACTCAAAGCCAAGCCTGTGTTCAAACCTTTGCTGGGCAGGACTTTCAGAGGTACTGAAAATAGAAATTAATTTATAATTACACAGTCTGTAATGAAATAATGAAAATTAATGAAATTGTGACAGTAGTTCTTTGCTTGATTATTGAATAAGCCACTTGACATTTTTCAGCAGTATGCTCTGCTTTAAATTTAAACCAATATATAAAATAACACAGAAAATACTGCACTGGGGAACATTCTATGAAGGATTTTCATAAGAGAGAGAAATCTAATATTATACCCTGCTATTAATTAACATTAGATTTATTATCTGAAAGAAGGTGTTTAAAATTCTGCAAAATGAGACATGTTTATCTTTGTATAGTCTCTTTCTCATAATCTTCATTTTCCAAAGGCATTAAGGGACCTTATGTTTGCAAAGTGGAAATTATTAAGGATAATTAAGATGAAAGTTTTATTTGACAGAGGAATTCTCATGATGTTTGGAAAGACTCAGTTTAAATCTAATCTCAGTTCACACTCTTGCTTTTTAGAATGAAATGCCGTGTAATAAAACCACAAACAGCCAAGCTACATTTCAAAACTGCAGAGACACTACTTGTGTCTCTTAAAAAAGAAGAAAAATTAATCCTCTTAACCTCTCGTGGGTTTGGTAACTGTCGAGTGGATAGAAGATAGTTCTGAATTAAATTATTACCTTGAGGAAACAGATAGAACTGAATGGGAGGTCCAAACTCACACTATCCTACAAAGAACAGGTTGCAGATAACATAAAAAAGCTACTAAAACTCAGCTAAAAAATAAACCACTTGAAACAGATGGGGACAGAGATGTTCTGTTGAAGAAATTTTTTTGCCAACGTGAGTTTGTATTCATAGATTAAACATCTCAAAAAATGTTGTTGAAGTTAACAGGAATTTTGTCAGTATTTCTAATTGGTCTGTAATGTCCCTAAAACATTCGTGACTGGTCAAATTGCTTGTGAATAGGCCAAAGTGGGAGGCAGACTGAAGTTCCTATATCCTGGTCATGAGGCAGTAGAAGTTGACAGTAACCTCATTTGACTTTAAATTGCTTCCTACTGAGCAGATATTGGATTTTCCATCTACCAGTGTTCATTTCTCTGAGGGTCTTCAGCTATAACTGGATAGCCAGATCCTGAGTCCAGTTGCCTTTCCAAGATAGTCAGTCATCTGAGTCAGTGTTCTCCTTGCTCCTCTCCTGCTCGTTGCAAGGGATCCATTTGCAGTGGAACTAAAGTGTTACTCTGTTTTCCCACACCCCCATCGGTTCAGCTTGTGTTGCCTAAAAATTTGAGAACAAATCTGAGACATAACCAGCTCTTATCTGCCTGTTTCCAGTGAAAGAGTGACTGCACCACATTTATATCCAGATGCCAGGACGTGGGAAGATTCTGAGACTTTTTTTAAGCTATGTGTTCAGTCTAGCTTTAGAAAGACCTAATATAGTAGTTGTTTTCTCTATATATAATCTACTAAATACATACTGTCTACTAAACTGTTTAGTCTAAGCCAGAAATGTATATATAGAATACAGAACTGAATAAAAATTGATCCTGGGGGATGAGAGGGGTGTTTCTGAGTTTCCATTCAGGCCTTTGTGTTTGCAAATGTAACCTCTGTCCCCAGCTATAAACTCTGAGTCAGGAGCCTTGGCTACAGTTTCTGTTTGGAGGGACAGAGGGAAGAGAAAGTGTTTTATTCACAAGCTTTTCATTTATTGGAATACTGAGGTCACCAGCTCGTGTTCTGGACTAAAGAGCCCTACACCATCTCTGTTTGGAACTGTATTAGCTGAGCTAGGCAGGCACAATCTTTGGGAGCTTTTCATAGCTATTTCCATTGAAGGTGATGGCTTCCTTTGCATATCCACCCTCCCTCTCTCCAGTCTTTACTCTTCATATTCAGTTCTTTGATCAGTCATCCACTAAGTTTTTTAAATATGCAGCTTTTTAAAATTACCAACCACTTACACACCTGCTTAATATGTCACTTTACCAGGGTAGTAATAAGAAGATGAAAGGAGGAAGTTGACTTTTGTGTAGAAATCTGGCTCAAGGTGTGAGTGGAGAAAAAAATAGTCCTACTTTATTATGTCTTATCATCTCTGAAATTATGTAGTTATTTTTCAGTCAACAAATTAACTGTGATTTTCCATCTGAAAATTATGAATTGGTTTTGGTCTGCCCTTCACTCATCATATCATACCATTACAGCAAAAACTGGAGTTCATAATGATATTGTAGAAACTGCTGATCAAAGGTTGTTTACATGGACTGTGTTCACTGATTTGCCAAAGTTGTCTCATACAGATGCACTTTAATGACTATTCTCTGCAAAACTGATTTTTCAAAAAGATTCTTCAATCTGATTATTCTGTAATCTTAGTTATTGTTGAGAGTGTGGGATTACATACATATTTGTTTAAAAGTATGTTTTACATTATTATGATTCCAAATGTTCAATGAAAGGAAAGTATTGAGTAAAAAAAAAACTTATCCACAAGGAAATAGTAATTACAGCTGTAAGTCTAATACGTCTGATTGACGCCTCATAAAAAGTCCTCAAAGAATGGCTGTAAAAAAATCTAAAATGTGGAATTTTAATCCATCAGTAGACATACAAAGCAGGAATTAAATACATAGGTTTTTATCCTAAATATGTCTCTATTATGAATAAGTTGTATGTATATGTAGTTGTAAAATTAATTTTACATGTTAGCATTTACAGAGAATTCATATGATTTTGATAGCCAAGGAACATATTCCCAAAATGTGTGACTAACAAATTGAGTGCCTCTCATCAAGTTATCTTTCCTAGGATATTTTACCTAGAAGCAAATATTCTCATGAGCAGAAAGCCAGTGCAATTGGGATCTAAATCTTCTTTAATGGGATTTATTCTGGCATAATTAGTTAATTCGTCAGATTCAAGTATTCAACTTTTTTTTAAAAAAAAAAGTTGATAAAATAGTCCTTCCTCTCCTCAAAATAGGAAATTACTTTCAAAATCATGCTGTGCAGAATCAAAATTCATCTTAGAACTGTAACTCTCACTATTCAAATAAGAGCTACTAGGTAAGCAAATAAAAAAAGAATAAAAGAAGTACTGTACAATTATAGAGGTTTCATGGTTCTGAATTCTGCACAGTTGGACTCACAGTAACTAAGGTTTCTAGTCCATAAATTAAGGAATCTGAAATACATTCAGATTTAAATGTTTAATGTAGTTTTTCCACAATGTGAGACATGCTGAAGAAAGTGTAGTTTTAAGGCCATGATCTGATCTTTAATTAATCATTGATAGTAGCTTCTGCTATTCAGAAAGCATTAATACAGCCAATCTCTCACGTGAAACACACTGACAGCCATGCAAATATACATATCTGCAAATATTATATACATATGTATTCTTTTCATATGAAGTGAGTCTAGGAAGACAGGAGGCTACCAATGGGGAATAAATAAATTTAATATTTCTGTCCTTCTGTTGTAATAGCGAGTTTGCTGCTGACTGAGCAGAGACCAAAAGTAAATCCTGTGGTTTTACCCTAAGAACTAAATAACAAATTTTGATGATGCAGTTAGTGCTGCTTCATCTTACCTCTTCCTCAGGGAAAATAAATATGCAGTCAAAAGCATTTTTATATTGGTGCATCTATAGCTACATCCACTCCAGAAATTTCATTGTAATAAAAAATAGGAAAAATAAGTACATCATCTAAATTGTTTACTTGACTGCTTTTATTTTTGCTTAGATTGCTCTATAAAGTGCTGATAGTATGTTCTTCTAGCATACGAATCACAGAGGAATTTCAGTTGAATATACAAAAAAGATGTTGGGTGGGGGTCCAGGTTTTTAACCATGTTTGTACTTTTGCTTTTTAGGTTTGAAAAAGAGAAAATGCCATCTTTCACCTTCGCATTTTTAGGAAGAAAACGTCACGTTAATGCGAGTAGTTATCAAGTAAGGTAACGTTTTGTGTGGTTATGTATGTTGTCAAAATTCTTTATTAGCCTCCCTGTAGAACCACTGGGCACTTCAGAGGGAGAGAAGCAGGAGCACTCGGCCTGATGGTTTCTATTTGTCATGCAGCACATACTGTGTTTCCATCCGTGAGGGGTTTTTGTCCCTTACCTGCCCATGGATTGCGAGATGTGATAGAACAGCTGCAGGACACCATCTAGTGGTGCCGAGCCCGAGCTAATTACAGACTTTATTTTACCTTTCCTTGTCTCTTTTTAATTCACATTTCTTCTCGCTGCTGACACCACAAGGGGAAATTCTGGCCCAGTCAGAATATCCAGAGTCTTCACACACTGAACAGTGAAAGATAATATTGAACACGCCTTAAATGATAGAGCCATCACACTCTGCCTTTTTCCATAAAGGTGCAGGTGCTTGGCAATTTTGGGGTTTGGATTATGAGTATGTATGGGTTTGAGCTATGAACATACATATTGTGGGAAAATTCCTTACAGTATTTAGACTTCTGAAACAAATACAAAGTATCTAAAAGTAGGAAAAAGGGTATCTAAAGGTTATTTAGATGTGCAATAATCATACATACAGTGTTTGCTACGAGTACCAAGCCATAGCGAAAGAAAGTCTTCATGAGGTGAGTAATACAAAAAAGCATTCTAGGCCTGATTAATCTCTCATATTGGTCAAAACACAAAGATTTTGTGAAATAGAATTCATTCAGATTTGGTATGACTAGGAAGGGAACCTAAAAAAGCCCTTGAAGAAAATTTATTAGACAAAAGTTAGCTGCTTTCTTGTCAGAGTATTATTTCTATAGTTATCAAAAATAGGAAACTTTGGACTATAGTGGGGTTAGGAGGATTAACAACGTTGTGTTCAAAGTCCTGATAAAGTATTCCTCACAATCCTTGGTATCAATGTCAAAATATTATTCCCATTGTGATATAGTTTTGCAACATCCCGAACATGTACACTCAGCACCAAAACATTGTTCAAGCCACAGAATTTTGCAGTGACATCTACGTAACATGTAAATGAGGATTTCATTATCCCCTTTCATTCCTCAGCAAGATCAGGACCAGAGGCAAGACACTTGGAGGAACAGTTAGGTCTGAAAAGCCTACTGATGGAGGTAACCAAGTAAAAAAGATTTCTGGGAATGTAACCTTCAAAGGAGAGTTGATGTGAAGAAAGTTAGAGCAGGACAAAGAAAACAGATGGCAGGAAAGAGATTAAGAAAGAAAAGGAGGTAAGAGGCGACTGCTACTCTGTGTCACAGTGGAAGGTAGATAATTTGGGATATTAGCCTAAATGGAAGTTGTGCAGCACTTCAGTGGTGTGGGCAAAGAGCTTGCATTTGAAACACTGAAGAACAGGAAATTGCCAAAGGGTTTTAGAAATCTGAGACAGTGGTTTGGCCAGAATAATTACGTTATTAACTGACTGAAGACTTTAAAGTGGCATTTTAAGGATGGGGAATAGGAGAAGGTTACAATAATTGAGACAAAATGATAACCTTAGCATGGTATTTTTGCTGATAGCTTAGGAAGAAAAATAAATGCACCCTGTATGCATTGATTTTTAAATTTCTCTGTAATTTTTATACTTGAGATTGCATGGATTTTGTTGTCATCTTCCAAACCTTGACAAATTACTTCAGTTTTGGTATAGCATTTTTGTAATTGTTCTACTGGGCTCAGAAAAAGTCTAATTACAAACAAAAATCAACTCCTGAGATTTGTTCTTATTTTTCTCCTTCTCTTCAGCAGATTTCAGAGGTAGATTTTGTATGTATATCTGCGTGTGTGTACAGTTAATATAAATTAACACTCTGTATGTGTGTATGTACCTGCTCAGGGGTAGTATTAGAAGCTGATATTATTAACTTCAAAAGGAACTTTTAAAGCATGCAAGCAGTGTGCCCCTGTGGCCAAGAGGGCCAATGGGATCCTGGGATGCATTAGCATTGCCAGCAGGTTGTTCTACTCAGCTAGTGAGGCCCATCTGGACTGTGCCCAGTTCTGGGCTCCTCAGGACAGGGGAAACATGGAGCTCCTGGAGCGAGTCCAGTGGAGGGCTATGAAGATGATGAAGGGACTGGAACATCTCTCTTATGAGGAAAAGCTGAGGGAGCTGGGTCTGTTCAGCCTCGAGAGGAGACGGCTGAGACAGGACCTCATCAATGTCTATCAGCATCTGAAAGGGGGCTGGACCAGGCTCTGCTCGGTGGTGCCCAGCAATGAGACAAGAAGCCACGGGCAGACACTGATGCCCAGGAAGTTCCACCTGAGCATGAGGAAGAACTTTCCTGTGCAGTGACCGAGCATTGAACAGATTGTCCAGAGAGGGTGTGGAGTCTCCCTCACTGGAGATATTCCAGAACCATCTGGACACAATGCTGTGCCATGTGCTCTAGGAATACCCTATTAAAGCAGGGATTTTGGACGAGGTGACCACTGTGGTCCCTTCTAACCTCACACATCCTGTGATTCTGTAAAAAAAAAAAATCCAGCTGTCCTGTAAAATGCCAATTTTTAGAAGCCTGCTAAACAAGGTGGTAAAAGTCCGCGACTGATGAAGTCACCACTAGCAGGAGGACGGAGCTCTCGGCGCACACAGGCAGCGCTGGCTGCAAAACTGGACTGGGGCTGCGCCGCTGCCTCTGGGCACGCTATTTATTCACCGAGCGGCAGCGCATCGCAGGGTGGCCGCTGTCCCGCTGCCCCTGATTGCTCGGTGCCGGAGCGCGTCCCCCGACCGTCCCCAGGCCATTCCCATTATCCCGGCCCCGCTCCCGCCGCTCCCGCGGGGCCGCACTCGGACCCAGCGCGGGCACGGACGGGCCCGCAGGCCCCGCCCACGAGCGGCGGCTCGGGCCAATCGCGCGCGTCCCCGTGCGCCCACCGGCCAGTGAGAGCCGTCCGTTGTTCTGAGCTCCGCCCCCGGCAGTTTCTCCTGCCGGGAGAGTGACAAGTGCTTCTCACGGCGCCATTGGCCCGCCCACTCGAGACGGACAGGCACGAGGACCAATCGCGACCCGTGGGGCGGCCGCCCCCGCCCCCGCCCGGCCCCTGCCATGACGGGCCCGGGGCGGCCCCGCCGCGTCACGGCCCGGTCCGAGCGCTGAGTGGCGGCCCCGGCCCCGCCGCCCGCCCCGCGGGGCCGGCCCGGGAGCGCCGGGCGGCGATTGGCGGCGGGGGGGGCCGGCCCGGATGTGCGGCCCGAGGGGCGGGCGGTAAATGGGGCTGTGCCGGGGGTAGCGGGAGCGGCGGCAGCGGCGGCGGCGGGGCCTGGGCCGCGCGGGGGAGCGGCGGAGCCTCGGCGGGTGAGTGGCGGAGCCTCGGCGGGTGAGTGAGCGGGGCCACAGCGCCCGGCACGGCCCTCCAGGGCGGAACGGCGGCGGTGGGCGCGGGGGCACCGTCTCTGCGGGGCGGGGGGGGCGCGGGCAGCCCCGCCGAGCTCGGGGGCGGCGGCACTGGCGGACCCGACACCGGCACCGGTGTCCGGGAGGGGCCGCGCCGCCCGCTGGGCCCGTTGGGAGCCACGGCCCCGCCCGGACGACGGTGTTCCGCGGGGTCTGGCCTGGGGACACACCGCGGGGCCGGGCCCGGCGGCCTCCGACCCTCCGCCCGTCACAGGGCACGGCCGCGGCCTCGGCGGGGAACGCCGCTGGCACCGGCCGGGGGCAGGGCTGCTGCTGCCCTCCCGTGACCCGGCTGGCAGGTCCCTCCCTCTGCGACCCGCCGCCCCGTAGGACTCGGCCGGACATCCCCCTGTGTCCTTCAGGTCTGGTTCCGTTGGCGTAGGCTGCAATTTCCTAGAGAAACGTGTTAAGGAATGCTGCACCTCGTAGCAGCAGGTGTTGGTGTGGAAGGTGTAACCCGCCCCTGGAGGACGAGTTGGCGAACAGGCTCTGCTGGTCAGTGTTCCTGTGCTCCGCCACCTGCGGCTCCCGCGCTGTCCGGCAGGTTAAGGTCTAGGCGAGAGGTCCTTGGGTCCAGGGAGGATCAGGAGTGGCTGTGCTGAGGAGAAATAAGTTTTAGTGTAAGCTGTCAGCTACAGTTGCTGGGCAAGCACGTAACACTATGTGTCCAACACTCATTGTTCTCTGGTGCTCTGCCGAAGTAGCTCAGTTTGTTCCTAGGTGTAGGAGTGGCTCCCGTTAATTTGTTGATGTTTCCAGAAAATCTTCAGAAGAGTGCTCTGTTCCAGGCAGATAAAGTTTTTTGTCAAATTGCTTTAGTGTTGCATTTGATCTGATAACTCTGTTGGTGACAGGAGAAAAATATGACATCTACTCTGACAGTAGGTAAAATAAGAGATCTTTAATGAGAATACTTAGTGTACAGGAGAAAAAGGTGCAAAAGCAAAGTAAATTCTAAGTTTTCATTAGTGACAACTTTGGGTTTTTGAAGTATTTTAGAGTGCTGTTGAAGTACCAGAGGAGTTTACACTTGCTCTGACTGCTCTTGTTTATTGTGCACCTGGAGAGTGTGGACATGGGTTTGTGCCTGGCAGCAGGTGGCTTTTGGTCCTGATGTGAAAGGACCTCAGCAATGTGGTGCTGTATAGAAGTTAAAAGGCCTTTCCAAGAAGCAGCATTTGAAGTAATGCTTCTTCACAGGTTTGTGTTCTGCCTTTTTTTAATTGCTGTTGGAACTAGAGTGAGAACACTAGAGGAGGAGATAGCCGTAAAAAGCCCGTGGGAGGAGGACAGCTCAGGAGGGTTGTTGTTACTTGCTATTCTTAAAGTAGGAAAAATTAGTAGAATGTACTACAGAGTGGCACACTATCAAACCTCTTCTTGGATGAGGTGCTCTGAATGTTGACAGTGTGAAATGAGAGAGGGGGATGATTTTGAATGTTTTTATTCCCTTCTCATAAATGAGGAGAGTGTATTGAATTCTTTTGGGAAGCTGGTGGCTTCAGTAGTCACAACACCATAAGGTGCCATAATGGTGGGTGCCTTGTGATAGACACTGAGCCCTGTGTAAGGCTAAATGACTAAACTGCCTAGAAATTCCATTAATGATACGGGGACTTGGCTCTCCTCTGTGTGCTGTAGACATAGTGAGAAGTAGGATAGGCAGTCCAACTTAAATGTGCTGTTACTGGCTTATTATCTTTCATACTTGTTTTAGTCATTTTTGTGATTAATGATGGGTAGTAAATTGTGAAGATACTAGAGAGCATAAGCAGTTGTGGATAAGTCTCCTTTAGGGCTTCTGTTCTCTACTTCCACATAGCATAACTAGAAGGAGTGACTGGGATTAGAAATAAACTCTTAAAACACCTTAAAAGGCTTTGAAAGGCCATTCTCTGGGAAGCTGGTCCTCTGAGGTTATTAGTTCTCCATCATAAACAGTATTTTTATAGGTGAATGAGAGTGGAAACAGTTTAACAATAAGTTTAGGACAATACCATATATGACTTATTACTGGCAAGCAAACGGATAAAAGATGAATGTGCATGAGAACCTCTGAAAGTTATTCTGTAGTTTAACTGGAACTAAAATAACCTTTTGTTTGCCCTTAGTAGCCTGTTAGTAGGCATCTTGATAAGGTGGATCCGGTAACTGAACTCCATCTAGCACCAGTTGCCAAGCTTCTGGAACAGTTCCCTGTTTCACTGGGAATAGATTTGGCTGGTTTTTATGTACACATTATTCTTTGTCCTGTTCAACTCCTGTTCTTACATCTCTGGTTCCGGGATAATGCAATTTATAGTACCCAGTCGTAAAAAAACACCAGCCCAAAACAAACAGAGAACGAAAATAATCCCGCTCCAACCCCATAATCACTCCAGATTCCAGCTAATTGTCTTCCAACCTATACCTCAGCTTCCAGCACTCTTCTCTCTTGTCAGAGCCCAGGCACTCAGGTGCTCTTTGTGCGTCAGTTCCTCCACCCTCTGGTTACGCCGGAGTTTCCTGAGGAAATGTCTCGTACCTTCCTAGTCCAGCGTCTTGTTGTCTTAGTCTGGCTGGGTTTGATGGAAAAGGCCTGTGGCATAGCCCTCTGGCATGACTCTGCTTTCCAGACAAGAGATGGGGAAAAGTGAAAACACCTTCTGCCTGCTATCACAGGGCATGCCAGTGCAGTAGCCATGCTTTGGCTTTCTGTTTTCAGTGGCTCAGAATGATATGAGACTCTGGCTGCTGAAGCAGGAAAATACCCGGAGGAATCGTGTATACTGGAATGTCTGAGATGATTTTTGGTTGGGGAAATTAATTCTTTTTCAACACTTTTCTGAAAGGTGTTGCATTTTTTGAATGCTTGGCTGCTACACAGCCTAGAAAGCTATCTATGATTAGATATTAATGTTTCTTTTAAATATTTGCCATTCCTAGGTTTTCTTTTGATAAATCGTCTGCATATTTTTTTTTCTAAATTTTAACAGGATTGGCATTTATTTTACTTTTAGAAAGACTTTGGTCATAACATTAATATTTTTCTTTATAAACGGATCAAACCAATGGTGAACAGATGCTGCCTTGCTTACTATAGGAAAATGTAGTGTTGACCACAGTAGAAGCCTGTGGCATTGGCTCTGTCTCTCTTACATCCCATTAATTGCCTTGGTCAATGTTGTACAACTCCATATTAAAGAAATTGAGTAAAGTGAATTGCATCAAAATCTTTGTTAATGGAATCAAAAATGGGAAGGTGGGATGAGGAGGGAAAGTAGGAGAACTGGAGGGGAAAAAATAGTGGAGGGAATAGGCTATGCTAGGCAAGAGGTGCTGTAGATGAAAGTTCTTGCACAAGCAACAGCACGACTTTAAAAAAAAAAAAGGAAAGCAAGAAAAACAAGGACATAGACAGCAGATGACACACTGAAACTCCCAAATATTGCTGAAGTCCTTGTTATTGAACTGCTGATCTAAGGAACGCTAAGCCTTAGTGCTTGTAATGAAACCATTGAATAAGCTACAGAAAAACTTCTGTGTTCTGTGGCTTTGTCTATTCCTGGTGATGTTCCAATGCAGACGAAAACAAAATGACACATACACGATGGAACTCAATGGGAGGATGGAACTCAATGGGAGGATCATCCCTGTCACTGGGAATGTCAGGAAACTTCTCAAAGTGGGGCACTTCAGAAATGTGCAAAGTCAACAGTGTATGTGAGGGGCAGCACTTGATGGCTTTCTCATAGTGATGTCTGGGGCTGGACTGATGTGGTGAGGTGATAATTTTTTAATATTTGCACGTGTAGAGGATCTTTCCTGACTCTGCTGAGCCAACAGATATCTTTTTTTTTTTTTTAATTGTTGGCAAGACAAATGTGGAATGCAGAATGTAGAATGTGTTTGTAGCAGAAAGAGGGCAGGGATTCACACACAAAAATAGACATATTACTGTTCTGGAGTCTAACATGAGAGAGCTTAGGCACTTTTGGCTATTGTTGGTCTTAACTACATGAAGTTTTTTTCTGAAGTTACAGAAATATAATGCTGGCTGCAGAATGAGATCTGGATCCTATTTATATGTCGAGTCCTGTTTATCTGTTAAAATGCATATTCATTCTGTGTACTTTTAGGGTGTAAATCAGAAAGGCCTGAGGACACTCTGAAGACACTGAAAAGTTTCAGCCCTTTATTTGAAATACACGTTATGAACACTTTCTGGAGCATGTCTACAGGTTCTGTGCGCAAGGTATGTAATGAGTGGATGCCATGAAGTGTTGTCATGCTGTGAGGGGTGGCAGCAGTTCTGGAAAGAACCATCAGGTGATCTGCAAATAGTGTGTGTGTTTATCCCGAGGGTTGTGATCACTAACTGGTATAAATTAGCTTTGAGCTACATTAACTGGAATGTGCCTGTGGAAAGAGTCTACTCCAGAATTTGTTGACTTTTCTTATCTTTGAGTAGGAAACATGAAACAAACTCGTTCAAGTGGCTGAATCACTTTTTTCTTAGGGCATTTGTTTACTGTCTTATGTAGAGCTTAGCCAGGTATTTCATGTGCAGTGAGCCTTGACAAAATTGTGCCTCCAGAGTGCTATTGCTGCTTTAGGTTGTAGCAGTAATAAAAGCAGGATAGTTCTAGGGCTGATCACTTCTCAGGTGTTCAGTACTAGGGCAAATTATATAAATTTATTGCTAATGCTTGTGACATAGGTATTGTTACTAGTACAAGTCTCAGGTGCTTCAAAACGCTGTAGCTTAAATAATTCCTTTAGTCACCACACAGAGCCTAAGCACAAGTCTGTAGCCTGCAGGTTTGTCTTGCAGTCTACAGAATGATCTTGGGGTCTGTACGTGGTGCAGTGTTTGTGGGCAGTGGTTTGTTTTTTTCTTTTAAGGAAAGACAGTAAAGACATGAAAAGGTTCCCTACAGTGAAACTATTTAAACTTGATATCACTGCCAAGTGGTGATTCTCACACAGGGAGTGGGCCATAGGATCAGTTCCAAGTGGAATGTTGATGTCTTAAACACAAGCAGAAAGTGAAATATGTGAAACTTTCTTTTTTCATCTCAGTTTTACTACACTACTTTTAAAGAGTCTTTGAAGTCTGCAATGTTGGGATGCCTGTCAGTAGAAATGATTTATCTTGATGCACTGGGTGCTAGAAATAGATTGACTTCTAAGCTGATGTTATATACTGTCTGGTTTCAGGTTCTAAATAAATGTAAGCCTCCTTAAGCATTTGTCCTAATCTGCAGATTTCCTATCCATCATTGAATACTTTTGTGCTTGTAGGTTGGCTTTAATTGAATAAAAATCTATTTAAAATCAAAATGCAAAGAGACATCTACCCACCCCCGGCTCCAAGCAATAGAACACCAAAACCCTAGATACATTTCAATGGACTAACTTGTAATTAGCAAAGTCGGGTTTAAACCTGTGTTAATGTATGTTAAATGTTTATGAAATACAGCCTGTGATATTGTGGTTCTCCTTTAATTTAACAGAGACCGGATGCTGAAGAGAAAACTTTGAGTGGAGAGCTGCGAACCAGTCCTCTGCGAGCCTCTACAAAGAAACAGTTGCCTTCTATTCCAAAGAATGCTGTGCCAATAACCAAGCCTGCTTCACCTGCTGCATCATCCCAGTCCACAAATGGAACACATGCTTCTTACGGGCCTTTTTATCTGGAGTATTCTCTTCTTGCAGAATTGTAGGCTTTCACTTCTTTTTTTTGTCTTATTTTAGGTCACTGGGCTTGTGCTTCAGTGGGGAAAAAAAACCCTGCAGGTTTCCCCTGCAGGGACCTAGTTCTTGCATGCTGTCTCTGCCATAGTCCTTGAAGGAGGTGTTAAAACTTCAGTAGTGGAAAGTTCTTTTTCTGGAGCAGCAGTCTCAATCTCTTGAGACAGAAAGGGAGAAGAAAATAAGATTTTAAGGGGTGGTTTTAGATGTCATTCCCTGAATGATTGCATTTCTCAATGCTGAAGTAGACACTTTGTGAGTTTTTGTGTCCTGACCAGTTATCCTAACAGCTTTTTGATCGGGAATACCAAATATTTGAAACAAGTATTGAAATAGGAGCAAGCAGATAGCGAGTGGGGAGATGGTTATGAATGTATGGTACTGTCTGATGGAGTCAGGATATGGGAGCTTCCTTCAGTTGTTACATGGAACACTTGAATGCTGCCTGATACAGCTGATCAAGTGGATGTTAGGAAGAATATATTCCTGTCTTTTGGTGATATTTAAGTGAAACTTGTGAGGGAGGAGTTGAGGAGATTAAATAGCTTTATTGGAGCAGTTGCATTTGACCCAGTCTAGTGATTTGTAGACTTCTGTGGGAGCATAAAAATCTCAGTTTGTCCTCAAAACTTTCCAGTTATATAACTGGTTAGTGCTACAAAGCTGAAGGGACTTCCTCTGTACTAGACATACTGCATTCTCAAGTATGTACTGCCTTTTGGAATGAAATCCCTGGAGTCCTTTATGCAACACTAAGTCTCAGTTCTTGCATTTAACTGTTAAGTTGAAAGTGAGAACTCTCAAGACATTTATCTCTTTTTCAAGGTACTGACCCTGACTTCTTAATTCAAGAAAGATGTTTTTCTTGGTACCATAATGTAAACTCCTGTAGTTTAACAAATTCATTATTAGGGAAATAATAACCGATATTGTGGAAATTGTAAGCAGAGAACTGTTAATATTTCACTTTAGGATTGTTGTTTATTTGTGAAAGCATGCAGAATCCAATTTAATGGAGCCATATGCCAAGTAACTGGAAAACCCATTAAATTAAAAATTTGGGTTTTTTGTTTTGTCCATTGTCAGTATAATTTCAGTTTGACCTTCAGCATAGCTATTCAGTTTTACATGACACTAACTTGTTTAAAATTGAGGTTAAATTTGGTCACACTTCAGCAATAACTGCAATTGACTGCAAATCTGTGTTCAAGATTATTTAATTGAATTTCTTTTCTTCCTTACTTTGAAACTGGGGACTCAGTATAAAGTTGTAAAATTTTGTACTGTCATGCATTAAATGCATCTACTGGGTGAAGAATTTATTTCTATTTCTCTATTTTATCAAGAGAAATGGTGTTTTCTGTTAATAACTCAGTGGGGGGGTGGGAAAAGCAAGGGGGAAAGAATGTGTTTTCACTAGTTTTCTGCCACCTCCTTCAGTGAGCAGCCTGCCCTTGGGAATTGAGAGTAGGTCTGTGGAAGAAGCCCCTGTTAAGCTGTGGGTGGTTCTGGGTTTGCTGCTGTCAGTGTAGTTGTGGAGCTCCTCTGAGTGCTGGCTCTAATTGCAGTACCTTGGTTGTGAAGCAGAAGTTGCCAGGCGTGTACGTGCAGCCGTCCTACCGATCAGCGTTAAGTAAGTTTAAACTTAACTTTTAACTTTTTTTTTTATGTTTATGTATCTATAAATTCTTTCACTCAAGCAAACTTTCTCACTTGCAGTGTGGTTTGGTGTAATATTCATAAGACATGGGCTCTACCAGGATGGTGTGTTTAAATTCACTGTCTATATTCCTGATAATTACCCAGATGGAGACTGCCCGGTAAGTGGTTGTGTGTATTGAGTTTTTCTTTTTTCTGGTGGTTTAAGTGTGGCTCTCTGTTAAAGCTGATATACCAATTAGCTTCTCTTTTCCTTGAACTAATTTTGTTCAGTTGGCTGGGCTCACTTGCAATGTCTCGTCCATATTTGCTAACATCTGTGTGGAATCGTGTTACTCTGATTACTAAGCCTGGTGTAGAGTGAACTTCCTGAGTTCAGCTGCAGTAGAGTGTTAAGTAATCAACCAGTTCTTTACTTCAGCTCTTGATTTGCTACTTCCTCAGCAGAAAGTTCACACTGAAACACTTAGAGGTATCCAAATTCTGAGTAGCAATATAATGGAACATCAAATCCAGACACCTGCTCTGTGCTTGCTGTAGGAGTTCTTGCTTGTCTCTTCTAAGTTACATTGAAACAAAGAACTAAAAGAACTTCAGGAGAAGGTAGTGAAACAAAGGGAGGACATAGGTAGTATGATGTTACCTTCCATCTCTGCTTTCTCTTTTTCTCTTTAGTGAAAAGTTTTAAAGTTTTTCGACCAATTAAAAAATAAAAAAGTTATTTTGTGGTAGTGTGACTTTCCAGAGCGGAGCAGCTGACCCTCTTGGCCAGATTTCTTTAAGAGGAAGATTTGGGGGAGGTGTACATAACTGCTGTAGCTGAGAACAAATTGCTATCTCAGGAAGTTGTCTGTCTGCTCAGTATCAAGTTTTGTGTAAAGCTATCATCTTTAAAAGGACAGAATTAGTAAGAAACAGTTTCTTTTAAAGGTTGGACTTTAGTATCTCTCGCCAGCCGTCATTCTTTTGCTAGAAGAGGGCTTTAGAACCTTCCCCTTGAACCTAAGTTTCCTCTTGGAAGGATGTATTAACACTGGAGGAAATTAGCTGTACAGGGCTGAAGACACTGTGGTGTCACTGCACAGTTTAATTAAAAATGTACAGGATAAAAAAAATTTACTGTAGCTCAAGTATGTAAAAAGCTCTCAGTCACAAATAGTTAAACCAGAAAAACTCCTTTAATCTGATCTTATCTGATATTATTACCTGTGTTGGCACTGGTGCCTGTGCAGTTAACTAGATTAGTTTCCTGATTTGGTGATAGCATGTGAGAGAGGACAAGACCCTACATGTAACACAGGTGTGTTGGGTTACAGTTTCACAGCTGGTACAAATCACTGGCATTGCTTTCTTTTTATACAGTAACAATGAATTAGTATTTGAAAGCTCTGACTGACCTTCACCCAGGGCTGTTGGCATTAGGATTGAAGGTGTCATAAAGAATTGCTTTTTTCTAATGCAGCGCTTGGTGTTTGATCTGCCCGTCTTCCACCCGCTAGTGGACCCTTTATCTGGTGAACTGGATGTAAAAAGAGCATTTGCAAAATGGAGGTTAGTGGTAACATATTGATGTGTAAACTTGGGGAGTTTGTTCCTTTCTTCATTGTGTTTTTGTTCTTTTTAGGCGAAATCATAATCACATATGGCAAGTGTTAATGTATGCTCGCAGAGTCTTCTACAAGATTGATACAACTAGTCCTCTGAACCCTGAGGCTGCAGTGCTGTAAGTATCTTCCATGTGTATAGACCTGGTCTCAGGAGGTTTTTGCATTGACTTGCAGAAACAAGGTTTGTAACGCTGTCTCTCTGCTCATAGTCTCTGCCTCCAGACTTGATTGCATTAAGAACTCAAGCTGGGGCTTTGTCAAGTCAGCGTGTGCTTCTGGGGCGAAGTCTAATGTTACTTACTTCTGTCTTTCAGGTATGAAAAGGATATTCAGTTGTTCAAAAGTAAAGTGGTGGACAGTGTCAAACTGTGCAGTAGTCATTTATTTGATCAACCCAAAATAGAGGACCCCTATGCAATCATGTGAGTACTTCAACAAATTCACCCTAATGTTTCACCCTAATGTCCTAGTGCTTTGAGAGCAAGTTTTGGTGTGGTTGCTGATGGCAGCCTTTCTCTGCCAAGCTGACTGACCTGGTTATTCTTACACTCATAGTAATGCTTTGAATATTCCAACCCTAATTTCCCTCTGTTTAACATTGAGTGAAGTCCCAGTGGACAACAAGCTGTCCATGAGCCATCACTGTGCCCCTGTGGCCAAGAAGGCCAATGGGATCCTGGGAACATTAGGAAGAGCATTGCTAGCAGGTCAAGGGAGGTGCTCCTGCCCCTCTACTCAGCCCTAGTGAGGCACATCTGGAGTGCTGTGTCCAGCTCTGGGCTCCTCAGGACAGGAGAGACATGGAGCTCCTGGAGCAGGTCCAGAGGAGGCAACAAAGATGATTAAGGGACTGGAACATCTCTCCTATGAAGGCCTAGGGAGCTGGACCTGTTCAGCCTTCAGAAGAGATGTCTGAGAGAGGACCTAAACAATGCATAGAAATATCTGCGAGTATCAAAAGCAGGAGACCAGGCTCTTTTCAGTGGTGCCCAGTGATGGGACAAGGAGTGACAGGCACAAACTGAAACACAGGAACTCCCATCTGAATATAAGGAAAAACCTCTTTACTGTGAGGGTGACAGAGCTCTGGAACAGGCTGCCCAGAGAGGCTGTGGAGTCTTTGCCTCTGGAGATATTCAAAACTTCCCTGGACACAATCCTGTGCAACCTGTTCTAGGTGAGGGAGGTTGGACTTGATGATCTCCACAGGTCTGTTCCAACCTCAGTCGTTCTGTGATTCTGATTCTGTGAATCTTAAATGTAATCAGACACTTGTGTTTACTGTTCTTTCACTAAGCAACTAAGATTTAGTAAAAAACTCAGAACAAACAAAAAGCTCCAAAACACCTACCTCCCTCAAGCAGAAATGCTCATGAAATAGGTACTGCTTCTTGGCTTTCCTGAACTCAGTTTGTCTGACTGTAGATTTGGTCTGTCTTTGAAAAGCTTGGGGGATGGAACAGACAGCTTCATGGTGAATATGAGTAATGTTTTGATTAGCACATGCTGAATTGCCAGTTCTGATTACATACAGAAATGTAAACCTAAACATATATTGTTGAATGGAACCATGACAATGTTAATTTAATTCTTAACTGTATGTTTTAACACTGAAAACTCACGGTTTACTTGAAATTCAACAAGCTGAACTAGGGAAAATCACTGCTTTCTGCTCTGTCTATGCTGTGGTTTGCAAATATGCCAAGTAAGAGTTAACTGTACTTTCTCTATAGTTTTTCTCCGTGGAATCCAGCTATACATGATGAAGCTAGAGAGAAGATGTTGACTCAGAAGGTATGTGTAAAGTCCAGGTTCTCACTCTAGGAGGGGTTTACTGCCTGATGTGGGAAGAAAGGTTCTCTGTCTCTCTGTGTACTAGACAGACCTTATTCCACCCCTCTTTTGGCTCAGCAGGCATGCTGGAACCAATATTGTCTCCTAATGAAGCAGTTATGTCACTGTTCTAACTTCAGTGGGTTAAGCAATTAATCACTTAGCCAGATAGAAAGCTTTGTTAGTACAACTATTGGCACACTTGGCAGATTTTTTTTTTTTTATGGATGGAAGGGGGGAAGAAGGGGAAAGAAGAGGTTTGCTGCCTGCCTGTTAGCTTGTCCTGCACTTGTCGTATTTGTTAGCACTTCTGCATAACCTAGCTTCTTGGCTTTCTTCTGTTGAGAGATCTTTCCTTACTGAATCAAAGCCTCAGCAATTTCTTCTCATTGCAAAGTTTCTGAAACAACACAGGCACAGTCCCTCACTCCCATCTCTAACGCTGCTGATCTCTGATAAGACATCAGCTCACCAAGGGTTCTGAGTCCCTTCCATCACAAAGTGCTCTTACTGACAGAGGAAGAATGTATTGGCTCATAGAGCTTTCACCTGAGAAACACCTTTGGTTTTGAGATGGGGGCTCTTTGTGGGGTTTTTTGTTCTGTTTTTGTAATCACTTCTTTGATTCTGTGACAAGAGCTGGCACACAGCAATTCTGAGTCTGCACTGAATGGCCTGACAAGTCAATCCACTGGTAGGGATTCTGAAATGGTGGCTGCTGTCTTAGCTGGACTGGTGAGGAAATGCCCTCTGAATGCCTTAGTTACTGACTTTGGCTGAAGCCGTGGTGTGTTTTGCAATTAAAAATTAATTTTAGGTTTTTTTTGTCAGTCCAGACTTCAGTCTTCCTCATTGCAACCTTTAACTCACTTTATGTGTCTTCTGGCATGGGTGAGATTTTTAAATTTGTCTTAATATAATAAACTCCCTGTAAGCTCAGTATGGCAATGCTCCCAACTGCCAGAATCACATCAGAGCTCTAGAACACACAGGAAAATATTTTGATCAGATTATGACTTCTTGATGTTCTTATGAAACTTAAGAAATACTTTTGACACTTCTTTTTTCTCCTTCATTCTCTACCTCTTTCTTTCTTATCCTTTAAATCAAAGACCTGAAGAGAAAGAATGGGTCAAGGCCCTTGAAATGGAAGGGGTAGGATGATCTCTCAGAGGCTGATTGCAAACAATGACTTTTCTTTTGTCCTTTTTCCTTGGAGATGCATTTTAGCTTCTTTTTAGGTGAAAACTGACACCTTTAGTAACTATTGTATGCGTGGTGCTTAGTCACTGGAGTTGTTTGTTGATAGCAGGAACGGCCCAACTTCTGTGCCTTAGGGATTTGTTCCAAAATGTTAGTGTAGCTGAGAACATTCCCTGTAAAAAGTTCCTGAATTCTCCTACAGCCTTTTTTTATTACCCTGTAATTCCTGTGCCTTGGGAAACAGCTGAGCCATTCTAGAGCTGTGTCCCAGGAAGGGCTGTGCTGTCCCAGTTCCCTGCTGAGCACGTGGCTTTTGCTGGGTGTGGTTCCTGTGGGAAAGGCAGGTGCCACTGCCAGGCTCAGGCTTAACTGATCCCTCTTGTCTGCTGTTGTCCAACGTGTTGTGGCAGTTCTGTCACACGGTGTCACCTTTGTGCACAAAGCATGGGGAGGGGCAGAAGTGCAGGTTATGTTTTCTTGCTGACTTAATTTACTTTGTCAAGCAAAAGGCTTTCCAAGGTATGACAAAGTCTGCACATGTAATTATCACTTTTTAGAGCTCAGTGCATCATTCCAGGTTTGATGTAGTTGCCATACAGTTCCTGGTGTTTTAAAAAACCCTGCAAGCTGTTTCTTGAACCAGCTAGAGTAGGTATCTAACCTACTGATCTCTTAAACTACTTTAAATCTACAGATGCTCCAAGTTGCATCTTTCTCCCTCAATTTGAAGCTTTTTTTTTTAAGTTGCAATAATCAGTAAAATTTTTGCACAACAACAAACATTTGATGGGTAATACTTACTGTTCAAACATTTAACCATGATAAATGCTCAGGGAAGGGAAGGATCGTTCTTGGAAAGCATAAGCTCCCAGGTTTAGCAAAGGCTCCAGTTGGTGCTTTACCACATTAATTTGTGTTCCCAACTGCTGGTGGGGTGGAGGTTCCTTCCACAGCACACCCAGCACCACCAGGTACGTACAGGTACAGTGTCAGGTTAGGGACAGGAATGGTTGGGTTTGGATTGACTCTTCTTTCTGTAGAACCCAGAAATCTGGAGAAGAGCAGGGCAGTGGTGCTGGGCTGGGACCTCCAAGCAAATTGGTTCTCTCTTAGACTTTAGGGTAGGATAGGGCAGCAGTACAGGAGCCAAGTCATTAAAACCCCTGTATTGTCAGGGTGGTTCTGCAGATGCCACACACATCCCTAGAAATTAAACCAATAGCCATCTTACTGGTCTCCTTTGAGGAGAGGAAATGGTGCAAGCCTCTCTTATGCCTGTATTTGCCAAAGGTAAAATGGATGGAAAGGAACTTGAGAGGGTTTTGGTATCTAACAATTGTAACTTTAACTTTGTTCTCCCCAGAAGAAGACAGAAGATCAGCACTGCAAAAGCATGCACGTTTCTGGCCTGTCCTGGGTAAAGCCTGGCTCAGTGCAGCCCTTCAGCAAAGAAGAGAAGACGATGCCCACTTAGCTTTCCTGGACTCTGGTGCACAAAACACTTTCTGTGGGTGGAGGGAATGTAACGGAGGGAGAAACAGCAAAACAGCAGTTTCCTTCTTGACTATGGATTAGTAAAAACCGAATGGTAGCAGTGACTCCAGTAAACCTGTTCAGTGGATTACTGACTCTTAATGTTTTACATATGCATTAGGTTTTAAAGGCTTGCCTGGAGTTTGGAAGTCTCTCTTGAACACTGCAGTACTTCTACCTGGAGACTGTCTAGGGTGGGTAATTCCTCAGGGCTCTGAAATGCCTGGAGGCTTTGGGTTGGTTTTTAAGCTTTTATTTTTTCCCTCCAGGAATAGCAATTTTTTAAAAGAATCTTAAATTACTGGCAGAAATATTAGTATTGGAAATATGATGCCAGAGTTAAGCTGTGTTCATGTAAACTAATATAGCAGAGTTAAACACTATATTTAATGGTTTTAAATACTTTTGGTTTCTATTGTAAATATGTTAGGATTTGAAATTGTAAATAGACGGTTCATTGACTCCATTTAGCACTTTCCAGAAGTAAAGCTGGGGATGACATGATGTATTATTGACTTGTAAATGATTCTTGTCACTAAAGCACACATTAGTCTGACCGGGGCAGAGCAGAGTGTCAGGCTTGTTAGACTTCTAGTACATAAACACTAAAATCAAAGCTTTTAATGGTGGTCTCTTGAGCTAATAAAATCTTAGAGGGTTTTAGATTCCCTGGGTGTCCAGGAGATTTCTTAGGATAGCTTGACTAATGTGTGTTAATAGTGACATCTTAAAATAAAAAGGAACTGTGCTGTAGCTTTGTCCCTCTTGGTGTGTATTGTTGACATTTAGCAAAGACTGGAACCAGAGTGGAAGCACTTGGATACAGCTGTACTTGTTTGGGATGTTAATGGCTACCAGGAGCAGTTCTGTACTGAACAGACTCTGTTCCACATAGAGGAAGACCTCTCTAAAGCCTGTGTAAACTCAGAAGCTTTTGCTTTTCACATGAGTCTTCCTAATGCCACAGCCTGGTGTGTTGCCGCCTTCTTGCCTAACAGGATTGTCCTCTCAAAACCGGTAGTGTTAACCCCTTACAGCTGGGCTGCTTTTCCTTTGCTCCCCTTACCTGCACTGATGGCATTAGAGCCAACCCAACTGGAACAATGTGGAGTGAGTCATGGGAATATGATGTGGTGTGTCAGGACAGTGGGCACTGGTGTGGTGTGGGTTTTGTGGGTCTTTTTGTGTTTTGTTTTTACTGACAAGCTAAATTCACTTGCCATATAACAACCTTTCCCTTTGAGAACAACTTCTTGGCTCCTAAGGAAGTATATGAAGACTTCCCAAGCAGTGTGCTGTCATACACCACAGGAAAGGAAAACCTGGCCCTGTGGCACTTGCCTTGGTCACTGTTTTCTTCTGTGTGACACTAATGCTCCATTAGCCTCAGTATTTTGGACACCTGGCAGGTTACAAGGAATTCCAAGTGTTTTGGAATTGTCACGTGGCTGGTCTGAGTTTGCAATAGAGGCCAGAAACGGAGGAACTGTTCTGAAAGCTGGGTTGGTGTTGCCTGGTAAGTGGTGCTGTGTGTCTTTCAGGGAAGGGATGTGGGAAAAGTTTTAGGGGGTGTTTGTACTGGCCTGGAGTGTAACCACTACAATACTGTGAACGTGAGTTCTGTTGCTGCTGTTGTTTCTTTCAAACATTTCTGGGGAAGGCTGAAACTGAAATTCAAATGCTTCAGATTCACCATGGGCAAAGTTTTAGTTAAAGGACTGTTGATGTGAAGCAGGCAATGGGCCCAGCCTTGTGCTGAGGACAGCTGGGCAGGAGGCAGGACTGGAGCTAAACTGGAGTGTGATGGTTCCTCTTTATGTGGTTTCATGATTATTCAGGAGCTTCTGTAATAAATCACGGACTTGCACATTTCCTAAGCCACTTAAGTGAAGGGCTGGAGTACAAGTTCAATCTCTTCTAATCTTGAGCGGCTCTTTGATCTCAGCTGCAGTGCAGGACGAGTTGCTGCTGCTGTGCAGAGCTGAGCCCCCATAGCCCCAGTGCTGCTGAGAGCCAGGGCTCTGCTCTGACCCCTGAGGCTTGGCAAACACCACAGCTGGCAAAAACAATGCCAAGGAGTAGTGATAGGACAATGTGAAAGTGATGGTTATGTAAGTCTTATTCGTCTCTGAACTGCCACAGATCCCTGCAGGGCTGGTCAATAGGTTGGGTTGCTCCAAGATAAGTCCAGCTAATAGTTTGCTGAGAAGAAAATAATTTTATTTTATAGAATGTGGAATTTTGTTTCATTTAGAATGAATAAGCTGAAAAATTATTTTTTTTTTAAATTAGATTGGGAAGGGGGAGAGAACACTGTGTCTTTCTGTAATCAGATTTGTGTATTAAAAGAAGCTGTTCCAGGAGCCAGGTAGGCGAGTGATTACTGAAACGATGCCGTGGAAATCAAATCCTTTTCTCTTGGATTGGGCTGTTGTATTTCCTAATACAGGTACATAATTTAATGAAAGCCTAAGTTTAAGTCCCAGCCAATACTTTGATATGGGGATGTTTCTGAATATCATCTTTGAAATTCTGAACTCTCTAAAGAACATTTTGAAGACACGTGGAAGTTACACCAGTGGATTTACTGATGCTGGCTGAGGCTCCAGGTCCCTTCCAATCAGACTGTTCTAAGTCTTGAAAGAAAAAAATTTTAAGCTACTTCAGAGGTTTTTGCCTTTTTTTTTTTTTTTTAAATCAAGTTTACACACTTTTTTTTTATTTCCTTTGGAACACCTCTTTTAAAGTAAGAGTTTTTTGGTTTGCTTGGTTGGTTGGGAGTTTTGGGTTTTTTAGCATTTGTTTCAAAGCATAAACTACAAATTGTGCTTTTATTATTATTTATAGCTGAGGGTTATTTAACAATTTGGTTTCAGAAAGGGACAGAAACCACAGAAGAGGATGAAATAGGTAAAATAGGTCCAATAGGTGAAAATGCAGAGGAAAACCAGCATGTCCTTAGCTGTGAAAGTACAGCCCCCAGCCAGCCGTGGCCAAAGAGGTTCTTAACTACTTGAGAATTCTTAGAAATCTCTGTAACTTCATTGGAAGGTGAGTACACAGTACATGGGAAATAATTCTGCTGGGTTACAGTGTGAGACCTTTTATTAAAAGCTCCTCTAGGGAAGGCAAAGCCCCTTTTGTTCTGGGGCCCTCCTGTGCTGTGTGGTGAGACAGCCACCCTCCTCCTCCTCCTCCTCCTCTGCCAGAGGGAGCAGCAGCCAGAGCCCCAGCGTTCCCTGCCACTGCTGTCCCTTCTGCCAGAGCAGCAGAAGGGAACACACTTGGAACAAACACTGTGACTAAACTGGAGCAAGAGTAAATCCTTTCCCTCGTGGTGTGGGTAAAATGTGTGATTATTTATTTTTAAACCCTTAATTGCACTGTGGGACTCCAGTCCTTGCACTGTCCCGGGCCTGGCAGACCTCAGCTGTATGTTTGTTGTTTTCTTTTGCACTAACCATCAAACCAGGTGTTTGAGAGCTGCAGACTATTTGTAGCCTTGCATATACAATGCTTTTTTTTCATACAAGACCATAAAACTGAGTTTATAAATTCTTTATTGAAAAATACAATTGCAATATTTTCATACAAAGTGAAGTAAATGGTACAGAATAACAAGAACTGTCTGACACTTCCATAAATATTTTTACAGAAACATCTACATGACTTCTGGACTTCAACCTTTTATTATGCAGGTAAGAACAAAAGATCCTTTAATTTTACTTTAATTGAATTTACAGTGGAATTAAGCCTCAAATTTTCCTATTACTCAGAAGGGCAGGAATGACTGAAAATGGAGGTTTTAGTTTTTGCTTCCTTAGAAAACCTTCTGGAACATGCCTGTGCCACGTTTTACATGGAGAACAGTCCCCAGCAGTGGACTGGCACATTGTACAGTGAGAGTCATTCGATGCTCTCCTAAGCAGCCTGGTATTTGGGAACTATTTTACATGAAAACAAGTAGTAAGTCTAATATGTGCACCCCTTGCTCATCCTCAGTGGGGGAGACATTCTCCTAGGCAGCCTGGTTTAGTCCATTTAAAAAAAACAACACAAAACCAAACCCCTAACCCTGTCCTTTAAAAACAAAGTAAGTATACATTTTAAGAGATGGACAGCATGATCCTGCTGTTGAGTAACAGAGGGGGGGCAGTGCCTGACTCATGAAAAGCAATGAGCATATAAAATTCCTCAAAAAAAACACACATCCTTGGCTTCCTGCATTCACTGCTGCACATACATTGAGTTACAATGAATTCTTCATGCCATTTGCTGACAAGAGGAGCAATGGCATGTCAGATTGAAATAAATACAAAAGTCAACTTGGTTCAATACAGAAAGACAGCTGAAGTCAGCCTTTGCAAAAAATATTCACATTTAGAAAGTGCCATTGCAAATATACAGCAAAACTCACCTGCCTTAAAAATCATGCTTCACAGCCCCATCAAAAGTGCCACCTTGGGAACATCAGTTCACTCTCCAACATTGTCCAGCTCAAACCAATGCACCCACACAATCCCCTCCTTTGTACAGCAAGGGGCCACAGACATGGTAGTTTTCAGGGGCACATGAACATCCAGAATATGGACAGGATCCATTCAGACAACTTCCTTTAGGCCTCAAAACAATTATTCCCATCATCCCCTTCCCAGCAGAACTGGATTTTGCTAGGAGGTTGTTGGTAGTTCTTGCAGGAACCAAGACACTGCTCTGGGTATCTTGGTGTGGTGGCTCCTGTGTCTGATGCACTTCCAGGTGCCTGTCCATGGCTGACAGTGGTGATAAACACAGTGTGAGGGGACTGGTTAGCGCAAAGGGAAGGTACACAGCTGTGTTAGGGGTTTGTTCTCCAAGCAAGAAAAAGCTCTTCAGCTGCTTTTGGGAGGCTGGAGATGGGTCACTTGCCTTGTGAGGAGCTTGACTGGGGGTGGTGCAGGGTCTGAGGACCCAGCGCAGTCAGGCAGCAGTGGGCAGTGGCCGGGGCAGGGAGGGGGCTGAGCACAGTCTGGCTGAAGACACTTGCAAGGGCTCAGTGGGTCCATGTGTGGGCTGAGCAGCCCAGCTCTGGGAGCAGCAGGAAGGGAAAACCTGTGTGGGCTCAGTGAGACCCTCTGTCGTTGGCTACATCTTGGAGCCGCCTCAGCAGGGCCGTGTGATTCTCCTGACAGATGCGCTTGGCTGGGGCTTCAGTGCCATCCTCTAAGAGAATGCCTCTCTTCTTGGTGGGTGTTTCTCCAGTTCGAACCATGCTGTTAATCTCCTTTAGTCTCTGGAGGGAGGAGGGGAGAAAACTAGAATTAACTCTCACCATTTTGTGACTACCACAACATAATGTGAACTATTGTCAGGTGTGTTACAACGGGACTACACAGGCTTTATTTGTGGAGATCTGTACTGTACCCAGCTGGCCTTCATCACTGTACTGGTCTTTCCATTACCAGAGTAGGTAGAGTCTTACTCAAACTCAAGCCAGCTTGTTGTGTCACTGCCTGTGGAGCTCAAAGGCCCATCCAGCTTTACAACTTCAGTAGCTGAACTGGCAGTTCAATGAGCATCAGGTGACAAAGTACGTGTTGGACAAGGTAAACAAAACATCGTGTTGCGAAATCCACTCTGATTTCACTACTGGAAAGAAAAGATAGAATTAAATATAAAACTAAACTGTAACCCTTTCGTCTCACCTTCGAGGGGCTGCTGCTGAAGTAGTAGAATATCCTCTCTTGGGAAGAAAGAGCAGACTCGTTTCTGTGTGGTGAGATGTACACGGGGTGGTTCTGGGACAGCTGCACCCGGCGAGGGGAGCTGAGCCGCACGAACGGGTAGGGCGAGAGCGGAGGAGAGTCCGTCTGCCCGGGAGGGAAGGAAATCACTCAACAGCTGTACCTGAGCTCAGTGTCACTGCAGCAAGGCTTTTCTGAGTTGGTCACTTAAACACTCTAGGCTTTTTTCACCCATCTGATACCATACAGATGTACAACAAATGTGAATTTTATTATGGTATAGGGCTAGTATTTTTTAATTTACTTTTCCAATCTGTCTGCAAGTGACAGATGACACTGCTTACAGCTGTGTATTTCATACAGGAGGAAACAGCAATTAGGCATTGAAAGTACTTACTGTTTTAGCAGCAGAGTATGGCCTTGAGGTGAAGTTGTTGTCATAAAAACAGAATCCCCTGAATTTGCTTACAGTGAGCTCAGCTAAGGGGACTTCACTGCACTGTCAGTAGAAAAAGATGTTTACTACTGAAAAGCACAGAATTTAACTTACTGCATTTGAAGTGTACTTCAAGGCAAAGTCTTTGATCTGCTCGATGTAGACGTTGTTGTAGAACTGGATGAGGTCCCCCCGCTCCTCCTCCTCGGTGTCGCTGTTGGCACCGGTGAGGCGGGTGGGCGTGGGGGGGGCGCTGCCGGGGTGCGGCACGGGCAGGGTGCTGCTGGAGCGCATCACCGGGCTGGAGTCCCGGCTGCCTGCAGGGGGAGCACAACTGCTCAGTGCCCGACACCGCTGCCATCCCACAGCCCTTGGAAACACTGCGTCTGGTGTCACTGTCAGTGATGCTCCTTTTGATCCCTGAGCTGCCTCTGTTGGTACAGACCACAGTGCTGCGTGTGCACAGACACACACTTGATTTCTAACTGTCCTGTATGAGCTGAGTTTCATCACAATATAAGGAGACCTGAAACTCCATTTTTCACACATTTGTGCTATACTTACAACACTAGCTCTTTCGTGTTGCCACCTGGCACCATTTCAAGTAAGGAACAATAGTCTTTTGCAGCTAGTAGTAGAAATACTTGGCTTGGTAATACTTCCTGCTAGTTTAATGTGGGAAGTTGCAAAATACATATAATCTTTTTCTCCCCTCCCTGCCACCTCTCTGTGACAGAAAACATTAATATCTACAGCTTATACTATCATCTATTAAATATCTTGAAAACTGGTGGTAGGAATATACAGCACTGCTTCTTTGCTTTCCTTTATAAAAGTTAATTCAAGGAAAATGTGTCAGTTCACCTATCAAGGAAAGAATCTTCAGAGCTGTCAGCTATGCTGAAATCACTGCTGTGACTGGTGTTCCTATCTCTGCAGACAGCCAGCTGCTACAAAAGAAACTGCTGCAGCTCTGGGGGTTATGATAAGAGTAACTCAACCTGGGCTAGCCCTGATTTCCTCTCATTCTCCGAAGACTCATTCTTGGGGGTGTGTGAGCTGAAATGAGAGCTCAGGCCAGCATGGCAAACTCCCAAGCAAAGTGCATGTGGGGATAGACTCCAAACTGTCAAAGGCGGCATAAATATAAACCCCGAGTTACAACAACTCTGAAATGTTACTGATATATTCTTAATTGTGTCCAAGTTTACCACAGGAGGATCTGTTTGGGGTGGAATCACTCACTTCTTTCCTTGTTCCTCTCCTTGCTCCTGTCTGTGGGTGAGTTCTGCTGGCTGCTGCTGTCGCTGCTGCCGGAGCGGCGGCGGCGCCTGCCTTTGATCAGGACACTCCGATAGACCTGCGGGGACAAAGGGGGGTGTCCCAGGGAAGGGTGATGCACTTACTTGGTCAGCAAACAACTGTCTGCATGAAACTTGTGCTTCTAGCAGGGGAAAATACAGCCTCCTAAGAAGAATATTATCCAATGGGCACTGCCTCCTTAGGTTTTAAGTAAATATATTTTCTATTTTAGATATAGTTTAACATATAAAGCTTTCAGTAGTGCAAGATTTTGGACATGACTGCTGTCTTTGCAGGAGAATGGCTCACAGACTGCATCCATTTAATACTAAATGCTACTCTGCAAAGCAATTTGTTGCCAAAATAAACTAAGGCATTTAATAAACCGGAGACCACATTGTTTAATAATAACTGTACTCACGTGGCTCTTGGCTTGCGGTTGTGTCCGATAGCAGCGCATGATGTTCTGAAATGATCTGTCTTCATTAGTGACCTAAGAGGGGATGGACACAAAAGGTTCATAGTTTTACTGCAGGGTTTTTCTTTGGGGGTGGTTGTGTGTGCATTGGTTGACTTGGTTTCTTTGAGGAATTGTAATATTTGGAATATTAAGTATTAAAGAAGTTTTTTGTTTGTTTGCTTTTTCTTCGTTCACGCTTTACCTTAGTCATGACATAGATGGCACACATCAGCAGCTGATCCAAGTGTCTGTCCATCATGATTTCAGGGCAGTGCACCAAGGAATACTCAAAGCATGTCCAGATCTTTTGCCGCAGCTCATCAGACACATCGAGTTTGACGCAGAGATCCCTCAGACGAACACTGGCTAAATGATACACCTGTTGGAATGGAGACTGTGCTCAGGGCCAGAGCAACACTGCTTTTCTTACCCACACAAAGAGTAGCTCAGACTTGCACACCCTGCAGAACTTGGGCAAATGCTAAGCCAAAAGAAGAATAAGTGAACTTAAATTTAACTTTTTTTGCTTACAAGACACAGATGTTCTCAGTCCTGGTGCTAGAGCTAAGAAAACCATTTATTTGATGCTTAAATTCTAAGCTGTCCTGAGCACAGAAAGGGGCCTGCATTGCCTACAGAAACCTGAATAAACCAGGAAGTCTCAAAGGTGAATATCTTCCCTTGGAAGAACCTTCAAGAAAAGGGACACCTTTAAAAACCTGCTGGCCAAACACAGAATCTACTTCACAACTCCTGATGTGACAGCTGTGGTGAGAAGTGTCCTCCATGAGAAAACTACCCTTCAGGTATGTGTATGAATAATTAAAGGTATATATTAACTTTTAAATTTAATACACTCTTATTATTACAACTAGTAAGTATATATTGTTAAAATCACTGAAGATTTACCAAAATACAAACTAAGCAAAGGACAAATGAGTACCTTTCTGAAGAAGAGTGACAGTGAGCCCGTCTTCCGAGGCTTGATGGATGTGGCAGTGAACTGCTGGTTCTGTCTCTGCTCTCCAGGGGAGATCTGCTGAACAGTCAACTGGCCTGGCAACTGCAGTGCTGCCCCAGTCATCTGGGTGTTCAGGGTACCAGCGAGAGCCTGGGCACTCAGAGGCTGAATGGGGCCAGAGACAGCTTGGGGCTGGGCACCTACATTTACTTGGACTGGGAAGAAAGTTATTCCTCCATTTTCATTGGCAATACCTGTAATTTAAGAAAAAAGAGTCTGAAATAAGAGCAAGTTGTGTGGAGGGGGCAGGTGTGTGTGTTTTTGTTTTGTTTGAGTTTTTAGAAATTCTTCGGTAATTCTTTTATTAGCTGCTTATAACTATACACTTAGTATATTATATATGAAATTGTTTAATCAAAATACTTTGGACTTTTAATCATGAAACAAGAAGATAATGAAGTTGAACTAAGGTTTTCATACTAATGCAAATTTTATTCTGTGCCAGGAGTTACTGAAATAACTGTTTTATAAAACAGATACTGGCAGTCAGAACACCCTTGTGCTGTCTTTAAATACCAATCATCTATTCAAACAACGTTTCCTAAACATCCTTACACATACTTTTTTCTACCCTGGACAACTGTTCCCTCATCTCCCCTTGGCTGTGTACTAATACTCTGATGGGAACAAGCCTGAGTAATTCTACAGCAGCTTTTCCCTGACCTTGTACTGGGATGGTCACGGTTTGCCCGTTGTTGGCTGTCACGGTGGCAGTTGCCACGGTGACCAGGGTCTGGCCAGGCACCGGAGTCACCGACATGGCTTCGGGATTCATGTTCTGCACTGGCACCGTGTTCACCACGGGCTGTTGGGAAACTCTCACTGGGGTCCCACTGTCAGAGGGGTTCTCATTATCAGCAAACAGGCGTCGCCTCGTAGGATTGGCTGTAGGAGAACTGTATCTGTCATACAGGGTGGCTGGAGGTGAGGAAAGGCCTGTGGATTAAAAACACACACACACACATATATTTCACTCTTGGTTTATAATCCCTTATACAGATACACAACAGAAATCTAATGCAAACTAAAATATGTCATGCAAAGCTCTTCAGGAAACATTTTTAAAAAATACAGATTGCTTTTAGAGATGACTTAACTCTTCAATAATGCTGGCTTTTTTTCTAGGTTAATTTATTATGTTTTATTTATTCTAGTGAAAAAAGTTTGAGATGTCACATAACTAAATATATAATGAAGCTTCTATCCTGATTGATAGAAGCAAACCAATTAGAACATAAGGGGTGTGTGTATTATTTAACACGTACATATGTATACATACACATACACTGTTCACATACATCACTTTCTGAAAACATTTGACATTTAAGAAGCTTACTTAAGTAACTTAAGTCTCAGTAAGTACAGCACGTTATGTTTTTAAAAAAATCTCACCTCTTCCTAGTCCTCCACTTTCAGCACGAACCTCATTTATTCGTCTTGGTGTCAACGGGGAACCCACAACACTGTTCCCAGCAGATTTCTCAAAGTACTGAGGTGGCATTACCTAAAATATTCATACTTTGATTACACTGTTTGTATCACATAGAAACAAATACAAATACAGAACAAATTTTTAAAAGCTTTTAACAGCTACTGCACTACAAATTTTGAACATCGAAACTCCATGGAGAAAATCAAGAACAGTGAAAAACTTGCCCTAAGCCCAACTAAAACTGCCTGGTGATTGTACTGCCCTGCAAGATCCAGCACTGTAACAGTCTTCCTGGGACTTCTCCTGGGTGTACTTTTTACCATGTTTCTTGCCTAGTAATCTTTTCAAGTGTAAGTGACTGGTCTGAACCTTCCCTGCTTGTCCATTTTGTTCGCTGTTCTGCTACACCAACAAAATATTGGATGAGAATCATCTCTGTTGTCTGTCTCCATTTCAGATGTCTCTACAGAGACAACCATGAACACACCACACTGCATTTACTGCTTCCTCTGCACTGATGGGCTGGTAGAATTAAACTGATACTGGGACACGCAAGGCCTCCTGTCTGATTACAAAAGCTATCTAAAACCCACAAAGATGTGCTCACCTCTTCACAACTAGGAACTTTGTTTTCATTGTCTCTGATTCTGTCCCACAATATGGATTCCCGTTTCCATGCCATACTTTCAAGGATCTGTTCTTCAATATGATTCAGGTGTTTTACTACTTCTCGACAAAGGCCATCCTCTGCTCTAATGAAAACCTCTATTACCTGTAAGGTGGATAATTATGATCAGCATAATGTACTTCTTTCATAAATTTCTTATTAAACAAAGATCTAATTCCAATTCCTGATTTTCAAGAAAGAAGAGGCTATTAGAAATATTTAGACTGAATTACTATGACTCAATCCTATGCTGTCATAGAGGTCAATGAGCACTCATGACTTGATAAGCATTTCTAGCTCTCAAACACGTTACCTTATAAAAATGATAAACTGGAATGTCAAATATTTCGGTGATGAAGGGGAAGTTTCCAGGTGGGTTATATGTAAAGGTGATGATCTCAAGGCAACAGGCCAGCAGAGACCTGTGAAACACGTCTTGCTCCAGTACTGCCTGCAAGAGTTGCAAATTTTAAAGCTTAATTTACAGGGTAACTATAGAACAATAAAACACTTTTTATTCTGCCTCAACATCAAGATTACCAAGCTTGTAAAAAGTGATGTTATTTTGTAAGAGAGAGAACAGAATCCAAAATGAGCCATCTTTACTCATTAAAAATTTTATGTATCTAAGTGTTTGCAAACACAAATAATTTCTTGTACCCTTTTTCTTCCATTCAGATGTACTTACAGGCTACTTCTCAGAGATTTACCCTCCTTTTAAATGGCTGACTATTCTGCTCTACAACTGTGTTCCTTTTTTGTAGGTCCAACTTTAAAAATGAGGTACCATTTGATTAGTTTTCCTTACAGATAAGTCAGTGTCTCCCAGTCGAGTCCTCCTCTCCTCCTCAATGACCGACTCCAAGACCTTGTAGTAGAGCATCTCAGCACGACGGAAATGTTTACTGGCAACATCTGCAGGAAGTTTAAAGAGAAGCAATACTGTGAAATGCAATTAAAAAGTATTACATTCTTCATCTTCAGATACAGAGACACAACAGTTTAGGAGCTAGTGTGGATGTCTGTGCTGCTGTGGCTACAATACTTTCAGGACTAAATCAGGTAATTTAAAGTTAACTTATGAATCCTCTTCCTACACTGCACAGACTTGTGAAAGCAGAGCAGAATATCTTTCTACTGAACCCAGATTTTGATGACAGTCCTTAACATTGCTATAATATACATGTTTTAAGTTCAGAAAATACATTGAAAATTATACCTGAATGGATCCAACTTGCACTGTGCAACAGAAAACACTAAAGCAACTAAACTGATAAGAATAGAGTAAGGTCTCATTAAGAAATAAGGTCAAGAGCATCTTCCTTAGTTTCAATCCATCTTCAAGCACTTCAGATATCAAGACAATTTTGCAAAATAATTTTTGTATTTATACTGGCAGGATTTTAATATCTGTACTAATCCGTTCTTGTATGTAACCAAAACTGCTGTGGGGTTTTTAAAGACTACAGTTACTCAGACCTTCCTTTACTATCCCATAAATCCATGCCATCACTACTATTCTTATATTTGAGAGAAAAAGTGGAACACTTCACAGTGCTTTTCATTTAACTTCTGTAGTTCTGGGAGTATGATCAAATTGCAGTGATTTAAGCTAAGGCTGATTAAAAAATTTTATGTGGCATTGAAATGTGCTACGTCCAAAGAACACAGGAAAAGGCAAGAGAAGTAGAAAAGAAACTTGTGCTAAAACATAACCTGCTGGTAAAATTGTTAATTATAAGAGATGAATATGTTTACAGGCATTTTAATTCTTATCTAGTTAAGCACAATGTTTCCCACCTTTGGAAAAATTACTGAATTCTCCTTCAGACTGTGTGCTCTGGCAGTACACTTCATGCATTTCTTTTATTCTGTTTGCAATAGATTGAGAAGGATCTCTGGAACATGACCTAAACATAAAAAGTAAACATTTTCAATATAATATTCCTACTAAGACCAAAAAACCCTCCTATTTTTATAACATGATGAAAGTATGAAAATATAAATACATTGCAAAGCAATACAAACACACCCATATGTGTCTAACTGTATAGATACTGTAAAACATCCACAGCATATTCTTAGTATTGCAGACACTGTAGTAAATATGCCCATCTTTCCACGAACAGGGACAGATATTCAAACAGCAGTTTCTACATGACATAAAAATTGTTTTAAAATATATTGTTCCTGAAGCAACAGTTTATCTACATGTAGAGTACGGTTTGTTTTCCATCTCCTACGGTTTTGGAGTGATTTGCCAGATGGTGCAATTTGTTAAGTAGGAAGAAAAGTCTTGAAAATTTTACACTGGCAATTTGAAATTCAGGAAGCTCAGAGCTGTTAGGTTTCAAATGGTGTATGTTCTTATAGCCATCAATCTCTAAGGACAGATGTGTCTGAATAATGTGTCTTTTGAAATGTTTCTCTGGATTCCACTTTACTCCAGAACCTTTCAAGTGTGGCTCACATTTCAAATTACAATGTTTAAGCATTAATGTTTATTATTTAATAGAATTATTTGGCTGGTTAAATATCAAACTTACTTGAGTATTTGCTCCAGATTTTCACTGGGGGCATTTTTCAGTCCTGCCAGCATCGTGTGAAGGCGGCTCAAACTGTATGTTGCCATGGAAACAGGTGTCACATATGGGTTGCTCTCTTTAACATACTTGCGGCCAGTGAGTGGGGTTGTAATCCTGAGTGATTTGGACTAAAAATAAAAAAATAAGCACATATACATATGTACATTATTAAAAAACTTTGATAAAGTTCCTAACCTAGAAACATCAATCTGCAGAACTCTTACTCTGTGTTATGGAAAAAAATGGCTCAGAATCAAACGGCCCAAACTCGATGAGGCCTCAGGTAAGAGCCAGCAAGGGAAGACTTGTCTGTGCTGCTTGGATGTTTGTATCCAACAGTTCTGTATTAACGGGGATGTGACCTATGCTGAAATGCTGATGCTGGAAGTGAAGTGTGAAACAATTAGGCCAATCTAAAAAACTCCAAAAAATCAGGCATCCTCCCATCCCTTGAGTACCAAAGGGAGCTGTAGCTCATAGGAAAAGAGTACTAAGCCAGGGTTTCCTTTCAGCAGGTTTAACTTTTAATATAAGAAGTCCTTCTGATTAGCATTTTAATTCATTTGCATCAGATCAAGCCATCACATCAAAATGAGTTAACATCGAGGATGTTCCTCCAATTAGCATACAGCAAAATCAATGCATCTTTTAATTACCTAGCCACACAATTACTTATTTTAACAAATACATTACATTCTTTACCATTAAGTCTAGTTCCTAATACTTCTCCCATTTTCCTCCCACTCTCCTAAGTGTGCTTTATTCCTGTCTGGTTCCCCCAGCCCTGCTTTGGGCTCCCCATAGCAGGCAGTGGCACAAGCACCGCAGCTGCACCTGCTGTTACACAGGCCACACTCTTTCACCACTACAGAAACCTACTAGGGTTATGCACCCCAAACTATGCCAACAGAACTTAGTGGTTAATTCTTTCTTTAGAATTGATCAGAAGTGAAGAATTTACTATTTTGCACTGATTTTGCAGATAAGGTTATTTTGATCGTTTCTCTCTGAAATGATGAAAGCCATCAACCAACTCTCACTCTGGAAAAAGCTCCCCTATTTCAGTGATCTGGACTGTTTTACCCTTTTGCTCTCTCTAATCTAGTTGTGCTAATACAGCTTTTATCCTTCTTTATTTGCCTGTCTTGTCTCCTTCATCCTACAAGACATCTTTTCCATCTTCAGGAACATTTTGATATTCTGTAATCATGAACAACATGGTTGCATTCAAATCCAGTGCCTGTTTTCCAAAAGCTGCTCTGGTCACACAACAGGCCTGATAATTTTGTAGGTCTTCACTTTATTGGTTTGAAACATGTAGGGTTCTTTATCCTCTCAAAGGATTCTGTGCTATTTTATTAGTCGTGTATAAAGACATATATGCATCATGATTTTAGACAACAAGGTGAAAACCATTCTCTAGTAATTTAACTAGAACTGTAAACAGATGTAATATCAACACCTGAAGCCCATCTGTTAAAAGGAAAGAAAAAGAATGCACAGAGTTTTGCCTATGTTAAACAAAATACTCTGCATATGGGACAGAGATATGAAGGAAGGGGAAGTTGGACAGACACATCCAGAGAGCCCCAACAGTTCAGCATCTACCAAACAACCACAGAGACCTGCCTGTTCTGTATCTTCACCTAAAAATCTACCTAAATATCCTCTGTACTGGATTTAATCAAAGAAAACCCAGATGCATGAAGAAATTATGTCTAAAAAACCCCAAAGTAAGCAATGTAATCAATTACAAAAATCGAACTCAGCTATGTTGTGTACACTCCCAGGTCCCCTTGAGCAGTAAAGATGGTAATTTTTAGTAGCTGCTTTTCTTCATCAGACATAGACTTACTCAGCTTATTCTCCTTATAAAAACAGCAACATGGACCATGCTATACTCACCCTGTCAAAATGCTGCTGCAAATTATGCTTCACTTGTACTCTTTCAGCTGTTTCCATTCCTGAAGTTGTGTTTAAGCACCTTGTGAGGGTTCCAATTTCTTCATCTGCATCCTCACCAAGAAATATTCGCTCGTCAAGGTTTCCCACTGACAACACATACTCCTCATAGGCCTTGTTGATGGCTTTGCTGCAGCACAAAGAGAAAGATGGAGGCAAAACCCCCTTTATTTAGACTATTTTCTTCAGCTGCTCACAGAATGAACACAGTTCTGGCTTGTGGGCAGTCTACTTCAAACTTCTGGCCCTGAGTTAGGCATTGGAGCACCTTTAAAATCTACAGTATCTTAAACATGACCATGGCAAGGACATTATTTTCCCTCCATATCTGACGCCTTTCCATTTATGTAGCTGCAGGAAGAAGATAATAAAATACTGAGAACTCATATTTGGCTGGAAACTCCTCAAAATTTACACAGCATCACATCATAAACTACACTATACCATTTTTATACCATTTAAAGAAAAGTAAGTCCTACCCATAAGCATCTCTAGGTTTATAAAGAAAAAACCACCATCAAACCCAATTTTTTCCCCTCATACTTCCCACTCATCCCATGTGCTCCCACACCTTTTTCATAATAATTCTTTGAGTTAGACACAAAAAAGAAAAAACAAACAAACAAGGAAACATAGAAACATAAGAATCAAAGCAGACATCAGGTAACACCATCCTGAAGCATCATTCCTCTTTCAAACAGGCCTCAGACCACAGCACCTCAAAGGGACTGAAAGGCAGTGCAGTGCAGGATCATCAGTAAACATAAGGCAGCTGGCTGGGATCAGTGCTAAGATACAGATAACAACTGCAGTTGTACCACAGAGAGATACTAATGCAAAGCAAACCACAAATACAGTGACTTACACACTATCTCCAAAGTTTCCAGGATCTAGAAATCCAGTCAGATTTTCATCTTTTCCTTTTAAAAGCTGTAAGACAGTTAAGAACAAAGGATGGGTATTTCATTTTTTGAAAAGGTTTAAAAAATAATGAGTAAGGAGACATTTTTCTACATTTCAAATTTATTGACCTACCTTTTTGTCAAAAAGTTTCCGAATATATGGCTTCCAAAAATGTTCCTTGATACCTTTTGCTTCTAAAACTAATCCATAATGTAATGAACACAGTTTTTCAATGATGCAGGGAGGGTCAGATGATACTTTATAATCCTTACTATGAAAGTCTTCAGGTAGGCCTACAATTAAGAATTCTGTATTATTTGATTTTGCAAATCCATATCCTGTTTTCTTATTAAATTCTATGCTGCAAAGTCTAGGTAGTGTGATATTAAAACAGTAAACTAATTAGTTCCCTTGAAAGAATTATTAATTATGTAACACTCACTCAACTGGATAATGTTATCAAAAGCAAATTTTGAGTTAGAGATTAAAAAAAAATCAGTGACTGAATGACGAAAATTAAACATATCAATTCTAACAGAAAAACAATCAAACACTTGTGAACTATAATATCTGAGATAATGGTCCCAGTTCACATCCAAAGCACTGCAAAGTAAAGGCCAATACTGTACAGAACTGCAAATGAAGTGTAAGTCTGGAAGGAATTACATCAGAAATTCAATGGAAACTTCTCACCATTTATTTGCTTTTGTGGTTATCAAGTCATCCTACATTTCTATTCTCTTCAGAAAGACAACAGCAGCAACCCAGAAATGAGAGAGAAGCAAATCTAACACTTGAGCACTGGATCTTTCCCAACTGCTGTGACAGTCTGACCATGTCCCAATGATGGCTGTGTCATTATGCACTCTTTCACTGACATTAAACCCTCACTGACTTGAATTTTTACTCTGGAACTTCCTTCAATGGTATTTCTATAGTAAATCAAATCCTTGACTTACTGCATTATTGACAAAATCCACTGGTCTGTTATTACCTACTGCATTAACAGAAATGGAACTGTGTAGCCAGATACAGAAAATATTAATTCCCATATGCTTTAAACCAACACAGTTCAATTTATTCTCTGCCACACAGATTCATACTCATTTCAGTAGCCTTAGAAGTTCTTGCAGGCTTCAGATAGATTAAGTTTTTTCCAACATACCCTTAAAATTAGGATTCAGAAGTTCTTTACGGTTAGGACACTGGAGAGCATTTCCATACACGAGATCCAAAGCACATAACAGGAGATGGTAGGAATTCACCAAGTCATCACTGATCATAGGAAAATTTCCTTCAAAATTAGAAAGACAAAAGACATAAAATTAGCATGGATTTAAATATATATTTTAACCAAGAAACTGCTGTGTATTACAATCAATAATGCAGCCTTGGGAACAGATCTGATGACTACAAATATCTGCATAGCAACACAGGCAGTAAAACAGACTCACACTTAATAAAATACAGTGATTGTGAAGGAACTCAAATACACTGGTCTGTTCTGAAATCAAACCTTACCAAAACGTTGATAAACATGCTACTGCAGGCTCCCTCATTCACAGTAATCTCATTAACCAGTGCATAAACAACTTGAAGCAGCACAAACTGCAGAATGCAAACTGCTACAAGGAAGAAAAATGTGTTTCCATAACTCCGGCAGCAGCAGCCCCTCTGCCTGGTGGTGTCACATCCTTCAACAGATTCTTGCTGCACCTGCCTGAAGCAAATCTTGCTCTAAAGGCCAGTAAGGGGGAAGAACAGGTTCTGACTGAGGCTCTCCTTTTCCCCAGTTTTGCATTGCTGTAAAGACTTGCAAGGAACTTTTAACTTTGGCAAGGCTAGATCCAGGTTTTCAGATGCCCTGGAAACAGCAAACACCTCCTCTTACCACTCCCAACTCTCCAGACTGAATCTGTATTTAAGTCAAAGTCAGATAACTTTTTTTAACAATCTCTTTTCTTACAAAAGTTTTGCTGGGGACATGCTCATTATAAACAGTAATAAATGTAAGTATTTCTCTTGTGCTTTAGAGAAGAGTTAAAATGTGCTATCTCTGATTTACAAAATATTTTCTATTTATCACCTTCCTGTCGAAAAGAGTCCTTAAAACCCCTCTGCTCTTTTATCACCTTTCTCAAGATTACATTCAGATTTATTACTCTTTACTGAACTCATTTATGTTTATGATATTGCTTTAGAGGAGTGGCCATTGCTAAAAATAGTTCTGTAAAATAAGCTATATTGTAAACTAATACCAAAACTCAAAATGTCATTAATCTGTATGCACAGCAAGTTTCTATTACTCTTTTAATACTCTTCCACTCCTTTTCCCTCCTTTTTTCTCAGGTAAACACCAAACCAGTTAACTGAGCCCACTCTGAAGCACAGGTTTAGATTCTTGAAAAATATCTATCATATACTCACTTAGAATACATCAAAATGGATATATAATTAGAAAATTTTTCTAAACTCTGCTGTTATTTTTCTACCAGTAAAATACCAGTTTGTTCAAATTTGTATTAGATTTTCTGATTCCACGTTTGTCAGAAGGAAAATAATTTCAATGCAGATTTAAACTATTTAAAATAATGAACCCTACATAAAACACTAATTAACTGTATTCATTCATTTCCAAATCATTAAATGGTTCACAACAGAGCAATGAAAATTCTAAATACTATTAGCAAAACTTTAATCAGTTAAATTCTCAAAGTAACTCTCATAACATAGGCTCAGTTTCACAACCATGGCAATCGTTCCTGTCAGCACAGTCAAAAATAAACCTAATTTCACAGGACCAGCAGTTCCATAGCAATGATTTGCCAATGACATTTCAAACAATGGCTCACTGCTCCCTTTCACAACCTTGTACCAAATAATAATAATAAACAGTTACCTCGGTGCAGCAGAGATTTTTTTTCTCATTGATTTTAAAGAAAGAAAGAAAGTTTAAAGACAAATTCTTACAAATAGTAGGCAAGAACTGCAGTACCACTAAACCAAGTGGCTCCTCTACTGTGCAGTGTGTGCTGCAGGTACAGACAAACCTGTACTTTCTGCATTTGTGAAGCTGAACCCAATGGTCTGCAGGATTGGACAAGCCTGAACCTGCCACTGATGTCTGGTTGCTGTGATAGGGATTTACTGCCACCCCTCAAAACACAGAGGACAAAACCCTGAATACTTAATGCCTTAAATGGTCAATATTTAGTTTCCATTTTTGTGCTGCCACACTTTAATAATCATTTACTAATTTTAGAGTTTACATTTAGTGTAAATTTTTCTTTTTTTTGTGAAATTGAATTGGATGGGTTACCAGTGTGGTATTCTCCACAAACTTCATTAGCATGTCTGAAACTGCTTGCTAATTAAGATGCAGTCAATTGATGATGTAGTTAATCAAACATATCAACCAACAATTTAGCAATAGGAAGACCCATAAAGTCTCTTTGCACCTTGTCAACTGGCCAATCTTCACGTAGAAGAAAGGAAAAGAAAAACCTGTGATTTTTCAGACTGACCTACTTACTCTCTCTGCTGTCTAACTGTGCTAAAGAAGTGAAGTCCCAAATGACTGGAAATAAAGTACAGTACTAACTCTCACCTTGGAAGTGTGGTAAAACACGTAGCTGGGGAACTTGGGACAGAATACATCCTTTAGGCTGTTGTGAGAAGGCCCCTTCTCCAAAAGCATTTCTGAATTCAGAAACGCCTCCACCTTTTCGGTGTTTTAAGGACTGATACAAAGTAAGGACTAACAACATCATGTTTGCTGTATTTAATCCCTTTCAGATCTCTTACCTTTTGCATGAACAAACAGCACCCAACAAAACTGGAAAACTTCAGTCACAGTACACGGTTGGCGTCTTTTGGAGGAAAATATAGCAAAGATACCCAATAAGTTCAATGAATCAAAACTGATAAAACATCATAAACCAGTCAATAATTCCAAAGGAAAATTAAGCTTTACTACAGCGTGGCCAAAACCTTATACCCTCCCACAAAACCCTGACTGAAGCAATAACGAAAGCTGCACACTGGTTTAGTGCAGACACAAGTGGAACCCTGCATGTAATGGTTCATTTTCACAGCATTCTTACTATGAACAGTAACAAAGAAACAAAGTTTCCACTATAAAATAAAATATCCACCAGATTTGCACCTAGGAAGAAAACCATGGGAGTTACTGGACAGTGAAACAGGTTGAGCTGTGCTATGAGCTATTAAAGCTTTGCAGATCATACAAGGATCATATTTTTCCAGCCTTTCTCCTCTTAGAAATATTAGGATTTCCCTTGACTACACACTGATTTGATTGTCTCCCCTTTCCTCCACTCCCCAAATCATAAAAACTTGGCAGCTTTGGGATTTCCTTCACCCTGTCAGATCTGAAATTGAAAAAGAGATTAAAAAATTACTGCAAGCAAGGACAGACAGACCAACTCTAACAGTATAAACAACTCCTGTGAAAATACAGCCAAAATACAACTAAAACAACCAAGCAACTTCATTACATTTTCCCTATAGTAATGCTCTAAAATCAGGCTGGGAACAACGGAAATGTACCTCTGTTTTCTTCCTCTCTGTTGGCGAGGTTGATCTTCTTGAGGATACCTGAAAATATCCTGAAAAATGGGCTCATACTTCTTAAAAATGACTGCAGAAACTGTAAAGTTTCTCTCTAATCTCTCAGTTCGTTCTCTGAACTGGGATGGTAGATTTGCCATGTCTTCCCACTTCTTCATCTTGTTAAAAAACTCGATCAAGCTGGAAATACCCAATGAGTTAGATGTGAAAAGCTGTTTTTCTTGCAGAAATAAACTACACATTTTAAGAAAAAGTGCAATTTTTACTTCCCAAACTACTGATAAAATGATGGTACTGCAAACACGACAAGCAACTCAGAGCCAGTCCTTCATCCGTGAACATGGATGAGCACAGACAGCTCACAAAATATTTTTAGATCCTCAGTCGATAACTGTGTTAACAAGGTACTCTCAGCAGCTCTGGTGTTTCCTCATAAAGACAAAGTCAGCTCCAACAGTCAGATTAAGCTAAAATCAGATTTCCTTCATTTTCCTAAATTATTTATTAACTTAAATAAAACGAACGCTGAGTCCTACGATGCTAAAAATATTCTACAAAGTATGAAAAAATCCTAAGTTTTAGCAAATTACACTTGGTAAATTTGACTTTCATTCATTTTTTGCTTCTTTATCTACACTTTCAGCGTTACTAGTATTTGATAGCCTAGATCACAGAACAAATTTACCTACATTCAATTCCCTGAATTTCTGATTTGGAAAACAAAAATTTATAGAGGAGCATTTTTGCAGTGTTTGAACCAACAGCAATGCTCCAACAGTAGAGGAAATGGGAGAAAAAGTCCATAATAACATTACCTTTTTTTTTTCTTTTTGGGCTTATCTACTGAATTTTTAGAAAATAGATTGCTAATAAATAAAGTCAATTGTTTCAGGAAGCTTCTCTTCATTGCTTTGTGGACATACACATTTGACACAGATTTGTTTATCAGATTCTGGCATCGCTTTAGTTTCATAAAGCAAGGACACGTGAAAAATGAAGTTTTCTTACACAAAAAAATTAGACAGATTGTGTGAATATTTTCACAGCCAATTAAAAATGGTTTCTGATGTGACAAGTTCACATTTAGCACACTCAAAAATTGACTGTTCTTCAGTGCCTGGCTTCTTTCTCCTTTGAGACAAGGAAGTCAACCTATTATTTTGAAAATCAATGTTTTTAGAGCATAGTACTAAGCAAATGGAACTGCCCTATCCCTGTGGCAATGAGCTCTGATACAAACATGCTAGAGATATAAATTCTACCTTTAAAGCAGGAAACAAGAAATACATTTAGCTTTTGCTCTCTAGTTCTAAATTTCACAAGCTGATAAGCAGTCTTTGAGATTTTGTAAGTGTCTAAAAATCACCAAAAAGAAAAGTTACCTTTGCTCTGAACAGCGCAAGATTCTGGTTAAAGACACATAATTTCCCTCAGCTGTCCCTCTGCTCACAGTTGGAATTGCTTTCCTGCAAGCCACATACAAGGCACAGGCCAGCCAATGCATGTCGTTTCCCTGTGAATCAAAACATCAGGCATTTAAAAGACTTCACTGAAAAGGAAAACACTTTTCAGCCAACCCAACTCCAGGGGAAAGAACCGTGTCCTAAACGGATGAAGTTCAACCAGTGACAAAGTTGATTTGCCGTTTCAAAGTTCTGTTGTGCTTTGTGTTTTTAACCACAAGAAAACAGGTGCTAAACAGATACTTAATACCAAACTGCATCCAAACTAAAATTACTAGTTACCATCATTAATTTCATCCTTGACCCAAAGCGTAGCAATGTATTTTTAGTGTTGTTCTTCTCCTGTAGCATTTTATACTTCCCTGATTTTTAATGTAAAAAAAACCGGCTGCATTTCCTTGCTGCCAGAACATTCCTCTGCCCTGAACACACAGTGGGAAAAGAAAAACATAAGTTTCCATTTTGCTCTGTACTGCACAGCAGAACAATTATTCAGTCTGGTACCTAAAGACAGAAATGAATTCTAACGAACACCTGAAATTTTATTCCCCCTCTTCGATTAAGTAAAAACCAAACTTGAACTCGATGCTGTGGTTTTTGGGCTATGTGGTATCGCGGGGCCGGGTGAGCGCACACCTCCGGGGGAAGGGGCAGTATCAGTATCCCCTCCGAGCATCCCGGCCCGGCAGCGATGGCCACGAACAGTGTGTGTGACAGAGGCGCTGTCAGGGCAGAGCAGGATCCTCCTCCCTCCGCAGGGCCGAGCATCTGCCCGGGTTTGGGGCTGCCCTGGGAGCGCTCCTGGTCCCGGCAGGGCAGCGCTGGGAGCTCGGACAGACGCGGTTCATCACCAGCGCCACCCCCGCTGCTCAACGCCCCCGATAAAGGCGCCTCCGAGCCCCGGGCGCGTCCCCGCGTGTTCCTGTTTGCGAGAGCGACGTGACACAACCCTTCACCCTTTGGCCCCCGGCCCGGGCTGTGCCGCGGCCAAGCCGGCCCCTAATAAATAACTAATAAATGTTATCGCACCTGCGCTGGGCACCTCCGTGGGCCCCGCGCTGGCCGAGGCCGCTGTGCCGGCGGCAGAAGGGCCGCAGCGACGGGGGCACGTCTATTTTTAACACCTTTCCCCCGCTATGGCTCGGAACTGCGATGTTTTTTCCCGGGCGATGCAAAGGAGAGGCCGCCGCGCCCTCGGGGCCGCCCCTTCCCTCCCGCCTCAACCTCCCGCCGGGACCTCCCCGGGCCGGCCGCGACCCCCCGCCCGCCGCCCCTCCGGCACCTCCAGGGTGTAGTTGCGCCTCATGCTCTGGTAGCTGAGCCAGGCCTCTGCGCGGGCGCGCTCGTCCATGTTGAGGCTCCTGCAGAGCTCCTCGTAGCGCTGTCGGGTGTCGCCGTCCTCGCCCGGCGAGGACGGGGCGGGGGCCGCGCCCCCCGCGGGACCCGGCTCGGGCCCGGCCGCGTCCTCGCCCGCCATGCCGCGCCCCGCCGCTGGGGGGCAGCGCCGCGCGCGCGCACCGCGCCTGCGCCAACGGCCCGCGCCTTCGCATCCAAACACCGCCGCGCGGGTCCCGCCCCCGCCGCGCGCCGCGCCCGCTAATTGGCCGGCGGCGGGGGAGGGGTGGGGCGAACCGCCGCCCCGCCCCGCCTGCGCGCAGGCGCACGGCACGCGCTCCTACCATGCACCGCGCGCGGGGTGGGGGGGGCCGGGAGACAGAGCGGGCTGAGGGGAGAGCGGAGGGCACACAGCGAGTCAGTGAGGGGGGTCACCCACACACCGCGTTAGTGCGGGCTGTCACCGCACACCGTGTTAGTGAGGAGTGTCACCGCACACGGACGGGGCGAGGTGTCACCGCCACACTGCGTCAGTGAGGGGTTTCACCGCACACACTGCTCAGTGCAGGCTGTACTGCACACCCGGGTCACCGACGCTGCACATGGGTCTGAGATCTCCCTGAGAGAAACAAACCCCGTGACCGGAGGACTGTGGTAAGAGACCATTAGATAAAACCCAAGACGATGAATCCAGGTTCTGTTCTGCATTCACACAACCAGTCTTCGGTTCTTCAGACACAGCTTCAGAGCATCACGGAGAAAAAGCCATGTCAAAACAAGGCCACAACATAACAAAGATTCGCTTTTTATTGAAGCACTTTTGTTTGAGTCAAAGCTTTTAAATGGCTACCCCAGTAACTGGGAGTGAATCAATTAATTTCAGTTTTCAAAGTATAAACAGCAACACCTTATGAAGATACAGCAGGAGCTGCCACTGGTAAAGTTCCCACCAAGCAGAGAGGTAGGAAAAACAAAGGTTTGTGATCAATAAAACAGGCTGCGCTTTATTAAAAGAGATTTATTGGCTTTGTCTGTTTTGATCTTGTCTTCATTTGGCTTGTTAATTACTTGAATAATTTCCACCACTGGACTCCATATTTTATCTACCAATATTGCAAGTTACAGCCACAAACACCCTCTCAGCCTGGATCCCTGACAGCTGCTTCTCTATCCTACAATAATGTACATTTTTTTACTGTTGAGGAGTTTCAGAAATTTTGCTTATGAATGTAATATTGCTACCTGATTTGAGAAGCTGCACACAGATCAGAAACAGTGTGAAGCAGAGGAGCTGACAGGGTAGTTCCCAAATCAGAACACAAAAGATCCTTTCAGAACACAAAAGACTTTGAGAACATGCTACCAGCAAACACTAGTGAAAGAGAGATGATACACCATGGCTGACATTAGGATCCCAAGAATTTCCCAAACCAGCCTCCCTTATATTCATGAGGCTTTACCTGGAACACTAAGAAGAACTGTGCAGTGTTGGTCTCATTCACAACTGAAGCAGACAGGAGGCAGGGAAAACAAATCCTCATTTTGCAGTGTAACTTCATGCGGGATCTTGTGCATGGCATTTTTCTTCCCTCCTTGTGTGAGAGAGCCTGAAAGGAGGCAGCATTAAAGAAAAAAAAAAAACATAAAAAAACCCTGGAAAGCTTTTATCTTTATTTCCCTTTCCTCTAAATATAACAAAGAAATTATACTGCCTGTTTGTGTAACGTTAGGGACATTTAGATAAGCCAGCAGTTGTTTTGTAAACTCCCACAGCTACACTGGTAGAATTAGTCTCCTCTGCAGACACCAACATGAGCCCGATATCCCAACAACGTACAGATGTAAAATTTTAAATGTTGGACAACTACAGCAGTGTAAATTCCCCATTGCACTGAGACAGCCTGCTCACATAGAAGATAATTACAGGTGTACTAGATCAGAAAACGTTTATACAACTAAATGATAGTAACTTGCACACCACAAATAATTTCATGTAACACTACGCTGCAGGTCCCTTTATATTAACCCTGTACACCAGACACACCTCATCTCACTACAGCTTAAATGCAGGCAGTAAGAACTAAACCTTCATTCTGATGGCTTATCAGCACTGTGATACAGAGCAATCAATGAAAAAAATATTACTAAAAATATGGAGGAAATAATTTTTTCAGAGACAAAATATAACAAATAGGACAGAAATTTGGGTGGCACACCTTGTTAAACTGTCTCATCTAATCACCATATCCAGATACCATTTCAAAAAAATTCAAAGGAGTGAAAGAAATTAACCACCAATATAGTTCCTGGATCATCTGTTCCTTGGAAACAGTTTCACTGAAAAATAGATCCTACTTGTATTTCAATTTATAGACTCTAAAAATAAATTTAAAAAGTACTACTAGGGATTCTGCAGGACTTCCAGGGAAAAAAAGAAACAGGGGAGAACTTGAGAACAGGGTTCACGTGCATGTGCGTTTTTATCACCTGTGTGCAGATCTGTGGAAGCAGAAGCTCAGAAAGGATGATCACGATATGAAGACAAATTCAGACTGAAATAAATAAGGAGGATATCATTGAATCATTCAAAAGCAAAGGCAGGTTGAAACAAGGTGGCACCGGACAATCAGGAGACAACTCAGGTTCAGAACAGTCTGTGGCCCTGTGTGAAATATATGAAAAACAGCAATTATAAGCACTGTGTACATAATGAAAAGATTTAATAAACATGTGGGAAGTAATGTAAAGTTTTAGAAAGAAAGGTTCAGAAGGTACTTCACTGCTCAGGTGCTTACCCTGCAACATTAGATGCATCATTATTCAAAATTCAGGCAACTTTTGGACCAGAACCTAGACCGTATATTCCTTCTGAACCATGAGTACTGAAATGCTGGGAACAACAGCTTGTTTTCTTTGTAAGACAAGAGAATGAGAGGAAATTGATTCCCTGTAAAATTCTACAAGAGTAGAACATGGTCCTGAGCAAGGGGTGGTGCATGTTACATCCTTGGCTTGTTTGTGATTTTTTTTTAAAGACCTTAAGAATAATTTCAGTTTTAAAGCTTAGCACTGAAACTTAACTTGCTGCGGGAAGATGCATGTTTAATCCTTACACAGCATTACTTTCACATATTGAGGCCGACATCACGGGTAGTCAAAGAATATGTTTAATAAAAAATAATTAAACTTCCATTTGCTCTATAGAACATCATAGAAAGTAATTCAATAAATTACAAATGACTTTTTAAGACGCTCGTTCAACTACAGAAAGCAAATTCAGACTACACAGAACACAACTGGCAAATATTGCAAATGTCCAAAAAAAACCTGGACTAAGACTTGGATCATGAAGCCTGAAACAAGGGATAGAAATACAAGGCAATAACAGCTAAGGTTTTTTTTTAGTAACTACCAACACACACTTTATCATCACCTTGGATATCCTTTTAATTTTAACTTCAGTATTAGTGTAATTCTACTGAGGTTTCCTTATAACCCTTAACTTTATACAACCATATTTGCATATAGTTTAGCTGATAGTGGGACATTTTTTCCCCTTCTGGTTCAAACTGATGAAAAATAACCCAAATATATTATGTTCAAGTCTACACCAGCCTTCATTACTTGAAACTGTAATTGCCTTATTACATAGAAAGAATCACTAGAATGGTAACCAAACTCACTTGACCATAATAGGAAAATACTTTATTTCATAAATCTGATATAAATTAGGTTTTAGCCACAAGATTTAGGACTTGTTTTGTGGGGGAAGGGTGGGAAATGATGGCATTGTTGACGTACTCCATCAGCAAATGAAGTTAATAACTGCTTGTAAAACTTTGGCTATTTCATAGATGCATCCTAGTTAAATAAAAGTGCTATATTACAAAGGGCAAAATATTAAATATGAAATACTTTTTTTTTTTTTTTAATGCTGAAGAATTGCTACCCCCTTCTCTTGGCAGTTTTTGATTTTCACTATTGCTAAGACACTGCATGAAGGGCCAAAAATCAGAATACTATCTGGGAAAATACGTAACCAGCACAATCCAAATGGTACTTGTGTAATTACATCTAATACTGCTTCTAATCATGGGGCTAGTTATTTTGCACATAGAAACTTATATTTCATTGGTAAAGTTCTTGATAAAAAACAACACAGTTGTTTTACTGTACAAGCAAGCAACAGAACTATATCAAAATATACAGTTTTTGTTTTTTTACTTTTTAAATTTATCCCTTTGTAAAGCTTTTTCCATGACTTTCACTAGTACCTGTATCTATTTTCTCTTAACACTTGCCTATTCTTGGACCACAAATGATGTAACCAAGGTCAACTGAAGTCTCAGTCAGTTCAGAAGTTCTGTAAATGTGAATCTGGGCCTCGACCGTGTCAGAGTAATAGCAGCTTAAGAAGAAGGAGGAATCATATCACACATCAAATCTTAGACAGATTTTATATAGTAAAGGGTTCTAAGGATTTGGACTTAAACAGATGCCTTACGCCCTGTTACTGTGGTTTCTAGGAATAATTTGTCTTCCTTACTATTCAAAGTGCTTTTTCTTTAGTGGGTAACTCAGCATAATATAGGAAGTGAGATCCAAATAATGATTTTGGATAATATTTAATATTTAGTCAGATTTAAATCTGCAGAGAAGTTTAAACTCAAAAGGAGTTCAAAACTATCTGTACTTTATTTACCATTATTAACTGGGAACTCCAGGAGGTTTTATGACATAAAACACAAATAGAAATCTACACAAACAAAGCAAACAAACAATTTTTACATGAATTATGCAGTGTTGAAAGGTCTTTTCAGTGGCACTTTACGACAGTTTGCCTCTTCTGAGTCTTGGGGAAACTACTCCTCATTTCGGGACTTTTAATTCTGCAGAGGGAGCCCAAAACTTTGCAAGGTGTAAACTAAATAGATCTACATGGTGCCAAGTAGCATGAGATAAGACAGTTTTTGTTTTAATTGCCCCTTACTGCTGTCCAAGAGAACAGTTTTAGTAAGGGGGAAAGAAAACCTCAACAGTCATATCTCAGATAACTCAGATTTTAACATGCTATACAGGATGTCTTTAGAAAACAAAACAAAACCTGAAAACAAGTAATAGAAACCAATGTAAACTTCCTAAACTAACTCAGCTGAGGTAACAGGTAGCCAGTTTAATTGGCTGATTGGGAAAAATTTATCTTCTTTTAAACACACTTGTACCTGAATTGGAAACAGCAGTGCATCACAACACTAGAGCATTTTCATGTAATTAAAGCAATGGATGGTGATGTAGATTCTACAGCTTTCATGACATTCATTAGCTGCCCAAATTATTGCTGAGTTTTGATCTGTAAATTATAAGTGTCAAGGAGGCTGTAAAACTATATTCAAATTAAATCAATAATATGCATAAAGTATTCTGTGTTCACTGCAAATATATTAAATATACAGCTCTTACTTGAGCATTATTTTCATAAAATTAACCCCCCAACAAAATTATAATGCCTTTTGTTGTAATTTTACACCATTGTGTATTTGATAGTACATACAAGTTCAGAAACTTATGAACTTCAAGAAATATTACATGCAAAACGTCTCTGAAAGCAGTTTGCACTTCTAAACAAATACTGAAATGTTCGGTCAGTAAATCATTGATGCACTCAACACTGGGTTATTTACAATGAAATAATTAAAGAATAAATTCAAAATCAGTTTATAATTTAAGTGCAGAGTCTGGGGTCAGTCTTCATCACTAGAATCCGAATCCTCAGATGAAGACGATGTACTATCAGATCCAGATGAAGCATCTGCTTTCTCTGAACCCTCATCTGTGCTGTTTTCGTTGTGAGAGCTTGGCTCTGTTCCCCCTTTGTCTTCCTGATCTCTAACCCTAGAATTTTCCTCCTTTTCTTCTGTGGGCTTGGCTGAGCCTGTGTCATTGCTTTCACTGTTCTGTACATCAAAAATATTAGACTGAGACAAAGCTGGGATATGAAGATTAAGGCCTGGAGTGAGAAGCATCCCTGGGTAAAGTATGTTGGACAAAAGTAAAGGGTTAAGAGAGAGAGGATTGGCAGCTGCAGCAGCAGAGGATGTTGAAGGAGAACTTGAAACAGAGTTTTCACCACCAGTATCCGTATTTTGATCCTCTGTCCTTTCTTTCTTTATATCCACCTCCTTTGAATCGTTTCCCTTTTTCTCCTCCGAAATGGATTCTGTAGACTTTGTCAGAAGTCCTCCCATGCCCAGCAGGTTTGGTAATCCAGCCATCCCTGACAGGAGCATGGGGAACATGGCAGCCATGTTCTTGGCTTCTCCTCCAGCAGCTAGGCCAGCTGGCATTCCCATCAATCCCGCTGTCACTTGCAGCGACTGCAGGTTCTGCAGGTTCTGCTGTAAGGCCTGGAGCCCGGGCAGATCCACGCCCGGGATCAATCCGTTGGCCAGCAGCGGGTTCACGGACACGCTGGTGGCCGAGGCCGCGGCGGCAGCTGCGGTTGCCTTGGCAATCTCGCTCTTGGGGCGCCTCCCTCTCCGGCTCACCTCCTCCCGCACCACCGGCCCCGTGAGGATGCGGTCAAACATACCCTCCGGGAGAAACCCCTGCAGGAGACAGTGGGTACTTTTAGTATTTTGAGAGCTTAAAGATGGCAAAGTAAAAGCAAATGAAACACTCAAGTGTACAGTGACTGTCAAAGACGATTCTGGCACATCAGCACAGCAGCTTCTCTCCAGACAACTCACTGGAATGCGTGATGACTTTGTGCTACCACATCTCAGATGTCTGAAGGACCATTTCCACAGTGAGGTCCACACAGGGATCTTCTCACACTCTGCTTATCCTTACGCCCTCATCCTTAGTGGTTTGCTGGGAGATCAAGCCAAATATAGCTCATTATAGGAGTAAGCTCAATCTAAGATTCAAACTAGCACTGCTTTGAAATATTATCACATTGCAATCACTTGACAGTTTAATCAGCTACTCAATTTAAAGTTAAATATGTGTGGTTGCACACACATCAACAATCTCTGAGCCCTTTTTATTACTGCTAGTGTCTGTTTAGTGTCCTCATATTTCATTGCATCCATAAACTTAAGAATAAAGAGCAAAGACTCAAGTTGAATTTAAATTAATTTTCAAGCACTTCTATTTAGGATTTGTACGGTATTATTACACGTCTATAGGTCCTTGTACCTAACATTGCAATGGACACTAATATTCCCTACAAAATGCATTGTCCTGAAAATTTAAAAAGGCAATCATTAAGATCAAGTATTACTCAGCTCCATACTACAATCACCTTTGTCCCCAAAAGCAAATATCTCTAATATATTTTAGCCTACTGCAACTAGAGGAATTCAGCACTCAAGTTCTGTTCTGTGGATAACTACTAAACTGCCAAAGTAATTCTGCTATTAGTTACACCTCTATTCACTGCAGTCTAATCCTGTTCCTAGTTATCTGTTTTTCTACCAGAGTGTTGCAGCAGGGTACTGGAGAGACTGGCATTTAGAGCTTCACAGAAAGGTTGCAAGTTCTGTTGACAGTGAATTAGAAAAAACTTTAACTTGGTCATGTCTTTGCCAGAGGCTGAAGGCGTAGCATAAATAAACTGACAAGTTAGACTAAGTGAGGAAGTAAACTTCTAAAGAATATTGACAAAATCATCACTTCTGTTAGACACATGAAACGGAAGAGTAACCAGGTTACACAGAAACCATTTTTTACTATACAACACAACTTGGTTCAGAACAAGTTCAAAATATGTCCTTATCTTCAAGGCAAGATTGAGGGTAGTAATTTCTCAAAGGTGCACACTAAAAGTAAATTAATTAAAAAGTAAAATAAATATTTAAAATTAATATTGAAAATAATGTAATTTTTCTTCATAACTGTAACTTTAAGGAAGTATTCTTATTCCTAAATAATACCTCAGCTAATATCTTTCCTAAAAAACATTAAGGCTGTATTAAAGATATGAAAGTCACAGCATTTTAGCACCTTCAACAAAATCTCTAATTTGGGGTTGCCAGCCACTGTTCCTCCCCTACCTCCTACTCACAGCAAACCATTTACTGAACTAGGCCAGCAGGAAAAAAGCTGACATTGACTCACGTTCCATATTTAATGTAACACCAGAAACAAAAAGCACACCTTTGGACATGCCTTTTTTCCTGCTTGCCTTGTTTGCTTTTCAGATACATTTCACGACATGGTTATCTTATTCTGTAAATACTCACAGACTGTTTCACGACTTCTCCCCATTCAGGAGCCACTCCATACTCTGGATTTTCTTTCAAGAACCTGCACAAATCCTTCAGAGGGGGAGCAAATGCACCCCCCACCTGAGAAGCAGAAGATAAAAATCAGGAAATACTTCATATTTGCTAAGAAAAGAGGCAACATTCATACCTTACACTGTTTCATTTTTGCCTTTTAAATAAAACATCTGTCCAAATCTGTTCAGTAGACACTAGTAATGTTCTGCCTGCCTTTCCTGAATATTGCCTTTTAGCCTTCCCCATTGCCCATTCAAATGCATTATGCTGTTCCCAAACTTTGATCACCTCTCCAAAAACTTCAATTCAACACCTGCTCTCACATCTTCCACTGTTGGGTTTTTACACAAGAATTCTCCTTTTTGTTCTCCTGTTACACTGTTTCACCTAGAAATGTGACTGACAGCCAATACACACATATAAAGGTCAAATGCCAGAGATAACTGAAAAAAGCAAAAGCAAAATTTCTGCAAATCCAGTGGACAAGTTTGCACACAGGATGTGCTACCAATATAATTTTAATTGTGTCAAAAATAGTAATGAGAAGATTACACAAAATTTGAACTTCTGACAATGTTGTGCCACTTTGAACAGAACAGCACACATTTTAGTGGCCCTGCCTCTGTCTGACTCAATGGCATAAATGTTGCATCATACTGAGTGCTCAATCTATTTGAACAGAAACCTTGGGCTAAGTTTCTATCCATGCCTTATATATTTCCACACTCGAAAAACATTTACTGGAAGATTACAATTGACTTTCTTGCTCTATGCCAAAACTTTAAAACAAACACCTTTCATTTGTACACTTGTACGGTTTTAGCAAGTGTAATACATAAGAGTTCTTCATTTGGGTAACTTTTCATTTGGGGAATATCAAAATGGGAACAGTGCCACGAATACCTTTCTTGCATTTCTTCTATTTATGAGCTGAACACGTTCTTCCCCAGTCAAACTATTAACATCCAGTTTATTAGGGTTTCGACAACGGTGTCTTTTTTGTTTGGGCCTCCCATCGTGCAGCTGCATCCTCTGTTACAAAGGAATTTAAAAGCCAATTACCTTTCTGATATAACTGTTTTAAAAATGGTAAGATATCTGTACGTTCGAGTCAGGCATTTATTCCAAGTCATCTTTGATTTCAAAAATATTTTAATAACAATAGTAGTTTACTAATCACAATCATTTAATAAGCAGCTCAGTGAACAGCATCTTCTCTCTGATGCCTCATTGCTTTGTTTTATTCATTTTTCAGTTTTTAACAGTGCTTTAGCTGTCTGGAACATTGCTGCTGTTCTGTATTATAACATCTTTATGGAGAAGCAAAGTTGTCATTCCAGATGTCATACACATGATTTTCCTACATCCTGCTCAACATTAGCAAATCTCAAATTCAGAGGTAACAAAATGAGATGATGATACCCACACAAACATCACTACCAGAGCAATGTAATGTAGGTATGAGATACATTCCACAGTAAAGTCTTTAATCCTCTTGCACATCACTAAATATGCTGTTATACACTTTCAGCTCCCATCATCAGTATCATGGTAATATGAGTTTTCTTATCCCAGACAGTTTTTTAAATCTCAGGTGAAATTAGACAAAGATTGAATGTCTTGGTTTAGTATTGCTTTTCTTAGCAATTACATTTGTGAGGAAAAAGAAAGGCTTGCAAAAAGAATTGGAGAAGAAACAGACATTTTTCTTTTCCTAAACAAAACAGAAGAACAAAGAAATAAGGCCTTGTAACACAGAATACAAATCCAAATACAACTTGAGAAATTCTACAATTTAGCTAAAGCAGAGCTGGAAGGAATACTCACAGGAATACAAGCTCCTGAATCTTCAACATATCCAGGATGTTCTTTAAGCCACCTTTCTAAATCTTTTCTTTTGGGGGCATCATCACCTGCAAGCCTTGTTCCATCTTTCAGGTTAATAACAGGAACTGGACTCTCTGCATCAAGCATTCCTTGGGGCTGCGTGTAAGTGAGTGCTGGGTTTATTCCTGCAGCAACCTGACAGGAGTTAATACCTGGATTAACCTGGAGAAATTAAAAACATTTGACTAAATTCTTCACAGAAAACAAGCCATCACAATTATTTCATGTATGATTCAATGAAGGGCACAGCCCTGCAGATCATTATGTACAGACTCAAGGACCTGGGCAGACTGCTCATGCCACAGATATCCTTCAGGTCACTGTGCAACCAGGTCCCGTAACAGATAATACAGGAAAGGATGTCAGAAGTTTTGGTAGATCAAAAACCCAAATTTTTAATAACACGTTGTTAATTAAAGTCCATCAAAACTAAATTAAATTTACATTTTACAAATAGTCATCAATATTGTGTGTGTATATATATATATGTAAATTTAATAAAACTCCATCAATTCTCATCTGTGTTGTCATAAACAATCAGTGAACAATTTCAGAATAAAACCCCAAACCTAAAAGTTTTGAGTAATAAAGTTTTTGTTGAATGTCAACAGCTGGTTATGCTCATTTAAGGCACAGTAATTTGCGTCTCATTTTTTCGGACACAAAATCAAGTTTACTTACATGATTAGGCTGTTTATTTCTATTCATAAAGAGGACATCAACTCCCTCCACATTCTTCCTTCTTCCTCGTCTCTTTTTGACTACAGGTTGACTGTCTACTATGACTCCATTGGCACTGGCTGTTAAATGACTGGAAGTACCTAATAAATGATGCCATACAAACAGCGTCAGATACTTGTTTATAAAACCAAACATGGCTGAACAGAAAAAGGAAATAAAATTACTTGAAACAGTGCAAGTGCATACGATTTCTACATCTAATAGCTAAGACAAATTGCCTTTTGTTTTATGACTGTTCAAAACACTATGAATATCAGGCTGTGAAAAGCCATTCTACTGTGAAAATTTCATTACTGCCTCCCCTACCCCCTCCAAATGAATCTGTATAGAGGCGAGAGCTGTTGAAAACTGCTGACATCACACACACACACACAGACATCCCTAAATAAATGTTTAGCAAGATCTTAATGGTATGCTGCAAAAAACCCAAGAAAGTAAAAAATGCAAGTGAAGGGTAGTAATTTTTTTAAAGGAAATGTTTTTATCCACATCTGTATGCAATCCCAAAAAATTAATTACTTAATCAGAAGCTGGTCTAAATCAAGCACACAATTCTAATCATGTCAAGTATTTTAATCCAAATGTTAACTGCTGACTTTAGGCTCATTTTTATCTGTCAGTGTATACCTACTGTTATTTTCTTTATGAAAATAAGCTCTAAGTTTTCGGCTGTAAGTCAAAAATTGATTCCAGACTATTGTCCTCTACTGTTTCTTTACATGAGACACAGGAAAGATTCTGAAGAGTGCAAACTGGCACAGGCATAAATCTGGAATTCCTTATCTTTACCTACAAAGTAGCCATATTAAGTTCTGAGCTAAACAGATTACTGTCAGGATACACTGATGCACTTAATAATTATTAAAATCTTCTTTGGGGGGTGTTTGTAATGTATAATGGCATCATTCTAATAAATGAGTATTTCAGATAACTGACACTGTGAGAGAATACTCCTCTGCTCCAAACTGGAGTCTCCACACCAGACAGAATTTCTCCAGACTGCAGTTTAGAACAGTAACATTGCAAACATCTCTCTCCATTGCCTATACGTGAAGATAACAGAAGAACACAGAAAATGAGATTTAATACTAACCCTTAAGCCCCCTGATATTTTCTGTACCTGATTTGGGAAGTGATTTTGGGAAGTTGACAAGGCTGGTTTCTGAAGCGTTCTGGAGTTCACGCAGCCGAGCCAGATATTGCTGCTGACCCAAAGCACCTTCATCGCTTTCAAATGGCCTTTTCTGGGACAGTCCCTGCTTCTGAAAAGTCAATTTCAAACCACCTTCCTGTTAAATAAATGCCAGGGTTAGAAGAGCCTCTTCCAAAGCAGAAATGACTACTTCATTATCAGGATTCTCACACAGAAACTGTTACTCCAGTAGAGTTGAGGAAGAATGAAAACACTGTATTAGACCTTAAAATAAGTCTTGCTTCTCCATGTAAAACAAAGATTTGAACAGAAATTTCATCTCAGCTGAAAAATCCAGACACTGATCAGCTGTCTACCTCCTGAATCCAGTCCTAAAAAAATGCCAAACCCAATTACAAGAGGAAACATTCACACATTTTTATGTGCTACGAACATGTCTCAAATTGCAGATAAGAAAAGGGTTTGAAGCTTCTAGCCTGCATTTAAACGAGGAAATTTTCCTATAATCCTCTAAAAGGCCATGAAATAATAAAATGCTTGCTGGAGAGGATATGCTGAAATGTTTAAAAAAAAGCTGAACAACAGAAATACCTTTTTATACTAACCAGATTTCTTAGAAACAGCATGAGGCTGTCTGAGGAAGCACCAGAATGGCAAAAATTCAATTCAGACAGAAAAATAATGATTTCTTCCAGTGGCTTATGCAAATAAAAAAAAGGCAAAAAAAAAAAACCAAAACACGACAAAAAAATCCCTCCCCCAAAAACCAAACCCAAAACCCAAACACTCAATGCCCAGAAGCAGCAGACCCAAATACCCACAAACAAGTGTGTGAAGGAAGTGAGAGTGAGAGCAGGCAGCCACTTGCAGGTAAAGCATGCCGCACACCGCAATCGCAACCAGGTCCTAGGGCAATAAAAATAAACATACGTCATTGATTTTCACTGTAAACTCCTTTTCTCGTACATGCTTCTTCACCTTTGACATCTGTGGTGACTGATCATATTCTTCTTTAACACCTGCAAGAGGGGGTGTGGGAGCACTGGGCTCACTGTAATCTGCAGCTGCACCGGAACTATCCAGTAGTTTGGTTGTGTAGAAAGATGCCACCGTGTTGCTGTCATAGCTCCTTCTGGCTGAGGGCCATTTACCTTTCAGCACTGTTTGACAAATGCTGTCGAGCCGATTAATCATAACTCGATCCTAAAAACCAGAGAAAATAGTTTTGTAAGAGCAATGCCTACCAACAGGGTGCACGTTATATTTATGTGTTATCTTTTAATTCTAAAAAGAAGAGAAATGACATCACTTTTATCACTGGACTCGGACTTATTAAGAGTTTGAAGTTCCTGGATTTGCACTGATTGACTGTAAGTTTCTGAAAGCCACCTCTGTACTTAATTTCACTACCTACCTGTAAATAAATATGCAATCTCTCTTATCTGTACAAGGTCTGGGGCCTGCAAATGCTTGAAGTACATTATCTTACTGATTCTTAAAGGGAAGTTATGGTAACCAATGAAGCAGTATTTGTAGGTCTGGCTTTGACTCATTGGTAGCAGGATCTGAACCCATGAACAGCACCACAATGTACAGAAAACAGCATTTATAGAACTAAACCTACAGACTTTTATTCATGTCTCCTTTTAGCTTTTGAAACCACATTATTCCTCATGCCCATTCTGTAGACACCAAAGACTTCACACATCTCCAGAATACACAGATCTCAAGTTCCAGTAAACTCAGCTAAGTATACAAAGACTCCAGAAAGTACTGGGTTTTCTGATAATTTCACAATTCACAGTCAAATAAACCACGTGAATGCTAAAATTACAAGTTCTGTAAGGAAACACTTTTGCCAAGTTCGAGACCCTTCTCTATATTTGAAAAAAGGCAATTTTTTACACTTTGAATGTAATTTTTCACAATGTGCCAAGCACCTGTGACATGAAAGTTATGCTCCTCTTCTCAAAATGAATATTCAAAAATTATGACAAGTAGTATTTAGATTTAAATGCATGTTCCAGAAGCAAACATAACAGCAACTGAAAGTTCCTAAAATTCAAATCCTACATCTATTTATCCTGCTTCACAGTTTTAACATATTTAACTGAATACTAATGTCACAGCCCAACTTCTACTACTACTCTGGTTTTCAAAGTTGCATTATAAACTTGCCTTTGGCCAGTAGGATGCAGCCAACATGTATCCACCTTGTAGGAGATAATTGGAATTTGGTGTCCCATTGTTCATCTGGAAACTGTCTTGTGTCTCATCCTGTGTGGTACTGAGAGAGGCCACACTCTCTTCATCATATGCTTTTATATGTGGAGTTCCTTCTGCTAAAGAAAACCACCAAAATCATTTCATGTTGTAAAGAAGTTAAACGCTCACTGTAAGAGGTTCAGGTGAACAAAACACACAGAACAATGTTCAGAGAAAGTCCAAACACAAAGTTAAACTGAAGAATCAATCGGTTTTTCAGGATGATGGCTGATCCTTCTCTAGGCATGTAAATCCCACACATATTCCTGGTAATATTTCAAATGCTTGACAGGTCAAACATTTAGCTATTTGAAAATGGACATGCTTCAGAGTAATCTAATAGACAGTCCTCACGTAACATATTTCTTTCATAAGCCAACACTCACTAACATACAGAATTAAATTGAAATCAAAGGTGTCTACAACCAGAACATGGCAAATCTACTGGGATAGCACTTTTAAAGAACAGCCCATTTCATTTACTGGATGCTTGAACGTGTGTGCCCACACATTTTAATTGTTCAATTCTTAATCACTAAGGATTTTTTAAAGTATCTTTCCAGTGTAGTGTGTCCTCTGACTTTCTTATATCTTAATCTTTTATGATTATTATTTTACTTCGGCCTCCATCAGACAGCAATGTGAGTTTCACTATCACATGGGGAAACAGTATGAAATAAAAAAAAAGTGTGGCCTGAAAAGGTAAATATCACATCAGCACAAGGAGTAAGAGGGAGGGACAGCTCTACAGAAGTCAAACTCGTCCTTAACAATAGTTTTGTATTCTGATAGTCATCTGATAGAATTCAGCACTTTCTTAAAAGATGCTTCAAATGTGAAAAATACGCCAATGGCCTATAATCATTAACAAATTAAATAAAAGCTGGGCTTAAAATTAAAATGCAGATGAAGTTAAGAGAATTTTCCAGCATTTACTAATCTCTTCAACACCAACTTGCAGCAAAATAGCCACAAAAATAAAGGCCAACTGATTTATAAGATTCTGCAGTCTGAGGATGGCACTATTACTTGACTAAACAGACGGAGCTGGCACAAAACAAGCCTAATATTTGGACGTGAAGCACATGGTATAGTATCCATTATCTCATCTAAATATTTGTGTTATATAGGCATTCCTTTGCTTTCACTGTTTTCATGTTTGCACACAACTGCTTCCTCTGAAAATGTCCTTCCACTGCTACAGGCAGCAGCATCTTAATCGTTTTGTTTAAGTGCATTTTACTTGCCCAGTAATCATTTCCCCAGTAAATTAATTCAATGGTTTCCATTTGTCATTTCCACGGACAAGAAGATGCATCTGATTAACACAATGCCTTTTTCCCTGAGGTATTGGAAGAAAAAATAGGTTCTCTATGCTGTAATCCCACTGCCTACCTTCATCTTCTTCCCTTCTCTATTACCATTTACATCACATGTTAAAGAAATCTTTCCATATTCTGAGTTTCACTGGGGCAAGAGTAGAGGATACTTCATAGCAGAAAAGAATGTATTAAATAATGATTGGTTGGTTTATTAAAAACTTTAAATTACTTCATTTATCAGAGTTTTTTGCTTCTACTTGGAAGCTTTTGAGAGTGTCTCTGTGTTACACAGTCCTATGTGCTGCCATCACCTCAGTCTTTTCAAAGGAGGTACCTATTTTTAGGTCTTTTTTAGGTGAAGTTTAGGAGAAGACTTTCAGAGCAAGTACACTGCTTAGGCACCTCCAGTTCATAATAAATAAAAAGCAGCTGACATGACTCTAGAGCTTGGACAGAAGGAAACTTGCAGGTCTCATGGAAGCACAATGAGGAAGCTACAAGGACAGGTGAGCAAGAGTGGAAAAAACAAACAGGGAAACCAAAAGAATCTCTCTTTTTATGAAGAAAAAGAAACAGTAGTAGGGAATACACACATGCAATTTATTTCCAGAAAACACTGGCCATTTGACTCTCCTCCCACACGTGAACCACAGGCACAGCAACCTTGCTTAGGGAATCAGTCAACACATCCCAAGTACCTCACCCAAGGCACTGATATGAAGCAAAGAAAATGCAGTATTCCTGAAACTCTTCCAACTCACTTGGAGGAATCAAGAAAATGTGTCAATATTCAAGTTTACTTTTGTGGGATTTAATATCCTTTTTTAGACATTTCTCCATTAAGAATAAACTTGTTCAGTTTAAGAGTTATACTGCAGAAGTAAGACTACACACATACCACGTTTTTGTGCCTCCTCTTCATCACTATCACTCTCTTCAGACGATGATGATGATGATGACGATGATGACGAGGACGATGAGGAGGAGGATGAAGATGCTGAAGAACAAGATGACGATGACGAAGAGCTAGAGCCAGATCGAGAGTGTGAACAAGATGAGGAAGATGAAGAGGATGAAGATGATGACCTGGAAGAACATGATGATCTATCTGAGTCAGAGTCTGAGTCAGAGCTAGAGTCAGATCCCCTTTTGCTGACTCTCTGTTTTTTGGAAGCTGGATTGGGAGTGAGAGGCTCTGTCCTTGCAGCCACCATGCGCCTGTCTGTCTCAGCCTTCACGCTAGGTCTGTGGTCTGAGACTTGTATTGGTGTGCCATTTTTGGGACTCAAAGGCTCAGATTTCATTATTGTCTGTGTCTCCTCTGTAGACATAGATTCCTCTTCAGAAGACTGAGGGTCCTCTTTCAGATTTTCATTTTTAGCTTTTGTGTCCTCAAAAGCATTCACTTTAGCATCTGACAATCTTGACTGAGGTGTAAGAGGAGAAGCAGATAATGCCATCTGGTACTGATGCAAGAGTGGAGTAGAAGTCCTTGAGAGTGCCACTTTGTTTTGATTATAGTTCCTCTGGGCAGACATAAATGAGAGTTCAGGATCACGAAGAATATGATAATCTGTCCTGCTAACTCCATGTTTAGCAGCTCCAATAAGTAAATCCCTGTCATGAGTCCCACATTCCCACCAGACAGGTAAGTCTGGGTTTGGCTGGCATAGTTTTAGTCGTTCAAACAGCTGTGGGTGTCTAAGAGCCTGTTCTCTCACTTTCCTCAGGAGCTCAATGCGATACAAGGTCCGAGAAGCACGTTCCTCTGTAATCGGCTGGATAAAAATGTTCGGGTCTACGAGTTCTGCATTGAAACAAAACAAAGATGAGAAACTGTCAAAACCCCACTGCAAATTAGTACTACAAGTAGATGGCTTTAATGAGTTAATATATGTCTCCCCATTATAAGCTTTCAATTTTACTCTCAACACGTTCCCAATCCCCCATTTTTATTTCGCAGCACATGAAAGAAAATCCTTTTCAAGGTAAGCACTGACAACACAAATTTAAAAAGGAAAAACATATACACCTACCTTCTTTTGAGGGGAGCCGACAGACCCTCCTGCACATTGACATGAACGCATACAAGTACTTCTCCAAGCTCTCATCAGTTTTCTTGTGCAGTCGAGCCATCGCCCTAAACTTGGTCCAGTCAAATCGTCCCCTTTCAGGATCAAACACCACTCCAAATGTGGACACAACTCTATAGAAGTCAGCTTCTTCTCTTCTCGTCCACCTTGATCAGCAAGGAAAAACAAAAGGGAAATTCTGTCATTTTCTTCACTGTTTCACAGGTTGTTATTATTTCTTAATTTTTTTTTATATAAAGGAACAGTTTAAAAGTGTATTGACAGGCTGCACATACCTTTGCTGTCTTTCAATCTTTGCAGCCATCTTTGGATTTAGTGCAGCTTCTTCATATGGAGGCTGCATCATACTAGTCTGTATGGGGAATGGTGGCTGGATCTGCTGGGCCTGCCTGTTTTTACTTGTTCGTTGATAAGCTGTTATGAGGCGGCGAAGACGTGTCGTTAAGGCAGACTGAGTGGGCCAATAGATTTTGTCTCCTTCCATCATTTGTCCATCTACATTAAAAACAATTCACAGGAAAAATAAAGAAGTTGATCATTGCTGGTGCCTACAGTTCTACCTAAGCAATCTAAATACATTTTAGCTGAGAATCAGGAGACTGAAACAATTCAAAACACAAAAACGATTGGCTCAAATTTGAAGTTTTATGTATTTACCTCCATCTGCTATTACTAGATCACCTGGGGATGAAACATCATCCTGTAGAAAAATGAAAGTGAAGCACAATTTAGAACACAGCCCTCTCCAGAGGTTAAACTTACATCTTACAGACAAGTTATGAATATGACAAAGACCAAGAGTAACATATAATTTGGACAAATGGCTAACAAGACATTCAACAGAACTATACAACAATTCCCTCCCATTCCCACCCAAAAAATTGCAGAAACACATGGAGTAAGCTTTATCAACTTAAGAGAAATACAGAAAAAAATGGAATAACTTGCTCAAAAAAAAGGTGGAAGTATTACATTCTAAGTGAACATGTATTAAAGTGTCTAAGTGAATGAGTGTTAAAAGGAGCTATTAATAGGTGCCTACAATACCTCTATGTCATCTTTAAACATTGCTGGTGCTGGTTTATATTCTGGATCTTCTACATCCCTGTTAAAATATCAACACAAAAGAAGACATCTTAGTAATATTTTACAAGTCCTTACACTTTTTTCAATTAAGTACAACTGATTTAAATTTAGTGAGATATACTGTATTTAATTTTGTTTGAAACACGGAAAACGTTTCATGGCAGCTTTGGCTTGAATCCAGCTCCCCCCAGTTCACTATCTCATTCAAAGATATTCTTTTTGACCACAAATGATCACCTCACTGATGAGGCAATGAATTAAAGCAGTTCTCTCTTTCAGCAGCCATTAGTAATTCTCAAGTTGATCTACTGGGGTCACTGGTTAGCTACACAAGACTAATAGACCAAGCTGACTGACCTGAAATCAAGTTCAATAGGTCTGTAGCACTCTGCCTCTGAAGGCTTTTGCACTTCAGTATTTAAGTAATATTTTTGATGCAGCAACACAAAGTAGAATCCTTGTTAACACCAAGTTGCTGCATTTTTCATGTAAATGTGAAATCCCAAACTTCAATGGTTCTGTTACACCATTCCTAACTCTTCCGCTCTCTGGGAGTAAAATCAAAGTAGTGTTCTTCAAAACAATGACATCACACTAGTATAAAACCAGTTAGGAAGAGAATAAAAGTACAGCATATAAATTCAGACTTGCTTCAAGGCCCCAAAACATTCATGCCCCTTTCAAGTGCTCATACCCATCCATGTAATCATTTGCTCTCTGTTCAGCAGCAACTGCTTTTTCATCTGGCTTGCCAACCCTTTCCAAGAAGCACAGCGCTGGGTCTGCTCTGATAGTGTTGTATTTTTCATAACCTATAAAGGAAAAAAAAGTGGCAGAAATTCAACTTTCAGAGTAAACTATAAAAAAAATAAAAATTGAGTGTAGGGTGTTTTTATATGTATGTACTTCCCCACTCCCCACAGTCATCCATATTACTCACCGTGTTTAAAAACTCCAATTAAAAGAGATTTATCTGCCTCTGCATCCCACCACTCAGCAGGAACTTCAGAGTGATCTGGCTCCGGGACCCAAACATCAATTTCACTAAAGGGAATCACCAACAGCACACCAATATCAATAATATGCAGAGGAAGAAATACATTTTTATATTCTCTTTGTACATTTCTATTCTATGTTGGATTTCAAAATTCCCTCTTCAAGCCACAAATACAACAAAACCAGCAATACAAACCACCTAGGCAGCTTGGTGTTTTGTATTTGACAGAGACCCAGTAACAGGGAAAGAATATGAAAGCAGAACCAGAACACAATATTCTTCCTCTCAGTGAACTCTACCGAGTCCCAGCAGTCTGTGCTTGCATAACTTTGCAAATCAAGCATTATCTGTGTTTGTGTTTAATAGCATGAGAGGGACTGTTCTTCCACAAACATTTTTGAATCAAATTACAACTTTCTATCCACCACAAGCTTTTGTAGCCATGAGCTGAAGAATTTACATACAGCAATATTTGCATTAAAAAAATGAAATAAAAAAAAATTAGCAGAGTACACAGCACATAACCAAAAGCATGCATAAAGAGAAAAGAAATACCTGCCAATTAGACTGTAAAGTATATAATTCTATCTTCCACTTAACTTTTTCAGTCTATTTGACTTATTTTACATTATATAGCTAGACTCAAACAGAAATCAGGACTTCCTCATGACAAGTTCATACAAAGTGTTTGGTAAACAAAAACCTGTTCCTCACAGACTAAAGATAAAAATATTTAGTTTTAACATTTCTTCTTTGGGTCTAGGAAAACTCCTGAATTTTCATCTGACATTTGAAATAAAGAAGCAAAAATACTCTCTATAGTTCACCTGGCATCAGTTCCATCAAACACCTTTTGGAATTCATTACCAATGACTTCTTGTTTTAAGTAATACAGCATTCTTACTCGAAGTAAGACCCTACACAAAGAAAAAAGAGAAATAAAAATATTAGCACTCTAAAAGCTTTCAATCCTTGAGGATGTTTTTGTTTTGTCTTTTGTAATATCACAGAGATTGAGTCATTTTCCTAAAATAGATTTCCTTCAGTTTTAAAGATAGAGAATCTCCAATTCAGGACACCTTACAGTTTTTATTGTCATCACATTTACAAATTGTTTCATTGCAGAAGTTCTTTCAAATCCTAAAGACCAGGGTCAGTAGAATACTCTTCACTTGCTTCATAAACTACTGCTAGGAACAAACTGCTGTTTGTCTTTTCCTGCTTAGAACATGCCTGTAGAAAGGATCGAATGGGCTGACAATCAACATCTTCCACATCACCTTTACATTCATTCCTTCTCAGTCAGAATTTGGTGCATGACCCCAATGGCTTCTCCATGCTTGCCCTCAATTCTTGACTACAGCTGTATGAGGTGTCCAAGCAGATTATGACAAGTTTAGCTACAGAAAAATGATTTATCTAGAACAAGCTCATTCATGGCCATGACTGAGCTTTCAACAAGCTGGTAACTCAGATCCTCAGAAGCCTGGAAAACATGCCAGGGAAACAGCACATAAGATTGAGGGGCAACAACTTTAGTGCTTTAACTTTCTTTGCTAAGCACTCCCACTCCTTAGTTCTTTGGCTGCTGGCAAAGCATTCCAGACATGCTAACAAGAGATCTCTCTCTCTACAAATACAGTGTTTCTTTAAAAATTATAACAATTATTTTACATGTGAAATCATCCGTTCACCTCCTAATACACTGCAACCTATTTATTCTAATCAAGCTAACACCATTAAAACTACCTTCTTCGTAGTGCCACAAGTATTTTAAAGCCTTTTAAGAAAATGAGAAATTAGAAGAAAAAATAATATTTTAAAAAAATGGAAATACATTCACAATTCAGCCACTGCTTACTTGTTGCAATGGTGTTTTATGTGCTTTTTGTATCCTTCATCTTGCAAGAGATGTTCTGGGTTGTATTTTCGAAGCCATTCAGCTTTGTGTATATCAAAAGTGCTAGCCTGGGTCTTCACTTTTTTTCCTTTTCTTCCTCTAGGCACAGGGGCTGATAAACCTAAATAATGTAAAATATTAAAGGTATAGGTATATATGCCCATGTTACTTACAGTTCCTACATGTTATACCAGTACTGTGACCTGCCATGCAGAAAAAAACACTAGCATCACAGTCTCTGGATATGAGTCTTTTTGTCTCTCAGAGCAACTCTGGAGTACATATCACCAGCTAAGGACAATGTAGGAGAGGGAGAAAGAGAGAGGAGTGTGTTGTCTGTCACCTACTGTGAAACAGAATATGCTCTTGTGAACTGAAACGAAATGAAAGCTTACACAGACTATACCAATCCATTTGGGTAAGCCACCAAACCCAAAGCAAAGCAGAAATGACAGTTCTTCGCCCATCAGTTGAATTGTGTATCTGAAATAAATTCCATTTATTCAAGTAGGATGCATTCAGAGAGGGTTTTTAGCTGTTTTCATCCCAGTACCACAGGCACACATATGTGAAGCTACTTAACTGCAGAAACACGTTAAGTCCTTACCAAGGTGATTCTGTAACTCTCGTGTTTGCCCATCCTCTGTTGGAGTAATAAGATCCCATATAAAACTTTTTATTTTCTCATCCCCTCTGTAGTGAACAAGACAATAGGCCAATAGTGCTCGGCAAATTATCTCCACATCCTGTTCATTCAGCTGCCTCTTGAAGCGACCGTGGGAGAGAATTTCTCTCCATCGACCCCACCTAGTGTAAAGTGAAACATAAATCAGCACTTGGAAGTGGAACACTGGGGTAGCCTGCAGACTTCTCTTACAAATGGAATTTCTCTGTAAAACACTCAGCTTTCAACTTTTTTCCTTCAGCTCAAGTTACTGAGTGGAAATAGGAAAGTAACATTTGCAACAAAACTCCATCTGTGTAAAACTGAGTTTTAAACAAAAAGTACCTGTTTAAAAAATACACAGATGACTGTTTTAGACTTCTAAGATACAAAACTGATGGGAACAACTGGCAAGAATGCAGTTATTTTTATTATAAGATGGGTGAGAGAAGACCTAAGATTTGATTTCCAAATCAACGCATATGATTTCAGTATGCTTAAAATAACTGGTTACGTTTTCAGTTCCTATTTGTGCCTCACAGAAGTGCAAGATGTTCTGCAGTTATGAAAATCAAGTTACCTACCAAGCCTTTATTTCAGGTATTTTTTATTTAAGGAGTTTTGAGCCTGCCTGCAGCACTTACTGTAACAATTTCAGAGAGACTCCCGTAGTGCCCATGCTAAATGCTATAATCCCATCTGAAGAAAGATTTTCACCTTTCTTCACTAATGTTTCCTTAATTGCAAATTGCCAGATTTATACAAGGTGCACAATAAATTTCTGTTCTACATAAATTCTCTGTATATACACACCAGGTTATTGCCAATATATAGTTACAAGTAATTTATATACAACTTAGTACATGGAAAAAAAAATACTTTTTGGAAACTTCCTAGAATGCAGAAGGATGTACAACCATACCCATAGACCAGCAAGTTCTTTTCCACCCGGAAGCACTCGGTTCTTCCATATCCATTGGAACGGTCACAGGGCCTGCGGAGTTTGGGTTTCTCTTCACCCTCACTCTCCACTTCAGACAACTCGGCCAGTTCATCTTTTGTAGCACTGAAGGGCCGTGTTTGCTTCCTGATTCTTGGGGTATCAATAACCAGGCTGTTCTGCAAAATTTCAAACAAACCTTATGAGAGAAACAGTTGGTAAGTTTTTCTCAAGTAGATGGCTTCAGTTCAGAAACAATTCTTATGTCATTAACAGGTATTGTGTGAAGACATCACAGTGAAAACTCAAAGCAAGTAAAAAATGTTGTGGTATTTAAGGCAATAAAAAAAAATTAGTTTAATACCATAATACCAGTACATTAGTTATAAACAACACTGAATATCTCCTCAGACCTCAATACTTAGACTACACTGCAGCCTCTGTGAGCAAACCTTTTTGCATTGAATGCATAGGAATGTTTTCAGGTATAGGACACAACTTCCACATAAAATTTGTAATTTATATAATTCCATATAAAATTTATACAGTTATTTTGCAGATTCCAGCCCAGGATTTACAGACAGAGAAATGGGGCAATCAGAATAATTCCACACTTTCAACCACTTCCAGGGCTTTGACAAAAATCAAAGACTGACAAACTTTTTTGGGAGAGCAGGGAAATATGAAATAATACAGCTACCAGCAGGCACAAATCATCCAGCACAAAAAGTCTGATTTGCTGAAATATTAATCAAAAAGCACCAGAAATCCTACACCTGCTATTTCATAATTCAACAGCAAGCACATACTTGGAAAAACACACATTAAAAAAGAAAAGTACTTACTCTACCACTGATGGCATCAATATCTATTTCTGCTTTTTTGGCCCATTTCTGCCAGAAGTTGGGGTCATCTAGTGAAATATCAGTCCTGTTTCCAGATGCAACAAAACTAGCCTGTAATAAATAAAACTAAATCTTACCAACAGCACACATCAAAATGTAGAGTTTGCCTCAGTGCTGTGAAGAATGCATGACCTTATTTCATCAAAAATCTCCCAAGCAGCTGTTACGACTTTAGAAGTTACTCAGACTGCAATGCAACTCAAAAGTTCTCCTCCCCCTTAATTTTTAAAAATCAGATCCATAATATATCAGAAAAATCTAATGAACTTTTATGCACCATCAGGAGAGAAGAACATTAAGCAGCAAGACTCTTCTGCTTCTAAGTCTGAATCTAAATTACTCGAATGGAAGAAAAAAGAACCTTTTGAAGAGGCTTATCAGCATTTGGGGATTTCATCTCATGCAAAAGCACTCGCTTGAGGGAAATTTCAAAGGGGCGTTTAAGCTGCCAACAATCAAAGCTTGAGTGCATGGAATGAGCTTAATTTCAGAAGGCATTTAAAAAACCCCGATACACCGCATTTGGGAAAAGAGTAAATATATATAAAAATTTCTAACTCTTCTGATAAAAAGGCAGTGATGATGATCTTCTTTAGAAGTCTACTTCTTATTTAAGCCATAATCAGCAAGATATAAGAGGGCCTAAATAAGCATATAAATAAATAATATTTATAAATACTACTATTTAAGAATATAAATGTATATTAGTTATATTTTAAAAGTTTTCCTTTTGCTTTGCCTTTTTTTTTTTCTTTTGGAATTGTCACAACTGCATTCATGAAGTGCCCACGCTCCAAGCTCAGTTATACTGCTTGATATTTTACACTCTCAGCCCCCTTCCCATGTACATATATGCACTCTCCACCTCCTGCTATTTTAGGAGGTTTCCAACTCTTACCAAAAAAGCCGAAGGTTCAAACTATTTCCTCTGTGTAAGCATTTTTATAATAAGCCTACACAAATTAAGAATTTTTAATCCATTAATTATTGTCATAGATATGTCCCCTACTCTTAATCTATCTGAATACAAATGGATCTATGAAGAAATTTGTTTAAACATTTTTTTAATGCAGCTCTTTACACCTCACACAAAATCCAGTCTTTTCAAAAGCAGCACATATCCATTACTCATCTTTGCTCAAGCATGCTCTTTGCATCTGCCATTTACAAAATCTGCATGCGCAAATCTTATTTTGCTATGGGCATGTTTAAAATAAACACATGTTTAACAAACACACCGATGCAAGAACCCAAAAAACATACCTAACACACACATCCATTAAACAGAAGTAAATATAACTTAAAAAAAAGGCATAAGCTCTACAACACTCAGTTACATTTACAGCTTATACTGTCACAGAACAACTTGCTGTTCTGCACCTTGGCAAATGTGGAGCCTCTCCCTTCTGATTCAATTGTGATAGTTTTAGTACGACGCTGCAGAATTTGGTCAATGTCTTCCTCACAGAATTTAGAGCCTTCATCTTCTTCATCCATAATGGCACCATATGCACCTCTTCGAAGCAAGTCTTCTATTTCTTTTTTAGAAAGTTGTTGGATCTGAGCAAATTAAATCAGGGTTAGACAGTCAAGAAAAAAAAAATCCCCAAGTCTTTTCTATTTCTCTTTCCCATGTTTCCGCAACCTAACTGTGCTTTATGATTTAAAAGCTAAGAGAAAAGTGTAGTTGACAACTGAAATAAAAATTTATTATGTGGTTACAGAGCACATTTTTACAAGTATGCCTCTTTTTTGTTTTGGCTATTCTCAACACCATGATGAGCATGTTTAAAAAAATTACTTATTCATACTAGACATAAATCTTCCCTTAAAGTCACACATTATATTAATATGAGAAGATACAAGGAAACAAAGAGAAACTTTTGTCCATGTTTTAACTCTGACATTATCTACCTTGAACCTTAAGAGGCCAGAAATAGTGAAACATTTATCACAGTAACTGACTACATTAAAAATTATGTCAGCTATATTGCTAGTCCACATCAGAAAACAGAATGGAGAGGCAAATGACTGAAAAACGTAAAAATGGTAGCTTCTGTAATTTGAGGTAATTCCCACATGATTTCAAAAGCTCAAGGAAGGTTATTTCAAGAAATAAATCTACATACACCACCAACACTGTTTTCTCTTCCACTCATACTCTGCAGGACAGCCTTATCCAGTCCCAGTTTCAGACTTGCTCTGTCAAACATCTCTCTCTCATAGGAATTCCGTGTTATCAGTCTGTAAACTTTCACTGCTTTGTTCTGACCAATCCTGTGACATCGGGCTTGAGCCTTTTGAAGGGAGGGAGAATGGCAGTAAGAGTTTAGACTTATGCAGGAATAAGATGCTATTCTTTTCAAAAACTCATTCTGTTGTAGCGCAATTTGAAAAACAAGAGCATGAACTCAAAAGGAGTCAATACACACTTAAGTAAATGGAAGCTACCAGACATTTCTCACATTGCGAAGTTTTCTGAAAACAGTGTAGCAAGTAAAATGCAGATGAACAGTCTGTGATGAATGCTCCTGAATGGTATTTCCCTTGCAGTAATGCCAGGCAAAAAGACATGCTAGTTCATAAATTATCTGATCTCCAGATACAAATGGTAAAGGAGTTGTGACTTGAGAATTGACTGTTTCAGCATCTAATTCCTAGATTTGATTAATTCACTCTTTCTATATATTATGCTTTAGCTGAACACCTCTATTTACATAAGCTGTGTTAGTCAGTATATGCAAAAACAGTCCCCAGTTTCAGTGTCATCAAATCTTGAGGGTTTTACCAACTCACTGACTTTACCTGTGTTCTATTTTTCAAGAGTAATCAATTTGAAAGAAAAAGTTAGAACCCAACCAAAATGAAACCTCTCCTACCCAAGTAGAAAGCATTCATCCAGAAACTTTCAACACATGCCTTAAAAAAACACAAACATTTTAAAATCACGTATGTTCAAAACAGTTACAATATTCAAAATGCATCAAGCTCAAAGGAATTCACCTGCAGATCATTCTGAGGATTCCAGTCAGAATCAAAAATTATACATGTGTCTGCTGCAGTCAAGTTGATGCCCAAACCCCCAGCTCTGGTGCAGAGGAGGAAGACGAAGCGGTCCGAGTCGGGTTTGCTGAAGCGGTCGATGGCAGCTTGTCTGAGATTGCCTCGTACCCGCCCGTCAATCCGTTCATACAGGTACCTGCAGGTTGCCAGACACACGCACACAAACTGGTACACATTTTTTTATAATTTAAAGGGCGACTAGAACAGATCTCCTGCTTGCATGTTTATTCCTTACAGTGAGTAAAAGTGATATAGACTAACTTGGATTAGCAGTGGGTAACATAACCAAGGATCACGTCAGAACTTGCACATCTGTAGTACTAATACACATCAGCAAGTCCAAAGGCTGAGCATTTTGAGACAAGTTCTTCTGAACTTTGTCTGCTAAAGCAAGTACCTGACTATACATACCAAAACCATGTACTACCATGGCACTTGGTTGCATTAAAACACAACGTAACCTGAAGTCCTTTGTGGACACTCACAAGTTTTTCACATGCTATTATCCTTGGATCCCTGCCTAGGGTCACAGAAGCAGGACAGTGGACTCTTGTATTATGTACCAAATTGAACACATGAGGAGTACCCAAGTAATCAGCAGAAAGCAGAACTTGGTGAGCTGTCATTGGACAAACTGCATATTGATTCTGTAAAGATTAGAGAAATGGAACAAAAATGACCTGACAGCACCTCTAACAGTCTTTATCAAGGCTTCCAAGACTAAACCCAGCAAATTTAAAAGCCTGAAGTAAAACTGTCATTTGTTACATCTGAAAATTAGAAAGACTCCTTTGAAACTAAAATGCTTAAAAGGGGAGCAAATACTCCTGTATGTTGTAAACTGAGTAAGATGCTGAATGTGTATCTAGTACTCAGAAAGCCCCACAACCATTTTTCTTCTAATCAGCTATAAAACGGCACAGCAGATAATCCACAGGACCACAGGCATTTATTTTGGCAGGCAGCCACCTCTTACAGTCCTGAATTTCGTTAAGCACCAAATCTGATCATGTGTGCACTCTAACATTTCTAACCAAATGGCAGCTTCTATGGATTTTAAAAGACTCTACCTGTAGATATGACTGACTAGTTTAAATGCTAGAATGTTACAGAAAATTTTACACACTGAATTGTAACAGCTACTGTGAAGTTAAAATTGATCTTTTAAAATGAAACATAGAAACTGTTGAGCTCTCGGTTCAAACAGATAGCTTTAATATAAAACTATCACAAAAAGAGATATTAAAATAAACTAATATTCAATATACATTCCAGTATCCACTGCAAGAAGGCTGACATTATTAGTATTTTTTCTTTTTCAACATGTTAACTCTGTGTTACTATAACGTAGTTCACTGACAACTACACATTTCAAAGTAGTATGGACATTCCAACTAATGCACTAGTAAAACAACCAGAAATATGACTTCTTATAGGTTTTCAGGTTGACACAGCAATTACCAGTTGTAACCAAGTTTATGTATTTTAGTCACATACTCATATAAACATTTAGCTTCCATGGAGTGAATAGTATAATCAAAGGGTGCTATTATATGGGATGGCAAAAGCCAACCCAAGGAGCTGGTTTACAGCTGGCAGTTCAGTTCTGCTGCAAAATTCAAAGCAGTCAAAACTTAGGAAAGACAGGAAGAACATTTGTACTTTTACGTTAATAAAAAACAAACTTCCACTTGTTTACCATTTTGTGCTTATATTCTGTTGGAAGCAAGGAGCTGCATCTTGGACCCTGTCTGGTCCAAGTTCAACATCATATAAATAAAGAACACATTCAATGCTTCCTGGGGTTTGGGCAAGCAACACTGAGCTTGAACCTACTTGGTTTTCAACAGAAAAAGGATAAACATACATAATTGAATGTTTAATGGAAAAAGCAACAAACTGAAGGCACATGGTTTACTCAACAACCTCTCTCTAGTTTTTTCTCTGAAGTTTTTAATTGGTTGGTGAATAAATGATCACAGAACACAAGCTACACACTGATTAGCAAAAAAGAAAACAAAACTCCCAGTTTTGGTGTGCTGCTATCATTAATCCTGCACTAACATTCACAGATATGCCCACTGAGAACAATATACTACAGGATACAGAATACGAAACACCTTACCTTTTATGTATAAGGTAATCCTCCAAAATATCAAGGCAACGCACCATTTGAGAGAAGATAAGCACCTTGTGGCCTCCTGCTTTCATTTTTGGGAGAAGCTTATCAATAAGAACCAATTTCCCAGCAGACTGGATCATTGCTTGCAGGTGGAAGTCAGGAGCACTCGGGCTATATGTTTCTTTAAACTCTCCAAGGATCTTCTCTTCAGCACCTATATAAGAATATATTCCATACCCACAGGTGTATCTACACAAATATCTCCACATACATACAAGACTAAGTTACCAAAATCAGTGCTTGTATCCTAAATATCCCCCACTAGCCATGGATGGAGACAGAACATAGTTCTGAATGGATCTGAATCTTAAACAAGAACATCTATTTCTACAGGCTTTGAAAACAAGTCTGAAGTTTTTAAGCAGAACACCAAAGAAAAGGTATCTAGAACGAGGTGAAACCCCCTCCTCCAAATTGCAAAACCTGAAATACTTGTTCACAAGTATTGTGTAAAAAACCAACTTAGAAACGCACAAGTTCTTTTGTCTTTGTGGTATTTTAAATGGGACATGAGTCTTTAAAAATCCAGTATTCTGAATACTTCTTGTGAAATCACAGCCAAAACTTTAGAAGTTTAAAGTGTATTTTCTTGCAAGTCAGGAAGAACATCAGTTAGTTATAAGTGAGAAAAGCAATGAAGACTGACAGATCACATCACTTGCAAGAAGCATTAATTTAAAAGTTAGACTTAAAAGTTGTTCTTCATGCTGCTTTTAAAGAGAGGTACCACTTCCATGGAAAAATTGCTTCTAAATATTTTGTGAAGTCCTACAAAAAAAGTTCACATTTCAGGCAACTCTGTCTTGTATCTATCCAAAAAACGCTTCTACCTAATGCAATCCTTGGAAAGTCAGATGAAAACACTAAAGAATTATTACAGAAGTTCTTACATATTTTGAATAAAAGTAAAAAAAGTAGTTAAAAATCATGTATTTACCTTTGATGAGATAAGGGTGATTACAACACTTTCTGAGTTCCATCATAGTGTTAACCAGATTGGGTACATTAGCTTGCCCTGCTCCTTTGGATAAGAAAGCAAAATTTTTCTCCAAAATAGCTCGGTAATATTTCTTCTGGATATTAGTTAGTTCTACTTCAATTATAGTTTCCTCCTTAGGAGCCAGCTTTTTTTCTACATCTTCCTTTAATCTCCTGAGCATCATGGGTTTCAGGATTGCTTGTAGTTTCTGAACCTAAATGAAATATGACAGTTTGTACAAACATGAAAAAGTAATAGTGTAGTTAAATTAAGAGTTTTTCAACTACATGTCACTTTTTTTTTTGGTGGACTTACATGAAAAATTTTCCACACGGGATACAGCCTTATTTTTAACCCCAAACCTACTAAAGAATTTTTTAATGTACGTACTCCAAAACAACAAAAAAGTATCTTTAACATTTGTCTGCAAAAACTCTCTACAAAGCCAGAAAACCTCAATTTCTATTATTCTCAGTATTTACTTCCCAAATTAAAAAAACTGACACAGAAAAGTAAAAATAATTTGCTAACATCCAATATTATACTTAGCTTACTGCTACTGTCCAGACAGTTTAGAGAAATTACATGACAGAAGAACTCACAGGTGATATGGGGAGATTGAATGGGGGTGAGGAGCAGTAACAGTTACTATCTGGCTACTAACTAGCACAAAGATTTTTCCTTCAAGGAAATTACTTTTAAACACTAAAGCTCAAAATGAAGTTATACCTGTTCCTCTGTTTTAAGGTCTCCAAATTCTTGCATGAATGTAGATTCAGCAGGAAAACGCAGTGGTTCAAGAAAATGAAGGAGGCTAAATAATTCTTCTACTGTGTTCTGCAGTGGGGTACCTGTTAACAGCACTTTATGCTCCTACAAAAGGAAACAAAACTTGCATAACTTTATCTGCACCCATTTGCAAACATTTTTGTCTTAAGTCTGAGCATCGCAACCCGAAAACACCAGTTCTGAGTGTCACTAAGTACACAGGTAATACAGATAAACTGATTTATTAAAAACCACCAGTAAGTATTTCCTACTAGCTTTTCTTTAACTTCTCTCTTTCTACATCTCTAATGAAAAAAATGACTGAAAACTTCAAATTTGCCTGTAATATTTAGGTAAATATTCAAACATTTACAATCCTCCCTCTCTATAGTGTGGAAAATATACACTAAGCATGTATCACAAAGAATTATAATTACTTCTGAGAACACGCAGGAAAGTAATAATGAAGTAAAAAAAAATTGCCAAACTAGTCATGGTGCATCTTGTAGTAATGCACCAAAAGCCTCAAGATACATGGTAGTATCTACTTTTAAAAATCTTGCACTGTATCAAATAAAATCTTAATTACAGGACTAGACAACAAGTCTGTTTGAAATTCTACTTCTTGCTTGCTTTTATTGGTAAATAACTTGCTTAAAATACTTTCCAGTTTTTTAAACACCAATTACTGAACAAAACATTGCACAAAAACTAAAGCAAATTTTAAATGAATTTTTTTCCCCTAATCAAAACAAACAATGGAACAGTATCATCAGAAATAGATCGTGCCAACAGTTAGAACTTGCCATATTTTGTTTTATCAAAAATATATATACCACCATCAGCTATCAAAACCACATATGTTTGAAGAGTATCAGGAACAGTTATCTCCTGAGAAAGGCTGCTTGAGAGGTCTTTTCTGGCTTGCAAAGCAATTGTTTTTATTTATTATCATACTAAGCTGCTAAAGTCAAACCCCCAAAGGGAACTATAGTTACTCACAAGGTTCATTAATTTTAGTCCTTCCAAGAGTTTGCAGTTTTTGTTCTTCAGCCTGTGAGCTTCATCAATAATAACGCAGCGCCACTCAATCGCATTTAATTCTGGACACCCACCAAGAATCATTTCAAAAGTTGTGATAATGGCCTGGAACCTGTAGGTACCTCGAACAATACGGCCCTAGAGATTCATCAACACACCAAATTTGTTACATTACTTCTCATCTATTCAATTTGCAGATTTTGCTGCTGAAATTTTCTCAAGAGCCACACATCAGATTTTACATTATAAATTGTTCAGTCATCCCATACACGTTTATTAAATCTCTGTAACTCTCTAATTAATGCTAATGAGTAATTATCCACAGACACAAATGCAACATTATCTAGCCAACAGTAAAAGTTTAACCACTTTTCAATTACAGATATAACCACCTAATAGAACTGTTTCAAAATGTGCATGTAGATAAAAATCCCATTTTTAACCCTGAGAAATTCAGAAAGACTGACAGGAAAAATCCTGCAGTCAATCAATCAAAATACATGACATTAACACAGCAGTCATACAGTAAGTATTCAAAATATCACCTGAGAACTAAATGAGAACTTTTTATCCAGCTTACTCCATTGGTTTGACAAGGAGAATATGTGAGGCCTTCAGGAAGGCAGTATACAATAATTCACTACAGAAACAAAATGTCATTTTAATATTTAGTACTACTTAATAAAAAGTTCTCAGCTTTATCAATTTCATAGAAATATCACAATTTAAAAATTGTTCATGCACAATATATAGAAAAGGCAAAAAATCCCTTTTTAAAACAGTTTTCAATTTTTTTCATGTCATTTAATGTTATGTATTTCAGACTGGAAAGCAAACTGTACAGTTAACACTAGCAAAAGGAAATCAACAGCTACATAAAGGTAAGAGCTTAATCAGTGATACTTTTTTTCTCCCTGCTCTTCAAATTCAGGACTCAACTGCAACCATCTGTGTACACTTTAATCTCCACAAGAGCATCAGCGTCACTGCTATTCAATTGCAGAATTACTCAGCACAGTGAAACAACACATCTTGCTGCAAACACTTCCACTAAATTTCCTCAGTAAGCATATGTTAAAGATGCTCCTACGAAACATCAGGGTATATAAGATGACTTTCACTAAGATAAACACACAGATAATGTAAAGCACACCTCTCCTTACTCCCACCTGAAACAGGTTTTGGGTAAGTTACTGCACACAAGTGACGTTACAATACCTGGGAGTCCCTGAAGTACATCTCATACTGCTGGATCATCTGCCTGCTGATCATACTGCCGTGGTACACCACGACATTCAGGTCAGTCCACGTGCGAAACTCCCGTTCCCAGTTTGTTATAGTGGAAAGCGGAGCTATGATCAGGAAAGGCCCCCTTATACCAGTCAGGAGGATTTCATAGAGGAATGTAATGGACTGGATGGTTTTGCCAAGACCCATTTCATCTGCTAAAATGCAATTTCGCCTGAAAGTAAAAAATATTTCTTTGTCACTAGCATCAAAGAAAGTACAGACACTGAAGCTGTTACTCAAATGGACAATGTATAAAAGCTAAACTCAAATATACCAGTTTACAACAACAGTCAAAACCGAGGCACTGTAAAAAGATCTTTGCAAATGCTCTCCCTGGTTATGGTGAAAGAATGCTCAGTACACAAAACCACAAGCTTTGCATCATGTTTAGCCACTGGCAAAACCTGAGAATGGAATGTTCCATGAAGTTCTCCTGGAAAAATATATTCCAGGAGTGTTCTTTTGGGACTACATCTGCCCTAATTAAAAGAATTCAAATTAAGCAGATTTCCTACACACACGTTCACCTTGACAAAAGTGCTAGAAATTAATGCAGATTCCCTAGAAGTCACTGTTTTAGTTAAAACAATATTCATCCTCAGTAACAGTGATTCACTCAATTTGTTTAAAATCTACATTAAAAAATATTCCATGCATATACCTATTGTACCAGTTGAATAGGAGCCAGTTAAGTCCTTCCAGTTGATACTCCCTGAGCTGATTGCCATTTTTGTATTCCCTGGACTGTTCTATCTTCTTCCAGGAGCTTGGAGGCGGTCGGTCCTTTAAGGGAAAGATAAATGCTTTATTTTTCCAAAATATCTAACCCCATTGTTTAGTGAGTGTATCACTTTAGATTTAGAATGTTCTTATTAAACCTTAAAAGCAGGAAGGTGTCAGTGCTAACATTCCTTACTAATTAAGAGTCTTCAGAAACCTGTAATTTGTATTTATTTGTCTATATGAATCACTACTTCTGAAATTATTTAACACTACATTATGATAAAATAAAGCAACTGGTTTCTCAAACTAAGCATATAAACAGTTTGGCATGGATAATTTGACACACTAATTCATTTATATAAGAAACTTCAAGACTACACGAAGTTTCACTTTGGCAGCTCCGAGAACAGCTGCCCTACAACAGCCAACTGAGTATTTGGGATCACCAACATTCCCAAACTCTAAGTAACTCTGGACACTGATGCTCTTCTCCTGAAGAAGTCTGGGCATCTATACTAAGCTAGTCTGATCTTGCCCTTTTTCCTTTCTGCACTTGCCCTGGTCACTGCTGATCACTGGATCTCACAGTTGGCCAAGTCAGGAAGGCAAAGGCAGGAACACAGAAAAGTAAACTTGTGAGTGGTTTAGTTCCCTTAATCGATTCCACCAAGAGATGAGATGAAAAACAGCACCAGCATACACAGGGTCACGACACCAAGGACATGACAAAACAGACTAACAGTACCAAGGTGTATCATCCTAATGTCCCTAGAAAGCTAAAGGAAAGCTGAGGGGCTACATATAAAAATATATACATATACACAAACCCACTGGTTCCCAAGCCTGGAGCTTCAACAGCTTGGCCTTAAGCTTAGCAGGCAATTTAGTAGTGAAATCATGAAGTGTTTGACTGATACTAGGTATGACTGCAGCAGAAAAAAACCTCTCTTCTGAAAACTTCTGCATCCCAACGTGAACAAACTCACATATGCAAGTGAAATAATTTTAGTTAGAGCTTTTCTGATCAGCTGTACTTCCCCCCCAGCCCCTCCTTCATTTCTCAGCATTTATAAAAGCTTGCTTTCACTCTAGATTCATGTGGCCTTATCTGGCAGCTCTGAATTTTAGATTTGAATTTTATATCTCCTCACTGCCAGCGTCAGCATCACCTGACACCAGGTCTGGGCACAGCAGTAGCTGTCCCTCCTCCCCTCACCCACCAGCTGCCATCTGTCCACTCCCCCACACCCAGAGCAGCCACGCTCCTGCTCACAGGGCTGCAGTCAGCAAATAATTTCTTGTAGCTGCTGGAGCCTGAAGCAAAAAATACTTGTTGCTGATGCCGAAATGACTGTCAGTTGTACAGTTGCGCTTTAATCATCTTTTTCTCTCAAAGCCAAATATGGTAACAGAGGTATAAAAGCTCTTGTTCTCACATGCCAAAATGTCAGGATTTTAAATAAATACTACAAAAATGAACTCAATATAATATGATGTTAATCGTGACTACTGTCATTATCTGTAGATGGAAAAACCATTAAAATAAACCCCAAAGCCTACAAATTAAAACACTGAGCATATTTAGTTATGTAAAAGAAGTTAGAACAAGTGTTGTACTACACCACGCAGGACACATGTCCTACTCTGACAATGACATACAAGACTTGAAATAGAACTATTTTGCTTTCTCCTGCTCTAGGAGACGGAAGATTGATAATTTAAAGATAAAACACATTTCCTTATTACACGTGGTTTTTTTTCCTTTCAGTCAGCCCTTTATTGACAACAAGAAAAATAAAAGCAGGAAGTAATTACAGAATGTTTGACAGATCTCATTTGCCAATTGCCTTCAGTGCTGAAGCACAAGACTTACCTCTGTTTTCTATAAAAGGATGTTAATACTTAATTCTGATTTCTCCTCTTCTTAAACGTATTCAGATTCTGTGACAGCCACTTTCAATGTGTGGCTCATTGCTCAGTTAGAAAGTCACAGCACTTCATAATTTTTCCTAAGCAAAGATCTTTATTTTTTTAAAGAGTAACAACTTAGATGAGAATATTTATCTATGCCTACCTGAGTATATTATTATTCCTAGGTACCAAGGCACACAGATCCTTTATACAAAACGTCAATAAGCCTTGTGTTTTAACACAAAAGTTTAAAGTTGGGAAAACAAAATCAAATTTCCCAAGACAGACAAGTAAATTAGATATAATTTTACCAATCTCCTTGAGTCAGGCCTGGAAGCTTGCAATTGTTCAAATTCTTCTATTTTCGCTTGATCTACATCTTCTTTCAGCTCCCACGTACTGTCTTCATATGGCAACGAACACCATTTTACTAAATAGTAAATAACAGGCTGCAGAAGAAAATTCTGAATGTTATCAGTTTTTAATTTAGTATACAGACTGTTAATATGCCTTACTATTTGAGTAGCTTGCTCACAAGAGAGCTGGAAGCAAAAACATCGACATTTTTCCAAATGTTCAGTGTAGATTCCTGTTATTACCTACTTATCCTTGGCTTCTCAGACTCTGCCACTTGTAGACCCCTGGAGTATTTTTCAATCCCACTTACCCAAAAGTAAATCTTAAGTCTTAGGAAAGATAAATTATGATATTTGTGGAAATGGGGCAGGCTGGCAGAAGTAACTACAAAGGCACCAACCAGAACATTTCCCCCAGTCTCCAAATCAGGCTACCTAGGCCTAAACCAAAGAGCTTTAGAGAGTTCCTAAACCAGAGGTCTTCACAACAAAACAGAAAGCTTGACAGCCTTGCTGGGCAACTTATATAAAAATTTAGGAAAAGTCACAAAAGATGGAACCAAAGAAGATTATCTTATTTAGATTCAGTGCATAAATATTTCAAAACCAAATAAAGAGGCACGAGAAAAAGTCTTATGACAACACATTTTTTCTAAATGTGTAATAATGACAGATCTGCTGCATACAAGGAAAAGTCGTTCTAACCCTCAACCTTGCTTTAGGAAGATTGAGGCAGAAATCACTGGGTAAAAGTCTGCTCATTTTGCTATCTACAAGAGCAGAATAAGTATCATGGATATTCCAATAGCCTTAATCAACAATCAGCCTTTGCTCATCAGTTGTCTAGGAGATGTAAAATCATTGAAGTGTTACTCTGAAATCTGATAAAATTACAACTGTCAAACTTGGACGTGTATCTTCTTGACTTGCTTTAAGGTATATTTACCTCACCAGTGTCTTTGTCTTCACAAAGAGATACTTCTAATACCCGGTCTACTTCAACATAGTCAGGATTAAAAGGTTCCTCTTCCATCTGCAGTGCAAGATTAATAAAATCATTAGAAAGGCAAAAAAAAGCTGGTATTTGCTAAGACTTGCTCTCTCGCCATACACGAAATAAATTTGGTAGTTAGAAACTACTGAGGCTTTTGCACACACCTTAAAATCCACAACCCCCCCCTCCAAACCACCACTTTATTCTCTTTGGCAACAATCCCTGGGATTTGACATCAGAACAGAAAACACAGTCACTTGGGGATGAAGTGCTGTCGTGGGTAAGTCACAGAGAAACAAACATACTAACAAAGTCCTTCCCTCCTTATCACTTCTAAGTAGTTGCTCAACCAATTCCAATTTTAAACCATGTAAGTCAGATTAGTTCATTGACTCCAGAAGACTTGCTTTTAAAATTACGTTAAACAACCCACCCCCTGCTGCAACCAAAACCCCAGCCCCAGTGGCTCATTTTTATTTCTTAACAATCATCTCTTTTATTTAAAAGCAAATTACTGATCACAATTTTACAAGGAAACAAGAGAGCTTATTTAATTCATATTTATACTCACATCTGCAAAAAAGTGAGCTCTCTGTGCTTTCCTTAGTTTAAATCGCTTTATTTTCTGCTGGATTCTTTTATCCTTTAAAAGCTGTTGTTCTGTGGCCCACTCACAGTGGAGATATGAGCTAAAAATCACAGAGATTGACATTAACACATTAATGAAAGCAAAAGCTTACTATCTATTTTTAATATAGAGTTAAAATAATATATTTTATAAACCACAATTTCACTCAAAAAAAAACCATTTTATCATTTAAGACAGAATCCTCTGTAAAGATCAAAGATTTATTCCTCCAAATAATCATCTTGAAGCATCTAGTTAAGGCAGTGTTTTTGGGCTAGAATCCACAGAACTCTGATTCCTACATGAACCTCTCCTAAATGTATGACAGTGTAAATCTAATCTAGGTTCACAAAACACCTCTGATTTAAATTCATGAAATTATAATTTGCCTCAGGCATGTAGTCCCTGCTGAATTTAATAAACATATCTTCTCTAAAAAATTCTGTTCTTTGGCAAAAAAAAAAGCTTTCAGCTTATTGGTCAGTGCTGGTTTCACAATACTGATAATTTTAAAATTATTACTAGCAATATAATGCAGATTCTTAGCAGTTTAAAGATCAAATTGGTAAAGAAAAATCTCAAAAATGACAAAATCTATTACAAGCAACCTTCAAACAATACAAAACCTGAGCACATAAATATGGTACTTAGCAGTTCAGTCAACACATATGATGAAACAACTTTTTAATACTTACTAGTTCTTGTATTTTACAAAAAACTCTTCTGTGTCTACTGTCATCCCAGCAGATACCTAGGAAAGGAAATTCAGGGGAAATGTAAAATGACAGATGCAAAACACTTTTTCAAATAAACAATTTTATTCCATGAGAATCACTTACTTCTTTCTTTATTACCCTGGAAGATAAGATTTTGTCTACAATTGCTGCATCTTCTTCACTTGGATTTTCCTATAAATGCAGGAAAAAAATGACATTATAAAACTGCAGTAAATGCCCTCTCTTTAAACTGATTAGGCTTAAAAGCTTCAACCACAAGTGGCTTGTCAGAAGATCACCAATAAACGTAAATTTGACCTCCACCATTAACATTAACAGTCTGGGAGTAAAGTTTAAAATCCAGGTCTCTATCCAGAGAGAAGTACATGCAAAAGTCTGGCACTTCCAAAGGGCATCAGATGAAATGCTCACTTTCCAAAAACACACTTACACAGTGCAAGCACTCAGGATTCAATGCTTCCCAGACACAGACTCACTGTGAATGCCCCACTGAGTCAAAGTGATGCTCTGGACATGCCCAGAATTTCCTTGTATAGAAAGGGAGAACTCTTGACAGACAGGTTAAAAAAAAGGAAAGAAACCCAGCATGTGACAAACACAACTGAGTAGATTTACTCTGCACATAGGTAACAAACACGCTGTGGAATCAGGCAGAGAAGGTCGTGCCTGGCAATTCCAGCAGGGCTTAGATGTGACACGAACAGGACTACGTGGCTCTGCCAAGACTGGAGCTGTGGTTCCAGAGATAAAGAGGCACCTGTAGAAGTTGCTTGCAATAAAGAGTCACCTTCTCTTTTCTCTGATTTGTTTCCAACTAGACTATCCTTCTCCTTCCCTTACAACTTTTGGCACTTTTTCAAGCATCTCACAAACACGTTTTTCCTGTTTCTTTCCTGCCATTCTGTTTACCCAGAATGGCTCAACAGGAAGTTTGAGTCCCAGAGCTGGCACAAGTTAAACAGTGAAGTGTAAACCTTGAAAAGGTTGAGGGGGTAAAGGAGGAGTATCCTTTTTAAATACCCCAGCAGCAAGCAGAGATCCCCCAAATAATTTTATACTTCTGTAAGTCACGACAACATAAGCATAGAGCTTTTCCATATGCCTACGCCACATTATTTGAGATATATCCATCCTTAGTCTTATCCTTATGCTTAACTTCAATTAAGTCAACAAAGGTTTGTAACAGAAAAAAGAGTAAGAAACCACTTCTTTCAGTTTTCAAGATCTTAGCAAAATGTCACATTAAATCATGGTTTACTAATGATAATGTATTCCAAGCTGTGAGCTTTATTCACTGAACTACTTGAGACGAATAGGAAGTTCCCACTACGGATCAAGTCAGTTTTTACTTACCACAAATAATTGTAAAGGCTGTTCAGCAGGCAAAGGGGCAGAATTCTTTTTGATTTTTACAGAAACTTTAGCTGCTTCTTCTTCTGATTGCTTCCCTTCTCCTTCTTCAGAGTATTTTTTCCTTTTAACTTGACGATTTGATCTTCTCTTCTGCATGCAGGAGAAAGAAAAAAAAAATAAGTAAGAGTTTTTACACAAAACTTCCCCTAACATGAACTGTACATTTTGGGACACTCTAAGCAATATTTCAGCTGTATCTAAAACCAAAGGTCAACATTTGATATGAAACGTGAAATACACGAATCACAACGGTACACTATTTTTAATTAATTATTTATTTTCTGTTTCATATAAACATTTGATACTTTTATTTTTAGAGTTCAAAAGCAAACACAAATCACTATTTCCAGAGTAGTTTGGGAGAAAAGCTGATATGTAACAGACCTCCCATGAGCATCAGTATTTCAACAGCAATTTCCTAATGCTGTGTAGAGTGCTACCATCCAATTCCAGAATCAGAGGGAAAGATACAAAATATGCTGCAGTGTCTCTACTAAACAACAGTGCTATATACAAAAAATGGGGAAGATTTTCACTAGATAATATTGGTCAAATTGCTGATGAAGTCTGACCTGATGGCTAATGAAGCTGGTTGCTTTGTTAATGTACTTATTTTCTCCTCCACCTTAATCGGGGCTTGTTTAACAGCATCATTTGGCTTACTTTGCTGTTTATCTCTCTAACCTTTCATTCTGGTTTCTGCAAGAATCTGAGGACAAGTTTCAGCTGAAGAAATAATGCTCAGTGTAAGAAAATAATTCCTTCTCACTCACAGTTTCAAATATTTAGATTATTAGGTTATTGCATAATCCTTCCAGCCCTCAGCACCAGTATATGAGACACTGCCTATTTAACCGTAAGATTAATTTTTAAATTGGATTCACTGGATAAAAATAGCAGTATCAAACTAGTGAGGTAACATCTGAAAACACTGCAATCTGCTTTGGAGAACTGACCATCATAAAAATAAAATCAGATGAGTAAAACTATCTCTACAAAACAAAGGGTATTTTTGTGCAGGAAAATCCACTGCAGGCTGCAGTGTTGTACTACACTGTGGTGCTCAACTGGGAGAACAAATGGTGAATAGAATGAAACCCAAAATGCTGTGGTCACAGTGGCTTCTGCAGAGCAGACATTAAGTAACAGTAAGATTGCAGTACAGGAACTTTTCTTCCTGACTGTTAAATTCAGCCCTTGGTCTGGCTGGTATCTGGTAAAAGACACAGTTATACTTCAACAACTACATCAGAAGTGTTTTAGTAAGGTAGATAAGAAAGTACATTTATATGAAAAGTCAAAGAATGGGCATCACCATTCCTCTAGAGAGGCTACATATATGACTACTCCATCAGCTTTCCACAATTTTAGATCAGCTATTCTTCAAGAAAGAGTGAGTGTGTGTGGGGAGGGGTGTTCTCACAGAAAGGAACTTCGACTTTAAACAGACACAGTAATGTCACGTTGTAGTTAAATCAATAATAGTCAGCTGACAGAAGTAGATTTTAAAAAAAGAAAAAAGGCAGGTAATAAGTGCAATACAAAATTATGTAACTGGCATTTTCAATTCTTCTCACTATGTCTTCTCTTAAAGCATGAAGCGATTATCAAAACATTGACATATGTTCTCCAGCACATTAATATACAACCTGAGCTGTTTGGAAAAAAACTTTGTGTTTCCCTGAGCTGAGAACCACGGTCATAAACAAATGTTGTAAGACACAAAATAAAGTAGTACCACACATAAAAGAAATTAAAAAAAAAAAAAAAATCAAGTTTCACACTTACTGTGAAACTAAGCATATAAAATGAATTAGGGGAAAAAAAAGACCTAAAATTGCCCCCCAGAGCTTAGAAACAGCTATTTAAAACAGAAATTAGAAACAGCTCTTTGAAAAGAAAATCATGAACATGTTCGAAAACTAAAGAGAGAATGAATTAATGAAGTAAAGCAATTTGTCTTTCCTGTTATGCTTCTCCCCCTTTCCTTGGGATATAATGGGGCAGTGCTGTGACATTCTGCAGTAGGGATTTTGCTCTCCCATGACACACCTTCTTAGTTCTACCCTCTGTTCCCTTCTTGATACCCCCTGTCTATCCACACTAGAACTGAAGATGACCTTTGTCATGCTGAAAAACAAATATAAAAGCCCCCCCAAGAGCAATGAGGAAAAGAAAGCAAGAAAGACATGATCTTCAGTCTTTTGTATTGGGTTTGTTGGCCCACAGATTTATAATCTGATAAGAGAACACTATTAAGAAGTTACAGTACTTCAGACCCACCAAATCTGCTTTCACCTCCTTCAGTGTACTAAAGGGACTTCCTATACTAAGACAAATTTCCAAGAGAAATAAATAATTTCATGTTCCCTTCCAGGTAAGCTTTACCTAAGACAAGCTATCACTTAAGGTAATAAAAAGTCATTCTGGGAAATGGCTTCTTATCCTTTTTTTCCCCCCCCAGCATTACTATCTGTGAAATACCAGAGGGCAACTCAGTATCTTATAATTGGTTTTTGACAACTGTCATCAAATAATGCAATTAATTTTTACTCAACAGCACCTTATTTTGAATATTGATTTCATCTCTGTGGATGAAATCACCACAGGATAAAAACCTGCACATTTCCATCATAAAATCTTACTTCAATGGAGATTGCCCTAAAGCAAGAAGTTATAATTCTATTTCTAACACACACATAAACAGAATATAATCTCCTATCAACAGTTCATGCTTCTTTGTGCACAAGTTTTAGAAATCATTAGCTATTTTACTATATTATACCAGGGTAATCTATGAAAAAATTGCAGTAAGAAAGTTACAAGACAGCTATTCCTCAAGGGAATGACTCGACCACTTCAATTCTTCATCTGGCACTCCCTACAAGTATTCCACAACCAACTAGAGCCTATCAGCACACTGATCATCGTTCCCTTCAGATTCACCACTGCAAGAAATCTACTTTTTCTGTTTCTACGGAAGCAGAGCTCAGAAAAAACACAGTACAGCTCTAAACAAACATTTTAAATGTTCTCAAAGATCCAGCTTCACTAACACAAGTCTCTCCTATGAGGCAAACTCTCCATTTTCACATAGTCAGCCAAAGTAAGGATCAAGTCTAAATGCACACTCAATGGGAAGTATTTACAGTCTCACATCTATGGACTTCTATACTGAAACTGAACACATACAAGCAGGGCATTGATGTCCCATTACAGAAAGGGGGTTCTGACCTGTAGGATTTTCTGATTTTCAACTTGGAAAAGTAGCTGATTATGAAAGGTTCTACCTAGGAAGTGGACAGCAGTGGGAGAGTAACTGTCACTGTGTCAAAGGGTGTGTAACTTTTTGGAGAGAGGGGATAAAAAGACCTGCAGAAATAGCAACACATACAAATTTAAAAGGGAAAAATGCTGACTCCTTACCTGTGAGTCTTCATCTTTCAGTGGCCGCTGTGGAGTCTGTTTAGCATCAGACAATTCATCTGAAGATTCATTTTTCCTTTTCTGCTTCTTACCCAGTGTGATGATCAGCTTCCTGTAAGAAACAAAAGCCCAGCACCTAAGTGAATGCCATACACTAGTGTACATAACTCCAGGATTAAAAGTACCACATCCACTAGCAACACCCATATTCTTACCATAAAACTCAGAAAGCACCGTCTGAAAAATTAAAAATAGGTCTGAAACACCTTACAGTCGACTGTACTTTACACTAGTATTGTTCACTAGTGTGAGCTTCTTTGCCTTACTATCACAAACTCTATCATACCAATATTAAATCTTTAAACAAGTAACAGAAATGCAAAATCCAACATTTAAACCAGCTGAAAATGGTAAACTACAAAGTTAGCAGAGACACCATCTGCAGATGACAACAGTAAGTGATTTATCATAAACAATTTACTATCGTAAAATGTATCTTATAATTTTTAGTAAAAAAAAAAAAACAAACTGTGGAGAATAACCTAAAAATGACTCAAAGCTGTCTGACATGCAAAACTTTTATGCTTAAATTTAAGTCATTCAGTGGTGAAAATGAAGGAACTGCATGAATCCTTTTTGCCCTTAAAAAACTTCATAAAGGTATATCCAAAACCTAGCACTTTTATCTGTAAATAGTCTTAGAACCCACCAGAATATGTTAAGAACCAATATTGTCCTGAATAAATTAGTTAAAACTCTAATAAAAAAGCTCCAATTATTTCTTTGTTTGAATTTAAAGATTACACTATAAACCACAATAATAATTCAGAGCTGTTTTCAACTAAAGGGTGTAAAAGTATTTTTTTTTGCATTTGACATGTGCCATAGTAATACTCCTCTTTAAGTATGTTGCAGTGGCATAGTAATCCATAATCATTGCAGAATGATGACAAAGTATCCAATAAAAACACAGATAAACAGCTGTCCTTAAAGATATATTTTATATAGTTTCTAATCATCAGATCCATGTAACAGAAAATGAGGTAAGTTCCTGCATAAAAGCTGCTTCTGCCATGTTACGAACACATTAAACACAAGAATTTAGTCTTTATACAGACAATACATTTTACACCAAAATAGCACTAAATATATTGGTCACCTGAAGAAACTACTGATGCGAAGTTGGTTGGAACACTTTTATCTCATTCGCTTCTCTTTGCAAGTGTCCAAATAAGAGAACACACACATATTTACTATGTCCAAACCAACAGTCCACACAGAAAACAAACATCTTGAATTACTAAAACACCATGGAAAGTTTAAGCAACACGGCTTACAAAAGATTCTGGGTGTATTTTCAGAAGCAATGAACATTTTCATAGGTTTTCAATATTTAAACACTATGTATGTTCAGTGGAAAAGTTTAAAAACCGCAAAATCATAAAAGATTTTCCATTCCCACGTTTTTTTACTTCTAGCATGAAGGGAACAGCACTGGGGAATGCCTATTGAAATGGAAGTTGCAGTCAGCATAATCACAGAGCTGCTTGTTCACAGAGCTGTTTGTTCACAAGTAAATGCTGGTCCTTGGCTTTTCATTAGGTGTTCTCAGTTTAATTATTACTTAGAAAACTTGTTTCATAATCACAGGAAATAATTTCAACAATGAACACACTGTTTTTCTACGTTCTTCAAGGTTAGTCTGAGGATTTTTCCCCCCTCACTTTCCAAGCTCTGATTAGGAATCTTTTTTCGTTTGTTTGTTTTAAGACTGTTGGATTCTCGGGTATCTTTCCAATATGACTCTTTCTGGTGATGGACTTGGACAAATCACTTTTTCCATTTTTAATCTCACTTTGTTTCATCAAATTAAAGTGTTATATTAGCACTTGTCAGCTAATATGTGAAATTAGTTAATACATTCCAAAGTGTTGCAGACAAGGCACACTGTGATTGACCTTCTGAGCTCGTTGTTAAATGGAATTCTGGATGCTACAATTTAATGAGGATTTAAAGGGAAACCTGGTAAACTTATGAGTGAGATCATTCATGAAATGATACCCATCCCACCAAGTTCCTGGTTTGCATCTTTAGAGTTTGGGAAAATAGTAAAAAGTATCATGTATGTTTTCTCTGCTCTTAAATTCTCCCCATTCCCTCTGGCCACTCGAGGAGAGCACCACTGGTAACACACTCTTCTGAATTTTGTCCATAAGTTAATAAGGGCAACAAGCTGTGCTGATCTGGACTTGTCCCTTGCAGATATTTTCACTGAAACAATTGGACATAGAGCATATTCAACTCAGGGAACTCACATGATATAATCTGTAAATTACTATTTTTTTGACCAATAAATAAGATCCCAAGTCTTCTCTTTGATTTCGAGCAAGGCATTAAAGGCCTGATATATGTATGGCATGTAGAGATGACTGGCAATCTGACAAACATTTTGGTTTTTAAATGAAAAACAAGAATACTAACAATGAAGAAAAAGGAAAAATTAATGTTCTTGAATCAAATATGTGTTGAGATATAAGTCAAGCTGGAATAATCTCTGGAAGACTTGGTCGCTCCTCAAAGCCATCTTCAGAGTTCTTTTATATTGCTCAGTCCAGTTCAGTTCTACTTATCTCCAAGGCTGACACCTGGTAGGTGGCACCTGTTGCAACCTTTTCCAAATTTTGATTCTCTTTTGTGAAATGTTAGATTAAGACAATTCATAAATGCATATTACTACGCTAAGCATTTCTATCCATGCAACCGTAGCTCATTCTCACTTCAGGCACTACTGCCTTGTATTTTAGGCTCAGGTTCCTTTTGTACTCAAGAAGCATAATAAAGAAATGAGGGGTTTACTATGAGTTGTAGAGGTATCCACTGAATAGCAGAGGATTTTAAGGACCTTCTGTTTTAGAACACAGGATTATTTTGTGATTAGACTGCTCTAACTACATCTTTCCTTGCACATCTGTTCCTCTCCTTCTCTGTAGTTGTGTTCACCTCTTGCTCTGCCCCTGCAGTCTTACACGTAACATTCCATTTCTGTCAGCTTCTGTGTCTTGCCTTGAGCTTGTATTCCCTAACCCCCGTACTTCTCTTCACAAGCTTCTCCCTGAAATTTTCTTAACATCTTCTCTACATGTTGCAGATCAGAATGTTTCCTCCTCTATATCGATATGGTGCCAACGAGAGGAATAAATGCACAGTTTCACTTCTTTCTGATCCAGTGCCCAGAATCACAATGCACCTTGCTATCAAAAGTTGCTGAATGACAGTATGGTGCTAAAGTCATGCATTTCTATCAGTAAAAATGCAATCTGCTCATATTTTGGCCAAAAACTTCTAAAAAAATCTGCTATGTGAAAACAATAATTTTCAGAAGCTTGTAAACTGGATCAATCCTGTGAAATATTTTCATTGAGAGAGCAAGTTCTCTTGCCAGTTTATAAATTTCTGCATGAAAGCATAAAGATCCTTGGCTAAAATCCCTTTTTTCCTCCCTGAAACAAACTGTTCTGAACAGAAACTATCTATTCTGTTTCTATGAAAAGTTAAGAGCATACTATAGACACAGAATAAATATCACTAGACTCTACTCTAATTTCACTTTCTCCTTTTAAAATTTAGAATTATCTTATTACATAACATCTAGAAATACTTCAACAATCCGACACTGTAGATTTCTTCAATATATATTTCCTTCTTCTGTAACTACAAATTAAAGATGTTTAGAAATTTACACCACAAAGCAGTTTAACAATAAGCCATCTCAAGAGCCAGTATTACTTCTGCTCTTCAGCACAAGACTTCTAACACTGTCTAGAGCCACAAAGCTCCAAGAGTTAAAGTATCAGTAATATCACCAGGAACCACTATTTGAGGCACATTGCAACTTCTTCCTTATAGACGAAGAACCAGTAAGAATGTGCTCCATTCCCCTTCTGTTCCATAGCAGTGAATGCGATGGAAACATTGTCAGTACTTTGAACAGCTTTAAAATGATGAGTTTTTAAAACCTTCCAAATAATGAACATGAGGAAGTATTAAAGAGAATAGGAAAAAAAAGAGAAGGTGGTAAATATGTATTAGGCACATCAGGAATCCTAACTATAGCTGGCCTCCAGTGCATGTCTTCAATACATCATTTTAATTCCATTTTCCCAAAACAGAAAAACACCAAGTAACTAATTATTAGTGTCCAAAGCCACCTCCCAGATATTTTAATTTGTAGCCAAAGCACTTTGCTATATTAATAGCAATAAAACTCCTATGTTATCAACATACCAGTATCTATCACTAAAAACTTAGTAAAAAATATAAAGTAGATATTTTCTTGACGAGATAGCATATCCTCTTGGAATGAGAGTTAAATCGCTGGTACAAGGCCAGTTTCTCTTACTGTTCTAGGATATCTTTAATAAATAATACCAATACACTTGTATTAGCTACTGTCTCCTTCTCCAGCTGTTATTTCAAATTAATAACTTCTGCACTGTGCACAGATTTTTTAAAAAGTCCTGTAGTATTTTTGGAAGCAGCAGTCATTTCAAGCTCATACAACACTGAAATAAGAATGCTACACAACACACAAGTGTTTGGTTAGTTATTTGGTAAGACCACACCATTTTGTATTCATACAGTTTGCAGCAGAAACTTTATGTCACTGAAATCCTAATTATGCACCAAAACTATAATCTGGAATCAGAGAAAACTTCACCAGGGAGTCACAGCTCAGTGCATGCAAAGATATCCCAGAAGGATGATTGAATTTGGAATTTATGTGCCATTTTAATCATGACAGAAGTTAATGATCTTAACAGATGTAACAGAACTCAAAGATTCAGCGAGCATCCCTTCCTTTTGACCAGCATTTGCCTCACTTGCATGAAACATGAAGACAACTCACAGTGTCTGCCTCAGGAAAATCAAGTTTTAGTTATTTATAACTCAAACAATACAGGATCAGTGTGCAGGTGAATCACTTCCCCTCCTCCCCACATCTCCTGTTGCTACCTGAGTTTGAGAGAGTTTCAAACCATCTTAACAGTATCAGATCAACAAGCAAACAAAGGTTATCTGTCAGGGTCTTGGATCCAAAAATGCTCTGTCTTGTAAACAATATTTGTGAGACCTACTTCAAGGTTCAAGGCAACAAGGACATTTCCTCATTTGAGTAGTGCACAGGATCAAATACCACTTGCTGGATTTACTACTATGTAATTTAAGGGTTAATAAATAAAATCCCCCATTGCTCTCTTAGCACATCAAACAATACAGCCATTTCTGCTAACAGGAAACAGTCCTGAACTTAAGGACTATCACCCTGACTCAAACTTCTGTAAACTGAGTTCTTAGAATTTGGGGAATTTGGGCAATTTATTTATTTAAACTGTGCAGTGATTAAAAAAACCCAAACCTACATGTAGTCTACTGATATTGTCCTTTACATCACCAGTGCAGAGCTGCTGCTTTTCATCAGGGCCGTGATATTTAATTTTATGTTTGAGTAGGTGGGAATACGTTGAGAGCTATAAAACCTAAATGCCAATCTACTTTTTTGAACAACAGAATGTTCACAAATTCATAATTCTTCGTATCAAGTGGTAAGAAGTAGACTTTTTAGTTTAAATATGCATCACCTTAGATGGAAGAAGTAGAATCAGTTAGAAAAAGCTTATAAATGGAAACAAGTTCTATGCAAAAACATGAAAGGGTTTAAATAGATTCCCAAACGTCAATGCACCTTGGTAAATAGCCAGGATATGAAAAGTGGTTCTGGTGTCTGCAGAGAAATTGTAAAGTAAATTTTAAAGAATTAATTTAATCAGTAATCAATGCACACAGCAAATTGATTACTTTATTTGGTAACACTACATATATTATACATGCATTCTTCTAATAATTTCTGTCACACCCTTACAATGTTCTTGGTAATAATACAATTTAGTCATTTATCTTCACCAATGCTTATGGTACAGAAACTTTACTAACCTCTGGATTCAGTTCTAAACCATTTGACTAACATTAACAGGCATTACTTCTTTGACATAACAGCTGAGTACTAAAAACCTTAAACCTCACCTTTAGAAACTACAGCCTGCCCAGGAAGTAACTGCTGGCAATTTTTAACTAGCAATGATAAATTGGAAAGAAGTATGCTATAAATTTTTCCTGTACGTGTAGATCTCAGAGGAATCACTAAGTAAAACATAAACAGCTAAGATGAAGCCACCAAACACATACTAATTGTGTTCGAGTAGCAAGGAAAAAAAGACTGTTAAAAATCATCCTGCCCCCTAAATATAGACATAGTAGCTAAAACTCATCTTGATCCCAGATGAGGGCTACTCAATATCAGTAAAAACTGTGCTGTATTACAATTAAAAGCACACTTTTTTTTTTAACTGATGGCTACCAGGCAGTTTTATAAAGGTCTGTTCAGCAACTGGTATTCCAGCTCCAGCTCTACCAGAGCACCAACCCACAGTGTATCATTTTCAGTGAGGGACAACTGTAACTCTCAAAATCTTCCTCAAGAGCAATACAGGACATACTACACAGACAAAATCCCTGTAAGATGTAAGCAAAGTCCATGATCATAAAAGAGTTTGCTGTTTAAGTGCTGGACCACAGAGGTTACAATTGTGCTCACATCGAACAGGCTGTGTTTGCTGCTAGCAGAGATTAAAACTATTTCACAAACGTTTTCCAAAACAAACAAACAAACTCAATATATTTGCTATAGTTTCAGCTCCTCATCAGCCTGCAAATTGACCAGGAGTCACCCAAAACCTACCTCTGACTTAAGATCTCAAAAACACACAACTCTGCACCTCCTCTCGCACGGGCACTCCGACCCCACACTGAATCAGCTTTTTAACAGTTCCTGAAAGTTAAACATGTTTGCTACAGAAAACACTGAATGAAGTGTATTCATCTGGGATGCACATATCACAGTGGAACTCCTCCTAAAATGGGACTGCAGATGCACCCAAATAAATTCTGCCCTACTGTTAAAAACGTGTATTTTGCTTATTCTTTTTTTACTGTAAACCTTTAGTGGCTTTAAGGTTTTATTGCTTGTAGAAAAATTAGTTGATAATTGTTTGATAACAGTTGGAAATTGTTTACTTATGTTTTTAAAATTTGAGGAGACTTAAGGTTTTATTTTCTGCTTAAATGCAAGAAATGTTATATATACACAACTTGGCAATTTTTTAAAGTTTTTCCTCCTTATTGATTAAAAAAATATATAATTTTTTTCATCCTATTTTAAACAGATCTCAAAAATCTTTCTTTCCAAGAAAAAACCCCACCTGTTTTCATTGAATTGAGATTCTCGCATTCCCCTTCTTGCCCAATAAAGCACTTGTCTTTTAAAGGTATTATTTTAGCATGGTAAAATTTTCTCCCAAGATTCAGTCAGAGCTTGTTTTTTTTAAGGTAACAAGAAAAACCAAAGGAGAAACCCATATGCTTAAAAACTCATTCCTATTTTGACATAGTAATAAATCTGAGGATGTGTGTTCATTAAGGAATATTTTCTTAAGAACGGAAGTCAGGAAGAAACCTTTAAAAGAGTTGTTTTAGCCTTCTAAAACACTTATTAGTTATTTAGGTTTGTTCTACTCTGAACAAAACACATTTTATTAATCACACAATTTTTTTAACCACCTTTGTAAAGACAAATAAAGCTATTCTATGGTAATTATTCTTCTGTAAGATCAGTAGTTACATTTGCACAGAAAGAAGAGCCTGTAAGATTACTCTTTTAAAAAATCGAGGCCTTATTGCAATTACTACTCTGCAAAATCAGTGGTATATTCTTTGCTAAACAGTTATTTTACGTATTTATATCAATAATATAAAACAGTGCTAACTCAACACATGAATCTGGATACAAAAATGCACTCTCTGGATGCCTCAAAGCATTTGATTTGCTGCTGGCCACCTAAATACAAGGCAATTCTGTGAAATCTGTAATACGAGGCTCTGGAAGACTCTCTTCACTGCTTTTTAACAGGACCTGACTGCTAAATCTTCAGATATACATCCTACCTAGTTAGAGCAATACCTGGCAGCATGATTAAGTTAATAGAGAGCTACTGGGGCATTAGCTGATTAAACTGGTAAACAATGGGGAGGCAAACCTTCGCAGCTCAGTGCAAAATTATATAACAGTGACCATACTTAATTAAATGGGAGTTCCTCAGCATCTTGCAGGCACTTTGCATCAAGCACAAATAACCATGGTTAAAAACATGGTTTGAGAAACATCTCTTTCTCAACTGACACCGTCTGACGAAATCCTGAAAACTGATTTGATGTGCACAGCGAAGCGTTTCACGAAGACAAAAGTGAATGCAGAACTACAAATTGGAGGTAACAGCTTACATCCTATTATTTTTTGTTTAAAAACAGTAAAAATATTATGAGAACTATGGAGTATATCATAAGGATGATACTTTGGCAGCCTTTGTGAATTATCCAAAAGAATCAATAAGAAGGACAAATCATAAAGCTCCATGCAACTGCCACCAGCTAAATGACCCTGTAAAGTTTTTTGACAGACCCACAAAGTGTTTGTTATAGAACGTGAATAAACTCAGAAACATGAAAGCAAAATCAATTTCGGAATACACATCCAAAATCCCATCTTAAACAAGATGGAGAAAATAAAAAAAAAGCAGTACCCAGTGCACTTATGACCAGCATCACATGCCAACCCAGAATCAGAAAAGAAAGGAATTAACACCATGAAAGTTCACACTAAGAATCAAGTGCGGTGTATGAGTATAGTATGTATAACCTTCACACTATAACTACTCAATGTTGTTTACTTCAAACATATAAGAAAAGTACTGATCTCTAGGAAAAAAAGAAAATGCAGAGAAATATGCTGATTAAAAGAACATTCATTTCAGCTCCATACATGAGAATATACATATGTATATGAGACATTTAAATTTGGAGAGATATGCCAGTTAATATTTCTGTTACCACAAAAAGAGCATCAATGTAAAAAAAAATAAATATCAGACTGTAGCTATGATTTTCATTTCCAATTCCAACTGACACACTTAACATGGGAAATCAAATACTTTCCTTTAGAAGTATACAGGTGACATAGGTTAGCTGTGGAGTCAGAGGACATGTCATCTACTGAATCCCTTGGAGCCTTCTAACACCTAACGTCCTCTGAAAGCTCCTTACCCCAAGGTATCCACACAGCTTGACCCAGCTGAGTCTGCAAAGTTTTTGAGAGGGCAGATTAAACTGATATGACCAAAGACTACAGAGTGCTTAGAATATAATTTTTCCAAAATGTGCTTTACTTTTGATACACGTGATATCTGTAATCTTCTCTTTCTTGGAAGTTCATTAGGCTTCCAGTTTCTCCCCATGCACACTGTATTGAGGCTACATGCCAAAGTATTGAGGCTACATGCCAAAACTGATAAAGACAGCATTTATAATATAGAGAAACTTAATTTGGAGTCAGAACTGATTACAACACTAGATGAAAGATACTTGGGTCCATGGTTCAAAGTGAGTATAGAATATTTTAGATTATGAATTTAAAGTAATTCCTTTCAAAAGGACAGTCCTACATTGATTTTATCTAAAGAGAAAACAGAGCATTCTTGTTCCTGAATGAGAGAGTCCACACATGGACTTAATCAGGAAAAATTCTGTGTAGGCAGTGGAGGCGAACATTTTATTATCAGTAAGCACTTTTCATTTTAATCAAGGATTTAGATCTGAAGAGAAGACAGACATTTTAATCTACTTACCCAATTTTTGTTTTCTCTTTAATTTTGGATGAGGAACCAGTTTTCGGCTTTTTGCTCTCCTTGTCCTTTGGTTTGGATTTAACTTTTCTGCCCTTCTTTTCGTCTTTTGCTTCAGCTGAAACACTGGGGAAATTTTCAGGGCTCATTACTCGTGGAATGTTTCTCTCTCCTCTTTCTTTTGCTTTTGCAATTGCTTCAGATATTATACGATTTGCCTTCTCTTGTTTACTTTCCAAGTCTGTTTTTTTCTTCTGCTTCTTTTCAGACATTGCCCTCACCTGGGTATTCTGCATCTTAGTATATGATCCTGAACCATCAGTCTTCTTGGAGGAAGGAGGCTGAAGCAAGAGAGAAAAAGTAAATAAAATCCCCTTATTTTAAACATATAAAGAAAAAGCGCAAGCATTCTTTATACAGATATGCATTTTTTAAAAAATGTAGCTGTCAGGGACGCATGCAGACACAAAAAAGGAGGAATTCAGTTTATACCACAGAATGGCGTGGGTTTCAGAGTAACTACATCAATTGTGGGTTTTAGACAACCAATCTACGCACTGAAAGTCAGTAAAAAATGTCCTTCTAAAATTCTCTCAGCCTTCTCTCCACATCTGTAGTTAAACCCTTAACCTTTCCAGCATTCCCATACATTTGACACACACATCCAACATCTCCAGCAGAACATGGAAAAGCAACGAGCTCCCGAAGGTAACAGCATCAGTGTTTCGCCTTTAGTAGGATACCAGGACCACAGTTACCTTAAAGCAGACGAATGATCTACAGGACTGACTCGGTGATAAACACAACAGACGCTTGAACAACACCAAGATTAAAAAACAGACAAAAGATAAAACCAAAACTAAAATTACACAGCTCTGTATCCGTAAAACGATCAGACAGCAGCGTTTCTTTTATTTAGATCCACATACGCTCAGCGCCTTGGTTAAAAAACGTAACTTGTTTTTATCTTTCGGGGTTTTAATGCCCGTTTCATGGACGCAGAATTGTTTACTGGGCTGATGAGCCTCTCCCGCAGCCAGCCAGGAGACATGTTTTCGCTTTCCTCCCCTCCCCCTTTGAGGAATGGAAAGAATTTCCTATTCAAACACAAAAACCCAGCAGATAACAGTTATGTTACGTTCTCACCCGTAAATGCGCCTCTGCCTACAGCAGGAAGAAAAGCCACCAGGAATTTCCACACACATTTTCTGGGCAAACCCCGCGCACTTCCCGGGATACATGTTCTATAGGTGCCTCATGGGCGGCGGGGGCGGGAGGCAGGGATGGGGCCGCTCCCGATGCCACCTTAAAGCCCCGGGGCTGGAACAAACAGCCGGACCCAGCACGGGAACAGCTCAAGATGGCGATGCCGCTCCCGCAGCAGCAGCCAGTAATAAGGAAGGTTATTCAATCCCATTAGCCTTTTAGCCCAAAGAACCCCTCCTCCTCCCACTCATTCAGGCTCTCACTTACCCTTCCTCTTGGCCTCTTCACTGAAGACATTTTTGGCGTCAGACAAAGACTTGCCCTCCGCTTTTGCAGCACCCCAGGCAGTGCTCAGGAGGAAAGCATGGGGAGAAGATTGCTAAATGGCCTATTTAGCGAGCGGCAGCCGGGCCGTGCACGGCGCTCCCCGAGCACAGAGCGGCTCCCGGAGCATCCCCGCGCCCTGCCCGGCGCGCTCCCGCCGCCCCCGGGCCGGGCCCGGCCCCGCCGTGCGCGGACAGAGGATCCCAACAAAGCGCGGAAAGAAACGCACAAAGCATCAAACGGCATCAGCGCCAATATTAGCGCTGGTTAGACCCGCTCCCCGCGGAACTAGGCCAGCAGATGGTGCTACCCGTCATTATTCCATTAGGCTCCGGTTTAACCCCCGCGGGGATCGGCTTTAACCCTTCCCGCTCCCCGCCCGCAGCGCCGCCCACAGCGGCCGCTCGCTCCTTGGAAAACCGTGGGAACCAGGCGCTGTTCCGTCCTGGACCTCGCTGCGCTGCGACCCTGCGGCTCCAGCCCCGGGGATGGCACGGGGGGACAGCGGCTCGACCCGAGCCTGTGGCCTCAAACAGATTTCGCTCTCCAGTAGACTTCTTTTTTTTAAATTATTTTTCTTGCATTTAATTCATTACTATAAGCTGGCAGCAGTGACTACATAAGCATTTGCTGACAGGCTTCCCTGCTTCCTACAGAAAATGGAAGAAGTCCTTGGGTTTATGCCTCTCCCCTGCCCGGACCTGCGGGACCCTGCGGTGAGGACCTCGCTTACTTGGGACTCGGCTCTGTGGTAAGCGCCTCTTCATTCCGAGGTTGGTTTAAAGCGCTATTTTAAAAGATCAGACAAGTTTTTATATACGTATCGTCAACATATAAAATAAAAACAAAAAGAAGATATGACTGGGTTTTTTGAAAGGCTATTAAAAAGACCAAGAAGCTTTTGACAGCATAGCTCTATCCTAGCAATACCCTTGATTCTCAGAAGCCTGTTCAAGAAGAATGAAGAAAAATGAGGATTTTATTTCTGTTTTGCTGAATATATACTGATACCTTTATTTTGCAATATGGATGTTTTTCCATAGAAAGTTGAAAATATTGCAAGGATTTTGAGATTGTTAATATTAGGCCCTACAATAAAACAAAATTTCACTTCTATTTCAGATTAATTTCAAAATTAAGTTCATCGTCCAGTGAAAACACTATGGTACCAATAGATTAAATGGTCTCTTTCCTTAACAATACCATTTAAATTCAAGGATATTTTTGTAAATACGCAGCTTAATCACAAGGACAATTATTACATATTAATTTTACTTCTGAGAACTCCGGGAAAGATGTTTCTACATTATGCTTACAGTACCTATAAAAAAATACAGGGATTTAGCTTTTAGGGTTATTATTTCGTGACTTAGTAAAAATGCTAAATAATGTACTATTTTGCATTTTGAGATCAGCTAAACAAAAAACCCTATTCCTAATGTACCCTTGGTATAATTTCAGCTCTAAGCCAAATGCTACTAAAGTCAGTACTGTTACATTGGTATGTTCTTGAACATTCCTGAGCCAGAAACAAACAAACAAAAATGCTTAATAATTAAGTAGGCAATACAGAAATGGTGGCTTTTTCATTAATCCTTTTACAATCATCTTCCTAGATATTTTATTCCTTTAAAACAAAAAGTTTCTTTGCTACATTTACTCAGAGGTCAAAGCTGCCTTCCAATTTATTCCTCAACAACATTTACTACATTCTTACTGTAGAATTGTGAGTATGCTGGACAAGGCTTCTCTGTGTTATAATTCCTCAGGCTGACCCTCTGCTTCTTGCTCTGTACTATCCCTTCCGAGTTCTGTCTCCTGCACTGCACAAACATTAAGCTATTTCTTAGAAATCCGAAACCGTCTTTTTTTAATTTTGCTATGACATTTCTAACCATATGGAAATTACATTCATGAACAAGCAGGAATGCACCAGCTAGCCATTCTAAGCTAAATAAACCTGTAAAGAAACCTTCAAGAAGGTCATAATTGTCACAAAAAAACAAAACTGGAAAGCAACACAAGTGCCTTGAGATTAGAACATAAAACACACTTGGACTACAGAGGACAGGATCAGTGTGTACTTAGCAACCAAAGCAACAAAAGCCACCTAATTCAGCAGAGGTCTTTTATTCTGATAATAATTCCATGATTCCAAAATATGCATGGCTATAAAATGATTGAATGCTTATAAACCATCATGCACACTGAAAACCATTTCAAAAGCTACACAGCATCTGTAACAAAAAGGGAAAAGCCTTTTGCCAAGCTGAAAATACCCCTTCCCCCTTAGTGAGCAGGAGTGCAGATCAAACGTCCTAAAGGAACATATCCTTTCACCAGTGGCTTACAAACCTATTCCATCTAGAATAAGGGAGATTCTTAACTGACAAACACATAGGAGAAGATGGAAAGGAAAACCCTGAGGCAGCTACATATTTAAAAACTGAAGATTTTATTTGGAAAAATATGTTTTTACTTCTCACGGTTGCAAAGATTATCATCCAAATATAACTGAACGTAAACCAATGCAATGTTGTCTTGTGTCTGCACAGAGAGAGCTCCAGGGTATCTGCTGCTGCTAATGGCTTTGCCAAGCAGCAGCCGAGTGCAGTGAACAAGCCTCCTGTCAGCTCCCTGCTGCTCCACGCAATCCTGTGGGCAGCAGGCAAATTGGCAGGAATCACGTCAAATTCACACTATTGCTGCCACCTGCAAAAGCCATTAACAGCAGCAGGTATGGGCTGTGCTGCTGTTCACACCACTGAACCAGCCCTAAAAATACTGAGGGTGGAACAACAGATCAGACAACAGCTGTAGACTTCCCCACACATGCCCTCATTCACAGCCAGGGGAGCATCTTGTCAGCAGTATTCAAGTAAATTTGACATTCTGTTTTTCAGGAGTAGAAGGTATCCTACACATACCTCAATGATTTCTTAATTAAGCTAATGTAAAAGCAATCAAGTTACCAGGCAATATCGAAAGACTGAACTATGACAGCAGTCTTCCTAATAGCCAGCGCTACTCTGCTGAGTAGGCTTTTCATGGAAAGGCATTTCTCCAACATTTTGTTGTGGTTGCAGAGGATATGCATTTGAAGACCTTCACTGGCATAACAGTCCTTCCTCCAGCAAGGACAAACCACCATCCTGAACACTTACAGACATCGGGGTTTTCCCCTCGAAGGCCTAAACCCATTTTAATTTGCTCCACAACAACTAATATTTCTTCACATCCTTTCTTAGCACTACAAAGCAAGTCCCAAAGAGAAGGTGAGTTTAACACTGAAAAAGAGATCTAACTCCTAGAAAACCTTCCCAAATCCTGCCTTATCTGTTCCAATACTAAAACATGGCTTCCACTGTAAGAACACCTTTCTTACAGTAGGTATGGCCATTCATGACACAGTAGTATTACTTTCAATTCTATGCATGCACAGAATCTTTAAGAGCGAGTATCTCTCCTTAGTTGCATCCATATATATATATATATATATCTCCATTGATATATTTTAAGGACTGATAATGCTTTCCTCTGAATTTTAATGAGTCACACATTTGTGATTTAATTTTTTAAAAATAATGTTTTTCACTTGTGGATCTACTGACCCAAACATTAGCTACCACTAAGAACTAAATTATGACCTTAACTAGTCTAAGAATAGAAAGCCAAGGTTTGAATTTGCAATGGCTTGAATTATCCTTTTACTCCTACTGGTGGTAGTACCCACCTGCAGGAAGATGCTCAGACTAAGTACCATATGCCTGGAGAGCATAACAAGTTCTTGCAGGTCTACCAAGTCCTTAGGAAAATCAAGATGACCTTGACATCAACTTCACTAAAAGCAGCTAAAATTAGCCACCTGGAAACCTGATCTTCATGCATTACCACATCATCTTTGTTCATGTTTATTACTAAACAAGGCATCCCTTTGTGCATGTCAAGTCACCAAAAAAGTATCAATATCAGAACCATAATACAAATAAATAAATTGCATAACTAATGATTAATCAATAGTTTGGGCTTTTTCCCCAAATCAGCTTATTTTGTCACATCATAATCACATGAAAATTTGAAAACTGCAGTTGCTTTTAAGCTGCTACAGTGAAAAATCTTAAAGGAATATCCATTCCTCAATTGAATTATAAAATTGTATTTATGAATGCAACTTTAAAAAAAAAGCATGAACTCAAGTCAGTGATTTCAGAATTCCATTCTAGTACTCTGAACATTTTTCCTCTAGAATAGTCTGCATAAATAACTCTTCCAGTGATTTTTTAATGGTGGATTTGTATTTCAAAGGTATATCTATTAAAAAAAAAAAAAAAAGAGAACCCACACCTTTGACAGAGTCCATCTGTAGAAGACTGCTTAAAATATGAATGGGTGTCACTCCACATGTGGGCAGAAAGGAGTCTCCTTTGCTGCATGGCAATCCCAGCAAAAGATGTAGTTTTCCTTAGACAATATACTGGAATGAGATTTTGATGGTTAATCAAGCTACTTCTGCACAACTGATGGGAAGATCTCCTCAATATGCAACAGGATTTCTTTTCTCCAGAGAGAACTCCCTCAGAGTTCCTTCTGAATTGCTTTTTATTTTCCTGTTCAACAGTTGCCCCACACCATCTGCAGGGATTGCTTTACAAAGCCAAGAGCACTGGCAAATGGAGATCCATGGGGTTCTATCATTTTTCCACTCTCTTTGGTACTTGTATGGAACTATTAAGGGAGCCAATGAAGCATTCCAAATTGTGGTTCTTTCAATATGCTGATAATACTCTTCCTTCTTTTTCTTGCTTATTATCATCGCTCATGCACATCTCAGTGTTTAAGGGATACAGAATTTCAAGACAAGCATATGTGAAACCTAACCCAAATTAAAATAGATGTTACAGACAGATTATAAAAAAAAAAGGAACAAGGTACAGGGGGAGAATCTATCTTTTCCCTCTTCCGTACTTGTTATCTGTAATGTTGGTAAATGAACGGCTAATGACTACAGCAACATGGCCAGGCAAAATTTTTATCTGTATAACTGTCACTTCAGAATGTAAATTTATGATTTGGGATGTGAAAGTTATTTGTGCCTCACAAGGCATTTAACACCATGCTTATAACCAAATTTTAAATGAAATGAAAACATTAATGGAAAGGTCAGCAACCTTAAACTAGTCATATTTCTAAGATGAAACATGCACCTGTTTGTATGCCACACTCTACACAGGGTGTTGTTTCACATCTCAGTGCCACAGAACCCAGTAATAATATCACTAATCATGTTTTCCCACTAATATAGCAAAGATACCATAGTTATTAGTAGCAGCTTCTTAAGCAGTGACTTCCCCTATCATTCACGGGGAGAAAATCAAGCCACTGTTCAATGTAAGCAGCTGCTACCCTGGGCACACTGTAGAGGCAGCACTGGGTGTTACAGAACGAGTCTGCAGCACACATATTGCTTCCATTTGGAAGACTTGGTTTGAAGGCAGTATTTTGGGGCTCAGTGCCAAATATAATTAGAATGTTTTTTCTGAATATTTAGTAGCGGAATAAAAACTGTGTGTATTTGGCCCGTAATTCTTAAAGGAGGCACTATGTAATGGAGCACATTAAATTGCCAGGAAATAAAAGAAATTGAGAGCTTCATCCTGCTTGCTCTGCCAAGTGACTGCATTGAACGTGGCTCAATTATCAGTGGCTTGGTGTTCTGTACCCACTTCTCTTGGGTTCCAGTCTCTGATGGTGAACACAGCTATTTGCAAAGTGGCAGACAATGCCAATAAAACCCACAGCCTCAGCAAAACTCCTCAGTGCTCTTTTTCACATGCAGAACCAGTAACACTCAGTACTTGTACTGATCTAAGCCTCATGCAGTGCATACCTCATGTTCCACCTGTGGTCCCCACTACAAGTATCACTATATATGACTTAACAGGAGAAAACTCTGGGCTCCTATATATGAAAAAAAAATGTAATGTTCATATTCAAGACAACTGGTGGATGCACCATTGAATTATTAGGCTCAGACCAAATTCACAGGCATGCCATACCTCTATGGATTTTCTAAAGCCTTTAATACCTATCCTAATGGCAAAATGTTTTAGCAAAAAAGTTCCACTACACCATTTCTTTCTTGCATTTTTGATCAATCTTAACCTTACAAATTTTGCAATTATTTGACTCCTTAAAAAACAGTTGACTAAACTCTGTAATCTATAAAAGGAAAGTCAGGTTTCAGTTCACTGTTTGAAACAAGTCCTGTGTGGGCATCTGGAAATAAATCTGCAAAATACTTCACCAACTACTTATGGACAAGAAAATTCAAACATATTCTGTTTTAAAAAGACTAGTCATTAAAGTTCAAAATCCCCAGATAAAGCTGTACAAATATATTGATTCACTGAACTCTCACATCGTTCAACACCTTCTTAGAAGATATAGGTAATAGTTTGCTTCTTCTGAACCCCCCCCCCCCCTATTTTTACAATAGGAAAAATGTATTTAACATGTAAAGCCAGATAGTTTCTATTACTGTGGGGAATGGAATGCTGCAAAGCAGTAAGAGATCAGCTCTCCCCAACTTTTTTTTAATGACCTTTCATACTCCAGAAAAATATAACATTAGGTGAAGCTGCACTAATTTCAGGTGACAGAATCTTTCAAAATGCTGATTTAAAGGTAAAACAGCAAAGAACTGATTGCAAAAGTCTTCACAACAGAAAACAAACTCAAAATTAAACTGAATTTTCCCACGTTGCTACCCGCGCACCCATGTTCTGTATGGCCATGAGTTTTGTGTGCTACCAAGAGAGTAATTTTCTCATGGTTTTATTTTTTTTACCAACCAGAGAAGGAAGACCAGGAAACAAAACCCCACCCAAACTACCTTCAAAAAGAGCAACACACAAGGAGCTTTTTATTCCCCTTAATCCAAACACCCAAGATCAGCTTCAGCATTCCTGTCCTGAGCACCCCAAGAAACCAGCAGAGCAAACATCTCTGAGCAAGGAAAAGCAACAGGACCTTAACTGTAGTTGGTTCTTGTCAAAACTTAATTTCAGTTATTGTGTTCCTTCTACACCTCTCATGGAAGTGGCCTTGTAGGAACATATTTTTATAATTGAAACAAAAATCTGCCATCCTTAGGAAGTTTACTACTGTCACTATTTCCTTCCACTGTCCCCCTTAAAGCCTCTCCATTTGTTACCAGTCCCAGAAGCAGAAGATATTACAGGTGTGAAGGGCTGTAAAGTGCAAATCCTCGATTCTTTGTACTCTTCTGCTACTTAGAGGAGTCACTGAACATACTGAAGGGATGAAAGAAGGGCAAGTGGGCAAGAACTGTGCAGAACCAGCAGGAACCTGCCCAGCTTTTGTCTCAACACCTCACTCCTGCAAGTACCTGCAGGAAGGAAATCTGGGCTAGATCAGAGAAACAACCACAGATTAAACAAAACACAGAGACAGATTCTCTTCCACAGTATGCTTTAACACCAAATTCCACTCAAATTTTGTAGTACATCAAGTGCAATGGTAAAATAAAACTCACTCCAAAGATAAGTGAACCAGCTTATCCAGAGTATGAAGGCTCTTGGAAAAACTTCTATTCCTGAAGTTCCTTGACAAAAACACATCATTGTCTTGTTCAGTCCCAGGAAATGATTCTATGATATTATAGGCAGCTTACTTTTTAAAATGTATTTTCAGTGCTTGTTCATAGCAGAACATTGTGAAAGATGACAGATGTGAAAAATAGGTATCATTTGATTAACAGGGTGATCATGAATGATCTTTAAAGCAAAACAGACTGCATATTCAGAAAGGCTGGCATGTAACATCTCTTTGCAATAATTTTATTCACTAGAAGCAGTGAAGTTTACAAGTTTACTCAATCTTTGAACTTCGTAGTATTACTGGATACCTAACAGAGTAACCAAAATGTTTTCAACGTAATTTCAATTAGATAAAAACCCCCAGCACTTAATGTACATTAAAATATATATACTGACAGGAATTGGGAAAAGCAATTATTTTTAACATGGACAGCTGGGGAGCCACTAATATCAGTACTGCCTGCACAGCATATTTCCATTTAAATCAAGGGGGGGGGGCATGCTTCTTCCACTTCAGTTCAAACCAACTTACGTATTTTTTGTTTCAGCTTCAATGAACTACTTTAACAGCTTTACATGCTGGAACCTTCAGCACAAAAGATTCCTTTAGCATATATGCTAACCTAATGAAGCCACTTCTGTTGAATCTAGTTATCTCAGTTAAATATTCATGAACAAAATCCTCCCCCCCAAATTAAGGAGTAAAACAAGATGCCTAAAGAAAAGGAATTTATCAAAAAGGGGTGATGGTTTGAAAATAGAGGCCCCGAGTCAGAGAATACTACTGGGGAACAGCAGAATTTGATTTCAGGCAAATGAAACCCAAAAAAGCAAAAAACCCAAACCGTTTTTTCCCCAAAAGTCTCCTAAAAAATTTCTAGAGAAAAAACATCCAAGAGCTTCATAGGGATAACCATAAAACAAACAAAAAAACCCAAAACAAAACAAAAACACACCAAAAAACTCTAAAAACCCCACCCAGCAAGGAGCATGAACTTTTGGTAGGGATCAAACAGAAAAAGTTGCAAGACAGGTCTCTAGAAACATAAGCATAGTGGTAATTTTTTATCTCAACTCAGCCTGGCTGCTAGCAAAAGTGGCAGGACTAGACCCACTGGAAAGGTCAAGACAAGAGACATTCTTATCATCTTTAGCGGAGTTGAAGTCAACAGAAAGTGTCATCGACACAGAGCAGAATGACAGCCTGGTCAGAGACCACAGTGTGCTGCCAAGGACATCCCCAAGCACAGTCACAAGCACGAGCCACTTCGTTCCTCTGTCCCCAAGCAAGGCTGGGTCACCATTTCTGAAATCATATTTAGCCAAAAAGCACCCTGGGCTGGCACCACAAAACACATCTCTCGTGTAGTGGCAGGAGCTGCTCAGATTTCATAACACGACATGATTGCACGTCAAAGAATCCTCCCAAGGATGATATAAATAGGAGCTACAATGCAGACACATCAAAATAAATTTGCCTAATCTTTTTTAAAAATTGTTCTTACTGAACTCAAAGACATTAAGACACATGTCTGGTTTTGTCACTCAGATGTTCCTTAAATAATTTACCTGCCTTCCCTGTGACAGCTTGGGTTCTGTGACAGTTGGTTGCTGCTTTTAGGAGTTGCAAGGACCAAAGTTCCTGCTACAACAGAGTTTACACATCAAGCTGAGCCATACGTGGGCCTCATGGACAACTGCTACAAAGACTTAACAAAGATAAAAAACAATCCACATGCATCTTCTTATTCTTCTGAAGATACAAACAGGTACTGTAAGCCATAGCATGTTGCAAGTCACAAAAATCACAATAGCTATGTTTTTCTTGTAAGTTTGCTTAAAGAACTCTCTGTACGTGTGGTACTCAGTAAAAACAATTGGTACAGTGAAAAACAAAAGGTACAGTGAAACAATGGTCTTTAAGATTACTTAAGACTGTTTCAGAAAGACAGTTTTGACTGACAGGTTTTTAAAATAATGTTTCAAACGATAAGAAAATACACAAAATGCTCAGAACCAAAATATCTGCAATGTTTTCTTTAACACTAACGCTAACTTTTCCTTCCAATATATAAACTACAACTAAATTGTGAAGTCATGAATATCTTTTAAAAGAGGACTTCCTATCAATCTATGAAACTAATTCTGGTTTGCAATTCAATATGCTGCCAAATAGCTTATGTGCACATATATGATACACTACAAACATTGAAAATTATTCTCAAATACAGACTAACTCCTGAAAGGGCAGTATGTAAAAGATGGGAACGATTTCATGAGATATAAATTAAAATGCTTGCCTTCACAGTAAGGTATCAAGGGAAGAAAAAACCCAAGTACAAACACAAGCCAAATAATCCACACAAAAGAAAACCTGCCACATTTATGAAAGAAAAATTACACAGCTTTCAAAAACGTAAGACTTGTCATCTTTTCTCGCCTAACATTGCTAGTTTCGTTTATCAAACTTACTCAAATCAGCATTAGAATTCTCAGTCTCATCATCCTAGAAACCCACTAATTTATATTTATTAGCCTTTAGAGTTCCCAATCCAGTCAACACCTGACAATAGACACTCTTCAAAATCCATGTAACCCGCAACTTGAGCAAATTTTTTTTAAGCTGATAATGAACAGAGAAAACAACATCTCTCCAGATGCGGGAGGCTGTTAGGTAGGCAAAGGGCTGGAAATTATTTTGATCTATATATTTAAAATTAACATAATAGCTAAAAGAAACTATAAAACCTGAGTGCACAAAGCACACTGACATCTGGACAAAAGCTACATGAATTCCAAATGTAATTCAGATTCTCTGGCTTTGAAGCCATACTACTGGTTAACACCTTGACAAGTTCTGCTTCTCCTTCAGCAATAACACTTCACTAACACTTCATAAAGTATATGATTTTCTAAAAAATGTCTCAAGATAGAGGGCTGTTTTGGAAGTTTTAGAGGCAAAGGTATGTTTGAAGCCACTCAAAAGTTTAGAGTTTGCATAATAGTGTCAGTGAAAACAGGTTAGTGGTTACTGGAGCCAAGGGATAGTCCTACATCGAGCCCACTTGCACTCTCTTTGCATTTGAGGTTACAGTTCCATGCACAATTATTTTGCCTCTACTGCAGAAAATGATGCCTCCTACTCCTTTCTCACACAATCCTAGGATGGCTGAGGTTGGAAGGGACATCTGGAGATGGTCTAGTTCAACCCTCCTGCTAAAGCAGGGTCACCTAGAACAGGTTGCACAGGATCATGCCCAGATGGTTCTTGAATAGAACCATCCTCTCTGGGCAGCCTGTTCCAGAGCTCTGCCACCCTCACAGTAAAGAGGTTTTTCCTCATATTCAGATGGCAGATCCCCCATTTCAGTTTGTGCCCATTGTCCCTTGTCCTGTCCCTGGGCATCACTGAAAAGTCTGGCCCCCTGCTCTTGACACTGTGAGATACCTGTAGGCACTGATAGCTCCCCTCCACTGCTTCTATGCAATATGATTCTGGGCAACTGAGATATCTAAACCAGGAACTTCTATTCCTGAAGTTCCTTGACAAAAAAATTGCAAAGTTTCTCTGGACATGAAGGAGTTTCCCAGTTCAGTTCATAGCACAAATGGTTGCATTAACACAACACAAAGTGGAAGAATAGGAGCTTTTTTTCTTAACGTTTTTTCCCTTAACTAATTATAGTTTAGGCATATATTGAACTGCAGCTTTAACAGCCTATAGGATGGGTTGCTGTCTTTAAAAGACAATTTAACATGGATTTTGTTTTCTCTTTTCTCTGTAATTAGGTACCATTTCTTCTAGACACTAAGCTTGCACAATTATATCAGTACTCTTACATTACTGAACTGCTTTATAGTTTTTCAGTGTTAACAAGACATCTGTTTGCAAATAGTTATTTAGATTATGCAACCACATTTATCCTGCAATATCATTAAAAAATTAATGTAAATTGAACTTATTTTTGTCAACTAGTCTCACCTTGCTATCTGTAGGATTACTCCTGTAATTTGACCCAGCCAGAAGCTTCCTTCCTATGCCTGCCATCTGTTAACTTCTTTTTGCAAAAATGCTTCTCTTTTGGCACATTTTACAGACAATTATAGCAGTCATTTAATGAGTGCGCAATTATCTCAGGAAAAATTATATTTGTATATTATAACAATCATTAAACCAGCAAGTACTTAATTTGAAAGAGGAAACGCACAAAGAATTGGACAGCCTGATTATTTGACAAGTGACAGAGGTTGAGAGAGACTTAAGAAAAGCAATAGTGATAGCAAAAAAGATTCAAAAAAGATGAAACAATTTATCTCAGAGATGGTAATTACAACCTCATAAAGCCTTTAAAACAGTAAAATAGATACTCTGGCACATTTTCCCTGTTCTTAAAGGCCCAGCAATTTTTGGGCATATTATCATAATTAATCATCTGTAAATGTGTTACAAACTAATCTCACAAACATGTACTTCCTTTCCCCAACATATGCAATTTGTAATTTATAAAAAGAAATAAAATGCATAAAAGGCTTAGATAAAACATAAATTATATACAAAAGCAAATGCTTCATGCACATTCAACTATAAATAAAGCTATCAAAACATTGCTCTCTTTAATGATTAATATATCATTGGCAAAACCCCATAGATTAATAATGAAATCATATGATATACAGCTATAATTTAAAAACTTGGTTCATTCCAGGAGCTGCACTACTTAGGCTCAGAAATATTGCCCTACTCCTCTCAGTAACTCTTTGCATTTGACACAGCTTTGCCACTTCCATTCCCCCCTGTTTGTGCAGCCCTTTCTCAAATCATAGAAAGAAAGCAAAAAAAGCTGCAAAATATTGTACAAAGAAGGTCAGTGGAGGGATTACTTTCATTACTTCAGCATAGATGATAAACCTATTAGATGCTGGAAGATAACTGAATTCTGGTGCCTCACTGTGGTAGAGAATTTGAGCTCCTACAAGGACGGTGAAAAATATTCCTGAAGCACAGAAAACTAAGTCCAGTGCATACAACTTGTAGAAATGCTTAAAAGGAAAGTTCAGACAAAGATTTACATTTGCTAATATGATGTCACCCATAAAATTATCTCTAATTAAAGCAACAATATAAATACAGTGGATATGCTTAATGAGAGCTATACCAGCACTATTAACCACCTTATGAAAAAGAACAAGGTTTTAAGGCTCTTTTGGTCTGTGGGTTGTTTTTAGGGGTGTGGGTTTTTTTACATCTCGAGATTACAAGTTATGATTTGTAATGCACCCAAATGCTTACTGGAACAGATGTCTAGATTGCAGATCATAGCACCATTAAGGCTGGAAAAGACATCCAAAATCATCCAATCCAACCTTTGACTTGAAGCAAAGCAGGGCAAATTCTGAGATGTGTATTTTATCATGCTCAGTCATTCACTGCTTCCCAAGCAACACACATATAGCAGCACCATAATTTTACAATCTTGTATTGTACCAGCACTTAGGAGCCATAACCTATAAACTCACTGTGCAAAATACCCAGTCTCTTCTACAAAGAATTTGTAGATAGTGTGATCAGTTCATTACATTTCAATATTTCTCATTACAGGCTTCCTTAAAATTAAACCATAGAAAATGTAAGAAATACACTCTAATAAATATATACCCTTGATTTTGATACATCTTCCATAACTGCATATATCAAGTAGTTGTCTGGTTTTGGCTCTCATAACTAGCCAAGAAAACACTGCTTACTATGTGTTTCTCTCATAAAAACTTTACAGTGCCAAGATTTCGTATACAAGTAGAATAGCAACCAGTGGCAGAGTAAGGGGTTTACAAGTGGAATAATCCAAAGGATAAATGTCTACAATGAGTTTAGAGCTGATATAAAAGAGAGGCATCTGATAACACAGAGTTGAAAGGCCTGTGACAATTTAGGGCATCTCAGCAGCACATAAGCCTGGTGAAAATTAATTGCCTCTCTGGTGGGACGCTCACACATGAGTTTATGGCATTCTGATAGATACAGATGTCCTGGGGTACAACACCAACCAAGCAATTATCTACAATGTTCAGATTTTCTCTGCCAAGCTTTCAACAAGGGCAAGACAAACTTCCAAAAAAACATCATCTGTTGCTATAAAACAAGTGGTAGGACAGCTCAAGCTTGCAGGCATAAAACCACTTGCATGTTTTAAGTCAGTTTTTACAAAAACAATGTGAGATACTGGAACTCACGAATACACTGAATTGTCAAGTTGGGTGCCAAACTTTCAGTCACAAAAAGGAAAAAAATTATTCATTTGATTTAAGAAGACTACTGCATTGTCCTATAGCACTTAGGATTATTAGTGGAATATTATTTTTCAGTTCAACCTCAATTTGTCCATTTTCATGTATGTAGCCAGAAAACATTAGAACGCTTATTACAAAATAACATACACAGTAGGATGGCTGTAAACTTCTCTTAGGACAGTTTATACTTCAGATTATCTTTCCAACTTCCTTTTTCTTCTAAATATGCAAAACAAAGTTGAAGCCTGTCTTTTTGTCATCTTTTTTCAACATTATGAAAAGCAAATAGATTATTTAGCAAACTCAAAACAGTTTTAAGTGGAGTTAATAAGATCACAAGTCTTGATTTAGTCAACACTGAGGCTACATGAATCTTCAGTGCATTTCTCCACTTTACTTTCTGTTCTCTAACTCTGATGAAAAATGCATGATGTAAAATTAAGAGGCACAAGTTATTTACAATTCTAATCTAATTACAGCAAGCATAGAAAGTGTATTAGTAGCATAAGACAGTGTAGATTGTTTTTAATTCTGCAGCATTATTACACCTAACAGACTGTATTAATTTTTAAATTAATTTCCATTAAAAGAATAGCCATAAAAGTAAAAATGTGATGAGTATGCTTGCTTTCAAATACTGAAACAAGTATTTAATGTTCTTTTTTAATTTAAATAACCTCAGCCTAACTGCAGTTAAAGATCTTTGGTTGTCTAATATTGGGTCCATTCCAACAGCTACCATTAACTATTTCAGGAAATAAAGTTGTCCTTTCTGAGAAAATCTCAACCATTATCAAGCTGAAACTATTGAAAAAAAATTAAATTCACTAGTAATTGTTTACTGAATGTGTATAAAAGCCAGTATGAAACATGGTCTTGTTAAACAATTAACAGCTCACCTTATCTATTACATATGAAACTTGTCAAAATCCCTTCCCACCCAACACCTTTATCTAAAGCCAACCAGTGTAAGTAAGAACAAAATTCCTTCCCCATCCCTTACCCCACCTTTTTTCTCCCTCATCTTGAACTTGAAATTCTATGAAGTGATCAAAGAACAGAAGTGAGAATTAGAACTAAAGCACCTCTTAGAATTGCAGGCAGTCCAAAGACAGATCTGAAACACTTAACTTCAGTAATTGCCATACTTTTCCTTTACTACTCGCACTACATACAAGGCTGATTTAAAGAGGCTTCTACATTGTTTGCATCTGTACATTCCTCTTGACAGTTTGACAGCTACTGGTTCACAACCAGTTTCTGAAAGAAACATTAAACATCCATCCCATTACCCAAACTCAAGGTCAGAATCCAATTTATACAATTTATTGCACACCCCAAAATAATAAAAACCAAACCAAGCAATTTTACAACTATCTGGTTTCTGTCGGTTTCATTTCAAAGTTCCAGGGGAAAAACATATAAGTTTTAAATACTGTGAAGTTGCTTTGTTTTCACACCACGATAAAAGCCAAAATCAACCTCCCAAAGCTTCAAATGCTCTCCACACATCTCAGAACTTTATTCTTTGTTACAAAATAACGTTGTAAAACTAATGTCAATGAGATCGAAGTAAGTCTTACAAGGTTCTGACGTTTCCAACACAAAAGTCACAGCACCAGAAAGTTCTATTAGACCTACTTTTTGCCGCTTGGCTCCTCAAAAATGATACTAATTCCTGGATTTCTTGCCACCCCCACTTTTCCTGGAATCCACTTCCTCTTCACCCTTCACCCCCAGTATGCTCATGGGAGACCAATAGCCTCAGTGCTGCTGTTCCCAGCCCCGTGTTCTGCTGCTCCTCTTCCTGGCAGGACTGTGCACACACTCAAACAGGATCATGTTTCCCTCGGAGCTACTACACCCTGTGTCTTGGGGTTACAGAGATAACTGACAGGAGTAGCTTGGGTTGTGCCCTCTCTTTTTTTTTTTTTTTTAGGTAGAGAAGGGGAAAGAAAAGAAATGTTTATCAAACCCAACAGATTGCATCTACTACATCACTCAGTTAATCCAGCTCACCTCAGCCACAGAGCTGCTCATACAAATTCCATTAACATCACACCACAACTTAGACAAAATTTTCACCAGTAGGAATTGACAATTACACACTCCATAAGCATCAGCAGAAGTTGTAATGGAGAAGCAATCCATTGAACCAAGACCAAAGATTAAGTGTGTTAAACCCTTATCCCTAACACTAATGACGTAAAATTGAGGGAAAAGAAAAACATTACGTTGCCTCCTTCCCAGGCCTGCGTCCTGCAAACTAAGTAGAAGCAAGAGTGAATAGTTCCTTTCCTTCCCAATCATCTTTTTCACAGTAAGACACTATTCTCTCAGGTAGAGACAATATTGGTAGCAAGAACATAGAGAAGTAATACAACTACTAAAACCTTTATAAATCTGTCTGCATATCTATATATTTTTTGGAAGTTGCCTCTGTTTTGAAATGCACAGATTAAAAATGAGAAAACGTCCATTCTCTCTTCCTTTCCAAACACAAGCTAAATTCCTACTAGAATTTAATACAGGAGTTTAAAATAAAAATTCGTACTTTCACTCTCACATGCACATGGATTTCAACAGTCTCCCAATTTTGGAAACCCTACACGACCAGCAACGGCAGCCGAACACGTGTATTAATCATACAGAAGGTACTGCTCCTTCTGCCAAACCATCTCATGGAACAAGTTTCAGACATTCCTGTCAAATCAAATTTGGGCTGGAAACTGCCAAGCAGAGACAAACTTTATTATTAAGGTATTGATCTATAGGTAATGCAGTCACTTATACCACTCTACAAGTATTAACAAGGAAAGCCACTAAACCAGTCTCCAAAATCATAGCAATAGCTTTCAGGACTGATAAACTTTAAAAGCTCAAATAATAATTATTTGTGCCTTTGCTTAATAAACCTCTTTCATATTCCAAATGTATTCTCTTTTAAATTAGGAATTTTTTGAGCTGAAAAATCTACAAGAATCTCACATATGCTGAGGTTTCTAGCAGCTGTAATAAGAACATAGTTTTGCTGGTTACAGTGTTGTGAAAAAATACCTTTACCTCCCTACTTTATTTGCTTTTGAAAAGCTTAATTCTCATAAAAGACCAAAATGATCCAGAAGCATCAGTCTATATTTCAATTTAATGACTTACATACTTCCTCTAAAGGAGAAGATGCTGACACAGATGAAGATAAAGGCCAGCATTTGAAAAGTGGACTTAATATTTGAATTAAAACTATTTCAAAAGTCACTAAGTTACATATCAGAAAGCAATCATAAGAAACAGACTGAAGAATTGAAGGACTATCTCTCTGAACATTTCAATACTCACACAATTTTAATTTCATTTCAGTTTTCTCTCTGATAAACTGACAAGCACTGTCTGCAAAGTTTGTTCCTCTTGTATCCCATTAAAAGAAACCACACTACAATTTTTATGCCGTTTTGTCCCCACACAGAGGACTTGGATACTCGCAGTAGATGTGCACGTTATACTCAAACAACTCCTGAGCTTTTTGGTTTAGCCAAAAGTAGCAAAATCCAACATACAGCCTTTTATATGTTTTCTATTATTACTAATAACAAAAGCAGGAATAAAGTGTGCACAAAGACACCAAGCAAAGGATTGAGCAACAACTTAACCATTGCAATTCTTGCAGGAAATCAGCCACATAAACCTTACCAGAGCTCTTAAAAACATTTTTCTGTAAGTACTTTTCAAGACAATAAGCCATTATATTTGCAGCAAAATCCTAAAGTAACCAATTTTCTCTGCTGTACTTCAGAAATATAAGCAGCAGAAGGAGTGGCACCATGTTAATATATAAATATTTCAGGTCATCTAAGTCTTGTTTTCTGAAGTAAGAAAACAACAGCAAAAAACAGGGTCTGCATCAACTGGTTCTTTTCTCCTAAACTAGCCATCACCTAGACTTCTTCAGGGTCAAATAACAGCTCAGAGACTTCAGTTATCATGCTTTGACATAAACACCAGTCACTACTATTCATTTCACCAGATCAACCAAATCAAACAGCTCAAACCCCCGCCCCCCAAATCCCTACATACCTGTCCTTGTAAGGTTACACGACTCCTGCCTTGCAGGTGCTGGTTAGAGACTGAAGAATGCCAGGGATGGATCTGACTTTGAGATTGTGCCCGAACCAGATCGGATGACTGTGTTACTTGCTGTGGGGTTATATGGTGTTCCAGGTCATGCTCTAAAACATGGCTTGTGCTATCCTGAACAAATGCAGAATCATCGAACTGTGGCAGAAGGTCTTCCTGAAGGAGGTCATCAGGGTCAAGTCCTGTGAATGGTTCATTATGAGTCTCGACTTGATGAAGTAAGTTGTCATCTAAAGATGTAAAACCGTTGCTTTCAATAGGATCGGTGAAATGGCTTATCTGAGAAGCAGAACCGGTGGAAGCTGAAAAATTAATATTCACAGGAGAGAGTTTTGAACTACTAAAGTTGCCCTGAGGATGCGCAGAATGCAACATTTGAAAAGTATTTGAATTCAAAGGTGTATTAGGATTCAACATGTGCTCAGTTGTTTCTTGCTTGGTCCCTGTTTGAGATGTAAAGGCATCGCTTCCAGTGAAGTCAGAGATAGAGTGTGTCTGCTGGCTGGTAGAAAGAGCTGTTGTAGGCTGAAGAAGGCTGGTAGGAGAAATGTGGTTATTAGAGTAAGAATAAGGAGATGAAAATTGTTGACTATTACTAACAGAACACGGAGTAATAGTTGGGGACTGTCCATCGAAATTTCCTTCCTGATTCCCACAAAAATGTAATGAAGCACTTGCAGTTTGAGAAAACGGCTGAACGGACAGAGGCTGCTGTGAAGTCGATGGATTAGAAACTGAAGGAGGGTGGTTAACACTGACTCTGAGAGAAGTAGATACGTTCACTTCCATGAAGTCTTTTGGCTGACTCAGAGCATCCTGCCCCGTGTTGTTTCTGCTTTGTTGCGACCGTAGCGAGGCACACTGATGCTGTGGTTCACTAGCCTGAAATAAGGCAAAGTCATGGTGTGCTACAAAGCTTTTGTTTTGCTGCATAGACTGAGAATGTCCTTGGTGAAAAGGGGACCCATTTTGATTGGAAACCGTTGTGGCAGTTTGATGACCCCACATAGGACTGCCATCGGCCACATCTGGAAACATCCCATTGGACTGGTTTTGCGGATGAACTGGTGAACAATTGAATTGAGAGTGTGGTGATAAGACATTGTCAGCTGAGCTATTAAAAGACTGATTTACTGAGTGAAGCTTCAGTGAATCATACTGATTCAGCTGATCAAACTCACTCATCTTTTGTTGATTTTGAGCATCTTGCACATGGTTCAACGAGTCTATGTGCAAAGGTTCAAATTCTGCACCCAAATTCAATTCATCAACAAGTGAAACAGGTCCAGGTTGAACAAAGGCATCATCTGACAAACCTTCTAAGGTCTCACTAAAAAGATTGGCATCATCAAAAAAATCCATCATAGGATCAGTCATCTTGAGAGGTCTGTTCTGCTTTTTCTCTCAACTCCAAATGGAGTCAGTTTTGTCTCTCTGCAGTGAACAGAAACAAATGACATCCGGCAGTCACCACCTTATCCAAGGCATGCCAACATCCATTAGTGCTTCTGATGAAACATTCGTCTTCAAGTGTTAAAGCATCCTAAGGGAAAGGAAGGGGGGGAAGAAAAAAAAGAAAACTTAATGGCTTTTCTCATTGCTCCTTCCCGTCCTCAACATTTTTAAGGATTTTTGATATTTTGTTCATAAAATTACGCTTATGTTAAAACCACAGATAAATAACTTATTTTTGCTTATACTCACTGCCCCATGCAGGGTTTATAATTTTTGTCCCTTATTTAATTATGATTTAAATGTAACAGTTTCATTTTTTCATTCACTCAAAGCACAGTTTTAGATTCTTTTTGGCCATATTCATGAAAATTACCAAAATGTACCAGAATTGGGTTTTACTAGTCCAGGATTAGAATTTGCTTATACAGAAATCATATAATACACAAGATATATACAGTAATTTTGTATGTTTAAACAAAAAACTTGAAGGTTATAAACTACATTTAAAATCAGTAGGAAAAGCTGAGATACCTTGTTTCTTCTATTTAAGTTGCATTAAATAAGTTTCCGAGAAACAGTATTTTATGTCTTAAAGACGTAATAGACTCTTGTTTGTAGGAAAGACAAGAGAATGAAGACAGTGATACAAAGATAAAACATAGGAAGGAACTACCTTTGCTTCAACAGAGTTTACACACTTACCTAGTTTTGAAACATTTTGAACTATTCATAGTATCACTCAGCAATCACCAATGAATTACTTTGCAATCAGGGATTTAAGGCAAGAGTTGAAAAAGGGGGTTAATTTAACTTTAGCCTAAAAGCTCACACATTTGTAGTACAATCAAACAAAATAGGAAATGAATGAAAATGTGTATCTGTGATAATTTACCTCCCCAGTTAAGTAGTAATCCTCTATAATACAGGATCAATCACTTTAAATGAGCATCTTGATGGAATAATCATTCCTTTATCCTGTTAATACATATCTCTAATTAAAGGGGAAAAAAAAAAGGAAAGAAAACAGCCACAACTTTTAATTCCTGACCCTACTACAAAAGATCACCTTCACGCTCTCCTCCTCCACTTCGATTGTAATTCCTTGATGAATTTTCTTAATAATAAAATGAGTATAGGATCCTTCCAGAAATAAACACCCTGCAAATCTGAAATATTCTCTGATGGACAAGGTTCATGTTGAACCTACTAAGCACAAAGTAGTCTTGGACAAGCTGATGAAAACCCATTCTGCTTATACTCCTAATCCACTGAAGGTGGTGTGACCATAGTCAGAATAAAGCCAAACTTAAACTCACAAACTATGCTTAGGGTTTGAGTATACAAAACTTCTGGTCTGTACACAGAAAGGACAGATGGATCTGTATCATACTGAAAGGCACCAATTGGTGACATCTATCAAGTATGGATTGGTATGACAGTTAATGAATTGAGAGAACAAGAATGCTATTAAAAAAGTGACAGAAGCTTAGGAAGATGACAGCTCAGCACAGCAAAGTAGCCGTGGTATCCAAATGATACATGTACAATTATTGCTTAAAGTTAGGATATCCTAAAGTACCAAGATAAAGGAAGCATTAATATAGATTAGACCTCATTATCTTCTAACACTGATTAAGTTGTCTGCTTCTGATTAAAAGCAACACAGTGATGACTTCCCCAGTATCAAACTTCCTTCCAGTGTCTTCCAATTGATGACAAATGAAGAGCAGGATCCAGGTAGATGACCTGGCATGGGTTTAGGGTATTATAGCATGGCTGATATAATCATCCCTGTATTTGCTAAATTCTGTGTAATATCCAACAGCAGAACAGCTTTGTGGCTTTCTCTGATTTGCCCATCTGTTAGCATTTGGAATACTGTGTCAAAAGAGTGGATAATACAGCATGCTAAAAACCAGATAGTCAAAAAACTGATCACTTCTGCATACTATTAAGAAATGAGAGACATTCCCTCCCCAATATTAAAAGACAATTACACTACCATTACTTGTCAGATTTTAACTAAAGCTTTGGCCGAGTTCAAAAAGCTCAGTTAATTAAATAATACAGAAGTTACTTCCTACTGATGTGCCAAAATAAATGAAATTTCATCACAGATTCAAAGATCAATGTACATGTCAGATTTGAAAGGCACAGAGGGACAGCACAATTTCCTCAAAAACCCAGTAATGTAGAAGACTAAAAAAAGAACATTCAGACATTTAGTAGATATGAACTCCATTGATCTCTAACAGTTAGGAGTGTTTGTACTAGAGTGCCATGATATCTGTAGCTAAATATGGATTGAAAAGATGAATTTTCTCTTACTGGTATCATAAAAATTTGGATAAAACCTGGTTGGGTAGTCTGTTTCATTAAATAAAAACACACACATGCAATTATATATATATACACATATGCATTATTTTATTTTAAAATTACTTTTCAGTGGTATGCATTTCTAATTATTTTTGAGTAATGAGCCATCTCTTTAGTGAAATCATACCCTCAACATACTGGTTTTGTTTGGAACTCTTTCTGCTACAGAGTTCACAGACATCATGCTAAATACTCCAAAGCTCACTCAAGTACCTTGTATTTTAATTTGAAGATGACAAAGATTTGAAATGTATGGGCTTAAACTAAATAAGTTCCAGTCTATGACTACAGTTCCAGCTACGAGTAAGAGCATAAACCTGGACTCAACTGGCATGTGTGTGCTTGTCAGAGTAACTCAGAGTAGGCTGTTATCAATCCTACACTGGTTTTGCTTGCACCAAACACCTCATGTAACTGTTTCCCTCCTTCTACTCCCCAGACAAGAACAAACTCCCCTCCAACACCTCTTCTCCTTTCTTGCAGGTAGCATCTGGGAAATAAATATAATTAATACAAATAAAGGTTTAGAGAAGAAAAAAAAAAAAAACGACAGAAAACCCCAACAAAACCAAACCAAACAAAAAAACAACAACAAAAAACCACAAACAAAAACCAAACAAAAACAACAAGAAAAGAAACAAAACACAAAAACAAAAAAACCCATACCCAAACAGTAGCTTATCAATTGTTATAGTTGTTCATGAAAGTTCAGCCAACATGACAAACGACAAATTTCACTTGGAAAGAAAATCCATTTTGCAATGCAACTGAAGACAAATTTCTACCATTCTCAACCATGTTTGCCTTCACTATGAGTGGGACAATTTCTTACTGAGAACAGCTTTGCTTAAGCTGAACAGAGCAAAACCACACCAAAGTATATCACAGAACTCTCTGCATAAAACAACATGGTATAAGAAAGTCCCACAGTGTGCTTAGGCTATAAGCACTATACTTCTTTAAGAGATCCATATTAACATTAATTTTTAACTCAATTTTTAACTAAGCCTCAAAATTATATTTCATCAAGCTGTACTTAATATATGGAGAGAAGGCATTATGACAAGTTCTGTAACGTATGAAGTAATCTTAGCTGTTTTCTTTAGACACCTACAAAAATTAAAAATACCAGTAGTTTTTAGAAAAAATTGTATTTTCTAGTGAGATTTTTGTGGTTGTTTTGTTTCTACTGTTTTGACATGCAGGTGTGTGTAATACCACAAAGTTTCTTCAGATTAAATATGGCTGACATAATTGAGTAAAAGGGTTTTTTTCAATTGCACAAAATTCAGATCCTTTGCTTTTGTTGCTTTCCAAGTTGGAGTCACTTTCTTCCCAAAACTCCAAATTCAAAAGACATGTGGCATGACACGCAGGCTTGTAGAACTGTTGTATATATCAGAAAAGGATTCAGACCACAGACCAATTTACAAATTCTTTACCACTGCTTCTCTATCTATAACACTAAGAGTTAGTGATTTAATTAGAGCATTGATACTTAGACATATGAATTCCAGAGTTTAATTATTAGCTTGGGTCAAAATTAATAGCTAGCATAGGCACCTAAAGAACCCTATACTATAAAAGTACCTGATAAACCCTTCAGACAAAATTAAGTTGCCTAAATCTTCTAAATTAAAAATATACCACAAGATATTAAAGGAAAGGGCCCAAGTCAAGACAAAAAATATCCTTACCAATGAATATAGAACACATCTCTTAAATGAAGAATTAAGAAGCTCAGAGATGTGCTTTAAATCCAGATGGATACCTCATCATTAGAGACCTGGAAATGAAGCATGTTAAACAAGTCACACAACAACCAACTTCATGAGTGTACATTCAAATGCAACACCTGAAACTCAAAAATTCAATAGATACCATAAAACCAAGAACAGCAGAATTAATACACAATCACTGCTAGCCATGATTTTGTAAGTGTCTGATAAATAGGCTCCTTTTGTAGGACTACTAAAAATAACCCAAGCCTACAAACCTCCAAAGATGAAGGGCAGAGTCTGTGCCAGAATACTAAAAGGTTTAGGGCAACTTTAAGATACAATGTAAGTACCCAAAAAAAAAAAAAACAAAACAGTTTTAGGGCTAGGTTTTAAATCTGTCAGTCCGAGAAGTCCTGTACATGTCTTCTAACAGCAGAGTGCTGTTACACACTGACAGATGTACTTGCCAATGGGAAGTGACACTGCCTTTCCAGGGGAACACACTTGCATGACAGCTTTATCCTACTCCTTGCCTTGACAGCAGGTAGAGGAGCTCAACTTCAAGAGGTTCTCTTTTTATCTGAAAGAGGCTTCAAAACATTACTCGGTTTAAGGGAAAATGTGTATGGGGTGAAAGTAAAGGCTTCTAAGGCCTGTGTGTAAAAGCCTCAAAGCAAATAAAACCACTCTGTAACAGTAAAAGACAGACAAAGTTTGTATACGAACTGACATTCTATACCAGGGTATTTTTCCATTTCAAAAACATGAGCATTCTCTCCATGGCACAGAGAATTCTCCAATTCCAATAAATAAAGAGATTCCCCTCTTCCTAAATATAGTCTCATGATGACAAACTCTTAAACACCTTTGCAGGACTATTAATACAGATCAACTTTTAATCTTTATTAAAATACATATTACTGCATGGAGAAGCGGATCGTAACACAAAGATTATTTCCTCTCCCTACATCTTTGAAACAATGTTGTAACATATGCCAAAGATATAAATTGGTTATAACAGCTACCAAAAGCCTGCAACGTTCCAGTAAAAAAAATTTATCTCATTCTAATTCAGTACATTAATTAATACATTTATCCCCCTTTTATTACTCAGTAACTTCAAGGCTTATTCCAAGGTTGCTAAACTAAAATGTCTCTGCTCCGCATTAACGGGGACACTTCATGTGCAGAGGCATTTTTCTAAAATTCATAAAAAATAAGCATGTACCCAAACATGTATGTAGGGGAAGGTTGCTAAAATACTTCCATCCTTTTTTGCCATCTCTGTGAAGTAATATGAATTTTGTATCAAAACAGCCAGAAAACTTGCTCTAGGTGTTCTCTTTTTCTGTACTGGAACTCCCATCACACAAACAGAGCTCCCATCAATCACAAATCCTTTTCACATCCAGAAATTAGAACTCAGTTTGAAACTATTTAACTGTCAGGTTCTTTGCACTTCAATATATCTTTTTGTTCCTAAACTTTTGCTTATTTAAAAAGTTCTTTGTTCACTAAACAAAATTAAAGCATAAAGGTTTTACAATATATATGTTAGCTGGACAGAGGCATTCAAAAATTTATTATTTGAAAAAAGAAAAACCGAAAACTTGCAATCAAGTAATTTATCCCAGCTGTAAGAGTTCAACAGGGAAAAGAAAAACCTAATTCACCTGTAACTACATGTAAGATAAACGCTATCTTGAGTTCTTGGCTATCCAAAACAGCTATGTGTCCTTCCCCAACTGGATTCTTCTTGAATCCTCAAGATAAAAGAGAAAAAAAGACGTTTCTTACTCTTTAGGACAGTGTCCACTTGCACGAACAAGTTCCAATAAGGAGACAGTTGTGGAATACTTTGAAGTTTGAAAAAACCTATGTCAAAAAAAACCCAAAAAACCATATATAACTAAACATACATTCACTAGATCTACAGTACATTATTCTAAGTGTAAAATACAAGAAATACTTCAGACACCAGAAAAATCACTGAGCCAAAGAGAAATTCACACAAAAGGAACTTAAAGTTTTCTTAAGCAGCAAAATGGAATCTATCTCCACAGGTTCTCAAATAAGCTATATTGCATACACACGTGTATGTGTGTATATATATATATGCACACACAGATATATCTATCTCTGTTAAATGTGATGCTAAAGGAATGTTCTGTAGAGATTCCTTCTTTGGGAGAGGGTCTTAATATTTGCTTTTAAATCTTGAATTGGCAAAATTAACTGATATACAATAAAAGTTACACTGCTAAACAGAACCAGAACTACATTTGTTATAAGCATGCCTAGATCCATATTAAACTATCTTAGAAAGTTTTTAAAAAATCATCTCCCACAGCCCAACTAATACAGTATCTTCATAAAATACTGAAAGAAAAATACACGTCCCTAAGTGCACATGGATTTCCTGTTTTGTGATGAATTTCCAAAGCATTAGTATTACTAATAAAAAAACCGTGAACAACAGTAATCTTGGTTATTTCACTAAATATCTGAAGGGAGGGTGTCAGAGGCTGGACCAGGCTCTGCTCAGGGGTGCCCAGCAATCGGACAAGAGGCAACGGGCACAAACTGATGCACAGAAATTCCACCTGAATACAAGGAAGAACTTCTTTGCTGTGCAGTGACCAAGCACAGAGAGGGTGTGGAGTTTCCCTTCACTGGAGATATTCCAGAACCATCTGGACACAATCCTGTGCAATGTGCTCTAGGAAGAGCTTGAGTAGGAAGCTTGGACCAGATGACCCGCTGTGGTCCCTTCCAACCTGATCCATTCTGTCATTCTTATTTTGGACACTAAAGCACAGACTGTTATACACATTACTGTAACAGGAAATAAACTATTCATTTCAATTAGGTGAGGATAACTACAGAATTTCTGGTTTTTAAAACATCATGTAAATTTTAATAAAATAGTTTAGTTTTGCACAGCATTCTTGTGTGCTTTTATGTCTTCAGTCTTGGCAAATACCTTTAGAAAATTTAACAGCACCAGTTGAAGACATTATTATTTTCAACTACCTTCTTCACCTGCCAAAGGTTATTGCACTTAAAGTAAAACCTGCAGAACAAAACATGTAGGTGTGCATCTGCTGCTTCAGCATGTAGTATCCCAAATTAGTTTTAACCCTTTCTCTTTTTTGTTTAAACAAACCCATTAGACTTTGCACTAAATGTGAAGTGTATATATATACTAATTTGTCATTTATATTTGTGGACATCAATTGCAATAAAGGTTCAATAATAACACAGAGAATGACAACATCTGCTACAATTGACAGTGATCTAGAAAGATACCAGAAGTTTGGAGTATTGTCTTGAAAAGAACAATGTTTATCCCCAAGTCAGTTTATTTTAGTAAAAATAACTGTTAAGAAGTTCAGGGGTTTGGCCATGAGACTACTGAAGGAATCCATACTAGTAACCAGTACTGCTCTTAAAATATTGCAGTTTTGCTTCTCTAAAGTGTACCTGTGAAGACTTTCAAATATTTCAGGACTTAAGTGACTTTCTGCTTATTTTTCTAATACAGGTAAAATGTTCCCATGTTTACTTCTTCAGGTTTGGATACCACTAAAACTAACTTTTTTTTTTTTTTAGCGTATCTGTACAGAACACAAATGCTTGTTTTCACCCCCTTTAGTTGTCAAAGGAGTCAGAGTAACATATTCAGTGTAATGTATTTGTAATTTACAGTTTACTCCTGATCACTAGAAAGACTGTTACACAAACTTCCTTGTAAGTTTAAAAGGAAAATCCTCTGGTGCTGCTGAGATTTCAGATGTAAGCATTACAGAGTTTCTATCATTTTGTCATAAATTTCAGCATTACACCTTAATTAGACCTATACAATATGTGTCCGAATTCCAGCATCTTTCCTGAGGAACTACATTGCTATTTTAAGATTTAGAGAAGCATTTGCATTGAAAACCAGAAAAAAAGCCTTCTCATTTTCACATGTGGCCTGAACCAAGATTTCATTACAAAACATCACAGCCAGAAGACTTCAGAGCACAGCCCTCTTTCATTTCACAATCTGACAATACACTAACTTCCAATAATTCTCATGTTGTAGCCTGATAAGCATCTTTGTGAACTACTGCAAGTTTATAACCTGGAAGTACCAACTAGAACAACGCAAAGGATCGTGTCTGTTTTACAGATGCCTGTGGATCCTTATTGATGAGTACAGATAACAGCTGTGAAGACTTGACACTGACAGACAGAAGTCTGCTTTGGGGGAAAAAAAGGAGCACAATTCCAAGTCCTGACACTACCAGATGAGGATATGCCACTATTTTACTGAACAAAACAGGTTCAGTCACCCCACTGCACACTGCATTAGCTAGCAAAAGGAGTTTGATCTATAACACAAGTCTGCCCCATTCAGAGGGAGGCTGGATACAAATTTCCAGTTGTTTTGTTTTTGGGGTTTTTTTTGAACTATTTCTAAGGAGATTTTATATGAAAGTTTCCTAAAGAAGTTCCTCCCAGGCACATGTCAAGCAAGACACTCTGAGTTTGCAATTTTTTTCAATATACCCTTCTTAAATTAGGAAATCAATTAAAATTAGTAACTCAAGCAAAACATGACTTTTCATCTTGTCTCGTGGTTTCCAGCACACTCAGGACATGTTCCTGAATTCACCTGCAATGGACAGAGACTCCAGACAACTCCTACTGTGCCATCAATACACTGTCACAAGAGTCTGACAGTCAAAATGGACTTTTAAAAAACTTCCTCAGTTAAATGGGACAACAGTCATCTGTTCCTCAGGCATATCAATTGAATTAATTCTTAAGAACTTACATAAAAATTTGTCTCTGAAGCTAAATTTTAGTTTAGCTTCTGAAAAACAGCAAAAAAATACTTTGAAGAACTACATACTGAAACCAGTGACACCATATTATGTGGAATCAGGCCCATTGTCTTACCTGACACTGCTTTTAATGTAAGTGGAAGCCACTAACTACAGTAGCTTTACTCCAGGGTAACTGAAAACAAAAATATATTGTATTTAATCCTCAGATTTCTTCTAAAATATGGAATATCAGATGGGCAGACTTTCATGCCATTATACAGATGAAGTCTTTCTGAAGCTTAAAAGTTCATTACAGTGTTAAGTATCAAATGTTATAAAACCACTCCCTTCAAAAACCATTTGCAGAACCAATTTTGTAGGAATTCCTGAATTTAGTGACCAACATCAAAGAGTGAACCAAACTTTTAATACTGTTCATGCAGCACAAGGAAAAGTGCCCAAGAATACATTGCAGAAGGAAACCATTTGGTAACCAGAGTTACATTTACAAATATGACTCAGATAAAACAAAGTCAAATTTACTATTTGTCTCCAGAAAAAGGATGGGAACATCTTTCCATCTTCCTGCAAATTCTAACTATTGATTTAAGATTAAAACAAAAATGTATCTCTCAACAAGAGAAAGATGCATGTACAGTGCCAGCCCAAAGACATTAATATTTGGAAGCTCTTGGGTAATCTGTATAGATGAAGTTGGAGACCTCAACACATTTGTTCACTGACAGATGCCATATCAAACCAATGGATTTCTGCTGAATTCTAAGTTTTAAAAAATTGCTTCCTACCTTTTAACTTGTTTCTTGCAGCTTAGTAAGTGAACATACTGTAAAGGCAGCACTGAAAGTGGGACTTGGATCCAAGGTGCTGCCAAAAGAAGCCTTTTAGTTGATCACTAAAGCTTGTTCTAAGAGGTAGCCAAGTATATATCCAGATTCTAATACATAAGTTTTGAAAGTACTGCTAAGGTGTTTAAGTTTCTGAAGTTACGATAAATCTTAATTAACCACATTGTTAAAAAATGTTTGATTTAGAGTTGGTCTTCTGCAAGTTTTCAGCACTGCAGTTATTCAAAAACATGGTCATTGCAAATCAAATTATACTTTTTTCAGGTAATACTTCTAGGAAAAAACACTGCTGAAAAAAAGATCTCTCCTCCCTACACTACTGTAAATAAGAAAGTCATGTGTTCAGCCTGTTTGACTTTTGTCCAGCTCACTCTCACAATTATGAACTGGTCAGACAGAGAAAATACGAGAATCTTGCTATTCCTTCAGCCAAAGCAAGAGCTACAAGCTCTTTGCAGTTGCTGTTTTATCAGCAAAATAATTGCTTCTTAGTATCACAATTTCTTTTGCTGAAGGGGAAAGAGAATACTTCAACAACATAATAATGCTAACTATCAATTCTTGAGTGTTTGACTAAATAAGCAGCTGTTTTCTCCATCGCCCATGTGTGTATGCAGACACCCGGCATTCCTCACACACCATTTCTGACTACAGGAAGAGCACTAGGAAATGGAATGAGGACACCATGTGAGCCCAAGGAAGTGTGAGATTTCAAAGTGTTCATTAAGCTCACAGCTCCACAGTTTGATGGAGCCAAAACCATTAAAAGGACAAGTCTAGAGAGGTCAGTGGAAGAATACAAAGTATCGACAAAACTAGATTGGTTAGAAAAGAAACCGAGTGCTAAGGGTTACCAGACTTCAGTCGAACACAGGAAAGTGTTTCATCTGGATGATTTAGGAATGTAAGTACTATAAACATCACTGAGAATTCAGTTCATATATAATGGTGGAAAGAAGGAGAATACTGCAATCCAGTGATGAATAGGATTTGCCATTTGTGTCCATCAGCTCATTCTAAATTGCATGAAAAGTATCAAAGAAATATAATGATGCAGTATTTGGGCACCTCTTTCTACAAGACTGTTAGAGATGAAAAAAATGCACTGTAAGGAATCCAAACCCATAAAATATATAATTATCCAGCTTACTTGTACTTTTTAAGTAAGGATACATATACTCTAAATATAGGTAATATTTGTATTGTAACATACATTAAAAAATAATCCTACAACTAACACTATAAAGCAAGTAAGAACAGATTATTTACTTCGTAGGTTCCACAAATAAGGCAATTTTAAGACAGCATGTCAATCTTTTTGGTTTAATCTGCCTGCATTACTAACTTGTCTCACTCATAAAAGGAAACAAATGAAAATTGCCTGGTTTAGGGTCTGTGTAGTCTCTCAGTAGTGGTTCTTGTCATACATCTTTTAGATAACATCACTAAGAATACCTTTTAAAAACCACACTGTGCTTTCATCAACATTTTTCCATGACTGAATTCTTGGACTAATCTTCAGGAGCACTGAGCACCAGCAGCTCATGTGAAATGAGCAGGTGATGAGATTCCTCAAAATTCTCAAACAACTCTAAGACTTCAAATTCCACTTCTTTTTACAGTAAAAACGATAGCCTTACTCCAAGTGTCATAAGTTAATACAGCTTCCTCATGAAGAGCAGCATAAAGTTGTATAAATAGAACTATTTGGTTAAACACAAACAAGCAGGTTAGCACAAAGTAAACCAGCACAGTAACTGTAACTACTTATGCGCCTGCCCTTATCATCTTATAAATGCAAAGTAAATTGATGCAGCTTACTCACTAATGGGGAAAAGAAAAGCTACTTCACATTTACTTAAAGGTTAGAGAGTTCACAATGGCCATTAACCACAGAGTTGTTGATAACTGAAGTTCACATCCTACCTCACTTCCCACTAACTTCTCCGTGTACCTATGAGTTATATATAGGACCTGGCACACTGATCCCTGAATTGGTTGCCATTCAAGAACATGTACATTAAGTTTTGCTCTTTAGTTTACACAGTCTGGGCATTGAAGTCCATGGCACTTTGGAAGCCTCATCTGACAGATGCAGGAAGAATGAAAAAGTCATTATTAGTTACAGGTATGAGGAGTTGAGGGTTTGTAGAAACCAGCAAAACCAAAAGCTACTAATTGCTACTCTTACTTTAGTAGTTCACAAAGTATAAGACAGAAATAACTACTGATTTTAAAATATTCACCTTGTGAAACTAGCAAAAAGTTGATAGGTGCAACAACAAATTAAAACTCAGAGACAGGGTAAAAACCCAGATATTGCTCAGAAATGATGGAATGTTAATATTCTGCCTTGAGTGCTAAATATATTTATAACTGCATACAAAGATTACATGTAAAACAAGGTGAAATAATTATTTTACCTCACACCTGCAAAATGGGCACTTGTTGGTGTCAAATAATCCATGTTTAAAAACAGTTGCAGGGAGCTCTTAGGACTGACAGGCCTGGTTCGCCTGAGAGAGGGGGGTTACTTTTTAAGGCTACTTCTTACAAAGTCTCAAAAAGTACACAAGAGAACTAGAAACCCTAACCCCTCACACAAAGTGTTACTTTGTCCCCCATGAGCACAAATTATAACACTGAAGGGTTCAACTCTCTTCTACATAAGGAAGGGAGACTGAGCTGTATTTTCTCACATTGATGAAGTCAAACAGCTTTCATGGGCTGAAAGGAGTTTTCAGTTGCTAAAGATTCTTATGATACAAAGACAGTGAGGAGTGCAAACTATTTCTTACAAACTGAAAGTGTGTGCATCAACCTTGATGTTAAAGCTATCCAGCCAAATGAGAGAATTCTGAACTCTCTTCACCTGTTTTTTATCCCTCTTCACAAAAATTTGTGCATAAAGAGGGAATGAAGAGGTTTTGACACTTCACTGTGTTAAACATCAATGGGAAATGTGATGATTTCTCCACTTCATTAGAATAAAGATGCATGCCACCTATGCATGCTATCTACCAACGGTGCCCAGCTAGCCTCAAAATCCTCTCCTTGTCATTCCTGGAGGAAGTCAGCTTGCAGGCCCTACCCGGCAAATGCCAGTCCATAAATTCCGACCTTGCACTTTCACAGCCAAATCCCCTTTTAAGCCTCCACCCATGCTGTGGGAACCTGCGGCCATGCACCATCAGTTCTCCTCACCCCAGAAATCTTGCAGCCCAGAAGGGCAGCAGACTGCATGTCCATCTCCATCCCTTCCAGACACACCTCACCCAACGTCAACCCTCCCCTTCCTTCCCTCTTCCTTTCTCCTGCTCCACGTTTCCTACCGTGGTGGATCCAAGCCAGTGGGCTGCCAAACTCAGCTCCTCTTTTTCTTACTGCTTTGCCTGCTCTGGGAAATTATTTAAATTCCTCCCTCTGCCCACCTCTATTATCCTTCGTGGTGAGAGGCCAGGTCTGCCATGCCCACTACCCCGCCTGGGAAGGTGCCACATCCCTTCCCTGCCTCGCAGCCCCTTCCCAAAGGACACAAGGCGGCCGGGGTATATTCCTGCCCTACCTCCCTCCACCCAACCCTTTCCTCTCGCTGGGGGAGAGGGACATGCAGCTTCTTCCTCTGCTTCCCTAAGGAGACCAGCCCTCTTCCCCTCGCCCTGCCATCTTCTTACCTGGAAGAGGGCAGGACATTCAGCCTCTCGCCACCCCGGGAAGGCCCAATTCCTCCCCTCCAACTTCGCCCCCACCCTGTAGCCGTCCCTGGGCGCCGCGGCGGGGCCGGGGGCGGAGGCGGCGGGGTCCGCATCCCCGGGCGCCCCCGCCACCTCCATCCCGCCGGCTCCCCCCGCGCCGCCCCGGGAAAAGCCTCGCCTGGCCGCCGCCCCCCTCCCTCGTCCTCCTCCCACCTCCGCCGGCGAGGTGCGAGGGGCCGGCGCGGAGCCCCGCGGTGCCGGCGAGGGGCGGAAGCGGGCGGGGGCGGCGGCGGGCACAGCCCGGGTGCCGAGCAGGCCGCGCCGCGCCGACCCCGCCGGCAGCAGGGGCGGGCAGGGCCGGCCCGGTGTCCCCGGCACCTGGAGAGCGCGGCCTGCCCGTCCCTCCCTCCCTCCCGCACGTACTCACCGCCCGGTTCGCCATTACGGAGCGGCCGCCGCTGCCCGGCAGGAGGCGGCGATGCCCCCGCGCCTGTGACAGCTCCGCGCCGGGGCGGCCGCGGGCGGGCGGGGCGGCTTCCCCTCCCCCCCGCGGGGATTCCCTCCGTGCGTCCCCCCCGCCCGCCCCGGGGAGGCGAGGGCGGCACTCACCGTGCGGTGTCGCAGGCCGGCGGTGCGGTGCGGTGCGGGCGGCGCTCCCCGCTCTCCCTCTCTCTCCCTGCTCTCTCCTCCCCGCGGGCGCTGCGCGGGAGGGGCCCCGCGCTCAGCCGGGCGGGGGGGGGGGGGGGGGGGGCGAAGTTTCACTCGCTCGGCGCCGCGACCCCACCGGCCCCAGCGCACCCGCGGGGACGGGCTGGGGGGTGCATTTGCATATTTGTCACCCCCGCGCTGATTGGCCGCCCGCGCGGGGGCCGCCGCGGCGCTGACACGGCGGCTCGGGCTGAGGGAGGAGGAGGAGGGAGCGGGGCGGGGGGAGGAAGAGGCGGCCGGAGCGCGGGAAGGGGCGTGCGCGGGGCGGGCGGAGCGCGGAGGGGCGGGGAGGGGGGAAGCCGGGAGCGTGCGAATTTCCTTCCCCGGGACACCTTCGCCCTCCCGCCGCAGCGCCCGCGGGAGGGGGGGGCGCTGGCGGGGCAGGGGCGGGCGGCGCGGGGCCGATGGGCGGGGGGGCGGTGGCGGCGTGCGGCGGGCTGGGCACATCCAATATGGCCCCTGCGCCGGGAGAAGCCAATCCCGGGCGCGGTTACTCCGGGGCCGGGCCGGGATGCGGGGCAGGCCCCGGGCGGCGCGGGGAGCGGGGCTTTTCCCTGGGAAAGGGAAACTCGGAGCTGCGGGGAGGCGCTCCCGCGGCCGCTGTCGGTGTGTCCTCACGCCCGGCGCCCCCGGGCAGGGCCGGGCGGAGCCGCGGGGAGGAGGCTCCCGACAGCGGGAATGCCCCGCTCGTTTTAGGAAACCACTGGGGTGCGTTTAACACCGGCGCTGGGGATGCTGCGTGTTAGCCAAGGCTCTCCCTCCCTCCAGGGACAGGAAGTTCGTCTGACCTATTGGTGGCACCACCCAGCCTCCCACTGAAAGTGCTATCAGGGAGAGCGGGGAGAATCCCACCTGTCAGAGGTAAAGGCGAACGCCAGACAGGGCGAGCAGAGCCTCAGGCACACTGTATCAAGCCTCTTTGGAATATTTTTCTTGAACATGCTAACAGCTCACATGCATTCTTACAAAGTTAACTGTAAGCCTTTCCTTTCACATAATATTTTTTTTCAAACACTAAAATCAAGTGCCTTAAATGCCAAGTATTGATTTCAAGATCGAAATTTAGAAGCATCCATTAACAAAACACTTGTATGTTATATGAAGGGGTTTTGTCTTTTGATTTTTTAAGTGTCAAGGTACAAAGTTGTTACAGCACTCGCTTTCCTGTATCAGGACACCAGAGCAAAAAGCTTGAGGGGGAAGTTTCTAGCGTGGCTGAAATGACAAACCCTGTAGAGGCTTGCCTGAAACTTTATCTATAGTGGCAAATAAATAGAAAAGAAAAAAACACTTTGTTTGAGCAGTTTTACATAAGTCTTGCTGAGCTGACCTGAAGACTAAATTAAGAATTCCAGGAATACAAGAAAGTTCCCAGTCAGAGTTATCTACACTTGGATACTGTATCTGGGAGGGCTATATGCACAGAGGCAGTCAGAAATCTCATCCTAAGGCTCCCTTCAGTAACTTGCTAGCAGGGAACTAGGGATACACCTCTAGTTCTCTCCAACCTCTTGCTTCTATGGTTAGGGTATCATTTAAGGTAAATTTTGTCTTTATGCCAAATGTCAAATTCTTGTATATCTAATACACTTAATTATATATTGTAATACAGTAATTGATTTGAGAGTTTCTAAATAGCTCTACTGAGCTTCTGTAGCTACAAGCATAAGGTAGGTTCTTTTTTAGCATTAGTTCAGAAAACAAGCCTATAAGCAAGCTACTTCAGTGTTTTAGCTTTACAGTACCTCTGTCTTTCTCCCAATTTCTTCATGGCCAAAACTTTGATCGTGCTGTCAGACTATTCAGAAAGACTAGTGTTAACATTCATACTAAAGTTTCTGTATTATCTTTCTTTTAGCCAACCCTGTAGATTTTTCTTCTTTCTAGTTTCCCTCTCTCACTTAAAAGTGTGAAAAGCTTCAAAAAAATAAACATACCTGATTTATTTTTTTAAAAATCCCAGTAGTCTCTAAAAGAAAATACTTATGCCTTTAACTCTTGCAGTGAAATAAGCAACTACTTTGGTAAAAAAAGGCAGCCTTCACCCTTTTATTAGAATTTGCCAGCCAATGGTAGCACTTCCTTAATAAAGCTATCAACACCATTGTAACACTGTGAAGTGCTCTCAGCTGTAGATAGTGTGAATGGGAGTGTCATAAGTTGAGAGCACAAGCTTAGAATCATAAATCACATGAATGACCGAAAATAGGATCATGCGACTGGTTATTCTGCTGCTCAAAAGGACATTGAAACTCATGAACACTTAATGTCTGGATGGATCCTCCTAGAATTTAGAAAACAAACAGGTTGCATAAATGTGCAGAATTAAATGGTGATTTTTGGTTAGGCTTAATTTTCTTAAACATGTCAATGTCTTCTCGGTTTTGGAGATTGCTTTTGCACAGCATTACATTTTTTTTTCCATCAAAACTTCTGCCACTTTATACCACCACTCTGAAATCCTACTACTGTTTCAAGCACTCCTAATTTTAGCAGGTTTTATACATTTTATGATATCTTTGTTTTCTCAGCACCACTACTCCACAATGTAATTATATTGCCATGATCCATCATCACATACCATAGTGACCCTTCCAAAATGTTGGGTCTGGTAAGAGTCTGACCCTCCCCTCCTTTTTTTTTTTTTATAAATACTTTTCTTCAGATGTGCCATGTACCACAGATTTAGAACACATGCATTTTTTTATGTTCTTGACTCCCACAGACCAATAGCAATTTATTCAGCCTTAGGATTTACTATGTGTGTGCCTTGTAACCCATTGTAGTCTATAGAGGGAGAAGTCCTGTGTGCTCAAAACAAGGACACTCATCGTTTATCCTTCTGTGAGTGTGGGATAAAATTTTGCAAGAAACAGAGGAAATCTATTGCTGTGCTTACCTGGTTTCCTGTACTTTGATGATCCATGGAAGTTGCTGTAGGGGTATTGAGGCGAGGGCTCAATTGACCCACAGAATCATTTAGATTGGAAAAGACTTCAAAGATCATCAAGTTCAACCATTCCCCCAGCACTGCCAAGCCCACAGTAACCCATGTTTCTCAGTGCCACATCACATCTTTTAAATACCTCCAGGGATGATGACTCCAACACTTCCCTGGGCAGCCTCTTCCAATACTCTACAATGCTCTTTGTGAAGAAATTTTTCGTAATCTCCAATCCAAACCTTCCCTGGCACAACCTGAGACCATTTCCTCTTGTCCTGTCATTTGTTACCTGGGAGAAGGGACAGACACCCATCTGGCTACAGCCTCCTCTCAGGTAGCTGTAGAGACTGATAAAGTTCACATGCAGCTTAATGTGCTGTTGAGATTCTGCTGTTGCCACAGTGACTGCTTTGATCCTTCTCAGTAGCCCCCCTGTGTGACTTGGGAAGGCAAGGAGCAGCTGTCTGCACAGATCGCTGCTATTAGAGCAGCTCTTCCTCTGTCTTTGCTGACATGCTCTCAAAGCCTGGCAGGAATCTGTGATGCAGGTGCAGATCTGCAGCGCCACACAAAACAAACCCTTGCCGAGGTGTTCGGCTGACTTTGCAACCTGCAGCATGAATAGGGAGCAGAACACTTTCTCTAGATAACTCCTGGAGCTGTTAACAAGTCTGCAGAGTGGGGTCTCTGCTCGTGTCATTTTACCTCGGAACACATTCAAAGTCAGAGGTTCCCATAGGGTTCGAACTGGGGAGCTCTGCTTGTTTCGTGCTGTTGCCTGGCAATGGGAGGTTTGTGTGGCCTGGCGTGTGCACTGGAACTCCTGCAAGAGCAGCTCTGCTGTGCACCTGCACTTGTGAAACACCGCAGATGCAAAGGAAGTACCCGGAAGCAGATGGTTTCTCTCATGGCCTAGCAGAGACTGGTTATAAATCTTTTTAGATAAGGACAAAATCTACTTGTTTTGACTGCGCTGGGGAACAGTTGCAAACAAGAGTACGGATCAGAAAGAGGAGCTGGAATTCTGAATATAAATCTTTAATATCATGATAAACAACTACAAATAAAAATCTGATTGCTATTTAAAAGTGCAAATAATCTGTTTTTTAAAATGGAAATCTGTTGACAGCTAGAATGTTTCCCTTTCAGGTGATGTGTCCTAAAAGTTTATCTAGAAGCTGGGTACTACTGATGTAAATTGAGTAAACCTGCAGTTAGCTAAACTCTTTCCCTTGCTGTTTCCTCAAACACCTACACCTGTAGTTTGATTGTCTGCTTGCCACAATGACAGCCACAAGTTCACTGTTAATTGATAAAACCATAATGATAGTACTAAAATGAAATCTGTCATAAAATAAGCAGCAAGAAGGGAGAACATTTTAAATCTGAGCTTACTGAAAAATTATTTTTATACTACATCATGTTTTCATTAAGAAATTTATAAAGCATATTTTTAGGGCATTGCTGGCAGGGCCCAATTTTGGGTTTTGGCAAAGATTGCTGCATTGCCTTTTAAGAGAACAGAAGTTTGTATCTTAATAGGCTGAGGCCAACGTGTGAGACTTAAAAGATTTGTGAGTTGGGGCTTAAAGTGTTGTCTGTAAATATCACTTTCAAAGAAGAAAGGTGATACAGGACCTCTTCTAGGCTCATGTGTTAGGAAGAAAGTAGCCATTTAAGCCCAGCTGCATGTTGTGATGCCCAGGTGGAGCTCAGGTCACCTGACTGTCTTTGGGCTATGTAAGGCACCACTGAGGCCTTGCTGCAGTTTTCTGTGGAGTGGTTTGGTGTGGAGGAGTTTTCGGAAGAGAAGGAAGCTGGTAATAAGTGTAGAAACATGTTGGAGATTTTATGTTGTTTCTGAAGTCTCGAGGAAGCCTGGAAGCACCCTAAGTGGTTTGATAATAAGGTGAGTACTTTTAGTAGTGCCAGTCAATAAGTAAGATGCTCAAAGTGGGTGTAGTAGTTAGAGCCTTTTAAAAGAGGCATCTTCTTTTTTATCTGGAGAAACAATGGATATGCTATTACCTGTTTCTTTTGATTGTGTTTTCTTTGAAGTTTTGTGTTTTCAAATATTTTTACTTGAACTTTTCCCAGTAGAACTAACTATTTATGCCTATTATCCCTGGGATGGCTTTAAAAGTAGTTGGAATTGGGAACTGCTCCTTGATTTAAGGAAAACTTACAGGATATTTGTAAGTAAGGGCTAAGTAGCTCTTATGAGGAGGAGAAAGGCAAGGGATAGTACATAAAGGATTTGAAGTAGGGGTGTACTTTTTGGATTTTTAATAAAAGAAATTTCTTGGGAGTGTCTAGTTCTTGACTGTGAGGTGATAATGGACATCCTGCTAGAACTCAATTCTGTTATTTTGTTGTTGTTGTTTTCTTTTGTCTTTGATGGTAGAACATGTAAATAACAGAGATTTGGGGTTATGAGACAAGACTATACTACAAGGGATATTTGTATAGTTATGGCCACAGGGTTTTCTTGGTAAAGGTGGTAGTGGATAAGGGGTAACTTCTAATCTCTGTTGAAGGTTTTTGGTGTTCTTACTTGTGTAAGTGGCAATGGGAAGACCAGATGTATATTATAGATTCAAAGCCTTTAGTAAAAGTCTGTTAAGGAGTGGGAAGAAAGGGCAGTATCAACATGTTTTTTAATCTAAATACTACATATGAAAAGACTTCAGACTAATTAAAAAAGAGGTTTATAAACTCTTCAGGGACTTTGAATGTACGAAATAAAATGTAGGACTAAGTTACTAATTTGTCAGTTGCTTATTCTTGGACCATAGTAGGGAGGGAATCCTCCCGAAGGAAAAGTAAATTTATAGTCAAGAGCAGTTGCACTATAAACAGGGTTACTAACCATAAACAATAGGCTTGTGGGAGTTGCCATGTAGCTCTACTCAACTTTTTAAGGTTGTAGGTTTGGGAACGCTTTCAGTATAAAACTAGCTGTAAAACCAGATAGTATTGGGGGCTGATAATCTTGATGGAAAACGTAGACAGTACCCTAAATTATTGAGTTCGTTTAGGCAGCTCTGAAAATTGAACTGGAAATACTGTTTTATTTAAAGCAGGCATCCATACTGGTATGCACGGAATCGTCAGTTGTGAGAAGCATCTGGAGTAAATCCCTAAACTGTTACGTTTTAATATAGCACGTCTATCTAAAATACAAAGCTGAGCAGTGTGACCGGGTGCTCAGGGCCCGCCATAGGACACTGAACTCGCTATTACCGTGTGCAGAAAGGTCCTGCTGCCCTCCTGTGGTCCTTCCCATAGATACAGTTTTGTTCTCAAGCTGTTGGAACATTAATTTTCTTTTAAAGCTGAGTTTTTAGCTGCCTGTAAAGTTAAAGATATCCTTATTTTGGTAGGAAAGAGCTAGTTACAGGATATGGAGTGTTTTTCTATGATAAAATTAAGAGCTTTGGGAGTGACAGGGGAGCAGTGGATGTAGCTTATCTCAGCTTTTGTGAAGCTTTTCATCCCCTGTCCTACAGTATTCATCTGTCCAAATAGGATTTCAAGGTGAGTGGAAAACTGTATGAACGATCATAGAGAGTGTTTAATACTCTATAAAAATACTGTTAACAGATAAAATACCACAGGGATCCATACTGAGATTGTTTAACAATTTTATCAGCTGCTTAGAGAAGTTTGCATGTGACAAGAAAATGTGACAGGGCCAGTTGACATGCTCAGTGACAAGACTGTCACTGACATCTAGACAGGTTGGAGGACTGGCAGGAACATGCTTTCCTGAGGCTTGTTTTCCAATATCTGCATGCATTCTATGAATCTGGTATTTCATGTTCTGTCTTGAAAATATACAAAAAATTTGTTTTGTAAACCTAAATAATGTAATACATCAAATCAAGTAGTCACAGCTTTTGGAGAAGTGTGGGATTATCATTTGTTGCTTTACAAAATTTGTAGTGAAGCTATGAAGCTGTGATTTAGTCTCTTGTCAGTGTTGGCTTCAACAAGTAAACCTCAAATTTGCACTGAGGTAATAGCCAAGTAATCATGAAACTGAAACTGAGCATTGTGTTCTTTGTAATTCTGTACTGATAACTGAGACTAAAACTCATCTGACAAATGTAATCAGCTTGGATCATCTACTCTAGACTGAGAATCTCTTTGATCTGTGTAGTTCACCTCCCGAGTGGCTCTCTGTGACTGCTGTGCCTGCCATACAATTGTCAGTAGGGTACTGATTGTAAAACTTCTAAACTGAAGCAGTTTTATGTGTATGTGCCCCAAAGTATCTTCTCCTAAGGACTGGTTTGAGGTAAACTCTGTGAGATTCAGCAGTCATTTGACTGAAGTGATTGAGATGACTCCAAGTACTGCAAGAGTCACATGAGTGGGCTGTGGCTGTTCTGCACATCTGCAGGACTGAAATTGTCCAAGAGGGAGCTGAAGGCAGAACAGATGTAGCTGTCTGCCAGGAATTTAGGAAGCTGTGGGAGAGAGATTTTGTTTCCTTGGGGTTTTGTGGCAATTTGGACCTGTGTGCCAAAATTCAGTTGAAATTATTCTTTGAATCTAGGCCTAAACAAATTAAGTTCCTTTGGACCTTGACTCTGGGCTGAAGTCAAATATTTAACATCTGCTTACAAGTGATTAGTTAATGTGATAAAATGAACTTTAAAGAGTTGCAAGTGTTCGGACTTGCATTTCTTGTTAAGCTTCACTTCTGTGAAAGTTCTTTACCAGTCACAAAGTGGAAGAATACGAAGAAATGAAACTTAAAGGCCTTTTTAAATGTTACCTGTGGAAACCTTACTGAAACAATGAAGTACAGCTTAAGCCTGCTGGTGATTCTGTTCAATGGTTGACCATTTCTGCATACAATAAACCAGATTTCTGCAAGGGAAATGAGAAATTCGAGTCTTTAAGCGAAGTGCTTCCTGGCAGATAAGACACATCACTTTTTAGAAAATTAGTTCTAACCTGTGCTTCCTAGGCAACAGAATGAACTGTGTAGTACTGTCTCTCATCCTTCTGTGTCGCTTTTTTAGTTTTTAATTGCTGCCATTACCTTTAGTAGTTTTTCAGATATTTATAACTGATCTTATATTTTGTAATGCTGTGGAATATTAAAATTGACATCGCTATGACTTAAACTGCTGACTCTTAGTGAACTTCTGTTATTCACAAAAAACACTTAAGATCTCATTTTTTTTGTGAGTAGTGTTTGTTCTGTCTAACTAGGTATACAATACCTGTACAGATTTTTAATCTTCTAATGGTTGAATATGACATATATGAATTAGGATTGCATTTTGGATGTACTGGGTTTGATTGTTTAGCTGTCTTATTGCTTTTACTTCTCCCTACTACTGACTGTTTTCCTTCCTTTTTTTTTTTTTTTTTCAACTTCCTGCAGTAGTTACCTTTCCCTCCGGTCCTTGTCACTTGAGTTACTTAATGCCTAAACAGGAAGGCTTCTTGAGTGTATATGTGGTGTGTGTGCACATGATTTGAGGTCCTGTTCTTTTATTGCGGCTTTAAAGAAACTGGGTTTTGGGTTCTTGTATTTGAAAGTCAGGAATCAAGAAAGGAGTTATATGTTCTTGTTATATGTTATATGTCCTTCTTGCTAGGTTCAGTGGAATTTAAGTTTTCTTTCCTTTTTTTTTTTTTTTTATATGAGCCTCTTGATCAGTTTCAGAACAGTTAGATGGAGGGGGGGGGTGCGTGTGTATATGTGTGTATATATATATATATATACACACAAAAAGTACATACAGTGCCATGCTTCTATTTCAGAAAAGGCAGTTTGTAGCACAGATGCTGCCCAACCCTCATAATATCAATGTTAAAGCTACATCTGCAAAAGTGAGATTTAACTGCTCACAAGAGGGCACTGCAGCTTTACTTTTGTGCATTGTTTTGTGAGCTGCAAGATCTAGCAACAGAAAGGCAAATAATATTGTCATCTTCCAGAGTAATTAATTTTAAAACTCAGCTCAGTAAAGATTGCCAGCTTTTTTTTTCTTTTTTTTTTACAGCAGAAATTAAGCTATTGGGAGTAATGCAGAAATTAGAGTTGAGAACTTTGAATGGAATGTCCTTTTGTCAGCTTCAGGGTCAGAGTATTGTAGGTGGTGGTGATGGAATGAGGCAAGCCAGAAAAAGAAAGCTGTGATCTCACTCAAAAAAAAAAAAAGGGAAGACTGTCTGACCATAATGAACTAATTTATTTACTTATCAAAGCCTTAAGTGTCATTAGACAGCTCAGTAGGCAAGTCATCATAAGAGGAGTGTTCACTTAGTAAAGATTAATTATAGCCTCCAGCATATCAAGTTTATTATGTCCAATAAGTATGTCAAACAGCTGGAGGAACATGTTTGTCTTTACACTCGATAGCATTCCCTTGCCTCAAGGTCTGACTCCTGAAAGAATAATTAGTTGGTGTGGGTGAATTGTTCCTAATTCTGCAGACTGTTTTTTGGTGTGTATTTAATTCTATGCTTTAAGTAAAGCAAAATTAAGCTATTGGATCTGATGCTGAAGTTGTCAACATATAACTCTTTAAATAATGTCTGAACTCTGAAGCAGGGTGGGGTTTGTGGTGTTTGGTATTGGTTTCCTTTCATCCATGCACTTATTGGATTTAAACTTTTGGTCTAGGATGCTTTTTCTCAGCAGAAATATGAAAGACTGGCAACTCACAAATTGTTGGGGTTTTAGGTTCTACCTGCTGAAGAAATTCATTATAATAATCTGGCTTTTCAGTTTTCCAGAATGGCTCTTTCACTTCTGAAGTTAATTCTCATTGATTGGAATAGGCACTGATGAACTCAGAGTTAGGAAAAAGCATGTATCACTGAATAGACAAGGCAGGCTTGGAACCAAATTATATGAATAGATAAAGTGTTCACAAAAAGCTATGGAGAAAAAACTATATTTCATATATAGTGTTTTCTATGCTTTTGAAAAACACATGTACTGTAGGATTACGACGAGGTTTGGGGGGACACAGAGAGCTAATAAAAGCTAGACACCCAAACATACAACCTGGAAAAAAATTATTAAACAGAAGTGAGTAAGAAATGGTGTAAGGTGCTTTAGCAGAGTAAGGAAAGCTTCTGATAGCAGAATGAATTTAGGATCTCAGGAACAGGATTAGCTGAAAAACTTAAATTTGCTTTTTATACAGTGCTCTGAAAGTGATGTCAAAAGGGAGACACTTTTTGGCTTAAACAATAGGAACATATTGTGGCAGATAAGCACAATTTTTGAGCTTTGGAAGTTAAGCAGACTGAGCTGTTGGGACAGATTTATAAATAAGAATGTCTAGATAAATAATACATCAAGAACAGATAAAAGTCATTGGGTGCCTAGTTGAGTCTTTCTTAATGTTGTATGACTGCTGTCCATGGCACATGAGTGTGGAATACTGAAGGTGGTGCGATCCTGTGGGGGAAGGCATAAATCACAGCTGTGTGTTGCAGTACCCTTGCAAATCTAGGCAGTGGTGCTGCTGTGATGGGATGTGAAAGGACTAACCAGCCTGAAACTTTACACTTTATTCCTTAACTGACTCCTTGTGAAGAGATACCTAAGTTATGATTAAGTCACTTGTGTGAGGACTAGAGTGTTAATTTTAGATAATGAGCATAATTTGCAGACTGAGGCTTATACTCTGGGTTTCTAAGTTCTGTTTTAGCAGCCTGTCCAATGGCACTGGTAAACTTTTCAGTAGTTCTGCTTGTTTTCCCTTTTGAATTGTTGATTTGCCTCTGTTTTGGGAGCGCATCCCCGCCTCTTATAAAGGATACAAAACAAATTGTCAAGTGCATTCTGCTTGGCTCAAAGAGCAAGCAGGCATGAATGGACTGTCTTCCAATATCAGGTTCCAGTGCCTCTTGGGAAGAACACTGTGACCATGGTAGATTATTTTAAGGAATTGTAGCACAATTGCTACAGAAGTATCAGGTTAGGTGGTTTGTTTGGTCTACAGTAGCTGCTACCTAAACTGTAGAGGAAAGGATCAAGGGCTTTCCTAGAAGGTGTTTCATTAAGTGCAACTTGTGTACTGGGACTTAAGTTTTCTGGTTTCTATTCACAGAATTGAGTAACTGGATTCCATCTCATTAAGGAATAGGTGAATTTGAGTGCAGCTGATGGAGTTGACTTTGACTCTAGGTTTTTCTGCAAAGTTGGGATCTGGTTCTGCACAGCTGAAAGGATTCAATCATTGCATTGAGAGTCTACTATAAAGTCTATTGATCACATTATGTCAACTTGCTAAGAGTGGCAGAATATTAAGATAATTCTCAATTACCTATGTCTTCCCTGGTTAAAGGAAAACTCCCTGTAGCTTTCTGGTAGTACTGTGGAATCACTACTTTGCTACTTATGGTTCAAGTGGAGCTTGTCCCCCAGTTGGCTGAAGTGTTATGGTCTGGTGTAATTATTTCTGTGGTGACAGAGCTTTCATGTGTTGTTAAAAAGCCACTGTGACCATGTTGGTTTTGAACCTGTGGTTGAAATGTTTAGCTTGATTTATTTTTAACAATTACTGATACTTTGTGATAACTGAAGCCCCTTCCATCTTGGAATATTCTGTTTATCACAGTCATAATTTGTCACACTGATGAGGGCTTGGCAGGGGCAGTACACTGTTTTCTGTGTGTTCATTCAACAGCTGGAGCATGTAACTAAAGCCCCAGCTTTTCATGGACTTCTTATGTGACTCCTTTCAGTATGTTTATTTATGAAACTTTGTTACATGTTGTCTATGGCTAGAATATGTCCATGTCGTAAATCTCCCTTGTGTAAAAAAACAAACAAACAAGAAAACCCCACCAAAACACAAAGACAAAAATTGCCAAATAAACAGTCGATCTGACAGGGCAGTCTGTCTTTGAAACTTTGTGATCAGAAATGATTAGATACTATTATAAAAATAAAACATTAGAATGCAGTAAACCTGCACTGGCTTGTGGTTTTTTTCCTTGTTTCTGTTATGCTGTTTTTGATTCCAGAGGTATTGGATCAGGTGGTTGCTATCTGTTATATCTTGCTGGCATGTGCAGAACTTCTATTCTCTCATGACAGAATGGGATTCTTGCAAGATTTAGAATGTGTATTTAGCAGAGGTTTTTTGTTTGCTGTATGTACATGTGCTTGGTCAGTTTGTACCTAATACATCATTCTCTTGAAGATTAAACAGTGTTACCAATTAGTTAATATCAAAGTCTTTGATCATTTTAGTTGCACAAAGTTGAACACTGCCAGATATGAAGAGAGGCACAATTATTTTGTTCTGCTTTTTATAATTGCTATTTTAAGTTACCTTCTATTATGTTCAATTTTGAAGTAGTTTGAGACTTCTACAACTACTCTAAATCTTTGTGCCTTCAACTTGTATAGAATCGCATTTGTATAATAGCACTGTATACCCAATTGTAAGGGTTTCTGATCATTAGGTGTCACTGGTGGGCAGCTGAAGCTTTTTGAGCATGAAAAAACAAGAGGTAGAATATTGTTATGAAAACAGCTACATTAGGCCAAGTACAGTGGAATGTTCTGTGAGGGAGAGAAGTGGTGGATAGAAAATATGACTGGATTAAGTAGATGGATATTCAGTCTCTCCTTTCTGTTATTTATGAAGAGATAAAAGAAAACAGCCCTCTATTCAGAAGGGTATGGCTGACTGTATTGACTTATTTGTGTTTAACTTGTAGCTCTTTCCTGAGTGTGCTGAACTAACAGCGTTTTCCCAAAAGCTTCATGTATATCTAACCAACATGTATTTGTTTACCAGTGTTATTGTCGAGTTTGAACCTTCTTTATTTCCAGCTACATGAGTTGACCCTTTTAATTCAATAGTTGCTCCTCTTAGTGATGTTCAATCCAATTTATTCTCTGTGTTATCTTTCCTATGAAAACAAAAACTTGAAAAAAGAATGTTGGAGTTCATTTGTGAGTATTTATCATCTTGATATTCATTTTTAATGTACCTTATCTTGAAATGAGGGCAAGGGTACTAATTATGTTCTTCTGTGTGCTTCCAGCTCCTTAAATGTGCCCAAATGTGACTTTGTTTTGCTTTTGAAGTGTAGTTAAATCACAACCTTGGTGAGTTCATGGCAAGTTTGCTGATCTCAGCAAAATTTAGTTAGAATTTCCACCACTGTGTAGCATCCAAAGTGAATAAATATGATTCTGGATCTCAGCTAAGACTCATAATACAAATGATACCTTTAGATATGAGGAGTTATTAGATGGCATTATTAACCTTTGGATAACAAATTGTAGAGGCTTAAAATAATAAAATCAAAAGAAGTTGATGAAAACATTGAGAGTCCAGCTGACTGACAAGATATATAGTCATAAGTAGCTGATGCAGAATAGCTTAAGTTCTAACCGATTAACTTAAATAACCCTGGTAATTTTGAGGTATGGAACAGCAAGGCTTTCCAAGTACTGCTTTAAACTGGTTCACAGTTTGCAGTAGGTGTATTCTGAAAGCTTAGTTCTTAAACTTAGTTCAGGGAAATTGTCAAGTACTGCAACATATTTACTAGTTTGACAGACTTTTTTTTTTTTTTCTTTCAGGCAGCCAAACACAGCTTGTGTTTTTAAAGAGAACAGATTGTCGTAGTTCCTTCTCCTCAGTGTACAGAAACACAGGCATATTTGACAGCAGCAGAACAGCACATTAGGATGGAGGTACAAAGATAGCTCAGCAGAACACTCATATCTCCCTATTTACTCTTAGGTTAAATAGCAAGTAGGCATTACTTTGAGAGCATACTACTGAATTAATCCTTTATATCTACTAATTAAAAATCATTAGGAAATTATTTGCAATTTGGCGTTTAAACAATTTGTACTTGATGTGAATTTCACGGAAAAATCTATTAAAGTTACTTAGCTGAGGTAGGTAGACCACTTCTTAAAGAACCATAATTAATATAGATACAGAATATTACCAGTTTAGCCATTCAGATTTTAAACAAAAGTCTTATAAATAAATAGAGGGATAACAGTATACACTTTATGTGCCACTGAAAGTCTTAACACTTCCTTTGTATTTTCACTGAAAATGCAGGACAGAGTAGTGAGGAAGGAAGTAATAAAGTAAACACAAATTTAACTATCTTGATTATGTATGTGCAAAATAATCAGGTTGTTCTTTGTGCTTGGAAATGCTTGACTGGGATCTGGCTGCTGGTTATCAAAATCTGCTGGCCAGTAGGAGGTAACACATTCATAAGGGTACATGCTAAATGCATGACAGAAGGGAAATCTCCAGAGCATGTCATGGGCCTGGTTGGTGTGTGGTGCTGAGTAAACATTGTCACTGGAGCAGTGTACAGCCATATTTTACGTTATGGAAACATTTTCCAGGCATGCTAAGGAAACAGTGAACCTAGTCTGCTTACTGTGTGACTGTTTGTGATAGAGAATTTGTCCATACGAGGGTTCAAGGTGTTTGAAGATTGCTGAATTACCTTTAAGAAGTTATCTTCCTGCTCAAAACTAGTTGTAGGCCTAATACATTACTGAGTACTGTAGTTGTAGCATGAAATATAGCCAAAATGTATTCCTGTCTGATTCATTGAACTAGGCTGAGGTGCTTAAACACTTTGCTTTCCAGTAGAGCTGTATTTTTAGGGGTCACATCTGCAAAAACTTCTGATTTATGACCTGTAATAATAAGGAAAACCTCTTTCAGTTTGATTAGATTGAGAGATTGCCTTCTGTATTAGATAATTTGTTTTTGAACAAGAATTGCTTATCTGTTCAGTTACTATAGCTGCCAAAGTAACTCCCTGGTTGAGCTAGGTATGTTCAATACCAGACTGAGGACTTTGTATTATATGCAAGCAAATTCACTGCTTTTTATGAAGTTATTGGGGGAATGTTTCTATGCTACTTGAATAAATATGTACTTCTTAAATGAAGAAACCTTCAGAAATCTTCAGAAGACTCAAGATTTATATATCTTTTTTTGTTAGAGACTTAGAAAAATTATATTAGAAAAAATTCCACTGAGAAGTTGTGATGAAGATAAAAAGCAATCCTTATTCTCTACAGAAAGCATGACCAGGGTCATATAGATCATTGTAGGGTCATTCAAAATGGAATCTAGCTAAAGCTGTGAAGAGTTTTTGCAGAAGAGATGTGCTAGATGAAAGGGGACGCTCAGATTCATGTGTTGTGTGACTTCATAGGCTGGTCTGTCTTGGTTCTTGTAACTCTTTTCTCAGTTTGTCCTAAGTAAATTGGGATCTAAAAGTGTCTGTTAATTCTCTTTTGTCTTAACAGTAAAATTATCCAGCTAGATTCAAGACATTGTTCAATTATCACCATCATTTAAATTATCATTTACTCAAATGCTGAATGCCTTTCAAAAATTGTGCTGGAAAGTGTTCTCAGACTTCTGTCAAGAGTTTGGGATGTTTCTTCCATTGGTGGATTGTATAATCTATAATCTATGTAGCTGACTCTTCATGGTTAACTGGTTTACTAGTCACTGTGCTAAGGCTTCTTGAAATTCTAGAACTCCTCAGTTGGATTAATCTACCACACTTGTGGCCTGCATGGCTTAGAAGTGCTTTTGACTGTCAGCTTTAGACTTGGCTTGTGACTTGCTACAGAAGCTTTGAGAGAAGGTTTTCTTCTGGTTTTATGGGGGATAGATGGAAGCTGTTCAATTCAAACTGGGAGAAGAACAATGAAACTGAAACTGCTTTGTAAGTGGGGTCTACTATGCAGCCTTGAAACATTGGAGATGGTGGACCAGTTATGAGATTAGTTAGATGATCTCCCTTGCTTTCATGGGAAATAAAGGGTACAAATACACTCAATTACAACAACACAATATGATCAGTAATGTGTGTCACTGTAGACATTTTTTTGCTACTTTGAGCATGCTTCTTTAAAGTAGTTGGCAAGTAATAATTTGTCTAATAAGTAGACAAAGGAAAGTCTTTTAGTTCATTTACAAAAAATCTTAGTCTGTTAAAACTACTGAAGTGGCCTATTTCATGGTTAAGTTTGGAATACTTTCTAATTTGTCTGGCTATTATGCAGTTCCAGTTTTGAAAAGGAAATATAGGATCTAAAAACTAGTATTGTTACTATGGGAACAATAACTTGGTGCAGTTGAATAGAAGCTAATTGTTGCTGTCTGAGATTGCTGCACATCAGTACCTGGATACTTGCCCAGGTACTAAACCAGTGTGTAGCCAATCTGGAGCAGAGAGAGGTCAGAAACTTTGAGAATGGGATATAAGTTTAATCAATAACACCTTAAGCCTTTTTCAAATACTCTTATGTAAAGTGCTTCTGTGTCTGTTGTTATAGGCTACTAATACAAGCAGGGCTTTAGTACCTCAGCTGAATGATTTCTCAGTTTGAAACAACCTGTTTTGGAATTTTTCAGTATTTTCAGGGAAGTAATGAAGAGCCTTACAGAAAAAGCTTTCTCTTTCAACAGAGGAAGGAAGTAAATGTGTTAAATGAAGAGCTGTTTGAAAGAAATACCTGACCCTGAAGGCTGGCAAACACGGTTTCAATAGTGGGCAAACACAAAACTGAACTAAAAGAGGAATGTTGTGAGATCACTATAATCTGAGGTAGCAGGCTAGTGTAACTACCTAAGCACCTCTAAACCTTAAATACTTGGCGGTGTCATCTCTGAGCATGTCTTGTTTTTATTATAAGATACTGTGACGAATCCTGAAAAATCATTATCATCAGGTGCAGCTCTTGTACCTACCATAGACTGTATAATATTGCCCAATCAACATAGTATTCAGCTACCATCTAGTGGGGATTTGAGATAGTGTTCTGAAAATGCAGACCAATAAACCCTCCAGAATAATTAGTGCTTGTACAGGTATTGCACTGTGGGGAACTGCTGAGATTTTTGCCTGACTGTAGTCTTTGTAAGACCATTTTGGCTTTTAAGGCCTACCTGATTTAAAATGAGGAAGTATTACTAAATGGGATGAAGCACATGAATGGTGAAATGCAGAATCATAGAGCTGTATTCCTGGGTTTTTCTTGTAAAACCAAAAACTACTTGTGTCCCTTTAGAGTCTGAATGCATCCATCTTCCTCTCTTATATTTTCAAAACAGGTATGCTGGGGTAAGTCAGCTCAGCAGACCCAAAATCTGAAGGCTGCACTTGAGATTGTGTGGACCTCAGTCTGACAAGTTACATTTAACTTTAAGCCAAGCTAACTCCAAAAGCTGCTTAGGTTGGATGTTCCAGAATTGCTAGACATAACTAAGATGACTAAACTGAGGAGAAACTTATACTGGTTTAGAGGGTTTGGCTGAAATCTGCCTATTCCTGTGCTTCCATTCAGCTGCTTTTTTTTTTTTTCTTCTGGAGCAGCTGGATACTGCATGCTCTTTGATCAGCTGAGGTTAAACTAGTTCTAGCTTGGGAATGGAAATGATTTCAGAACTTTCCTCCTAAATTTTTTTTCTGACTTGGTAAATGGGTCACCTACAATTACCAAAGTTCATCAGAGGTTGTCCTCTCTTGATCCCTGAGAATAGTAAGGAAAATTTCTGCTCAGCTGCAATGTATTGCTGATTGAGTGCTGTGCAGGAAGGAGGATCTTCCTATAGTCAAATATGTTTGTGGAAGCCCATAGGGTGTGTTTGGCTGTGAGATCTAGCACTGTTGAGCACTTCTCTGCTACATGGTTCTGTGAGATACAGATTTGCATTAACTGTTTAAAAAATTGAGAAAGCATTTTTTTCATGGGGAAACATAGACTAGAGGTCTGTACATGAGGGTACTACTGGCTTGTAGCTAGTTTGTAGGGGACAGATGACAGTATGAGCCAATCCCTGTGAACTCATCATGCATCACTTACCAGAAAACTGTCTGCTGGGTTAGAGTGTAAGTTAGTTTGTTGGGTTAAAATCTGGTGATGTGCTATTTGACAGGATTGAGCTTTAAGTGTTCAGATGTGTTTTCAGCTGAAAATATCTCTCAACTCTGGAGTATCTTGAAGTTATTTTTTGCAGGGGGGAGCTATTTTTTTTTTTGTTTGTTTTGCATTTCTGAAGTCTGACATTCAAGCTGATATTTTTAGAGGTTTGGACGTATGGACTTCTTGCTTCTGAGAGACCAATATTTAGAGGCTTTTTCTTGTGGCTGTTAATAACAAAAGCATTTTATGAGTAAGACTGAGAAATTGCAAGTTGTTCCACAGTGCTGAAATAAGAAAATCAAGAGAAAAACCAAGAAAATTACCTACTTAGTGATGGGCTTAGTACTCATTCTGCTACTGTTACATCATAGCTGTGTTGAAATGGAAGATGAATTTATCAACAGGAAAGACATTGCAATAGCTCAGGCTTTCTTTGTTAGAAGAGTTGAAATGTTTAACACAAAACAGTAATTTCATAACTTCAAAGAGCAAATTGGGTTCTATAAGTGAATTGACCAAACTAATTGTCCCTCAAGGGTGAGTCAAGGAGTTCTAATAAAACTTGCATTGGAACTGGAAAGACTTGGACTCAAAGCCATTAAAACAGGAACAAAACTATGGAGTTCACTTGAAATAACTGGTAATTATATGGTAGTATTGATTATGATTCTGAAGATGTTTACAAGATTGTGCAGACTTGCTAATTTGATAACATGGATTTTCCCTGTATCCAGACACTGTTTCTTAGTACTGAGCTTTAGGATATTTAGAAGTTTAAAATAAAGCAGACTTCTTTGGGCAAGACAACTGTGAGTTACTCCCTTAGGAAAAAATACTAATGAAGAACAGTTTCCTACTCCAGAAATTTGCCTTCTGGTGACTGCAACGAACCATGGCTCTTTCGTGCTTGAGTGGCAGGATCAGTGGGTTGTCACAGAAACCAAACATACTTGCTCTTAACAACACAATAGGGAAGGCTATTTAGCTTGGGGTTCCTTTCCTCGTTTACTGCTGAAGACCAACATGGACTGCAATACCAGTAAGAACACAAGAGCTGTGGGATCTGTCCAGAAACCTGGAGAAGAGCCTGAGGAAGAAGAAAAAAATGAAGACCCTGGCACAGAAACAACTGCTGATGCTCCTCAGAACTTGGCTATAAAGGACAGCACATGTGACAGAACAAGATGAAATTGGATATTGATGTGCTCCAAATACACACTGTAACTATGAAGTAAGCAACTTGTTTATTGGCATTTTGTGCCTGAAAGGATTGATCTTTGTGTTACTGACACTGTGGAACTAAAGGCAAGCTTTGCATTGGATCTTAACTAAATCTGCGTTTACAGACACTGGTGTGAAATTGCCATCTCAGCTGATGAATTCACTGCAAGAATACTCAAGGAAACTTATGTATGTTGCATGAGAAGCTTTGCCATCAACACAACCTCCTGGAAACCTGTGTTCAATCCAAAGCCATCTCACAGAAGTCAATGAAGCCCTAAATCTCAGACAGTAACTTATTTTAAAACAAACTTTAAACCATACGTGTATGTATCTGTTTTAATTCTCTGACTCTGAAACAGTTTCTATTGCAATGAGTTTTCAGTATAAATAGCAGCTGTGTATTTGTTGTATAATCTGAAAGTGTTATTTAAGAACCATCTTGCACAAGTCTACTTTAGTATTTAAAAACTGAAGTACATATTAAGTTCTGTCTATTCCTAACTGTGGAAAGTTAAATTCTTATTTACTATATAACTCCAGTCTATCTGACCGTAATGAACTCTATTGCAGCAGTTTAAAAATCCTAATTATAATCCGTCTTGATTCCTCTTGGTGCAAAGACTTGCAACAATTCCTTTACACTTTTGTGGTTGAAGACATAACTGAAGTAAATTACTGTTCTAACAAGGCCTGTACCACTTTGTTTTAGGTTGGAGGGACTCTGGCTCAAATTTACCTGTTAGATATTTAGTTCTTCATCCAAGTGACTGGGGCCACCCCAATTTTTTGAAGTTGTGTGCTGCCTGTCTGAGAACTGGAAGCGGCCACTACTGTCAGAGCTGCCTGTTGGTTATGATGATATACTGATATGTGCACATTCTTTGTCTTGTATGAACAAGATTCTAAGTTCTTAGTGGTAGTTTGAGACTTGAGGTGTCCATATTTGGTCATGTAAAAAACCCTTGATGTGCTTCTCTTCCTCTGGAAACCCAGTGCAGGATTTCCTAGTGCATTTACAGCTCCACTCCCTTATGGGAGGAGCAAGTTGCAGTTCTCGGAGAAATTGTACTGCTTGCAGTTTTGACTACCAGTTTAGTTCCTGCACCTTATAGCTGGCAGTTCTAACATGAATTTTTAAAATGGCACTTGATTCTCAAGTACTTAAGACATTGAATAGTGATTTAGTCCTTCTTGACACAGAATTGAAGCTACAGAACTTACTAGTAGTTTATAGTATATTTATATTAAGGAAAATGTATCCTCCTAAGCAAATTGCTTTTTTCTGATACTTTTTTGTATTCTAGGTTAAGTAGATGGTGGTTTAAGACTTTAAGTTAGTGGTACTGAATGTCCTGTGGTTTCTTTTACTGTGCTCAAGTCTCTCGTTCCTTCTGTTTTCACTAAAATAATCTGATAATCCTATGAGATGCTTTTTGGATTCCTTTAATTCAGACTTCTGCCATTTTCAGCAAATCTTCCTTCACTTAAAAAAGATTATCTAATATTTTATCCTACTACATTGTCTGTGATATTTTCCTCCTGTGCCCATCTCAGAGGTACTGCCCTTCAGAGCTTGGGGGTTTTGAGGTAAGGCTGTTGTAATAGTTTAAGAAGATGCTGCTAAAGAGGGAGATGGAGCTAGAACAATGTTTTTAAATACGTCTCTACTGGATCAACATGCAACAGTAGTGTTGTGGAGCCCTGGACAGGCCTAGTATGCTGGTTGTTTTTGCTAGTAATGTGTAGCAGGCTGTGCATTGTACCAGAATGCATCCAGACAGTGCAGGAAAGGAAAATTATGTGGTAGGCACAGTTTCTTGGGTCTTAGAGTCTGGCACGAGGGTATTCAACTTCCAAACATCAGGACTTTTTTTGAGTGTTTCATGGGCTTTGTTGTGCCTTTTTTTTTTTTTTGAGTTTGTTTTTTTTTTTTTAAACTTCTGTGCAGCTCTTTGGGAGGAAAACCAGTTAATATATTATGTTTTATTCAAAGGAAGAGGAAAACTGTGCAAGAATTGCTACATAACTATTGAGTAACTTAAATTTATTTCAGAGTCCTGGTAGTGCCTACCCTTTATTTTTTTTAAAGCAAACAAACAAAAAACTCCAAACAAACAAGCGACACCTCTTGACGTGTATTTTTCTTTTTGCTCATCATGCAGCCATCCTTAATGGAATGTTCCATGAAGCTGGAAAGGATTATGATGCTGGAATAGTGGAAATACTGGAGGGCACTGGTTTTGTGACTTAATCAAATTTAGTGAGAATCATATTTGTGCTTTTCTCCAAAAATGGCTTATGATAATCACTGACTTTTATCAAGCATTCTAGTTAGAGGTAATTTCTTGAGAGCGTGTGTAAAATTATACATAGATAAATGAAATCTTCCCTTTTGATGACAAAGGTCTTTAGTCCATAGAAAAATTAAATGCCACTTAACTGAAAATTTGCTGGTAATATTTCATATATATGCTATGTATCTTATTCTCAACGTTAGCAAAAATATGGAGTGACAGAGGTAAATCAGTAGTTTGAAATGGAACTGGAGGTAAGATCTGTGTGCCAGGCTTGTTTGGAATTAAGCTCTTCCCATCTGCAATTAAGAATGCTTTATGTGATTGACTGAAATAACAAGGAATTAGGGTTAGATAAAGTGAAGTCTTATGTTCAGATCCTTCTCCTCTTCTCCTTGCTGTAGGACACTTAGAGCATATAAAAATACTGGTGAGATCTATTAAATTTCCTAGAGAAGTACTAAATCACTGAAGCAAGGGAATTGAGCTGCTGTCTAAGAAAATCTCAGCAGGCCAAGCCCACTGGAGGGCAATGTTGTAAAAGGAATTGCAGGACTAAAAGCTGTGTTAGGCAATGAGGGCTCACAATCTTTGCTGAGGTCCAGTAGGGAAGAACACAGAACACTCACCTTGCACAGCTCTCTGAAAAACATGTAGCATTTCTGATGGGTAGGTTTAACTGTAAAGGCTTTGATCTAATCTTTTGCCATTGTTCTGCATTGAATGCTTAACATTTACCCAGTGCTTATGTTTTGAAAGGGTTTCTTTTCCCATTGTTGCTGCTACGCCAGCAGTGCCTGTTGGTCACATTTGGGCATCTGTCAAATGTGATGCCCAAAGGGTGCAAATAACTTTTAAAAACTAGAGTTAAGTGGTAGTGAAAGATAAGGTCAGTGGCTCAATGGAGAGTCCTATTGGGAGACCTTTGAGGAAATACCTGCTGCCTCTAAACTACAGTTACTTTAAACTTATCATTTTTCTTTGTTTTTCAGTGGTTGAAGAAACATACTTTTGCTTTACAGAAATATGATGGTGGCACTCTGGGGAGAGTTCAAAATAATGGTGGAGATGGAAGATTTTGATTATAATCCATGTTTTGAACTGCTGTGTGCTTCTCAAATGTGAGAAGAAAATATTTTTACATACAGTTAAAAATTATACTGAGCTTACACGTACTGTCTTTAGGAGATGATTATTAACAGATTGGAAGCAGATAACTTTGGGTCTATAATTGAAAATAGTAGAATTAAAATCTATTCTAATTTAAATTTATTTCAGTCTTACAGTGTAGTAAGAAAAGTAATTACTTTTCAATGTACAGAAGTATGGTATGGCTAGATGATACCATTAAGAAGGTGAATTCTTCAAATGAAATACTTAGATCAGAGGAAAATTAATTATGTTTTATTCATGAGTTTATGCATGTAGCTCTAGAATACTCCAAACATAATGAATGCTTGAAAGCAGACTTTCTGACTGAAAGCTATTTCCTGTATTTATCATGCAGTTTTGCAGTTATTAGAAGTGATCTTAAATTAGAAAGAATATTTGTTTCATCTCCAAAGTAGATGTAAAAACTTACTTAAAGGCTGTCATAGTAAATGTTACTTTCTCACATCCTTGATCCTTTGATCCATTTAGCTTCTGTCAAGACCAAATTGCTGCTTTCTGATGAATTTATCCTAGATGATCTACCAAAAATGTCTTAGATACTATAAATACTTGATGTTTATGTGGTTAAATTCCTAGGCCCTGTCATGATGGGAATTTGCTTTTCTAAACAAATCCTTCAAGAGAAGCTTATATAAGACTGAGTACTATGTCTCAGCTGCACATATGCTCTTCATTAAGACTGTGCTTTAGCATCTTAATTCCTGAGTCCTGGCATCATTTTTGTCTCTGTAGCTATCTGCTGGTTCCTGATCTGTTATGGAGTCAGCTTCCCAGCCCTGGTTCATTTTATTTAAACTTTCCAGAGCTTCTGTTGACTCTCCCTCATTATCTGTCAGACTCCTGTATATCCAAAGAATGCAATTTCTTGGTTTGCAAGCTTTTCACTTTGCTTTGTTCCGGGATGGCTGCTGTCTACAGGGCTTGCATCAGATCCCATCTGGACAGGCTTAAATCATCTGGTAGAATCAATGTTAGAACTGAGCATTATTTGCTGGTTTCATTTAAATATTTTTGCTAAAGCTGGTTTTGTGTTATGAAGTATTTGTTTTGGTAAGAGATCGCTTTTGGGATGGCAGTGACTTGAAGATCCATAGTTTATATCTAGAACTCTGTGTCTAAAATGCAAGTGCAATCTTTGCTGCTCTGAAAAGTTTTGTGAAATCACAGGAATTTATCACTTCCAGTTTCAACAGCAGTTAGTGATGTGTGATTAGTCCCTGAGGATGCTGAAGATGATGTCCTCTGTCTTGGCTTCTCATTCAGCTAAGGAAAAATTGCTCCTCTGTCTCTTTCAGACCACTCTTAATATTCAATGAACCTATGTCTACAGATACTAAAATGTTAAACATTTTTTTTTATCAACTACCAGTGTTTGCACATACAGGTGCCAGCTTGTTAACCACCTGTGCTCAGTAACGGGTAAGAGCTCTGGAGCTCAAAGGAGTTGAGACCAAGGTCTGTCCTTAATTTCTCCAAGTTTATAACAATGTTCATGCCTATCCTTGTACATGATTTACTGTACATCATGGGTTTTCATTCTTGTGGTCTCTTGGTTTTGAAGCAAAAAATCTGTACCTGATTTTCCTGGACCCCACAGTGAGTCTAGTATTTGAACACATGTTCAGAATAGTTTTCATTGCTCCTTAATTGTTATCATTTGAAAGACAATAATACTGAAGTGAAATTTAATTGCTCTGTTCAAACTGTGTTAGAAGATTTTGATAGATAATGGGACTTGGAATTACTGCAAGCTGGGTTTTGTTACTGATAACTGTCAAAGGTCTTTAATAACCTTGAAGCTACACTGACTAACAGTAATAGTAAACAATTTGTACAAATGGAGAAGTCCAAGAGAAACACTTGCTTAAAAATTAATCTCATGCTTTTCTGTCTCTTAAAGAAGTTGAGATTTCCATTCAACAGAATGCAAGTTTAAAAGGGGTTTTTTTTGGGAGTATTTTTGAGTTCTGCAAATTTAATCAAGTGGAAGCTAATCATCAGTTGGAGAAAAGTAATATTGGAAAATCATTCCTATGCAAACAGAAATAATTATAATTCAAAAAAGGTGAAAATGAAACCATACTTTCCCAAAAGATCAATGTAAAGCACTTTATTAGAAAAGAAAATAACTTTTTAATTTTAGATGCTGTAAGGAAAAATACTACTTCAGTTTCACTGAAATTGATTGGTGCACCTGCAGAGAAAAGCAGTTTTATCATCTCATTATCAGTCAATTAATATTCAGGTTTAAATGTGAATACTGTTGCAGTTAACTGTAAATGAATGATTTTATTGAAGTCTTAATAGATGAGGAAAAGCAGTCGTCTGCTGTGTTAAATGAGGTCATGGGAGGAAAAATAAAAATGAGTAATTCTGTTAGGGATTTAAATATCTTTTCTCTGTTTCCAGAGCTTTAAATGAATAATTTTTTTGAAGCAAACTTTCATTTCGATCATATTGAAGTTTGCTTATATGGTGTGCTAGTGCTTATATTGGTAAGCCTTTACATTTAGACTTTCTAGTATTTCAAAGTGTAGAAAGACTTTTCTGCAAGTCAAGAGAAGAGATTGTGCATACAAAAATTTTCCAAGTGTTTTATTGACTCCAATACTTGAAGTTCAGCTTGTACAGCTCCACTTTCTCATTCAACATATGCTTTGTTAGAATTCTCCTGGAACTGGGAGGAACGTGTGAAAGGGAAGGAAGAATGGCAATAATAATCCTTTCTTACAGCAGAAGTCAACTTTCTGTTTAACTATAAACTGAGAAGGCCACAGGTTGCTGCAGTTACTCCTTGAGAGGTGTCAGGGTATCCTAAGACAGAAGGGAGCTGATCCCTGCTAAGGTTTGCATGTCCTTTCACACAGTTACCTTTTTGGACTTGGACATTAATCAGGCCTTAAGTTAGTGCTTTGAATGGGACTGAATGTGATAAGAGGGCTTTTATTTTCCCCACCAAAAAGGAGGTCAAGTGCATTGTAAGGCTTTAAAATGGAAATACACAGAAAAAAGCTGTTAGAAAGCAGCTGAGATTGAATTTTAAGGTGAATTCAATTCTTGGATTGGATTTTGTTTCGTAGACTAGTATGGTGTCTCTAGGACACTAAAATCTCTGTATATGTAGAACAAAAAGTATTACCAATAGAAATATTGGAGTTGCTTTAAATTTAAGTAACTTTTGCAATACATGGAAGTTAAGTTTCATAAATATTTAACCAAGGAAGAAAAATTCTGCTTGGACTGTAAAACTGCGTGAACATTCAGCTTTCTTAAATTGTAGCATTCTCTGTTCATTTAAGCTTCTCACAAAAAGAACCCAACCAAAATAGTGATCTGTAGTGATCTGTCTCATCTGAGTAACTGTCAGATTAGGGGTGAATGAGTACCTGCTTTTCAGTTATGTATGTACAGGTCTGTTTGTTATTATTTAAAAAAAAAAAAGCAAAACCAATCATAAAACAAAACAGCTTCCAAACCAAACTCAGGATGAATGGTATGTATGATTTGATACCAATCAAAGGAAAAGCAGTCAGTGAACAGATGGCTCATATAATAATTGTAAGTTAACTTTCAGTGTCTCTAAACAGAAATCTATTCTAAAGCCCGAAATATTTTCTTTTCATCCAGAAAATGTAAAACCATTTTACAACTTTTTGAATTTCCTAAGTGTTCCTTTATATTTTGTTTCCTGGGAAGAAAATGTTCTGTTGGAGACTTGCCAGTTATCTCCATGCTTTATAGAGTTTTCTTCCTCACTTCCCCTCTGATTTAAACCTGCTCTGACTGAGTGTGTGGTGTGAGGCTGTGAAGGGGCCTCAGTCCCAGCTCAGGTGGTGGGAGTGTGATTGCCAGTGGCTCTTGGATGGTCAGACAGGGAAGTTTCCTTAACACTGGTCCAGTACTTTGAAGTGGCTGATGAGCTGGAAAGCTTTCACAGATACTGGTTTTATGAAATTGTCACACAACTTCATACATTATTCCTGGAGAACAAAACATCCTGACCATATGCTCAAAACCCCTAGTCTTGCATTTCATTTATAGAAGGGACTTAGAACTGTTTCAGCTGACCAAAAAGAATTTACAAGGGAAGACTTTTGTGACCCTGTAACAACTTATTGACTTAAGGGGAATATGTTTCAGTGTATGATGCTCTTGAGCCATTACAATTTATAAGTTTATAACTTCCTGTTTGTTTCTCTGGAGTGTTCTTATATTTCAGAAATATGTATCTTTCTATTCAAGTATCAGTTTTACTGTCCATTATTTGAACAGGTACCTGATACCTGCCAAGCAGGATACACTGTAGGTAATTACATTTCTTGAATATGAGAAATGTAGAAATTGAAGAGAAGGCAAATTGCCCATTGAGATGGGATAAATCCCAAATATACAACTGCAGGTGTAAATCAGGTAGAACTAAAATGTATAGCAGAGGAGTGAATAGAAGGCTAGTTCAATGTCTGCTTTAATCGTTAGCAAGCTTTTCCCCCTGATGCTTAATTATCTCATTTATCTAATCTAGCGAGGCATACGACACTAACTGCTACAAAAGGACCAAACAATCATTAGTAGCTTACCCCTATGGATAGGATAGGTGGAGTAAGAGTAAACTCATTACAGTCTTTCCTAGAGATGACCTCTGTAGGCATCTGCTAAAGGAGTCTATTACTGCTGATGCTTTCCCCAGCTTCTTTCTTTTTAAATTGCTATAGCAAATCCAGTTATTGATCTGAAGTTCCTCACACTCCATAGCTCTATTGAATGTTCATCAGAGGGAACTAAATCTTCTGTAAGACATTTGTCGTACTCTTTTCTTCCTTCCAAGCTAAGGCTTCATTGTCTTTATACTGCATTTGATCTGACTTTCGATACCTGGATTTTTTGCATGGGACAAAACCCAAGCATCCTATAGCTAACTGACTTGTGCATAGAATGTTTATGCTTTTCTTCCAATTTCTTTTTTGTCCCATGTGACTTCATGTTATGTGGCTGGATCAAGTGACTGTCTGTCAAATATTCCAAGTTACTCCACAATTGGGAAAGTAAGCTGAATAGGGTATTCTGTACAAGCTATTCTTTTACATAAGAATGTATATTGAACTATCAGAACTAAATGTTAGCGTACAATCATAGGTAGGTTTTTTTGAGACACTATAGGTTTCCCTTACTGTTTTGTTCTATGTTGTATCAGTTCTAAATTCGTCTACCTTAAGAATATTAGGAGTTCAATCATGTTGTTATGTGGAATTTGACAAAAGCAAGGGAGGAAGAAAAAATGGTGTTTATTTGTATACCAATTAAAACCTCTCTCTTTATTGTAGCAGCAGAGAAAGAGAACTTGTTTGTACTTGTTGGATTCTAGAGTTCTTGAGGTTTATATTTTCACTTAAATGCAAAGGAAATATCCTTGTCATTATATTACTGAGCATGTATTTGCAATTCATAGTGGTGTTCCAATAATTTCTCAACTGTTACCTGCAGAATTAAGTAAATAGTCAATAGTTTCTCTTGACAGCAGGAACTTAGGGACCTAACAACCAATTAAATGTCACAGTCAAGTAAATTAAACCAAGTCAACTTTTCCCTTTTTGAGCATTTCCAGTATCTTGCACTTGGGGAGGGGAAACCTAAAACAAAAAGACACTGAAGATAAGCTTAATATGACAGAAACTGCAGCAATTTCTCACTTTTCTTTCTATGATAGTGTTCCAGATTCATTTTTGGTGTGGGGGGGAAGGCAGAGTTATTTCCATTATCACCCACTTTCAGGTGCTGAGCAACTTTTCCTGTATTCATGCCCTGAAAATGTAATACAGGCATGTCTAACAGGCCACTGGATCATTGAGTAGATCAGTACCACATCCATCGAGTTCAGTATTTACCTGTGCCTTCTCTTCAGACTGTTATGTAGCAAGCTAAGAGTTAGGCAGTGCCTGGTACCATTGTTCATTCAGTGTTGTCAGCAAATCCTTTGATCTACTGGTCTTTGATCCAACATCATATATGGATTAAAGCTGTGAATGTGAAACTCTATTAGCCCTTTTTCAAGTATTCTGAAATACCTCACCCCCCTCTGTCCTGTTCCATGCTGCCCCTTTCAGTTCTTGCTGTTGGCTTGAGTCAGTGTCTTGCAGACCATTTTAGACGTGCTGGTTGACAGTCTGTTGTGACACATCATGCCAGAGTCCATAAGCTACATCATGCTGTGTGGTGTCATGTTAGATTTGCCAAAATCAGTGTAGTGTGTTCAAGGAAAAAACCTAAAAAGGTGCAATGTTATAAAAGTAAGAGAAGAGAATTCAGTGGTACAGAATATCTTCTCTCCTGTTTATAATCAGTTTGGTAAGCACACCCTAGAGAAAGGCTGTGTGTGTGTTCTCCTTTGGAGTTTTGTATTAAATGGTATGCATGGACAGTGCTTCTGCTGCAGAATAGAGCTGTAGTGAATATTGCAGCTGGGCACTGAACTACTGCAACTCAAAGATTTTCCTAGCTTTGACAAATCTGTGGGTTTTGAAGTGATACTGAAAAACTCTTGCAGTTGGCAGTATGACAGTTAAATCAGTGGGCAGAATTTGTCACTATTCCTGGTCATATTTTCATAAGTATAAAACTGGTGGCAGGAACTAATTGAAGGCTTGGTTTTGGGTGCTGGTTCACAAAATTATCTTGAGCTTTTATTAAAAAAAGCAAAGGTTCAGTTTTAAAGTCTCGCTTCTTTGTATAAAATGTTTTGTTTAATATATAGAATATATACCATACACATAAGTCATGTATATATATATAAAGATTCCCTCTTTGTTGATCCTTTAAAGTAGGAAGAAGGGTGAGGATGAAAAATAATACTGGAAGCACCATCTCTTCTTTCTTAATTAATCTCATTTAAAATAAATGACTGATATAGGGTAGATTGTAGGTATTGAATAGTGGTGATAAACATGCCTGAGTTAAGTAAGTCTTAGCATGAACCAGCATGATTAAATACAAATTACCAGATCTCTGGGACTTGTGGATGACTTTGATAAAGGGAAACAAGATAAAAATTCAGTTCTCCCCTCTACTTGAGCCTTGTGTATTGTGTTGATGCTTCAGATGGGCTGTAAAAATTATTGATTTAAACACTTCAGGAGAGGAAAAAGAAATTCATATACTCAGTATATGAAAATTGAAAGATAATTTTGGAGAAAAGCTTGAAAAGGTTGTCACTTGAAGTTGTGTTTAATCAACTTTGATTTCTCATAATCTCAGAATCTAAGTTGTATTTAACTATTTGCTCTAGATATTTGCTTCTGACTGTTGAGCTTCTTTTTCTGCCTCCTTTTCTCATATCTCCTCAGCTTGTGCTGTTTGTTTCTGTTCTCAGCTTACACAAATAGGTGTTCTGATAATCCACATCCTTATATTGAGCTCTTAAGCTACTATAGATGCAACAGAGTAATTGCTACTTGCATTGTGAAAGAACTAAAGCCTATTTCTACCTCCTAAATGCTTTTCTCTGTTCTTGGTTTTGTGGTTTTTTTGTTTGTTTTTTTTTTTTTTTTTTTTTTTTTTTTTTTTGTGTTTTTTTTTTTTTTTTTTTTTTGTTTGTTTAATGGGATAATCTAAACTTTGGTTTTATTTTGTAAATTGGTCCCAATTTTCCCCATTCTTTCCTAGTTAAGTAAACAGATTCTGTTCCTCTCAGCTGCAATAGGATGTAGAAAAAAAGACATTGTTAATGTCATCTAGGATTCTTGATTCACTTGTTTCTTCTTTTCAGCAACTTTTATATTGCAGATGGTCTATGTATTTCTATTAGATTAGTAAGGAAGAAGATACTGTGATAAATTTAGTGGTTTTGTTGTTGTTCACTTAGTCTGCTTTTAAACAGTTTAAAACTTGCAGTTCACTCTCCCCATTGCTCCATGTAAGTGTTTGAGAAGATCAGACTCCAGAATTCACATTTTTCATGTGAATAGCTCAGAAACCAGTTTAGCTTAAAAAACTTGAGGATTATACTCCTAGTTCATGACAATTCATTGGAAGTCTTTACCTTTAAAATGCTTCCTATTGTTGCTTTTAAGAAAATGTCTGTGTAGGAATTAAACAGTGCTAGCCCAATGAGTATGAAGTATAGTCTAGCAATACTTCACTGCTACTTTCTCATTTCATGTGAACTGCGGTAGAAAAAAGTGAAGGACATCTAGTTTATTCCTTAGTTTAACTGAATGTTTCGATGTAACAATGATGCTGCTTGTGTTACTATAGAATGTGAACAAATGTAACTAACCAGGTGTTTTTCTGGTATGTGTGCATACATTTGCATGTGAGTACTTGTGCTGAAATATGAATCAAATACAATATTTATTTCCTGCTTGAAAAGAACAGTTGGTAAATCTTGGCAATTACCAGTGAATAAACTAACGAAAGAGGTAGTAACTTGCATCCTCCAATTATAGGATATAACAGGGATCCCAGACAAGGTTTGTTGTTATTGCTTTTGCTGTTCTATGTTAGATGTTTAGAGGGCTGGAGCACCCCTCCTTTGCAGACAGGCTGAGAAAGTTCCAGTATCTGAAAGGGCTACAAAAGAGCTGGAGTGGGACTTTTCACAAGGGCAGGTAGTGAGTGATAGGGCAAGGGGAGATGGTCTTAAAATGAAAGAATAGGTTGAGGTTAGATACTGGGGAGAAATTCTTCCCTGAGGGTAGTGAGGCACTGGAACATGTTGCCCAGAGAATCTATGGCTGCCCCATCACTGAAAGTGTTCAAGGCCAGGTTGGATGGGACATGATTTTGTACAAGATCTGGTTTTTGCCCAAGTTAAGGTTTTGGAAGAGAACTTACCTTGTGGCATTTCTGAGAGCTGTGTGACAGATTCATGCTATATCTTTCACTGCTGTTAATGTTACAGATATATCAACTACATAAGGTATCCATCTATTATCTTCATGTCTGAAAGCAAGATATTTAAATGTGACTGAAGTACACTTAAACCACAAGATGACTCTAGCTAAATGGCATGATATTAGACTCCATTTAAACAATATGAAAACAATGTTACAGGAACTGCTGTTATTGTTGTAAGGATATAATGAATTTGCATTTATGCTGAGGAAGAAAGATTTCAATTCTGTATGGTTTGTGAACCTAAGTAGTCTTGGCTCTGATCTTTACTTTCAATAGTAATACAAAATTAATCTTAACAGTTGAGTTAATTGGAAAGAAAAATGACATCAAACCCAGAAATAAGCCTAATGAAATCCATTAAGTAAGTTAATGATTGCATAATTATATTCATTTAAATTCAGAAATGGATCACTCCAAAATTAATTTTTGCTGTCTTTGTATGCTTGAAAATCTATTTATCGTTGAAGTGAGGGATCACTTTCATTTGATTAGCATTTTACCTTTTATTGTTATAAAATGCATGTTATGTTTTGGAGTTAACTTATATGGCTGTTATTAACACTGTAAGGGAAAGTCTGTTCAGTGGGGAGATCGCTTAATAGACTTAACAATGGTGGCCCAACCAAAACCAGAATGAGCCAAAATGTAGGGATAGCAGACCTTAAAGTGCTTGTATTGGAATAATTGAGGACAGACTTCTGGCTGACCTCCAACTGTTAAGCATACAGATTTTTTTCTGTATGTGTAATATCAGGCACAATCCTGTGATACATACTTAGATTATAGTTCTCTTTCCATTCTGTACTTTTGTCATTAGTACTGTTTCTACTCCTTGGCTAAACTGAGATGGGAAGGGTGTCTTTAAAGTTTTTTTGTTTGTAGAGTTTTTGTATGATGCATTGCTACAACAGCAGAAGGACTTAAAGATAGAACAGACTGTAATGTGATTCCTTTACCACTCCATTTGTAGTTAACACTGCAATGCCAAAACAATTTTGGGTCACCTGTGTGGAGTGTGCAACTTGTTTTATTGCCATTTTGATTAATTACAGTAGGAATTAACAGTTCTAAAATTACTTTGTAATCTTATGATCAACTAATTATGTGTCTCCAATTATCACATGTAGTCACAGTGCCATTCTAATGCAGGTCTGTGTAAAGCATGTTGTGGTAGTACCACAGTTTTGCATTTGGATGATGACATCATAGATAAAATAGAAAAGACAAACATAGCTTCTAATTGATTAGTGGTCCTAAGGAGGTAGTTTAGTACAGGAAATCAGAGCACCATATAAGGGTAACTGTTGGTGAGATTTTTTTCTTTTTAAAGTTGGTTTAGGCAACTTAATGGTTTCTAATTTGGCTGTAGGAATTGTCAGTGTTCTTATTATTCCCTTTTACTTGTGCATGTATCAAATTTTTATTTTTACATCGTAGATAACTTGCATTATAAAACAGCATAAAAGCACTTACTCTAGGGGGAGAAGCAGTTTACTTACCAGGGATTTTCCTCCCCACCCTGTAGTAAACAGCTTATGTGGGGACCTAACAAGGAGCTTCAAATCATTGAGCTGGTCACTTAACTAAAGGTCAAATAACTTCCACAGAAAGAGCACTCGGTGCTGGAGGGGAACAGACCAAGTTCAGAAACAGGTTTGTTATTGTATAAAGAGGAAGTGCAGCAAAATGTAGATATTGAAATCTAAGCACTGAAGGCTCTGGGCTTCTCCAGACTTCACACTGAACGTATAGGTTTTTCTCAAGTAGATACACTCATTTTGTTTTATTATTACCTCACAAAGCTATGTTTGCATCACGTTGTACTCTGTGTAACAATTCTAAAACAAGGTGCTACATGGCTCTCAGTATTTCTCCAGCAACAGTGGTTATGCATATGCACAGGTAAAACTGTGTTTTGCACCTGTATAGGAAAAGACACTTCTTTGTAAAGAATTGTTCAGAGACTTGTTTGCTACATAAAAAGTTTTGGTAGTGCTCCTTTTTGTGGAACTAAATATGGAACAAACTGAATGTAACTCATAATAGTAGGTCCCTGTTGAGGGAAATCAAACTTGCACACGAGGTTGCCATTTTAGAAGACTGGTCAGCTGCAAAACAACAGACTTAAGTAAACAGCCTTGCCTTATAAAAAAGAAACAAATGTGGAATGTCAGCAAATGTCCTTTCCCATAGTTTGGAACATTGCTAAAATTGGCCTAATGCCAGGATAAAAAAGTGCTAGAACTTTGAGAGTGTCTGAGCTGTTAAATTGGATGTACTGTGGTTATTAATAGAACCTAGAGGATGTAAGTAATGAATTTAATATTGATTGAAATACCACTGTCTCAGAGTCATGCCTTGGGTAACTAGTGCCTTTGAAACTACTGTGATTTTTATTGAATTATACATTTGAATATTTCCTTGAAAAGTTCTTTCAAATCAGTATAAATTATTGCATGTAACTTGTATGCCTTGATCTTTGGCTTCCATGACAACAGGATACAGATAAATATATTTCCATAACAATTGTAGACAATGTTTAGTATCACTGCTACTTTCTGTTAGTGCTACTTGCTGCAAGAAGAAAATAGCATCACTTTATGTGACATGAAAGGAGCTTTTGTTGTAATAATTGAAGAAAAATGTGCACTAAGATGATCATCTGAGGAAAATTGACTGACAGTAAAAATGACACAGAGTAGGAGAATGCTATTTTGTAGTGTTTTGAAGTTGTTCCTGGCCAATTTTATCGGTGATGCTGTTTGCTAGACTTGAAGGAAACTATTTAACTGATGTAACACTGAGTTCAGATTGGTGTATATTAAACTTCTAAAATGGATGCACAATGACCTTGTAATAAACATCAACTGTTAAATTTTCAGTTTTTCAAGCTTTAATTTTCAAATTTAAGAGCCACAACTTTCAGATTCTTGAATGTTACATGACTCAACATCTATGTAGTAAGGACCTATTCCACGTCATTCAAACTGAGAAAAAATACAGTGACATGAAAATTGGTGTTTAGGAAGACTGATAATTTAAGTGGTGCATCTTTAATTAGTACTTTGTAATATAGTGCTGGTATAGTATTGCAAAACTTGAGATGTTTTACCAATATCTAATACTTTTAGTTGTACTGTGTAGATGGCTGGATGTTCATTCACTGTGTATGATTTGAAGGCCAAGCACTGAGCTTTCACTGTTTACACAGAAGGTGAATTGATACCTCTGCTCTGATATTGTTACATAAACATTCATAAACAAAGGATCAGATCTAGAATATTGTTGTAACATCCATATCTCTCAGAGAATCTTAGGTAAAATTGGTGCTTTATGTGCAGAATATGATTTCAAAGAGTAGTATTTAAGTATTGCATCTCCATAGCATTAAAGTATTGAATCTCTAGTTGATGTTCTGTGGATTCCCCTTTCTAGGTTTTTTTTTTTTATAATCTTACACTTTCTGAGTCAGACTTGCCAGTAACTTGAAGATCCATGCAATTTACTCTATATTCATATGTAGCTTATACATCTTTAGAGCTTTAGAGTTTTTTTTATGTTTCTCTTATATGCATTTTTTCCTCAGTATTACAAGATAAAGTGTTATAGACTTGAAATCACTTCCTCTCTTGCTGCTACTGTTTTGAGTCAATGTTTAAATCTTAATAGATATAAAAATAAATATGTTTTCATGGCAATAGTTGGCAGGACTATTCAGTAGTGCCTTTCAGGTTATATTATGAATTAGCAACAGATATGTGAGACCACACTCGGAAAACTTTAACAATGGAAACAAACGTCAGGATGTGAAGAACTGGCTGAAGAAGGCTGTTTGTCTTTTTAGGATTGAATGTATTGAGTAAAAAAATCCTGTAGATGTAACCTTTGGAGTTTTAGTGATGTAAATGTTGTTTGCATCTTAAATTGTTTTCTTTGTGATGTAGCTTTGTGTTGTGCTCTGTCCATATATGTTTGATTCTTCAGCAGCTTGCTGGAGAATGGTATCTACCAACATAAATATATGATAAATATGTCTTGCAGTATATAGAAAACACATCTAGTTCAAGTGTTGCCCCAAGTATTCTGTGAAATATTGGAGTGGTTTCTTAAAATGGATTTTACAAGATCTTAGCCCAGAATGGTTGGCTTCAGTGTTAGGACACATTTGTTCACACTTAGGTATATTTCTGTACTTCATGAAACAATCTGTATTGCTTCCGATGTGGTTTGTGCTCTGCACTTCTCATGGTTTTTTTCCCAAATAAGTGAGCAGCTCTTTACAAAAGGGAATTAATTGCTTTGTTTTAGATAAGTGAATACAGTGTGCAAGTAACAGCCATGTAAAATAGGGTTAAATTGCTTTCTCACTTGTATCAGAATTCTGTGGCACAAGTGGAAGGCAAGTCATCATCATTCAGTTCCATCCATATCAAGTGAGCATAAGCAAGGAGCATGTGTAATATTAAATTACCAACAAAAGTAACTTTGAAATATTTCAAGTACTTCAATTTGTCAGTATTCCAAGAATAAAGGAAGTATGTAATGCTACTTTTATGTGAATATTGTAATGGTACAGCATGGAGAAAATAACTTTTATTTAAAATGCTTACTCTTAATTGTATGAAACTACAGCACAAAGAAGCAGAATTGGTCTAGAAATGCAATAGTGTGACAAGGATGAAAAGTGATGTGTAATACTAATACTAAAGCATTAGTACAGCTTGAGGAGCATTTACTTAATTCAGCAGTAGAAGTATTTGTGCCAACACTTCATTGTCAGGATTGGGGCCAGAGGTAATCTTATTTTTTTGTGCAGTGTCAGATTACCATATGGATGATTTTTGTGTGTAATCTCTGCACGTTTCTTATTAAGAAGCTGTGGTGGAAAAATCTACTTTGCGAACTTTCCTTGATGAAGCAGGATGGTGGACTAGACTTTATATAAAGGTCTCAAAAATATTTGACAACCCCACTTCCCCCCAGCTGTGCTGTAGTTTGTTTTAGGCATGGCTATGAAAGTATTTTGCACTATTTGTTTCAGCAGTTCCATATATATATAAAAAAGTTGTTTATATGGAATACAGAGATAGTCATATGTATGTGTGATACATAAAAAATATAAATGGAATAAAAATTATGTACTCTTTTATATATGTTATTTGATATCTTGAGAAACCTTTCTTGTATTAAAGTGGATAAAATGACATTTTAAGGTCATGCATGCATGATCAAACATGATGCTGCTATTTACAATACATTTCCATTTTTGGACTCCTTTTAGTAAGTTAGAAATGGGTTTCTCAATGTTTTAGATTTTTTTCTTGGTTGCTATATTTGTATAATTGAGGTTCTGAATGCCAATGATGTATGCTGCTTCACAATTAACCATTTTTAAAAAGGCAGTACTTAGCACCCTATTTTTTTTGTACTTCTAGTATGAACATTATTAGAATGTTTTGTGTAAATTATCAATAGTACTTAATACAGAATAACAGCGGCTTTAGTCTAAATTATTGTTAAATAATCACTTCACAAAGGGTATGAGTGTAGTAATCTGATCTTAAAATTTAATAGGATCTTTGAGCAGGGATATTAAAAAAAAAAAGCCTCAAGCACCCTAATAAACCAAATTCCTCTTCTCCAAACCTGAAGGTTGCAGTTGCATAACAGTCAAGGTTTCAGATGGCAAGCAAATGACTGAAGTGTATACAAGCAACTAATATCCATGTACACTCTTTTCTATCATGTGCTTCTGCCAAGGAGTCTAAATATTTCAAGAAAATCTAAGAAACCAGTAGAAGAAGATATTGTGTTTTGTGGTTATTTCCGTATTGGGGCTGATGTAAAACTGCAGATGAAAATTCCCTCGGTGTTATGAAAAGCTCAGTTTCTGGTTGTCTGGTGTGCCTTCAGTTGAGGCTTTGATAAGAGTATTTGCAGTCTGTGCACCTGTAGGGAACCTTTTAGTAGTCCTGGTCAGTGCTTTGCCCAAGCATTCCAAGTCAGATGCAATAACTATCATGCTTCTCATCCAGGTGAATTTAAGTCTCGAGAGTGAGAAATTGTGGTTAATAAGTGAACTTTAATCCTCTACTTCATACCATAATGCAGTTATGACGCCATCCTATTTTTGTAGCAGTCTGGTGGTTTTTGGTTTGTTCCAACATGGCTTTCCCTGACAGGCAATCTTCTCTAAGGAATAACTAATTTTGACCCAGGTACTTCTTAAACTTCATTTCTGCCAAGCCAGGACACCACTTTATATTTGGACTTTGAAATATGGTACACAAATGCATGGCTGACTTCTTGTGCACTAATTTTCTTGAGTTGGCATTTTTAGTTCCAATTTGTGCATTTTCTACTGCTGCAGTTTCCAAAGAACTTAATGGGCCCTTACGGACTAAACTGGCTGCAGGTTTTGCAAGCATCTATCATAAGATGATGATCTTGTAATTCTTAGGAAATGCCAGAGTCTGCAGTCTCTGACTGGGTGCAAAATGTCATACAGGACTAACAATACGACATTACACCTTGTAAAATTATTGTATGGTAGAAGTAAGTTATAAAATTAGGGAGCATATCTCTGAATGTATTTCACACTTCTGAAGATTACAGCCTCTGTCTTCGAAAGATTCCATCAACTACCATGGCTGTCTCTATTTCTTGTCCATTAAGGTTTTTTTCCACACTTAGGTGCGTTTGGACTTTTTGAACTTCCAGTTTATCAGACTGGTGAAGCCTCAGCTGACCTGATTGAGTAGTCCTGCTTTGAGTGGGAGACTGAACTGTGTGAGCTCTGGTTTCTTCCAACCAGAGCTTCTAAACTGAATCCCCAAAGACCTCTTCTGTTCATATAGCAATGGTATCTTCCTGCGCCTTAAAGGCCATTTTTCACTTCTAGGAAAAACTGTTGTACCTGAATTTCTGATTCTGAATGTCTTAGAATTTAAGTGCTCAGAAAGGTGACTTAGGATTTTTAAAATGTAATCGGGTCTCAAGGAAAGAAGCAGCTGGTGACTTACTGGGTTTGCAAAACAGATAAGCCTGAGGGCCTGGAATACAACAAAGGTGCTTTGGAGAAGTTGCAAGACACCTCTCAATGAACACCTCCATAACAGCCTTTCAGATCAGCCCAATTCCCAGTTGATGACTGTGCTTGCATTTCATAATTTTACTTTGCCCTCTTTTTAGAGAAAAGGTGAATACAATTGATGGTTCCTCTGTACAATGCATTTACTTTGTTAATGGTTTTTGAGAGTCTCCAGGTTTTAGTTTTACTTTTATCTTCAGGGCCTAACTAATTTGAAATCTCGCTTTTAAGTTCTGCATACCCCCATTAGTTCTTTTCATGAAAATTTTCTAGGAATGCTTTGTTTGCACTTGGTTGTACCACAATTAGTGTACTGGACAAGTTTAATAACTTATTACTAAGTCCTGGCTTCTCAATGACTATAACCTTGGATGATTTCAATGAGAAATATTTCCCTAATGTCCTGAAAAATGAGTTATCAGAACACTACCCCCTTGTTGTATAGGTCTTGTGTTTATGGGAGTAATTTCTGTAATTTGCTACTATTCCTTTGTGATTTCTTCCTCTTTTTTTTTTTTATTCTTCTTGTCACTTTTTTTTTTTCTGAACAAGCAGTCAGAACCTCTACTAAAGTCACAGAACATGATTGCTTCAGGCAATATGGATTCAGTTGTGTGCACTCTTCTTTTCAAGGACTGCACAGGTGGAGTTAAGAGAGGTGAGAGTGAGTGTTGGTGTGAGCAGGATGAATTTGGCTATGCAGGGTCACAGGGTAGCATGACCTAGTCCAAAGGCTGCTACTGCTGACTGAATTGCTGGAACAAGGGCAATTGGTTATTGCCAACCAAATGCCAAAAATCATGTTATGAAAACAAAGATTTCTCTTAGTTCTTATTAAAATGTTTTCAGATGCTGTAGTGTGTTTAACCAAACTGCTTAAATCCCAGGAATACCCAGCAGATGGCAGTTTGATCAAACGTGTATTTATTGGATTTACATAGGACTCTAAAAAGCTTTAAATATTTATCCAAATTCAATAAAACTCTGTTCCTCAAATCACATGCTTATGCTTCTTTCAGTACATTGAAATGCATTAAACTGGTAGTCTAGCTTCCAATAGTGTTTCATTATATAAAAGCTGGCGTTTTGCATCTTGGTTTAAACCTGTAAAATTAGGCTGAAACTTTACTGCTCCTTGCAGTAAACTTAGGGAGCCTAAAATCACTTAAAAAAACCTTCTAAAGACTAAATAGCACAGTTTTGTCATGTTGTGTTGTTCTTAGTATTTATGAACAATGTATTATTGAATAAAAGCCCTTATGTATTTGGTATAGCTGGTAAATGATGTATGAGAGGTTAATCCTTGCATATATGCAGCTAACTGCACATTTATGCATGTGGAGAAGTACAGATGATGGCATTAAAGCAAAAAGTTGGCCTATGCCTATACTTCTCTAGTAACCTGTGAAGAGAGGTTTTCATACTATTCTACTGTAGTTGAACAGGAGCGAGTGTGGTGTGTGCGCTTGAACTTTGAAATACAAAAAAATTCAACAGCAGTATGTAGTTAAATATCATACCAGAACTCTGAATGTATAGGTTGTAATGGCTCTGCTGTTTGTTCTTATTACTTGTTGTTTTTCAATCCATTATTTTTCACTTTAATAAAGAAGGAAACAGAAGTACTGCTTGCTCTTGTGCCTCTTGCCAGAGTGCATGTATATGTCTGAGGGAGTACATGTGAGCCTCACATGACAGTTCTTACTCTGCAGTCACCTGGTAGAGTTCTACCTTGCTAATTGTGATTGTAACAGTAGTTACTGACAACATGTAGAGGAACATAACATAGAAACTTGGGACAGGGAAGCTGTGTAACCTCACTGAAATGTAATGCATAGTAATTATTGTAAAAGCATAGCAGGGTAATCAGAAGGCAAAGACTATGAATAGAAACAGGCTTTTTATTGAGTGCTACCATAGTTAACTGCAGCTTTAGAATGAATCAAAGTAGCTGATGTACACACCTAAGTAAGTGGGTTGTATTTTGGCCTAACTCCTCATTTTTAGCAACATTTGTTTTCACATGGGAGCACTTCAGATTCTGGAAGTTTCTTGTTCCTCTGTAGCTGTTTACTAAGCTTAATTTCCAAAGGCCTTTAAGATGTGATTTAAGCTGTTTGGGTTCTGTAAGTGTTTGTTTGCAATAAATGCTTTATTTAAACCTTTTACTTAAATATTTAAAGTGCTTTAGTTAATTAAATGATCATCATGGGGATCCCTGAAACAGAAACATAGCTTGCACCTCTTCTTTTGAAGGGGAAATACAACACTGTAATGGCTGTGGTGTTCACCCATAGTCCCACCTGTGCCTAGATTAGAAATATTCAAATAGTGATTCAATAAATAAGTATCACCTAAGAACATAATATGGATGAATTAGATGGGATTTTTATTCTGTTGTTGTTAACATGCTATTTCCTGAGTGTGATTATTGTCCAGGCCAGAAATTACTCTTTGCTTTTCTGTTGTTTTTTCTAGACCTCGCCAGCCATAGATCCTAGCCCTCAGGAATGCAGTTGACTTCTGTTTAATGCTAGGCCACTAGAATAAAATATACTTCAAGAAAACATATAGGGGTTTTTTTATTACCTAATTTTAACAGCTCCTGGTTTTGCAAAGACGACTCAACAGGGATATATCCAATGCTTTTATTTCCTAGTTGGATTCCCCTATCATAGGAACACTTGTAAGTGCTGATGTTTTGATGGTAGTTCTTCAGTTTGTATGAAGGGATTCAAAATCTTCTTGAAGTGTAAAGGATTATCTTACTTGTATTAACAAATTCCTGGACTGAATCAATATTATCTGATCTGTTAGAAATGGGTTCTTGCCTTTGGCACAAGAGGTGTTAATACCTATTATGAAGTGTTAGACTCTTGCACAGCCTGTGCCTCGTGTTTTCTGTTAGTCTTGCACAGTTTCAGGGGATGGAAAGGAAGAGTTTCATCACTGGAATACACACAGCAAAGTAATATGATCAGACTCAAGCTTGACACACTGAGTAATCTGTGATATGCTAACGTTTCAGTATCATGTTAGTATTACATTAGACTAATATGACACTAATACAAAATGACAGGAAAAATGACTAATACAATAAGACTTTCATATATTACTTTAGGGCTGCCATATCTGTCCTTTTTAATTCACCTGAAACCCTGTTTAAATGCAGAATGAGAGCTGAATCTAGAGCATACTGGGGAAAAACCCATTTTAGGAAGAAGGCCACTTCAGATATTGTGTAACAACTAAGATAGAAATAAGCTTACAATACATGTAAGCTTGGTGTTTACTTACCAAGAATGTATCGATTTTCCCAAGAGGATGCAATGTGATGGTGAACTGTAATAATTTGTTTGAATGATGGGTATCTGCAGTTCTGATTGAACTAGAATTCTCTCCATTTTAAATTGATGAAAAAATATAATTTCAATAGAAGGGACCAGGATGCTGTCTAGAAACTCAGTCGTGAAGGATTGGTTCTAATAATGGTGTTTTTGCAGACATTTTTGACTAATACTTACAACTTTCTGAATTCCAGAATACAAAGTATAGTAGCCCTATACTTTGATGTGTGCCCGTCTTCTGATTTTAGATAGTGCATGGAGTTGTTATGGTCAACAAGATGAGAGTTTTTCCAGCTGGCCACGCTTGATGTTCATTGTCCTGCAGAACTGCAGTTCTGTCTGATTTTACACTTACAACAGATTGCCTTTAGCAACAGATACACATTACTGACTTTACTACTCTTCCCTGTGTTCTTGCTATTAGAATGTAACAGGAAGATTTTTGGAAGCTTAAATTCTAGACCTGGCTATTAAGTCATGTTTAGCTGGTTGTGTATGTGTGTGTCTATGTCTGAGTAACTAAATAATGAGCTGAAGTGGAATTAGACATTTTTAAAAGGGATATGTCAAGCAAGTCTAAAGGTCTGTGGGTGTTTCAGATATGGTCCAGGGCTACCATAACAAGAACCTCAGTGGAGGTCATAGAAAGAGACCTACGTGTTTAAAGCTGAAAACTAGTTTTGTGCTCTCTTTTGGCTGTTCTTTTGTAGTAAGCAGAAAGGAGAATGACAAGTTTCCTGAAGGATTGTCAGCTTTATTAATGAATTCAGTTCCTTACTGCTTGCTTAGGACCAAACACATAATGCTAAGAGATGTCTCTGGGCGTCTTTTCAAATTAAACTGGCCCTGAGCAAAACTGAGTAGGCAAAGAGAGGCATAGGACATCATGTTAGTAAGTCTTCATGAAGCCAATTTGAACAGTCCTGGATATCCATCTTCCTTGTTTCCTGTGACTGATTTTTGTATATTGCTTACAAACTAAGACAGCTTTATCATTTGTCAGGTTGCTGTGACCCTTTCCTAGGAAAGTCGAAGGAAAAGCATGGTGGTGGTAGCATTTGATTGTAAGGATAATGGTAAATCAAGTAAAATGACTTTTTTCTCTGAAAGATCAAGTAATAAGATGTAAATATTATGTGTATATACATCTGCTAAAATAATTAAGTTCAAGTAATACTTCTACTTGTTCATATTTAAATGCTGTAGCAGACTGATGCTATTGGCAATGGAATGGGCCAGTATCCTGTTGTGAAAGATGCACTGTCAGGACTAACATAAAGGCTTCACTTTTGCCTGAAATGTTCTGTCCTTCTCCGGCTGTGCTTTTCCATCTTCACGGGAAACATTTACTGATGTCAAAAATGCCAGTGCTGGTGGGAGTAGAAAGGGAGAAAATATGAGGGGGGCATCAGTTCAGTCTTAGATGTTCTTAAACAATGAATAAAACAGCATGTCAAGGAAATGAATGACATTCTTGAATGTGTAAGCAAAGGTACTGAAAAATACCTAGTTAATATTACCTTTCTACATGGCACTACGGAAACCAAAATAGGGATGCTGGTGTCCGGTTCTGATGTTAAAAGTTTAAAAGGGATGTTGATGAATTGGATAATTGTCAGAAAGTGCTAGTAATACCTGGACAATGTGGCTTTTAAATGAATTTGCCTCTTACATCTTTCATATCCAAAAGAAACTCTAGTATTAATTTAGAAAGCAAGATTCCCCCCAAAAACTTGTTATGCTGAATTCCTCTTGTGCTCTGTGTTTGTCTAAACAGTTGCTGTGCTCACCTACAGAGCACAAAGTAGAAAACAGGTGGTCAGAAGCATATGTCAAAGGGAAACCTGTATAGGTTTACAGTTTCTCCATATTAACTTAAAAATTAACAAGTTGATGTTATTTCTCCTACACAACATGTTTATTGGTCAATAAATGGTCTATCATAACAATTATGATATTGTCACAGGTCTAACTCACGTTTTGTAAACTGAGATGAAAATATCCCTCTATGAGGTATATAGGCATAGTTACAGATACTCAATTTGTAAGTACAGTTTTGGAAATTAAAGGAAGTAGCCTGGTTTTAATCAAACCCACAACACTATTTTAATGTGTTTGTCATTTCTTAGGGATGAGAGTAAAATAAAGTGTGGATTATTTTGATGTGTACTTGCTGTTAAGTAGCTCTTAAAGTAACTTGAATAGCAGTGCACGTGTACATTGTCAGAGAGCTCGTTTGCTTGGGGAGCTTATGTGGAGCCTTGCCATGCTTAATGTACTGGACAGTTCAAAGCTCAGCAAGCTCAAGATTTAGAACAGGTGTTTGTCTAAGCTACCATTCAAGTTCTGAAATGATAGAGACTCTGCAGTCTCCCCAGGCAATCTCTTCCAGTCTCTGCTGATAGAAGGGGTTTTGTTTGTATTTAAACTGAAGCTTTCTCATTGTAATTTAAACCCATTATTAGTCCTGTTCACGATGGGCATGGAGAACAGATTATCTTCTTCTTTGTATAGCAGTAGGGGGTTATAAATGTGCCCCTTTTTGTACAGAAACTTCAGGTGAGAGTTTGAGAATCCTGCAGTCCCATTCTTGTGTACTGCCTATGTGAAACTACAGGGAAGTATCTTTCTGCTGTTCTCATCAATATGTAAACAATGATTCCCTTCCCAGCATGAAGATACTCATGAGACAGTAGTGAAAATTAATCTGCATTATCACCACTAGCATTTTAACAGGGGGCTCCCCATAGCTATTTCTTAGCCTGACAATGTTTCTCAAGGATAGAAGACTGAAAAATGGAAATGAAGTGTTTTTCTGATCTTCCCATTTAAGTAATTTGTCAGCAATGAGTAACATCACAAAAAGGTATTTTGAGCCATATATTACGATATCTTTGAGACTTGGTTTAAAACTAGCACAAGTAGAATATATTTTTTCACAGAGAATGCATTGGATGGTGTGATGGCATAGACTTGCAGCTACTTTGTATAGTGTACCATAGGGCAGAGAAAGCTGTCAACTTTATAAAGGAAGTTACTGGTTTCCAAAGCTGTGATTGTGAGCTTTAACAAGATGTCACGGTGTTCTTGAAGCTTTCTAGCAGTCATTCAGTCATTCTGCAATTATTGCCAAGCTGGAGTGTCTTCGGTGTTACTGCTGCTTTACATATATGCAACACTGAAAAGGCACATAGGTATTTTTTGTGTATGTGTTCTCTAGTTTCCTCATCACAGGCATATTCTATACCCTGTGTTACTCTTAAGAACAGAGTAGGACAGGACAATTTCCAGCAAAGCCAGCCACAGAGCTGGGGTCAGAAATGGATTTGGTCAAACAGGGAATACTGATCACTAAGCAAGAAGCTGGTATGTGAGTTATGACTGGGGGAAGGAGAGAAAATTTGGTGCATCACTAAAGAACAGGTGAGTTTGGGTGTTTTAATGCTAACTGTGCAGGTTGTGACCAAAATGTTATTAACTGATCAATAGACCCACATTGTGGGGCAATGGCTCTGCACAGGCTCCCCATTGTTAAGCTGTCTTTGCTGAAGTCAGAACAACAAGGTTCATTAAAGTAGTATATAGAAGAAAGAGGGATCCATGAGAAGATACTCCATTCACAAGCTTTTCCTCCTAAACTGAGAGCTGCAAATGCTGGATTGTGTCAGAAAAAACTCTCAAGATACCTGCTTGTTTCTCAGCAATTCTAGTGGATCATGTTCTGTTCATCAAGGTGAAAAATTTTCAATTTATGTTATGCTATCATTCTGCTTCAATTCAGAGCTCTAAAGTGAATATTTGTTTTTGAGATGTTTGTCTTAATGACATTATCAAGATGAAACTACCTTTTTAGTTTTGTTCTTTTTTCCTGTAAGCCAAACTGATTTTTTTGCCAGTACAGTTAAAACTTTGCTTCTGATGTGTCATTGATGTTTGAAGTGATGGCAGACTACCATGCTCAATTATGGGAATTAACTCCCATAATTTCAACAGAAGCTTTGTGCCATCTCTAATTCTGCTGTGTAGCTCCTTGTTGGGCAGCTTCCACTTTCTTTTTACCCATTTGTCTCTTTAGCTCCTGTATTTCACAGCAACTCCTATGCTGTGCTTCCAGAGGGCTCTATGTAATGTTATGTGATTGAACAGAAGAGAAATTTCCAATATATACAGTGAATCTTGCTATGGTGGGTTGTTGTCTTCATTTTTCTAGATGTCAGTAGTCTTGGTGGTACTTGAAAAACCTATATTGAAAGCCTTTTAATTTTGACTTCAGAGCTTTGCATGTGTAATAATTATTTTCAAATAACTGTTATCTGCTTGCATTTTAGAAAGGTTATGCTGGGGGAGTGCAGTCTGCTTGTCTCTTTGCCTGGTTAGCATCATTAGAGGCCCTGGAATTTGTCTAGTTGATTATACTGTAGAAAAGTAATGTTTGTCTTGTTTCAGCTGTAATGGTCTATGCATAAAAATTAGAAAAGACTTGAAAAGAGAGCCTAATTAATAATATTCTATCTGCTATAGGTAGAAAAAGCAAAATTGCTCTCTGGAGTACAGAGCTTTTGCTGGAGTCAAGGAAAGGGTTGTTTCTAAAAGCCTGTATGCTTTTTCTAGCTGTACTAGTTTATGTAGGCATAACTATCACTTTTCATTATGAGTGAGAGGGGGGAAAAAACAGTGTAATTAGTTTACAGTTCTATGAAGTCTTCAGAGAAAACTGAGGCTACTTTCATGTTTGAAGTTAGGGAGGTGGCTGTATTTTTTTCAATATCAAGGCCTGAGGCTTCATCATGCTGATGAATAACAAGGAATTTTGACATCTAAATCATTAGTAGATTTATTTTGGTTTATGATTAATAAACAGGCCAGAAAAATACTGCCTTTTGTCTGAAAAATAGTAAAAAATCATAAATTACAGAAAGTTTGCTTTGTTGAGGTACTTAGTGTTTTGTAGCCCAGAATAATAGTGTAGCTGGAAGACTGAATAGCAAGTGATAAGTGCTTAAGTGGTACCATAAATCACATTTTAAAAAACTGCCAATATGCTGTACAAAATGGATTTCTATGGACAAATGGAGAAAAAAACTTAAAGAACGCACTGTGAAAATGGCAGTAGTAGAACAGCATCTTTACAGAAGTATGTGAGCTAACTTAATTTTGACAGAACTATAAAATGAAGTTCTGGTAGCAGCAGGTCTGTGATGTAGCACTGTGTGTTTGGGGTTGTGGGTTTGGCATTTTCTAGTAATTTTTTTACTTCTAGTAAAAATAAATCTGCTTTTAAAACTTATATTTTAATGGAAATAGACATCTGCCTCAGCAAAACAAAGCTCTTAATCATCATTTGTGACTCACTATTTGTAAACACAGTTGCAGTTGTAAAATACAGATTATTGCTGGAGCAGAGGCCTGGTTTTGAAGCCCCATTAGAGGGATGTGTCATCTTCTTTCATTCTGAGCTCAACACATGAAAAGTGGTGATTAATCAGGAGGTGGGTGGGACTCTCATACTGTAGTCATCAGTGTGTCACTTCATCTTTGACATATCCTTGAGCTGTCATTAGGTGTCCTCATAAACCACTGGAGGAGGTAACGCCTCATCCACAGGCTTCTGGAGAGCGTTATCCTCACAGTGAGTTTCCTCAGGAGAGGTGTTAAAACATTCTGAAATATGGAATAATCAACTAGTAACTTCAGACTCTCTGGAAGACATGCTCTTGTGGATACCATAGCCAGTAATTATCATCATGGGGTGTTCAGATCTTTACCCAGTCCTTGTAACTATTTAACTGATGAGAGATGTGTAACTCGTGGTTTTTTTGGATTTAGTCTTTTGGCATTTCATTTATCTGACTTACACACAATTGGTGTGTAAACATCATCAATCTTGATGTTATCAGGGAATGTTTTTGGCAGTGGCACTTCAGATTCAAATAAATACCCCTAGTGGAGTTCTATGAAACTTCTTTTTTGTCTTCATAAGTTGGAGCTTGGATGGAAAACTTCTAGCAAGTGTCATTATACTCTTTTATATTACTGATGTGATTTCTTAACTTACATTTGACTTTTTTTTTTTTTTTAATCTGACTGCGTGGATCTTAGTTCACACATATAAAGAAACAGTAGGTTAAATAAAATTCTTTCAGATATTAGGTTTCAGAAGTTTCTGTATATCTTGCCAAGTATCGGGCTTAGTATTGGCTTGTGGGTTTTTTATTTTAAGTCTGCAGGCACTTCTGACTGTGAGTTACAAATTGAAACCCTGTTTGTGTGTTGAAGTTTACTGTTGATCAGTTGTTCAGAGCAACAGCAGGAGAAAACAACAGTTTTGCTAGAACTGACCAGTGTCTGGATTTGAGAATTTTGTCTATCTGGCTGTTGAGTTCACTGTCACTTCTGAATTAAAAGGAGTTCACTGTTTGGTCCTAGGATTCTGATTTTTTTTTTTTAAATAACATGAGTATAATGGTGACTTTATTAAGATGTCAGGTTCATTTTTCAAATGAAGTTAAACATTTGTCTAAATTGTGTCTTAAGAGAATGGAAACAAAAAGCAACTGTGCTATCAGGACAGTTTGAGAAGTATGAGTTAACAAAACCTCTGTTAGATAGAGACACAGTGTTTCTTTCGAAGAGAGAATTAGTCTCTTTATTCTGCGCAACAGTTTTAAAGTTCATAGGCTGAGAGGCACTTCTCCAAGTTGTTCTGTACATGGTTATGTTTTTCCATTACATCTGATGTTTCTGAACTTTAATTGCCTATTCATCCCAATTTAACTTCAGAAGAGCCCTTGCAAGTAAACAAACATTTTATTTAATTGTTTCTTGTGAAAGCTAATGGATGTACATCTACACCAGATCAAAGAACACAGTTATACGGTGATACATAATCCATGCTCTATAGAGTCATTTCCTCTAGAAGTGTAATGAATGTCATGGGGAGGAAATAATGTAGACATCTCTTATTTTACTATCTAAGAAGTACCCCTCTGATCTACTAAATCCTATTAAAGACACTTGGAAGCCATCATTTAAGTTTCTGTAGTATACTAGTTTTTGAAACTGTACAGATTATTGGAGTGCTGTGAAGAAGGGATGTAAAATGGGCCACATTTGTTAGGAAAGGACGTGGCTTCCAGTGCAGAGTGAATCACAGAACGTGCTGAGTTGGAAGGGGCCTGTCATTTCTTAGCCACTTAAGTTGTTGTTTTCTTCTTATCTTGAATCAGTAGCTTCACTTACCTCTCAGCCTTTCCACCTGTGAAGTGATAATAAAAGATAAAAAGCCATTGTGTTGGAGCTCAGTTGTGCTGGCTTTGCACAGCAACTTAAAGCACGCTAGGAACACTATTTGTATTGGTTTGAATGAATTTACATTGTTAGCTAACATGTTGTAGAAATTCTGTTTTCCAAGAGCAATGGGGCAGTTTAGAGCTGATAACTTAAAGTTTGTGTGTTGGGTTGTTTTGTCTTGTTGAGTTTAGTTGCTTTGTTGTTTTCATCCTTTTTTTTTTCCCCCAGAAAATCTATTGCAGTGAAAACCTGTAGACTTCAAATATTGCATCTGGCTGAGTGAATTTTATGATATGTTTGAGTGAGATCCTGCAGCAGAGTAGTAACTTGTGGTTCTATATTGTTATATATAAGGCTCTTAAATCTATTTAATCACTTTTATTTTTCAGTTTAATGTTACTACACAAACATAAGCTACTTTTTCCTCTGAAGTCTTTCATGCCACAACAGGAATGCTACAATAAATCATCCTGAAATTCAGCTTGTTTCACTTTTTTTTTTTTAGACTTTTGTAGTAACTTGTGATATTGTGTGTTAATGTAGGTTTGGTTTTTTTAAATTTACTGAGATAATCAATGTCATCAGAACAGGAGTGAATACAAGTAAGTCCATCTGTATTGGTATAAAGTGGAAGAAAATTGCTGCAGGAGCATAAACACACGAGTAACATGGTGTTCTAGTGAACAAATAATACAGGTTACAAATCAAAGAAATTATGAAAACCTGCTTCTACCCTCAAAGTACTAATTATGGTAGGTAGAAACTGTCCTGTATGGAAATGCAGAATATTTGTGCTGAAAATAGATTCTGGTTCATTTTCAAGTTTTTTTCTTGTCCATTTAAGTGTTTTCAGGTTGGTTAGAAATGGCATACTGTTAGTTGATCATTCTGTTTTTATGGTGGATTTTTTCTTCCTGTTATTTTAAATGAACTCAGGTTAACAACCCTCATTATTGCATATCCCACTTTTTTTTTTTCATAGGAGACAAGGATATGTCGAAGTCTTTTTTTCATGCTGACACCAATGCCTTGGTGCCAACTTAAAGAGATTTCATTGAATATAAAGATGGTGTGCAAATTCCATTATTATCCTCCACCTTCACTACTTCAAAGTTGACTCTTTTGCTGCAGATTCTAATGTGGAAAAAATGGACAAGGACTTGGGGGCCCTGCCTATTATGCCCAAATAAAGAACTTGGTTATATCTGAGATGCTGATATTAGAAATGTCTTGTTCATCCTTTTTCTGTATAAGTATTTAAAGCATCAAGTCTATTTAAAGGAGTGACAGAGACAACTGATGACTCTATAGCTGCAAACAGACCAAAGGTGGTTATGAGGAATGAACAAACTTGCAAAGGTTTCACAGTGGGTGAGAATTTCTGCATGCAATTATTTTAATATACACTTGCTACTCATTGTATCTTGTGGGATTTAGTGTTTTACTGATGTTAATTATAGCTAGAGCAATTTTATTGAATAACTTTACTAATTTATAAACATTATCAAACCAGAACAGTTCCTGACTTTGATCATATCACTAAGAGTTATTCTTAATGGGTACGACAGTAATAATTTGTCTCTTGCTATCATGATAAAACTGGCAAAGATAGGTTCATACTTGTAGGGTTTTTGATGGTGCAATTTGTAGAAGAATACTTTCATTTAAAGAAACTGTTTCATTTTCAGCCACAGAAAAAAAGTCCTTATCTTACTGCTTATTACTTGGCATTTGAATGTGCTTACTACAGAATACTCCACTAAGTTTGCCTGTGGCTTATTTAAATGTGAAAGAACACATGTGGGTAGCTGGGAAACACATTTTTGCAAGCTATTATCTTTCTCTCCCCAATTCAGTAATTCCAAATACAAGTATGCTTGCCTGCCCCTAGGTAGCATTGATATGTAATTGTCTTTGATGGTTAGTTGGCATTGTCATGAAAAACAAATCTAGGAATCCTGTATATTAATGATAATATTCCTAGAATCATTTTTCAAGATCAATATAAAGAAGTTTAGCTACAGTGTCTTTGCATGCATGTAATCATCTACATCAGAATCCTTGAGGAATCACAATAACAGTGATTCATTCATAATTCACAATTCCCATTATCTTCTTTCTACATTTAGTATGTGGTAAAATTTATGGCTTCATTTACATTGTGTTCCATGAATAATAGAAGAAATACAGTGAAGACCATGGGAAATGATCTTGTTGCTGCAGATGCACTCTTAAGAAAATCTGCATTACAATGCAGCATTTTGCCTCCTGCACGACAGATTCTACAGAGCCTGCAGCTGCAGTGGGGACACTTCAGATGGTCTTCATTAAATGGAAACTCTTTCATTTTCATCTTCCAAGCAGCATGATGATGAAACCTTGAATAAATGGCTGTAGGTAAACGATATAGTTGCAGCTTTTAGTTATTCAACTGCAGTGTAATATCCTCATTTGAGCATTCTCACAGACAGGAGAACTTAAGGAAGCAACTACTATCCATTGAGGTAATTAATAATACTTTGGTTCTTCACAGAAAAAAAACACAATGTAGTATCCCTAAAAGTTGTTTTATTCCAAGATTTTCACTGTTTTCAAGATGGTGAATAATCTATTTTTAAAAAGCCCAAATAAGAGTAAAGCAAACCACCCAAACCAAAACTAAATAGCTTTGATTTTTGCAGAGGACAAACATGAGAAAGCATTACTGTACATTGTTTTGAATGAATTGCAAACTTTAATTTGGTTGATTTAATTATCTCCTTTTTGTGCCAGCACTCAGCTAGTCTTATTTTAATGAGAAACACTGAAAAGAGTATGTACTTTGCTATAAATGATACATTGTCATTCAAACAAAAAATAATGACAATTAAAATGAGTGGCATATGTTTCAGTTTCTGAGAATTCAATGTTTTCTATGTTAAACAGCACAGTATGGGTTAGTTCTCTGAAATATTATCCAGAGAAGTATTCAGATGTCAGAGATGATGTCATACTTTAATTTCTCGTTTCTAGATAACTGGTCTTGTCTGTGTGCAGTAAGAGCCATTTTTTTTTTCTTTTTTTTTTTTTCATAAGTCCTATGTAAGGATTGGCAAAGCTGTTTCTTGGGCACTTCAGTTCTTTTTAAATTGCTCCTTCCCTGAAAGTGTTGATACTGAAATTATGCTCTTATCTCTGTGATACTGTTGCTCAACTGTGCTGGTTTTGGTTCCTACCCTATAGGCCTTATCTAGCTTTTCAGATGTGTCAACCACATCTACACTTGATCTTTAATGTTCTGTTTGATGCAGTCCCTGTTCTGTTAGGGTGGCTCCTTGTCTCTGGAGAGGCAATGTGAAAGTGTTAAAACACACTGCAATGTTGTAGCAATCTCATTTTTTCCACGGTGATTTCTAAGATGAATTCACAAGTATAGCACTTAAAGTTTTCAGTCTCTGGAACAGTGGAAGATACTGTGGAAGGTAGAATCACAGTAAGGATGGCATTGGGTTTTCTACTTCACAATACAAAGTTACAACTGCTGTTATCAGTCCTGCCTGTTGAGACTGGATACTGAGACTATGGAAGGCTAAAGAGAGAAGTCTCTAATCAGAACCACAAGGAAGAAGATGGTGAGAATTGGGGAATAAATAAGACTTTTGGTTTGTTTGGGAGTAGAGTAATGGTGAAAGTAAGGTCTGTGAAATCCTCCAAGGTGTTTTGTACCTCTCTGCTGTGATGGTTTGCTGTTGCTGTTCTTTGGTTTCTCTATCAGGCTGCCGTCAGAATTCCAACCTTGTCAACATCCCTGCTGGGTGTTGGTGTGATAATCTATCACAGGCTACTTGAATTACAATCTCACACTTCTTTTGTCAAGACCTGACCCTCACTCACAGGACATCTTTGGTGAGTCAGGGATGGATAGTTAGAACTCTTACCTGGAAAGTTCTAATGACTGGGAAGAGAAATTAAAGAGTAGTCTCATGTTAAATTCTAAACCCTTGCCTCATGGGAAAATTCTGAGAATTCAATACTAATCCACACTTACAGAATTGTGAGGTGGAATACTAATGAATGCTAAAGAAAAATTACATGGAAAAGTTTATTGCTGTCAGGATACTGTTTTAAAGAGTATGCAATAAAGAAAGTAGGAGTCACTTGGGTTTACTGTCAATGAAATAAAACATTGAAGATCTGCTCGTTAAGGAAACTGCCATTCTCTGCACTGAATGAGGCAGGATATTAATTAACTCAGTTGTTTCTAATTTAGAGACTTGAGTTTGCAGCCTATCACTTCTTGCTTTTTTTTGGGGGGGTGTGTGTTGTCTATGATTGAGCTATGCTAAATGTTACAATGTTCTGCCTCAAAGTTCCATTTTGTTTCAAGTTTTTTTGTGTTAAGGGAGTCAAACAATTTTGCTTAAATTTGGCATATCCCCTGGCTACTTGGCTATCCCTAAGTACAAAGTTTAAATTTTCTTATTCATGGAACAGCTGGTTTAAATTCCAAAAATCATATGAATTTCAGAAGTATTTTTCTCTCATTGTTTGATTTCAGTGCTTTGTTTCTTTTGGGGGGGGGGGTTTGTGTGTGGTTTTTTTTAATTTACCATCAGAATATCTCTGTAGTGATTTACTGCTCTTACAGATCACAAGAGCATGACCAGAGAGGCTGTGTTAGTGTAACATACCACAGTGCTGCTATTTGGATGACATTGTTCAGAGTTATGATACAAATTTAGAGGAAGTATTGGGAGAATCATGACTTTTAGTACTTATAATAGGTTTTATTATTTTTTTCAAAAGAATGATTAGACATAAATGGTTTTCCTTCATGGCAGGGTTTGTAAAGACTATTTTAAGTTGCCTGTTTCCAGCAGGCTGAGTAGCTCTGCTGGGATCATGTAAGTAGGACTGCAAGAGAAAATCTGAGGTATAATTGTGTTCTTGGATGAGTATTTTGCAGTACTTCGACTAATCTATCCTTCTGACACTGTTAGTACTGTATTTTAGTGGTGTCCTCTGAATATGCTGAGTGATATGGAAATCTGTAGGATTAATTCAGCTTTTAAAAAAGCAAACAAAGCACAAGCAATCAAGAAAATCAAAATAGTAACTCCATGATGTCAATGGCTTTTTTTGTGGTCACCTAAAAGCTATATTTACTTATGTGTCTTAGAGAGATGCATTGTAACCCAACCATGTACTGTGGACTGCAGTGCTGTTATCCACACAAGCATTCAGATGTTCCATCTGCTTAGGTGAAATACCTTTCAACAAATTCCCTCACAGTAGGTAATGATATTGTCACAAGGTGTGTTGCTCTTTTCTTCAAATTGGTGATAAATTTGTGCTCTATCATAGTGCTGGAAGGTACAGTATGAAAAACCTCATGGATAATACTTAGAATCATTACAGAACATGTAATTTTTTTGTAAGATGGAAGGTATTAGCACCTTTCATGTCTGGAGTACTTCCAGCTCTTCAATTAAGTTCTGTAATTATCTACAGCAATTTGAAATGAATAACAGTAATCTTTAATGTCCTGTCATAAAAACTGATGTGTGCTGCTGAATTGCTGCTGTATTTCAATCCAGAAGTAGCTTTATCTTACTCGTATGTAGAATTATATCTACCTCTTTTGAGGGTCTGAGAGTATATTTTGAATTCTTGATGTATGAAGTGTTGAGATGTCATAACATGTGAAGCATTGATTTCATGCTGTTTTTCTTTTTCTGGTGATACCTTTTGCTTATTTCCATTAAATCATACATGGATGTGATAAAACCACATAAATTTTATTTACCAGCTAGTCATCCTTCCCCTCCTTTTTTACTCAGTATATTCAATTACTTGACCAAAGAATATTTACTGTCATTTATAATTCTCACCAACACTTTTGACCTGCTGTTTAAGGCTGTACCCCTCTGTCACTGGGGAAAACAAAAAATGGTAAGTTTAATATTTTTAAAAAAGCTAAGTGTAAGAGTACAAAAATTATTTGATGGTTCAAGACTAGAACATAATATTACCTAATCCAGGTTACTGGTATGTTCTAGAACCAGAGCAGACATTTAGAAATAGTAATTAGTTTTCTTTCTGCTAAGGAAAACATGGCTTTTCTTGCTTTTGGAATGAAGCTCTGAATTCTTCTGCTTCAGCTTTTCAGATCTATCTTCTCCAGGAGCAGTTAGTTGCTTTATGGATTGAAGAAATGTATTGGTTTATTCACCTGTTAGACCTATAATAATACTTCTTTTGTAGTCCACCTTGATAATAAATCTGAACACTCTGTTCCCCAGAATAAAATAATTAAAACAAAAATTGAATGTGCCAGAAATTCTGTACTACAAATAGAATGGAATTGTGGGCTATAACTCTGAACATTTGACTGGGCACAGTGTTCTATATCTTGAGAATAAGAATGATTTTGCAATAAGGCTGTATTTCACAAGGAACTTTAAATACAATTTTTAAAAGCTTTTTTCTCCCCAAATAAAATTGCAGGCGGTCCTACTGATAAGACTTACTGTATAATTAAATTATTTTATTGCTCTAATTTTAAGAGGTGAGTTACTGACGTGAACTCTGCCTGTGGAATTAAGAACATACATTTGAATGAGGTATGGGAAACTGCAGGTTTGGGGAAGCCAAATCTCCTACTGCCAGCCAGCATATTTACATTTTTTGTTCTCGCAATAGCAGTTGTGAGTATTTTTAAACAAAGATGCTGTATTTAATCTTTATCTTAATTATTCCATTGTTGAATCTTAAAACAAGCATACTCCCCACAGCTAAAGGCAAAAAAATACCAGCATGTCCTTATGTGATCTATTTTTTAATTTATACTCCTTTTTTAATGTTGTGCCTCTCTGATGAAGCATAGGTGTGAAAATCTATAAAAGCTGTAAAGAGAAAAAATGTTTTAACTTTTGTGTGCTTCAGTGTTTTTATACTATTTTGCATTAGTTGGCATTATTGCTAAATGCTATGTTACATTATAAAGAGCTATTGACTACAGTTTTCAGAGAATACTATGGAAAATAGGAGATGCTTATCAAAGTCAACAGGATTTTCCCTCTGAAAACCCTTGGTGTGCTATATTTAGTTTGTAGTGGTCTGAAGTTGTAGAGTTTTGTTTTTATTGAAGATAATTTACCAATTTATTATTTTTTACAAATTATTATTTTTGATGAACCAGCAGCACCTTTGGCAGATGCTTCCTGACTAACTCAGGTGATTCCTAGACTTACTCTCTTTTCTGTCACCTTTTTGAGCTACAGTTTTCTTTTGGGTAATAAAAATATGAATCTATATTTTCATAAATAAAGATGTAGCTTATAAAAAGGTAATTCAGTGCTTCATATTTCTTGCAATACGTTATAGAATTGTTGTGTTGAAATTTGTTTTTCATGAAGGGATGGACATTGAATACTTATGTTTCCAGACTTGTGAACTACATGGGAGTTTTTTTGTCTGTCCTTCAGCTTTTTGTTCTTGAATGAATAAAGGTGATGCACGTAATAGATGATGCACTGTATTAACCTGCTCAGCTATAGGGGGGTGAAAGCATATACCAGACTTTACATAAATGTATGTTTGTGTCATGGTTCTCCACTGGTCTTGAAAGACCCTCATAAATCTTTAGAGGTGGTATCACAGTTTTTGTTTAAGCTGGAAAGCTACTCCAGTAGTCATGCTACTCGATAAGTTCTTTATTTCTTCTTCTGTGAAGGGAATGAATGCTTGTTTTTGTGAAATCTGTCCCAATTTTCAATAACCTGGCAGCACTGGCAAGTCTGGTTTTCAGAAGCAATCCACAGACTACACAGGTGTCTTCAGTGGGCTCTGTAGCCTGGTTTGTTGGAAGAAAATGTCATACCACATTATCTCATGATCATACAGGCATATAATTAATGTTATATTATAAAGGGCACATCTTGGAGAACAGAGACAAAAACAATTTCTGGAGTAACGTAATTGAAGAATTTTCTAGTAATTGTTTTTACCTTTCCCTTGGCTCTCTCTTGTTCCCAATGGAAAGAGGGAGGGAGGGGGGGAAAAGTACCCAAACACTACAGTTTAGTCTTTGTGAAGACCAATGCTTGTAGTAATAATAATAAAAAAAAAGCTTCTGTAAAGGAATAGTGTTTAAATTTACAAACAGTTCCTGAGTTCAAGTAATTTCTTTATTAAATAGAAAAGAAAAAGCTGGCTTAATGTGAGCTGTGACTAGAATTTCAATAGAGCTGGTCCTGGATGTTTTTTGTAATGGGTATCTAGTGGTGTTAAACATGCATTTAAAACCTCAGTCTTCTGGGAATGCTTGTCTCCTTGCATTCTTCCAACAGTCAAAAGGTGCACAAACCAGCATTGCTGTGAACTCTGGGACAGTATCACAACATAGAGTGCTTTGTGTGTATTTCACACAAATTCAGACGAAGTTTAAAACTTCTGTTGGGAGCCAGGAAGAGAACCCACAGAGACTAGAGATGCTTCTCCAAGCAGGGGTTAAATGACTTTAAAAAGGCAACATGATAATACTGACAGAGTTAATATCACAGTTATGATGTTCTGTGTTTTTGTTCTAGGCTGTCTCATCTTTAAATCTTTTAATCCCTGTTCAATATACTTTTTGCAATGAGCTTCTGAGAAACTATTCCCACCTTGGGTCACACACTGTAAAATTGTTTCCGTAGCTTCTGCAATTTCAATTTATTTACCAAAAACAAAGCGAAAATTTAACATCTTCAACTAAGAAACTTGTATATTTTTCAGTCTGGTTTCTGCACCCTTCCCAAGTCCCTTCAGGCAGTGCTGGCAGTATTTCCTCTCACAGAATCATATGCAACCACCAAGCAAGAAAATCCATTGCTTCCAATGTAGACCTATATGTGCTGGTCAGTCTGAGAGGGGCAGTGTGGTGTTTGGGGATGGGGCATCAGTGACTCTGCAGAGTTTAATGTCACTTTGAAAGCATGATACCTGGAACATAGGACAGTGTGATGGTTAAGCACCCAAATAGTTAATTATTAGACACTGTAGGGTTACATTTCATTCTACTATATTGGGAATGGGAATGATGTCTAATTCAAGTATGACACAAATACAGAGTTTTTAAAGAGCCTGTGTAGTAAATAAGTTTTCAATACACTTCCTAAAGAGAGTTTGGAAGTGATACCATGAAAAATGCTGGATATCACCACTGGAAATTGCTTCTGGCTTTACTGGTAAAGCTTTCAACTCTGATATCAAGTATCTCCAAGATATTGAGGTCTGGGGATAAGTTTTCTTTAAGATGTCATGATTTACAGTAGGGATAGAAGTTCAAAGAGCTCAGATCTTTAAAAATTTACTGATAAATAATACCATGAGAGCTGGGTTTGAATGCTTAGCATTTGAGAATCTAATTTTTACTGGTAGGTTTATTGTTGTATCTGTTCTTAAATCTTTCTCATGGAGCATTGAGATAAGTAGGTTAAAATGAAATCTCTTCAATTTGGTGAATTGAACTGACACATTTTCTTCCATCTCAATTTGCTATTGAAATATCTCTTTCAGAGATGCCCTTTGCCTTATAAGAATTGTAGATTATGCACTACATACCTCTGCTGTATTCTAATGAAGGCAAGGCACAGTTGAAATGAAATACCTGTCGAAAAATATGTGCACATGCAATATCTAAACTACATTTTTCATGGAGCAAATAAATGGGACAACATTTGAAGCTGACTTGATAGATAGGCACATACTATTTCACTGTAATTTGAAATTGCAGTATCTCTTCTAGTATCACATTTAGTGATACTAAATGTGAAAGGTGTTTTCAGCCTTTGTAGCCAAAAGTTCTGCTAAATGCTTTTCTCTAAACCCCCTCAAATGTTCCCAGTTTTTAAGTGCTCTCCTGATTGTTCATTCAAAATTATTTCTGTCCCCTTTTAATCTGTTGTGTCTCATTAAAAACTGGGACCTGAGCAGCATAAAAAAGTTTCAAACACGTTTAAATGTACTTAAACATACCACTTCCCGAGTCTTTATTCTTTCATTTCAAAAGGAATCCATAATTGTGGCCTTTTTTTCTCTGATATTTTCCCCCCGCCTTTTTCATTAGTTATTCCCTCTACACACTAAATCCCTGAGCAGTGCCCTCATACTGCTATTGCAGATTCTCTCATGCTGGTATTATTTATGATCCCATGATGGAGTATGATATGTATAATGATCACTCGTGAAATTATTAAGATAACCTTTTGCAAGTTACATTTGTCCTTCTTTAATACATGACATTGCTATTAAAGACAAGCTGGACCAAAAATAATTTCTACCAATTCTTCTGTGGCAATAACCAAGCTAGTGGCCTTCTGTGATGGGGTGACATCAGCGGGCAAGGGAAGGGCTACAGACATCATTTAGCTGGACTTCTGTAAAGCCTTTTACATGGTCCCCCATGACATCCTTCTCTCTAAATTGGAGAGAGATGGATTTGATGAGTGGACTGTTAAATGGATAAGCATGTGGTTGGACAGTCATATCCAGAGGGTAGTGGTCAATGACTCAGAGTCCTGATGGAAATCAGTGACAACTCATGTCTCTCACAGGTCCGTATATTATATAGAAATTCACTTAAGGCTGCTTCTTGTGCTATTTTGCATAAGTATTAAAGGATTCACGTTCAGAAACTTACCTGTTACAAATGAGTATCTGATTATATTTGCTTAGGAAGTAATGGTGAGCAAGAAATTATTGCATTGTGCATAAATTGACTTTAAAGAAAAGAACTTAAGGAAGGGGTGTGGGGGGAGAAAACCAGACACTGAGCGAACTGTTTCCTCAATGACCAATAAATCTATATGACTGTGGGTTTTTTATAGGGCTCCAGGGGGTGCTTTTTGGAAGATCTAATTATGCTTTTGAAATGGTCCTATTTCATTTTGGTAGCATTGTGTTACAAAAGGAAAATGTCTATTTCTGTTTGTCTCTTTAGTGTATGTGTGTGTAAGGCAATACTTGAATGAAACCCTTCATGTGCCCAAAGGCATTTTTATATAACTTTGGATCCTACTAATGCAGTCTTGATAAAGTTTTCAGCTAAGGTACCTTTTGTTCACTGACTTTTAATGAGGTGCTAATGACACCAAAACCCAGCTGCAGATCTCTGTCCTCCTCAAATTCCTTTTCTTTCCACAGCATCATCAACCACAGATGTCACATAGAATGTGAACTTCAACCTTATAGTTCTGTATAGAGATAAGCTGAGCTGCTGGTTGTGCAGAGGGTGAAGTGGCACTTGGTGTAACCTCGGTATTTGTGTGGTGGGAGTGGGTGGCAGCACCTAAACTGTGGGCAAATGACTGGGGGCTTTTGGGGCCAAGCTGCTCCTTCCACAGTTCCCAAAGAGAAAGGGTTGGTTTTGAGGGTTAAGACTTTGAAATTCCAATTTAAGAGGAAACACAAAGGAAAGTCACCTTCATCAGGTGAACACATTTGAGGGGTTTGGGAAGGAAGGTGGTTGTGGTAAGTGTAGTGCATGGATTGTGTGTGTTTTGTTTATATACACAAAGAAATATATATTTCATAGAAGGGTTTGGGTTGGAAGGGGAGCTTGAAGATCATCTTGCTCCCACCTCCCTGCTGTGAACAGGGACACCTTCTACTAGACCAGGTTGATCAAAGCTCCATTCAGCTTGTCTTTCAACAGTTCCAAGGATGGGGCATCCATAGCTTCTCTGGTCAACCTGTGCCAGTGCCTCACCACACTGACGGGGAAGAATTTATTCCTAGTATCCAATCTAAACCTACTGTCTTTCAGTTTGAATTCATCCCTCCGTGTCCTGTCACTACATGCTCTTCTAAATAGTCTTGCCCCATCTTTCCTGTAAGTTATATATCATGTGTGTTTGTTTGTTTTATGAAGTGTAAAGAGATTAAGGCAGGCCTGGTGGTGGGATGTGCATGTCTGACTAGGCAGAAGCTGACAGATCCTGGTGAGTTGTTTGTGGGTGAGCTGCAAGTGTGTGGTACCTGGCTGGCAGAGCTGCTGTTGTGCCAGTGTCTGGCACTTGCTGTTTACATCTACCCTTGTCCCTGAGTTATGCCGAGACTCCATTCAAAGTTGCATATTTGCACATGTAGGGGGTTATATGCTGGATGAGCAAAACTATTTGTAAAACTGAGATATTGTAGCTGTTTTAGTTTGCTGCTTCACTGTATCCACAGATCCACATTTTTAATGCCTTATTTTCTATTTTGCGTGATACTTAATTGGGAAAGCTTACTCTTGAGGGATGTGTCTGTATGCACAGTCTGTAAGATCCCAGGTAAGAAGGGTGAAGGACTTTGCTATGTTTGCAAAGAAGAAAAATTTTCCACTTTGTTTCTGAGTGCAACTGTGTTTGTACCTGCCTGACTTAGTACTTGTTCCTAGGGCAGCTCTGAGTTTATCATATATAATATTCTGAGCAGCTGAGTGCCCTGTATTGTTGCTCTGAGTAGTGTTCTGAGTTAGGACTAACTCTTTTTGTGACCATGTGACAGGGGAGGACCTGAAGTATTTCCCATATTGGTAAGCCCCTAAAAGCTGGATACACTGAGGTCTCTGTGAGGCCCTCTTTTTCAAATTGAGAGGGAATAAGGGTCCTTAGTCTGTAAACTCTCTAATCTTGTATTAGAGATTACAGTTTTAAAATTGACAAGTGTTGACCTAACTATTTCTAGGCAATGCTTAGAAATCAGCAATTCTTGAACAAAATGTGTTCATGGAATTTTCTTATTGTCTTACTGTGTAAAGTGCAGAAGATCTACTGTCACTATCTTAAGTCTTTAGCTCTACTACCCACAATGGGTAGTGACTTTTCTGGCAATTTCTTGTCTCACCTTCATCTATCTCAGTATTGTGGAGAAGGAGGCTTAGCTGTTGCTATTTTCCTTGAGGGGAGCAATAAGGAAGATGTCTTGTTGCTGCTAAACATCAGAAAGACAGAGAAAAACAACAACTCTAGACTGTCTCCAAGTACAAGAGTAATAAAAGTAGTCATCTAACAAAAACAATTGAGTAGAAGAAACAAATAAACTGGGAGTGCTTTACATAAACGGTTGATGTTTTTACAGGAAAACTAGAGCTAAGTACATCTCCTGAGGAAATCCATAATAAGCAGCTAAACTGAATCAATAGACAGTAATGTAAACAAGAGCAAGAGGAAAAATTGCAGTAACTACCTTGAGTAAATGTGAGCCCACTATGCCTCCAAAAGCAAAAGAAAATAGTCAACATGTGACAGGACAAACTCACAGTTGAAGAATGTTATTGTGGCATCATCATTAAAGGATTAGTTTTTAGAGCACAGAAATTCAGTTCCCATCTCCTGGAACTGGAGGAAAGGCGTTTATGCCACAGCAACCTGAGATGGACTTCATTAGTGTAACATCCTCCTGCTTACCTTCCCGTTTGCAGCAGTGGCATCTTGGTATCCTCCTGAAGCAGCTCCATCCTCATGAAGGCTCCTGTTTGCTGCTAAGCCTAATAAAGAGAAACTTACAGTAATGGGTTTGTTTCAACTTTTAAGTAGTAATTGTTAACATCATTCCCTCTCCCGCCCACTTCTCTTCATTTAAAGGAAAAAACCCCACATTTGTACACCTATTGAGATTCTCCCATTTCAGTCTTGAAGGACTTTCCACATTGAAGTCTTTGACTCTAGGGAAGGAATGTTGCAGGAAAAACACATGGAAGGGCTGGCTCCCAGTCAGGAATTCCCCTTCCCTCTCCTTCCCACTTTTTGGGGGGCTTTGCTCACTTTGCACAAAGAATCAGTTGAAATTGTGATGAATAAACACAAGAAGTGCCTGGGGACTGACAGGAGGTAGTAAAGTGAGCAGCAGCAATTGTGCCTATCAGAAAGTCCTGGCTCTGTAACTGAGAGATGAGACTGAAGAAATGGTGATAAATATAAGATGAAGGCCAACAATATTACAACAAAACCCTTACGGTTTTGTTTTTCACATGAGTACTCCAGTGCCCAGACTGAGTGAAAGGAGTTTGTTCTGGATGTTTATTAATCTGAAAACACTTCTAGATTACATTGAAAGTAGGACGAAAAAATCCTTATAAGCAAAACCTGTGTGTATTCTGAGTGATATAATCAACTTTGGACAGTGAGCAACTGTATACAAAATTAAATTCTCCAGAGGCTGATGGAGAAAGTCAGTATAAGTAAAAATACTCAACAAATCAATTAAAAGTAATTTCTCTGGCTTCTCTAGCCTTCTACTGTGACATGTATGTTCCTGGACATCTGAACTCCTTCTAAAGAGTGTGCAAGGGTCAAGGGGACCAAGGTAATTCACTGTGCAGGGATATGTACATTGCATCTGGAATACTATTTTTGCTTTTTTCAGCAAGTGCCTCTTATTTTTGTGGACTAGGATGTGAGGGAGGCAGCTATAGCCTTTGTGCAAAGTACAAGGGTCTATGGTCACTGCCTTACTCCATGTCACATCTGTGGATCTGTTTCAAGTGAGTGGATTTCCAAAGACAAAGTTATAAGTTGAGTTCTACACCAGCACTGCACTGGTAAGGAACACCAGCTTTCCAGGAAGCTGCCTGTTTTCAGTGCTGCTTATTGCAATTTAGCAAGTATCCTGCATGTAATATGTTGTAGTGGTTACTTAAAATCAGTAATCATACTGATGATAATTTTAATTAATTGGGTTCTTTGTTGTTTTAATGCTATATTTGTCTGTCTAATGTTATACTTGATCAAAACCTTTGTTTCTTTCTAATTACTGCTCAGATCTCTGTTGGTCAGATAGGTACATAGTTAATGGTAGAATTCAAGCTATTTGTTTTTCATTGCCTTTGAAGGTGATCTAGGCTTCTGATAGATCTGCCAACAGGATGCAATCTATTTTATCTTTGTTCAAGCTGTAAACTGAACTGGTAAATGCAAATTGAGGACCTGTATACCATGCCCCTCTTATGAATAACATCATATCTATATGATAAAAAGCTTCAGGTTTTAAAAGTTAAATTCATTACAGCTGTGACTCGTACCAATACCATGTAAGCAGAGTGAAATACCCTGGTATGTAAAGAATTCTTTGTACTTGTCAGTCAGCTTTCTGAGACTGAGGGGAAACATCTCTGTGAGGCAGTACAATTATGGACGAGTTGCACAGGACTGAGAAGCAGCTTGATAATAATTTTGAGTAATTTCTCTACTTAGTTGCATTCCAGAAATGAAAAGCAAATCTGAATTTCTTAGTCTAAGCTCCAAGACCATAAAGCATGTTTGTTTACCATCTGCACCATCCTTTCAGTCCCTAGAGGCACATGAAAAGATGGCAATAGTAATGGAGTACTGGCTTGCTAAAAGCAGCATCAGCAGAGCTCTAAAGACAAAGCAGCAACTTTCTGAACAACAGATGAAGTGGGAGAAGCAGCTTGTCTTTCTCCCATAGGTTTAAATACATTTACATGATTGAAAATGGATGGAAACATTTATCCCAAGGACATATCCGTGGCTATATTACAGCAACAATGATGATGATTTCTTAATCTCCTGAGGAATTTCTTAATCCTTTATAATCTTTTTTTAGTCCAGATCAGAAATAGAGTTTGAATTCTAGCATCTTGATAGAATTTAAGATGTGACATGCATGGCTTTTTCAGTGTATGCTAAAACTGAGTTCTAATCCATATCATCAATCCTTGAGTCAGCAGAAAACACTTATAAATAGATTTATTAGAAACTTGAAGAACAAGTTTCTTGATTTCCAGTATTTTCTTTCATATTCATTAGCTGCCTGCAGCTGTGTAGGGGCAATTCAGCTGGTCTTTGTATAGTCACAGAAAGGACTGCCTTGTGATGAAAATAACATGCAAGGTGAATTTTGTGGCCTAGTCTAAAATCTTGGTACTAGTTAACTGGGAGGCAGTGGTCCTTTATTGACAGTGACATCAGGATCTATTGAAGGATTATATACTCTTCCTAATTTGGAGATCCCAGGATTAAAAATTTATCAAAAAGATCATGCAGTGCTTATGCATGCTGATAGTTCTGTATCTAGTTAAATAAATTTCCTTAGTATTTGAAGAAATTCTTGAATATGCAGTTCTTCGTTGTCTAATTCCCGTTATATCTCTGTAATACTAAAATAATGGCATTTTCTATGAATATTCTACTAGTGAACTCAGTTTATGATAACAGTAATGTCAGTCATCTAGAGAGCCATTAGGCTGCTTATTAAGGATATAAGCTGAGTCAGAAAAAACAGATTTATTTTTAAATACCTGCTTGGTCCTGTATTTTTGGTTCTACAGACTTTATTACATTACCTTTGCTTGTGGAGGGTTTTATTCCTCAAAGAGAAGAGAAAAGATTGTGCAGCTGAAACAGTGTCTGTATACACTGATTTCCTTGGTTAAATGGAAAAAAATGTTAGTGGTGCTGGCTTGATGATTAACTTGATTTTGGAGTTGAATGAAGAGTAACTGAGGGTCAAGTATATTAATTTTAATAAAAAGCATACCATAAAAGACAGAAATAAGTCTTAAATGTGACTTGTACTCGGAAAGATCACACTCAGTTTCCAAGTGAGCACCTCATTCCTTGCATTATTTTAGTTCTACATCTGTCTGTCAGCCAGATAAAGTAGGTTAGAAATGCTCTTTTTTTTTTTTTTTAACCCCTCCTTCTTATTGGTTACAGTTGGGAAAGGGTCATGACTTAAAATATTTAAACTGCAGGAATTGTGCCACTTAAATCATTGCCTATTGGCACTGGAAGTATGTGGCTGGAAATCCTGGAGTTCAGAAAATGTGCCTAAGGCTGTGATTTGTTTGTAGTGATTTATAACCATCCCTTCTAGTTTGTGGCAATGGTATTGGAATATTTCAGGATGCAGAAACTAGACTTTAACATCAGTAGTACAATTTGAGAATTTTAACTTGTTTGTAGCAAGATAATGTTTCAGTTAATGATGCTGAATATTTTCTACTGAAAAACATCTGTGAACATGGGGAGTTGAAGTGATGAAAAAGTCTTATTTTTCTAATCTTGTTATCTAATGGAAATGTAATTTCTGATAATGTTTGGCTGGGTCGAGTTATACAATAAACAAGGCTTTCTGAAATGTTCAGCAAGGGCAGCAACACTTCCAAACCTTTTATTTTTAATTTTTTTTTAAAACTGGAGTGGGAGAGGGAAGGATGATTCTCTTTAGTAATACCATGCAACGTTGCTTTCTTCTAGAGGAAAAGATAAGACAGCTTTGATAACTCGAATTTCACTGATGTCAAAAACACCCAAAACAACACAGGGATCTCTTTAGGTGGAGTCATCAGCTGGTAGTGGCCTCTGTGTGTGGTTTTTATTTTTTTGAATGCTGAAAAGTAAGACATAATTGAAAATATCTGGAGAGTCCTGTGTTATACTGTGTTACAGTTTCCTGGCTGATTCAGGTTTGAGTTTAGAAGTCTCCTCACGCCAGCCCATTTTTGAGAACAGTCTCTGGTGCCTTTTCAGCTCTTCCTGGAAGATGAGCAGTCCCAACAGCACTTCTCCAAATAAACTGTGTTGTTTTGTAGTACTAGTGCAGAAATTTTGCTAGCCCTCTGACTTTCTGGGTTTGTGACACACTTGAAGGGGTAGTAGAGGATGTGTTTCTATTTTTATGTGTTAAGGTTTTTGTGTCTGTGCAGGCAAGATTTGTCTTCTCCCTCTCTTTAAAAGTGCTGCTGCTGCTAGGACTTATAGAAAAAAATATAAGTCTTTTGAGAAATAGTTTTAGAGAACAAAAACATGCTAAAATGGTCAGATTTGTTTAATACCTTTGAGCCTGCTTAGGATATGGAGGGGGCAGGAAGATGAACACAGCCACGAATCCACATGCATCCAGCATGTTTGTGCTCAATTCCTCTGTATGCAACATGTTCCCTCTTTCAACCCAAAAGAACTTTCCCTGCGACCACATGACATTTCTTCAAAATTCTCATATGTCTGTGTAGTAGGATTGATATGGGAGGCAGTCCAGTACACATGGAATCCAACAGGATCAACTCTTGCATGATAACATACATACTAATTCCAGCTTTAACTACTAGCTTAAGTTAAAAATATGATTAAATTTACTATCATGTTTATTCTTAAGCATATGAAATATTACCGTCATCTTGGGGGTGAGTTTGTCAATGTAATGTGTGTACATGTGTACCCAATATGGGTGCATTGCTGGTTTGGGGTCTTGATTACTAGGAAGTTCTTGAAAATGCATTTTTTGGTGTTTATCCAGTTGTGACTGTGATGTTCTTTTCAGGAAACATGTGAGATAATCGGAGTCTCCTGCAGTTTCCAATGAATAATCAAGGTATCAAATTAAAGTGAATAACATCTACCCATAACAGCAGGTGCAAAATTGTCACTAATTATGAATTCACTGGGTTCAGTAGTGACTATGCATGAATTATGTTGCATTCATTAAAAGAAACATTCAGAGCCCAGTTGATGACAAGGAAAAAAATATCATTAGACTGTTTCTCCAAATGAATTAATATTATTGAGATTTGCAAGTGAAGACAACTGCAGAAAGATGAAATGCTGCTCTGCCTATGTGCCTGACAAATGCTTCTGCTAGAAAAACAGTTGGTTTTTTACTAGTTTAGAAAACATTAGCAAATTCCAGCACAAATATTCTGTCTTTCTTTTTAGAGAAAGAGGATTTGCATGTGGGTGTTGTCTTAAATATGTGAGAAATTTCTATGCATATGTTCCTAGTAAAAGTGGAAAAAAAATCTTGTTTTCAATACTCTTCTACTTTTTTTCCTGGTTACGGGCAGAACAAAAGCAGAGGAGTGAATACTTTTGCTGTATACATTTTAAGTTACTTTTATTTGACTTTTATTCATCAAATAGGAATATAAAACGTGAAGATACGAAGTAACCAGTATGTATTGACTGCATTTTGGATTATCAGGACTTGAAAACATGTTACCAAAATGATAATTCTCTGAACCTGAAGAATTATCTCAGCTGTGGAAGGAAGTCCAGTGAAGCATTACAGTAATTCTGAAATCTAACCATAATGGAGTAACTGTTTAGAATCTTGGACTTTATTTCCTTTTCCCTCAGTTAACTGAAGCTTTTGCTTGTGACAAATGTTGGTATCCTAAACACAAAGTGTGAAATGAAGCAGTGTGCCCACCAAGAACCTGTTCATCTCCTCTTCATCCTCCCTGCTGCTGTGCAGCCTTGTCCTTTCTGCCCTCACCAGCTCCTGCCCCTTGGAGGTCAGCAATTTGTCCAGGCCCCTGTGCACCTTAAATCTGGTCAGCTCCATCCTCTCAGGAGTTTCATCTGGGTAGGTATTTCTGATATGCTGGGAGTAATTTCTGTGGTTGGGAATCATGTTTTGGAGCATGATTGTGACATCATTGTGACAACTCAAGTGGCAGCTCAGGGGCTGAAGTCCTTCCTCCCTCGCATGCTGTCACTTTTAAGCAGGTTCTTAGTTTTAAAGCTCATAAATGTTTCTATAGCCTTCCATACAACTATTCATGTGCTTAATGTTAAACATATGTGAAATGTTTTGCATGCTTTGGGCTGGGGGATGTGGTGATCAGCACTCTAGAGAATAGAATGCTTCAAGAGCACACAAAAATCAAATACAGTGAACACTAATACTGCTCCTAATATTTTCCATTTGGTGCCTGCATTCAGCTCTAAGCCAAAATCTTTTGTTTATTTATTAGTGATTCCTTTCCAGTGGGCCATAACTTCAAAGTAATACAATATGTCAAGACACCAGTGGGCTTATATTTCTGCTCATGAGAACTGAATCAGTGACCACTTGCACCAGTGATGTTTTCCATATCTATTAAAAGAGTAGCTCCTTACTGTTTGTCAAAGTAGTTAAGTAGTTGTCCTCAGTCTAAGGCTACTAGGCTGATTTTTTTTTTTTTTGGTGTATGTTCAGCCATTTGCTCAAGAGTCTCAAAACCTTCAGAATTACTTGTTCATTTCTCAAATAAAAGTCCTATTTTGGAGGTGGCATTAAATCTACTAGAATAAGTTCACTGTACTTCTGCAGGGAAGATGAAACAGTAAAATGGGCCTATTTTCTCCTGCTGGTCTATTCCCTCATGTTCACTAAGTGTCTTGAATGAATTTATGTTCTCAACTAATTGCTTGCTTTTGCTTCAGATAAGAGCTAGTAAAATAGCTGCATGTAATTATGATATCTTCTTAATAAGCCTTCTATTTGTTTAAACTTTAAAAAGGCAGCTGAAAATATACTGTATATTATCATATGAAAGAACTGCAGAAAGCCTTTTCTCTTCAAAATGCAGAGTGGACTTGTGTCAAAATGATTTCAAGTGAAGTGGAGGTTAAAAAAAAAAGCCATTTGACCATGGACACATTCAAAGATGATTTTGATTAATACAAACACATCTCATCATTTGTACTTGAAAACATTTTAAATTACCTTGCAACCACAACCAATGTACTTTATTAGTTTTGTATTCACTTTCATTAACTCAGTGCTTACAACAGCATGAATTCATTTAGTTTAAATTGTCTGGCTTTTGTTTTTAGCTGGTGGCATAGAGAGGACTTCTCACAGGAAGCTTAAAGGCACTTACTACAGCCATAATTCAGTGTTTCTACTTTCCAAGCCCCCCATCTGCCTGTAATTATACATCATGGGTATAAATCAGCCTTCCTTGTACTTGAGAATTAAATAATGAAAGGTGACAATGCTAACTGTGGGGAATGATAAGAAATGCTGTCAAAACTGGAAGTGTGTGCCTCAGTTTCATCCATGAAAAATGGCCTGCTTCACAAAACAAAAGCCTTGGACAAAAGACTATAGATTCTGTCCATTTTACATGAAAAATAATGGCCAGAAATTTTTCTAAGATGTGAAAAATGCAGGCAGACTTGAAAAATATGTGGAGAGAACATCCCATGAATTTTAATTGAAATGCAAGTAAGAACTAAATGCTTGTGGATGTAACAGCATTGGAAACAAGATATTTGCTACAAAGCATCATAACTGGAATACTTTAACAGTTCTCAGCCTGCAATCTCATTAGTTCTCATACTTGCACATTTTCCATGGTTATGCAAAACACTTCAAACTTCTCATTTAGAAACCTTTTCCACCATGAACTGGTGCTACTTCTAGGAGAACTTTGATATTGGTTCTCAGTGGAAGTTAAAAGATTTGTGTTCCAGAATTTACTTAGCTGATTGGGTAAATGAATATGTTTTTTAATTTTAAATGCAGCACGCATGCCTAGTTTGCCTTTTATCTATTCACAAAATAGCCCTTAAGATGGTTCAAGTATAAATGATTATGAATATTTCTGTTTAGAACTCAAATGAAAACACCAATGGGAAAACCAATGCAAATCTCTACAAAGCTGCAAAATAAATGCAAGTAAAACTACATAGTCCAGGAAAGGTGTGCACACAGTTGAGTTTTGAATCAAGTGTAGGCTGATGCTACTTGATATGTCAAGTCATCAAAAATATCTTGGGGAAACAGGAGAAGATATAATTGTGAATCTCACTGGGATTTTCTGAAGCCCCTGAGGGCATCTTTTCACTTGTGTTTGGGACATCAAGGAAGCCCTTGATGAAGGAAGCCCTAAAGAACTCTGACAATCTGAATTCAGGTAGAGGAGTGCATTGATTGTCAACTGAATAAGTGCTTGGAAGTTAGACTGCTTATAAAAATATTGTTATAGAGGTGCAGCAAGAGCTGTTGGCTTTGGGTTTAGTCTGAAATCTGTTTTCATGGGTTTGTATGACAGTCTCATAGGTCTTGCTTGTAGTAATAATGTAAACACAAACAACATTCCTCTACCAGCAAGTTTTTCTTTCCCTGTCAGTTTTGCATTTATACAAACACAATGAATCACTGCTTTGATGCGTGCATGGAACCAAGTTCCACATTATTGAGAATTAGTTTAAATTGTATGAAAATGATGCTTCTGTAAGCAATACTCACAGAGAGAAGCTAATACACTCATTTATGTTAAAACATGTATTATGTGCCAGAGAAACAAACAGCTATTAAACACTAAATCCTACAATTCGGGTGGGAGGGGGGGAATTAAGCAGGCAATGGAATGCTACTCTGAAGTGCAGTGTTGCAAGTTTACATTTTAGTGGCAGTATCCAATCAGTATTTTTAATTCTTTTAATTACTGAACTCCCTAGAGTACATAATGGTGTGGAATATACACATGTATCTGTAATAAACAACATGTATCTTGAAGAAATGGATTTAGTTTTGGCAACAACGTGATAGGGAGATCAAAGAGCTAACTGGCATTAAAATGATTTAGATACATTTGTCATAGGCAGCTGTTATGCTAATCTCATTTATGCAGTTGTCAGCTGATAGGTTCTGATGAGCCAGCTTAGTGGGAAAATCATTAGTAGATCCCTATTGTGATAAATGTTATTTATTACTGTCAAATGGTATTAATGTTTGATTCAAAGATGGGAAATGGGCATCATCTACATGAAGTTCATCCATTCATGGTCATCGATGACAAAGGGAGCTGTTGAATTCCAGCCAAAGGAACTTCATTTCTGTAAGAAAAAAGAATAATGGATTTAATTTGCATATGTTTTAAAAGGGTAATGAAGTAATATGATGTTTATCTTCGTTGAAGAGTGGTAATTTTTGCTGGCATGGCTCCAGCAACATTTGAGTCATTGTGCAGCATTTGCTGTTCAGTTGTTGGTTGTAGAAGGGGCTTTTCAAAGCAGCAGGTGCATAAGGGGGGAGGAAACTAAAATGATTTATTCATTAGGCCAAAAAATGAGCAATCTCTGTCTTTCCCCTCACTCTCCAGAAATATATTTTCAACCATTTTACTTCTGCTACATCAGTGTCTCTTTTTCTTTTCCCATCTGAGGCAGTCCTTCTTGAATTACTCGTGGATCTACACAGATTTCCTCTCCATCTTTGTTGTGATTTGACTTTTTTCCACTTTGTCTAAATAGTTAAATGCACAGAGACAGTAACATCCCACTCCAAAATATAAGGCAGATAGAAATTGGGAGATGCTCGCATATGACTGTAAAATGAACTATTTTTAATTTATTTTTCTTTTTCAAAAGGGGAAAAAAATCCCAATATTTCAGCTAATTAGCTGTGCAGCTGGTTTTTAAGTTGTTGAAAAGTGTTCCCTCTGCTTGTGAATTTGCATGGAGGCATTCCTCTTTCTCTCTCTTCTGATACAGCTGCAGTGCTATAACCTATTTCTAACTGGTTTGAAATTTAAAAAAAGCCCCAAACCAACCAAAACAACACTCCCAAAGTAGAAAAAATAAAAAAGAGAAAAAACCCAGCTAAAAGTCAGTTATGGTATTATGGTGTAACCAATCATGCAGTGGGCTAAATTTAACTGCTCATTGCCAGGCATCAGAACATTCAAACAATATTGTGGACTATATTCTGCCACTAGTATATTTATTATTGATAGACATAGGAATGAACTCTATTCATGGTACTCTGAAAGCTTTAAATTTTGTAGAGTAAATAAATAGTAAAGTGACAATATGATAATCTGGAGAAGAACTGACCAAAGAAGTATTGTAGTTAACACCCGGAAAAACAATATCACAACTGTTTCTGTCCTAGTCACTCATTAATAGACTTTATATTTGAGTAATAAGAAATTGATAATTCAGACAATCTTGGTCTTTTCAAAGGCAGGTAGATGTTAAATTCTCATTGATTTTTAGCAAGAAATGAGTGCATGACCATCTAGATATAGTTAAATTGCTATGGATTTTCAGTTGCCAGTTGGAGCATGAATGAAGATAGGCTCTATATGGAATTCTGTAAACTAAAATTAGTATTTTACATCTTGCAAATGACCTGGTAATAGTTAATGCTTTGCAAAATATGTAGACAAAATACTACAGGAAGGTATGCATGTCTCGACTTTAAAAAGTGTAGACCATATTTTGGTGATGTGTGTATTTTGTATCAACAATGTTCCTGGGAAGTGTTCAGGGTTAGCTCTAAAAAGCCATCTACAGTATCAATTTTTTAGGTTATTGAAAAAACTGTTGTCACTTAGATCTGCAAAGAAAGCTTGTGATGCAGTGCTGCGAAGAAACAAAAAGTAATTCTATGAATTTCTGGTGCTTAAAGGTTTTCTGACAAGTTTCAGCCCTATATTTAAAACCCTTCATGAGGCTGCTTTCAGTATCACACCTATCTGTGAGGCAGAAGTCTCTTATGAAGTCTGCCACCCAGTACATGAGGCTGTGCATCCCCCATGTGTTACTGTGCTACAGAGAGGATTGAATGGGATGGTTTTGTGCATTTTGTAGGTGGAGGTAGAAGCAGATGTTTGTTTCACCTACAAACTCTTACCAAGTACCCAACTTTCAGTGCTAGAGGTGTAGCTTCTGTCTGAGAGTACAGAAAAGGTGAAAGATGTCTCTGTCCATGGCAGGAGGTTAGAACTGGGTGATCTTTAAAGTCCCTTCCAACCCGAACCATTGTGTGAATCTATGAATTGCCCAAGTGTCGTCAATTTTTTCAGCCCTTGTAAACAAGACTTACCAGAAGGTGAACCTTGACTTGTCCCCAGAGCACTGCAGCCTCAGAGTCCATATTGTCTGTTATCCTGTTCTCAGCACTGCACGAGAATCTGCTCCATCTTCACTGTGATTTTTAGACCAAAAATATGTTTCCATAAATATGTATAAGCTGTTTCTCCAAACAGCTGCATCTTTTGGAGGCTTGCAGCAGATAGCTCTCCAAGTTTTCTGAGTTTGGATTTGGGTCCATTTCCTTTGCTCCCTCCCCCACCATGTCTGCATTTATGAGTGGTTTCCTAGGTTACTTCTGGCAGAAATTACAGTTGATCCTAACCCACTATTAGGATACTATTTAGTACAATACGTGAAATGTAAGATCTTGGGTATTATCTGTCTCCCTATTAGTTCCTGGCAATTCTCAGGCTTTTTAAATTTTTTTTTCTTTTTTTTTTCTTTTTTTTTTCTCCAACCTGTGAATGCACTAGTTTGAGTTAAGATAGATTTAAAAATCTTTCTGTGGGAGAGCACATATATCTTGAGCTTACTGTGATAGTCCTCCGAGGCTGTTCTGTAAAGTAGATAGATTTGTCTCAATCTGTCTTTATGTTGAGATGTGCTGGGCTTGCTCCATTTTTTTTTTGTGATAAGAGTTGCTTTGTAGGTCATAGGAGATAAACGTAGATCTTGTTGAGAGATTTGCTTGTCAAACTGTGTGATGTATTCCATGACTACTAACTTCTGGAGAGTGTGGGATTGTTATGACACGTATAATATACTGTAGGATTCATCCTGAAACCACTGAAATTCATCACTCACACACTGGCATGTTGAATCACCAGTTTATCAAGGATACTGAAAGTAGCTAAAATTGCTTCCAGCTTACGAATAGCTAGTTGACTAGTTAACTCTGACATCAAGATTATCTCTGGAAATAGTGCAAAATGTTCAGTAAATGAACATGTTTCAGTGGGTTTTTTCTTTTCTCTCTTCAACTCTTTCTATCTTTCAAATGCTGTCTACTTTTCTGTGGTGTCATTCTAGCATTGAGGTCAATACTGTTGTAGTTTGGAGATAAGTTTTTCAGTCCTGCAGCACTGTGGACCATATCTGTAGGGCAAGTCATTTTTCAGTGGGCAGATTGTTCTTGTACTATTTAGTGAATTCTAGGTAAAAATTGAATTTCTGTTAAGAGGTGACAGATGTAATATGGAACAGATTTGTGCTACTTCTCTCTACAGCAGAGGATTAAATGGTATCTTGTGAAGTCATCCTTAAGCTGAAAAAAAATATTTTTTTCTCCCTAAAAAGAAAAAAAAAAACCACTATTGATTTACTTAAGAGGTGATGAAACTTTTCTTGGTTGTGTGCAATTTGTTGTAAGGACGTGTGACATGAGTTATCTGTAGAAGAACTTGTGGATGATTTAAGGAGAGAAAGGAAACAGCTGCAGCATCAAGGATTTGCTAGTTTGACATTCAGAGAAGTCTCTAAAAGATATTGAAGGAAAACAATCTGTAGGATCAGCCAGCAACAATGTGAGGTCAGGGAGGTGGGAGGTGCTACTGGGATTTCTGTAGAAAGCAAAAGAAGGCAGTGGAGCTGTGAACTTGTCTGTCCTTCACTCCAGGTCCAGCGCTGTGGTCAGAGACTGGTGAAGTGAACTGAGGGAAAATGTATTTCTGAGCAGGCTGATGCTGCATCCAGAAAGGGCAACTGCTTTTGGGTTCTTTCACTGTGGGTGCCAACCCCCCCAATCTGGTGTGGTACAGGGAAAAAGGGAGCTACTGAGAAATTATTGCTTATGAATGGAAGAAAAACAAGAGAGGGAAAAGCAGTTAAAGGGATGAACTTAAAAGCAGACATTAGGGTTATTTTTTTAAAAGGCTTAAAAGAAATATGAGGGTAACTTTGTCCATTTAGAAAGGAATCAGACAATGAATACTTTGAATTTTATCAATTTTGATAGGCATTTAAAATATGGGAGGGCACATACAGACAGAGAGCCAGGGAAATGGCTTTTGCAGTTACAGATCTGTTGCAAGAGAATGAAGTTTTTTGTTGTTTTGCAGGAACTGTAAGTAAACTATAAGGAAGACTGAAAATACTAAAATAACATCTGTGTTAAAACTGTAAAGGCTTTCAGGACATGTACTGTATTTTTTTGGAAACATGCCTTTTGTACTTGATTTGGCATCTCATGATGCATTTCAGAACAGCTTGCATAAAGTCATCAGTTGTCATCTACCCTCTGATCAAAACCTGGTGAATTAGTTTTTGGCAAGTCTGGTCTGTGTCATTATCCTCTGCTCTAGTCTCTTAAGCTCACTTGCCTGTAAACAAACATCTGTATAAAATTATTTGCAATCCCTAGTGGTGCTTTCTCCCTGCAGTTACAGGAGGCAGCATTTTTATAAGTTTACATGTGGACAAATCCCAATAAACTTAAATGCTGAATCTCCAGACCTTTGCACCTTATGAATCCATTTATGTAAATAAAAGCAAGTAGAAATCATTCTAAGCTCTAAGGAAGCCTTCCTTTAATTTTTGGTTTAGGTGCAAGTGTAATACAGTAATGGCCAAGCTAAAGAGTATAAATGCACAGGAAATGCATTCTGTAGAAGGACCTAACAGGAGCTCTGGTTCTATCAATTACCAATTGAAATTTTCTCACCTTGTATCATTATTGATGGCTTTGTATTATCACATGATTCTGTTTATCACATACATAATATTTATGTCTCACTTGGAAATCCAAACTTGATATAGAAAAGAAGACATTGTGGTAAGCAACTCGTTAATTAACACTGTAATTATGCAAGATATGAAACAGAATTGCAATATAAATGAGAATCAGCAGTAGCAAAATATTTCTTGTTCCATCTGAGTACAACTAAACAGCTTATTTAGGGAATATAATTATTCTCTGAAGTGAGCAATACCGTTTAGAAAGTTCAGCTTACCACTGCTGTACAATTTTTGTATAGCAAGTATTTCTTGGCCTTATGTAAGACAATTGGCTTGAGATTATTCTATTTTGTTTTGGATTTGGAAATTCAAGTTGTTGCTGTCCTGTTCCTGTGAGAATTATTCTCTCTGTCTCAGCGGGTTGCATACAGAGATAATCTGAATACCCTTGTATTTCCCCAGTAACTGATTGGTCAATTGATTCGGGTTTTAAAAAGCTTCTGCCTCTGTTCCAACATACTGATAATCACACTCCCCCCTCCAAAAATCCAAATGCATATGCTTCTTTTCATCTAGCATTTTGATTTTAGAGTATGAAAAATACAGCTTTATATCCTAAACTACGTATGATCTGACTAGGAAATGGGAGAAGAAAAAATTATAGAAGTTGAAGAAATTGTCCAAACAGTTTCCTTACTTGCCAGGTGATAAAAATAGAATATTGCCTGCTCTGATTAAGTTCTCTAATGTGGCAATAGATCAAATGCAGGAGAGCCTTCATAACAAGGGGCTCTCCCAAAAACCTTGTTTGCTACAATTATTCTTCTTGGCCAATAATACCAGAAAGGCCTTTAAGGGAAGAGTGGCATTGTCTGTGTTCCTAACACCACTTCCTGTAGCACTTAATGCTTTCACAACAAGGAATTAAAAAAAAATCAAATTTGACAATACATAAAGTAATAACATTCTCACTTTTCATTTCTTTCTCTCCCTTCAACCTCAGGCATTGCTGCTGTACACCTTGGAGACCGTGTTAGCTAATGAGTGCCAGTCATGTTTGGATAATTAATGAAGATGACAGGAATACAACCTCTATATTTGCAGGTGGTTATCAAATCAAGTGAACTCATCTCTCCCAATTCATTTTATCTAGTGGGTGTGGTATTTAACTTATTTTTTACTGCCTTTTTTTTTTGTCGAGATTCCAATCTGTAGCAGTTAATAAAGAGTCACTTCAAGGAGAGTGAAATTACATTACATTACAACTGACACTTCTAGGATTAATTTTACTATTTGTGATTTTAATTTAAGTGAAAATGTATTTAAAATTATCTCTTGTCAGATTCTCAAATTCAATATAATGAAAGTTGATAATATTCTAATAATATTAAGCTGGTTTTGGTAGTTATAAGGCTGGTATGAGAAGATTATCCAAGCTAAGAAAATGGTAAATTTAAAAAAATAATTTAATAGCATTATAACAAAAATCATATAATGTTTTATTAATCTGGTCACTTCAAACAGTTGTGTCCTGTAATAATTTTGAAGATATCACATGTATTCAGAATATGCATGAACAACTGTGGGTTGACCTATTTTTCTCTGAAGCTGGTAAGAATCTTTGATTTCCAAAAAGAGTTTGATCAGACCTGGGTAAAACAATCAAGAATATTTTGAAAAGAAAGCCAGTAAGATGAGGGAATGTGTAATGGCCTGGCATACTGTGCAGTCCTTGTGAAATAGTGTATGATTTCAAAGGGTGTGCTGTGACAAGGTGTGCAATCTGAGCATAAACAATACCTTGTAATTTCAAAAACTCATTAGTAAGTCCTTGTTCATGGAATATCTATGCCATTAATATGGGCTTGTTCAAGCGTGCAGGAGGAGCAGATGTTAATAATTCTAACATCTCTATTTTTTTTTTTCCGGGTAACTGTGGTGCTGCCCAACACCTGCCAGTCACCCACAGAGCATGATGTAAAGTTACTTTTGCTACAGCAGAACTGCTGCATGACAGCAGCACTTATGACCAGCACTTCATATAGCAGTTGTGGTCATGATATTTATTTTTTTCTCTCTCTACTTTATGTAACCAGTACATAGACTTATAGCCTCTTCTAAATGCCCTTCAACTCACAGTGTTTCATTCAGTCGAAGTGGATGTATTCTTTCCCTTGTTCTCTTCAATGTTCTGTATGTTTCAAAAGGATTTTCATCTTCTAGGATCTTTTTTTCAAAGAATACTAGCTGCTCACTCCTTGTGAACTAAACTTCCAGAATTTCTGTAACATTCTGATTCCCTTCTTATTATCTTCACTCTTAAAATATCTGTTTTATACTAAAGGGACAAGAACTACAGCTGCATTCCAAATGTGGCTTCAAGTCCTCTATGTAATATTAGAATGATTTATTCCAAGTCTTACTCTTGTTGACTATATCTATCCTGGAATCTCTCTTGCCTTATTAATTTAAATACCGTTAATCCTTGTGTAGATGATTTTTAAGTTCTTTCCATACATAGAACCATATTCAAGTCCTGTTAAATGTTTGGTGGCACATGGCCATGGAGAGAGAACTGACTTTTATTATTTTTTTTTGTCATCTCATAACCTTATCTTTCTTTACAATGAATTGCAGATGCCAGTGAAACCACTAACAGTATCAGCCTGTGATCCTGGTCTATTTGTCATTCAGAATTTTATTGCCTTTCTCCTTTTGTCTTTACAAGCTCTATTCTCTGGTTTTGTTTCATCAGCAAATTTCTTCACCTTCATGCATATTTCATCCTCTAGGTCAGTGATATATAAAATGAACAAAAATGGGCATAATACTGATTCTTGTGGCATTCTACTAATCCCTCTTTCCCAAGCTGCTCTGTCTCATAAACAGCTTCTGTCTGTGACATTTAAGCCAGTTCCCTATCCACACATGTGGCTCACCCCAATACCATACTTAATGACTTTGGACCAAATGCTCTTTTCAATTGTGTGGTGCAGAGGGAAATAAAAGACTGAAGGAAGGATAGAAAGGGAATGGAGGTGGAAGCAAGTGACCTTTGTCAAACCCATGCAACTTCAGTTCCTTCTACTGTGTCTCCTCAATTAAAATTTAGGCTTTCTCAGGTACTTCTTCCACTTTGTTTTTATTCCTGAATGTAATTTTTTAGCTTGTCGGCTCACGATTGCAATTTAATTATTTGTTCAGACATACTATTTTGATGTCATGCTTTTTGTTAGTATTTCCCTTGTACTTTTTAACCCATCTTTCCTGAAAGCATCAAAGTTAACCATCATTAGTAAAGCAAGAAAAGAACTGTCATATTTCTTGGAATTTAAGTTGAAAGGGGGACCATGTACAATAAGTGTTTTTCATGTTGCAATCAGCTATAGTCTAACCAAAGAAAAATTTATACCACGTAGTTATAAAAGGTCTTTCTATCTTTGTAGGTTAATTTGTTGTATGTGTTTGAGATGACTTTTTGCTTTTCAGAATTCTTCTCAAGACCTGTGGGCTACCTTCTTTTTGTCTTTAAGTCATGTAGATGTAGTCACAAGACTTGGTTTTACTGAAATGCTCTAAAATGCAACCTGTCCACCAAAGATAAGTTTTAAATCAATTCAAAAATCACATGTTTTGATGTGGTGAGTTAAATCCTTATCTGAGGCCTGGGGAGCTGAAAGCCCTGTATCTGTGGCAGGCTGAGAGGGCTGTTTTGACATTAAACCAGTGAGGGGTACTAAGTATTTATTTTTAAGATGTCTTTTAAGAGTGTATGCAGTCTGTGGTTTTTCAGATGTTGATCTGTGCCAAGTGGGGACATTCAGAGAGGGAAAGCAGTTAGTGCTTCACAGAAGAAAAAGAAATTTCACAGATTGACAGTGTCTTCTCACAACATCCTGCTGTCACCAGCTCCCTGCTGTGTTTGCAGTCCCTGAGCAGTACCACACTTGCAGACATAATGAGAACAGAGCACCAATGTCAACTTTGCAGTTGTTCAAAGTTTGTAGTTTCAACCTCAAAAAATGTTTTTTTATGAGAAAGGTAGCACACGTCTTTCTGCAAAAAGGATCCTTTCTGCCAGGGACTGATTGAAGATGAACACTTCAGCTAAAAAGGCATTCCTTGCTGGAATAATCAACTTTGTTTTACTTAAAACTGACTTAGTGCTTGTGAAAGGTGCTGGGATGACAATGCCAGATGAAAAGGAACAGTTTTGCTGAGTAATAAACTTGTGTGAGAAGGCAGTTGTGGCTGCTCTTTAACTCTGTTCCAAATGAAGAATGAAGTCAAACATACAGTGCATGTTACCAGTAATTGAGAGAAGATGGTTTATCGTGAGTTTGGCAACTTATACAAATAACCAGTTTGCTTTCCATCAAATATACTCTGAGGGAAATTAATAGCCAACCTTCAAGAAACTGTAGGCTGTGCTTCAGGAGTTATTATTTCAGCTTCCTGTGGTGGCACTTTAACGGTAAATCAGTGTGCAAAAGTGTATGTAGGCCTCTGAAGACACAGCTTATTTTGTTGTATGTGGGAAAGATATTGACTGTGTTCTACAGCTAGAATATATCTGTCCACATGGACAGCATAAATATTACGGCTAGAGTGGTTGAAAATTTTTGAATATAAAGTGTAGGCAAAGAATTTTTTATTGGCTTTTCACCAATTTCCCATAAGATAGAAATATTCTGTCTGCCAGTTCATTTTAATGAGGTTTTGCTGCAATTGCTAGTGAAATTTTCCTGTATTGCAAAAATCTGATTTATGAATGACAGTAGAATGTGAGAGCTGCAGGTCAAACAGTAAATTTTCTACCTGCAGCTAGGACAGTATTGTGCTTATGGCATTATCCTTTTATTTAGTTGTTTGATATGATCTCCATTATATGTTTTCTGAGTTTTGGGTTTAATTTCTGATATTAATGTAGATTTTCAGGGTGACTTGAGTTAAAAATCTTTCAGCCTCAGTATCCCAGTTTTTAAATTTGGAGAACTTTTCCCTATGTTAAAGGGTGTTAGAACTGAAAAGTTTAATATTTATCGGTGCTACAGGAGAAATAAGTGACAGAGGAAACACCAAAGTTAGTGAGAGCAAGCTTTGGAAGCACTAACAGGATAAAAAACAAAGACAGCAGTTGCTATTGTCATTTAAATTTTATTCTAACAATGCAGTTTAAAATTAAAAATAAACTGGATTGGACAAAGAAAAAGCGTAATTTATATACATCATATGGTAGTTGGTTGATGTTTCTATGAATGCTCATAGAATTTGAATTGTCTCCTGCTACCACTGGGAAGTTCTAAATAGGAAACAATTCATAATGGCAGTAACCATAAATGGGTTTTATTTGCATTTGTATTGTAATCAGAAAATATCAACATATTAAAGTGCCAAGGCTGAATATCAGAGTGGCAAAACTTCCTTTAGACTTTAAAGGTTCTAATATCATGAGAGACATTTTAGTTTGTACTTTGCTGATTGTATTGTATTTCATAACCTTGCTGTTGGGAGGATGATATGCTTTAGAGAGCACCTGTACCCAAGCACACTGTCGTTCCTCCAAGCTGAAAGGTAGGTTGAGGATTTCTGCAAGGGGGAAAAAAACCCAAAACCCAACAAGCCAAAACTCATCCTAGTTATCACTGAGACTTTTTTCCCCTAAGTTAGAATGTATTGTTTCTCTTAAGTGATTTGTGACTCTTACCCTTTCATCAGAGGTGGTCATTCTGCTGATAAATGTTATCAGAGCTCCAGTGAAAGAACTCTGAGATTTTCAGACTTGCCCAGTGACTGGAAACCAGCACTGCATGCTGACAATCTCCCCAGCCACAGCCAGATTTATTGCCTGTTCTGAAGTGTTCTTATTCTCTCTCTTGATCCCAGAATACTGACATAGTTAAGTCTTGATCCTCAAGTCTTGAGTTATTCTGTATGTCTTGTCTAGTTTTTCCTATATTGCTGCCAGCTGACAAGGATGCTTACCAGGAACAGCTGGAGTTCCCAATGGCACTGATAGGATACTGGTACTGCTCAGCCAAGCTCTGTCAGTGTTGGGACATACCTCTGAGAAGGTCACCCTCCTGATATCAGATATGCTGCACAGTGTGGTCAGTGTTGCAATGTCCATATTTGTGAAAAAGCTGATTCTTGGTAACAATTCAAAAAATTACGTGGTCTGTTTTGCCCACATCAGGGGAAGACTTTCTGTCTGTGGAAGCAGGTGAAAGATGTAGAGAAGGAAGGCATGGAATAGAGTGTTTGGGGCGTAGGGAAGGAATACTTTTATAAATGCTGTGATTAACCTCAGTTTAAATGAATGGAGAATACAGTGCTTTTGAAATCTCACTGTTTTGCTGAGTATTTCTATGGTAAGGTATTGAGCTTAGATGCTGAATTTGTCTTCCAAAGACAAAGTATGGTCACAGTATTCTGTATATCTCCTTTTGCCTCATTTGAAAAACCTCTTGTGGAAGAATGACCATTCTTGTCTTCCAGACAATCAAATGTTCCAGACAGCCATGCATAAGCTATCTTTGGTTCTTTTTAATTTACAATACTTAAAAACAATCCAAGTCGTTGTTAATGACTTGGTCTCATCCTGAGAACAAATCTTGAAGTTCCCAGTAGCTGAAATGGGTATTGTGGGCAATCTCGAGTATTTCTTAGTAGCATTCGTGTCTGTGGTAGAGACAACTTTAGCAGAATCTGTAAAACTCTAGTGCCTTATGCCTCTTCTGTCAGTGTTAAGCTTGTAAAATTAAACACAGGCAAACATCTGTTGTTAATTTATTTGAATATTATGGTTATTCACTTAATAGCATTGCATGTATTTGCGATCTCTAGGCAAATATGTGTGTTTTCTATAAAACAAAAGTCCAGCAAAACACCAACTCCCCTTCTCCCCCCAAAAATTGCAACCCCTCAAAAAAACCAAAAACCCCATCCTTAGAGAATTTATTATTGGTCCTATATTAATGGATCCTTTAGATATGACATTACAGGCAATCTGCAAACAGAATCAACGAGCACAATTTGTCTAGGCTGGTTTTCTTCCAGTTGTCTTCCTATTCTTTCATTATTTAAAAACCAGTTTATCTTCATTAGTTACCTGAAAAACTACTTAAAAATTGCCTTTGAGAATTTGGGAAAATCGTGATATGGTTCATACCTGCATCCTTAGAGACCTGAAAGTTTAAAGATATGGCTGGCCTCCTGTGTTAAGCCCCAAAGTTTTGCAACACTTCACTCAAGAGCCAAATTTATTGAGAACTTGCAAGGGAACAGGCATACACACTGCACAGGGATTTAGTTGTGATGAGCCCCTGTTGCAGAAACTTCACTTGGCATTTAGATCTTGATAACTAGACATGAATGATAGTTTAGCAGCATAGTTATGTACTTTACAGTGTCAGTAGTAAATGGAGAGAAAGGAGAAATTGCAATTTCTTTGGGAACTGTGAAGGACAGAAACTACTACACAGAAGAGAACAGGATTTCACTGATGGACAATAGTTATGAGCATACTACAGGGATTTGGTGATCTACTATTGAACTTTGGATATCCGTACAACTTGTACTGCAACTCGTCAACTACTATTTTCATACTTCTCTAGTTGTGTTTAGAGTTACAATACTGAAATAGCTGTACTTGTTTCTATTTGCAATGCAAGCACAGTAGAAATTACTGATACAAGGAGCTGTTGGAAAGCACATCCCATCATTTTTGTTGAATATTGAATATGTGGGTTTGAAAACTATTTGAAGATTAAAACAGTTTCTTAAACTAAAACTAATATCATAATTTGCCTTATCACTCTAATTTCAACAGAAACGTTTGCTACCTTTTTTTGACCTTTGATTAGCATCTCTTATTATGTAAATGAAGAAAGGTCATGTGAAAAGCTGGCTCTGCTGTGCTTTTACTTACTTGTGTCCTTTCCTAAAATGGGCAGTTAAAACTAAATCAGTTTAGAATTTCTTTTGTCTAATGGCTGTCTCTTTATTTAGTGTTTAAAGGTAAGAGGAGTTGAGTGATTTGTTCTTGTAAAATTTCTCTTTAAGCGGTACCTTGGTAGTTTTAAGGGAAATAAAACTGGCAGACTCTAGAACATCTATTCTGTTTTAACAAACAGAGCTAGCAGGATCCTCATTATATAAACCAGAAGAGAATAGATAGAAGGCACACAGTATCCACATTAATGTTACTGTGGTACAAGCTAAGATTAATTCTTTTTTCTATTGGTAGAAACAAATTTTTGATGAATGAATGCCTGCAGCAGACATGTCAATAAAGGAAAAAGCTACATGAGCTTCTTTTGAGGAAAAACATGAAATGTAACCTCTCTGGAATTTCTCAGGCAATTCTTTCTAAAAGCTGTTTAGTACGCAGATAGATTATATGCCAGAAATTAAAATGAAGTACAAAATAAGGCCAATAATGGTGAACATCCTAAATGTAGAAAATAATATATAATGCATGATACTTTAAATCTCATTAAAAACAGAAGCATATGTAACTTCCTAGCAACCAAACCTCCAGAGTCTCCCTGGAAAGATGTTCTTTCTCTGAGGGCTCCCTTGTATAAGTGCTTTAATAAATGAAGCACATACGGAAAGTATATCAGTGTTCCCTGTGTGCACAATATTTCAGTGTTCTCAAAAGCCTCATATACGATTGTATAATTTCCTAATCTGATATAATCAACACAAAAACTCTATGTTAAATTAATGTTCAAGACCTAATTTTAGCCAACAAGAGCAGTGACAACTATGCATAAAGCTGGTTCTCCATCCTTAATTTCCCTTTTGCTCTGCACTAAAATCAGTGTCCCAATACGGCCTTAGAGAGCTCAATGCTGATTGAGATGCCATCTCCTGGCTGAGCTATAAACCCAAGCTGCAGACTTATTGTGGTTATTCAAAATGCTGTAGTGACTGTTTCCTGGCCCCAATCCAACCCTGGTAATTATAGTTAGATTTTGTAATTTCTCTTTCCACTTTCATCTCAATAGGGTATTCTTCCTCGCCGCCTGTCCTACACTGCTGTGCAGTGTTAATGTGGGCTGTTAAACAGCTGCTGTGTTTCTCACTGCAAGTGGCTGCATTTCGGTGGTAGGTAAATGTCTATATCGTGCAGCGCCCGGAGAATTTGCAGGATAAAGGATGCTCACTGTTTTTATTTTACCACTTGGGGCCTAAGTTTTATTGGGGTCTTGCCTGGTAGGTATTTCTGCATGACATACGTTTGTGTTTCAAGGCCTAAGAACAACATGGCAAACCAAAGAAGAAATAAGTGCCTTGATTTTTAATGTCCTAAATGTCGAGAATTTTATTTAAGGCTATATGTGCTAGTCTGTCATTTTTTTGAAAGTTGTATATGCCATTCATCAATAGAACATAAAATAAAACCCTGCACATAGATCCAATCTTTACTGTAAAATAATGGGTGCGTGGTCTGCACCCATTTTACACACTAGATTTGTAGATTACCTATCTGAAAAAGAAACCCACTTCTTTGATAAAAGAGACAATGATTTTTTTTTATTATTATTTTTTTTAAGGCAAAGGCAAATGCTTTTTTAAATGCTCAAAAATACAAGCCCTGAAGAAGACAAATCTGAAGCTGAACAGATAGCTTCTATGATATATTTTAAGTTTTATATAATAACCTCTGAGGACAATATCAGCGAAACAATTACAAATGCATTCATAGCATGGGGCATTTCTGCTGAACTGCTAATGGTTGTTTAAGTCATGATACAATATCAGTGGGATGGAGAAAATTCTCACGTTCATAAACATGTGAGATTTTACTGGCATTCTGTTTGCTCCCTTAGACATCACAGAGTGTCAGTGCTGCTGCATTGGATACTTCTGTTGACATCTTACCAGGCTCATGGGTCCTTTAAATATGATATGAGGGCAATGGGACTATTAAGATTTTGTCAGAACATGTTATTGTCTCTGCAGATACAGTAATAGCTCCTTGAAAACTATGTACTTGGTGTGTGAAGATCTTTCTGAAGATAAATGACTTGGGTTTTTGTTATAATAGCAAAACCAACCTATATAACTAGAAGCTGGCATTTAAATTGTCAAATCCAGGTTCTTGTAATTATAAACCTGAAATCTTGTTTTATCTGTTCTTGACAATAGGAACAGTTTAGTTGACAAATGCTTTTTTTTCTTTAAGGCAATTAATTCATACTAACAGCAAATATGTTGCATCATTCTTCACTTTGATATGTGTTAAAATGGCCAAAGTAGAAGCTCAGGAATGCAGCTTGTGCTGGGATGATGACTAATCCATATCATTGCAATCCATTCAGACCAGAGCATGATGTTCACTTTATTTTTAAACCTACTTGCTACAAGTAGCTGTTTTTTTACAACATAGTGTTCAGCTGGTTTTGTCTCATTAGCACAGACAATGAATTTTTGTTTCATCAGTTTCTATCCTTAGCCTATGTTTTGGCAGGTCTTTGTTGTAAGTGTGTGTCTTGCATATTTATCTCACTCTTTCAGCAAAGGCATTTAAAATTTTGGCTTGGCTTATGGATGTTTGCTCTTGGTGTTAGTGTAATGTCCATACATCTAATTGATAAGTTATAATGCATTTTTTTGTAGCTTTAACCAGTCATTTAAAATAAATAAGATCATAATGATCAGTTTCCATTTACCCATTTATTAAATAACAATGTTCACACTGAGCAGTTTGATTTTGTGTTACAATAAGGCAGTCTCTACATGATGACAGATGGTGTTTCATTTTGCCGACACTGTGCTAAAGTGCTGTGAGTTGTGATGTGTTTGATTTTATTAGAGATCAGATTTAACACATGCATTCTACATAACTGCAATAGCATTCCCATTTCTCATCTGTAGGAGAAAATGAAACTGTGATGAAATGTAATATACTCACCCTCAGGCAGAACTAGTGGGATTGGGAATTGCAACATAATAAATCTAATGGATATTGCACTACAGGACACTAGAAATTTACTGTTATTATGTTCAGGGAAGGAACTTGGTTTTGTAAAACTCGCTTTTATTTCACTGGCATCAGTGCAATTTCACATTATTTAACCATTATATCCCAACAGTTTGCTGCATTGAAAAAGTAACCTAAGCTAGGAGGAGCAGAGGAGTAAAAGAACTCAAAAGGGAAAATACCAATTCTGAACAACAAAATGACTGAAATTATTAAATGCAAATTTCTCCCTGACAAAATAGTTATAGTTAATAATGGGTTATTGTGATAGGCATTCTAAAGGATATTTATAATTTATAAAAAGAGATTATTAAATATAAGTATTCAGTATTTGTATGAATATTGCATATTCATACAAATTAAAATGCCTAGTCTGTTTTATCAATACTTTTGTACTTGAACTCTATTCAAGTTTAACAAATATCCAGATAATATTTATTTTTATATGACCCTTGCTTATGTTTACACTTCTCCTGACCAAAATCTTTGGTCTAATCTACCATGTCTATCAAAAAGGCTTTTCTAGAGCACAAAATGTTATGTGTACGTAATCCACTTTAAGAAACCAGGGATCCTAATTAGAACTGCATCATGGTAATTCCATCAAGAAAAAGGAAGAGGTATTATAGTTTAATCATAAGCTAATAGGTTTGGCATGTTGTGAGTGTATTGACTAAGTCAGTTACTCACAGCCTCAAGCACTTTCGGAACATTCCTGGGTGTACCTGTTTGCTGACAGAACACTTTACATACCATTCTGAAACATGAGTATACAGGATATTCACTCTGCCTTTTATATGCTAGTTGAAAAGTATGTTTTCAGAAGCCTTTAGAAACTTTAAATGTTTTTTTAAATGCTGCATTTACCCAGAGTGCTGCTCTGATGTTTTTTTTTTTTTTGTATTACAAGATGACACTGGTCCTGTTAATTAGAATTGGTCTAAGTGAACTGAATGAAAGTCATCACTTTTTTCCTAAGTTTTAACCTTAATTTCTTATGAAATGTAGTACTTGCATTCTACTTCCGGAAAAATAGAAAAGTCCTTTTAAATTTCAGATACCTGGTTGAAATACTAATCTTTGTCTTAAAAGAGTTCACCTGAAGGACTGCATTTAGCTCCCTGTTACTTGAGAATAAGCAAGTGGAAAATAAAGCCAAAGCTTTTGGGAGTAGCTGTTAATTTAGGATATCTCAATTCTTACATTAACTAGTGTTTAGATCTTTTATTAAGCTCACCTTTGGTTTGTTAGTGGTTAGTGGTGTTACTCTAATCATATGAATTGAAGCTGTTAGTGACAACTGAATTTAGAGGGTCTGATAGCCTAGAGTTAGTAGTGGGGAACGTTGAGCAGCTCTTTTGTGGAAAAGGCAGTAAATCACATCAGGTTTAAAATAAATAAATATCATACAGCAGAGTAGAAAGGACTAACACACTGGGAAAGAGAAATGCTCTAGGAGTGCTTGAACTAACCTGAAAGTTGCAGTGCACACCAAGGTAGCTGTTCCCTCTTGGGTCACAAGGTGATACTGCTCCACATTAAGCCTGTGCTCTGTATGCACATATGGATTTGCCAGAGGGTATCTAGTGGGAGACAGGTAGATATGCTCTCTGATTTCAGATGTCTTTATACAACACAGAACAATCAACTTCTATGTTTTAGTAAAACAGCTTCTTTTCAGAAGTGGAGTTAATTTCTTCAAATGAAGAAAAATCGTGTTTTAACCTCATCCAGAAGCCAAGCCCCATGCAAGCACTCATTCACCCTTCCACCAGCAGGGTCAGGGAGAGAATGGAAGGGTAAAAGCTGGAAAACTCATGGATGGAGATAAAGACAGTTTAATACAAGTTGCACAAACAAGCAAAGCAAAACAAGGAATTAATGCACTGTTTCCCATGGACAGGCAGGTGTTCAGCCATCTCCAGGCACACACAGCGAGTACTCAAAAAGCTGAATGCCATCACTCCAAATGTGTCCCTCCTCCCTCCTTCTCTCCCCCACTTTATATGCTAATATGTCATATGTTCTGGAATATCTCTTTGGTCAGTTGGGGTCACCTGTCCCTGCTGTGTCTCCTCCCAACCTCCCATGCAGCCCCAGTGTCCTGTGGCAGAACAAAAAGCAGAAAAGGCCTTGGCTCTGTGTAAACACTCCTCAGTAATAAAAAGAAAAAATCTCTATATTGCCATCACTGTGTTCAGCACAAATCCAAAACACAGCTCCATACCAGCCACTGTGAAGAAAATCAACTCTACCCCAGCCAAAATCAGAAAATAAACAAGCAGGATGTGGTTCTTAAAGTACAGCTATGATGTAGCTACCAGCTATTGTCCCCAAGTTATGTGGGAGGCCAGAGAGAAGTCAGAGTGATCAACAATTGAAACTTGGTACCACAGGCTTAAAAATACATATAAAACCTCATATATACATGTGTTTTATTAGTTTTTCTCATATGAGTCACAATATGAGTAAATATATTTTTTAGAAACCTGATGATGAGGCATATAAAGGGTATTTTATTTTTTCCCATTTTGTTTTTTATTCAACAGTGACATCACCTTGGTGACAGGGTGTTTTGTGTGCAGTGTTATCCCCATACTTGTTTATGGCTATAGTGTTGAAGATGCTTTTATTTCTTTAGGCTAATTGTTATGTCCTTTGCAACATCTTAGGCTTTTATTATTCTGACACTTTCCATTATTCCTTTTAAGGAAAAATACTCTAGCATAAAACAACTTTATAGTTTGACAATTAAAGATGAAAGATGTCTTCAGCTTTTAGTGCAGCTTAGCATTGCTGTGAAAGTCTGCAGAAGTATTCTTGAAAAGATACATATATCCCTTTACATAGATGTATGTTTATATATGTGTGTGTTTATATACGTAAAATATTATCCCAAGTGTAAACTACACTGGAAAATACCCCAAACATTTCTACTATTTGTAAATTATAAGTGCAGATAATATACTCCTAAAGGGTGTCTATAGCACTATAGAGTTTTGTTAGTATTGTACTTCTGCTACAAAGAAAAGTAACGAAGAAATTGTTAAAAAGCTATGTGTGAAAAAGCATTGATATTCTATATGGAGTATTCCCTTCACTGCTGTCCTTTTTTTTTAACCTTTTAAACCATAGTATGGCAATCTTTCTGTCAGTAGTGTTGCTTTGGTTGTATGAGTGGAAACAGCGACAGTAAATCACAGATATACTTATGAATTAATCATTATTTCTGCAAAATACTCATTTTCTGTCACGTGCATTGTAAACATAGTCTGTGATGCTCTTTGTTGAGAGGAGCTCAATTATAATGTTACTTTTTTTTTTTTTTTTGACCAGCAGTACATTAAGTGGTGGTCCCAGATTACTGACAGTTAAAATACCGTATTGTTAACTGCTACTGAAGCGAGGATGATCAAATTTTGGCGATGTGAAGTACAGGAAGCAGGACCATGCTCACATCTTAAAATCATCCCCTTTTATAACTGATAGTCTTGGTGCTTAAATTGATTTCAATATGAGAGTTAAAATATATGGGAAAAGATATTTTGTTCAGTCAGTTTCAAAATCCAATTGTAGCTCAAGTGACTTGTCTTTCAGAGCTTTCAGCTATTGCCAGGCAACTGGCAGTGCAGCTCTCCTGTAAATCCCTGGGTAGACAGGCAAAGCTGGTAGAGGTTCCTGTTTGCTTCTGTGCCTCTTTGTCCTGGTACCGAGTCTGATTTGTACCTATTCCATTTCTAGACAGTGTTAAGTGGGGAGTCTCAGTCTCAGGAGGGCTGGAGTCTGAGAACTCCTGACGGTTTTATTTTGTTTGGGTTTTTTCCTTTTATGGTGGCAAGTCCACAACACAGAGAGCATCCTACCAGCTCCTGTTCTGTCACTTGTGGGACTCCACTTGCAGTTGGTTTCCGTGTTGGTGTTATCACGGCTAATGCAAGTCATGTTGTCAGCACAAAATCACAAATAGTTCAAGAACTTTTCTTTCACACCATGTGGGGAAAATCACACAACTGAAAACTGAAACTATGTGGAGCTTGATGAGTTTCCTAGAGATCTGTAGCTCCAGCCTCCCTCCAAACCAGTGCATGATAACAGACTTCAAGGACAAAATCCTGTTGTGCCACTATTACAGCAGTGTGAATATTGGTCTTAAGGTTTAAGAAGGAGGTTTGTAAACGTGAAGGAATGTTTTTGGGTAGAGGCTGTGGTGACCTTGATCTTTAACTTCATAATAATTTTTTAATGCACTTGAATTTCTAATAGGAAAAGTGACTAATGATTTCTTTCAATTATGCTGAGTATTTACCTCCTTCCTCCCCACCCTCCCTTAGATCTGGAGGAAGTGAAATGTTATCAGATTAATAAGGTCTCTGGCTGTAAAAGAAGGATATGGCTTGAAGTGGCACTTGATTTCAGCAGGGTTTCTCATTTCAAACACCTGTTTCAGTGCCAGTCTTACTCATAACGGTATCTCCTTATTCTTTTTGACATTGGTTGGCTTTCATGACCTGAAATAAGCATATTTCTGAGGATGCTAGTTTAGATCCTCCATGTATTGCACTCTTTTTGGTTTCTTCAACTATGTTATAGAAAGTGAATTGTTTAAAAAAGGAGGAGGTATTCAGTGGAACATCAGCTTTTAAATCAGAGATCAATATATTATATCCAATGGTTATATTTTTATCTTCAATAACCTATGTTAAACTTTTTCTGTCAGTTCTTAGAAAAAAAAATAAAATCCTGCATATACTTCACTGCTGGAGCTTGTTCTTTAATTTAATTAAACTTTATTGTTGCATTTCCTGCCCTCCATCCTCTTTCTCATTCAATATACTTCCCATTATCCCTTTCATTGAAATTACTTCCTTCTTTTGTCAGAAACTCTCCCAACACTTCTTCAAAGGTGGAAAAAGAAAGGGTTTTTATCAGCGGTTTTAAAATGTTTTCTGTGTTGTATTCATTGTGTTGAGAGTCACAGCAGTGACTGAAACCCAAAAAGCCCAGTAATGGTTATTATTGCCTATACAGAACTGAGACTTGACGGGGAATCTGGGCAATGCCCTCATAATACTGAGCACTGATACTTTATTCCTTTTGTATTTTGTACAGATCTCATCTCTACCACTGCATACAAAAGAGAGTCTCTGAAAAGGTGTCCTATTTATGAAGAAATAGATAGCCTTTACTTGAGAGGATTTTTTTTTAGCTTTTAATTGCAGATGAAATAAAAGCACTGTAAATTGAATCTGATTTGCATGAAATTGCACTGGCAATTTCAAGAACATTTACCATGTTGGTTCTTTACCAAGATATTCATGGAAAAAAGTGCAAGAGCCCTCCAGTGGCCAAAATAATGCCATAAAACTTGGTGGTGCTTAACCAAAGCCTGTCTAAGCTCTTGATAAGCTTGTGGTACTTAAGTGGGCCGTGTGCTGTGACCTAAGTTTATCATGCTGCTTCTCTTATCTTTCATTGTTATCCTTTGCTTCCTTATTTTGTTCATCTGCTCTCCTCATCTTTCACTTAGATTGATGTCTTTTGAAGAATAAACCTTATTTTCATTAGATGTGTATTGCCCTTGCTTCAGTAGGACTTCAATTCCTGTATAGGGACTATTGATACTCTTGTAATATAAATGCCATAGTTATGTCATAGCTTGTTTTAGTGATACTGGAGCTATGTTATATGGATCATATTGTAATGTCAGCCTTTCTGTTCTTGAATTAGAAGAGTACTTCTTTAGGTGATGTTGACTGTGGACAAACACAGCTGATCTGTATAAAGTTGTCAGGTCAAAATATCTGAGTTTTGACTAATGAGTTCCTTAAGACCAGGAATGTGTATCTCAGTATTTTCTAAAAGAAAATACTGTTATAAATATTACCTATCTATTTTTTATGTTACTAATGGAGAATAAGACCTGGTAGAAAAAAATGCCTTTAAAATTTCTTGAAAGGTTTTGATTGCAGAAATCAATTATTTGCAATGGGAATTCACAAAGTGACAAAATACAGCTCTGTTCACTGGTGTTTTAAGCTTCTGTTTTCCTCCTATGTTCACTTTGCTACTGTAGACTTTTGTATCAGTCAGTCTTTGCCTGTTTGTTTTTTTTTTTAACAACTGTTCACCCAAACCCTTGAATCTTACTCCTGTCAGATATGACCTTGCTTCCCTAATCCTCTGTTCTGTGTATGTTATGGGACATATATAGTCACTCTGTGTTACAGTGGAGACAGTATGTTAAAGTTCACATCAGTGTTAAAGTAGTATTCCTATAAAACATTTCTGATAGCTTTTATATATCAAGACAATTAAAAATAATGATTTGTGGCATTTCTGCCAACTTTTAACTTCTAATTTGGGCAAAAATTATTTTGTAAAGACTTCAAAAAAATCTAAATTAATAATTTTAAATCTTCATCTCTAGCAGATAAATGTATAGAAAGTGAGAAATCCAATGCCAGTTTTTAACAACACTACTATGCTTTTAAAATGTACAAGAACAATTGCTAGTGATCAAGCTGCTTTTCACTTAGGTGCCACTGTTTATTTTCTACTAATTCAGAAGTGTCTATGTGGGTTCCAGAATCATGGATTTACAGCTTTGGAACAGAATGGAAATCCACCTTGTTTAGAATTGTGTCAGAGACTAATACCAGATGTTCCAGAGTAAGACATAAATCCTAGAATGTATTTTTTTAAAGTCCTAATGGCTGCTTCTGTAATGTTAAGGTAAAATTTGCAGATCTTAAATGTGATAATCTATTGGCACAATACCATGTGACAATACTGCTGCTATTTTGCATTAGAATGCTAATTTGATTAAACTGGAATATCTTTTGGAGTTGGAAATTAAAGTCTTGGAGAATGTTAGCAGCATTGTAGTTGACATGAATGTGGAAAGGAATGCAAAAGTGTTGCCCTTCATCTCAATTTCAACATGGAAGTTTCTGAAACTTTTTCTGCCATTCCTGTCATTATCTCTTTGGCTGGTTTTTATTTCCTATTCTACAGTAGTCAGCTACAGTAATTATTTAAATGGTGAGAATTACTGTAGAATACTGTAGCATTTTATTTCAGCTTTGTAATTGTGAAATCCTGCAAGCTCCAAATGTTCCCTGTGATCAACGTGCCAGTCTTGTGTTCAGCATTTTCCACAACCTATTACATGCAATGGAAATACTGCAATTCTACTAGCAGAAAGTTGTGCCAGTTAATGTTTTGGGTTCCCTGCTCTCCCCCCAACATTATCTGAAAGATAAAACCAATTTAAACTTAATTAAATGCAATGTTATACCTTATTATTCCACTGGACCCATGTGCTGACTAGGGATGTCTGGTTTTGGTTTCTTTGTGTTGTTATCTGTAGCCTTGTTTGTAAGTATTTCGTGATTTTGTCATCCCAAATGTGTTTTAAAATATTACTATTGTATTGCATTTAACTTTTGTGTCTGTGCATGAAGTCAGGAGAAAATCAGGGAATTCCCCTGGCTCTCTAACTGCATTTGAATTTAATTTGCCCCTTTCATCTCCTCTTTGTCTTCTCTGTTTAAATTGCAGGCCTTTTGGAATGGATTCTCCTACATACTTCATTTGTAATGTGCCCAACTCCATTGTCAAATGACCCTTAGTCTTTTCAGTAATAAACAAGATTTATAATAACATGAGTTTAAAGATAATCTGGAGACACAAAAGCCCTAATTATGCAAGGACGGGGGTGGGGTGGGGTGGGGGGTGGTTGGGGATGGGCAGTTGGAAACCTTTTTTAAAAACATTTGATTTCTGTGCAAACCATTAGTTTCGTGTATTAATCTTCAATTTTATGCAAGTTTCTGGATTTGTTACTACACAGCAAGAAAGGAAAATATGCACAAATAGTAACTGTGAATGTGTCATTTTTCTGGTATCTCTTGGCCATGTCATATCAGTTCAACTGAAAAGACATCTAAAACCCTGAATAAAAGTAAATGCTTTTTATGGGGTAGATAAAAAGTTGAACTTTTTCTTCTTAGGACACAGAGGCTGAAGAAGTTGTTAAATAACCACTGGATCATTGGTAACATGAAAAACTAACCAACATTTTTGTCTTATGAAAAGCTTACCAACAAAACATAGTGTTCTTGTTGTGTGGGTGACAATGTTCCATGATGTTTTCATCAAATCCACATCTTTTTGTTGACTTTCTATCGTATCTTACAGTTTATGTAATTCAAAGACAGCTTTTAGGAACAGGTCTACCCTCTCCATCTAAATGGATGCTATTAGCAGTGTTTAAATTAATCACTCAAGCATTTTGGTGGGGGTTGGTTTTGTTTAAGGTCACATTTGAGTTTTACAGGTGTTAATTCAGAATTCATGAAACTAGTAATTTTCTACTGCTATTTCATAATACCCCACATTGTCTCCCTTTGCTTCAAATTTTTAATGTTAAGGTCAATTTTATTGATTCTTTGGATCTATTCTTCTGTTGAATTTTTACTAGGCACATACAGAAAGGGTAACTAATCTTAGTATCTTGTGTTCACAATTCTGTTTAGCATGAAATCGGTAACTGATATATTAATTATAATAATCTGTTAAATATACTTTACCTACATGTTAATTATAGCAGACCATTCTCATTTATTTTTCTGGGTAGGCTATTAATTCAACCCAGATGGTACTGCTTTTTCAGGCTGTAACACTCAGTGTTAACAGAATAAATCATGTTGCCAAGATACAGGAGCAAAAATGTTATCACATCTGAATAGGTTTTAAAATGATATAACCATGAAAGAAACTTGCCTTTTAATCAGGGAAGAAGCTTACTTGGAACAGGGTCAGTAACCCAGGCCTGCTTTGTGAGACAGGAAGAATTACTTGGAAGCACAGGAATTGCTATTGCGTTCCAGAATATCAACCATTTTGAGAAAATACCTGTTTTTCCTGCCTAAGTTAAGCAACCTGAAAGACATGGTGAAAAATAATTGTCTCATTTTACTCAAGAAAATATTAAGTGAGTATTGTTAAAAAAACTTCACACTACTTAGTGGAAGGCATTAGAATGCCATGTTTACTGTTGGCAATCCCTGTTTAAATGGAAGGAATCTGCACTGCCTGCAAATAATACATGAAAATTATTTGCTCCTCACCTTCAATTAAAAAAGATATTGATATCAGTTCCTTCCTTTTCCACCTTTCCCCTGTTAGTGTGCTCAGTATGCAGTTCTCTGCTGGCTACAAAGAGTAGGTGTTTTACTTTGACATGAAACATGTTTTAAGTGACACATTACTTCTTGAATACCTCATTTTTTAAATTCAGGCTCCCCTCCTACACGTATTCATGCACACCTCCACCGTGTTTACTTGCACAGTATCTTGTGATTTGGATTTTTATTTTACTCTCATTAGACGTATTCTTGAGACATAAGCTGGATCATATTTGGGTATTTCAAAGCCCACTATTTCAGCTGAGTGAATCAAGGTAATCCTTTAGGAAATAAGATTAATGTCACCTTTAGCTTCTCTTTTACCTTGTAGAATAAACAGTTTTCAAATGATGGGCAGGGAGTTTTTCATTTAAATAAACCTCGGTAACCTAGTTAGGCTGAACAGACCCTCTAAGTGTAGTGAAACAGACTGTTCTCATTTTTTTACTGTTATAAAAAATATACTGAATAATACTTTTAAGTGTATTGTCTACTCATATCCAGAAAGAAAGTGATGAACTTGAGAAACCTTCAGGCTTATGTATTCAGACCTTCTTGATATCTGGGTGTATTTACCAAAACACTCTGTTAGCATGGTGGAATAAAATAAAATAACCTTTCAATCTTTTCAGAAATACTCCCTGAAAATGTTATTTTTTGTGGGGAGTTTATGTAGGGTGATTAAGTGCTGACAAATATTGCTTGAACCTTTCTAGGCAGTAGCAGTTCCCTGGTTCAGTAGCAGTTCCGTGGTTCGGTAGCACCTTTGGGACATGTTAGAGATCCTAATTCAACAGTCAAGAATAAGTAAGGCAAAGAAATACCTGAAGTATTGCTAATTTCTTGATCATTTCAAATAATGTGATTTCTATACTTTGAAAGCAAAAAAGTGAACCTTGGTAATGATTTGAGATGCAGCTCTGTATGAATTATACCTCTTTATTACCAAGAAAGAAGGATCAATAGTTGTTTTATGTTCTCCAGCAGGAACCCTGACTTCAGAATCCATAATCAGCTACTATATTGCTTTACTTACCTATATTTTTTAGTATTAGAAATAGTACATTTTAAACTCAATCATAGATAACAACCATATAAAATGGGGCTGTTTGCTAATTGCTGTTAAACATGCTGTTAATTGCTTTGCTTGTAGTAAGTCTAGGCTCTGATAGTCCATCTCTTGGAATTAATCTCTTTCACTAAGGACAGGTGAAAGGAGATACTTGAGTCCCAGTCTTAGGGATTTAAAGGAGGAGATAAAATAGTCCCAGATCCTTTTGTAGACTTGAGAGAACTGTAAGAGTAATATCAATATCCTTTTTACCTCTCTGGTGAAATTATTAAAATGTGATATGAGTATGATTTGGTCCTCTAGCCACTATAAAGCCATTGAAAGAAACAGTTGACAAGTTTCCCAGCTCCCAGATTTGTAGAGCTACACAAGGTACAGTCTTAAACCATAGCTGGAATTAGCATAATATACAGTCCTCTTGATACCCCCATTAAGCTTATTGGGCCAAATTTGACTTCTTATACAACAGTGGTAGGAAAGACCTATGGGCTAAAAATGTCCCACTGAGTGCAGTGCTAACCATCAACTTGTGAGAAATGCACATGAAAACAGAATAAAAAACAACAACAAAGCCAAAGCATAACCTAAAACATGAATTAGAACTAGGAAATGTTGCTAAGCTAACTATCAATAAGAAGTGCAAAACCACTACATGGTTATGAGTAGCTTTTAGCTAGGGAATGTAAAATCTTAAATGGCACAGATAACGTCAGTCTGAATTACCGTTTTCACAATGACACAGATGTTAGGATAAGGAAGCATAAATGGAAATTAAAGAGAAACAAATTCAGAACAGATGTCAGGAAGCATTTTTTTCATGCCGAGAATCACAAACGTGTGGAATGGCCTACCAGGCAAGATTGTTAAGGCAAAAGCACAGGGGACATTCAAGAAGTGATCAGATGGCATCATAGGGGAATTGAGTAGTAAAAAAGGAAATGAGCATGCATAAGGCAAATGGTTTTAGTTTAATCCCAAACGATGTCCGTGTTCTTACGATATTAATGTTTGCATATTTACCTTAGATAAACACAGAATTCTTACATAAAAAAAATGTGCAAAATAGCCTATTTCTGTTCACAAAATCAAGACAAATTTGTCATCTTTTCTGTAATATCTGTAAACATCGCGCATATAAAGAAACACATTTTTTTCTGTACAATTTCTTTCTGTATTCTCTATTGATGATCTGTAGATTTTATCCATGAGGTCATAGGGGAACTTCTGAATAATTTTAGATATATTTCTCAGGACTGGCATGTTGTTGATGTTGTCACTTGTCGTTTTAGGGTACATGCTCCCCTGAGCTCCATTTTTGCACAATGGGCAGGTGGAAAAGAAGATGTACTTCATCTTATGGGAAGAAGCAGATGTGTAATGCTTCAAGTCCCAGTCCCACAACATTTATTCCTGTAACTTTGTGTTCTGCCTTCTCTGTTGATTTCAGTGGGGTTCTTCATGTCCATAGGTGCATGTACAGTTGTTTACAGGATAGGGTTCAAATTTTTTGTTTGATTCTTGTAGGACAGGAAGGTATCAAAATAAGGAGTTGTACTTTCTGCTATCGACTTTATTTCAATGTAGAGAATTTTGAGCCTCAACTGTAGAAAGATACAGAAACTATAGACCCCAAAAGCCAGATGTAGCTTCTGAATGTGGGAATCAATATTTCGCATCATCTCTCTTCGCTGGGTTGAGTCCAATGGCAAATAAAGGAGAGACGAAAATAGAATGCTACTCTGACCCATATTTATGGACCCTTTTTATTACCTTACTGAGCAATGAAAGTAGCTCTGGAAGTTCCTGTGATCACATTGTTTGCAGCTTAAAGCATCAGCAAAATAAGGGAAATGCTTACTTTTATTATTACTCTGTTCATTTTTCTATTCCTTCCCTGATGTTCTCACTATTACTCTCATCCAACTGACCTCAGAGCCACTGCGCTGGGAGAATTCTTGAGAAGAGGACTATATCGAACAATAATAGGATCATTGGGCACCTCTAGGAACTTGGAACTAAAAACCTATTAGGATTTGTTCCTTTACTGCTAAATGCAAACTTGGCTTAGAATTTTGTTTCTTGGATATAGGAGCTTGGCTCCCGTGCATAATAATGTCATTGAAATTCAGTGTACGTGTGATGTGGTTTTATTTCCTCTCAACAGTGTTATTACAATAGTCCTAAAAGACCAAACCTTAACCAAGTAAATGGTGATGAAAAGATAAAGGGAGTTATTTTGTAGATTTCAGAGAACCACATCCTCACTGTGTAAATTATCATGGCACTGTAGAAAACAATGGCAACTGCAGGGAATAACATTCTTTTGCTGTCCTACTGGCTGGGTGCTGGTTTACTGTCTGTTCTAACATCATTGGTTCTATTATCAGGATTTTAATTTTGTGGACATAGAAATGTAATGGAATTCACCTAGTGGATAATTCAGTGTGATTTCTACTTTATCTTAGCTTCTAGTATCATAAGTCCCTGATTTTTAAAGAAAATTAATTAATTAAACATCAATTTATATACCACTTCCCTTTAAGCTTCTCTTAGATAATATTTGATCAGTACATATCTAAACTCCTAATGTTTAAACAAATCATCACCTTGTCACTTGGGCGTAGACACAGAAAACTAAACAATACAGTGTTAACTTATCTGTTGCAGGATGAACATGCTGGCTGGGCTTATCTTTCTTTAATGTGCTTTTGACATAAAACCGGTTCACGAAGTCACAGACTGAGAAATTCAATATCAGAATGAGTTTAGTGATTTACTAAAATCATGTGTAAATCTCAGAGTCATATACTGCGTATAGATTAGGAAATCCAGAGGAAAGAGGAAAAGAGATGTAAGAAAATAAAGCAATAGAGCTGTGAGTTACTTGTGAAGATTTTGGAGTTTTAATCATAACCTGACATTGATATTCCTATTTCCATCACGCTTGGCAGCAAGTTGCTGTTTTAACTTTATATTTGTATTTCATTGTCAGCGTCTGAAACTGAATTACAATGATCCATAGCAACATTTCCTTAATTATGTTACTATCAGTTAATTAACACTTGTACAGTGCATACCAGGCACAGATCACAGATTAGAAAGGGAATGAAGACATGTCCCATGCCAAGGAGAATTAGGCTGTGGTCTTACAAATGAAGAGGCCTGATGGAGTTCAGCATCAGTTCCCTCTGACTTTCTACGAGAACTCAACCTGCTTTCTCCAGCACGCTTTGAAAATCCAAACTATGGAGTGAAGGGATCACTCCTACAGCGCTTCTCAGAATACTGAATATGACAGGTACACTCCCTGGGTCAGAATCGAATTCTGTACTGATTTTACGTAACTGAACCATAAGACTAGAAACAACAGAAAGGAGACAAAATTATTAACAGTACCGAAGGTAGGTATCAACATATACCAAATTCTTAAATGTTTTTGCTGAGTCATTTGGTGCCACAAAATTTTATACGAGACCTTTATAATGTCTTACCCAATAATTTCTGTTAACTGTAGCACAAAAAACCCCACAGAAACCCTTATCTATTATTGATTCTTTATTTCTTTTCTAAAGATAAGTCTCAAAAGTGGCAATGTTAAAACCTATAAGATAACACCTTGATTAAGATAAAAGAGGCTGTTATTGTTAGAGAATAGGAATAATGGGCTAAACTTCTCTGAGTGACACCTTGCCACAGCTGCATCCCAGGGTGATTTTGAAGGGCATTTGAGAAATGGTATATGTTACATACACCTGTCAATAATGTCTAGCTGGTGTGTTAGATGCAACTTAATTTTTATTTGTTTGAAAGCACCTGCAATTCTAAACCATTCCTGTCTATTTACATGATTTTGAACACAAAAGGATGCATTCTTATATGAGTAGCAAGATATTTTAAATAATGAAATATAATTCCATCAGCACTGTGTTCTCCTGTTATTTATTACTGTACTAAATTATCTACAACTGAAGACATCTAGTTTATAATGAGATATCTGATGATTTATTTTTGCAAAAAATATTAGCTTTATTATTTATTAATTCTAGCGGTATTCCTCCATGTATACTCCATAAATATTAACATATCTGATGTCTCATAAAGATACGATGAAAATAGCATTATGCCTGATGTATGGGGGAGATTTGACATCTCATTTTTATGTAGTTGGTCTTCTATAGCTTAAAGTACCAAGAAGCTAAATTAATTAAGAACTTGTATCAAAAAAATGAAAAAGAGCTCTAGTGCAAGGATACTTGGAGATTTGCATTTGGACTAAAAACACTGTTTAGCCATAACATTATCACAAAAGTAGTAAAGTGGAAGACTATATTTTGTTCATTTGCAGAGGGCTAGGTAAATTGCAGAATTCCTTTTAAAATGCTGTATTGCTTAACAAATATCTGTATGCAAATATTGAGAGCTATGTGAGGATATTGTGATATGTTCTCACAGGATATCAATGGTTCTCTTAAGAAAAAAATATATATGCTAGATACTATTTTAAGTAATAACAAAACAGTACCACTACTGACATTTACTGTTTAAAAATAAGCCAGATACCTCATCATGATGCTGTATGAATACAACTGTTGTCTGAAACCCACAAAGACCACCTGGAATTTGAGATTTATCAGAAGATTATTGTTCAAGGCTGGTTTATCTCAAAAACCCAAGTCTTTTACATTTGTGCTGACATATCCTTTTGTAGAGTCTGATGTAGAGAGATTTCCTTTAAGCTTGTTATGTATTTGGTCTGATTAAGAACACTGCAATCTCTTTTATTTTGATATATGCGATTAAATACAGTACTGTCTTTGTAGGTATTTTAAAGCTAAATTTACATGTTGTTTCATTGTCATGTCTCCCAGGTTTTCTTTTCAGATAGAACATGTTTATCACATGAACACTTGCAAATACACCATGTTAAATCTGAGATTATGAAGACTTAGAACAACTTCATGTTTATCTAAGTTTCCCCAGTTACAGGTAAGCTTGAAACACTCAAAGGGGCATTGTAGTGATTTGACAAATGCAAATTTAACACAGAATGAAACATGACATAAATTATTGGTATAAGTCGATCTTTCTTTTGTACCTTTGAACAGAAATCTTGTTTTTCCAAATAGCTTGATACAGGTGAGTAAGCTAAAGGTTCATATTCTGTGGGGAGGAGAAGGCAGAGTTCCTGGTTACAATTGCTTGACTGTGTATGGGCAAAAAGTCCCAGCTGATAATTTAGTAACAAGAGAAGAATAGAAAAAAAGAGTAGCCTCATGGCTGTAACTAAAGCACATTATTATAGTTATTCTATAAGGCATTTCATTTATTTAGTTAGTTTTCAAGGAAGTATAAACAGACCAGTAGTACTTTGAGCTTTGCTTTTATAAATATGCATTTATAGTAGTTCTTGATGTGTCTGAAGCCAGTGTGAAACTGGTGGATTCAAGAAGGCTTACCTGAAAACCTTAGAAGTAAACGGAATGAACAAGTCTAAGGCACTTGCATTGCATTTGTAAAGATTTATGTCAGCATGCTTGGTGTTGATTATGGCTTCTCTTATCATATCTCTTCTCTTTTCATTAGAGAACAGGCTGTGATTTTGGCTCCTAGCCATATCTTTTGGCAGGACTGATAATGTAGAGATGGTGTGGCCATCACACTCATCTTCATGTGTGCAGCATAGGAGGGGTCCCTGATATTTGTATGCTGAATTGGAAAAATTGTGCTGACTTGGCTTGCTACAATTGATATTAACTCAATAAAGCAGAATGTATTTGCATTTCAACATGTTGTGGTGTCAGGATCCCACTATTTCTATATCAGTATTTTTACCTATTGTTACTTATATTAAAAAAATATTATATTATTGATTTTTGTGACATGATACAAGGGAGACGTTGCAGCTCTTTAAAACTAAGGAATGAGAAATAGATTACAGTTGCTATGTATTTATTAGTACAAAAGGGAAAAGAATCTAAGTAGGATACATACATACAGTGTACACAAACATATGCATAGTCCATACAAGACACTGAATCAGGTAACTGCTGCACACTTAAATGATGTTTTAAGGCATGAAGCTCAAGCTATGACACTGTAATCACTGAAGGAGTGCCACGGAGCCTTGAGATGCACTGGCTGGAATGGAACAGCTCATTACTAATATGAGGCAGAATCCATGCAAAGAAACCTGTGTGTTTCCTAGGCACTGTTGAGATGCCAATCAGAGTGCAGCACGTGTGTCTGGAATTCTAAATCATTTTCTGGATGCATTTATTCCATATCCTTGGTATAGAACACCTACAAATAAATTCTAGGGCTCTCCAAAGGCTTGTATGTGTTTGCCACTGCTCACATATTTCTGAAATGTATTGTCAGTCATTTGACAAAGACTCAATGTGAAATAACTGCCAGTTCACTAGTATTCCAGACTGTCACCTTCATTTTACTTCTTTCCTGGGAGGAAAAGCATTCTTGCAGGTTTTTTTTCTGGAGGCAGCAGACAACAAAACATGACTTTCTTGAAGGGCTGTGGATAAGGGTAAGGCCACTGCTGCAGGGACTCAAATCTAACCCTAAGCAGGGAGTTGAGACACTTCTATTCTGAAGTGAAATTAAAAATTGAAAGTTACTTTGACCATGATGCAGCTGCCTACTGGTGTTTTTATTTGCTATCATAACTTCATTTTGGTGCAACTTACACCAGCCTGAAAAGCTTTATGCAAAGCTTCTTGGTTCTGTAATATTATTTGCTTTTGAGTCAAGGCAGAATTTTTTGTGGATACTTTGTCCAGTATACACATGTTATATCAGTAAAAATAACTGAAGTGACAAAGCTGGTTTGTGTGACAGTCTGGCACAAAAGATAGAGGAAAGCAGGGCGAGGATGAACTGCATTCTAGATGTGTTTTTCTCCAGCTCAGAATAAAGAAAGGATTTGTTTACTGAGAAAGTTTGGGCATAATATGAAACTGGAAGTACACTATATATTATAATAACAAGAGTAGAAGAATTCTAGTATGTGACTTAACTAATATATCTGTATGTATAGGTTTTGTACATTTTGAGAGATTCCTTTTTTTAATAGAAATTTTTTTAAGTCTTTGTTAAATATTGTGACCTTGGTTTATTATTCCTTGATTTCTGCATTGCATGCTGCTGGAACAATATACAAGTTGAATGATAACAGTTGTGGAACAGACTTTCTTGAGATTTTGCACAAGTACCCTTTATCAGGACTGTCTCCAAACCGAAGGTTAAACATGATGTCTTATTTTGAGAGTGATAAACAGAAAATGTACTCCCAGAATGGTATTAATATATGAAATGTCTGAGTTACTTTAGAATATGTTTTGTTTGCTCTTCAAATGGTGTTATAGCCTTGCAGTGTAAGTGTCTGGTTTAGGCTTTTTTTTTCTTATATAGTATTTTCTGAAGCTAGAAATAAAAGACCAGTGTAATTATTTGGGTCTCAGAGAATTGTGGCAGGAAATATAATTTAAATATCCAGTAGATATTTGTTAACTGTGATACTGTTGAGCAAAAATAAGCTTGATTAATGTGCATTTATCTGGTCTTTTTAAGAATTGTGTATCAAAGGATAAAGCACTTGCATTTTGTACAAAGTATGAGGCTGCAGCCATATCAATATCATTATAATTCCACTTCTGATCTTTCCTCTGAGTATCTCAACTTTCCTTGGTGGCTGGCATCAAACTTTTTAAAAAGAAATTATTAATATCCATATTTAAGTTTGTGAGAAATTTTATCTGAAGTTCTATGTGTGTTATCTGATAGGAGAAACGGTCTGAAAAAAGCATGTTAACTCTTTTTATGTTTGAAGTATAAGAGTAGAATAGGATTCAAAAATTAGAATATTCTGGGTGTATTTTGTGATCACTTACAATACAAATTAGAACAGACTTACTGGGTTCTATTTGGCAGAAAATGGTAACATTACCCAAGAAGGCAGATATCATGTCTAAATATGGGCAGGGATAAATGTAGCCAAAAACCCAGTCATGGATGCAGATGTCCCTGCTGAAGTTTTTGCACCTGGGCCATTTGGTTTCCAAACTGACCTCATGACTGGCCACAATGGCTGCCTTCTCTTCAAGAGCCAAAAATGGAAGAGGCTTAAGTGGGTCCATATGGCACACAACAATTGACAGCAAAGATGCATTGCCAACTTGGTATTGCAACTACAGTTTGTATTTCAATGTGCTGTGGAATTGGTTCACTATTCACAGAAGAGCAAGTACTGCCAGGAGCAGCTTAATCTATGAATTTATCTAATTATGTCCTAAAAGCCCCAGAGAACTGCAGTATGATTTCAGATGTTGTGAGATGAAGCCAAAGTCAATTTAACATGAACTGTGCAAATTCTCATTTGCATCCAAAATCAAGAATTTGAGCTTCCCTTATAGATGTGGTGGCAAACAAATAGAAAGTTTTACTGTACTGCATCCTTTGTGTAGGAAACAGAATAAACCATCACTTGACTTCCAAGAGTTAAAGAAAGATGATAAAGTATTACAAATAAGCTATTGAACACTATTATCTATGACCTTGAACAACTTTTTGTTCTTTCTCCTTTCCACCTTGGACTTCATAATAGAATTTTCTTTAAAGGAATGATACACATCTCAGAAGAGTAAAAGACCTTTGATATAATTCCCATGAAGCTAGAAAATCAAATGATATTACTGTAAAATCCTTGTAATAGCCTAGGCAATAACTTGACTGTGTTTGAGTGCTCTAGCTCTGTTTGTTCTATAGTTGTTCATTATGCAGTTTTATTGGTTAGTTTTCCCTTTTATTGTCTGTTGATAGAGGGTACTTAACTATTTATGAGTCTCTCCAAGGGTGAAGCTTGCTGTTTCCTGGCTGGAATTACAAGGAGAGGAACATGATGCTACTGGATACTGTAACACCTGTGTGTATTTTTTCCATTGTGATATCAATAAGATTTATGTGAGCCATTCTTTCCACCTGTAAACAGCCACATAGTTTGGGTAGGACATTGCCTTGTGACTATGCTTTTCTTGTTGACTCATGGAAGATATGAACCAAACATATATTTGCATTTGATAAGCCAAGTAAACACTTGTACCTAATTTTATACTTAAACCAAATCTCTCTAAGGTTTAAAAAAAAATAAAATTGAGGGATATCTTTAGTTAGTGTAACTCTGAACATACTGATTCTACTTAGTAGTGCTGTGGTAAGATAGTCTTCCATCAGAATTTATTTGGCTCAGAGTTGAGCCTAAAACTTGGCAGTAATTAAAAAATTTCTGATAATTTTAGCTGAGTAAGTAGTATTCATTCAGTGGTTGTTTTTTTTCTAGTGTACAAAACTATTTTCGACCCATTTTTCCAGACTTTTTCACTACTATTTAGCTTTCACTACTATTTAGCTCTTTTTTCCCACCTGCCAGTGAGTGCTATAAGCTCACATTTAAATTTGTCATGTTTTCCTAATGGTATTTTATTATTCATCTTTATTCAGAAAAGTGTTACTTCTAAAAATTCACACTTCCAAACTTTGAGCACATATAGCCTTACATAGTCAACATTTTACAGAGCTGCTGTAAAGAACAGGTTTTGAAATAATCTTATTGCAAAGCCTGTGCAGTTATGCAGATGACATACTTATCAGGAATGGAAAACTTAGACTCACAGAATTTTTACAAGTTCAATAACATTCATCCTGCCATCAAATTCTCTCTGAAATGATTCTATACCTACGATGCTCTCCTGAACACTCTGTAAAATCTTTAGAAATAATAAAAAAGTAAATCTAATAGCCTACAAGCTATAGTACACAGAACTAATCTCTGCAAAAATAGCAGTCAGTCTACACACCCCAAACTGCTTTTAATATAAAACTGAGTCATCAGATATCAGTGCCTGTGCCACAAGCAAAGGGCTTATACCTATCTTATCCATGTTAAGGCTTTTATTCAGCAGGGCTATTCTCCTAAGAAAACAGAACATATTTTTGAAAGGCCAACTAAGTTCGTGTAAGGAATTGCTTCCATTCAGGAAGAAACTTCACAGATTATATAAGTCTCATTATAACATACCGTTTAGGAATCCAAATGGGAAAATCATTAAACAGTTAATGATTGTTTTATCTCTATAAAATTTATATTGTATAAAAATGTATATTAGTAAGACTTCACCTTGAAAGAAACTTCCCATAATATCCTCATCTAGCCTTTCACCAGGCACTCTTCTTCCAGTCATAATGAGAGATAAATTCCCTGCAGTGTAAGATTTACCAACTGAATGGTTCTAAAATGAGAGCTGAGTAAAATCGTAAAGATAGTTGACATATTCCACTATGCCCACAGTAAGCAGCCTCTGCCAGCACAAAACCATGAAAATCCCTGAAACACTATATACTTTACCCTCTTTGAAATTCCCCAGTGATATTAAATAGTCACCACACATGAGAATGATCTAACACAGCTGATGAGATGTAGATAGAAGTACAGAATATCCACTTACTTGCTGGAAAAATTCCTGACAAACTAGTTACTTCTCTGATAACTTTATAACCTGTCCTTTCCAGCAGACCTCTGTCCAGTTAATACTCTCTATACCTCAAGTACCTCCCATATTTTTCTGCCAGCAATTTTTTAAACCAATAAGTATCAAATTAAACCATAAGTATTTATTATTTACTCTTCTATAAACCTAAAATATTTTCTTCCCTGGGGCCTCTACCATTATGGAAACTTGAAAGATGTCCTTTTCTGTCTGTACTGCCAGGGCTGGAAAGAGATAATGTTGTCATACCTCAACCAGAGTCCTCTTATCTGATATGAGGATGCCATGTTGAAAAGTATATTTAAATTGTGGAAAGGGAAGTAATGCCCAAAACTGAATGTTTTGTACTCAGGGATGAATGATGGCGTATTCCTTGAAGAAAATCCATTTGGTAGTGCACAGCCAGCACAGAAACCAGAGACAGCAGTTCTGTAGTATTGATTCATCAGGTAAAAGAGACCAAGAGCACAAAGTGTGGGCTACAAGAATTTGACCTTGTGTTATATTCCACTGAGGAGTGTGTCATATGTCTCCTCTGAAGAACAAATGTAAGAAAGTCATTTGACCTACAGCAGGGGCCCCATCATCAGCTGAATCTCACAAACATTTATTGATCTTGTGAGAGCTACCCCTACCTTGAATAAGGGTAGGGAGGTCCTATAGTGTTATCTTCCTTGGTTTGTGAGCTTGCAGAGAAGGGGTTTCTCTCTCTCTCTCTCTCTCTCTGTAGTTTCAGCACAGTGTGACATGGACAATGTTTCTTTAGTTTGTGGGGGGGTAGTGTGAGTTTATCCATTTGTAAGCAGTGTATGGAGGGTCAAAGTGTTTGCTTACGAGCACTGGGTGAGATGGGTACTAGGTGAGGGTGGTTTATACAGCTGGCACTGCTACCACAAGGATAGGATGATCTCAAGCAAGTACAGAATGGCTCTTTTAGAATCAGCACCACAGAGAGCACAGTGGCCCTAGAAGCTGTTTTGTTGAAATTCTATATTATAACACTTTGCACAGCTGTTGCAATACTTCCTTAACAGGAAATAGAACTGAAAAGTAATTTGCTGGTTTTATTTATTATTGAAAACTCTTATGTGCAAAATTTGAAAGTCACTTGGATATGAAGCTGGTCTAGCTGTGGCTTTTCTTTATAAGATTTTGATTATTGCAGTCTTGCAGATGACCCTTGTATACTGCTTATGAATTCAACATCTGACTTGGACTTCTTGTGATCTTTTAGGAAAGGACATTAACCTTATTCAAAACAAACCCAATTGTTTTATATTGTGTGCTGCTGTTACTGTAAAAGCCCTTGAGCATGGAAGAAAGGAGTATCTCAGTGATACTCACTGTTTTCTGCATTATTTTAAGGCTCATAAATATATGTAACAAAAATAGATATACTGGGTTAAATTACAAGCTATTGGACAGGCAACTTTAATCTTTCCTGTCCTCTAATTGCCATGATTCAGATGTGAGAATTTCATATCTTAGTAGAAAAATACATATTTTCAATTGTTTCTGCATAGTTTTGTACAGCTTCAGTAGCTAATTTGGTTGTATATATGAAGCTTTTTCTGTTGTGTGTTGCTGAAACAAGATCAAGACTCTTAAAACATCTCAGACTATACTTCTGTGCACATACAGATTGTGCCACTGAACACAACCAAAAGCATTAAAAAAATAAATCCAGTCTACCAGCCACTTTAATGTATTCATGAAGTAGAATTTGATGTGAAGAAAGGTAGTTGCAGAAGACAGAAAAATTTGTGTTAAGAATATATTTACTTAGTAGAAGAAAAAGATGATGTTTAGAAGCCATGTATTACAATTTTCCTCTCCTCTTAATGTGTCAAATATAAGGTTATTTTATGATGTTTTGTTTAGTAGCTTCAAAATATCAATTTGCCAGAACTTATTAACCTTGATATATGTCTAGTGTAGTAATAGACCATCATAATGCTATGAAAATTCTAATCGTGGTTTAAAAAAACCAATATTAAGTGATCTCTTAATTCTAAATATGCTCAAATGACAGATCAGTGTCAATAAATGAGCAATATTTGTCAGATACTTGGAGGCATGTGCATGTAAACTTAAAGGAAATGTAGAGGCACTGTAGTAATACTATTTTAGTATGGCTAAACAGAGAACTTCTGGGTGGTCACTTAAAAAAGACCACAAATGGCAGGCCTGGGCTGAAGATTTCTGATTGCTTATCACCCATGACAGTGGCCTGCTGAGTGGTTAAAGCAAGTCTCAGGAGACTTCGTACGGGGTTCCTCATATTTTGTATTAGTTTTCCATTCCCCTGCATTACCCCCCTGTTTGGAGGAGTCTGATGAGCATCATGGACATTGCACAGGAAGAGAGAGTAGGTGCTGCCCAAATATGCTGAGCAAATTAAGACACTTGGGAGAGCTATCCCAGAGAATTGTGGCCAGACTCAAGTGTGAGATAATGTTGAAACCAAGGGAGACCTGTCAAAATTCCAGGTGGATCAGGAATGCTCTGTGGCACTGTCAATGCTGAAATGGCAGTTCTGGAAGTTTTCAGGACAGGCTTGTACTTCAGCCCCTTAGAAGAATTCTTTGTTTTGGAAATATCTCTTGGTTGCCTGTGTTTGGAGAGAGTTTGTCTATTTATAAATTGGGAAGATGGTAGTACCCTTTTTGTTCCAGAGCAGTGAGGGGTTATGTAGGTGATAATTAAAAAGAAACGTCTATTGGAGATTGTAAAGGCAAGTCTTACCATAAAAGCAAGAAGCTACTGGAGGAAAGAAGTGGAATGCAAACAGTCTGACAGAGTGCTCTTAAAGCTACTGTAACCTCAGTTCAGCTACTTCTGCCACTGGTTTATGGGCTTTGTCCATTGTGACTGTGGTGGTACCATTCTGACCTTTCCTTGGCCCATCTGGTATGCTTTTCAAATGGATGTTGCTGCTAACAATGCCCCAGTTCAAGCTCATGCTGGAGTGCAATTTAGTCATTGTTCACCAATGATTAATCAAGAAGAGATTTCATAATGAAGTCAGCATTAAAATGTATGGGCATGTGGCAAATCAGATTGAATGGCAATATCTCAGAATATATAGCATCATATTGTTAGGTTTCTTTTGTGGTTTTTGCTCTCATGGGGACCTGAGTATAGACTGTGATATGCTGACAGCCCTGTTTATTTTACATTTTAAATGATTAGTGGAAGATTAAACTTTCATGCTAACTGAAAAATATAATGAAAATGCTAAATTCTGGGCTTCCTATCTAAATATTATTAGCTTTTACGTGAAGCATTTGGTTCTTTTGTTCTTGCTGACTCACAGTCCATAACCTTTCTTTTGATAATGCATTTTAATTCCCTGTTCAGTATCTCCAGACAAAAAGGCATTGTGATATCGTAGGGGAGGGAAGGAGAAGAAATAGCCTAAAAAGATAAAATAATGGAGAAGAACTATTTTTAGGTGCTGTCATTAAATATAAACAGAATTAAAAATAGTCACTAGCTGATGAGAAAGTGGATTATATTAAGTGGCTGTGATTTTTGAATCACAGAAGGTAAGTTATAGCTAAAACTGGTTTATATTAGGTAAAGATGTGCCTGTATGTGTGTATGTTGTAGCTCGTACCTGGTGCTGTCCTGCAGTAAGGGCCCAGATCAAGCCCACTTACCATGAATTGCCAGATAAACATAAATTCCAGGATGGAGAAAACTAACAAAACTTGTGGATATGTTGATTTTCTATGCATCCTTGCCTGCTTCCATTGAAAATATTTAAAGGCTCTCTCAGGCTGGTCTCACGAAAAATTTTGTAGCAGGACTATTTCTCGTGCAAATGGTGATACAGAGTTTCCAAAATAATAGAGTCCTTGATAAACAACAGCAGCTGGTATTTCTAAGAGACTACCCGTTTTTAACCCCTGAAAAGCAAATAACTCTTGTTCATTTATACCTGATAATTCAGGCAAAGGATTCCTACAGATACCAGGGAAGGGGAAAGTGAAAAGAAGGACTGAAAGCAATGAGAAAAGGTGATGACACTATGGTGTGTTAAGAAGGGAAATATAGAACTGAATGCATAGTTAAATGTTCTATATACTTCAGAGAATATTTGTGAAGGATTATTTATAATGTTTTATCATTTAACAAAAAGTTCTGAGATCTTTCCTTTCTGTTATCTTGAAGATGCAATTCATTTAATCATTCTCAGAAGTCAATTAAGGATAAAACCAGAAAGCAAGTAGCATGGTTCATCTTAAATTTGAAATAATTAGAGTTCTGACTTCAACAAATTAAGAAAGAAGTGAAATCAAAAAGGTTCACCACAAAACCTCTTGTTGCCATCGTCATCTGACCACTGCTGGAAAATTATCCTGCAACAGAATATGTTAAGGAAAATGTGCAAGAGGTTTGCATTTGATGGAATACTTGTCTTTACAGCAAAACGTTGTTATCTCTGTTGTTCCTTACAAGTAAAGTAGACACAAGAGATTGCAAATGCAAATTTATGAATAAATGGATCTACATTTGGGGAAAAAAGAGAAATTATATTTACTTCTTTCCTTTCTGTTGTAGACAAGATTGTTATTAATAGACTGATGGGAGCATCTGATCCTTCTTTTAGTTGTCGAGTGGATGCATATCTCATTTCTAAAATAAACCCCAAACATTAGCAATAGCCTTTCCTTGTATCATTTCAAGGAGTAAGTATGGTTCTGCCTTTAAAACAGTATGCATTTTGGCATGGTTTTACTCAAGAAGGGCCAAGAGGTTTAAACCTATCAGGGGAGGTCCAAGAGACAATATATACTAAACTTTTGGGTCTCCATTAGGTTTTTTACATTATAGGCATCTGCTGACTTTCACTAAAATATCCCTAAATTTACCACTGTAAGAGAGCTGAAAACATTTTAATCATGAAAAAAAAATCCCTATGGTGTATTGATCCCAAATCCAGTGAAATCTGAATTTCAGTTAACAATATATTTTATTCCAAGGAATTTTTTTCATTAGATCCCTCATGAAAGACTTGGTTATAGGGTATGAGATCCCCATCTTCTTTAGTATGCAACAAAACCCAGCATGTTTTATTCAACGAGTCAGATCAGTGAGTGTATTCAGACTATAAATTTGTACATTATGTACAGATAAAAAACATACAATGCCACAAAACTGGCAAAGAAATTTCCAGTTGATATTTTTTTTTGTTTGGGTTTATAAAAATAACTGTGGTGCATCAATTATTCCCTATTGCCATGGATACAAGTGATACTTTATTATATAACTGTACAGCTGTGCTCAGTTCTAATATGGAAAACAGACTTTTTCATCTTCCTATTTCATAGTTACTGAGCTGAGATAATAACATCTCCTTTTATCTATGAAATCAATTTCTTTACCATTCTCTGAAGTATTATTGATTAGAATTTCATTAAGGCATTTATAACAAAATCTATAGTAAATGCTTCTGTTCTACTACAAGGATGCTATGGATGAAGGTCATTCTATTACATACTGCATATGCAACAAAGGGGTGTACCACAGGAGTGTTACTAAGGTTTAAAAGCCAAGCATTCAAAAACTACAGATTATTCAAATTCAGTATATATGCGTTATGATGCAATCTTCAGTCAGATAGGTATGTTTCCTATACATTATTATTTCGGATTGTTCTAACAAACAGTAATTCTGACCAAAAAAAAAAAAAAAGTTGTAATTCTGATATAACTTGACAAAATATAATTCTGATGGGTTTTCCTGTAGAAATTATCACTGTAGTGTGAAAACCTTTATGCACGTGACTAAATGTTTCCTTACAGCAGCCCTGGATGTAATCCCATTTTACAGCCAGGGATCTAAAACTTTAAAAGATCGTTGTTTCAAGACTGATACTTCTGTGGATTGTGAAATTAGAGCCGTCCATGACCTGATTTTTTTTTTTTTTTTCCCTAATACTTGACCTCGTGTGGTATTTGAACAGTTCAGAGCCTTGCTCTGGCAGACCTGGCTCAGAGGGAGCTCCTGTTGGGAAGTGAGCCTCTGACACTGAGTACCATGCAGTCAGCAATATCCTCTGGGAAATTTGGTTTAGAACCACCTTTCTATTCAGAGAGCAACAGATCTCTTTGGGCAGAAGCAGGACAGCATAGTTCTTACTGAGTTACCTCTCTATACCTTCAACACTTGCATCTTAGTCTCCATGGTTCTCAAAGTCCCCGTTACTTCTAATGTGTGACTGTTAAAACTCTGGGACCTGATCTCTACCCCTCACATGTGTGACAGATTTCAGCTGAGGTGGGGTATGTGCTGGCTATTATCCTTGGCCATGTTAGATATAAAATCCTGGTGGTACTGATAGAATTAGATTACTCAAGTAAATAGTATTTTATATTGTACTGATATTTTTTGCATTAGTTTTAGAAAAATAGAAATAAGTAGAAGTACTTTTAATACTTTTTGTGTTATGAATTACTTTTTCATTTGTATAGGACATTCAGTAATAGTGCAGAGTAATAACACCAGTGAGAATGCAGAGATTCTTATATGTCACTTATGGCTGATGTGGCAGAGGGGAGAAAATGTTTGGGGAGTAAGGCCAAAATGGCAAATAGAACTTAAGGAGCTCTGCCTGGCTGTAATTTTGGGGAAAAGTACTGACTCAAAAAGACTTTTACATACTTATTCCCAACATCATTAGTCTCAGGTTTAACGTGTTTTTCTGTATCTCGTCTTATTACATAATCAGTGAAGAATGTGGAAGGGGGAAAGATATTTTTCTAGTTACATAGAAGGATATTTTTCTAACATTAGAAAATGAAAAAAAAAAAAAATCAGTCTTAGTGGTCACATGTTGCTCATATGCCAAAAACATAAATGCTCCCTCATGTGACAGTGAATTTAAGTAATCACACGTTTTCTCTATTTTAGAAAAATTGGAGAAACATATCGGTACCAGTTAAGGTGATGCTATGATGCTCTGTATGTAAGTCTATATTTCCCTATTTTTGTTTGAGTAAGAGCAGATCACAGAAAACCATACGAATATGCAAATATATGCAGCTATTAATACTCATAGATAAATGTACTGTTAAATTGATTATCTCTGTATGGCTATAAGCCAGCTCTTTACATATACAGAGGTATGTAATAAATTTTGTCAGTTTGAATGGTTTATTGCCTTATATAGACACTTCCTCTTCTTGGATGGCACTGCCACAAATGATATAATAAAAGAAATTAAACTTGTGGTGACCTGGTTTAATAACTCCACTTATGCTTTCTCCCAAGCACTAGAGATTCTTTGGAAAGAGTGATATCTGCTTATGCATGCACAAATATCCCTTCAGACATGAGCACATGAAGGTGTGTATACCTGCTTATGGCTACAGTGACCCTATGGGACAACCCACTGAGGGCAGTAAAGGTGCTGCTCCGAATTCCACTTAGGTGAGAATCAGCTCCAGCCCAGAAAAGGAGGAATAGAACAGTGGCATGAAGTATTTTAGAATAAACTGGGACCTTTTGGTCTTAAGAGTTGTTCTTTCTCCTGCAAAATTCTATCAGCTGTTGAAAAGTTGTCCTGTACATGGCCTTGTAAAACTAGAGCTTAGAGCAGACTTGATACAGAGGACATTGTAGGGAAAAATTTATCCTGAAGGAATATGGACCTTTTATAGGATGTTTTTCAGGATCTCCCTGAATATCAATTTATGACTTCATATATCATTAGAAATAATTAGAAATGCCCTATGGATTTATGTTAATGTGTCTGTGGTGAAACAGAGATCAGTTAGGGACTCTAACTGCAGAACCTTGTTTTCAGTTACTAGTCCTTTTTCCTGAACTTCCAGGCCTTGTAGGGACAAGGTACCTGGAGTGAGTATTATGTTTGTGCCGATGAGTGTTGCTACGGTCCCATCAGTTTTTATGGTGAGTCAGGAGACCTCTTCATTCCACTGTTAGAGGGGTTGAGCTGCATTGGGGAAATTCTCCTTTCCTTTTTTCTTCATGTAAATCTGTCTTGCCTGTTATGTACCTAAATTAGGACATGGTTTTCGTTTTAAGTGCCTGGCTCCCTGAACTATAGCTTAGTAAAGGTAAACTTTAATGTTCCTGAGATCCTTTAAGATTCACGAATTCTTTACTGTGAAGGTGAGGGCTAATGACACTTAAGGACTGATTAACCCCAAGGCATTGGAAGGGACAAAAGCCGTGAGTAATTGTTCTTTGAATGCCCTGTTATTAGAAAAGACCACAAACAAAAGCAAGGGTTAAGTTGAAATCACGTTTTAAGGCACATGCACTGGACTGGGGAGTTGTTTTAAGCATGTAACAGTTTGCTGCAATTGGAAACCAGCATTATCACAGCAATTAGCCTTGGGCATAATCTTTTCTCTCCTATCTCCTGTTTAGATCATATATCAGCACCAGTAGTTCATGTCGTACTTGTAAGTAATGTATATCAAGTCTATTCTACTGTTCCGTTTTTCCATCATAATGCCTATTTGACACTCTATTGAAAATGCATTTCATTTTACACAAAACAATTATTCATCTATTAATTGTGCACTCATCTTTTCTGCAGTGCTCTCTTATCTGATTGTGTGGGATACGGTTCTATGTATTACTGACTTCCAATTCTGTTACATACTAAACAGAGCCATTAGGAATCCTGTTTATAATGGTGCCATTAAAAATGATGTGCTGTCAAGAATATCTTATAATGACAGTAGAGAATGTGTGTTTTCAGAGATATTTAATGACTATATGGTTTTAAACTGCAATGGAATATTTTTAATGGATTCCAATATAATAAATCAATCATATTTCTTGACTTAGTTACAGTATATCCATGCTAACTCTGCTTTATGTAAAACTTCACAGTTAGCTCTGGAATATTTTTACCCTGTCTCAACCTTTGGCCATTGCTCAGGTTTAGATTTAATATAAGTATTTATCTGAAAGATGGTTTTCTGGATGATGTATGTTCTTTTCACTGGATTTGTTACATGATTAAATATGTACAATACAAAATAGAAAAGTGTAATAGTAATTCTAAGTGAAAGACAACATCAGAAAACCTTCGAGCTCTTTAAAAGGGGAATTTTGCCAGTGGTCGTTAGGACTTCAGACGATTTCCAGCACAGCAGAAGTGCTGTGATTGCTTGGAACACAGAACAAGAGGGAATCTTACACCTTTGCTGCAACCAGCAAAGAAACTGTGACTCTACAAGATAGTCCGGGGTGGGTCTGTGATTGTGGAACTTAAAAACAGTTAAGATATCCAAGACTGCTCTTCCATCCCAAAGATACTTCTGGAGGCTTTCTAACCTAAATAATTACTTTTGACATTTGCACAATGAGACAGAGTATTACAGAGGAATTTTTCTCTCTCCTTCTTCTTGCAAACATTTATAGCTGAAAGACTGTGACCATCAGGCAACTGGGTACGTGATAAAATACAATAATAATAATTACTGAAATGACTAGTGGAATACTTAGTTTCCTCTCACATTAGAATTATTTCTTTATACTGTCAATAATGTCTGTTCTTTGCCAGTCTAGCTGCAAACTTTCACCGGTGCTGGGATTCTGCTTCAATTTGGTGTAACATCTTGGGTCCTATGGATTTGGATTGTTTATTTTCCTATTTTCTTGGTAGTCTCCTGTATAATTTTCAATGCCCTGATGAGAAGAAAACAGGTTCTACAACCACAAGACTATAACTTCAGAAATTTCCTTGTACCTTTCTTTTTTTAAAGGAAAACATGCATTTAGAGCTCTCCAGAAGTGAAGCTTTTTTATTTTCTGTGCAGTTAGCACTATACATTTTCAAAGTATGTCAGATTAGGCTGTGATTTATATCAGAGAGCCTAACTGAAATAATTATTCTGTATTTTTAGTAGGACAATCCACTGAGAAGAAGAAAATTTGTTAAAATTTGCTGACAAGAGCAAGATTTGGCCATATGGCCAAAGAGGCAAGATAAGAATTAAGCAATGTGTACATATTCCCCATGTACACATGCTTTAATTCATCTTTTTTATTTTCACCTTTTTTTAAGGATACCAAGCCTCCATCTGAATTGAAGAATGATTTTTGGATCATCAACTTGTATTTTTACTTTACAGTAATTTACCATAATGAAAACCAACTTAAATCTTAAGAGAATTTGAGAAAATAATATTTAATTATTCTAGATCACTTTTTAAAGTTTAATATACTTCCATTGGGAATTTAAAATGAAGTTGGTAAAAGGAGATGTATCTCCTTGCTATTATGGCCCTTTTTTTTGTCCATAACTTCTGAAGCATACTGTGTTCACCTACCTTGTCCTAGATAGACTTGTGGCCTTTTTCCTGGAGGTTACCATATTATAAAATAATTTTTCTCAATCTCTCATTTGGAGTGAAGTGAGTTTATCAGAGATGTACTAGTCTAATTCATTTTTGTCTGAACCAGAGTTAGGGATGAATATGTAAATTAGTATTCTGAACCAGCTAAGAGGGTTAGGAACCTTTTAAATTGGAACAGTATGTGTGAACAGCTGCAGGTATTTATCACTTCATTGTCATGTGTTTTTTCCTCTTGCAGGATGAGACACAGGTTGTTGACTGGAGTATAAGCTACACTGTTTCACTGTGGAAGTTGTGTTATGATTATACATGTCCCAGAAATGCACTGTAGTTAATAACAGTCATGCACTCCGACCCACATGATTTTTTCTTGCCTTGTTTAAAAAAAAATCTAATTACAAAAACACATTAAATATCATGCAAAATAATAGATTAGAATCCAAATTAACATTAGGCTATTAGCCTAAAGCTACTAAAGCAGTAGCAAAAGGATTTTAATAGAGCTTTGACTGCCTCCATCATGGATCTTTTACATTAAATTTACATTCAACACATTATTAAGCAAAGTAATAATCCTGTGACATAATTCTAATTAATAATATGAAGTATTGTGCAATGAACTTGGAGAGAAAGTTCATTCTTTTTGTTTTGATTATCATTTAAGGAGACATCTAAGATGCTTATATTTGTGGCATTCTCTACTTAGCTACACCTATGACCCAGACTTGGAATGCACAGTTTTCATAGGTGTGTTAAGAAAAAGAACCCAAAGCATTATAGAATCTTCCTATATTTAAAATCTTTCGTTAAGAATCTTATATTTCTCAGTTCTTTCAACTTTATTGTGTTCAGAATACCACCTTGTATCATGCCTCCTTGATACATTTTCAACAGTAGCAGGAGCCACCCACATGAAAGGTGAGATTTTCAAAGGAGCTCAGCACCTGATAGCTTCCCTAAATGAGCCTTGAGAAGGATTTTAACACAGAAGACAATGTGGGAGACCTTTTTTCCATACAGCTTTTTATTCTAGGTACACACAGTATCCATTTGTAAGTGGAGCATTGCTCACGATGGGAACAGTGGACTGGTTTTCAGTGTGTTAGGTTAGGATTGGAGATTTATATTCTTTACTAGTAATAAATGAATATTGAAAATTAACCTAGCTTTGTGCAATTGTAAGCAAAAGCCATCATGGTACAAGATTTCTTTTTCAAAAATTGTACATCTTAATGGATTTAAAAAGGTTAGGAAACACTGAGCTGCATAACAATAATATGGTAGCTTGGTGCCTCCTAATGAGATACATAAACAGCCTGCAAATGTTGCAGGAAACCCTCTGCTGAAAGGAGGGTTCATAAATTTCAACCCTGTGGGATTAAGATGACTCCCTGCAACTCAGATACAATCACCTAGAGACAGATTTATGGCTCAAAACACTTGTTTGATAGTAGATACCGAAGTCTTTGGAAGATAAAGTGTGGCTGAGATTGTCAGTGCTGCAGATGGATGTTAGGAAGCTGAGAACCCACTTCTGGGTTAGGGGCTCCTCAGGGGGATGACAGGACAAATCTCTAAGGAAACAGACCCCATCCAAACCCCCAAGATGGCTGGAATTCTGCCTATGCACAAAGCAAGCTTCAGGCTGAAAAACTTAGTGGGCAGAAATGTAGCATCTTTGAGATGTTAGCAGGTGAAGGGGTTAAACAAGGCTTTTTAGAATCCCTGTCTTAAATGCCTAAATTTTTATTTTACCTCTTGTCCAGGTCTGGGCCTGATACACTGAGATGAAATGGGTCACATACATATCCAGGATATGTATCACCAGAGGGCAGTGCTAAACTGGGAACTAAAATTTTATTTTGATGTGTAATTCATGTGTATGGAAAAAAGCTGCTTTTGTTCTGCTTCAAATATTACTTTTTAAAAACATTTTATTGAAACTAGCATGTACCTGGTTTTAGGAGCAATGAGAAACATGATGTTTTTAATTGGTGCAAGAGAAAGAATAGTAAAACATTACTTGTTGGAGTTCAGAAAAGAGATTATGCTCTTAATTGCTCAGAACCTGAAACATATTTTGTTAGTATTTCTCCTTAAGGACATGGCAAGATTCAAAAATAAATTATTTGACAAGCTATTTGACATATTCTGTGCTTAATGTCCTAAGAACCCCTGTTTTTCTCTTTTAGGTGGTGGGAAAAGGCATGTTCTGCCCCAATCTGTGCTGCTCATCCGGGGAAATAAGAGTCTTTGCTCAGAAGCTGTGGCCTGTGTCACGTACAGAGGCACAGCACACAAAGAGTTACTGCCATTTGCATAAAAATGCCGGTAAAGTGCAAACGCCGCTTCATTAATATGAATGAAGTTCACAGGATATTTACAAATTGCACAAAGCCCCCCATTTAAAAATATATATATTTGATGCAAGTCACACACCGTGTGTGTGTGAAGCAGTTTCTGATACTGGCATAACATGGCGTGACAATAAGTAAATAATAATGGTTGTGTTCATCTTCACCGACGCAGGAACTTGGAGGGGCACTGCCAGTAGCAGATGTAGTGGTGGATATTAGTCGAAATGAACCCCAGTATAGTATATCATGGTAATAGGCTTTGTCAATATGAAGCATGCTGTAAAAGCAGGGACTTAAATCTGCATGAGGAAGTGGAAAAATGGTCAGATTGAGAAGGATGTGTCTTCAGCAGTGATACGAGGCTGCTGCCTTTCCAGGGAGTGTACACAGGAAATAATGAGAATGTGAAACATTAGGGGTATTTTATTAATGAGAGGCTGATTTCTCGTTAGTCTGTGATAATAATGAGAAACATGATGTGTCTGTGGAAATAGGAATCAAAACTATGGTCTAGTACACAGTAAAATCATATAAAATTATATCAGGCATTAAGACTTCCTCATAATAGAGCATACACAAGTGAATGTAGAGAGCCTTATGCACGAAAAATGATTCTTATCTTTCTTTTGCACTTGTGAGTCACACACATGAGAGTGTATTTTGTCATGAGCTGAAGGAAATATAAAATCTTTCTCTGGATAGTATGCATTAATCATGAATTTTCATGTTATGAAAACCACAGTATCACAGCTAAGTTGGAAAATGAACTACATCGACTTCACTTAAAGCTTAAAGGCATTTATTTTAAAATACTACAATCTAATTCAAGAACACAGTGCACTGGTATCATAGCTATTTGGCTTCACAGAAATGAGCTCATCTTTTCATGAAGAATTACATTCTTAACCAATCCCACAGATTAAAACAATATCATGAGGACTGGGCCATTTTTTACATTTAATTACTATCGTAAATGTGAATATCAAAATATAATTTTATAACTATTCAGATTGTTCACTTACACGATGTGAAGGATGAGAATTTGGAGAGTTGGGTGGTCTGTGTTTTATTTTAATAAGAGGCAAAGCTATATTTTTCTATGGATTAAGTCCAACACAGAAAGAACTGTCAGTGTGAAAACAATAGAATTTATCTCCACTGATGTAGCTTGACATATGAACAAGAGCCTGAATTGTTGCCATGGCAATAAATGTGTAGGACTTATGCATGCATTTTCTGCTATAGGATTTTGATTAATGGCATTGACTAAATAGTCTGAAGTAGAAGAAACACTGCAGCAGGCCTGAGAATAGAGATGGCCTGGAATGGGTATGCACACCCTACTGCACACTTTTACTGGTAAAATAAACTGTGGTTGAAATCGGAGTTGTCAAGTCTCCAGTAAAATATGAATAGAGGATTTAGCACTTACACTTAGTGTGAGAATTCAAAATGAAGACAGTCTCTTGAAAAATGAACTGTTGGAACACTTTTCTATTTCCATATATGATATTTCTTCTTTTAGGATGAATGGTTTGAATTATACAAATAGTCCTTTTTCCAACTTTAGTGGCTGTGGGCTCAATACTGGTCTTGATTCTGAAGGCAATAAAGTATCTAGCTTTGATTCATTCATTAAGGTACTGAAACACTGGGAGAGGAGAGGGTCAGTGTCCTACTGAGCCAAGGTCTTGACTAGGTGTAGGGAGAAGTGATTTTCTGGTACTGGGGAAAGGTACAGAGCAATTCGTGGGAGGTGGTTTTATTAAGGGAATGGTCAGAACTTACTAGAAAGGCCCCTAAATAACACACACTTCGAATTCAAGTAGATCTGATTGAAAACAATAAACCCACAGGTTTACCTGTGTTTCTGTGACTGTGTATTCTTACTTATTGTGAATGAAATGGAAAGTCCTAACTAATGTTTTACAAGCTGTACTTTCACTAATTTTTCAGCGAATTCCAGAGCACATATGACTACTAATTGCACATATGTATGTGATTTAAAAAGGAATTAGGGAACTGTGCAAACAATTTCAAATAATTCTGAAATTTAAAAAGTGCAAAACATCTCATCTAGAATATGAAGATGCTCACTCTTTACATGATTTATATATATTTTATTCGCATATTTGTTCATTGTAAGAGCTATTTGTGTTTAATCAAGGATTCATCTTTTTTCCAGCTCATCATCTATTCCTAATCAACCCTGTCAAGGAATCAGACTGCTGAATTTGTGATGTTGTTATCATTTCTATGGTAATAGGATAGCTGATGAGCACAGTGTTATTGCCTCATTGTAGGATCAGGGAAAAGAAAGACTGGACTGTGTGAGAGGTAGTTAACAGGGACACTGCAGCTGGAGAAAACAGAAGCACAGGAAATGATGGCCAATTAAAGGTATTTTTGTGAAAGGATTCCCTTCCAATTTGCCTCAATTTCAAGTTTTCTCTTATTTCATAAGCTCGCTAATACCTTAAGAATGCTTCAGAAATACTAATTAATAAGTATGTTTCAATACTTTTACCATTATACATCATGCTAAGGTGTTTTGATTTGTGCTTCAGTAATTGCTCATTGCAAACTTTTAAGGCAAGAAGATGTTAATTACTTTAGAGTTTTGAAAACCTGAGTTTATGTGATCCTCGTGCTCCCAGTGTCTTACTGGCATCATCTGCCTCACACTGGCATATTTTTTTTCCCCAGTGGGACGTGGCAGTGGCGATGGAACATGTTTCTTGTTGTCCAACTTCTGAAAGAGTAGTGAGGGAGCCTCAAGTTTGATTTTCATGCTTGAAAACTTGGAAGCAGAGGGGGAAGAAGTTTTAATGTGAGACCACTGTATTGGTCCTTGGACCTCTCAGCTGAATAATGCTGCTCTTTTTGGCTTCCATGCCATCTGCTACTGAGTAGTGCACATTACAAATATAACTTTATCTTTTCTGCCTTCTTTTCCACAACTCTTCCAAAGCAAGTAATAAGGAAAGGCATGCAAAACCTACCCAGGATGCTTATTTTAAGAATAACGATGTTTAATTTCATTGGCTTGTGCTTTCAGGACTGTTGGTACTTTGTCTGGTCTGTTACTGTGTAACTCCTGTGTTTCTGACACCTTCCATGACTTTCAAAGCTTAATTTCCTTTCATGACTCACAAGGTCCAGGTCTTCCATTCATGTAACATGACAGATATTTTCGCTTCCTCTGCCCAAGGTGTTCTTCAGGTGTGCTGTTCAGTGTAGGAGGACTATCCCTGGAAAAAAAAGGATTCCAACCAAGCTAACTATATCTGGTATGTCAAATAGCTATGGGAATACAAAGCCACACAGCTGGTGCTGATATTCCTACTGAAGACCTACCCAGGAAAGATTCTGAAGACACTGTTTTACTTTCATCTAATCATAAGTTGGGACAGTCTCAGGTGAGGAAACTCATTCAAATCTATTTGAACTTACGTAAAAAGCAAAACTCAAAATAGCTTTTCTGTAGTCATTCATAGCTTATGAATGGATATCATAAGCTATGAAGGGATTCTTCATGGTGCTTACTAGCACCTGAATGTGAATAATGGATCATGTACAGAAAAACCTTAAAATAATTTTCTCATTCATCTCCCTTGGACTTTCAAAGGGGAACTCTGATACAACTGCCACTGCAGGCCAAAGGGGACCGTCTGTTGAGACTGGGGATATCATCACACAGTCATGTGTTTGACAGGTTATCACCTTAATAAGAAGGCTGTCAGAGACCTTCCAGCTCTCAAGCAAGAAGAGACACCAGTCCAATTATCCCAATTCAGCCTAAAAAAATAACAGACTTGAATGGAATTCCAAAGCCTGCTAATGGACCCTGGAAGTGAAGGAGAAGCTGAGGAGTTAGTGAACCATTGTCATTGTACATTGGCCTTTGCATACGCTGGCCAGCAATAAGTACTGTGATAAACCCTCTGGTTCTCAAATGGATATCCTCTCCATATTGCATAGATTATCTCAATTTTTCTGACCTCTGTTGCCAGATGAGAGGCAGAGGTAGGAATTCAAATGACAAAGGCAAAAAGGTAAATGTTACGAGATTAAGTAAAGAATCTTTTCTCCAGTGGCTACATGAAGTCACATTATAATTTTATCCAGTTTTAAATCTGACTTTGGGTAGTTTTAGAGATAATATAGTTATCTCAGAGTATGGAGCCACTCTTTTCTTGGTGATGCCAACCAGTAGGACAAGAAGCAATGGGCACAAACAGGAGGTTCCACTTGAATACAAGGTAGAACTTCTTTGTTGTGCAGGTGACTGTGCACTGGCACAGATTGTCTGGAGAGGGTGTGGAGTCTCTCTCACTGGAGAGATTCAGGAACTGTCTGGACACAGCCCTGTGCCACATGCTCTGGGGTGACCCTGCTTGAGCAGGGAGGTTGGACTGTGGTCCCTTCCAACCTCTGACCCATCCTGTGATTCTGTGAAATGTCCCAACCCTGGCATGATATTTTTTTAGGATGGGCTGTGGAACTGAAAGCATACGTGGAGCATCCTGTCATATAGGATGGGAATGTACTTTCTTGAAATCTTTGCAGCTGGTTGCTTCTTCCTTTAAGCTTCTTAACTGTAGGGTCCTCAAAAATCAGTCCTGTATTTGGTCCTTTTCAGTATCTACTCGACTGCGAATTCTCTGTATTAAGGGTGACCTTTACCAGAAAAGAACAGCTGGAAGAGCTCAGTTGTGCATGAGAGCAAACTAGCTCAGTCCATAGTTGGTCTTAGATTCTTCCCTAACACTAAACTCCTGCAAGCAGGTCAGGAGACATTTTCTGTAATCACTGGTTAATCAAATTCCACTTTATCCTGGAATATGAAAATCTTGCCTAGGTTTATAATACCTTTGTCACCTTTCAGCTGAATTGCAGGCATATAGGTGGAATCTCCAGTGCTATGTTTCTTTAACAGATGATCTTTCTGGAGTCAGGATTAAGACAGGCATTCGGAAGAGAATGCATTTTCTCAATAGCTTGTCTGGGCTATGCTATGAACTCTCTCAAAGCAAAAAAAACTAGTCCAAACCTCCTCCTGCCAACTCAGAGCACAAGGTGGGTTTTTATTGATGTTAGTTTCAATAAATAACAGAGAGCACAAAACAAAGATTCACCAAAACATTATTTTTTGCAATAAGTTTGTGTTTTCATGTATCACTATGGAAGGTCCTCTGAGATAAGAACAGAAAAATCTACAGAAACAAATGAGTTTTCTTGAAAAGCACATTTTGGTACTTGCCTATTATACTTCAACTTGGTTCTTTTAAAATAATTTGTGCTGTGATTCAAGGTCTTTCTTAGGTGCTATCTTAGATAAAAATCCAGAATCAAGGTCTTGAAAGTCTAACATGTCCATGCTGTTTCAGACAATTTTTATTATATTATTTAGAAGATAAATCTTTGTTCACCATCACAACTAATAATTTTTACTGTTATCATATATAAAGTCCCGTATGAAAGACAGATATCCATTGCCTCAGAACCACCTAAAATTCATAGCAGTGAGGTCCATATCTCTCTAAAGCCTAAATACAGAGTAAGGAGTTAAGTCTCGGATCAAACAAATCACTCACTGGAAAAATCAATATCCTAAATTTTTTGTCAAATTGGATTTAGATAAACCACATGCATAATAATAGACCAACACTTCTAGGATTCAACTGTTTGGAACTCTTGCATAGGTTTATATGAATACGTAGCTTTGTGGGTAGAAAGAGAAACAGAAAAATTATTAAAAAAAATTAAAGAGTAAAATGGAGAATATTTTAAAAAATCTGGCAATTTCTCCTTTGGTGCTAATTTTCTGTTTGTACAATCAAGGAAACAGGATGAAAAAATAGAAACATGATATTCACTAGTGCATAGGATTATTCTTCCATTTTTTTCATCAGGTTGCTGATAATCTGTGAATTTTCCTGGGAGAGAGCTTCCTGTGAAAGTATTTCTCTTCTGAAGCCAAGAAAATATATCCTGGAAAATTACCCTGTTTATCTTTACTGATGATGTCTGCCTAGTGAAAATGTTTTTAATTGCCCTTGCCTTCCAGGGAAGCAGTTCTTATCATATCACATTATCATGTAATCTTCCAGGGCCTATAATGTGACATATGGATTTATTAGTGGGTAACATCTGAAGTGACACAGTTTTAACTGTACATAGAGCCAGTCAAGATGCTTGCAACCTTTAGGATCAACGTAGATGATCGGTTTGAGAACTAATGATTCTTGTTTTGAAAATGTACATAGCTATCCTCAGCAACATTCACACTTTGGTGTGGTCTTTTATCCCTCTAAATCAAGTGAAATGATAAACTACATATAGTAATCACATATAGTGTAAATTTTATACCACAGTGGGTTTTAATGATAGGTTTTACTCTTTAAGGAAGTACCTTTGATCCAGTCTCACCAAACAAAGGATTCTGCCTTAAAAAAAAAAAAAAAAAAAAAAAAAAAAAAAAGAAAAAAAAAGAAAAAAAAGCTGTTTCATTTTATATTGGAAAAATACAATGTGACATCTGGAGAATAAATTGTTCAGTCAGCCAGAAATACGCCTTGTAAAAATTGCTTAGGTTTCTGTAACAAGATTATTTACTGCGACTGTTCACCTATAATACAGCACACTTCTGAAATGGACCTTTTATGAAACACATCAAGCACTGTGGAAATGTATTCAGTGCATTAATCTACAACACTACACACTTTACAACACTTTTAGAACAGATTTTGAAACTCAGATCATCTAATGAGACAGAAAGTTTTTTCTTTATATTCATTCCAGTCACGTTTTATGCTAAACCCTCAGGGTATTTAACATAATGCAATAGGTTTTCTTAGAAAATACAGACAAACAAAATGTATTACTTTTCAGATGACTAGAGAGCTCGGACTGTTCTCTGTGCATATTTCCGCTGCCTGTACGTAATGCAAATACCATGTCTATCTTTTGCTCTAGAGTTTTATAAATATTTAAGCACCTCAAAATATGTCAGTTTCTAATCATAGTTTTGTGTAATTAATAGTAACAACTTGATTATGATCACACTGAAGCCAAAGAAAGGGCCTGGTTCCAAGAGTGTGGAATTGATTTGCAGTGGCTCTAAGTCTCTCAAGCCAAGCAACAGCAAAAAATGGAAGCAATAAAACAGATGCATTTATGCCTTGTTTTAGGCCATAGATATGTAAGGAACTGTATGTTTTCTGTAAAAAGATGGTTTCTAGGTCTGAATAAAATCATAAGTAGAAATAGTATGAAAGTTGACTTAGGAAACATAGAGATGTAACAATGAAAAATTAAATTTTATTAGTGATATCTGCCTGTAAGATAGGTTACAATGAAGTTGCAGGAATGTAGGAGGGATTTCTTGACATACAGTTAAAAAATTACTGCATTCAAATTGTGAGGTAGATACTGAGTCAGTCAGCAGCAGAATAAATGATAGTCACAAAAGTGGGATTCTTTCAGTTTCTAAACACAGAAGGCAATCTTTAATTGCTGTCTTGCCTTAAAGTATGAAGAGTATTCTCTTGACTGGTAATAACATTACATAAATCACATGTTGGAATGCTTGATTCAGACATTGGCGCTGTCATACTTTGGCAAGTCAGATTGTCCCAAAACAACATTTTATTTTCTCAAGAAGTCCATTATAAAAATGAGAATCAAGATCATAAAATTCCTGAACTGTCAATTTTCATTAAATATGTAGGCAGTAAGAGAAACCAGTTGGAGTATAAGAATCCACTGTAAAAGCAAAAGGCAGATAAAAATACACTTATTTTTCAGTTTTGCTTCCCCTCTGTTTCAGCAACATGGTTTATAGGAGGGTCTTGGCACAGGTAAGCTATAGGTTTACCTTCAGATTTTGGGGTAAGAATTCAAGCCTGCTCACATTTCCTGCAAGTTCAAGTTGCTTATTGTGAATAGCAGTCCAAAATACCCATAATTTTTACAGCACTGGATATTAACCTGTAAATTACAACTGTGGATCACAGTTACTTCCAGCGCTTTATATCAAAATTCTGCGTTTTCTTTGTCACAAGGTGATGGTACCATACGGAGAAGGCTAAAATTCACTGACTGGAGGAAATGACAAGTTGTTGAATTTTTAGTTTCTGCCACCAACTCAGTAATTGGCCTGAGAACTTGAATTTCGCCTTGGAAGTCTAATATTATATTATCTTCATTATGGATTTTACAGTATTTTGCATATATAAACTACTGTGTTAGTTGTTTTTTTTTACCTATATTAAAATCAAACTTTATTAAGAAACAGAAGTAATTTATGGCAGCTTGTGGTAATTGAGAGATGATATTATCAACTAGAAATTGTTACCTGTCGTCTTGCTTTTAAAGACATTTCTTAATGTTTCTTTTGTCTTGCCACTTAAAATTAAATCATTCCAAGATTGTGAAGTATTTTTCTTCAGAAGCCTTCTGATGTTGTCATTTTTGTCAGACTTCAGATGTTCAATTTTTGCAGTGCTCCTGATTTCCTGCAGATACTCTTCACAGAATGATTCGCGTCATTTTCTAGAAGCAGTGTCTACTGTCTGTTTACTTCTTTGGTCACTGGGATACCCATGCCTTAGAAGTCATACTGTTTCCTGGAATAACCTCTTTCTTTGTACTTAAAAATGTCATAATTTATCTCAAGTGATGTTACAACACTCCTTTTATTTTCCACCTTTCTATTGCTTGATTGCTTTCACAGTCCACTCCATTTTGCAATATCAGTGGTTTATTTATCTTCTATGTCTTTTCTTAACTTTTATTATGTTTTTGTTTCGCGTCCTTAATTTTCCAAATAAACAATAACTTTGAGTTTATTGTTAGCAGAGATATATATGGAGAACTTAAGCTTATGCTAACATGTACTGCAGGCAATTATGAAAGGAAATGAATATTATGTGCTATGTGATGAATATCCCAACAGACTAAATAATAACGAAAAAGTAAAAGATATAAAACAAAGTAATTGCTTTTCTCAATACCTGCTTTCATTGTGAAGTACCAAATAGATAACTGAATCAATCAGAGAGAATAGTGCCACCTCTTCCTGTTGAAATTCTATTATATCCCTTAACTTTCTAGATAAATTTTCCCTGAGGACTATTGTGTTCTTCAACTTCTATGCCCCAGTGGTTGGTGCTGTTGCTTGGGGCAACTCTGAGAATTATGTGAATAAATTGAGAAACACCTTGGGTATAGGAGCTAAAATAATGTCATAATAATGTTATTGTTATTTAAATTTTCCCCCATTCAGAATTTGATCTTTCCATCAATAACCGGAATTCCAACTCCCTTACGAAACACCTGACAAGAGATGCACTTTATCTTGTCTCTGATCCTCTATGTTGAAGGAAAAAAGACCCCAACTATCAAAAAGATACCAGGTATTCCTACATGGTGGAGAGGGAAATAGGTGAGGCCTTGGCCTTTCACTGATCCTGGTATTTTTCTTCTGCTTTTCAGACTCAAGTAAATCAGGTGTTTAAATGTATAATCAGCAAACTAATTATGAAATACAGCAGTAGTAGGCAGAGAGAAAACTGAGAGGTAAGTAGGGCTCCACATATTACTGATATTTTGTTGTACAATTGAATTAAAACTGAACCCGCTGCTGAATATGTTCTTATATCACAATAAGAAATAGAAATCAAAGGAAAGTTAAGAAGACTTCTTGTGTTATGAAAACTGGCAAGGCTTTTTTTTTCTGAAAGTACCAATGGAAAAACTATTTCCCTGTACATATTCTACAGATGGAGTGCAGCAAGACGAATTTTCTTGTGGATTCATGGTTATAGTTTTAGACAGCCTTTAAAACTTCCAGAGATTTTTCCTGTTCAGTTATGATCCTGCACTGAAGTGATAATATTATTCTTTCTGTGCTCAGTAATCCTTGGTCAGCTACTTCGGCTTACAATGTCATTAATTCTTTTCAAGCCAAGTCCCAATATTAAAATAAAAATCTACAGTAAAAGAACATGAAATAAACAAGCTTCTGCTCTGTAAAACTTCATATAAAATACCTACAGTAAACTAGTACTATCATAGTATCTATATTATTAAGTATACTGTAAATCCCAACATAGCAAAATAAAAAGACTTGAGAAATGGAAAAATTCAAGAAGAATACTTGGAATAGGAAAATATGTATATTCTGGTATTAAAATTACTATTGGTATGTAACAGCCATTCCTCAACTGCTATGCATAGAAGTTGCAGAAAACCAGCCCCTAGTTCTGGAGGATTTTGGTCTTTGGCTGCAATAGCAGCGTTAAATGCTTAAATACTCCAGAGCCACTGCCCTATTCAGTAGATTCTTAAATCATTGTGGTTGCAGATGTCAAGGAAGGAGGCAGGTTGTGCTAATCTCGTGTTCCTGTGCTGTAACACCACCATTTAATACAGCCCTTTGGCTCTTTCCTCTTTGTAAAGCACAAGTGGGCTATTCCTAATTCCCCCAGTGTTCAGAAGGGAAGAGGACACTGCCCTGAGAGAACCACTTTGTGTGTTTTCTTCTGTTACAGACTCCAGCTGACACCTTTCCTTCTCTGCATGGGCGGACACGGGAGGGTCATGTCACCCTTGTAATATTAGATATATCCTTCCCTCAGCCACATCTTCCTTTCCCACCTCATTCTGTGAACTGGTGAGTGGGGTCTCATGTTTTTTGGGAAGGCAAGGGAGGGGTTGCGAACAGCAAAAAGGAGTCTCTTTAACTGACCAAAAGATTGCTGTGCTCTGGCTTCCTGAGTTGTGTGGCAGATCCACAAAACATCTCGTGGAGACTCAGATGTACCAACTCAGATGTACTGGGGTAAATAATAATAGGAAAGGCATTAGACTTGGATTAATGGAAAATGGAGGCTTTGGCTTGGAATAATGAATCTATTTGGACTAGACTAGTTCTGAGGAATGTGGAGTGGAAATCTATATTAGCAGGATATGCACTTGTCCAGTAAGTAGGATAATACACTGATTATTAAAGAATGTAACTGGTGAAATGAAATCATGCTTGCACTGATGAAAGAAGGAAAAGTATGTATTTTTTAAAAAAAAATCTTTTTCCAAGTAGTAGCGTATCCATTCAATTATATAGTAGTTCAGCTACATCATTGTGAAAAGATGAGTTTTTCCATCAGATTCAAAACCCCAAAGGACTCAGAGAAAACTATGGGTTGAAAAACAGTCAGATGTGTGTATTTTTCCCTGCTAAGTTTTTCATGTCCTTAAAAAATTAGAGTAAACTCTCGGAAAATGGTTTCCATGTATAAAATGATCTTAAATATGTTTTTCAAAATGACCTTTTTGACTGGCTATTCAAACACTTGCAATTATTCTGTTACTGTGTGAAAAACCATTTTGCTTAAATAGAAGAAACCTTCAGCTTTCTCATTACATTTTTGCAGCTAGTAAGGAAGCTGTAAGCCTGGTTAGAAGTTATACTTTTCTATGATATAATTGGAAAAATTTCTTTAGTTCTCACAGTTTATAGCATGAGTTATGACTACATAAGACTTATTAGCCTGATGTGTGTGAATATTAGGTTACTTATTTCTGACAAATGAAAACCAATCCAATATATTAAAGAAAAAAATACAACATCCAATAATTAATACTACAGGTTGTTTTATAGTCTTACAAAAAAAAAAAATTCCAGTCAGGAATTCTGCCTATGTCTACATATAAAAAGTGGCCTAACTTTATAAATAATATATTTCACATAACAGTTAAATAAAATTTTTTCCTACTTACAGCAAGGTATGCTGGCAGGAATAAAAGTTAGAATTGATGCTCCCAGTCTGCAAGTAGTTCCAATTTTCATTTTTTCAAAGTATTTGTAAAGATCCTAATCTTACTTCAGAATTTGATTAAATTTGTCCTCTTTCAGCATAGCCTTTGTACCTCTGTCTCTTGCACATATTCAACAGGTTGATCTGAAATCACACAACTCTTTCTTCTACTCTCTATCCCCCCTGTTTGAGACAGTTGTAATGAATTCAGTTGTTCTGCTCTAGACATTTTGGTACATATAACCTACAGAATAATTTTACAGCTACAGTATTATTTCATAGCTCAAATAATGTTCTCTGGAAACAAAAATCACTAATCATTTATTGATTGACTAGTAGTGAAATACTATAGATCTCTGGCACAATGTAAATTAGTATTTTATTTCTGATGCCACATTGCAAAATATTAGCATTCAGATTAAAAACAACTGCAGTCTGCCAAGAAAAGCTAGATTTAGGGCCAAAGCAATTGGATTTTGAAATACATTTATGCTTATTTTTTAAAGCATTTCAATTTTGGGAAAATGAAATTGAGGGTAAGCTTTTTGCCTGGTACTGTGAACGTCAGGGGTTTACCCAAGGGGATAAAACCAAGCCATGAAGTTAATTTAGCTTCAGTACTAGACAAAAATCTCTTGGCTCACATAAGCACTGCTAAAGGTTGAGAACAGCTGCAGATCTCTTAAAATCATGCTTTTTCTGCAAAATCAGTTTTTTGTATTTCTATATGCATCATCTATTTATAAATATTTCTATGGCTATGTAGCTTCCTCCTTATAAATGGGTTATTTTAGTAAACGTTTGATCCACATTGAATTTATTCAGTTTATTTCAAGGTCAGGATTAAATTTAAAAAGAAAAATGTCTAGAGAGAGAGAGTTTTTTTCTTAGATGTTATTTCAAAAGGTGATCTTTCATAGGAATAGCGAAGTGGTTTGAAATATTATCTGTACATAACTCAAAATATTAAAAATACTTTTTATTAAGTAGTTTAGGTTTTGCTTTGAAAGGAAAGCTAACTTTCTTATCAGTTTTTTTTTTTTTTAATGAAAAAGCTAAGAGCTGATGAAAACCAGTTCCTTCAGCATGCATTTTTGCAAACACTGCTGAGCAAAACCTACATGTGTTTTATGGAATTAAAATAATATTGTTAAAAGCAGAAAAATAAGTATAGAGAACAAAAAATTGCAAGCTGCTTAGTCTGTTTCTCTTACTCAAAATGAACTCAAAATGGTTGTATAGAAAAGAATTTTCAAACAGAGATAATTGTTATTGCTGAGTAGAATTTTTAAACATCTGTTGGAAGGTGCTGCCATTATTTGAAAATGCTGTCGTGTATGGATTTTCCAGAAACTAAATTTTTGACCAAGGAGTATAATTTAAAACTGCACATAATATTTACTTGTACACACTATACTAATTGAATTATCAGTATAAGCTTTTCTAATCACTAAGAAATGCCACTTCTCAAAAATTTCTTATCTATATATAAATTCATGTGCAAGCTCAGGATTGTTTTGCTTTTCAGTACAGAGCTCCTGTACACATTCTGGCCCATACCTCAAATGTATTTTGAGGAAGTAAAATTTGTATATAAAATTCTGTATACCACCTTGATGTCACATTGCAGGAGGCAATTTGTCTTCTGAAAATTTCCAAGTGTGACTTATGCTGAATGCTGCCAGCATCACATAAGCTGTAGTTAGTGTGAAAATGAAAGAGCAGTATGTTCTGATCTGCTGACCTTCATAGATTTTTTTTTTTTTGGTAGACTTTTTTTTCTTACTTTTGTTATACCAAATTAATTTTATTTTATTTTTTTTTGGTCTATTTAGATAGTTAAGACAGAGGCTGCTAGTTTGTGATTCAAGTTTATAGTTGACCTTACTGATTGATGCCAGGACTGTGGAGTGTGTGGTAGCAGCCCAGCACGAGTGTTCCCAGGTAATCAGTCCTAACAGACAAATAGTACAGCAATATTAATGGCTATAACCTCACTGATGCAACTGGAGAAATGGTGTCTTAATCTTTGTAAAAACATCATAAGGAATCAGTTGCTCATAGATTTATTAGAACAATTGTAACAACATATGTGTTCTTCATGCCTATAGTACCTTTTCACCCCTTCTTGTACTGAGTGTATCCTTCACCACAGTGTGTTAGTGCACAGAATAATACCAAGGCTTTTCTTCACCAATTTCTACTAGCATGCTATTTATATCAATAAATTAATATATCAGATATTTTTTCCAGTGTCACCTAAAGTGGAGGCTTCGGTGTTCCAATTTTAAGACATCACTCATGAGAAGAACTACCATATAATGCCAGATATCACAGTATTACATACTATAGCCTGTGTGATAATAAGGCTTGATGTTGTCACCTGCTTGGCTTCTCCTATGTGTAGAGATATCCCAACACCTGCCTTTTCACAGCTGCATGATTTGCTTCTCATCATGTCACGATAATACATTTTCACTGCTCATATATATAATTATCTTGCCTAGTATTTGACGTTCTCAGTGTGAAGTATCAAGTAGAAATACTCATATTATCTAGTGTTATCAACAAAAAATTTTTCTTGAAATTCTTGCTTTATTTTTGAGTTCTATTTTGGTGATCATTTATAGCCACCAACATAATACTGCACTCCTTCCCCCTTACACAGACACACACATGCATGCACTCACATATTTTTTACCTTTTAGTTGGTAGAGGGTTTAATTTTGACTCTGAAAATTCTGTTTAGAAATAAACTACAGAGTACTGGTCTATTAAGAACCATACTATTAACACTGAGTGAATTAAAAAATCATTCAAGCATTTATTTTAAGAGGGTGTTTAGTTAATTGATCTTACATTATTAGTTCTCAAAACAGATAGAGTATGAGTATTCATGATACAGAATTATTGTATTCTGCCTTCTCTTTGGCAGTTAATTAATAATTTTGAGATAAAAGGTCAATTTAAGGATAAAAAGTATTTTTCAAAGGATTTTTTTGTTAGAAATGCAGTATAAATATTTTTTCCTGCAAATTTTCATAGGCCATGTTTAGTTCAAAATCACAGATGTTTTTTGTCCTCAGGCACCCTACTTTTCCACCCTAGCATTTCAGTTGTCCCTGAACTACTATTGTAGTCCCTGAACAACTATTGTATCTACAATAGATACAGAGTGACAGATAGTTTTAAAATTCTGTGGGAAGGGATGGATATTTAAAATATTCTAGCAGTACCATGAATGATCCCCAAGAAAAAAAAATGTAGAAAAGATGTTTTCCAGTCTCTGCCCCTTTCTCCTAAAATCCACAAAGAGCATCACTTCTAGAATGGAAAATGAGTATTTACTTTGGAAAATTGCTTGCTTTTTGAATAAGTCATGTTGCACGGGGTAGAATGGAATAACATACATCGTAAATTAATGCTGTTAAAATGAATACTTGATATGAACCCTGGGAAATGTTCTTTGCCATCAGTGTTTGAGAAAAGTAGGAGCTGTGCAGAAGCCAAACCAATTTGCATTACTTGAAAACATGTAGGTTTCCCACTACTGATGAATTAGCAAACACTTTGGATCAGCTCCATCTTGTAGTGTTGTTAGCGTTTACCTAAAAAGCAATAGTGCAGGAAGGTACAGTATGTGATTTGGAAGTAAATCAATACTGAAGTTCAATGAAGAATTGTAATTTAGAAGAGCAAAAAGAAATGAAATTCTGTGGACCTAAACACCTGACATATATCATACCATTGAGCATAGGCCAACAAAGGTTGTCTGTACATTTGTGAGGAGATATTTCTTTTAATTTTTAAAAGTTCTGTATTCCTGCTAGGTCAATTACAGGCATCTCTCCAGTTTGGGATCTGTCCTTGCAATTGTCAACTTTTCCCCTTTTTCTTCTTCTCCTCATTCCATTCCATTTAATTCTTGTGCTGTCCTCTTGCCATCGCCCCCAAAAATGGCTCAGTTATTCTCAGTAACTGAAATACTCTGATTTAAACGTGTTCTGTGATAAATGGTTCAAGTAGCTACTTACTGCCTTTCCTATATGAATTAGTGGGGTTTTTTTTCCACTCAGAAGAAAAATGCTCTTTAGGTTAACCACTCTAAATTGTGCATGTTGTTTGGTTAGAATGGCCAAACATCATTCTTGAGCACCGCTGCCACTGAAAAAGAGACATGCAATGACCTTTCTGGGCCCTGTGACTTCAACATTTGGGAAAGAAATGTAACAGACCTTTGGTCTTTATGAGTAGGATCACATTTTTCCAGATTTTTAACAAACCAATCACTGTACTTTCTAGTATGACAACTGCCATATTGGACTGTTTCATGATCAGCATTTAAAAATGATCTAATGACAGTAAAAGTAGCTGGTAAAGATGGAGGAAGCAAAAAAAAAAAATTCGTGCAAAATTCTTCCATATGGAATCTCTCCTCAACTGTGGCTGTAAACCTTAAAGAGGACTAACTGGGAATCCCCTTAATTTGCTCCCTGAGTTATCCCCTTCCCTTCAACTCCCTGCCCCCAAACTTTTCTTTATCCATTGGGCAATGTAAACTTATACCTTCAGCTTTATAGCCAAGGAGAGTAATGTTTGAAACATGAGTACCTGGGAATTACTGCACTGAAGGAGAGCTCTAGTTTTGCTGTCCAACATTCTGACTAATAGGGGTCATTTGTGAACTGCTCACTAAGTTTGTCTTAATATCTGAAACATGGAGTTTTAAATCACTTCAAATAATTCTTTGTCAGCATTAAGTAAAATTCTTTGTTTCAACCACTGTGTATCTCAAGAATTTATCTATGTGAAATCCAATCCCTCTGTGAATCTTGTTTAATTTATGGCCTTAGCAAAATGCCATGGCAATGAGTCCCAAAATCTAATTATGTGTTGTGTGAGAAAAATTATTTTCCCTTTATCAGTTCCTAATTTGCCCCATTTCAATTTAATAACTAACTCATTTTGTTGTATTATGGAAGAGAAGAAGAAAAGCTCCCAGTTGACCTTCTTTATAGCTTTCATTACTTCTTAATACACTTTTTTGTCATGCCTGTTCCTATTTGTCTTCTTTTCAAGACAATAAACAAAATAAGTTTAAAAGGCAATTTATCTAAGAGGGTTTTTTCCCCTTCCATCATATTTGTCTGTTTCTGTGAACCCCATTTCTTGAATATCCCTTATGACTGCAGAAAATCTATACAAGTTTTAATCCTCATTATTTCATTCTATTCCTTTTATAGTAAAACTTTTTTTTCCTTTTATGAGCTCCTGCTACAGGCCATTCTTCAAGTCCATATAATATTGGTTAGGTGCCTTTCCTGGATTATATCAGCTCAGAACTTGCTAAGATGAATGACTAATTTGCATTGCCTCCACAATGTACATTAGTTTTAATTTATCAATATTGAATTTTTTCTGCAGTGACTTTGACTTAGATTATTAAGCTGTTTGGGAGATACTTACAGATATCTCAGGACTTGACAAACCTGAATGACTTTATTGTCTAAATTTGACTGCCTTGTTTATTTGTAGTTCGGTAACTACACCAAACACCAGATTTTGTCGTCCTTGGGCACCACTGGTGTTTGGTCAAAATAAGAACACAAGCAGATTAGAAGCTTGAAAGAATTATGAAAAAAAATAAATTCCCATTCTTTCTTAACTTTGATTGAAGCACAGAATGAATATATTTTGTGGTATTTGGGCATATTCATATCCACAGGGACTAGGAAAATGGACTCTCTCTGGCATTATACTGACAAGATCCAACATGGACTTTCCAATCTGGTTTGTTTAACTTAGAGGGGGTTCAAGGTTTGTAAGGAAGCATCCACTGCCACGATCTCTTGCATCAGGATTTCTTTGAAATGACCTTAGAGTGGACTTTTTCTCTGACTACATGTAATGTAAATGAGCCATTATAACTTAATGATTTACTGCACATTGCACCACATTTTTTTATTTCTTACCCCCAGCACAATGGCACACAAATTTTATTTAAAAGCCTTAGGAAACAGAACTGGAAATTTTGTGTTGAGCTTTGTGTGTGTCCTGATTAAAGGTCCTTTATGAGTTCAAAATCCTTTGCCATTGTTCCTGTGCTGTCCATTTGAAGTGCCAGGGAAAGGATGCCAGGGTGTCTTCATCATCATGAAGGTAGAAATTTGCTATAGCTCAGCAAGAAGGCACTGAACTGCTTACAAGTAGTCCAAGAGCCCTTTCCTTGTTCATATTTCATGTGACATAGATTACCTTCTCGACTACTTATGTTTCCTAACTCTAAATGCTGTGCTGTTTGTCTGATGTGCATCTTAGTCAGGATTCAGCATAATTCTTATGAATTGATTTAACAATCTTTGTCATGAGGTTATTGAACTTAAGAGGTCTAAATCTATCTGTCACTGAGCTGCACTGTTCCTAATCACATAGAGCTGCTTTTTCTTCACCTTCCTCGGCTCTCTAGTGTCACTGGTGCATTTTTGGCACTAAATCTGCCCCTGCTGCTCCCTCGACAGCCTCATTAACTTTATCCTGAGGTGTGGAGTTTTGTCAGTAGCCTTTTCTGAACCCAATCTCATCAGTAGATCAATTGTAATTGTGCTCTGAAACGGTGCTTGTTGCGATTATTAAAGCTAGAGTATTTATCTATTTGGTTTTAGGGACTTGGGTGCAAGTAGTACTTGTTCCTCCTGCTTTACAACCTCCTGACATAGGCAGTTATTTTTAGGTGAGTAACTTAGGTTGTGAGCATCTGATGTATAAGAACTGCTTACAGAGCAGGAGTGTGTCGTTACAGACTGTGTACCTGCAGTATATGGGAGTGCTCCCATGAATTCCTCATTTTATTCTTCACTGACACTGTATCTGCTTAGTTTCAAGGGCATTGCAGAGTGGCAGTGGGGGTGGGATGTAGAAGGCAGCTTGCTGCTGACAACTCTGGCATACACATTCTTTGTAACATACATAATTTGGATACCAGACTGAATTTTCAATGGTAATTAACAGGTTGAGTAACCTCAGCAGTTGTTTATAAAGTACCTGTAGAAGTTGTTCTCTAGAGGGTGGGCGTTTTAGTATTGAGCAATTTATACTCTGGAAGATTCACTCTGTGAACAGTGCTTTACCTAGATCCAAATTCACTTTGAATTAAAATTGGGTTAGGTACAAGCAGGTTCCCCATAAAAGCATTAGTATTATTATGAAAGAATGTTCTGTGATAAATTTGGAACAAAATGAGAACACTAAAAATAGCAGGTTTTATACTTCACATAAGCATTTTTCTGTGGAAAAAATATTGGTAAAAATATTTTTAATTAATAGTCCTCTGCCCCAGAAAACTGAACCTATTGCAGAAGAGGAAAGCACAGAAAGCATGTTTTGAATGCATATATTAGATCCTATGAGCTTTAAAATATGCCTTGTTGCTAAGGGCATTATGTGAGCATTTGTACATATAAATCACATAAAATCACTACTGCAATAATTATTCATCCTGTTTTCTTGAAGTTGGTTTGGTAGAAGGAGTGACACATAATGTGTCTGCACACAGAATGGTTGGAGAGTTGTTGGTATCTTTAGGCCACATAGTGAAAGACAGTCTTAGTCAGTTTGTGAAATCTTGTGTCTTTAAATGGTGATCACAATCACCTTCTAACATAAAGACCCAGGACTAATGAACGATACACAATAAGCCACAGTCTCAGAGGCATCCTGTTCAAACAAGCTAAATAGGTGCAAGGACCATAGGGTTTGGGCCATGTTTCAGCCTTGGAGGAGAACTCTGTGTGTTCTAGAATAATGTAATGCAACATAATTGTAATTTACTTCTCTGACTGGCGTGGCTGTCTGGAACACTGTGCAGGCAGAGGGAAAGTCTCCCTCCAGTGAAACCCCGGAATTGTAACAGTGACTTGGTTCCGATTTGGAGCTAAAGCAGCTGGGCAATTTTAACATGAGAGAAACCAGCTAGGTGCAACTGTATTCTGAAATGCTAATAATAACCTTTAATAGATTTCAACTAACAATTGGTGTCATTTAGATATGGTGCTGCTGCTGCAGAGGTAAGAAAAGCTGGCCAAGTAACACAGGCACCGTGATGTGTTTCAAAAGCACTTCCATCAAACCATCTAGATTCAAGCAGATATCACTATTGATTATCACTTATTCTACTGTGACTCCTAAAGAACACAGCAAAATGGCCCAATATATACCAAAAAGGATCATAGATTTTCCCCTTTGGTTTTTTTTGACTGGGAATGAAATGCACTTCGGTGTATTTGTATGGAAACATGTACAAAGGAAAGGAAATGGAGCAGGCTGGATTTGTTCTCAGGGGAAAAAGCTTAGGACGTGAAGCCTAATAATTCATCTTAAAATATCTAAAGGTATAATAAAGAGGGTTTGAGAAAGTCAGAGGTATTAAAACTTTAGAGCTTTCATATGCATGTATTCAGCAGTACAGAGGTAATAATGTGAGTATACTATGAGTCTTTAAATCCAGTGGCATTTACTGGAGAAAATACTACAGAAGATTAAAACCCTGAAATTTAGATTTTTGGTTTGATCTGTTGTGTTGCAATATCATACAGTGGTGCTACACTGACAAAGACGTGTCCTTTCTGTAAAGGTAAGCAAGTATCGTGTGCTACCTGTATTAAAAAATTTTGTACTGTGTGAGGTTGTTGAAGTTGTACTGGTATGGAATACTAAGCACTTAGAGCAGTTATTCGTTTTTTGTTGTTCTTGGGAATCAAAGGGAACATTTTCTTGTCCTACATTAGGTGTGTCTAGGGATATAACTGTCAGAAGTATTACAAATCCCCATGTGGTATGAAAACAGATAGATTACAGTCACATCCATGTTTATCCTTCGGTTACTGATGGGGGGGAAAAAGCGCTACAGTTAAGAGAATATTTAGTGATGAGTTCATAGTATGAATGGATACTTTAATGTAATTTTATTGGTATACACTGGGTTGCCAGGGAAGAATGTAGTGTCTGTCTGCTCAGAAATATGTGTTCTCAGTTCTCAGGATAACTCCTATCTCCTCAGTCTATTGTTATTTTTATATTTTTATATTCTATTACTGTGCTTTAGTGCTTGATGAAGCACACACGCTATGGGGGACCAAAGACTGTGGTTTCATGCTGAAGTACAACATGGCAGTATTTGATGTGATCTTTTTTCCTTGTGATTCAAGCCTGTTTAAAGAAGATGTGTAATACTGCCAAGCTTGGTTTGACTGGTATCTCTCATGAATATTTATCATGCCACTGATTTGGTTTCTTCTATTGTATTCCACATAATATTGCTGCTGACCAGATTAGTGATGGCAATGGTGGTGTTGGGAGGACAAAAGTAAACAAAGACCACATTCTAGCCAAAACAAGATTTCAGACCAGATCTTAAAAATTGCTTGTTCTGGTTTTTATTTTGGGAAATCTGGGAGGCCTGAAGTGATAGCTGTGAAATGCAAACATAACAGTGCAGTATTCTAAAAGTCCATATATCCACAAGCAATGTAGAAGAGAGGAATGAGAAGGAGTTATTTCTGGCAAGATAAGAACTATGCTGCTACCCTATAATACTGATCAAGTGGCAAGTTTAACAGAAATCAAAGGAAGTACTCAGTTGTTTTATGCTGAATGATCCACTTGCAGAATTCATTAAGGTATTTTGGCAAATAAAACTATAAATGGATTCATAAAGATGTAACAATTTTGTGGACTTAATTCCAGCCGTTATTAAATACGATGGTCCACATGAAAACTTAATCTCAGAAAGCTTTTCTTGAGAGGTACGTGTTGGAGAGGATACTTCCATACAGCCCCTGGTTCTTGGTCTTCAGTTATCTCCTCTTGGTCATGCCACCATAGCCAGAAACAATATCATAGTTTGCAGCTGTAAAGATACCATGATGGGGTTTTACATGGCTCTCTTATTATGGGAAGTTACAAATGTGATAATCCTTCTGCAGTTATCGAATTCCATACTTGCAGGTCCCTGTCTATTTTTTCAGAGTGTTTTACCCACACAGGTATTGTAAAGATGCAATGTATGCATTATCTCCCTCAAACATAGGTGCAGAAGATTATAAACTGCCATTCTGATGTTCCTGACTGGGAAACTTGCCCTCCAATACACACATTTGGTACTCGTACATTATCTTTTGGCTTCCTATCCCCATGCCCATCTGTTCGGATGGCATTGTGCCTGCTCACAAGATGGTGTGCCAGCTTCACTAGACAATGATGCCAATCAAATAAGAGTTGCTGCGAGTGCTTTCTTTTCTAAAAGTATCCCCTCTCAAGTGAAAGCAATGCTATAATGGTGCCACTTGTCTCCTTTTTCCTGTTTACACCTGCTGACACTTATCCTCCAAGTTAGTGGTGGAACAGTAAAGGAGAGGAAGAGATGCAATGTGGGGCGACTCCGGGTAGTCAGAAAACACAAGCAGAATCAAAAGAACAACTTCAGAAAGACATTTTAAACATAGAGGCACACTGACCGTGTTGGCCAGGATGCAGATCCAAAAGAAGTCAGAAGTGTTTAACTGGAAAGATGTGTTTGAGAGTAAGTGTTCTTCTGGGGGGAAAAAAAAGCTTTGTATATGTATTACTTGTGTGTTTTTGTGTGTGTGTACAACTTTGAAACCACAACCTACAAAGCTGAAAGGTCTAAGTGCAGATAAACCTCTTTATTCTGTTGTCTGTAGTGAAGGGTACCTGTTCAACTGAGAAGAAACTAGGAACTATACCTAAGCAAAATCTGACATAAAAGTCAAATTGTTTGACAGTTTGTTATAAGAAGTATAACCAGCTATGACTGGAAAGAACTGCTTTCTTTCTTTCCATCTTTTATATAAGCAAAAATGAATTCAGTATTTTACATCCGAACATCTAGTGCCACTTTCTACATTTCCTGCTTTCTTTTGAAAGGATATAAACTTTGAGAGCACCAGGTTAGGCACAATGTAGAACATTTTGATACAGTCCACAAAGCCCTCAGAGGTGTTACTATCCAGAAATTCATCCGAGAACAAAGCAATGCTAAAGAAAGATCTGAGGTTACAAATATTTTGTGTGTTGGTGCCATTTAAAAATGTTTGTGGACTACAACTGAGTGTGTCTTAGGGTAATTTTGAACACCATGATCAAATCATGACCCTTTCTAAGTATATCATCTAATTGTTGCTTTCAGAATGCTTGTTCAGTTGATATTTTCCCCATCCCTAAATGGAGTTGTAGCACCTTGTTTTTAAATTGTGAAGTCAAGAGTTAATTATTGAATTTGCATAGCATATGGTAGAGAAACCGTGAAGCAGTTCCTGAGGTGCACAAACCTTGCATTATTAATCCACAGAATTACTGGGGAAAAATTAATTTTAAACAGAAATAAAAAATGGCTCTCAGTTCTTACTTATGATGATCATCTTGATACTTGAAAGCCCCTTAATAGCCCATTAGCAACTCATTATAGTGATCTTTCTGCTAAGGTGACCATCTCCTATAATGACAGACGTGATTAAACAGAATACAGCTTCACAGCTCTCAGATTGGTTAGCAGTCAATGCAGAATGCAGGCATTCAAATGGCAGAAAGACAAGAAACTTGGATTATTGTTTCCAAGAACAAACTGGGCAGAAAGAGTATAAAAACTGACAAAGGATAACTAACTTTCCCTTACTGATGTAAAGTGCAGCCCAGAAAAAAATGTATTTTCAAGTTCTCAAATGTATGAGGAAAGCACTGCAACAGAAGAATGGTGATTATTACCAATAAACAGCAACTGAAGAGATCAGTTTGTGCATGGGGTTCTTGAAACTTTTCAAATTATTTTCCTAATTTTCTTTTCTAGTAGAATATTGCTGCAAAACAAAATAGGAGTGGCATTTACATGGAAAAAGAGTGTTTGAACTCTTATAGTTGACACAGACAGTAAGAAAGGTTGAAGATTAAACAGTCACATAAGATGAAGTGAGCTGCCTAGAGTGTTGAGAGAATTAACTATCAGATCCAAAAATGCAATCTGGCTTCTGAGATCCAGGCATATGTCCTATCTGGGTCAAACTATTACCTTTTGAGGGCAATAGCTTGGATAATGTCTAATTAGCTAATATTTTGAAGTGATTGGACATGGGTAAGCAGTGATGGGACCTAACACCTACACAGAGATAAAAAGGTAATAGTCCATGAACTTTTACTGGCTCTGCAAAGAGAATTACAAAGTTTTACGTTCCTAGCGGAAATTGATCTAGGAGAGCACCTGATATTATATAAACACACTGTCCATGGCTAAGGATATTTTACAGTGTAAGAGTCCTCTTTAGTCATAGAAAATGCATAAATCTCTATTATATGAAAAACCTGAACAATAAAAGTCAATCATTGACCCAGAAAAGCTCAAATAAAGGTTTACTTATAATTTACATCCAAACAACTTCCATCAACCATTTTCTGAAGGAGAGAGATGTGAATGGCTCATTGGAAAATGTAATCTCGAGTAACCCTTGACCTTCCACTCTCTCACTCAGGCTGCTGCTACCTGCAGCTGTTCGTTTAATGCAAAAGCATCTCCATTCTTTTACAGAAGAGTTGAATCCATTGCATACCAGCATTATTGGGACATGGGATTAGCACACTGTAAACAAGGCTTGTCTTATCATAACTCCTAGCAAGAGACTGCTATATAGAACTGTAAATTGTCATGAAGCTGTCTCCTTAATCCTTTCTGCATTCATTTTTATTAGATTTCTTACTGCTTCCTTCAATCATGTTTGCAGATTATTAAAAGTAAGAGTTTGGGAATACACAGTCTTTTGAGCTGTCAACTCTGACACTGCTGCATAGGCAGAATACATATAAATAAAACCCCTCCTAACGTTTGCTTTAGTATATTCTGTTATAGTATCATGTGTAATTGTGCTGTTAGCTGCAAGTCCCCAGGTGAGATTGGAAGTGATTTTTGTCTCCCTTATCATAGCTTGATGACTTTTATAATACTAAAGGAACACTCGTTTATTAGCATGTCAGGCTGGGAAAACTATCAGGTTGATATTGAAATCACTTTGGTTTGTTAAATTCTTATCTTCATTTCCATTTTAACACTTCAAATTTTCAGACTTTGTCAGCAATAAAGCACCTGCAGCAATAAAAACAAAGTAATGGAAAGAACAAGGGAATTATGTTCGAGGCAGGGGAGGAACGGGAGGCTCGTTCACTCCATGCAGAGATAAGGGAGACCCACACGGGACACCGTGCTATAATCGGAGTTCTTCTGTAACTGTGGAGCAGCTTTGAGAAGTCATGAATTTAATTAAGAATGGAAGCAGACAGAGCACACTTGTATCTCTGGTGCAGGCTTCTCTCTCAAGTTCAGCGCAGTCACTTCAGCACGCTGCTCATTTTGTATCTGTTTGCCAGAGCTGTCCATTACCTTGCAGGAAATCTCCCTGCCTTAGCCAGGAACACCCCTCATAAAATAGTAACCCTTTCTCATTTCAATTTTTTTGCTGTTTATGACATGAATTCCTCCCTAGAATATTTGATTCTTTGATCAGATGGCCCAAGTGCCTTCAAAGTGCTCATTTCCCACAGCAGGTAGTTAAAAAGGTTGCTTTTGTTGACCACAAGTTTTTTTCTTTCTAGTTCCTGCATAGCTTTTCTTTTTTAGAAAGGAACAGCACCTGCAGCCTTCCCTTACTGAAACCTGGATAAAGAAGTATTTCTTCTTACTTGCTGAATTTTTATGGGTTTCCCAGTCCTGACTCACAGCTGTCCTTCCTTTAAGGGTAGAAGACCACTACCACAAGCACCTTCTCCTGCTTTGACTCCTCTGGCAAGTGTTACAGGCTGTATTTCTTCTGAGCTCCATCAGGGGACTTATATAAACCTCCCTACACTGCAAGCAGTAAGCTGCTAGGAATCATATTTCAAAACAAAATCTAATTAATCACAAAAGTGAGTAAAAGCAAATAATTAAATGGAGATGAAAGGTATAATTCACATAAATGCCTAATTATTGTCAGATTATTACAATTTTCAAAATCTCTTATGTGTCTTAATTCACTTGCGAAAGTGGGAATACAGCTCCTCTATCACTTAAATAGTTTTGCAGATGTTATATACCAGTTCTTGTTGCTTCTATTGAATCTATTTTATATGTTCATGTTGAATGGTTTATATGCAGCTGTCTGTAATAGAGCAGACTAACTGTGCTGGATAATTAAATGTTAGGCCAATGTTAAACTGGACCAACTGAAATGCTTGTCATTGCTTGAGAAGGGAGAAGAGAAGCTTTTACTGTGCTTTGCAGATGTATGCTTTATGATAAATGGTATTCACATGATTTACATTAATTTATGAGAGACCAAATGTGTCTAGTGATGTTAGGATAATTAGAGGGAAATATTTTATGGTTTGCAATGAGAAGAGCTCTGTTTTCCTTTAGGAGTGAGGCCTGGATACAAGAAGATAAATGACTCTGGTACCTGAATGCATCTGATCAGATTCATTATACGTGGCTTTGCACATCTTCGAATTCTGACCGAGTCTGCGAAATGGAAAGGGCAGCATCATGTGTTTGGGTGCACTCAAACAAGGAAACCTTTTGAAATATGCATTTTTGTCTGCTTTGGAGGGATTATACAGTGACAGAGCTAGAGCTGGCTAATTTTACTCAAAGGGGCATTTCTCCAATGGCGTGTTACCTTCATTTTCACTTGTGCTGGGTGAAGGTTTTGAGATCCAAAATTGCATTATTGCCTGATTGCCCTGCACGGGGATAATTACAGGAAGTTAGTACAAAGGGTAGACTAAATCAGGCATATTTTCCTAGAAAGTAGGAAAGCCCAGGCAGCATTCACCCAGGGGATTGGAGGCTGGTGCCATATTAGATAGAAGAGGCCAAGGGATGGGGCAGAAACTGGAGTGGGATGTGCTCATGACCCAAACAGTCCATAGTTCTGGGAAACTTTACAGGGTTTCAAGTGAGAGAGCAGATTCTGGAGCAAAGCAGGTCTTTGGAAGAGAGCAAGCACAAATTTTTGCCACCCTGTTTCTGCCCACATTAGTGCTGCACGGGCCTTACCCCATTTAGGCTCTGTGCCCATGTCTTCTCAGTGACACCACACAAAGTGCATTCAGGAAACTAATCTCGACAGAAGCTGCTTTTTGAAGTTCACATAATAATTGGACCATTTGCCAGCTTCCCTAAAGGTTTCTGTTTGCTGTTGCACTCATGTACCCAGGGTGGGATATACTATGGACAGTTTAATTTAGCATTAATTCTGCAGTTGAGCAAAGAGGAATTAAAGCAATAAGGCAAAGAGACTAGCAGTTAGGCTTAATCAGAACAGAAGTTCTGTGTATAGATTTTAAGAAGGGAAAAGCCATGGTCTTCAAGGTGGAAGTGGATGGAAGGAAAGGACTCAGTGGCAAAACCAATCTCCATGGGAAAGTCTGGCTCCATCTGATAAGCAGTATTGTTAACCCCAGATATTCCGAAGTCTCAGTGCCAGTTTAAAAAGAAAAAATAACACCACCACCACCCCCCCCTTCTTAATGAAGTTATAAACATTGTTTGCCCTTTATTTTCTTTTAATTTATAAGTACAGCTTAGGGAATGTTCCTATCACATTTTTCCATCTTTTTCCCCACAGAAAATGAAGTGTAGAAGTACATTCTCTCTTTCTAAAGTAAGAAAATCAGTGTGTTCAGTGAGTAGAGCGTTCTTGTTTCTTATGTTATATTTTTGAATCTGCCATGGCCCTGCAGGGTGATTTGGATTAGCAGTTTTCCTGTACTTACATGTTTTACAAAGTAGGTTTAAGAGCTGTGGGTGTGAGGTACCAGAGACCAATCATGTCATAGGGTTATCCATATCCAGAAGGTTTTCTTCTGTGCCAAATTCCTGGTAGGTAAATTTCCTGTTCTCTCATGTACATCAAGAAAACACAAGAAAAACTGGGTAGTTTTTACTCTCCTAATCCTTGGCATCATTCCTCAAACAGTCTGTATATTTACTAGCACAATACATTGTTTCACATTTAACTGTTTTATGTTAATATAATCATTATCTTGGCTTTCAGTAGAAGTTTATGTGAGTGCTCAACTTATTTGGAAACATTTTTTTTATTTATTTTCTCTTCTAAAGTAACTAATTTGGCAAATGAAGTCCATATTTTGTATTTCCTGGTCAGTTCTTTTTGCTCTACCCTGGAATATAAACGTTCCCTCCCAGTATATTTGTGTTTTCCTTTCCGTAACCTGGGAAGAAATTTGGAACTGTATCCATTCCTCCAAGTATTTTCTTAAGTTTTTTTCTCAGAGTTGGTCTTTTTCTTAGTTTGCCTTAAATGCAACAATAAACACTTCTCTTAAGAGAGATTTTCAAAGAATACCAGCTATGACTCAGTAATATTAACTTTATTTTCCATTCCTCACTCTTTTGAAACAGTGGAGCTTAGTTTTTTGTGCTTGAACTTGAGGTTTTTTTAGATTACAAAGAACATATTAAATGTTTTGTGCCTGATTCTTTAAATTGTTGGTGAGGGGAGGGCTTTGCTTCTAAAAAGCTTTTGTCTCACTCTAAGTGAAATTGCTTATAGCAATTTTAAATGTGAACTACAAACTAACAGAGTTTCTCCTTAGCAACTGCTGTCTCTTCCAGTGTACAAGCTGTATTCTGAGACTTGAATATGTAAAATGACTAGGTCAGGCTGCCATGAGGATATAAAAATTATTGGATGAAGTAAAATTTTGCCTGAAATCAAATTTGCAGAAAATCGAATATCTGTTGTTTAGTTCCAAGCAGATGTTGAAAAGGTTTTCCTGGAAGCCGTCCTTCTTGATAGTATGTCTTTTGATCTGAAGCCAAATAAGAAATCTGGATGTTAGTCTGGATCTGGAAATTTTCTTTAAATAAACATATTAGTTAAGTATGTAAATCTGCTTATCATCACTTAAGGAACGTTGCCAGAGTAAGAAACATCTGGAGCTCAATATCAGCTAACTTATTAATTCACAGTTTTAGTATGTTTCATCCGGAGTATTGAAGGATTCTGTTATCTCACTTGCTTAAGTCAGCTTTATCTAAAAGGCAATTAGTTGTAAGTTCTGTTGTTTACATTGAGACTCATATGAAGCCCATGGAGTATAGCTTTATAGGCCCAGTCACTTACTTTCCAGAGCTGTTCAGAAGCAGGCTGATACACACTGTGGTACAAGTAAATCAGAGCTAAAATAATCATGGCTTTGAAACACCAGTGCTTGCTTTCACAGGAGACAGATTCTGGAAGTAATTATTACTGTTTAGCATTATGAACTACATGGTCTGGTTTTTTTATGTGAACTCATCACTGTCTAATTCCAAGAAATGGTTATTTGACCTGTTCTTGATAAGAACATAAGTACAGATGTCAATACAGCTCTCTGCCATAAACCTTCCTCAGTTTTATGACCAAATTTCCTCTTAAGCTCAAAAAGGGTTCTCAACTTTTAAATCTGTAGCAAACCATTTGTATTTTTTTAGCATTTTCAAAACTGATGGATGCTGGATGTTTTATAGTGTAGTGCTGGCAGAGATGATAGGTTTTATTAACCCATGACATGCACCTTGCAGTTATTGAAGTGAGAATGGCCAATGGCTGAGCTTTTATATGTGAAATGCCTAGTAAATTAAGGAAAGACATTGTTGAAGGAAATACAGTTTATTGGTGATAAGAAATTAGTATAATTTCTACACAAACCCCCTCATACTGACACTATGAGTCAAAGCCGTAAAACTGCACAAGCAAGCATGGAATTCGCAATTCCACATAATCGTTATGGAATCTGCCCAGTTTACATACTATGTTTGGCCATGAAGTTAAGGTTACTCAAAAAAAAAGTGCACATAATTCTGAAACTCAGGTAACAAGACTTATTTTAAGGCTATAAATATCCCTTTGTTTCTTTTTTTCTTTTTTTCTTTTTTCCAGTGCAATTTGATGATAATAGCATTATTGAAGTAAAATTTTGCAGACCTGCTGAAATTCAGAAAATACACAAGCTCCAATTAACATCCCGAGCAGATCCAGTCCATACTAGGAATTTGGTAACAGTCTAAGGTAGTTCAGGTTTGTGTACCTTAAAATTAAAGACAGTCTTAGCTGCATGCTCCTGCAAGAGGATATTTATGTTTTGCCTTTACTCCATGGTAGTCAGGCCCAAACCGAAGCATTCTGTGAATTAATTTTTCTGAAATACAGTTCATTGCAGTCACAGTCCCTTGACTGTGGATCAAAAGTGTTGGTCTTGTGTCCTTGAGCAGATTATGTAACAATTTATGATTGCACACCGCTTGATGTGGCATCTGCTGATGAATTTAAATGCAGCCTTGCACACAGACCATAATGATCAGTATTATTATTTTTAATAACTTGTTTAGATGTAAGGGCTTTGGAGCAAGGATTGCTTTTCTGTTGTTTGTACTTGTCATTGTGGAAGGAAATACTCATTCAGAGTTCAATTGCCTTGGTGCTGCCATAAAATGAAAACTACATAACAATATTCATAATAATTTGGAAATATAAGGCAGATGGGGCCTTTAGTTTATAAAGATGATTTTCTCTCTTGTTCTTGCTGCTGCTCTGACTATAAAAAGTTACATTAGGGGAAAAAGAGCTCACCAGTTTTTGATAGATAAAAGGAAAAACTGAAATATCTTACTGTGAATCCATGGAAGTATTGTGATATTAACTGAACAAAAAAAGCTCATGTGTATGAGCCTCTGTTACTGTTTAAATTGTTACGTTTCAGTGTTTTAATAGGTTGGAAGTTGCTTCACAATGTACCTACTGTGTCAGTTAAACTGTTCCAAATATTTTTCCTGACTCAAATCAATTAAGAATATAGTATATCATTGTTTGCATACTTATAAATACAATTAGAGTCTCCCTCTAGAGAGTGTATTCATTAGAAGTGACAATTTTTGGAGGGCAAAAAATTACTAGCACAGTGTTAAAAAAGTGTTTCCTACGCGAAACATTGAAAGCATAGTAATTTTTATTTTATCCATTAATTATATTTGGCATTACTCAGCATGTCATGTATCTACTTGTTTTGTGTCCTTATAATAAGTCATATTTCTATACAATAGATTATAATTTTCTACCGGTCAAGACAAAAAGAAAAACATGGGGAGTATAATAATATATATAAACAAAAATTAAAGTAATGTTTCCACTTATTTTTTAAAGGAATCTCAATGTTGGAGTGATAGAAACCTATCTTGTATTATTTTTAAATCTATTTCACGTACATGTCAGCATTGGAAAGAGCAAAGAAATCCTCATACTGCCTTTCTTATGTACAGGCAAAATATATTTAACAGGGAGCATTACTGCTATTTTCTGTTGTGGTTTCATTTAATTGATGTTATTTCCCCTGTGTACAGATGACAGGTACTGGGTTGGGTCCATAATGCATCTGTTATTGTGAATCCATTACCTGGGTGAGATAGAGCAGAATGCACAAGCTGAAACCTGTCTGTTGAATTGGATCACACTCACTTGTGTCCCTCTTAGCTTGGACCCTCTCCTCTTTCTCTCATGTTCCCTTTCTTTAAAAAAGTGAAGAAGCTTACCCAAATCGTAGGGGAAAGCTCCTAAATATAATGTAAAGAAACATTTGAAAAGGAAGAAATATGTGATACAGTTAATAGCTTTTCATGTACTTTGAGTGAAAGACAAGAACTGACGGGTGCTCTCCTTGCCTTTTTTGTTCTTCTGGAAGAAGCATAATGGGAGAAAGTGAGTCATTAGTGTGTTATAGCAAAAATGCAGTTCAGTATTTTGCTTTATTTGTGAAGCAGACTCACTGAAATGTGTACTCTTATGGAAATTCCTTTTCATTGGCAGTGAAAGGTCTAAGAATATTTTCCAGCCCCTAAATGATCGATTGTGTGTGTGTGTAAATGATCACCAATGTAGCTTTTAGGCTGAAAAGTTTTGACATAGGTGTGTTCAAACGACTTCCATGGAGTACTCAAAAGACAAATAATCTTTAATGTCATTGGGTGTTACAGATTCTTATTTGCTGAATGAAAATAAAAACAAAGAACACAGAATTCCATCACATTCATACATCTCAAGCTGTTGAAAAGGAAGATATTAACTGGAATTCAGAAAGAATTTTCTTGAGTTCTTATGGTGATAATAGGCCCTCTTACTCTGATGTATCACTCAGCAGGTGTCAGCATTGAAAATTTGGGCCTAAAATTTTCACGTTGAGTTTTCTCTGTGATATTATTATTTTCTAAGAACAACAAATAGTGTTTTTTGATGAATCCAAGGAAGAAATTTGTTGTGACTGTAGAACATGTTGCTGGAGAGGAACATTGTGTAGTAGCAGATAGCCAATGAATCATACTTTTCAAACAAAAAACAGCATATAAAAAAGATCAAGGTTTATTATGCTTCACTTACTATCAAAGAAAAATGTAATGGTAGATGTAATGTTAGCAAATTCATGGTGCACTATTCACTTTTTCACAGCAGATGAATAACTGTCATTGATGGACTGGTCAGACAGGCTAAAACAAAATAACATTTATCTTTCACAGATCAAGGATCCACCTGCTTTCTTTTTCAAGAAAAAACATGAAAGCTGGAATCAAGTTTTCTTGGAAGCAATGCACCTTCATTGTCAGTAACAGGCAAATAAGTAGTGGAGTGACAGAAGGTAAGCTCAATTTTCATATTTAATATTTTATTGCTAAAAGGCATGGAATTTTTCTGAGTAATTCATACTTCTAAGAGCATGACTGAGCAAGACCCACTGTTGAGCACCAAGTGAGGAGGCCAAATGATTTTTCAAAATTTACTATGTGGAACAAAATCATTTAACTGCTCAGGATATCTCAGAGTGTGTGCCATGGACCCAGCAACATAGAGAGTAACCATGAGGTCCTCCTTCTACCATCTTTTCTCTTTCTTGCTGGTTGCTATTTTTTTCTGTTATACCTAATGACTCCTTCTGTTTTTTGAGGGGCATTCCTCAGTATGGTTGAAATATTCTTGAAAATCACAGGTTATCTTCGTACATTAGAGAAGAACCCATCAATATTGGTCAAAAAGATCTTTTGTCCACATCTTCCCCTCCATCCCCTTAACCCCACCAGACTGTACCTTTTAAGTACAGGAGGAATGCTGTAGCAAAATGTTAGTGTAAGGATTGTTTTTGTAGACTTTGGTTGTCTTTCAATCTCTCAACATTTTTGACATAAAAACCACTGTGCCTACATAACGTGCTACTTTTGTGCATTTGGAGGAAAGGTAATTCCTAATAACTAAATCTGAGAGCTAGGTCCCTACTTTGGTTTTATTATAAAGCTTGAAAAAAATATCTCTGAGTTCCTACTGTGCAGACTAACACATCTCCTTATTCACATCACCATGTTTCTTTTATGGGGCAAGGTTTTGTTTGATGCCACATTATCTAAAGTGCATGGCCTTTGCAATAAAGAAATCCAGTATATAAAACAACTTTTTCAATGAGAACTGAATCAAGAGTGAGCTAATTGTGTTTAATTTGTGAACTATTAGATTTGTGATAACGCTGTTTAAACACTGTGGTTCTCTACTGTACTTTTCTGATATAATTCTTTCTTTGTGGTAGGACCATGTCCTTTCAATGTACGATGTCCTAGCTCTGATAAAAAGGAGTTGGGAGTGATGACAAATGCAGAAACATCTGGGAAATGAGAACAGCAAAGCTGAGTGTCAGATAGCAATCAATGGATCACTTACAGCAATTATGCTTAGGAAATGAATTAGTTCGTATGATGTAATTTGCACATGATCAGGCTGGTGAAGGGACTCAACACTGCTTCCCTCAGGCTGTTAGGGAGATGTCTGTGCAGATTCTGTCCCAGAAATGCCACACATTCAGGAGAAGCTGTCAACTCCCTGAGATGCCGCCCACTTCAGATGAGACAGAAGAGGGCATATGCCCCGTGGCAGTGCCATCCATTAGGACAATCTGTGTAAGCTACACTGTAAAGAAATGAGTGAACTGGAACAGAATGAAACATGAATTGTAAAGCATGGAGAAGTTCTCCTTCCAGTCAGTTTAAGCTTCCTGGCTCAGTCCAATCTCAACACTTCCCCAGTGACACATAACTTACTCTGTTTTGCCAGGTCTGCCCTTCTCCATTTGTCCAAGTTTACTTTTTTTGTCACTCCAACTTAGCCCATTTTCTTTCTCTAAGTTTCTAGTTCAATTAGTGGAGTGATTTTGCACCTTTCCTTTTCACATCATGTCAACTAATCACTTGCCTATATTCCTCTTGCCTCAGTTGGGCTAATGTTTCTCCTATGCAATAATTCAGCTTTATGCTCCCCCTCATCTTAGAACTCCTCCCATTGTTATTTATTAATGGGTTGCACAACTCTCCACCAAGAACCTTGACATATCTTAAAGACTTTCAATAATTAAACCCCACAATGAGCCTATAAAGGATGCAATTATATTATCTATTTACCAGATGGCTAACCAGGAACAGACAGAAGTTAGCTAAATTGCCCTGGGTTAAAAGTTGGGGAAAGGCAGCACTGGGAATAGAATCCAGTGTTAGTTGTGTTTCTTTGCCAAAAGCTTGTAGTAGTACAAAGTGTATATACCAGCTGTTGGAGAATCACTTTGCTGGCCCAGAATTGTCCTGCCCTAGCTAAGAGCTTAAGATCTATTATTGAGTGGGTTTTCAAACTCAGTCCTTGCCCTTTTCTTTCCTAAGGGGACAACAGAAACATCTGAACTTGTAAACTTAAAATAAAAGTCTGCTGATGTTTCCACATCTCTTCTGTAGTAGTTCTGTAACTCAGTGAGGTCTATGCATAGCTGGATTTTTTTTTTTATATATCATGGTAAGTGTAGTAACAGCAAAACTCTTTCAAGAAGAGAAAGTCATTGTCTGTCTGTCTGTCAATGTATCTGTCTATCATAGTGTGAGCCAGTTAGACAGCCTGTCCATAGCATCAAAAAGCCATGCTAGATTTGTTATCTGTGTGACCAACCATCTGGACTACATACTGAATTCTGTCACCATTAAACAGATGAATCACACTTTGTAAATAGTAACTTCCAGGTTTTTTTGCTAGAGCTGCTTGCTTGGTGAGGCTGGCAAATTCTTAAGCAGTCCCTCTAAGTTTAGGTCTTGAGGTCCATGTTCATCCTGTTATCACGTGTATCGTCTTTGATAAGTAGAATATTGAATGGAATAAACCTGTAGACTGTTCCAGATGCAGGAAACATTGACATGGTGCTCTAACTATTTTCATGAAATATTTTAGAATCATTTTAAGTCTCTGGCTGGGGGCAGTGTTACAGTGCAGACTCATAGTCATTTCAAGATCACCTAATATACTGATCTTGATATCTCATTTAGAGTAGACATGCTTAATTTTCATGCTTGGAATTAATCTATGAAGCATGATTCTTATGACAGACAAAAGTACTAATTCTCTTCTGCAAAAGCTGCCTGCTAAAGCGTGATCACTTCTATAAGGTGGATCCCATCACCTGTGCAGGGAGAACTGGTGTGCAAAATTTTGTAATTAAGTTGTAAACATGAAGAAATGCCTTTTGGCCATTTTGCCTTGAACTACCTATGGATTCCTGGAAGCTTTCCAGTATGAACTTTGAGGGCAGCAGTCTCCAGGCACATGGTATTCTCAGCACATTTCCAAATCTTCAGGAATGCGAGTATTCCAGTGCCCAAGGTGGTGCCTTGCAGTAAGACTCATTGCACTCTCTTATATAAACTCAACGGAATTGTAGAAGATCTTTAGGGGCCATTTGAGATTTTGTCATGAGGAAGATTAAATGCTGAAATCTAGATTGCCTTTCTACTTTGTGGAAGAAAAAAAAGCCCATCCATATGAAATTGTGCTCATTACTGAGGAAAATAAATTCTTGTCTGTCGAGCAAATGGCCAGGTTTTAGAAGTGGTTAGACTTGCACATCAATTACTAGGGAAAAACAACACCTGTGTACACTAATTATTTTTTTAATGGAAAGTTTTCAGATATAGGGTCAAAGTCTCCTCTTGCATCAATTGTATGCCACAGAAATGTCACTCTTGTCAGTGGAATAACTACTGATTTACGCTGGTAGGTGTTAGTGTAAATCAGGTGAATGGTATATTATGGTGCACAACAGGAATGTTGTCATAATAAATGACATATTTAAATTTTAAATATATACTTTATAGATTCTAAATGATCAATGTACCTTTAAATACTGTTTGAGTTAAATTAAGTGCAGTTTTGTTTTGTCTTTGTCTGATCTTTGTTGACTTTTACTCTCCTTATTACTGTCAAAAACATTTTGATGCTATAAATAAGAGCATGGATTAAATATATTCTTTGTGACAAGCAACGTGCAGTGTATTCACTTCTTTCTTCTAGAAGATAGATTATCCTTTTCATTATTTTGATTCTGCACTCTTCCATTATTCTGAAGATCAGTAGAAGTACACTGAGACCCAGTTATGGAAAAATGATGTGTTGTGTGTATATATATATATATACATTTTGCTTGTGACAGATATATGCTTGCACCTGAAAATATCCATAGTCAAACAAACTAGAATTTTAAGGAAGTTGCAGAATCCATGCTGTTGTTTTTATTTACTAGAGGGGTTCCATATGATGCTGTGATACAAGGGCTCGTGTTGTGAGATTGCATATGATTCATAGGTTAAATCAATTAGGCTGAAAGTATTCCCTCTGGCCAAAGAGTTAGATGTACAAAGGATCAAAACTCGAGAGGTCATCGGGCATGGTTTGTAGCTCCCTGTGCCCAGGTGCTTGAGGAGTAGTGTCCTAATTCCCACCACTGCCAAGCATTCTGCAGTGTCTGATGTGCTGGTAGGTATGTTTGTGATTATACAGATATGGTCAAATCTCTTACAGGTGTAAGATGACTTGAGTGAAACTGTGTCTGTTTGCACTAAAGGAAAATTTCACCAATGGTGTGCATTGTCCCCACTGCACAGGGAGACTGATGTTTTTTGAAAATCTGACCTTGTCGCTCCCTGTGGTGTGCAGTTCAGTAGGAATTCACCTAAATAAAACCAAGATTCACACAGGAGGAAACATCAAGGGCAGTTAAACATACAGTTTAGGTGCAGACAGAAGACGTTGTTATATGTTTTCAAGTTGTACATTTTTACCAAATACCACATTAAGCCAGTGATCTGCAGGCAGGAGAAAGACATAAAGTGTTTTTCCCTGTGTAACTGTCCTAGGGCTCACAAAGCCCAGTGACTGTGAAGTCTAGTCTCATCTCAGGCAATTCTATTTTATATTTGTCTTCATTATTGAGCACGCTTCATATTCTCTTCCTCGGCTCACTGCAGCTTCATTGCTTCATTTTATGTATCAGGAAGCCGGACAAAGCTCAAGTGGCAGCAGAATTTAGACCTTTATTAAGTCAGATAGAAATCATCTCACTCAGTAATCTGGAAAGATGGTGAGAAGTCATGGGTTTGGCAGGATGGTCTTTTTTAATTACTGTGGATTTCTGATCTACATTTCTCTGTAGTTTAGCATATTGTTGTGAACTTGCGATGTGAGTGTCAAACTCCCCTCTAGTGGTTGCTGTACACAGAGAATAAACATTGATTTAGCTTGATGACAATTTAACTCTGAACTGAAAAAGATGAAAATTCAAGTGAGATTGTGATGGTTGTACATAGCAAAATTTATTTATTTGTCTTTCTTCCTCTTTTAATGATTTAGTCACTTCACATGTTGAAATACTGTAATTAAAACATGATTCATTGTCAAAGCAAACAAACAAACAAACACAAACAAAAAGAATTATGGCATTATACCGTGCAAAATGCGAATGTGCCACCTATTGGTGACGGCTCTGCACTTCTTGATCACTCTCCAACAGGTCAGCGGCAAAGTCACCACGAACAATGTCATTTGTCCCACACGACACAATAGAGCTACACACAGCTCTGTGCTTCCTTGTATTAATGCAGTGCTGGTGCTGCAATAATATAAAAGCAAGAATTGAGCAATAAGTGTGAAATAAAGAACTGAGTGTTAAAAATGTGCAAAGAATGGAGTGACTCATTAAGTGTCATTATGATTAAAGAGTTCCATTTCTTGCTAACAGAGTTCTCAGCAGCAGATTGTGAAACCAGAAATACACTCCACAAGGCAGAAGTTTTTTGCTATGTGTGAAGAGGAAAGATATGGTGAACTTGTATGTTTCTCAGCCATCTGAGCTGTAAATTTGCACCTCTACAATCCTTTCAGAGAATCTGTTAATAACTTTTTGGAAGCTATTCTGCTTGAATCTTTTAAGGCAGTAAGATTGGACCCTGCCTGCACAGGGTCCAAGCATGGGAAGGAAAAAGCCTCGGGACATATGACACTGGAAACTCTGTTGTTAAAGTTTTGTTTCCCAGTTTTCAAAAGGAGCCTTCATTCATCCTTTATGCATATTCAGAATTATATTTCTGTTGATTATATGTTTTACAAAGGTACCTCTGCTTTTCTGCAAGTGCCAGTAATTACACCTGCACATGCAGAAGTGGAGACTATATTTTAAATCTGTAGTTTTTCTAATTTAATTTGTCTTATGGTTTATACAGCAGTTACCAAGTTTCCTACTCTCCAGGATAGTATTCAGTCACTATTTATGGTACAGTACCACCTCTACTTCATTGAATTTAGTAAAAAAGAAAAATAATGTTACTAGTTTCCTCAGCTAAAAAAGAGCAAAAGGGCTATTAAGTAAAAATTTTTGAAATGTGATTTTGCTCATAATCTTGCTGCTTCCTCCTTGCTTAGCTTTGGTGCTGGTTTGGGGTTTTTTTTTGGTATTCATCTTTTTTTATTTTGTCCTTTTTTTTTGGTTGGTTAGTTTGTTGTTTTTGTTTTTTTTGTTTTTTTTTTTTTTTTTTTTTTTTTTTTTTTTGTGAGTGGCTCAGCTTAGTGAAAGGACAGAGTCAACCCTGACTGGCTGCAATAAGCTAAGCACTGGTGTGTGACATTAAATGTACACACTAGAATGTAAGATGTCAATGAAAACAAAACCAGTTCTGGAGAGATAAGGTAATAATGATAGCTAGCATACAGAAAGCACAATTAAAGCACACCACAGTATAATATTTGACTAATCATCTAAAAATATTGGTTTCCCTTAAACTTGAGACTTTTCAGAATCACAAAACAACCCAGCAGCATAGATAAATCTTGGAATAAAGAATCAAAAAAGCACATTTGAAAATACGGGGTATGTTGTTACACCCATAAAGATTGTAAAGCAATAGCTGTGTCAGGTCCTCTTAAAAATAATATGCTTTCATCTTATGTCTTAATGTAAGACCGTCTTTTACAGCAGATGTTCTGGGAGTGCTCCCTCCCTTATGCAATGGCACAAGCATACCAATGCTCCTAGAGAGGTTTACCTTTCAGAACTGACAAGTGTTAAAAGAAAAGGGGGGTGCGAACAGGTTTATAATCTACATCACAGATATGTGGGAAAGGGTTTTAAAATATACTGTGTCAGGAAGAGGAGAAAAATCAGACACATTAAATAAAATCTATATAAATAGTAACAGTGAAGTCATACAATGATCTTTAGCAAAATAAGCCCCACTAAAGCAGGCCACGAGCAGTGAGAGCCTGCTATTTCTTATGGGATGCAGTGATAAAGAAATTACATACTTATTTGAGAGGAACATAAATAAAGATTAATAGATTAATGAGTTATTTTCCTTTCATTACTATACTATTGTACTTTATTATAATTGCTTTGCACTCATTTAATTAAATTTGAACTAGGGCCAACACAAGATAATTTGTTTTCCCTGTACTAAACAATGAGTATGCAGATTGGAAGTACTGAAGCAGTAATCAGCCCTCTGTTTGCAACACTTTTCTACTCTGAGTAGACATTATAATTGATAATTTGATTGTTGCAGCACTCCGTGCAATATATTTTAAAGCAACATTAACATAATGGAAATTATGTTGTGTGCCTAATCCGAGCTTTTCACTGTGTAAGTATACGAATCCCATTCTGTTATGAATTAGGGCACTATCCACCAAACGTGCATACAACCTTTACATGCCTCATTTTGGAACAGAGCTATCTGCTTCTAGTCTCCATTCATTGTCTTCCCTTTCAAGTGATGTTACTTAAGTTGTACACAAAAAGAGCTAAAATAGCTAAGCTAAGCATTTCAGTGAAACCTGATTTGTTCTGACACAAATCTGCCATTAAAATTGAAGAGGTTTTGTATAGTTCCTTTACAACTTTTGCATTATTTCTAAGGAAGGTGTTTATCCAGTCCATTAGAATTTATCTTTCCATTGTCTCTTTCGAGCTTCTGAGAACCCTAGTAACAAAACCATGATGTGACTCGGATGTCAAGGTAGGACTTTTCAATGCCTGTAATATAAACAAAAGTTAATTCAGTCTCTTTTTAAAAATTTCTATATATACTGGACTTAAGAAATAGAGTGTGTATTTTTTCCTCACGCTCTACAAGAATGAGTAGATAGGCTGAGGTTCTGTTTGATCTCTTCTGTATCCCAACCACATGCCCACCATGCAGGTTTAATATGTTGCTTCCTATTGCCCCCAGTCCCTGCTGAGGAATTGGTCTCTGCATGTCCTGCCCGAATGAAGCCCTGAGGATGGTGGGACAGTCCTGAGCAGCTGTGTGCAACCTCAGCAGTTTCCAAGGTTACCTTGTCTTTCAAGTTTGGGCCACGAGAAGAAGTGGAAAACCAAAGTGAAGAGAGTGATGGCTTATAAAACTCTGCCAACTTTAACTTTATTTGTTTTCTGACAAAATAAGAGTGGCTTTGCTTGCGTAAATATTTGAGTCACCTCATTTAATATTTGCCTATTTACTTTATGGCCTGAAGTGTCCCTGTACTAGAAAGGTGAGTTGTGGGTTTGCAAAATAAGTTCAGCCTGTTTGAGAAAAGTGTTGCAGAGGAGAGTGTTTCACTTACTGTTTTTCAGAACTGAGCTTTCAAAGTCCCCTAAGATCTTTTTTATGCAAGGAATCCTACTGAGGAATAATCATGATTTATTATTTTAGAGAAGTCATGATGAGGTGAAATGTGCCTGTTGTTCTGGTTGGAGAGCAGTGCTAGTGAGTGTGGAGTGGTCCAGGTTGCCTGCACAGGCTTCTTTTGTTCTGCTCCATGTTTCCAGAGGAAGTGTTGAAGGAGACAGGAAGCCTGACTGACAGGCTTGACTTAATTTTTGGGTTTTTTTCGGTTCTCATGTGTCATTCCTTTTTCTTTTGCTGACAATTGTTTAACATCATTATAAAGCCTATTATGGTAGGAGAGATGCCACTAAAATACTCCTTAAGCTGGGAGAAAATTAGAAGCAGTACAGGAGAAATGAATGGTGTTACATGTATTTAAAAAGGTGTCAGAGAGTGCTGCCTGCATTGTCACCCAGCTCTAAAAATCATTGATCATCTGAGAGGTTCTCTCTGTCCATCACCATGGTCTGAGGCTACATGCTCCATTTAGATTCTTTTGGGACTTCTGCAGTTTTCCAGCCATGTAATAGGTACTTGTGGAATCCTGCCTTGGATAGTTTTCCTTTTCCATACTGAGTTTTCACTAATTTTGGTCCTGAAGATCTATTTAAAGTCCAGAAATAATGAGGTGGACTTCGTGTCAGTAAAAGGAGTTGGAGGTATCTGGCAGTGGTGTGTTGGGAAGGAGCTGGAAAGCCTAACTTACAGAAACTTCTGTAAGTTAAGGTGGAGGAGAACTCCTCTCATCTTCATTCCAAGCCTGTAGGCAGGTTTCTTTCCCACAGACGGTAGCACAAAGCATAGGAGCCTTTTGTAACTTATCTACTGTGAGGCCTAACCAAAGTCTCCTGAGTCTTAATAAAGGTTGCAGTCATCCCCAGTGTGGTTCAGTTTTGCAATAAAGGTTGGTGCATTTCAATAACTTCTGAGTTTTCCAGAGACAGGCTTTGCCTGAGAAAGGAGACATGGGATCTATGAAAAGACAGAGCATCATTTAGTGTTCGTATCAAGGAGTGGTGGGATTTTTCCACACCCCCTTAGAATCTGTTATGGTGGATTATGCCTTTAGAAAAACTAATTTATAATGTCTCAAGTAGAAAGTGGATCATAAGTGCTCTCTCTTTTTGTACAAAGCCACTGCTGTCAGACCACAAGGCAAATCCAGGGGGGTTTCTGTTTTCCATTTACCTTACTTTTCAATTGATTGGTCAGTGGTGTGTATCCTTTTTCAGTTTCTTTATTCCCTCTCTTTCAGACTTGGAATATTGTTGCCTGAAATCCTGAGGGTAACATTATAGATTTCTTTTCATTTCACACAGAGACCTTTAAACACACACCATACCTGAATTGCCCCTCCATCTGGCTTTAACTCACTCTGGGTGTGTAAGCCAAATCACAGACTGAATGCTATAATATTGCTTCTTTGCACAATTTAAAAAGGTGAACAATCCTTTTCATAGGTGTGCATAATAAATATAGCATGACTAGAGATGTAAGAATGGTAGAATATCTTGATATGAGGTGTTATAAACCAAGCAAGGTTTATAATGAAATCAAAAAGTACATGAAGAAAGAAAAGCTCTGAAAAGCATGAGGGGATCACGGAAAGGTATGGATGGAAAATATAATAGGAGATTTTCAAAGCAGAAATGTTGTAGCTAGAGAATTACACCTGCCATCCAGTGTGGATATTTATTTGGGATAAATAAAATAGCAGTTGAGACTGTTGAAATGCATATATCAGTCATCTGAAAGATAAAGCTGGTGGGAAAGATTGAAAGATTACGGAACAAAGGGGAAAGTGTAAGTAAAAGGAAAAAAATAAAAGAAGTTTGTACAAAGGCTAAGATGAATAAGAGATTTTCGGAATATACTAGAAATGAGGTCACTGGAGAATGCAGTAGAGTTTGAGACATTGCAAAGGTAACCTACCTCCGGTTGAGAAAAATATATTTTTCAGATGTTAAATGTTTTGACTCAGTTTTCTCAATGAAGATAAGGATAATAAAAAGAAGAGACGCAGAAACAGAAAAAGAATAAGGAATTAATATAGGCTCTGAATACTGATAAAATCCAGGGCTTTAACAATCAACTCAGATTTCTGTGAGAAGTTGAAACACTCAGGAGGAGACATGAAGATGGTGACCATAGTCCTAGACTGTTAGTTCTTTGGCAGATTTTAAGTCATGACAGATGTTTGGGGTAGTCTGTGGTTACAAGAGGATAGTTTTGCACGTAGCAGTTTCCTTTATTCTTGTGTATTATGTGCCTTTTTTTCTAGTTTGCTGTAGAGGGGAGGGCACGAAAAAGGGGACCAAATTGAGGCTGATGTGCAGAAGCAGGGATGAGAGGCCACATCCTCATTCTATTTGAGTTAGGGTATTTAATGGTAAATTTAACAAGTAGAGCAGAAGAGAAGAAAGAATCTGCCAAAGCAACGTCTCACAGTGCTTTGCTAGTGCTTGTGTCCTTCACGTCATACATAATCTAGCCCAAACTGTTCTATTATACAGTAAGAAAAACTAGACATATGGAATTTCTGTACAGGCAATTTTGGGTTGTATATACTCTTAAATAATATGTATTCTATATGTACCTATAGTTTCAGATACTAGGTATGCTAGGTATATGTAAATCCTCCCTAGAAGGAGAAAACAAAGAGATACAATGACATCTTTTGATAGGAGAAGGGGTAATTTTCAGAAGCTGACATAAAAATTTGAGAAAACACAGTGAAACAGTATTTAGGAGAACAGAGAAGTAAAGAATGTATAACATGCTTTAAATAAATAAAAAGAAAAAGAATTGGAGCAAAGTATGAAATTATGTGGAATGCAAATATAGAGGCTTTGTGTAGTCTGATATTGGTAAGAGATGACAGCATCATGGTAATGCTCAAAAGACCAGTCTCTGGTTTTAGTTTTTTGTGGGTTTTTTTTAAGTTATTGTACAATCAGAAAAGGTTCAAAACTGATGCTAGTACAGTACAAGGGCAGAGAGACCTTAGTTATTTGTTAAAGTTAGAGAAAGCAGGTTTGTAGAAAAGAAGAGATTAAGAGGTCATCTCATTGAGTCCGAGATAATTCCGAAGGGAATAGGCAGGATAAATGCTACCAGGTTAGTTGAACTCTTCTGAGATGCAAGAACAAAGGAGCATGAACTAAGAGAAATCAATGGCAGCTATATTTATTTGGAATTTCTTACACAAATTGGGAGCAATTGCATATATAAGATATTTCACTAAGGACAGCAAGATGAAGAAATAATTGAAACAATAATTTAAAGGGTTAGTGTATCTAAGGTTTTAGAAGTGTAGACATTTAACATTAGCATTTGCAGTGAGTTGTTTTCTTTGCAAATAATTATACATAATCTTTTTGCAAGGCAGCTCTATTGGAATAAAAGTAGGCAGAAAAACTTTGAAATAGAAATTCTAATTTTGAGGTGGTTATAACTCTGGTTATTGGGAATTTTCCTGCGGTGATTCTCCAGCAGCATAAGTAAGTTGTGTGTGGAAAGAGGAAGTAAAAATTACTTCATTAAATATATTTTCGTGTCTACCATTTACCCTGTTTGAAATCATGTATGGCAGAAGCAATTGTGTCATCAGAGGAATTATATGATTTTTGTGTTTTGGGTTTTTTTAAATTAATTTAAGTTTACATATGTGTAGAGGAGTACACAAATGCACACCACACACATACATAAATATATATACAAATGGTATCACAAGCCATAAATTTGCCTGCTGTACATCTGAAGAAAAATTGTGAGAGCACTTCTGGGACGGGTGCTTCCCAAGAGCCTCCCTGTTTAACCAGCAGCTCCCCTTATGCCTCAGCCATGGTTCTCCTCTGTGACACAGCACTTAATGGAAAAGTGTTAACTGAAATGTGAGGTAGAAGGGATGTGAGAGTTTTTTTGCCAGAGACAAATAAACTCCTGTTCAAATGGCAGAAGGGAGAATCCTGTCGGTACACAGACTAACACATGCTGTGTTTCTTGTTATACTTAGGAGTCACTCAAAAGCTCAGATGAGGCTGTAGCATCCCACCTGGAAATGGGAACCTTTCTGCCAGGGTGGTGATGGATCTTCAGATTCGTTCTGTGAGAGAGAAAATCTAATTTCCAGTAGCTGAAGCTCAGGTATGATGCAAGACCACTTCTATTCACCCAGAGATGACCGCCTCTATAGAAACTGTCAGCAGAGGTCCCTATGGTCTGCTGAAACCTGGATCTTCCATTTTATTTCAAGGATATGAAGATGGGCATAAATGTAAGTTAATAGTAAATGATGAAGCACACTGAAGAGTGGAGAGTGGTGTATGATTGTGGAGATGATTGAATATTGAATTGCTGTATATTGAAGCAGTTAGGAACATTGATTACTGTGGATTTTAAATATTAGTGGGGGAATATCTACTATTCAGGACATTTAGCATGTGTGCTTGAGAAATTTAAATATATGTGCATAACCCTAAAAAACACCTATAGACTCAGAATCATTCCCAAAACTTGTCTAGATTGTGTTTTGCTTCATTAAGCTCATAGAAAAGATGTTCTCAGGCAAACTGGGTTCCAAATTGGTTCAAATCCTGGTAATCCAGCCTGAAGAATGACATATTCCTGAAAAGAGGGGGTATGCTGTCTGAAGTACAGATCTGTGCCAGGGCTGCCGCTCTTACAGGCAGATCCACGCTGGCTTTAAATTAGGTTGCTCAGGCAGTGATGTAGCCGCAGCAGCAGAGCCGCACAGGGCACGCTGTTTACCCAGTTTTTCAGCCATGGAACAACATTCACATCAGTGAATGCAGTGGAGACATACCCAGAATAAGAATGTGATTTATTCTTTCAATGTGAGAAGCAGCTATATGTTCAACAAAGGCTTTCCTTAGACTAATGGCCAAAGTAGGCCCCAGTGCAGCTCCTCTATAGACTGAGAAGAAAGGATTGTTTGTTGAGGCTCAACTGTCCCCAAAAACCAGTCTGCTGAGTGGATTCCGTCATGTATGAGTTCTCTGCTCACTTCATTGTCACGGGTGTTTCCGCAAGCCTGCCATGCACGGCATAACTGGGGAATTTACTACAGCAGTTGCTGATGGAGCAAATAATTCAAAGTCCTGTCACAGCTTGGAAAGAACAGATGACTACTATAAACCAGTTCAATATATCTAAGATATTGTTTACCGATGGAATACAGGACAATGTGATTTTTCTATAGACCCTCTCATTCTCAAGGAATGGCAAAGCATTTAGTGAAGGAATGAGTTAGAGTTGTGGTTGTTCAGTCCAGAGCAACGGCTGGTTTAGCCTTTCAATGCAAAACCATTAAGTGCTCAGCAGTAGCTCACAGAGCCATGGTCAGTAAGAGCTGTCGTGCTGAGACAGGGACACTGGCCCTGACACTCTCTTTGTCCCCTCAAACTGTTTGTAGTATTGCTTACTCTCTCCTCAGATGGGTACCAGAGGAAGAAAGAAGGAAACTTTTGTTAATTCTTAGGCTTTCCCCAATACCAGTGACAATAACTTTGACCATGTGGCGCCTCTAATTGTGAATTGCCCGGGCTGCAGTTGGTTGAGCCCTGGTTTGCGTGTAGGAACTCTGTTCTCCACAACTATTTTCTTGGTCAGTGTGTGCCTCCTGTATTCTTGTGAAACAAATATGTACTCTTGAGCTTCAGTGTGGGTAGCTACTCTTCCTGAATAGTGGAAAAAGCCAAGGGGGAAAAGTACACCATTTGCTTTCCAGGGAGACTTGACTGCAGCTGATTTTCAGAGCCAGTTATGCATGTACTTCATGTAAACTAATGCTCCTCAGAATTGCTGGTTTTAAACCCAGCTTTATAATATCACTCATTTTGGATGTTACTCATATCAAGCCTTTTGAAATACTGTTTTAATTCACATATCTCTAGCACTGATTCTTGAATGTAATGCTACTGTGTTCTTTGCCTTTCTTAGTATTCAGTTTAGGTTGTCATTATGGAAAAGTAAGGCCACTCTTCCCAGCAGTGAGGTTTGTGATGCAGAGCAAATGGCTGGGTTTTCACAACCAGCTTGCATGTTTGAACTGCACTTTAGCATGGTTTTGGTGCTTGCACAATTTGCAGTAAACTTGACTGGAAGTGTAAGGTGGAAGGCATTGCTCTAAAATAAAGGTGATCAGCTGAAGAAGGCAATGTAAGTCTGGGAAGCTTGCAGAAGAAGGAGAAAAAATGCGTGTATTTAGTTGTCTTAGGTGAAACTTGGTTTTAAACCACATGCTGAAGCAGAGACCAGTCAAAAAGGGACTAAAATTGCTGAGCCAGAAGATCACACTGCTCATGTTGCATAGATTATTTTTCTGTGTTCTGCTGCCTCTAAATAGCCCATGTAAGTTTTCCATTAGTGGTGGAAATCTAGAAATTAGTTGGACTAGCATTACTCATCATCTATTTGCAAATAATATCAAGGTGGTTTTGAAATACAGCTTTTAACCTTTGAGAAACATATGGCCTGAAAACAAGGGAAATGGCTTTTGTCCTGTGCTGTTGTCATCAGGGACACTCAAATTGCTCTCCTTAGTCTGTAGCAGACAGTATAGTTTTTATAATACTCTGGGAACCCAAACCACAGTGTGGTTAAACAAAGCCTAGCAAAGCTTGCCGAGCAGATGCACAGCCTTGGATGTTGCAGGCAGTGTGGCTCCTCTCTGCACTGCACATCCTGACTTTAGCTCTGTGGCAAATGAGGCAGAACCCCATGAGCAGTGCATCCCTGTTTGGGCACTTTGGCTTTGTAGCAACAGCATGCTGCAGGTAGGGAAATGCTGGCTTTCTGATGGAGGTGGCTGGAGGCAGAGTTTCATTCCAGAATGCCCTGCAGGTTCTCTCAGTGTGCAGCTCTCAGCATGGGCTGGTGCCTTGATGAGATTACAACTTGGGCTTTGTCACATGCTTGATACACCGTGCGGGCACTGTCAGTGTGCAAGTGGCAGGACACAAAGGTGCCATGGCATCATGGGCAGAAATGGCTGGAATTTGGTGGCAAAATGCAAAAGAGCTGGGAAGACCTGAGGAAGATTCCTCAAGGGCCAGGAAAGGGTTTATGGAAGTCACTAGCTACCTACAGTAACTGGAGCTGCTGGAGTCCCAGAGTGCTTTCCTTCAGTGTCGTTTTTCTGGTAATTATTTAAATACAAATAATAAGAAAAACAAGTAAAATTGTCTATTCCAATTTTTCTAATATTTCCACTCACTGATTCTTCAGGCAGCTCACAGGTGTCTCAGAGCTTTGTCTTGAATAAATACATAACAATACAATATTTGCAATACTATTTTCCTCATTTAAGATATCATATACTGAGGTTGTAATAAAGCAAATGTGGGGGAGCAAGCAGACTTTTCCTGAGAGTCCCGAATTCGCTTTGCCTAACAGGATAGGTTTTTTAAGCTGAATTACCACAAATCCTTCAAAGAGTGAGTTTTAGGACAAATATTAAATGTGAATTTTAAGTTACTTGTTGAAGAATATTCATCTAGAATTTATTCTGAATGGATGAAAATGAGATTTTGCAGAAGATGATCAATTATTTCCACTTATCCCTCACAAAGAAGATGAACTACACACACTGAAGTCAGTAAGAGCTGACAAAAGAAACCCAGTCTAGGCATTTCACAGTAGATATTCACATAAATACTCACAATTTATAGAACAGTAAGTTTCATATCCAGAGCATGGGACATGCTAATGGATCCTCAGCTTTGTTCTTCTAGTTCTAGCCCTTGCACATCATGCAGTGGTGCCTCAGCACAGGTCCACAGCCCCTCTCCAGCCTGGATATTTAGTGGCTGACATGTGGAGCCCCAGAGCAGGACAGAGATTGTGACTTCATGCTCCACAAATGCAGAATTTCTTTTGGTTAGACTCAGCTCTCAGAACCTGTTTGTCATGCAGGTTTTCTCAGATGTGGCTTGTCATACAGGGCCTCACAGATCAGTGTTTAGACATGTGAGTGCTCTGGTTTCAATATGTGTGGACAAATGCAGATTGATTGAGAAGACAATACCCTGAAGGCCTCTGATTCAACTTCAGCATATCCCTACCTTCAGCCATGTGGAGTATTTAGTTTTTAATGATGCACGCATTTGGACAAAAACACAAGCTGTTCATGAGACTTCATGAGCAAAAGGAGAGGCTGTGTTGGTCAGCTCTTTTTTTCTGCTGGAAATTAATTCAGGTCACCCTTTTACTGTAAAAGTATGGAAGCAGGAGTGAGTCAAACTTAAGGGGGGTAGAGTTGCTCCATTGCATACAGAATGTGGAAAAAGGGTGAGAGGGTGAGGAGAAGAGCTGCTGCACCATCATGATCCTGATCCCCAACACTGCAGAGATGGATCCTAGACCTTGTGGGGTCACCCCGTGGGCCCTGCAGGTAGAGCTGCCCCATCCCCTGTCCCCACTCAATGTGCTCTTGGTGGGAGAGAAACTTGCAGAGCTGAGGCTGTGATTGCTGTGAAGCAAGGGCGCTGCAGTACCTCAGCAGCTGGATGGACCTTATTAAAAGTGAGGAAAAAAAAAAAGCCCACAAAAACAAGTTTTGGAAAAATCCTTGCTGAACAATACCTGTTGTGGGAACTGCTTTCAGCGAGATGCAAACGCGTTATCCTTTCATTTCTGCAACGGTTCTGAGCTGCTTCATTAATAACAGACTTGTTTGGGAGAGTGACAAGATGGGAACCAGCACTGTAATTACACACTGCTCTTTTTGTGAAGACTGCCATGAAAACAACGGTGTGTTCTCATTTTCTCCAAAGGCAAGCAGGGAAACAAATTTCTAACACCTTGCCCTATGTTACAGCTGGATGCTGTTCCAGAATGACATGAATCAATTAAAAGTGAAAATGTAACCCATAGAAACATTATTCAGCAGGCTTCATACAAAAGAAGGCATTTCTACTTGCCTAATTAAAGGATAGTGAAAAAAACTGTATATTTTTGGTAATAGTTGTGGAAGTACATTGCTTTTTTCTCAGAAGTCAGATAATCATAGCACAAACAATTAATAAAAGAAAAATGGTTCCTTTTCCTGGAGTTGGCTAATTAAAAACTTTCTCCCTCATCAATTCAATGAAGATCGAAGGAGACATCTCATGGCTTTTTAGTACCTGGAATGCCATATTTATATTTCAGTTGAAAAACTGTATTATAGTGAACTGCCATACACACAGCTTACCTGGACTCTTTAAATAAAATAGTGATAATCTTTATCACTGCTCTCTTGACTTTGTTTCAACATTCTTTTTAATGCAAATTTCCTAATCTAACTTGTAAAACATTTAGTATTTAGAATATACTCCTTTAAGATCCATCAAAAGAGGCAAAGCTGCATAACAATGCCTGGTGCTGGAGCATTGTGAGCCTGCTACAAAGGAATGAGGTGATTCTTTCTTTCAGGTCAGAAGGTCAGGCTTCACTGCATTAATTTTGCTGAGTCTCTTTGTTATTTATAACAAACAAGGTCATTTATTTTCATTTCCTTGTTTCTAATTGCATGCATCTCCTTTGGAGTATGAACTCAGTAAACAGGTGGCTGAAATGCTGGGGAAAATGCTTGAAGCTGTTCCAGAAAAAGGGCATGTCCCACACTGGTAAAGCAATTTGATGAGTTAGAGACTTAGTCATAGCAGGATGTGCACCTGCTTGAAAGCAAACACACTTCTCTTTGGCACACACAGATACATGCAAATTAAAAGAGATTATTTCACTCTGAATGGTGGCTTGATATTTGATCAAATTTAACATTGTATATTTTAAATAAAGCCTTGGTGTATATTAGTGAAATACCATCTCTTTTCAGCTGCTTTTGATTTTTTTTTTCGACTTCTCTTTGAGTATTACCAATGAATGATATTTCTTCACTAGCTGAGCCTACAAAAAGAGTATGTCTCTGGAGGAGAACTTTATCAGGGAATCTTTATGATGAGAACTACCTCCATGCACTGGAAAAAAAAAAGGATAATGAAAAGCTAGGATGTTTGACTGACAAGGAATAAACCAGACCTTAAATTTTTTATTCAGAAACGAATTCCCACAAATTAAAGGGCATTTACTGGAGGAATAGCAGTATGTCTTTTTAATCCTGTAAGACCCATGTTTCCAGGCAGTCCAAACAGAACTCCTAAATATATTCACGGGCAGCTTTTGCATAGGTAGTTATTGAATTTGCATTTCAAAATACAGGCTCTATATGGCTAAATCTGTGGCTGCTTTGTCCTGAAAGATGAGATACACCATGGGCTACCTTGATTTCAGGGGTAGTTCAGAATATAGCAGGAAGCAGTAATTGTCTGGCATGACTGAGCTCCTCTTGTTGGTTGAGAATGGGTCCAGGGCTGAATCCATAAGGGAAACAGAGGGAGCTTTTTTAGCAAGGTCTCCTACTTCCCCAGAGAATGGGAGGCACCACACCCTGTGTCCATAGGCTCTGTATGAGCTTTGGAGCTTAAGAAACTGTCTCTGAGCAAGGGGGAAATGTGGGAGGAAAGCTGGAGAGATGAACGTGCCATCCAGGGGACAACTGTTTTGTCTGTTTTCTAAGATTGGTCATCGAGGGGTTGTTTGGAGGAGGCTCTGCAAGGGGCAAGTATCCTCCTGCTTAAATTGTTGTTTTCTGCAGATTATTTCCTAAGAGTGGGGCAGGAGAGGCAATTTGATTGTAAGGATTATGCTACAGTTTTCATTGTTTAGGATGCATACTGTAGCCCTTCTATAAGACGATTACTGTCCTGGGCTTCTCTTTCCATGCAATATGAAAATACACTTTGTAATTTCAGGGAGAAAATATCTTTAAATGGTATGGTGGAGGAAAGAAAATATTTTGTATTTCTAAAAATGAAAAAAATCCAAACCCTTTCTTTAGCAAAATATTTGTTTCTTGAATGTAATTATAAATGTCATTGTACATTCTTCCTGACTTCAATGCTTATCTTGAGGAGTTCAGTGAAAATAAATTGTTTTCATGAAAGCAGAGAAGCCATTTGATAAACACGCTGTCTCAGAAAATTGTTCCTGAAGCAGAGGTCGTTCTCTCACTTTAAAAGAAAGAGAATATGTTTTAGAAAACAAGCCAGGCAGCAGAAAAAAGCATTTTTTGTTTCAGACAATTCATTTTAAAAAGCAATGTGTAAATCACATGGAAAATTCTGCATTGATTATTTTGACTGCTGTAGAACCCTGGAATAAATGAAGTTGAAATAGACTTATATCAAAGAACATTGCATTTAGTAGCAAGTCAGAGTGTTATTTTACTACTGATTTTTTTTTTTTTTTTTTTTAGATTTGGTTTTGTGATCAGATGTTTTATTAAATATTAGCCATTCATGGAAATGAGGACTGATTCTTTAAGAACAGCTTGGCACATACTGTTCATGAGCTTGAGGAAACTGTCTAGAGAACTGGAATCTGTCTTCAGCTTTTCAATGTTGAAAATGTGGCCCATTGAGGCATCAGAAGAAAAAAAAAGCTCATAACAACATAAGTCCTGAATGAAAGTACAGCAGTTTGTTTGGAGAAGTTATTGCAGTCCTAATTACGCTTTCAGAAATCTGTTTGTTAATTTTTAATCTGATGAGTTTATGTATGTGTCTATTACTAAGTCCCAAACTCGATTGTACAACTCCTTATAAAATAGTGCTTCAATTTTTTTAATCCTCAGCTAGAATCATGCTGCTATTAATACCAGTGTTATTAATATGCTCTCAGAAGACTAAATCATTAATTAGGAGACCTAAAGGGTAACTAATGGGTCCTTTGGAAGACTATTCCCAGTTATTGCATGGATCTGATCTATCCAAATAAAGCTGTATGTCTACGGTCTTATCAAATTTTGTTTATATCTTTGTATTCTCTAGAATTGATCACTATTTTATGTAATAACAGGTGCTAGTAGAAGGTGTGACATTAATATCATGGTAACTCACTGTAACATTTGAAAGGGACACGATGATAGCAGCATTTTTAAATAATGACTTCTGTTTTTAAGACATGACTGTCAAACTATAGCTTTTTACCTTATATCTTGGCAGTGTCTCATCAAGTCCTTCATTGGCTTCCAAGAGATGACCATGAGCCCATCCCTTCCAGAGCCACCAACAAAGGATGTGCATTGTGGTCACTGAGAGTGTACACAACCCCCTTCCCAGCTCCCAGGGACAGCCAGGGCACTGCTCCCCTTCTCCCCAGGGTACCACAGAGCTCTCAAGGGTGAGTGTGTGCTTTATAGTGCAACGTGTGCACCTTAATACATCAGAGGTCATAGAGCTGTATGTGTATGTTTCAGTACCTACTAGAACATTGGAGGAAAATAAAACAGAAAAACATGTATGAGTGAGTCTGTTGCAGACACAAGGGTTAAATGTAACCTTTCTCACCTGGAAAAACTCTTCACCATATCTCATTAAGACTTTTCAGATATGTTTCATTACAATAATTCGTTCGGTAATTAGACTTGGTTCTACTGTAAAATGCAAGTTTCTGCTGGACAAATTCCTCTAAACGCAGAAATTAAAAGAATTTGGATTGCTCGTGGTGAGCAAATTTTTCTTTCTGTAGACATTGTCCTTCTAATTTCCCTTTAAAAACTTGGTGCAAGTAGCTTTTTTCCGCCCCTCTTATAATAATTCCCTCTTATAATAATTCCAGCAGTTCAAGTTCAACAAATATATGAATGTGGAGAGAAAGGAGAAGAAAAACAGAAACATACTACATAGCCCTATATTCACAGATGATATAAATTTTATGTGTATATATGTGTATATATATATATACACACACACACACGCACATATACAGTGCCATCTCTAAACAAGTTTTCCTGTTTTGCTTTAAAATGGCATCTATGGAAGAAAGGAACACACTGCAACAATGTCTTAGTTTCAGTTAATTTTATTCTTTAATGCTAATCTGGAAACGACACTGTTCCAGTCATTGTTCTCCCAAAGTCAATTCTTATATTACTGGACAGTTCCTTTTCTGTTTTCAGTACTGCAGTCAGTTTGTTTTTCAACATGGTCTTTATCTCACAATAACTGTGTACTAGTATGTGAGGATACTATAACACTGCAGTCAATAGCAACAGGATATTCACTCTGCCAAAAAGTAATCCTATATTGTCCATTACACATGGGTTATTTTGGAAGATTGTGGAATACTTTCTTTAAAGCAGCAGAAACCTTTTTGCTGTAACATAGTTCAACAGTATTAGTGGTTGTCTCTGCTCTCTAAACAACTCAAACACCTGTTTTTCTGCTAGAATATCGTTAGAAATATTTTATGTGATTTGAGGTGGTAAAATACTTCAGGTAAGGTAAGAGACTTCAGCACTCCACAGGAACATCAAAGCAGGTCCATGTAAATGTCTGAAAAGTTTAACAATTTTACTTTTTTCCCAGTTTCACAAAATGCATTTCCTGACTTGGGCCTGAAAGAAATAGAATTTTCACAAACTAAAACCTTGCAGTTGTGACGGGTTTTTTTCCCTGCAACAATACATACTTGTATTTTGAAATAGTGATTTGTATTTATAAGGAATGGCTATAAAAATAGTTTTAAAAAAATCCTTTGATCTGTAGTTCTCTAGCTGTAGCAACTGAGACAAAGAGAAGGTAAATGATCATCTGGCAGACAAGCACTAAACTCCAGCTCCCCTGATTATTCAGCTTCTCCGATCTGCTGGCTGAAAAGTCTTCCTTTACTGCAGGAAACGTAGTCAGTGACTAATAAGTGTTTATTGATCTCTGCTTGAGATACTTGCTGAGAAATGTAGATATCAATGAATATTTGATCTGATTTAATGTTAAGAACAAAAGTTTTTTCCTTATGGTCTCATTCATATAGGGTATTCATGCCTGCCTGATCACTTATAAATGCCAGCTGACTCTACAATCCGATGAGAAGTGGACTTCAGTAAGACAAACTCTAAAGAATTAATGTGCTACTAATTGTACTTTTTCTTAGCCAAAAGTTACCAGTGTAGTTGTTGCTTTGAAGGGTAAGTCAAAATATCATTGATTCCCAGCAGCTGTACTTGATAAGTAGAATATAGGTCTAATTCAAAGCCCATTGCAATCAATTAAAGGGACTCTCTATTGATTTGAGGAGCCTTTAGATTATTTTCTAAACCAGGCCTGGTTGGTGCTGTCTTTATTTTCTCCTTCTGTATTCAACTCCTTTTGTTTTGTGTCCTTCCATCCTGCACATGTCCTCTGGGGTGAAGGGCTAAGACACTTTTCCTTAACAGGTGACATCAGGGATGCTGTTTCTCCATCTCCTCTTGTTCCTCCCAGTTCTTACAGAAGCCAACAGACATGGTGTAGGAGACTGGAGGAAAGGGTGAGCCCCATGGGAAATATGAAAGCACAGGGGCATCTGGGGAAGGCCCCAGAGGACCAGAGCAGATCCAAGGACAGTGACAGGGATGCTGAGGCTGAGCTCCCTGCCTGGGATTGGGAAGCAGCTGAGACCACGCTGGATCCTAAGGTGATGACTTTCTACTTCTCTCTCTCCCGTTTTCTTTCTCTTTCTTCTCCTACCTTCTTCTTCGCAAAATAATTTGTAAGGCAGACCAAGGAATTCTACCTAGTGCCTTGTTGTGTATGGATAAGTTAAAGTTTGCTGAGTTAAGGTCTGCAAAGTGCCTTACTTACTTTGTCTGAATGTTTTCAAATTTGCCAAGTACCTTATTCTATTTGAATGTTCTGAAGATTGCAAGTAAAAGTTGTTATTGAACCTCCTGAGAATTTGGTTGTTACTCCCACTCACTGCCCAGGGTAAATCCAACCACCTTCCCCTAAACCTGCTGAATGGGCTGGGGCAACACACATGGACCCTGCACTGTGGATATGAATTTCAGGTCTTCTTAATGCTGAGTTTGCACTGTAAAACTGGAACAAAGAATTCCAGTCCAGCCTTGGCTTGTTCCACCCCTTCTCCCTCATTTTCCTGCCCCCTTCCATGCTTGCTGTCTTTGCCAGTGGGAGGGAACTGTGTGGCCAGAGACAGAGGGTTGCTGAGGTGCAGGGCTGGTGGAGGACTTGGCTGGCTATCTCAGCATTTGGGTGTTAGGGACCTGCTGTGTTTGCTCTTATCTCTAAGGTTCCTTCCTGACCCTGTGATTTGTTAGAGTAAATCTTCCAGTGCCTTTGACTTCTGTATAGTGACAACAAAAAAAAAGTTACTGAGCCTCTGATAACTATTTCCATGTTACAGATTGGCAGACTGACATAAGGTTTGCAAAGTAGTTTGCAGAAGCTTTAAAGGGTACCAGTTTGTCCTGGTACAAAAAAAAAAAAGACTCATCAGGCTTTTGTGGGAATCAGTCAGGACTGGAACATTTCTATTTACCTGTGCAAGTTGAAAGGTTTCTGGGCAGCAGTGAGAATTTGTGCAGGCACACTTTCAAGTTTGTATATGACTGATTCACTCAATACAATTTCTGTTCTTACATCAGAAAAGCAGTTTGAGTGTTCTTAATGGCTTTTAAAATTGAATTGTGATGATGAGTCAGAAGAAAGTATAGCTGAAGATGGAACAGAGTCACTGTTTGTGTGTTGCTGACTGAATCATAATTGCTGGCACCAGTAGGTATACATTCAAACCTTTATGGAAGAAGGCTTTTCAAAAAGTTTCTTCGAAATCAAGGCTACCCAGGACCAGGGAAATTACTGGAGTACTCCACTTAGTGTAGGTTCCCACTTGCTTCCATTAAACCAGCAGAAAAGAAGGGAATATTTACTCAAAATAGCAAATAGTTCATAATTCCAACTACTCTGAAAGAAAAAAAAAAATAGAATTCCAAAGCCACAGTTTTACTGAAGGAACTTAAAGAGAATAGCTTGAGAGAAGAGTTTGTTGGACCCCTTTCAAGCATCATGTACAGAAAGTTATAAATGCTTTGGCTCGTATTCCATCTCTAATGTACTCCTGAGACAAATATATTGTAACTAGCAAACAGGAATGATGTCATGTATATGGATTAAAAGTCTAGCAGAGGTTACTATATTAGAGAGGCGTTGAGAAAGGAAAACACACACTTGCCTAATTCTTTAGTTTGTAAAATTTTCTCTAGTATCATATCACATAAAATCACATTTTATTTAAAAAGAAAAACAAATTAGCATATATATCCCAGTTTCTCTTCAGTTTTTCTTTAGATCATTTTAGATCACTTATTAATTTCACTGTGGTCTTCCTAAAAGACTACAAAAGACTTACTTTGGGTACTAGGCAGAGGTAACAAAGCAAGATTATAATCAGGGACTGGATTTTTATTGTTGTTGTTGTTGGAAATATAAAATTTCCATGTTTTAGTTTCAAAAATGTATAAACAGTATTTCAAGACTTTTCATTAACTTCTATTTTGGGAATAAGTGTTTGCTGAACTTGAGCATAATTACTTTTTTCAACTCTCACTTTTTCCATTTCAATTTTACATTAACTTTCTGAGCCAGTGATGTCAAAATGGAATATTTAGAGGTACTACTCTTATTTTCAGAAGCAACTGTGTTGGAAACTGTATATCCCATGAGAATTCTTAAACTTATCATTATTTACATCACTCCTGAACCTAACCCTCCTAACCCTGCGGCAGCAGCCGCCTGCCCACGGAGCACCTGGTGTGCCTCCCACCGGCCACCTCCGCTCCACAGGCTCCCATTTCTGGCCCCGGGGCAGAGGCCACTGCTCCAGCAGCAGGACAGAACAGATGAGTTGGGCTGGTCAACTGGGGCTGCCCTGCCAGGAAGGAGCTGCGCAGCAGCCAAAGTAGGCCATGTGCTGCCCATATATCACATAGGTCTGTAGCCTTTCAGTGGCTGCTCAGTATGGCAATGGACCCAAACCCTAAACTTGGAATCATTTGCTGTTTGTTCCTTACTGAAGTAGTTTCCCTCTGGATTCAGTGGGAATGTGCTTTTGGTTTTTATTAAAAGTGTAGAGACCTAGAGATAGGCAGTCTGGAAATAGCTGTATTCATATAGCAGAGCACCCCAGAACTTGATGCCAATGATCTGTTTCTCTACCTGAGAATCTGCTTATTCCAACATGTACGCTTGGGTCTATGGAAATGTTTGTCACCCAAGGAATAAAACAAAGCAGGTGTTACTTTATTAACCTCAGTTGAAATGTGTTTGCTGTGCCTGTACGCTACCGCTTTTCTGTCGCTGTGTTGAAGAAATGCTCTAATGCAATGTTGCATTCTGAAACAGCTCCAGTGTCTTTTTCTGAACAGTTTGCTTCTCTCAGGAGCATAAATAATTTTTGCCACAGGTATGGGGTGTGCTTGTGCGAACGCTCTGCGCTGTACGTTCCTCAACCATTTTCCTTCTAGCAACAGAGTACATCTTGCAGGTTTTTTTTTCCCCTTTGGTTAAAAATGGTTGACACAATGAATATGAAATTGGATTAGCTATTTGACAGAATATGCCTATTACCTTTGCTATCGAGGTATTTGCCCATTTTCTGTCCAGTTTTCTAGAGAGTTAAATTCTGAATATTCCATGTAAGTACAAATGTGTGCCTGTGTTTAATTCTGCTCTCAGTACATACTAGAGATCTTCAAAGTGTGATACATCAGAATCAATATCCAGAATAAAGGTGATCTGGTATGTCCTGTGCTACCAGGAACTACTTGTGCAACCATAAATATCGAACATAAGATTTCTAGGAATGGAGTTGGAAAGATGTTCCCTTTTTACATGTTGTAGCTATTGACTGTTTTACAGTTTGCTCCAAGATCTCTAGACTGTGCAGAATCACACCTAGAGAAGAAGTGTGGGGCACTAAGCTCTTGAGACAGGCATCAGTCAGAAGTGGGACTGAGCATCGGACCAGGACGTCTGTCCTTGGCAGCCACGGAGAGATGTAAAGACCTTCCAAGAAGGTCTTGCTGCTGTTGTAGAGTTAAACCTTGTATACTTGTGTTGTCATTGCTATTTTGCAACCAAATGGAGTAAATTCAGTCTGGGGTGCACTTTTAGTTGTATTATAACTGCCCAGGAATCTGTTCTAGACCCAAAAGGTGATGCTCTCCCCGTCACAGAAGCCTTGAGTGAAGGGCATATTTTCATCCTTCTTCCTCGCACCGTGTCTGCAGGGCACAAGTAATGAGGTTAAGTGGCCTTTGTACTGCTTTAGTGTTTCCTCCAAAAGTTCTGGAGCAGGATTTCGGGTCAGGAAAGATCCATGCAAAGGAGAAGATAAGGCAGGGCAGTGCCTATGACTGGCTAAACAAATTTGGGTTATTAGCAGATTGCTTTGACTCACCACCCAGAGACTTTGCGGATTCGGGGAGGTTTCTGTGAGGCAGGCTACTATGGTTTAAAGTCCTGCTCTTGACAGTACGCTAGAAAAATCTCCTTTCTTCTGCCACCAACCTGACGCAGCAAGGCAGCGGTGTCAATCGATAAAGTGCATTACCAAAAAAAAAAAAAAAAGGCAGAAAACTGGTGGAAGCGGTGAAAGTTACTCACCTGGAACCTTCGAGGAGCGAGGACAGCCATGGGAAAGGCAGCGGCCGCTCCCGTCCCCGCTCCGGCCCCGCACCGGGCGGGGGGGGCGGCGGGCGGGCGGCGGGAGGGGCGCGGCGGGGCGGGGAGGGGCGCGGGCCCGGCCGCTCCTCCCGGGGAGCGCTGCCAGCGCGGCGCCGGTCGCTCGGCACTTCGCCCCGCAGCCCGGCCCGGCCAGCGCAGCCCCTGTTGCACCAAGTCCGGGGTAGCCGCCCCCCTCCCCGGCAGCCCGGGGCGGCCCCGCCGTGTCCCGCTCCCCCGGCCCCGCGGCGGGGACGGTCCCCCCCGCCTTTGTCGGGCGGGCAGCGGCGGCCGGTCCGTCCGTCCGTCCGTCCGTCCGTCCGCGCCGGGCGCGTGGCTCCTTTGTGTACAGCAGCTGCTCCTGAATGCGGAGGCAAAGCCCGTGGCTTGGCACTGAGCTTTTAAAAAACAACAGCCCTCCCTCCCTCCCTCCTTCCCGCTCCCCTGCCCTCCCTCCTTCCCTCCCCTCCCCTCCTCCCTCCGAGGTGGACGGGCACCCACCTGGGGTCCGCCGCCCACCTCTCCTCTCATCCTTCTCTCTTCTCCTCCTTGTTTACCTGCACTTTTCCGCCGCCTCTTTCCCCCGCTGTCCCCGCCGCCCCCCGGCCCTCGCTCGTCCCCGCTCTCGGGCGGGCTCGGCGCCCCGCAGCTCCGCTCCCTCGGCGGTTTGCCAGTGCCCCTGCCCCGGGGAAGGCACTTGAAGGTGGATCTATTAAACCTCCCGGCGGTCTCTCCAAGTGCACTTCTTGGACCAAATCTCCAGCATGGATGTAAGATTTTACCCGGCTACGGCGGGCAGCGCGCTCCCCGGAGACCCCTCCAACCTGGACTTTGCCCAGTGTTTGGGTTACTACAACTACAACAAGGTGATTATTCCCGCGGGTGTTAATTCTTCGTACTGCTGCCCGGGCCGATTCCCCGGGAGCCGGAGTTCGTGCTCCGTCGGGGGGGAGGCTCGGGGCTGGGGGATGCCCGGAGCCCGGGATGGGTGCCGCTCTCCGTGGGCCCGGGGGACACCCGGGCACGGAAAGTTGTGGTCGGCGGGGCCGAAGCTCGGGGCCGAGCGCCTCCTCCTGCCGCGGCCCCGACGGGGCTCGCCCCCCGGGACCCGCCCTCGGGCCGGTGCTCGGGCAGTTCCGATGGGTGCGGACCGCAGGCAGAGCCGGGAGGAGCTCGGGGAGCCGATCCTGCTCCCCATGGCCCGGGAACAAAGGGTCCGGAGCGCGCAGCGTTCGCGGTGGGGTTGGGACTTGCCGAACTTTCCCCGGCGTGTCGGGCACAGCCCGGTGGGGCTCCGGCGGCCCCGCGAGCAGGGAAAGGAGCCCTCATCTGCTCTATTCTTTCGGCTCATTCCGGCTCCGTTATGGCCAGTTTCTAACTAGAGGATTATACAAACGGGAGTATTATCTAAAAGTACATCAGCTGCTGGCACGGGAAGGTAACTAACGCCCTGGTTTGGCGAGGGTTGTCAGAGAAGTTGCAGTACCCCTTCTGTCTATTCGCACCTTCTCTGCGGCATGTGCAGCGTTTGGAGTGAACGTTACAGTCAGAAGCAATAGTCATTTCCCAGTGTCTACGTTCGTTTACAGAAATATGTTTTAATAATACGGGGATGATTTGTTTCGCAAATTACTGAAATCTGCGAAAGGCAAAGTTAAGAATGACACTGTGACTCATGCTATTTTGAAAAAGACTTAGCTGTTTGCACTGTGATGTGTCAATAGCACATTGAGCTATTAGCACTGGGCCCTCACACATGCACATAAAGATCCCTTTCACACTGTGTTTTTCCTGGTGCTATGTTTGTCCAACCTCTGGGGCCTTTTGTGAGGCACTGAGTGAGATGCTGGGGAAGAGAAGGGTGCTGGGCGAAGTCTAAGCTGATGTTAAACCCTGGTTTTTTTTAAAGAATCCTTTCCAAACGAATAAAGTTTGCCGAAATACAAAGATCACTTTCAGAGAGAGAAGTAATGTGGGTTCAAATAGTCGCTGGAGAAAACTTTCTCCTGGAGAGATTGCTTGTGAGTAGGTGTTGCGGGTGGACTGTTCTGTCGCTCGTGTCCATCCCGGCGGGTGGATGCTGAAGTTTTGGCAGGGGTTCGGTGGCCGCCCCTTGTCCATCCCCGCCGTGAGTGGCGATGCACGGCCCGGCCTCGCGCATGCGCCCTGCGCGGGGCTCCGGGAGCGCGGCTTTGTTAGTCCGGGATCGGGGAAGACACGGGAGCGTGAATTAAAGATGAAATGTCAGCCCCAACTCTGAGCGCTGCTAAGGACTCAGAGAGGTCTCAAATGCACTGTAAATGCCCGCTGTTGTCTGATACGCCGGCTCATTTTGGGAACTTGCAGCACTTACCGGCAAGCAGCGTGTTTACTGTAAATGTCACTTGTTCAGTGACTTTTTTGGTTTGCATTTTTTTTCAGGTACAGGTTACTGTATGCCTTCTTTTTTATGTATTTTTTACGTCCAAAATTTTTAATATCTTCTGAAAACCAGTAGTTTATTGTGGCCTTTAACTTGCTGCAAGTGCACAGTTATATATAACCTTTTGACTGTATTTCCCTTCATTGTACGATGAGGACAGAGCATGCATTCAGGAAAAGTCAAGAGTAACTAACTTTTGACCTGCACAGAAACACATCTCAGTTGCTGTACTCCTGAACATAATTTTGGCAAGTATCTTGCAGGCCAGGCTTCCAGTCTGCAGCAGAAAATAGTTTAATTAACAGAGGGCAGCTCACGATGCTTGTGTCGTATAATAGATATCTTTGTATGCAAAAGGCCTAATCCTGAGCAGAGTGACAACACACGAAATTGTGTTCTATTGCTGTGAGCTCTTCATTGGCTCAGCTGGGAAAACAGCAACATGGTACACAGGTGTTCCAAGGACAGAGAAGGAGTTCATGAATGAGTTCCTAGAAAGGATGGTCTTAACTCTTAATCCAATCTGATTTTCTGCCTTGTTTATAATCTGTAACCAAAGGAATCATTGTAAGTTTTGGGGTTTTTTAATTACTGTGATAAAAAGAGTATATTTATTTTGAAATCTTGCCTCCCTATCTTGCTTTTCTTGTATTCTGTCCTTTTCCCTGTGTTCCTAAGGAAAATAAATGATTCCTGTGTTAGGCACTGAGATGACCAGAAGGCACAGAAAAAAAAGAGCTGAAATATTTACTCTGCTGAAGTAAATGGGAGAACTGTTATTGATTTCACTAGGGACAGTATTTCACCTCAAGTCTTTCTGAAACTCATTTGAGTATCCTGCCCACTCATCCGTGCCTGCTTCATTGTTAGGAGCTGAATCCATATTCTCCTTGTGACAGTGACATTGCCAGTGACAACTGCCGGGAAGCAGTGTGATGGCAAGAGTGAACACTGTGTGCTTGTGTATAGGTGCAAAAGCAGAATTATTTATGTGAAAATATTCTCAGGATCATTAAGACATGGAGTTGATGGCATATGGCTTACGTGTGGAAGATTTTATCTTGTATCGCGGTGTCTAAAAATATCAAACATAAAGCCTTTTAGTGCAAATGGATTGTGAGACAATGCTGCCTTCCACCTGCATGCTTTAAACAGAATTTACCAGGACCGTACGGTTTTTTTTCCTTCAGTAGGTACAGCACCAGCAGGAATGTGGCAGACTGACCTGTGAATCCCCAGGCAGGACTTGGGATCTCAGGGTGCCCAGTAAGCAAGGGTCAGTGGTGGGAGAGGAACTGCAGCCTGAGTCCTGGGCTTGGAACTGTCCTGGCCCCGACCTGCAGGTACCCTTCGGTTGTATTCCATCCCCACTGTTGCTTAAGAGCAGTGTTGTGCTTTTGAAATCAGTTGTCAGTACTGGATAAGGAGACCTAAGGATAAGGGATCTCACTTTGTGTTTTTTTTGGGAAGAGCATTACTTTTGAGTATATGACAAGCAGCTGAAAACAGGGTGATGTACATAAGTATCCCTGCTATCGTTTGTACTACAGCAGTTTCTAGAAGATTCATTGGCATTATTTTTGTTGAGATGGTTTGCAATATGGTGTACATGTGTAGAGGGCAGAAGAGGAAATAAAAACACAGAAGTGCAGTGATTTGTCCAAGGTTACACAGTCGGTCACTGACATAATCAGGGCCACAACCAAGGTATTCTGAGATTCAGTCCAGTGGTTTATGCTGAATCTCATTTACTCTAATAGGATTACTTACATGTTTAAAGTAAAGCATGTGCTTAAGTGCTTTGCTGGATCAGGGCCATATTTGATAAGTTTTCAGTCCTGGTGTGAGAGTACACAACTTGACCCTGCATGTGTCTGGCCAGTGGTGGTTCGGGATAACAGTGATCCACCTCTGCTTCGTGGAATTGCACAAGTGAAATCATGGGCTGCTTGTTTCTAGAAGAATCCTGCTGCGGTATGCTAAAAAAAATCACCAAAAAGCAGCTATAAAAATTTCAGAAAGTTGAAAGAGACCAGCTGTTGTAAAACATTCTGCTTCTGTTTTGAGCCCTTTTATGGTTCTGCAGATGGAGAATGATTTTGGACATTCACTACAGTTGAGTAGCTTTTTCTAAACAAACTTTTTTACTTATTGAGTAAATTACATGTCTTGTACTAAAAATATTTAGGGAACTACTATTCATCCTAGCACATACATTTTTTTTTGTTAAAGGAACTCTAATTCTTATAATGTGGTTAAAAAAAAGGGAAAAGAAAACTCCAAAACCTAAACACATACAGCTCAGTGCTTGAGTTATCATTATATTAAATTCCAGAATCCTTACTTCATTATTTAACTGTCTACATTTTATAATGTTTATCTCTCCTGCACAGATTGTCCTTGAAGGATACAAATTTCAAACATACATACCTTAATTTAGGCACTTGCATACGTATGAGAATGTCAGAGCTTGATGTTTTTGGCTGAAATATTTTTCATTTTACAAAGGAAGCTTGGGAAGTTTATCTTGTTCTTCCAGAGGTAAAGCAAAGACAGCAGTAGTTTAGTGGTATGCTAAACTGGGGCTCTAAGTCATTCCTAGTGTGTGTTGTTAGGAAAAAATGGATTACAGTTATGCAAACGATTGAAAATCACTCTTGCAAATTTAGTGTGCCTATATATGCATAGGTTTTCCTCTCCTATAGCAGATGGTGAGAGACAATGGGTTCATGTATGCTGTTAAGATAGAAAGCTCCATGCTCAGTCATCATCTGCCCTGCAAATATGCTTATTTACATCTGGGCTCTGCTCTGGTGCAGATGGGGTGGTCTCTGGTGACGGGAGGCTGTTGTGTGCTGTGGTCATACATGTACCTACAGCCTGACCCTGACAAAGGTGGCCTCAGGTGATGGGAGAGTGTAGAAAGCACCAAGGAGCTCCCCTAAAGTAGAGATGCATAGCAGAGACACAAGTATAGGTCTTGCTGGAGACAGTTTAGGTGAGGGATTTGGAAATTCCTGTTACAGTATCAACTCAGTAAATGGCATTTTATCTTCAGTATTTTCTACTGATCTTCAGCACAGTAGTGTGCTGAACTGCTTCTTTCCCAGAGCAGCTGCCCCCTGCCTCAGGTATCTCAAAACCTCAGGACTATGCAGGCAACTACTGCTAGGGAGCAAAATAGATCCCAAAGTATTTGGCTGTCTAATGCAGAACTAAAAGTGTTGGATATATGATTCCTAGTCCTTGGGAGAGGAAGTGCAATGATCATATGGGTATGTCCACCAGAATGCAAATTATAGTTTGTATCATCACCCCACCTTGCATTAGACTGTTTTTCAGGAGCAGTCACCCCAGAGGTTTTATGATGTAGCTGAAGAGCAGGCTGTGAAAGGAGACCCCTGTATGCCAAAGGCAGCAACTGTGCAAGAACCTGTGCTGCTCCGAATGAGCACCTGTGATGATACTGATTGGATTGTGCAGTGTAAAATTTTGTGCAGCTCCTCTACAGAATGTACCATTTGTTATCAAGACATAGGGAGTTGCTTGTATATGGAGTATACTTAGTAGAAGTGGATGTTTAAAATATTTTTTAGATATTTTCTTTACAATGGGCTTTAGTAAGATGATTGTAATAATGTACAGTAATATACGAAGAGTTTAATGCTTAGAGATATTTGGAGTACTTAAGGTATGTGTGGAAGTGACTAGTGTGTGTGTTTTTTAAAATAATGATATTTTTTAGCAATTACAACTCTGATGTGTGCATGCCATGGCCATGGATACCCACTCACTGTCTGGCTCTGGAGTGAGGAAATATTGACTAAATCCACTGGGTTGTCAAGAGCCTCATTCCTGTAATATCACCTGCATCAAATGTTGTGTTTCGTGCAGAGGTATCGAATCCAGCCGAACCTGATAAGGAATTATCAGGATTTTCTAATAAAATCTAAAATAGAAACATGGGAAATAACAGCTTCTGTTCTTTGGCAGATACTCGAGATGAGGGTGGCTTGCATCGGCTGTCAGTTGTGTGACTCATTTGTTGCAGTTTTGTGCAGTGTCTGACAAAGCAAGGCCAGTCAATCTGTGACCTGTGGTTTGCGCTGCAGCTTTTATTAAATTTACAGTTAATACATGCCTATGTATTTGTTGAATTCTGACACTCCCTAGAAAACCGAAGTAATGCTGCTGAATGATGATAATCTAATTTAAGAGGAGCAGAATTTGTACAGCACTAATCCTACCTTTTTATCTGTAATCACATTTCCACCACCGTAAAATTGAGTACTGTTATACAGACCTAATGGCAGGGTTGAATTTTCAAATGCTTCAAACTCTTATCTGATCGTCATCTTCTGTACTGGTACCTGTCTGTGATGTATTTATAGAGTGCCAGTCACCATAGTATCTTTGCGATGATTGCTACCAAAATTGAGAACTCTGAGGTGAAAATCTAATCAGGACTTTAGATAACAATGTCACACAAGAGCCTTCTGGTCTTTGCCTCTGTGCTCTGTTCAGATGAAGACTTTGATGAGATCATGCTTGCTGCCACGTATTCATTATTTATTTTTGTAACAAGATTTCTATTTCATATTTTTTCCACTGCATGTTAGCACATGTCAAAACAGTCCAAATTGTGTTTATACCTGAAACAATATATTGAAAAACGCAGGCATTACAGGGCTGCTTAACTACCAAATCCAAAAAGGGAGACTATTACACAGCTGTTTCTGCTCAGGTACCTTGAATAGCTGAACAGATGTTTTCATGAACTTCTTCAGACACTTCATAGTAATGGACAGATTAGCTGAAAATACTGTTTTCATCACATTAAAAATAACTGAGTCTTATGATTGGAATGCTGGAAGTATGATTGACCAGTGCTACCGACTGAACTCTGTTGGAGAAAGGTGTGCTACTAAAACTAGACAATATTAATTTATAATTGAAAATGAGAAAAGTTTTAAAGAGTTCATCTAGTTTTCAGTTTATGCAGTTCATTTGCCAGCTCTTGGTGTCAGTGTTTGCTGTTTACTCCTGCATGACCGGTTTGCCCAGCAGCTCATGTTTTGTTGAAAAGCAAGAGGGAAAAGAAAAACAGTCCATTCTCAAAAACTGCAAGTTGAAAGTATCCTTTAATGTCCCTTTTTAAACTTTTTTTAGAAAAGAAATCATCAATAGACATCTTCTATTTTTTATTTTTTATTTTTTTTCCCTTGACCCTTGTATTTCAGCCTCGTTTATGCTCATAGGAGACTCATTCAGTGTGGGCATCTTTCATTTACTTACATGGGCATTAGATCAGGCCTGCCCTTGGCATTTCATGGCAGAAATTGTTATCAATGCCGTGTTTTATTTTTGCTGTCATAGCCCTTCTTACTGTCTGGGTCACTGCAGCCATGTATTATCATTCCTGGCCAAAGACTTGTGAGGGCTAAATCTAATATGAAAGACAGTGGATTGTGACATAGTGAAGTTAAAAATAAAGTGTGTGTTGGGATGAAATGCCAGGATTTGGGCTGACAACCTCTGAAATAAGGGACCAGAGGTCTTAGCTGCTGGCTGAGGTGAGAGCTGCAGAGGCACAGCATGGGTATCTCCTGGCTTTCCTCATCTGCTTTACCAAGTACGTATTGATGGTTCTGTAAAATTGTTATGTTAACACAGAATATTTCTTGGACAGACACATTTACGTTTGGATTTTCTTTCTTTACATTGAATATTCTGAAGAGTTCTGATCAGCTGGGCAACCTAACAAAAGGCTGAAAAGGCATAACATTACTAGTATGGTAGTTTTTGTGAAAAATGTAGTCTATATGCATATGGTTTTGGTCACTTGAGGCAAGGTGTCTTCATCTCTCCTTTTGCTTTCCTTATGAAATTTTTTCAAGAGAAACTCTGCTGTGTTTGGCACTTCAAATGGATATAGTTTATCCTGTAATTCTGTAAGCAGTTAATATGAGAAAAATTATCTAGATAGAGACCTAAAATCTAAATAGCTTTATACATCCAGAGTAATAAAGTAGGGTTTTTTTGGTTTGTTTTGTGGTGTGGTTTTATTGTTGTTTATTGGTTGGGTTTTGTTTTGTTGTTTTTTTTTTTTTTTTGCAAGGAATCCATGCATGGAAACAACCTGAGCTTTATGAATCATCCTTTCTATTCCCAATGGGACAACTTCTGTATTCGAAGTCACTGAATTATATAAAGGTTTGTAGGTTCAGGACATATTTAAGCACCTCAATATTGATTAACTGTCTAATTTTGATATGAAAAATGGTGTTAAAACCACACAGGAATCAATTGCTGAATGTTGAAGTAGCTTATTTCCAGAGCAGATCATATTCATTTGCTGTTCTTTTTATGCTACTCTCTTTATAGTTGTATGGCTTATACAAATAGTTGACTTTTGAATGGTTTAGGATACTGTAGTTCAGTATTACTTTCTTATTAATAAAAGTGCTTTTGTTAAACTGTACTTTTATCAGTATACTGTTTACCTGATAGGGGATTAGCAGTCCTCTATTTGCTTTCTTTATATAAAGAAGAATTTTATTAGACCTGGAAAAATAATCATCTTGTTTGCTCTAGTAGGTTAATGCTGTTACTTTTGTGGGTTCTTGGTAAGCGTGTGGATGAAATGATGATGATGTAAATATGGGGATACCATGCTATTTATCTGTTGTAGGAAAAAACTTGGTAGTTATGATTTCCTGCCACAACCCAACATGATTCTCCTGTTGTTTTGCTTGATACAGTTTGAAATACATTAACCTTAGATTTTAAAAAAGCCTACTCTATACATGTGGCAAAGTAAACAGAATTTTACAATGCATTCTTTGCTCTTTTTACACAGCAGAATTGTAAGTAAAAACAAGACTGATTTCAGGACTGTACATGGACATACCAGAGGTGTAAACACATTGTCAGGTGCAAACACAGGAGCTTAGAATAGATTTGCACTACAAAGCAATCACTAGAGTAAATAATATGTTTATGCCTATGTGACTTTCTGTTTGTGTTTTATGAGGGTGTCCAGTAACTGTATTTCTAATGATAAAATGAAGTAATTTGTATCAATTTATTTTGCTCTGCCAAATAATTAGCAAGTTCAAGATATTATTAAATGAAAGAATTTAACAGATGCTTCTGCTGTCCTGTCCTTCCGACATTTTTAAAACCTACTTAAAGCTATCTCCATGCTCCTGTGGTGGTGCAGCTGAGACCCAAGGAGTGCATGTGGAGTAGTAAATCAGATATTATGTCACACAAGGCAGCCTGGCTTCCTAAATAGTGGCTTGCATCACTGCTTCCATGATAGAGATCTACCTGTTGTTATGACATAGCAGAAGTGCTGGTAAGGAAAGCCGCCTTTGTTTCGTTCTCATACCTTCATCTAAGCCTTTTTTAACACAATAGTGCTGTGCTGGGGTCTTGGATGATGCTTGTAAGGTGCACTGGATGTTGTATGGCTTCTTGCAACTGTTGTTTCAAGGATTTGACAAGCCATCCGTGTGTGCATTCTCAGTTCTGATGGTTGTCTTACCGTGGTCTTTTTCAAGTGTCCTTTGAATCAGCCATCACTGTACATCAGTGGCTTCAGTGCAGTGGTTCAGTGCCCCATGCTCTCCCAACCATTATGCCTTAGGGAGATGATGACTTGCTTCTGAGATTTTCCCTTTGTGGAATGAGCTTTGTGGGTGCCTTTGCTATGAGAGGACCCTCGAACCGTGCTCTGTGTCAGCACGTTCCTTGGGTGGTTTTCTCCTCTCCCCTCGGCTCTGCTGCCTGCTCTGGCTTGGCCTCGCTGGCTGATAGCACACACCAAAAACCTGACATTCTTGGAGCCACCCACAACTGGAACAGAATTTCATGGTCTGTGCAGTTCTGAGTGAATGAGGTGAAAGACGGGCAGTGTAATCTAGGGCTAAATATGACTCAGAGCGATTAATCAAAGATCACATGAAAGGAAAACATAGTTCTGTTCATTAAACACCTACTCAAGTAGGCAAACAAACAGCACTTCAGTGTTGTGCATGCACAGATGTGTGGTATGTCCAGTGTACAGTTTAGAGATCAATCTTGCTCTTCTACCTGTAATTCTCCTCTAAAAAACAGCTATAGAATGGTAGTATAAGCTTCTGTGTTTGTTTTGCCTCAATCTGCAACTATAGGCTTAAGTAGTAAACTGTTTTTTCTAAATTTAGTTGGCAAACAACTTGTGATAGGATAGCAGCCTTTTTCTGTCTTCTGTCCTAGAATGTGTTTGAGTAGGGATGGTGAAGATTGGCTTTGACTTCTATCAGCACAAATATATTGCTGGCGATAACATATCATACGAGTGTGCTGCCTATCTCCCTGTATTGTTGTCTCTAGCAAATAGCAATTTTTCAAGGAAGGTCTCAGAACTTGCCCTTCTGTTAATAGTCTGGTGGAGAGTTTACATACCAGAAAAGAATCCTGATTCTTCAGTTGATAGCATATTAAAGGAGGTTTTTTTTGAGCTTTGTGTTGGTTTTTGTAAAGAAAATTGGCATCTATCACTTGTAATATGTGTAACTAATAAATGTGAAATCGAAAACGTGACTCTTGGACAGTCACACATTTTTAAAGCACAAACAATGTGTATTGGTCTGCACCAGTTCTAACAAGCTTCCACTGCTTGGAAAACGTGGGGAGAGGCACTTTGCTCCTGTACAGAATACAAACATTAGGATACATACATCTTGTTTGGAGATCATGGGGCTCCTTACCATTGCTTGTAACTTTTGGATTGCTGATTAACTGAGTTCCATTATAGCGCACCTGCATCGTATTCCATGTTATTTGTGTGTTTACGCAGAGTTATTTCTAAATAAAAGTTTTTAAGGTTATTCCATCACAAGGCATAAGTGAGAGACAGTGATGATAAAGAGCTTGATTCATATTATGACTAACTGCAGGTGAACATTGTTGTTATGCCTCATTCTCAGTGTTTCTGTGACTCAAAAAGGACTCCATTAAAATACCATGACATCAATAGAGTATTTTAAATGCATATGAAAGGATAAAGTCTAGAAATCACAAGACTATAAATATCTATCCATGTTATTTTAGACTAAATAAAACATTTAGATCTTCTGAATTTCATTTATTCTCTGCATGGGTGAGACCTGATATCAAGGATACATCTTACTTTCTGCCCCCAGATGTAACATTTTTTCTTTTAAAATAAGTGTGAAAATTAAAAAAGGAACAATTCCTTTGGAGGAAAATTGTATTAATGAACTCAGATTGAAACTTTGCAGCTACAGTGAGTACAAGCAATGCACTGCAAATCTGGCACAGAATGTTGACAGTGAAAAATTGTTAATCTCCTACTTCCTTTTTACTTGTTTACTTTCTTTTTTTTTACAGTTTTTTTCCATTTCTTCTTATTTTGTTGAGTCTTAAGAGTCTTACTTCATGGTCCACATTTCTGTGGTAGGAAGCAGTCATTGTGCTGTCTGCTGCCAAATGGCCATTTGTTGATTTAAAAGAAGAATAGAGAAAGGGCTCTCCTCACCTTGAGGAGAAAGAGGGAATGGTGGCTAGAGAACACTGCTAAACATTTACAGTTTGAGGATCGAGGATTTTCAGTCTGTCTGAGTTCCTAAACTTCTTGTAGTTCTGGGTGGTGTTTGCCTTGTTTTGTGTTTTGGGGTTTTTTTGGCTGAGGGGTGGGTGGGTCAGCAGGGGGAGAAGACGGTGAAAATACGTGTTACTCACATTTAAAAATTTCCTTTACATTTTGAAGAACTGATCTTTGATTCTCATTTGATCAAAAGAAAGAGAGAGGTTTGTCTTCCTCATTCTGTTCGGTTATGGCACCAAGCAAAGGAGCTCCAACCTACAGCCCTTTTGTTTTCTGAAACTGTAGTTGTCAAGGATCTTTGAATAAGAAGTAACAGGGTTTTAGATGATGAATCTCACTATGTATGCTAGAGCAAGGCCAGTTGCTTATTGATCCCAGCTACTGAAGTTTTCCCTGTGAAGCTGATTTATGTTTATCTTAAAAAACCCGAGTCAATGAGAGAAACAAACTGAACTTCATGTAAGAACTGATTTAAAACATACTCCAACTTTTTCTTTCTCATCCTTACTTTGTGAAAATCTTCTGTGGATTCAAAAGGAAAGGGTGCAATCCTGCTCTTGCATGTGGGTGTATACGCTCTTTGAAGAAGAGAGTTGTGTCTGCTTTTGAATTGAGCTTCATAAACTTGCTGAGAGGATTTATTTTGAAATAGTAGTTTCTTGGGTACTGAACCATTCATTTCCTAAAAGGATAAAGCCACCTGCTGACAAAACAAAAAGGAATAGGTGCTACTGATGATGCTCTTACCTGGGGCCAGGCTGTAACGTTTGTAAGTGTTAACGCTGTCTGCTGGAAAGCACCAGGTCTGTCGGGCCTCTTGTCATTACCAGAAGCAACACATTTGCCTCACTGGAAATCATAAACACAGTCTACAATTGGTTTTGTCTGCACTTCTACTAAATAAATGAATGATTATTATGTTTTCTCAGGCTTAGATACCAAACAAAAATGAAGGAAAATACTACATTCAGCTGAGAAGGTGTAGATAATCTTCATCTCTGAAGTGTGAAAGAACTGACACATAAAATTGCAGGTCTGTCAGCAAAGGATTGCTTTTTTGGTTGTGGGTTTTTTTTTTTTTTTTTTTTTTTTTATAAGTACCTTGGAGTTGGAGAATTTATTTTTCTTAAGAAAAGAAGACATAAGAGACTTAAAGTATTTAGGCCCTAATGGCAATACTGGAAACAGCAGGTGGAGAAAGAAAACAGTGTTGTTCCAAATGTGGCTGTACAAACACTGACTATGAGCTTAGAATGGGAATGAGAGGAAAGGCTTTCTTTTCCAGGGGACTGAGGTGCTGAGGCAGCTTTCCCATAGTGGTGGGGACAAAGGAGCAGTCGTCACTTTTAAGGCTCACAGTTGATACCAAATGTCATATACTGTGGGTGGAATGAAACAGGGGTCATGGGGTCGCTTATACTTTTAATCTTGTTTAATGTTGTTCTTTTAGGCTTCATCTTTACATTCCTAAACATGTGATATTGAAGTTGTGTTATGTATTCTGGGAGTCTTACAGAGTGAAACTTTGTGAGACTCTGGACAAAGCAACCACAGATATGATAGTTACTTACAGGCTCAATATCAATTTTGGAGTTTTGCATAACAGCTAGCAAAGAAAATTTATGTGTGAAATCTAATTTTGTGTTGGAAAACTATTAGAAATGAGATTTATAGATGGTGGATAGTTATCTAGAATCTTGTAGTGAATGTGAAGCGATTACTTAGTTTTTCCTTCGCAAGTGGTGTGCGTTTCCTTGGTGGAGGTGGAGAGGGAGAGAAAGGCCTTTAAGTGTTTGAAAGAGGTGATGAAACAATCCACATCTGGAACTTTAACAGTCTCTAGAAGAGAGAATTGTTGGATGGTTTGTCTTGATGTGGGTGTTTCGTGAGTGCACATCAGGTAATCATCTGCTTCATCACCTCCGTGCTGTGCTAACTGGTGTCTACCTCAATTCCCAAGTTTCTAAAAATATCCTGTTCTTGCTGATCTCAATAAAAGCTTCATTTTCAAAAAGTGCTTGGAGCGTGGAGCTAAGCAGGCCTTCAGAGAGAGACATGAAATGCTTGCAAATGTTTATAGCTCATCTTAGCACCTGTATGTGTTCTTCAGCAATGCAAGTCTGTTTCTCTTCTCTAAAGGTCATAAAAAATTGGAAATTATGATAGTGGATAACTATTTTGCCTTTAATCCATGAAGACAGAGTATGTAGTCTTGTGTGGGTAAGAAGTTCCATTTACCAGTACTGTTGTAAATATTCCAGCAGTCATTCAGTTGAACTGGTTTTGAGTTTCAGACTCAAGAAATCTTTAGATTAATCTCAGAAGGTCTAGAAAAAAAATAATTAAAAAGTGGCAAATATCAACTAGTTCTGAGGTTTTAAGAATTGGATGGTTGTTTCTGAACACTGGTAGGCTAATTTTTAATCTGATTATTTACCTTTGCTACGCGATTTTCTGAGAATTACTGAGCTCTGAAACGTACTGTGAAGATTTGCTGCTTGGTTATAAGGCAGTTTAAGTGCAAAAATCTTATTGTCAGATTTCATTGCTGCTATTTCTTAATATGTCTTGGGACAGATATGCTAATTTTGTGCCATTAAAATGTGATTAAAAACCAGTATGCAATTTTTTCAAGCAAATTCTAGCTTGGTCTTTTTTTGAAGTTGAAAGTTAAACTTTGAAGCAGGTGACTGTAGCTGACGTGAAAGTTTTCTTCAAAGCCTCAGTTTTCCAAAGTAATGATTGGTCCTACTTCAGCTGCTGAATACTAATGGTGGGATTTTATTTGTTTATGCTTGTGCATCAAAATGGGCAATGAAGTATTTTATCTGGATTCAAAAAAAATAAAGTGAAAAAAGTACTATTTTTCATGTTAAGTGGACTTCAGAAAAGGGACTGAGAAATGTGTGAGGCTTTTTTAGCATCACAGACCCCTGAAGCTCGATGACAATGCATTTATCCTTGGCCTAATGTATCAAATACTTCTTATGGCATACTGGTTTGAGAGATATGGGCTGGGGTCTAACTGGCAGGGAAGCACATCTGTTGGAAAGGACCAGCGGGTCCTGATGGATTGAAACATAAAAAGGGCCAGCAAGATGGTCAGTACCTGGCACACTTGCCCTGTGATCAGGGGCTCGGGGAGCAGGACTTGGCCAGCCTGGAGAAGGGAAAACTTCAGGGCACTTGAGAGCAGCCCCGGTACCTGCGAGGAGATGGAGCCAGGCTCTTCACAAGGGTTTGTGGTGGGATCGAAGGTAACAGGCACAAGCTGGAATGAGAGTTTCAAACTGGAAGTAAAGAGGAAAAAAAAAGTGACTTTGAGGATAATGGAGTATTGGTACAGGTTGCCCCAAAGGGTTGTCTCTACCCTTGATGGTTTGTAAGGCCTGACTGAAGAAAAGCCCCAGGCAACTAGTTCCTCAGTTTGGTGTGGCCTGTGCTTTGAGCAGAGTTTGGATTAGAGATCTCCTGGTGTCCCTTCTAACCTGAATGATGCTATGGTTGCACAATGTGAATTGGTAGCAAAGATTAATTTGATCCTTCCTGCACTGTTTTAGAAAAACATAGTTCTAGAAGAGTGGCATTGCTTCAACCTTTGCCTGGCAAGTCCCTGCAGTGGGAGAGTCAAGCCCTTGTTTCACATTCAGGATACCCATCTTGACTCTGCTGAGGAAGAGTTTGCTTTCCAGTGTCAGTGAGCTGGTCACTGTGGCCTGGCAAGACCATATCATTTTAATGCAACCAGCTGGGTCCCTCTTCCTTTGTAGTTGCATGTGAACTTATGACATCCTGAAAGAAACAATTTTTGTTTAGTTCCATGTAATCTTATTTTAAGGGACTGCCAGATAGAGCCCATCAGTTTGGTTTGGCAGTTGTAACAGTATAGAAGGTAAGTGTGTAAAGACTTTCTTTCAGACTCCAGTTTGGAATATGTGTCACTGGTACCTGTTAGCTTTGCAAATAAGTGACTGGGCTGTTGCTTTTATAATTAAGTTTTAAAGTTTCTTCTTTCCTTCTTCAGAATTACAGTCACATGATAGTTCAGTTTTTATTCTCTATGCTGCTTTTTAGAGAAGTTAATCCAGAGGAAGGTATTCACACATCATAATTTCCTAGAAACCCTGTTACTTTTGACACATAGAAAAACAGATCCCAGTAGTGTAGCATAAATTTGGAGATGTGAAGTAGTTTTCCCAGAAAATAAAACTTTATTTTGCACAGCATTCGTGGAAGAAGGTTTTTGAGGGATGCTTTTAACTTTAGTAGACACTAATTGCTGCATTCTACATTTCTTCTTCCTCTCTAGTTTGATGCCAATTGCTGGTTACATGGAGGCTAAAGTGCCCATGTGTGAGAGGAATGGGGAATGTGGTGAACTTTCAAATCACAGAGTGAATAATTTGATATTTTTCAAAATCCTAGTTCCAGCCTAAATCTTTGTGGTATGTAGTGGTACCCAAAATGTTTGTGTGTGGTAGGATGTTTTGGGTTCTACATTTAAGATACTAGAAAAGTTTCTGATTTTTCAAGGGATGGATATTATAGTTATGAAAATGAACTGCTTTAAAACTTCTCATGCCCATGCCCAAACCCCTCCCTCAATCACCATCTGTACTGGAATAAATTGACTGTTTAGTGCAATCTGAGAATAGGAAAGTGTGAGAATCATCATGGTAGTGATTCAGATCATTACTACAAGAGAGCAGCCTAATCAAATTGCTTTGTTGGGCAGGAGAGGGCAGGACCTAAACACTGAAATTGAAAAGGACTCATGATAATCTTCCAAAACCCAGGATTTCACTGTCATTGAGATCTGCTCCAAACATTGAAAGGAGTAGTAGATTGAAAGTAGAGTATCACCACCTTTATATCTTAGTACCTTTCAAAGAAGCTTTTTTATTCTTATTAAAGTATTTTATAATCACAGTAATTTATTAATCAGAAGTAATTAGCTTTTCCAGCTTTAGAGACATTAGTCACAGAAGTCACATATTCTAGAGAATATGGACCAGGAGTTCTTACATATGGGAAAAACGTGGTGCTGCCTTTATGGAAATGGAGCTTTCCCTGTGTTCTTTTGTATTAGTTAATAGAAACTCTCCTTGAAAGGAAAAGGATACTCATCAAAGAATGTTTTATGAAACAGAAAAACAGAACTCATAAACCCTGTTGGATTCCAAGAGTTATTACATTTTACATCATATACAGTTTATTTTTCCAGATGCCAAGTTCAAAATAATGTATTTTTAATACTACTTGTAGGATTCTACAGATTCATAATAGCACGTGACGTGTTAATGTCCTCTGTAACATCCTACTGGTCATATCCAACTGTGATAAACAGTTGTATATGCTATAAAAATGACATCTATTATATAAACAAAGATAATGCAAAAGGATACAAACAATCCCTTAAATTTGTAAAGACTGTTGCAGATCTTGAATGTTAATTTAAAGAAAAAAGTACATGTTAATGCTAAGTTTATGCTTTCAGTTAATAGTCCTTTATTCCTTCAGGAAAAAAATCAAGCAGCTATACTTTAAATGAATTTAATGAACTGCAAAGACTGACATTTTCACTATAAAAGTCACACTTCATTTAATGAAGTAGTTAAATATTGATGCTATATTAAAATACAGGCTGAATAAAATTGGCAATATGGTTTTCAAAATAAGAATTTAAGCTGTGTTTTTTCTTGTTATATTGAAAATTTCATGAACTGAGAGAAGGGAAATACAACAGAATATCTCCATAATAAACAGAAGGCACTTTGTTGAAATAACATTAAGGTTGAAAGACACAAACCTGTAAAAGCAAGAAAATCAAGTCACCGTACTCTCAACTCAGTGTCTTTGTGCTTAAGCACTGAATCTTTAAATAGATGGATCCAAGATTTTTACCATTGAAGTGCAGTATTTTCTAAAATTCTTGAAAACAAAGACAGATTGTAACCCTGTGCTACAGGTGGTACATAAAAGGCCTAGACATGTGTTTACCCAGGATGAATAGTTATACCGTGATATTGTTTGATCTTAATTCAAAGTACTTGTGTTTTAAGTGCTATGATTTTGATGGCAATATTCTGGCAAAGCTCTGTTGCCTGTGTTGTGGTTTCCATGCATTTCCGTCGGCGTAGTTTGAATTTTCAATTTAATTTTTATACCTGTACTTTCACCACAATGCCATAATATTGACAGTGGATACAGGAATATTGCTGACAAACGTGGCCATGGTTGTTCCCGGCTCCAACACCTCTATGACAGTAAAGGGAAAAGAAAACAAGAATGAATGTTACCACAGATGCAAGTGGGACCAATGATTGAGTGATGATACGATTGTCTTCACTTTGATGGATTGAATTATGTTGTACTGTACTTCATAAAGCTGTACCAATTCTGACATCAGGCTTCTGTGTATAGTAAAACACTGAGGATGACATCTTTGGCTCATTGAAGTCAATGGCAAAACTCACATTAATTTCAGCCGTCTGTAATTTCATTCTCGGTAGCTGACTTATAAAACAATGGCAAATTGATTTAGTACATTTTTTTTTCCCCTTGGGAAAGATCTCTGCTCCATGTAAAATGATTTGTCTTTTGACTTTCATGCTCTTACTTTGAAAATATGAATTTTAATTCAGGATAAATACAGTCTGATTTTTCCCCTATACCTATGGTCCCGTAAGCATCAAAGACGGTGAAAAAAAGTGGAGCTATTTTGAAAGTGGCAGGTTGCATTTATAGTTATATACACAATTGCTAATTGAAACTGCTAAGGAAGGCAGCTTTCCTGTGGAAGACTAGCAAATTCTTTCTGTGACTAGCAGCTGTTAGGTGTGGTCTCTACATGTGTTGTTGGAAACCTCGTTTAGGTGTTTGGGGTTTTTTCCATTTATGTGCAAACATCTCCAAAACAACAACAAAGAAAACATTGGAATCTGAAGAACTAATTATATAAACATATTTATATTTGGAATACATGCAGCATTTGTGTTTATGATAGTGATCTTCACAATTCGTAGTAAGATGCCAGATCAGCATCTAATTGTATAGTTATTTCTCCTGGTATTTTGCTGCAGCAAGCACTGAAACATGAACTACTGAATAGAATATAAAATGTTGTAGGGTATTATATAAAATCACTGAATTTTACCTAGAATTAATAGAGCATTGAGAATTTCTTCCTCTTCTAGACATCATTTCAGAAAAGAGAAGGAAATGGATGTCAAATATATGTTTGTTCTCTTCATTGTCCTAAACTGGTTCAGGCTCTGCCATACCCATGGCTCTTGGTGCCTGATCTGCTTCCTGCTTAAGGCAGCAGTCCCAAGGAATGGAAAAGGATGAGTCACAGCCCAACGAGGAGCACATGGTGACATGTTTAGGAATCTGTGTCCTTATGCTGGTAAATGTTTAATGGAAGAATTGTGAAAGGTACTTGAGAGAAGGTGTTTCTATACTGCAGATATTCAGTAGTTACGTATTAGAATCGTAATAGTAAAACTGTGGCAGTGCTGCTGTCTTTAACAGTAGTATGGGGAAAATGTTTTATTAAACACTAATTTCACTAGTTATTTAAGAAGTAGCTGGCTTTGCACACATTAATCTCTTTTTCTTTTTAATTCAAGGTTGATGGTCTAGGTCTTACACATTGTATTTATGAATAGGGCACTCAATAACTATGCAAAATATCTATTTCTCTCATGGGAATCTGTGCTTTGATATATTCTGATCCTTATTAAATTTAAACAGGATCAAATTTATACAGCTTTGGCAGAGATTTATTAAAATACACTGAGTGGACAGCTTGTGGGAGTGCAGTGTGCTGTAATAACATATGCCTCTTACCAGAGAATAGTAATTATTGAGAATCAAATAAATCTGTAGGAGGTTAAGTATATATGGAAAAGATATCAATTGTAGTTTTCTAGAACCAGACAGAAGTACTGTCTGAAGATTTGTTGCTGTATAAAGAAATGAGCCACCCTTATAAAACCCTAAATATTTAAAATGTCATTTACCAACAAAGCTAATGTTCATCCAGTCTTCAAAAAATGTTAATGACATTTGCTCAGTAGCATTAAATTCATTATTTAGTGCTCTTCATCTGCATAAGCAGCTATTCACATTTATACCAAGATTTATTAAATGTAATTGAAAACTGTTTGTTACAAATTTCTGTGAATTTATTTTCTTAATCAGAATCATTGTGTCCTTGGAAACAAAAGTCCAGAATAATGGTTGTAGATTTAACAAAAAAAAAATAAATATTAATGTTAAAAATATATCATGTCTATCATTCATCCAAAGTTCAGCACTGATCTGTTTCAGCTTAGATTTAAATTATTGTATGTGATAATTTCACTAACCTAAGAACTGAAAAATTGATAGGTGGGTCAGGAAAAGCAGTAACTTCTGGCATAGCCTTGGTTTTGATGAAGCTCCTGTTATTTTGTGATACAATGCTTTGGAATTTCAAAGCTTGAGACTTGTAAAAATGGTGATTTTTTTTTTTTTTTCACTAAATATGGAAAAAAGACAAACCAACTGTCGGTGGATGGGTGTGAGGGGAACAAAATATATCCATGCCTTCAGTGCTCCTAGCAGAAAGATTCCTGGTTACAGGTTAAGACAGGAGAATCAGGTAGAATGCTTTCAAGTTTGTGAGTCATGGGGAGGTTGTCCAGCGCTTTTGGAAACACAGCAGAGACAGGGGGTTCAGAGTCTTCTGTGCTTTGGATCTTCTAAGCAAATTTTCTTGGGAAGGCCACAAAAGAGGTTTCTTCAGATACCACCCAGGTTCCTTCAGTTACGTATAGAGTTTGCTACCTTATTTTCCATCAGACTTCTCTACTGATGAATTCAATCTAAAATAGATTTGGTTTTGAAGCAGTAGTTGAAAATCTGTAGTTTTTGTGCTGGAGTAATTTGTAATAAACCGTTATCATGATTTTTACAGTTCAGGGGTGTTTGAAATTAGCAGTATCCAAATAATTCTGTATGTGTATGGGTGTGATGCAGCACTAAAGCAACCTTCTGACTCTGGGCTTTGCTAGAGATGGTTTAATCAAATAGAACTTCATTTAGACTATTCTACTTCCATTTCTCCCTGTGGCATGAAAGGAATGGAGTAATTTCAGCAGGAAATGTATTTCTCTGGGCCTATTGTGTTAAGACAGTGACTTTTCTAAAGAAAATGCATTTAGATAGAGATTATATTTGATTTAAAACTACTACCATCAGAATTCCTCTGCATTTTATTATGAACATCTAGTGAAAGCTGTCTAGTTTCTTCGTAAGAAATTTAAAAGATATTAATTTTGGTAAAAGTTTTGTAAGTCTTTATGCTTGAACAGTTGCATCCTTTTTAAAAAAAAATCGCTGTTTCACGCTGATGTGCATGTGATAGAAATTTAGTTCACTCCTTATCAAACTCATGGTGGTTCTTTTATTAGTCCTTTGTCCTGTTCTTCTTTCCTCCTATGGTTCCAAACATAGCTCAAGATTTTCCTAAAAAAAAACTGATGAAACCTGATTACTTCAAGCAAGCAAGTGTATTCTCATAAAATAACATATGTTCTCTTTCTATCCTTTATTATAAGAGAAGAAACATCGTGTATTTGTTAAAATAAAAGTCAGGGCATTTGAGTTCCAATCTCATTTCAGTTATTTACAGGGCTGTGTGACCTTGGGCAAGCTGTTTGTTGTGCCTGTCCCTCGCTGACTTGTTCCATGAAAGTAGAGATGATAATAAGTAGGGACCTCCTGGTAGTGCTCTGGAACTCAAGTCATGGTTGTTGTGTCGGGCACTAGAGACCTGCCCAGGCACTACTGCAGGCATTTCTGCACTTTCATGCATATTATGACTGTGTCTAGCCTATGTTATTATATATGAGATACATGTGTATATATAATGTATATCAGCAGGTTTGACTGCCATCCCGTAGAGTTATACTTCACAATGAGCCATCTTTTGACACTACTGAAATTTTTGTTTCCACTTGTGATTATAGTAGAATAAAGGGGTAAAAAGTAGGAGCGAATTCTGTATCTTAAATCCACAGGTGTTTTGACTCAGAATTTTTATTTCTGTGGGTGTCAGGATTATTTTTTTTAAAAGTAGGTATGCTGTAACAATATACACATGGATTTTAATTTATATGGGGTTAATAAAACTGATTATGCTAAAAAGGGGAATTGTAAAGTCAAATTGTAAAGTAAAGACTAGAATAGCAGCCTGCTTAGAATATTATGCAGATAGCAATTCTGTATGGTGGAGAACTGGCTAAGTGTCCTAAAATTTCACATTTAAGTCTGTATGGAGTCAAGTAATTGTGGGACAGAACTGGGAATCAAATGTGCTGCAGCTGTAAGAAAACGTTCATCTTGTCTGTTAAATATTTATAGGTCAAGCTTTTAATTTTCTAAGCAAATTAGAGAAAACACAATGTTTTGCAACTTATTCCTGTTGTGTTTTCTTTGAAATATACTAATTTCCTTTGGTGCAGTATAGATGAAGGAGCCCTTTGCTTACAAACAGACGTAAGACAGTTTCTAGCTTAAGCACAGGAAATTTATTGATATAAAAGGTAACTTTATTTATTGATGGAGAGTAACCACATTACGCTGGTTTGTATTTACTTTTATTTAATCTGATATATTATAAAAAAATTAAATATTCCAGGTTTTTAAAGTATTTTAGAAGGGCAATCATCTTTTGAAATTATTTCCTCTTTTATTGTCTCAGATCAAACATTGCGATGAGATATTAGGCTATGAATTTATTCATTCATCACAGTAAATCAGGTTGGCAGAGTGACATATAAAAGATCATCATCTGTATTAGTATCTTCAGGGTCAAACAATCATATTGCATCTTACTTTGAATTGTTGCTACTGGCTATAGCTTTACTACAGGCCCTGAGAGAAAGGAGGATTCTTAATTGTATTGAGGGGATTATTAAGGATTTTAAAAAATGAACTTTTTTGTATTTTTAACTAAAATTTGTCTTGACTGTAAATAGTTGGATGTTTTGTATAATGCAACAATAAAATTTGTTTGCAGATGTAAAACAATTTATGTGATAATTACATTGAGTGTTTTGTGCACATTCTATGAAGACAGTGTAAGCTAAAGGCAATAGCCTTGTACTATTTGAAGACAACTAAATAATTGTTCTGAAATGTCAGTGGCTGTGACATTCTAAAAACACTGACTTTCTCTTGAGTGATGTCTATTTCATCTCAGATTCACAATGATTAATTAATAATGCTGAGATAGGGAAAGTTTTAATTTGAAGATAACATATGAGGTACAAGATACTAATTGCTCCAAAGATAACATGCTAATTAGAAGGTTCATGCACAGTTGTCTAAGGTTAACTGTACATTGAAATACTTGGAATAGAAACCTAATTACAATCTAGTATTTTGAGTGCTGTGTTTTCTGCAAAGGTAGCGTTTGTGCTTTCTGATTTGCTTTTTGGGGAAGAACTATTTGTGCAATGTTCCTTTTGCAGTGAAGGTAGTTCAAAAAGGAAACAGGCATTGTAAGCCAAGGATTTAGAGCAGAATAAATAGTTCTGTGTTGAGTATTAGTTCCAAATGCAGTTGCGAAGATTGTCTCCAAATAAATAAAGTTGGTTTTGAAGAGAAACAAAACACAAAACTCTCACATCTTAAAAAGGGAGTTGTTTCTACCTGTTAGATGCTTCATATTTAGGTGGAGGAATGATGCACAGTGTATGCAAGGTAATTGCTAAAAGTGTTAAATATCAGTGCCGACAGTTTATGTGGTGATCTGGAGTCTGTCCCTGGGCCAACCTCTGTCTCGTTGTCTTAGCAAAAAAAAGGAAGGAGAAAAATACAACTCCTGTGGCTGTCCTATGATTTATTCTGTTGCAGTGCAATTTTCCAGCACAGCAGTTCCTACTGTTCCTTCCTCTGTCCTCAGCAACCTTTTGGAAGTTTCAGTGTCACCTTATCCAGCTCACAGGAGTGAAGCAAAAGCTTCTGGCTCTGGAGAGCATTTGCTTTCATCTGCAGGAAGGCTGCATGTCAGCACTGGCTCCAGGCACCATGAGATTGGTCTGCCACTTGTGCCATGAGTAGTGTAAATAGATATTGTATGTAATGCAAGTGTCGTGGTTTAAGATACAAAGGTTATCTCACACTGAACATGCATGACTTTGTATTGTTCTCCATGCAGGGCTATGCACTGGAGATAGACCTTTATGTTCTTCCTGGATTAAAACCAAACCAGCAAATTCACACCAGAATAAAACTAAATTAAGTGGTAGTGAAGTGGGTTCTGAATTCTTACCTGCATGAAGTAATGGCTCTGGACATTGACTGTGGTCTCACACCAGCGTTAGCGTTCGTTCTTTGTTGGCTCGAAGGGAGCAGCCGTTCTTAGGCTCTATAAGCCACTTATTCACTAACTGAAAGTGCAGAGTAGTATCTCTTATATTTTAAATCATCAAGGTGAATAATGGAAAAAGTCTCTGTGCAAGAGAATTAAGCAAATATTTAAAGAACATAAATCTTCAGTCTTGACTTTCTCCAGTGCTACTGTAGGCAGCAGCATCAGTTGCTGCTCTGTGCAGATATATTTGAGTCGCACACAAATACTGCATGTACAGCTAAAATAGCTTCATATCTCTAATACTGTGCATTGTGCAGTCATGCTTGTACTAAGGAAAAAAAAAGAAGTCTTATTTGAGTCAGCCAGATCAGTTACCAGATTAAAATACATCAGCAACTTCTTATGAGTGCTGATTCTGTAGTACCAAGAACCAATTCACCAAATAATTTTTCTGCCATTTAGAAACCTGAATTGTTGAGAAGTTTATATCCTACTATGTCAGACTGAGGTCTAGAGAGAAGGCATCTAAATCCAAAAGTATGGGCTTTAAAATTCTCTACTTCAGTGTTCTTTTCCCCAAAGTCTATAAGAACCTGTAATCTTTCTCAAAAGTCTTTATATCTAGAAAAAAATCTTGTGTTTCTACAGTTAGCCAGCAACGCCACCATTTTGCAGAAGGCCTGGTAAAGGGAAGACCACAGCTGATAAGACCTAGATCAAAGGCAGGAATCAAAGGACAGTGTTTTGCAGATCTAGCCCTAAGCCAGCAGAAGGGGACTTCATGTTTTAAATGTGGCACTGGTACACTTAAGGAGGAAACAAATGCCAGTGTATCTCCAAAGACAGGCATATCTGAACTCAGCCTGTAAGCATGTGTCTTTCTATTGTTGTTTTTGGATGTCTAACAAACCTTACAGAACAGAAGTCAAAGCAAATATGAAGTATTATTTTATAACCAGCAATTTGCTGTAAATAGAGGCTGTAGAAATATTACCACTTCTTTTTTTCTGCCTTTACCAACTGGGTAACTTACAACCTGGTAGTTAAATTCTGGAACCCAGTTTACCCTTATCCTTATAGATTTAAGTGCTTTTGGCTTATTTGCTTGATCTTTGGAACAACAGTCCTTCAAGTTTTCCTACTTAGATTTTAGTGTTACCTCAAATCTATACCCTGTGATGTTAGAAATTGTACTGTTTTCGTTAGACGCTCCGGGCCAAGAGTTACAGAGAAGTTCAGTAAGTTGATCAAGGTCATGCAGACTCAGGTGGCAGAATTAGGAATTGTAAATATATTTCCTTAGCTGTAATTCCACCCTTCCTTTCCTAGTAAGTGTTTTTTAGCCAGATGTAGAAACCTATAGGTAACTCCACTGAGACAGTAAAACATGTATCAGTGGCTTCCAGGGAAGAAATTAAAAAGCTGCCTTGGATTGTAATCAGTAAAAGTCCCCAGCTGGTTACAGTTCCCTGGGCTTGGGAGACTGCACTGTAGAATTAAAACTATTTCCCCTACCCTTGGCACAGGTTGGGTTTTGCTGGGTTACCCCATTTGTGTCACTGAGGCCTCTCTAACTCTTCAGGGAGTCATGTTCAAGAAATAAATAAAAGAATTTGTCTTCCAAGAGTAGTGATTCCAAATCAGTCCTAACAGATGTGAGAATACTTCTTGTGCCAGAAAAATTAAAAATGCACAGGAATATGTTCCTGTTGGTTATTGCTTAGGGATGGAGAAGCTGTCATATGTGATTTTAACTTAAATGGCACATACCTATTTTTAAGAAAAAGCTCAAAGTGAGCATACATAGACATACAGATTCAAATTAGTGAAGTTACGTGGGGTTTTTCATAGGGTATTTGTACTTTTAGTGAAGTGCATTTAATTGGAGTGGACGTTGTTTAATGCTCTTTTCTTTTTCTCTTCTGCTTTCTAGAACAGACCTTAGCATCCAATAAGGTGCAAATTAATTTCCTCCAAAATAAAGATAGCTGAACAACCAACTATTTGCTGAAGCAGTAAAAGACATATTATCCTATGCAAATCAAATTTCTGCTTACGTTTTTTTCTTATGTAGACTTCAAAATTCACTAAGCCCTGTAAAAAAAGGTAATGTTTATGAATGTTTTCCTGAAAAAATACTGAACTGTGTTCTGCTTCACATTGCATTAAATTATTCTCTTGGCATTTAAAATACTGCTTTTTTTCAAAGCAGCTTATTTGTAGCATCTGAATTTTTTAAAATGAAGAATCCATGTTTCATAGTCAGTGACATCTCGGGCCTTTTCAGCCTGGGGATATCTGGGTAACAAAAGCTTGATATGGTTGGTTCTTTGGATCACCAAATGCCAGAATTCTGCATTATTCATAGCTGATTTTTTTTTTAACAGTGTGGTTCCATGTAAGGAAGATGCTCTTCTGTAGACAGTCCTTACTGTCTTCTCTACAGAAATGAATTTGATGATATTTGAAATAGAATGCTGAAAGAGCTTATTTGAGTGGAATGGGCTGAATTGTCCTGTCCCATTGAGCAAGTGATGGTTAACACATTGCGCGATGGTGTAACAAATTTCAGACTTTGAAAATAGAGCCTTTAGGGCAGTTTACTTGACTATGGTAACAGCAGAATTTAGGGCAGTTATCTAAAAGCTCAGTCTTTCAGTATTTCACAGAGGTTATTGTTTTGGAGTCATTATTCCAGAGATCATTATTTTGTTGTAGCAGAGGTTCACATCAGAAGATTTGGAAGGTGATTTTTCAAGGAGTTACAGTCTTGGCAAGTCGTAAACAGATGTTTTGTTTCAAAGCTGGCGAGTGTGCTGCATGAAGATACCAGTCAAATTCCATGTTAACAGAATATTCTTGGGACAAAGGACCTTTTCTAGCAGCTTTTGATCAGCTCCCTCTAAAGGAAAGTGCTGTTACGAGTATTACTGCAAACAGTGTGTCAGTGGCACTGTCCCGGGAATGATCATCAGCAACTTGTAGCACAGCATGTCATGTCAGAAGTGTTACAGCCAGTGTAGAAGGCGCTTGGTAGGAAAAAAATATATCTGAGAGCAGTTTAAACAAGCTGTAACAAGAACTAAGGCAGATTAAGCTACTACAATAAATGAGGAAGAGATGCTCAATGAAATTGTATCCTGAGGACAACATGTGTCAGATGCAAATCTATTACTGCCTCTAAAGAGAAGCAGTGTGGGTTTTTTTAATTTTGTTTAAGTGTAATAAACAGTTGGTGTAACTAACTGGTTTGGTGATTCAGGGCTGATTATTGGGGAGGAAAAAAAAGAAACTTGAATTTTTAAGTATCATAGTTAGAACTCAGCTGTGTAGACCACGGGAGGGATATGTCATCACTGTTATTCTCAAGGAGTGCAGCAATGCCTACCTGCAAGTAGTTGAAATAGTGGACAAACAATTGTCAAAATCTGGGTTTCTCTAAGCCATACCTGTGAACGAGACTGATGCAGACCATCTGATCTTGCTCTTCCTCATAGGCCAGGTTGTTCCAAGCATACCAAACATAACTTGGAGAGAATTCTTTCCTTTGCAGGAACTGGAAACATGCTAGGTATAGCTCTCATGAAAGTCAATGACTTTCTAGGCATGATGCTATGAAGTACTTAAATTCTGAATGTGTCCATTGAAGTCTTTCCTTGCAAGCTTTTTTTATTGATGCACATTTCATAACTGAATGAGTTCAGTATCACAATGCAGTATCACTGTATTTGTTAAAAGAATCAACGTGTAAAAGGCCTATTTCAAAGAAGGGAAGGCTGTAGCTGTGCATACATAATGATTTGAAAGTCCAAGACTACATCATATGTGCAGTTTGTTCTGACAGCAGAAGTTAGTATTCACTAGGTGATTAGTTGGCCTTCTACCTTGAATATGCTACTTATTCTTTTTAATGTTATAGTTACTATTAAATGCTTTCCTAATGAGTATTTCTGATGTTCTGCTAGCATAGCAAGCAGCGCTATAGTCCACTTCAGGTATAAATGAGTTTTCTGTGTTTTTTCTCCTTGATGTCAGCTTATGTATTGTAATGATAAAGAGGAAGAGAAAAGCCATGACTGCTTAAGTTTTCTTCTTCTTCGTACTCAGCAGTGCTTTAAACATTTTACAAAAGGGACGAGAAAACTTATTACTTATTCCTTTTTTTCTACTTGTTTTTTTCTACTGGAATAGCTGTGTTGGGAGGGGACTTCAAGGGCCTTAATTTTAATGTCTTCTTCAACAGTAAGAATTTATCTCTTTGAATTTTGTGGAACTATTGTAAGTTCACTCCTTGTATAAAATTTCAGATTTTTGCCATTGTTATAACCTCTGCTAATGAAAATGTCCATTAAAGTGTCACAAATATTTTAAATGCATATTCATGCTGTGCTTGAAATCTGGCACATCATTTTCTTAACTAAGCCATTAGCATTGATATATACTGTTACTTTGCAAATCTTCACTTCAGCAATTTGTACATGTCAAATTTAACCCCTGCACAATACCTAGGAATAATAAAACCATCTGAGTTTAGTGTTGTCTATACACACAGCTCTCAGAATCTCTTCTGATGCTTGATAACAATCATGCTGCTAGATATGTTTTTCAGTGTATAATGCAGAACACAGGTCACCTATTCTAATCATGGCTTCTCAGAACACAAATCCATTAACCTGTAGTGATAACCCTGCTGCAAAGACTCAACACAAACAATGCTGCACTATGAATGATAGAGTTCATGACTGAACTGCATTTGAAAGGGCATTCTGAATAAACTTGAGAAAGTAGCATAGAAAAAAGTTAATGAAATTTAAGATGAGTTGCCCGTGGTCAAGGCACAACTGCTTCCTGAAGTTTCTTCTCAGAGAAAGACTAATTCCAACTAGGATATTGCGTTAATGTATGCACAGCCTAACTCAATGTGGAATACTTTCACTTTTTTCTGAAGATGTTTAGCAAATACTTTTACATGTTGCTTCAGCGTCACTCAGTCTTGAAGAATTGAAGAGCCACTTCATCACCAAGAGCCAGGGAATAATTCTGGCATGACAGATGATGGTGTTGGTAAAGCTGACATTATCATAACACATCGTCATCGGTTTTGATGAAACATTCCCCAGCACACATCAGCTTGCTGAGGTGAAAATCTGCTTCACTTCTTATATCTGTTGTTTGCCTGGGGTTTTTTTCCCTTCCAACTCTAACATATCGGGGTTCTCCCTAAATTATATGTATGGCATCTTGGAAGCAGATTAATTGATTGCTTTTTTCCCTTTATCAGGTCTTCAGAGACCTAAGGATAGTTTCTCTGACACACCTTTTTAGACTTTCACGTAACATTGTATCTCTTGCTGTACGTGGGATCACCTTTGGAGTTGTGTTGAGATCTCTCTCACTTTTGTTTTTATCAAAAGTTCTTTGAAAACTGCTTCAGGTCTCTCTTTTTCATTGTTTAGTGTTTTGATTTTTCTAGCTCCCCACCCTGGCAAAGTGATTGTTTTGATTTTGTTAGCATTAGGCTTCATTCAGGAACTGATGACGGTAAAATATTGAAAAGTCATTGCCATCTGTAAACAGAGACTCCATTTAGAGTAGTTTGTTTCATTATTAACTTGATATTAATTTTTTGGAAGAAGTCACCTCAGACAAAGAGAATTGGCAGACTTATGGATGATTTTGAGAACCATTGGATCTACAAGCTCACATTTCCAAATTGTTTTATGTTGAGAATCAACTCTGTGCAGCAGTCATAAACTGTCCCACATGTGAAAACCCCTTGTGAAGATCTCTGTCCTCACAGAAACATTCATTTATTCTCGAGAATGATCTGTCATTCAAAGAAAGTGACCAAGGCCAGTTAAGGAAATGTGACAAACTTTAAGCTTGGAATCAATGCAGAGTGCCTGAAATCTTCAGCATCTCAGACAAACAAATAAGACAGAATCCATCCCATTTTTTTCCCTCCAAAGAGAAGCTCAGTGTATATTGATAAAGGTATTTGCACCCACGGATGATAATGAAGATAATACCAACACATTGTAATAGTGGCTCAGGTGAAGCCTAATACCACCAAAGGCTTTCTCATGGATTGTCTGGTCTCTTGTACAAACCTGGTGAAAAAGTGGCCAGGGATTATTGTGCAATTTTTCTAACACTGATGTAAGAACATGTAATGATGATCAAAAAGAAGCTCAGATCAGCATTCCATCTTACAGACAAGCATTCCTTATGTTATGCAGGGAAGCACACCACCTTACCAGCAGTTAGTTACTACCGAAGCCTAGTCATGACCATGACCTGTAATGCATTCCCTGGTCAAGCAATTAAATGTACCTACCATAAATACACCTATGTGAGATCTGTTTTTTTAAATTGTACATCTGTTCATAATTTTTCTTGTCCACACTTTTGAGAATGCTTTCAGATTTTCAGCGTAATTTCTGATGTTTGCAGAACCCTTTAAAATTATAACAGAGAATACGATGTTCTGTGTTTTTTGCTTGAAGTCAGGTACACTTTGAATGCTTTTAAAAAGAAAAGTTTGAGTGCTGTAAATCCAGCTTAGCATGACTGAAGTACTTGACCATGAAAGGACTCTATTTGATTTGTGGAAAAGTCATCTCTGTTCATTTTTGGTGATCACAGTGAAATCCATCTTACCTCTGTATTGTGTGTACCTATTTTCTGTTTGATTCTACCGTCTTTACTTCCATTCAGCAATGTTTTCCTGGAAGAGTAAGTCCCTGGTGTGCTTAGCAGCTGCATGGAACCACTCATGTAAGACCTGATCAACGTGAAAAAGGGTTGAAGAACTTCCTGGCTAAAAGAAATCTATGTGGGTGTATTTTAATTGCTACATTACCATGACAGTCTACAATATTTATAATTCTAAAGACTTCTTTGAAAAAGGAAAGATAAGCAGCTTGTGTGCAATAGAAAAAGAGTCAATACATCAGATGCTTGTCAGATAAACATTGTAGAGCTACCCTGACAAAGGTATTGCGATTGTATGAATGGCTGAGACAGTTTTAATGTCAAAATCTTAATGCTTTTTGGTGCTTTTACCTTTTCTGATTTCCCTAAGTGATCATAAAGTTATGAAGTCTTTCTAGGAAGTCTCTAAGAATCCTGTTAGGGGCTTTTTATTACATGGCAAATTCATATTGAATTGGTATTCATTTTCACCATTACAGAATAATCAAATCAGTGCTGTCATTATTATACTGTTGAAAAAGAAAATAATGGGGATGTTATGTAACACTGCTAATGTGATGAAGCGCTCCTATTACGTGGGGTTAGGAATGCTGTGGCTGCTGGTTCCAGCCTCAAACAGCGACTGGGGGAGGAAATGGAGGGCGTTCCGTTTGTGGCAGGAGGTTCCGTACGTCCTCGCTTCAACGTGTAATTGTCTTCTGATGGCCAAAAAGGGGATTGCTTTGCCCACCTGTGCTTTCTGCCAGTCTGTGCTGTTAGTTCTGCTGTTAGGGCTGTTAGTGCTGTGTGGACACTACTGTTCCTACTGTCACACATCCGGGACTGCGAGCTCCTGTTTTCATCGTGATGAGCATCTGACGGTTCTCTCTCCAGAACTCCTGTATTCTTTTGTGATCATCCAAGTTTTTTTCCAAAAAGGGAATAAAGCTTTTAGAGTACGTTGTTAGAAAGTACGAGCAGCCCCCGAAAGGTTCAAATTTGACAGGGATGTTGGGAGGCAGGTCAAGTGACTGCCTAATGAAGATGAATGGAGAAAATTGCTGGTACAAGAATCACGTGGTGGGCGCTTAGCCCAGGTTGCTGAAAGTGTGATGGAATCTCACGGCTTCATTTATCAGTGTCATATTTGGGCTAAAAGTGAGCAGTATTGTTCTCATTTCTTCCAGATGGATAGGTCAACTTTAATATTTATTGCTCTTGTAGAACATTTGTTTGATGTATTTCCATTAGCTAGGCAATAATAGAAAAGCAGTGGAGAGAAACATAAAACAGCTCCCTTCCTCTTCAGCTGAAATATGGCATACTCTAATGTGTAAATATTTCTAAGACTGTCACTGATTTTTTAAAATTCTTTCTTTATTTGATGACATGATCATATGTATCAAGGAGTTTTATAAAAAATAATTGAAAAGCACAAGGAGGAAATATAAAATATTTGACTTTTGGTGTGTGATTTTTAATCTTTTAATTTTTCATGAGCTTATAATGCCTTTCAAGAGTGGCTTTTGCTTAAGAATGTCAACTTTGTGTAGAGAGAGGAGACACAATAACGATGTATTTGCAGGACTGTTATAAGTCTGGAAGTGTTCTAACAAAATCGACTTAAAATATTGGATTTCTGAAATGGAATATAAAAATGTTTATTTCTGTCACCTTCTTGTACTTAATATCTGTTCTCACTAATTACTTTCTCTATGATGGGCAAAGACCACTTAATCTGAGTTAGTGTAAAATTTAAAATAAATAAGGGATTTAACCATTACAAAATGGTGGCTTGTAGCTAGTAGTGGTACCCCCTGGTTACTGTTTATTAAGTGATTTTTTTCCCCATTATAAGGAATCAGGTTCAAGGCGTTTGACGTATATTATTTTATACTGTGGAAGGAAACTTATCTGTTTGTGAAGCAGGTGTTGTGTTAAGTGCAGTGCAAACATCCTAGCCATATGTTTCTATAATTTAAATTAATTTGGTATAGTCATACTGTTAATCTTTAGTGACTTGTTGATTGGCATTTTGCAGACATATTTCTGGAAGGCACCCAATACCATTTTCTGTAGCCTTTCTGGCAGTAGCAGAGAGTAACATTTCCACAAATTGGAATCTTGTACAGCTCTGGGAAGGGAGCCAAGATTTAAATTAGACAATAACCTCTGCTCTGTATATAGCTTCTATTCTTCAACTGTAGGGAAAGTGATTTGTTTAATACAGTCAGCTCTGTAGCATATAATAGACTGATATATGAGTCACTCCTTGGCAATGTGCGTTTCTTAAATTTATATAGATTGAACAACTAGTTGGTAATGTACTTAGTTACAGTTGTGCAAACAATAACTATTAGCAGAGCTGAACACACTTAGAAAAAATTGCGTTTGGTTGGTGTTTGCTGAGGGTTCTGCAGAACTGTTGGATTTTAGAACAGTCCTTCGTGTGAAGAGGATACAATTTCATTATTATGAGTATTCTTTGAGCTTTGGAAAATCACTAATAAAACTAATAATAAATCTTTTATGTCAGAGTTTAATGCTTTCTATGTTTCATATATGGACATGTGTACACAGTGTTCCTTAAAAATTAAACTTAGCATCAGTCTGTGTTGTAGCTACATAATCAGGTTGCAGCTCTTTTTGTTTTGCCCTTGTATGTTTTTTTCTCTCTCCATGTTAAAATCGGTTGCTGTCAATTGATACCTGTGAATGCAAAGGATTCTTTTCTTTCCAAACAGCAAGAATCTTTTCTTAAAAGGAGAGCTCTTTACACCATTCGGTTCATGTTTATTTAAAAGCTTAAAATCTTTAGAGCAAATCTCACTTTTTGTCCAACAGAAAATTGATTTTGCTAACAAAAATGGTGTGGGTCTGAAAGAGAATATTCAGAAATATGCAAATAAGTAGAGATAGAAATCTGTTTGAGCAGCTGAACAAAGCAATCAAATTTTCTTCATTGAAAGTTTATTTAGCTTCACTGTGAACATTTTCGAACAAAATTACAAACTACTGCTAGTGAAATACTTCTTTTTATAGGGAAAAGGGGCATTCTTTTTAAACAGAACTATTTTTAATACTTTACGTTTTTCTGCCAGGTCTTATATTTACAAAATAAAGCACATTGTAAATATTGAACAATACACAGATATATTTCCTAACAGTTTATAGTACGCTGCATATTCTGGGTGTGTTCCAGGCAGTAGTTAGTATAAATGATATGCCAATCAAAATTATTTTTGCAACTATAACCTGTTATAATGCAGTCTCATATCTGAAACATCAACTTGATATAAGCCAGATCTCTTTTCTTAAGCTTTAACTCTTACATGTATAATTTCCCTTGTCCTGAACTAATTCTGCTTCTGTCCTGTAAGCTTCTTGGTAGTGCCCAACAGCAAAGCATAATTTATCAAGAGGGTAGGTAAATCTTAATAATCAGTGCTTCCATTAGGTCATGTACATTTTCTTTTGTTAGTCAGAGGTGAATTGTGTACAGAATCTATAATGTACTTCAGTTAGTAAATAAGTTTTGCACATGTCCAGCATGTCTTTTTCAGACCTTGTTTCTAGTGATTCAGCTTCTGTGTAAAAGCTGACTTTTTCAAAAAAGTCTCCTGTAGGCAGCGAGATGAATACTGAAAGTTTGACCATTTCTGTTGGTAAATAAAGTGTGGTTTCACAGTGTGCCAGGTTTGTCACTATTCCTAGCTTAAGAAGTTCCTTCATCTACTGTTATCCCTGCCCCAGGTGAAAAAGAAACTTTAATTGCATTTACGTCCTCAAATTCGGTTTTGTTTTTTGCAGTGGGACCTCAAAAAGAGTTGTATCAGTATAAGCAAAAGGATACTGAGTTATAAGCGAGTGGAGGTTTGAAGCATGATGCACACTGAAGTCTTCTCTGGAAGTTGAGGTCACTTAGCATCATGTCTGCAGGTGGCTGTGCTGACATCATGACTTTGAGTCACTGGAATTGCCTTTAGTTTGGTCCCACTGCTGCTGATATAACCATTTTATAGGTTACATGGTAAATAATCCTTTTCTGGAAACAGGAGATGCTGTAAATCTCATTTGTTGTTGTTGATCATTCTAATTGTTGATGACTGTTTAGATGAACTAGTAACTTCTGGTGTGAGGGGAGTGTGTGAAATTGCCACTTTAAGATTCTGATAATAAAGAAATCCATTAATGAGGTGAAGTGCTGTGATATTCACAAACTGAACACCCTTCCCTATCTTTGAAGCAAACAGAGATTCCTGAGCCTGTAGCATGGGTTGTGCTTCTGAGGGGATGAAGAGACTGGAAAGGGGCCTGACTTTCCCCAAACTTAGGTTTATGAAGGAAATTGTAGGAGGAGTGAATACTGTAGAAAGAGAATTTACAGTTTAGAATGATGAAGCGAGCAACCTTTTGAGTTTCCTGTGGTTTTGTTCTGGCTGTGAACAGACAAAGCAATTTTGATGTGATGCATGGTTTTGCATCATTTCACTTGCTCACTAGAAGTGGACATAGGATTTGCAGTTCTGAACTTTTACCCAACTTTGATATCACAAAACCATAATACATTTGTGTCATAAAACTTGGCTAAAGTTGTTATGTGATCTGAAATATAATGAAGTGATGGAACAGTTTTAGGAAACAAACCCCTGAATATACAGGATTTTGTGAGAATGCACTGACTGCACATCTTACTTCTGCTGCCCAAAGATTTCTGATCTCTGGGAAATTTTCCATTCTAAAAGTGGAATGGAATGGTAAGGTTCAAGATAAAAAAATGAGAGAACTCCCTGTAGTTTGCAGCTAGTTGTAACAGGCATCTGCCTGCTAGAAACACGTGGTTATGGTACAAAGTATTATTTGGTTCCATCAGAGTGGTTTCTGTATCAAAAGTACTGTCTCGGAGACACCCAAAGAAATATTTCTGTAGAGCTCAGGTCATTATCATGCTATCAGCTGATAAGGAAAACTCCCATTTGACCTTCAGTTATGAACCTGGCTTGTAATTGCCAGGTATTCCTAGGAATGTCTTGCATAGTTTCTAAATATTCGGACAAAGAAAGTTCATGAAGAGATTACAACTTTTATACATCTACTGATTATGATTACAGTTCATACCTCCACTTTGAATTCAAACTAAAGCTACATCTGATTATTATAAATTCAACTAAGTATTCAACTTCTTGCATGTCCTTGGTATGAATAGCAAGAGACTGAATTATGTCAGTCCACTAAAGTAGGAGAATATATTCAGAGTGTGAGTTGTGAGCTGTGGAACAACTTGGCAGCAGAAATGCCACTAGGATCTGCTGTCTCTCATACTTCGAGAAAAGAAACTCAAGAATTTGCATGTATCAAAGCTTGTGCTTGCTTACATCGAGATATGAAGAGTACCACTTGAGTGTTCGAGTGAGCTTTTATTACCATTTTTTGTCATATTAAAAAACATATTGTTTTTTTCTGTGCCATCTGAAAATTATGGGAAGAAATTACTGGTGTGCTTTTTAATATACACTTAATTCTAACGCTAATTAGTCATTAGTATTTTGAAACATCAATGCTGACAGTCACCTGAGGACTTTTGAGAGGTCTGGCTTCATGATGGTGCCAGGCATTTCCAACCCTGCATGTGTGAGATACTTAATATGGGATCTCCATATTTTAACATTAGGATTTTTTCTAATATGAAGGTTTGAGTGAAACTTTATTAATTTCATTCGTCGTAAATGGAATTTGCCGTGTACCCTTTGTGTGTCCTCAACTCTCGGCAGAACCTCAGGGGCTGCAATCAATATCAGAAGTAATTTCTGTACCCACTTACAAGAAGAAATACAGTGACCCAATTAAGTGAAGAAAATGCTAGACTGTAGTAACGGATGAAAATGCAATTTAAGTAGGTTACTCACCTACAAAATAAAGTTTCTGCTGCCCAAAACGTTGCCTTTAGGTTGAAATAAAACAGTGGGAAGCTAAAGATAGATAAATTAAGCCTGATTAGTCTCTGTGGCATAAATTAGGAATACAAGCTAGCATGAGGGATTATTCTACTCTTAAATTTAATTCTCCTGTACTGTTATTGCAGAGCATTGCATCCAATTCCATCTTGCATGTTTAAATAAAGTCAGTTGTTGCTGATGACTCTCCAGAGGCCTCCCTGCTGTGGGACTTGTAATCCAGCCCCAGCTAAAAATAGTGGAGGAATTCTTCAGGTTTCAGGTTGATGTAAGATAAAGAAAGAGGAGGAAGTGATGTGTTAAGTGCCTGTTCATAATGCATCTGTGATCTATATTATATTGCTTTGGTCAAGGGTAACCATCACTGACTAGTGCTGGGGTTGGGCTATTTCTGGGTGGGTTTTCTCATTTTCTTGTTTATGTGTAATAAGGGTGATTATATCCCACAGGCTGTCTTTGCAATAGATAGCTTCCTTTGCACTGCATTGCATAAAATGAAGTAGAGCTAATGGAGACTTTAAAAAAATGCTGTTTATCTACTGGATTATGATTAGTGCTTCTGAAGTGCAAAGTATTTAATTTCATAAAAAATAGCAGGAACCCATGGTGTCAACATGGCTGAGAGTTGAGGTATTTAAGATTTTATGCATGTACTGATTTTAGCCTGCAAGTATCCTGACTGATCCTCCATTATGATTATTATAAAATGTCTACATCTGCTTCACCCTTTCTCTATCAATTTTATATTTAAAACTTGATATAATTTGCTAGTGTAGTAGAGCTGAATCACAGTCCAGAATGAAATTTACAATTTTCGCTGAAGTGAGTGAAATTTGATATAAGATTGTAAGAAAAGCTACTTACAGCCCAATTGCAGTATAATCACATCACTTTAAATTCGTGTGCGAAAATGTTACAGTAATCTAGAGTATAGTGATATAAAACTATTTCTTGGGATTCTAAGTATAAAATGCTGTCATTATGTTAAGAAATGCTTATATTCAATGCTTAGATGGTTTATATAAAATAAATGAGGGGGGGTAGACATGATTAACAGCTTGATTGTATGAATTTAATGCCTCGAAGAGGAAAGTGAAGAACAAGTGTTCATAGGGCAAAACCTCTGCTCCTCCCCCAAACAACCATATTAAAATATCCCTTGCAGCAGTTAAACTGTTGGGGGTAAAGGGATACTCAGAGGTGTAGAGAGGGAGTTGAAGAAGGGCTGTTAACGCTGACCCTGCTGTGTTGTGGCAGGAGTGCATGTGATGCCCAGAATCAGGCCCATAGATTTGGTTTGGGTCTTTCTTGATAATTATTTTGCAGTACCACGTGTGCATGTTGGGGCCATTCTGAGAGGCTGTTGATCTTCTTCTGTTTTGTAAATATCGTGGAGAATGGAGACATTTCCACCTTCTCACAGTGCCTGCCTAGGAAAGGGAGCAATTGTGCTTTATCCTTGCTTCAGTTCTTTAGAGCTGCTGTGGGAAAAAAAAGCATAATTTAACCACCATCTGTCCTCAGATGTCATTGGAAATGAAATCTTATGTATAATTTCAGCTGTTTAGTGAAATGTAACTCATAAAATACATACATCAAATGGGTGAAGTGAAACTGAATGTTTGAGAAGACCTTTCTCCTGTGGAATCCAAATTTCTACAAAGTTGTAGAAAAATACATATAAGCAAGAGACTTAGCCATATCAGTAAGTTCTTTTTGCATTTTAGCAGTATTTTCCTTCCATGACAATTATGTTTAATCTGGTTTATTGTAGCGACAAGTATGTACTCATGAGAGTGATTGTGAAAATAACTTCGTCGTTCATCACAAACTCCTCTAGGTTAGAAAGCAAAGAAAGAAAATATGTTCTTTAAATATTTATATATTTTCAAACAAATACTTAAACTACAGTGGCCTCTTCTTGGCTTTGTTACTGAATGTCTTAACATTTGGTCTCTTCCCATATTTTAAGCTTCAGGCAACAACAGGGTGTAATGATAGGGAATGTACTTCAGAACTCTGGGAAGTAACATCTGTAGATCTGTTCGAGTCTTTTTCATGTGAATCTCAGTGGGTTGAGCTAAGTTTGATATTTGTATTAACCTTGTACAGAGGAAAAGCAGTCTTAGTATATGTAGGAGGATGCAGAGATTATACACAGAATCCGTGTTCGAGTGTCCACTTTACTACCTTTGAAGGCCCAGCTCCACAGACTGTGGACAGACATTCTTGTCTACAGAGTCAGAGTGGTAAATTGAAACTCTCTGAACATCTGACAGCAAAATGGTTGGTATGTTTGTCTTGGAGAGCACTTTCAAGATTCAGACTAATTTTATAACACCTTAATCTTGTATAAATATTAGGACCAGGACTGCCCTTTGGACCACCTTTTAATATTTATGCATTTAAATATGGAATAAGTGGCATTAAAAATCTGGCATATATTGAATTGCCTTGACTGTCAGTCAACAGATTACTAACACTGTGCATATTCATACAAAATTACTTCTTGCATATAAAAACATTTATAGAATGTGTCCTTCTTAAGAGATCTGAAAATGTCTAACATGAGACCATTAAATATTCCTTTCATTACTGTTCCTAAGACTTGCTCAATATCGTACTTTGCAAAATACCATTCAGTTACAGCTTTTGGCTGTGGAATTCACTGAAGGAGTTCATATTAAAGAGTTTGGCTGGAATCACAGAGATTAAGTCAGTGCTTTTTATTGTTATTGTCAAAGTTTTTATTTGCTGGCTGAAAGCTTTTAAAGTAACTTCAAATGTTTCCATTCTAATTACTTTCCTAAAACTTTTAAATCTGTACTATCTGCAGTATGTCTGATGGATATTTGAGGCTATATGAATAAAATATGTCTATTTTTCTTTAGGATCTTGCTCAACTGTTTTATCCCACTGCGAATTTTTTTGGCTCTCAGCAAAGAGCTACAGAATGTGTGTGTACTTATATATACACACATAGCCACACATATAAGGATATAGATAACAATTAGTGCAGCAGATGTTTGAGACTCAAAAATCGGAATCTAAATGGTCCCCTGAATTAAAGGCTTTAAGATTTTAAATATCAAAAGACTGTCACATGTATGATTGTACAGATACTTATGTACAGATTCAATAATTAATGAACCACTAATGAGATTATTCATTTGCCTAAAATTCAGCATTGAGGATGTGACTGCAAAGCTGGGTACTTTATATTTTAGTGTTTTGTGTGCTTGTCTATTGGCTTGTTGCTCATCAGCAAAGTGGTCGTAAGCAAATTCAGCTTTCTGGCTTGAAATCCCCTATAGGAACTCCTTTTGTTTTCAGCAGGACCTGCATTTCCTCCAGGTTATTGCAGAATCGTGATGTGTGATAGAGAATCTTGATGGGGCAGAAACAGAAGTAACTGTCACATAGTAAGTTTTGGTGGCCGAAGTTGCCAAGGGTGACACTTTCCGGGTAGGTTTTTACAGGTCCGTGAAGAGCTGTCCTAGAAAATTTGCAGAATTTAGCAGGAAATAAACCCACTTCCAGAAAATATGAACTACTGAAAATAAGAAAACGCTGTAATCTGTCTCAGAAAGCTGATTGCTATTGTACTGTTCTGTAATAATAACTAATCATAAATTTTCTCTAAGAATATGAACGGAAAGGGTCAAGTATAAACGTGGCACAAGTTACCTAGCAGTTCAGTACTTCATGAAGTTCTTCCAAAATGTTATCTTTTGCTGACAAAAGCATTGTCTCTGTAGATGTATCTGTACCCTTGTGCACACACACGTAGCAGTTTGCTCTTAGATGTAACTGGGATATATTATCAGCTTACTGCCATGTGGTCAGAGGCTGACCCAAATGGACAGACAGCCTTTTGCCTGCATCTGGTCCGACTCTCCATTTCCTTTATGCTCAGTGACTCAATCCATAACCTCCTATATAGCTGCCTGTGTCTGTGGTCAATAATACTTCTTGTGTTGGGTAACACATACTGTTTCTTCTAAAACATGAGCATTCTGCCAGGGGAGTACTGAAATTTCTGCAGGTCATGACGCAGTGTCAAAATCAAGGCTACCATTTTACATTCATTCCGAGATGAAATTGTGCATTTACAACATTTAAAAAAATGCTTCATTCACTTACAACGACATAAATCCCTATCAGCTTTAGTGGTATTGCATCTGTGTACCAGCAACTAAAATCTGCCTCATGGTTTCTAGTAGCAGAATGAAAATAGAATGCCTGTATTTTTTAAAATAATATAGATACTGCCTACTCCTTCTGAAGTATTGAAACTGCTATGAAGGACTTGCTCTTCCAGAAAAGAACACTCTGCTCCTGCTATGAACACATCATGCTTACAGAGAAAGCCTCTACACAGATTAGCTGGATATCCATCTAGAACAGGAATGATTGCAGATTTTTTGACTTTTTTTTTTAATGTTCATTGAGAAAATAAATTGTGTTTCCTGATGAGAAAACCCCAGTATTTAATTTAATGCATCTAGTGAAGACACTGCTGTTCATAGATGGTGATAGTTAATACTACTTAAAAAAAAAACTCCCCTGTCCCAGCCCTCCTCCCACTTCATCTACTTCTGTTGCCAGAATAATTTTAGTGTATATTGTTTTGTTTGGAATAATCAGGCTGAAGTAGCATTAGTCCAGCTTCTCATCTTTTAATTACAGACAGTTTATTGTCTATGCTGTCCCACTTTCTGCATGGTTCCCCACCAGCCAGCTAGACTTAGCAATCTCCATTAATTTAATTTGGCATTTCATTCAATCAGACAGGCTGTGAACATGATGAATTTTTTTTTTTAAATAACACAATGCTCATTCTTAATTGATGTCCTTATCAGACATTGTATTTGCCAGAGCTGTAATTATTGGTCAGGCAGCAAAATCAAATCTGCCCAAATGCTGTGAAGATGTTCTCCTGTGAAATTATTGAGATATAGTACTTAGACCTGCAAAGTAATTTAGTTTTGGTCTGTAATTACATCTTTTGGGATTGTTATCTTCCTTTTTACTCATAAGGATAGTGTAACCTCAGAGGAATTAATTTGCCAAATATGAAGATAAAACTGAGATCCTTGCCATCATATATGTTTGTGCAAGTAGATATTACTCTATATAAAACCGTGAGGGTGCTCACACCATAAAAGAATGATTTTATTAATGGCCATACTTTAAAAAATATGGCTTCTAATTTTACTGCAGAAATACAGGAAGTGTGATCAGTTGAGGGTGCCATTTTCCCTAAGCAGTAAATTAGAATCAGAAATTATAGAATTTAGATGTGTAACTGTCTAAAATATGTACACAAGTGGATATGTGGTGCTGTGACAGACTAGAGCTTGTTCTGCAAGCAATGAGAATTTTGACTGGAAATACTATCCTGAGAAACTTTAAATGCATATTTTGACTAAATATTAACTAATAATTAAGAAAGAACTATGAGTGTCATGATAATTAAGCCAGAAGTCTGTTTTTCAATAAGGGTTGGGATAATTAATTTAAAAAATTAATTAAAAAAACAGGGGAGGAAGTGGATTCTGTAATAACCATTAATTTTTTTATTTATTCTCAGATACATAATATGTAGTCTTTGAGTATAGAATTGCAGTAATTCCTTTTAAGCAAAATTTAAGTTGATGGATTAGTTATGAGAAGATGATAAAATGTGTTTCATTCCTGTTCTGGATATATTTTGTTTGAGTTTCTCATTTGTGACATTTATTCACATTCCATGGTTTTGCTGGTATTCTGTTCTGGAATAATAACCCTTCTAGTGGGTTATTCTTCCTTGAGGTTGCACTATGAAACAGCAATATTATAAAATGAATTATTTAGAATATCTAATGAATTTGCCTGCTGAATTAAATTTTCTTTTTGAGCATAAAAATACTAGTATTTTTACTCCATTGAGATGCTCAGATAGAAGTCTGGGCTCCTTTATGTCTGGTTTTAAGTTATTTATGTATTTCAGTATTTGGCCTCTTGAGGAAATGAATAGTTGTGCATGAGTTCTAATGTTTTTCGGGTTAGAACTGCACCACAATTGAGTTGATTTAAAAACAGAGATGCAGAAAGTTGATAAAAAATACTAATGACTGAATGTTTTAAGTAAAATCATTTCTCTAATAAAATCAGTAGCAAAATTCCCATTAACTTTTATAGGTTCAAAATGTTATTCTGTGTCCGTAACACCTTCAAAATTAGTTATTTGCCTTACTTTTGAAGATTTTTTTTTTTACTATTGTGGAGTTTTTGGCATAAATTTCTCTTTTGATTTTTTTTTTTGTTTCTTGCTGTGATGAGTCAATCACAGTTGCCAAAGAAGAGCCACGAGAGTGTCCACAATTTAACATTTGAGATTTTTGGAAGATCTTTTTAGTAGGAATTCAGGCTCAGTGAACATTTAATCACTGATTCTTATCCCAAACTGCCAAGGTTTTCTGTGACGTTCTTCATATCAGACTTCTGCCTTAAAACTACTGCTCATTAGTCTCAGCTTTCATAACCAAGCAGTTTTTAAGCTCTGGTGAGTACAAAGGGGAGCTTGAAAACCCAAGTAGTGTTGTGCTGTGCAGATTCCAAGTGGCTTATCCCTTGATTTACAAACAGATATCCTAACATCTGGCCCCAGAGGTTTGGTCAATGAAAACATGCAGTTTGTAGCAGTGATACAGTTTTTATATCCCCAGTGCTGGGTAGGAGTTGATTGGGTCTTCATTCGGGCATATGCTGGGGAAGGACTAGAGGGCATGAATTTTCCCTTAGCATTGCAAATATACACCCTTGCTAGAAAAGCTGAATAAGGCTGGGTGTTGGGCTTCAGGTTTGGTAGTCAAAGCTGAGAGAAGAGCTTCAACCAGCTATTTTAGAAAGAATCAGATTTCTGGAAGTGCTTTATACAAGGTGTTACAAAGCAGCATCCAGTCTCTCTCATTACAGTCCCCATGTCTGTTCATACAGATTCCAGCAGGGCCCAGATCCAAGTGCCCTTACAACATGCAGGACTAGAGTCCTGAATTGTCAAAGTTTTAATGCAGTGATTTGCACGAAGAATGGAAGTTGTGATTCAAAACCAGTTCAGAAGAGGTTTTGTTTGTTTGTTTGTTTTTGTTTCATGAAATGGGCATATGTGTGTGGTTTCCATTGGTTTGAGGTGGCAGCCAGTTGGGGGACTCAGTGTGTTCATCAACACTGAAGGTGGAGTTTGAGCTTCTGAAATCAAAGGAAACAAGTCACAGTTTGTAATGCAATGGTGTGTATTGCCAAAGCAAGCTGAAAACGTTTTATTCTTTCCTAGAGCGAGGGTGCTCTGAGATCTTTAGATGAAAAAATTTATACTAAACCTTGCTAACTACTCTGGCTAAGTAATTAACAAAGCATCCCAACACCAGCACAAAACAAAAAGATAGCTGGACTAAATGCTGCATCTTACTGTTCTTCTATCCCAGGGAAACCCAAGAGGTGGGAACCTTCACAAGTCTACCTGGGCGGGCCAAATTGCTTTAATTTGAATCCCTGCTGACAATTATACCAATGCTCTGAGATGTTTATGAGGGTTCTGAGCAGGGGATCCTTTTGAAAATAAATGGAGAAAAATGTTGACTGCAACAAGAGTCATTTCACAAAAAATTATTTTACTAAAATAGACAAGAACCCCTTGTTCTATTTAGAATGATTTATAACTGTTCCCAGCTGATCACAAAGTGTTTCTAAATTAAAAGCCATTAATTATAGCCTTATATAGATACAAAGATATGCAAGAAGTGCTTTGTAATTCCAGCTCTGCACTTCAGGTGAGAGCTTTTTAAATTACTTGGACCATTGGAGCCACCTGCTTGACTAAATGCTGAGGGCCCTGTGTTTCAGTACTCATCAGTGCATTGCAGTGTTAACATTGTTACTGATTTTTCTCATTTCTCCAGGGCAAATACTAATTAATGGATACAATTCACAGCTGATTAGCTGTAGTTTCTTCAGTAATTACATTCGCAGACTAACTGTTCAGAAGAGGATTTCTAACCCAGTTCTTATTTCACTCTAAGCTTAATTTGTTTTTTGAATTGTTTAAGTCCTTAAGATAATAACCATTTTATTTTCTTTTGTTGTTATAGGTACCATTAGATAATAAGGAAGTTTAATCTTAGAAATACTCACTGATAATTGTTGTGTGCCTTCAATGGATTTCCAATTCAGAGACAAAAAATAAATGTAAAGAATATTAGTTGTTATCCATACTAACAAAAGCTGAAATATTCCAGTTTCTGCCATCAGTGCCTAAGTCATACACAATAGGGTCTTAAATAGTATAGCCCAAGAACAGAATGACTTGAAGGATATGTACCTGTAACTTTTAGCTTTGACATTCCTTGTTACATAAGTTGCTTCTAGTCTTAATAAAATGGAAAATTAAGTTGTCACTCTCTCTTTGTTTTACTTTAATAAAACAGAAAGAAATAAAACCACGTGGCAATCAGAACAGCAGTAGCTGTGGTGTGAGCAATACACATAGACCAAAACAATGTAGAATTTTACTTTTCAAGGTAAAAAATCAGCTGCATTTCTGTTGTGAGGCCCTGGAGCCCCCAAGAGCCCCTATATTAAAACAGGACGAGGGTTTTCCACTCTTATTTATGTTAGAGTTGTACTTGCCTAGTACACCTTTACACTTGGGTGTCCTTTGAAAACTTGATTATTTTTTTTTTTTTTGTTCCTGTAGAAAGAACAGCTCTATTTGAGCCATTTGAGTTTTTTATGTAAATCTTTCTTAGTTTGTCACTAACTGACATGAAAAATTCTCTCCTGTCGATCGCACTGTTGAGCTGAAGTACTGTGTCTTTGTGCAACAAATCCACACACACATCCCTATGTGCCAAAACAGTCATTTGAATGTGCAATTTTACTTGAATTTTTTAATCTCTGAACATGGGTGACATCTGGGCTTTTAAAAATGGATGACATTACTTGAGTATCTGCATAGCTGGGGATAACAGAGTTTTAATAGCTATGAGGCAGCCTACATATTGTGTTAAGGCCTCTGTTGCTGAACATGTGTTATAGGTTGAAAGATTCAGTATGATAAGTACACAAATGGAATTTGTTACTTCAGAATGAGGGATCCCATCTTGTATTACTTCCCCCCGCGTGCGATTGTTTTCTAATTTTGTTGGTGTCAGCTGTTGTCAATCTGACAATTCAGCAGGTACACAAGGCTCCAATTCTTTGTGTCCATCTTTTTTTTTTTTTTTTTTTTGATCTCCTTTCACTTTTTGTCTTAATTTCAGAAATGGCTGTTGGAGTTTTTAGGGAAAACTCCAGTGAGTGGTCCCTCCGGTGAGGAATTGGAGAGTCAGGGTCTGAAACATTTCTCTACTAAAAACGATCAGAACCAAGTGCAGCTGTAGCAAATTGAGCTGAAGCAAAGTGGTTTTTCTTTCAGGAGAGGTTCAGCTGCTCTGAAAGCACAGCAGAGTTTCTTGCTTGGAAAGAACAATCTGTGCAAGTGCATGGTTACCCATCCTCATACACTGGTTGCGGAGCTTATTCTGCTGTCAGGAGTGTTTGCTGTTGTGGGGTTGAGGAGAGGGCAGGTCCACCAAGATCTGGCAAGATAAAACAAAGCCTTCCTGAAAAAAATTGCCTTATAAAACTCAAAAATGGAAGTTAAGTGAAGAATGCTTAGCGTGGCTTTAGCAGCAGTGATGTGGTAGGGACAGCACAGGGGCTTTTCCTTCAGCCCTCTTACCTTGCAGTGTGCTCTGTGCCTGGTAATAACAATGTGCACGTGTGAAAGTCTCTTTTGCTGGTAGCTGCAATGCAGGCCTGGTGTCTGTTCCTTGAAGCAAAGACTCTGGATACCTGCCTGGCTCTGGGAACACGTGCAGAATTAGTTACCAGCCTTACATGTCTTTGGAAGTGCTGTTGAAGGGCATAAGGCACGGTATTATGCTGATAATCTCTCTCTTTTCTGTGCTTAGTCTGAAAAAGTCTTTTCTTCTGTGCTTAGAAGAAAAAGTACTTGAACAAATGTTCATACTTGAGAATTTGGAAGAAATGACTCCATGGCATCCGATAAAATCCCTTCTGATCACTGGCATGTGAGCAGACTTGCACCTCAGTGACAACAAGCGGGCACTGGGCCACTCCACCCTGGGCAGGTCTCGGGGTCTCAGTTGTTCTGATTTCCAAACTCTTCAGGTGTTAATGTTCACTGGGGGCGTGGGAGCTCAACTGGAATGAAGGATAAACAAAGGGGGATTGTTTGGCTTTTTAATTTTGTGGAAAGAATGGGATTTTAGGAACCACATTGTGGATTCTCATTCTTCCCCTTACTGGCCTTCAGCTCTTTAAAACCAGGTCTACTTGGAATAGTAACATGCCAGCCACTTCTGACTGCAGCAATCCTCCAGATCAGGATGATCGAGAGCGATATTGTAATGTGTGTCACGAAAGGTGTAGTTGAGTAGAAGTGACTTTTCTGGAGAACAGTCTTTTTCTAATGGACTTGTGGTTTCCAAAGTCACCTCTAGGTCTGTGGGGTGGCTTTGCTGCATGGACAAAAAAAGTTGAAGAGATATGTATTTTCCATGTACAGACTGGGGCATGCAGAGTATGTAATAATAATAGTAAAAAGAATAAAGCTGAATCCAATCTAGTTCTGACTTCAAAGAACATCTGCAAAATTACATCTTATCTGTTTGCTGTTTTGTTTTTGTTGTGTTTTTTTTCTCCTCCAACTCTTTATATGCCAGTAATGGGGTAAAGAAAAGTTTATCGTGGCATACATTAAATCCAAATATTTATTTTTCTTTCAGTTTGGAAACAATAACAACTACATGAACATGGCTGAGGCAAATAATGCATTTCTTGCTGCAAATGAGGTAGATGTTTTTATTTTTTATCTATGCTCATATTCTGCTGTTTGCTGTGATAATTTAACAGACTTTGAATGGATGAAGAGTGAAGTGCCGAATTTCTGCGTGTTTTATGGAGCACAAAATAAAGACTTTAATGAGAAAGAAAATAACCTGACAGCTCTCCATTACTAGTCAATTTAGCTGTCCATAAGGCTGTTACTTACATAGCATGTCAATAGAAACAGATCTGCTTTATGTATGGAAAAAAATTATGAACAGAAGGAAACAAATAAAAAGCACAGTAGGTGTACACTTGGAAAGCAAGCTTAGTAATAGTCATTACTAGCTAATGTTCTAATTTTTGTTATAGATACAAATGTTTTAATTTGGGTTCTTAATACTCATACAAGTTAGAAAACCAAAGCCAGCTTTGTTGCCTGAAGTGTGTGTGCTACATGAAGGAAACTTCTGACCAAGATCCAGAACAAACCTGGAGGCTGGGCTGGTGGAGGCTGGCTGTGTTGTGGAGGGGATGTATTTGATCACTGCCTTTGAGAATGGAAGCAGGAGAAAGGTATGGCAGCTACAGGCTCCATGTATTTGTTATGGTCACCTTACAGTCAGTTACTAGACCATCAACACGCCAGTGCTGACCCCAGCTCCAGAACAAAACAGCTTTTGCTCATGGCCAAAACCCAACAGCTCTGACTCCAAAGGGAAGGACGGAAAGTGCAAGATGCACTGTGTACTGTGTGCATGGCAATATGGACAACAAGAACTACTGATGTAGGGGGCACGCCATAAATGATCCTCCCAACACAAGGAAAGGTCAGAAAACTGGGCAGCCCCGATTTTACATGTTGTAAGTCAGGATTCAGTCGCAGGTATTCCTGTGCACTTCTAAAACAGTGATCTCGGAGAAAATGAGCAGAAAGGTGTAACAATAAATATGAAGGTTAGAATTAAGAGTAGGATTTTATGAATCATTTATACAATGGTCACCATCTCTTTTTACCCAGCAAGACTGCTTAGATAAGGGAATATTGTTTGGCACTAGCTGCAGTGTTATTTGTGATAATGAACACAAACCCCATCTGTAATGACAACATGATGTTTCTTTCTGTAGAATTTCTTTCCTACATTTGAATCAAACATTGATGAAAGCTCTGCTGCCAGCAGCTGTTCAGAGACAATTTAATTCCAGCTGTGATAATTCACCGTGTCAGACATTGGCTGTTATATGTTGATACAACAGTTCTCCAGATTTGCATTTTTATCAAAAGGAACAAATGTTTTGAACATTTCAGTACAGATGGCATTTAACCATGCAAACAGTTTTGTTTTTTTTTTTTTTAAATATGTAAGATATAAATATTTGAAAAGTTAATAACTTCAAAAAATGTGATTGGTAAGATAAATCTCACAAATGTTATACCATCTTCTGGTCATAACAGCACCTTTCTGCAGTCCCAAATTGCACACTATTCAGGCTCTTTTTACAGACTGAATAGCTCAGTGATTTGGATTTAAGACTGTTTTGCTAAGAGGCTTGCTTTCTTCTTAGATTACATCTATTTTATCCTCACTCTTAGGTCCATTATATGTTTAAAATATGTATATATATATATACACATATTTGGACAAGTTATAGAGTTAAAATTAAATTCACATTTAAAAATGTTAAGGTATTCATCAATTTACTCTCCCATTTGTAGTAAGCTATAAGTACTAAGATGAATGCTACTTTTCTGAGTAAAATATTGTAATATTATCTAGCTGTATTCTATATTTATACAACTGTCCTAGAGTTATTCTGTTAGATGGGAAAAAAAAGATCCAGTCCTTATAATTACTAATATCTCATAGATATGTCAAGTAAAGAGAGGTTCAAATGTACTATAATAATACTGATTTCACTGAACCCTTTTGCTTGAACAAGGAATAAAAATATGATTAAGTGTTACTGTTCACATTAAAGCATCAACCTAACTTTGCAATTACCACATTACAATGTATTTAATTATAGTGGTTTTACATTACATGAATGTAGCTTTCTCAGTATTATTTTGGGCCTGAGCACTGCTGAGCTAGGAAGCCCATTTTATTCCTGTAAATAATGCCTTAAGAGTGTAATCCTAGAGCACATTCAGGCTTAGAAGCCACACATTTGCTTTGTGTTTTCTGTCTCTATGTCATGATTGCTACGACTCATTTTAAAGCACCTTAAATATTTATTGAAATAATATTTCAAGTGTTAATTACAGTGGTAATGAAAACAGCCAAATGCCACATATCAAGAATGAGTGTTTATCCGTATTGTTAATGTGATATGTTAGATTTCATTAAGCAGTAATGGGGTAGCAAATGAGTCACAAATTACAGTTGCATCTGTTACTAGACCACATTAGTGCCAAAATAACTGCAAATGCAGCCATAGGGTTATGTTCATTAACCAACCACTTCTCCTGGCCAATCCATCCTTTGTGTTTGTCCATGGGAAGAAAAATTCACACCTTTTGTAATATAGCAGCGGGGAAGTCAAACGTCTCCCTAATCCAGGCCCAGCCTTCACATCCAGAATTAAGTTACAGCCTTGCAGTTGGAGTGAAATGGGCAGAGTCTCAGCAGACTCTGATGGTGCTGCAGACTGCAGCAATCTGGGACCTCATCATTTCTGGTGTGAGACCAATAATGACAGCTGACAGGTTCTATATGCAAGCAAAGGTTTTTCTTGTGTTTCAGTTTCCATCTTCTCTCAAGCGGTTATTAATTTATATCATCATTAACAGTTTGAAGGATGACAATTTGCAGCAGTTAATGAGATCTTTCACTGAACTTATCATTTTTAAATTAACTGGCATTAAGTCACTCTTTCAGACAATGTAATTAATACATAAAACAATTCTTCCCCCCCCAACTTGAATTGTGAACTAATGCAAACAAACAAATCCCAGAGCAGCCTTGCATGTCCAGAACAAGACAAGAGTGCCTATTTTAGGATTGCCAACTGCCCAATTTCATCAAGACAGTCCTGATTTCGGTACATTTAAAATGGCCTAATTTCAAGCACTGAATTTCTATTATTAAGTAGCAGTGGACCTGAAATAATATATGAAAGTTCATTTAACTCTCAAAAAATTTGAATAAGCGTAGCTCATTTGTTTCCCAAATAAAAGTCAGCAATGTTGAAGCCAGATACAGACTCTACTTGAATAAAGATTATCTTTGACAGACACATGCACACGTACAAACATGCACAAACCCTGAAGATAACTGGCAGTAAATGTTTTGCTCAAGGCATCTTAACAGGTGTTTAGTTCATAACAAACTTACTGTTCAAACAAAGCTGGCTTGCTTCAGAAAGCACTGGAAGCTGCTGTAATCACCCTCATGCTTTTATACTTTTCTCCTCCAAATTACAACCCGTGTTTAAAAGGGTTTATTGTATTTTGGGAATGGAAAAGAAATGAAGACCAGAATGATAATATTTCATGTTTGTTAGTGGGTAAAAGGAGACAAAAGATGTGAAATGGTCAGTGCTGAATTCTGTGTGTGCTACAAAATTGTCAGTGTTTTATGAAGCATGAGAGTAATGTAAGCTGTTTGTGCTATTTTACTAGCATATCAATAAAGTGGTAGTTTGTTATACAGCCAAATCCAGTGTAGCTGATATTTGGACTAACAACAGACAGATGTTGCTAATTAAATACACATTAAAAAACTGTTAATACTGATACTGCATTAAAACCATATGATAATGAGACTTAAATCTTTAATTGGAATGATCCACAAACCCCTTCAGCATATTAAACTTAAAAGTTTTGTTGCTTATAGAGTTTGCATTTGAGAACAAACCAAGATTTGGACTGTGGGTGTGGAGGTGATTGCTGAGCACAGTGTGCCCTAACGTGGTTTGCCTTGTCCTGTCCTTTTCTAGCAGACGTTCCATACGCCGAGCCTTGGGGACGAGGAGTTTGAAATCCCACCCATTACCCCCCCGCCTGAGTCAGACCCTGCACTGGGGATGGCAGATATACTGCTGCCCTTTCAGGGCCTTGGTGACCAGCTGCCTGCACAAGGAAATGAATTTACACCTCAGTTCCCCCCCCAGAGCTTGGATCTTCCCTCTATTACAATATCCCGAAATCTCGTGGAGCAAGACGGTGTCATCCACAGCAATGGATTGCATATGGTAGGTGTGGTTCTTTGTGTGTTCCCGTTGCCTAATATTGTCTGTCAAATGTAGATTCGTGTCATCTTTCAGTTTTCATTGACCTCTCAGAAGATGTGTATGATTTCTGGGGAGCCTGACCAAGCCTTTGCCAGCGCTCTGTATCATGTGCAGGCGTGTTGTGTATGAACGATGACACGTGTTGTCAGTGGTACACGGCAAACAATGATATACTATTACTCAGTTCCCTAAGGCAGTTGGCAAATGGTTAAGGGTTTAATATTGGTGGATTCAGCAAGATAAACGTAGTTGTTAATATGCAGTGTAGTACTATACTGTGAGTGAACAGATCTCCTGTGAAGAAGCAATCAGGGTTTATAAACACAGAATTTTCATTTTGGGCACCATTGGCACCATGTGCACCCTGAGTGATCCTAAAATTCAAAAATGTGCTATACAGTTGACACTGGCATCAAGGATTGAAAGGCCATTGGGTTGGCCAGGGTGAACTGCAGCATGTAGAATGAGTTGCTTGTCTGTATTTGAAGTGTAGGACCCACATCTGAGCATCAACATTAAATCTTGAAAGTGCAGTACTGAGAGTAGCTCAGAACGAGGTTGGGACACAGATCCAGTCAGCAGGAAAAAAACATGTATTTCCCTATATTCTATCCACTAAATCTTTATAAATGAAAATTGATTTTTATTTTGTTTTTAACTCAGAAATGATAGGGATGTATTACCCTGATCATATTCAGAAATACAGGGCCATAAAAAGACTGTTCTGTCCAGTGCTCTTGTTGGCCATAGAGGCTGGGGCAGGGTGGTATTCTGTTCCTGGGCTGTTTCTGGGCCCTCCAGAACGGGGAGGGATGATCTGGGTGTGAAGAGCTGAGTGACAGTGACTGTTAGGCTTATTCCAGTGTTAATCAGAGCAATCAAAACCAGGAATGTATGAAGTTTCCTCCAGAACCTACACACACTGTAGGGCTATGATCTCCATGAGAGGGTACACGGAGCAGTTTCCACTTTCTTGCTGTGTTTCCCTTTCAGCTTTGGGGGATCTCCCATCATGGGTTTCTGAGGGCTTTGTGCAGTAGCATTCACACTCCCAGTGATGAGACACAGCTGTGAGCCAGTTTATCCTACTCAGCATTTTAGACTCAGTGGTTACAATTAGAATTAGCTTCTGTGTATTGCATCTTGAAGAGTGAATGAATGTTTAGCTTGAACAGATATTTTACATCAACCATATTTTTTTCTGATTAGCTATTTTACATAGGACCTTTTGCTAAACTTGGTGTAGTGAAAACACATTATTTACAGCTGGACTGTAATAAAGGTCGTGTTGTTATGTTGTGATTTCATGTAAATCTTCTTTTTTATTTTTCTGGCAAGTGAAAATTAGTTAAAGATTTACAAACCAACACGCAGCAAATATTTCTCTGTAATTCTACAGGCTGATGACTTCATTGCAAATTTTAATATTTCTTTGGAGGTCATGCAGGGTAATGCAGAGTAAAGCACAAACTGCCCACTCCTGAGGAGGTACAGAATTCCATCGTTCCGTGGATCCAAAACAGGGTCTCCCTAAAACAGGCCTTGAAGGACATGGTACTTGTTTTAGATCCCATTTTGCATGGGATTCTGTTTGCACTGGACATGTAGGGTGACTGCTGATGATCGGATTAACAAAACCTGAGAGTCAGGAATGTTGTGCCTGAAAACGAAAGTAATGGAGCGTGTGTACCCTGAAGACAATGAAATTTGCTCAGAAATATATAATAAATATTGTGGGCTGGATCGGTGTTGTGTTACGTGTACCAGTATCCTCTCAATGTTACCAGGTGGTTTGTAACCTGACCCAGTTTTGCCCTGTTGATTTTGCATCCTTTCACTGAATGTGATTCTTCCATGAGTAAATGATGTCACCTTAACAGTTCCAACCAGAGGAGGCCTCCTGGTTAGATATCTCCTTGCTCACCTCTTCTTGCACCGAATGGGAGGCTTTACATCTTTGCCTTTTTCCTCAGCTGTGCAATGTAGAAATTAATGGCATAGTTTACACTGACTCCATTGGTAAGGATTTGTTCCCATATAGGTTGAGGAGCTCTGCTTTCTTACCCCAGTAGTCCAGTGGTATATTTTAGGGTGATTGCCAGTTCAAAGCTGTGGATTGGGAACGTGTGTGCAGTTTTGCTGCAGAGAATTGATGAGAAATTGTGTGATTTGATATGGAGGAGCCACATAGGGAGGTTTATGTGTCAGACACTTCCCCACGACTGCTTGATTTGTTTCATACTGTGAGATGGAGTGGCCCCTGCCATTGTATTCTAGTTAGTAGTCTTTTCGTAGTCTGCTCATAAATGCTGGGTAGTTTCATGAAGTTTAAACATATTAACAGAGGGTCCTTGCCTAGGTTTCCCCTGAACTCACATGGCTCTCGTTAGTACTCAAATTTTCCAGCAATTAATCTGTATTTAAAAAATAAAAAACGAAAACATGATATCATATTTTATGTGAAAATATGCAGTTTATTAAAATGCTAAATATTTATTAATAATATTAGAATTCATCTTTAAATTAGACATTTCGTGAATTACCTTGCCTTGGAGCTATAAAAACTTTATAGCAGCAATAAAAAAATGTAAAGGAGGCATTTTGACTATGAAATTTCATTTCATGGTCAATTGAATTTACTATATCTGAAAGAACTAAAGATGAGGTTGTAAAATAATTATGATGTTCGTATACACTTACAGAACAATGTTCTTATCCAGCGATACCAGGATAGTCTTATTTAAGTGCTGTATTAATAGTGGATTGCTAATCACTAAAGCTTCTTGAACTGAATACAAACTTAAATTATTTTAATAGTAACTGCGTTGAGTTTATTGCGTATCTTGTGAAGCATTAGAGAGCTTTACTGTAAGCAATATTTAATTTAGGTAAATGTAGTCTTACCCTGTTGTGAAGCCTGGTAGAAGAATTTCACCTTGAAGAAATGTCACGAGATTTTAAATCAGAAACGTTGAAAAAATAAAATGGGCTTGGACAGAATTATGATTAATACTGTGTGTCTTTGGCTTTTTTCTATGTACTACCTGACATGTTCACCTATAAACTTGAATGCAGAATCGCCAGAGGCATGGTTAAAAATAGGTTATGTCAAGGTTTTCCTATGTCTCCCTTAGGGTATGGAGTTGGCTAGCTACCTCATAATGCCTCTGCAAGTATCTCACATATTTCCCACAGGAAGACCAAAAAAAGGAAAAGAAAAAAAAGTCATTCTTTTTTTAACATATTCTTTGTGTATTATTATATTGAAAATATCATTCATGGGGCAAGAAAAATATTTATTCTCAGCATAAATGTGACCTAGCAATTACTGAAGATTTTATTGGTGAGTTAACCATTGTTTCTACTATTAAGGTATACATATTATGGAAAGAATGACAATTTGTCACAATGCTGATTAACTTCATTGTTATTGGCAAGAAACATAATACAGTTATCTTTACAGCATTTTTTAACGTTTAAAAACAGGCAACAGCAACAAAAAGAGGAGATAAAACGGAGGCATTTTTATTAATTTTAATATTTTAATAATATGCAAATAAAATTCTAATGTTCAAAAAGGAGTCACTGAAAAATGGAGTGTTGATGTACATTTGACTTCAAAGAATGCATGGATTTACATGATGCAAATATTATCCCTATAAATACTTGAATATAAATAAGCAGAAATCAACAGCTATATCCTCATTAAAAATCAACCCCCAATATTTTATATTAATGCTCTCTTTTCTGTTGAGCTGCCCATAGAAAAATTATTTTAATCTGGAAACTGTGGCAATTCTATAAAACTACAAGTTGTGCTCCTGAGGGTTCCTTTTTTTAACACCTCTCTCTAATCTGCCCAGCCTGCTGAGTAGCATTGACATCAGTAGTACATCAATTTCAGAAAGTGGATTATTTTTACTAGACAGCTATTGTGACATATTGGGTCAGTCATAAATGAAAGATATTCATGCAAGCATGCAATACTTGTAATGAAGTCTCACTCTGACCTTCTGTATGATTGATTCTGTAATTTAGTTTTCTCAGGCAGTGCCTGAAATGAAATGAAATCATGTTGAACAAGTTTTGAATACCCACAGTGCACCAGGAGAAGAAAAATCTGCAGCCCCAGAGGCTTGAGGGAGAGCAGCTGAACGATTTATCTCCATGCTATTATAGCCTTTGCCAGCATTCAACATTTCTTTTTTTTTTTTTTTTTCTTATTTGGCTTAAGTACTTAATTCTGCAGGTAGCTGTAAATGGGAAAATAAAATGCTGTTCAGATTTAAAATGACAGGACAGGAGTATGTGCAGGGGACTGATAAAATATCTTGAATAGAACTGACCTTTCATGTAGCTGAAAGTTACTGGGGGATTCATCCTCATAATTACCATATAGATTATTTTTATTTCTTTCCTGCAATGAAACATTTCAGAGAGCAGTAGTGCTGATTGAATGAAAATTGAACTTGTTAACATTCTTTTCAGCTTAGCCTGTTGTACATAACAGAAGGTTAGCTTTGATGAATTTCAAAATTCTCTTTCTGATATCTAAGAAACAGACAGTAAAATAATTGTCTCTTTTCAGTCTGATTTTTTTCTTTTATTCAAAAACGTACAGATGTTACAAAACCAGACTGATAGTTTTATATATATTGCTTCCTACATTACTTATGCTGCTAGAGAAAATACGTTTCCTATTTGATGAAGATTTGAGCCTGTTTATATTTTATAATTGTTGCAGTGCTGCCAGATGCAGTCAGGATTCTGCACAGATAAGGCTAATTCATAGTGGAATATGCTCATCTTTAATTACATTACTCCTTAGGAGTGGCACTGTGCTCAAATCAAAGACATGATGGTAACTATTGCTTTTATTTAAAGAAGAGACTTTTTAAGAGACTTTTTAAATAAACATCTCAGCAATGTGACTTCAAAGAGATGAGTTGTAAATTTGAGCTTATTAAAGGCTGCATACAAAATAAATATTATTGTTTCAGAAAAGTGGTATCTTTTACTTACAGCTCTAAGTATTTTTAGTAGTTTATATTCCCAATTTACTAATTAACTTTAATAGATTAACAGGAGATTGCAAGACTAAAAGCTAAAAGGGTTGCTTTAAAATTGGCAAAAGATAGTTATTTGCCTACTCACCTGACTGGGTGTCTCTCATTTATATGTTTTATTTTCCTTTACAAAGAAACTTATTTCTACATCTCTCTTTTAATACCCGGTCAGTAGTCTCCTATCTAGAGAGAATGGAGTAGGTTTCCATTAATAAAATGTTATAACAACATTGTTTAATGTGTTGTAGATGAACCAGTTATTTCATGGATCATTAATGTGTTTAACGCCTGGAATGGTCTATTAAAACAAGCCCTTGTTATTGTTATGAACATGTTTATTTTCATCTTTGATAAAAAATATAGAACAAATTTCAGAAGTTTATAGTCATTAATTTATAGGAGGAGCAACTAGTCTTACTGAAAAAGGGGTTCTCTTAGTGTTTTCTTATTTCTATTTTTTCTTTGATTGCTGTGGTGGATTGCTAAGTTCAGGCTTTAAATCAACAGTGTTAGTCTGGTTTGTATTGGCCTTTCCAGCACAAATGGCAGCTGTTATCACTGCTAGTTTTAATAACTTGTGGTACCAGGAAAAATGCATCTCAAGTAACACTCAATTAAAGGGTGGTCTGGTGGCTCAGATCAGTGACATTTGGGCATATACAGAACAAGCTGGACACTCTAAAATGAGACTTTTAGGACTCGAAAGCTCCAACTGAGCTGAGCTGTGCCATAGGTTGGAGCTTTGCTTTTGAACTTCGAGTCTTTACTGAGTAGGTTTAGGGGTTTTTGGTTTGGTTTGGTGTATAATAAACTGTTTTATTTTACACCTGATGATGTAGTTGTGCATTTTGTAGTTACCTTTCAGAGCATGTGTGTGCCCAGCTGAAGGGGCCTTGGGGGCAGGTGGACGATGGCTGAGAGCCCTGGAGGCAGCAGTGGCTTTGGCACAGGGGCTCCATGTTCTGACTTTGACCTGACATGAAGATGGTGTTAGCCTGATCATGTACTAAATAACAGTGTGAAGATTTTCATACCCTCAGTGGCATTGTAATACTCAGTGTGGATAATATATTTACTTTTCTGAAAGATGTGCTCTTCCCTCCTTGCTTATTGGTACAGACATGATCGGCCATCTGTTAATGAGCTGCTGTGGTTGGAAAGGGAAATGTATTCTGCTGTTCTTAGAAGTAGGCAACTCATAATAACTGCTAGAAAGGACCTGTCCATAGCAAAGTGGCAGCAGTTACCAAAGACACCTGTCTGAATAGCAGGCACTGCTACAACTAAAAATATAATAATAAAAAAATGAAGCAGGTAGGTTATTGCCTATATAGATACATGAGAGACATCTGCATGAAAGAAGAAAAGCAGTGTAACATTGGCAGAACAGTCTGGGGAAAAAGACTGTAACTATTTTATATTAAGAAGTACCTAAATCAAGACCCATCAGCTCCAGAAAATATTGTGAGGTGCCATATGAATATGGAGAAAATGGGAAAAGCTGAATTGGAGTGGAAGCTGAGTCTCTGATATTCCTGAGAACTGAGCTCAGAAGGACCTTGGATGTATATGACTGTGGACACCAGCTGTGCATTAAGCCAGGACCATGGCTTTAAGCTATTCCTCCTGAGTTTAAACTCTCAAATCAGGTGCTGCTTCCTTAAGCCAGACAAATGAGGCAGATGCTGCAGCTGGTCTGAATGTTGTACCTGTCCAAAGGCTTTGTTGGGTCCAGCCTCTCCTGCTCTTGTGAAATTTGAAAACTTCCTTTGAAATTCCTGCCATTCTCTGCTGTTACCACCCATGTTTCCCCTTGGACAGCTTACCCAATACTCAGCTTCCACTTCAAGTTCTCAACTGATGAAGAAATGCGAAGTCTCTTTAGTGTTTTAAATTATTCTTTGTTGTCAGGTAGCAGGAAGAAAAACATACCTGAGTCTGGTAATACAAAACATAATGAGACCTACTTTTCTGATTTGCTTTAGAAACAAACAACAAGCAAAGAAAATGCACAGAAAAGAAAAATCCCCCGAAACACAAAGTACCCCTGAACATAACTACCAACACTTGCAGCAATTTTTAAACATACAAATGCCATGTAGCCCCCAAGTCTGTCCCCCTGCAATTCCTTGCACAATTCTTGTTACCTTTGATAATCTTTGTTAGTTGTCATGCTCCCTTGCAGTCTCTCCCCATGTTACTGCATAATAAGGACCTTTGAAGTCTGCCTTTGATTTGGGAGCTGAAGCACCTGAAGTTGCAGAGGTTGTAACAAAACTGCTAACAGCGTTTATCTGACATTCTGGGGCTTAATTTCAACTATCCAGGATTTGTTTGCAATGTGTCTTCACTGTTTGCATACAGCAGACCTAAGCTTGTACTGCTAATTTGGAGAGAAACTCCTCATGCCAAGAGACTCATCAGATCAGAGCCCAGATCTGTGATCTGAGTCACACATGTATTGTGATCATGCTGTTGGGTACCTTGTCCAAAAGGAGTGTGATTCAATATGCTTTAAAGTATGGTAGATGTTTGGGAAGAAAAGAGTGGAGAATCTGTTCTTAAATGCTTCTATAAAATGGTGCAAAGATTAAACTATAAAGTAATCAATTAGGTTGGCAGCAGCCACTGTGGATGGGTGGAGGGCTATCACCAGCCTGTCCTGTGGTTGTCTGCAAGAACAGAAGGACTCGGTAGCAACTGAGGCAGCCAAAAAATGTCACCTCTTCAGCCTGCTTTGGGGATCGAGTGAGGAATCTGCGGGGTCACAGAAAAGTAAAAGGGTGGGAAGAGAGTTCCCAAAGAGAAAACACTCCATGCTAGGGTGGTGGGGCATCTCCAGTAAGAACTGTAAGCATTTCAGAGAAAAGTCTTTGCCCGTTAGTTTGGCAGCTGTGTGATTTTGGCCTGGCTGTGAGCTTTCAGTATTTCTTCACCACGTAATGCAGCGTTTTATTAGAGATTCACAGCTAACATGCTGTGAACGAGCTGGTTCCAGCAGAGGCTGCAGCCTCATGTTGCGGTGGTAGTGAACCCTGGGACCTGGAGCTGTATTGGTCCAGCAGGTGCCTGGACTGGTTGGCGCTGTCCCTGGGCACCTTCCAGTTTGGAATCACATCTCTGAGATGGTGTTGCACTGCCTGGTGGCAGTGTGCTCCTACTGCTTAATCCCTGGATGTACTTCCATAGAAGAAGCTGTTTTCACTTGTGGTTTGATAGTCTCACATCACACCTACTACCCCCATAAGTGGTGTAAGGAAAGGGTTAATGAAATATGCCTTAAACAAGCCCTCAGTGGTGAAAATTGTTGCAGAAAACACCAGTGCCTGTACACAAAGCACAAAGGGACAAAATTTCAGTTCTAGCCTTGGCAGGCAGGAAAAAACTGATACTTTTCACTGCAACGCTATTGTGGCCCATTATGGAACAAGTGAATACCTGGGCAAGGGCAAGAAGCGGGGTCACAAATAGGATGCTTGATTTTGGGGGTACTTGTCTCGTACAACCCACAGAACAGACCTCCAACAACCATCAAATTAAGACCTGAGCATACACGATGGCAAAACCACGTCTATTCTCCTCTCCCATGCTAACAAGGGAGTGAAAGTCACTCCCACCTTTGCTTCCCACGCAAATAAGGGACTGTACAAAGTGACTCAGAGAGTGAAGAGGGTGGCACCCACCACCAAGTGCCCTGGGCACTGAAGGACCAACTGGACAGCAGTAACTATCTTCTACTTGCACTGTCTCTCTCCTCGTTCCTCTCTCTCTTTACCCTATACAATTAATTTTGCAAAATAAAGTTGGCATCTGGCCTCATTTGCACCTTAATTTGGGCAGAGGACTTTATTTAATATCTGTGGAATCTGAGCAGGCGTCAGGCTGTCTGCTCAGAAGGGAGGACTGTGCTTCACAGGGGAGGATGAGGAACACTGGCCATTCAAGGGGGCCCTGCAAGCCTGGTTGCAGACCAGACCACAAAGAAAAGGAAGGGACAGTAAATTGGAAAGATTCCAACAAAACATGTTAAATTAACCTGGAGATTGCAGCTGTATGAGGGCATTCCATCACATAAGAAGGAAATTAATATCTAGAGACACCTGAGGGTGCCAGAACAAAAGATAGTTCCTCAGTTTTGAGGAACCAGTCAGTGGCCACTCAGTGTTTGTTGGTTTTGGTTTTTGGTTTGTTTTTTTTCCTCTTCATATCCCTTCTGAGGCTTATGTGTGAACAGAAGAGAGTAGTACAACTGAGGGAGCCCAGAGACCAAGAAGATGCATATTCTTCATGTTCTTCAGGCAGCAGAATGTATGTGAGTGTCCTGTCACCAACCCATCTCTTAGATCTGGAGACAGTTGGTTTTTTTTAGGGATCAACATGTACTGTTTGTTGTAGACTGTATTTGGGAATCAAATAAGGTAAGGTTTACTTTTCTGCAGAGACATGAAGTAGAACATTGGAGTTTTCTCATTGCCAGGAAAAGAAGCTGCTGCTTGTAGGATCTTCTGATAACTACATTTTGACAGATCTATTAGTGATGGCAATATCTGTGGAGGGGAGAGGAAGGACAATTCTTCAGTGGTGGCAGTATCAAGTGCAACTGTTTTGTATTAAGTAAGGATTTAATCTCTGACAGAGAAAAGCATCCTGTTAGTTTGATTTGTTTTGATTGGCAGTGAATTCCAATCCTGTAAAAATTTAGATTAATGGATTCTTTTATCTATACTTTACTTGTGGAGAAAAAGAGTATTGAGGATTTCTTCTAGAGATATGCTGACTTGCCTAAAAATAGAGTAATTTACAGTCAGGGACAACAGAGGATTTCACTCTTTTACATTGCAGTGCATTCACTTCAACTTAAATATATCCTTTAAAATATTACATCAGCTTATGTTATATTGACAGTGATGAATTCCTCAGGCAATGGAATATATAATGGCTTAAGTCAACTTCTGAAACCAGGGCACAGTGAGCATAACCATAAATGTTGGGTTTTGCTTAGTTATTGCTTAGTTATTTTGGTTGGCAGATTTCTCACTTCCCTTAAACTAGCTCATGCAGTGTAGGGTCAGATCCCAGCCCTACTTCCTCCTGTAGGCACTTCCATGGGCTCAGTCCTGATACAGCTGGAATCTTCCTGGAGGTGTTGCCTATTTAAATGATGGAAGGCTGTAGACATTGATTTTAGTCAAGACTTCAGTATTGCTCAAAATGTTCTAAAAAGTAATTTCCTAGTTATATTTTTAATTATCTTGTTGAATGTCCCCAGAGATTAAAATTATATCAGGGTAGAAATTCAGGATAAAACTGTAGTATGGAAATGATTCTTAAAATACAGAGTAGTTAAGTGGAAATTAGGGCATTTCTCAATGTAATGGCTGGATACATTTATCTGTCAAAATAAATACTAACTGTTTACAAAGTGTACTAAGTACTGGATGCTTAATGAGTTGCTAACAGAAGAATGAACTTATCTTTTATTACCGTAATTTTTTCCCTTGGTACTCAAGGGTATGTTGAAAAACACTTTGATAATACTGTATCAAGTGCGGGAGTTTACACATTCCTTTTCTTAAGTCTCTTTGCTCTGTTGTTTGCTTTCCAGTGTCTGTTGATGAATGGATATTTTATCAATTTTAAATTAGTTATTTTTTTACAAATCAAAGTAAAACAAGCTATGTATTTGTCATATGCCATGAAACGTGTCCTCTTGACTAAATATGACTTCTCTGGCATGATGGTCTAAATAGATTAGAACAGTTGAAAGTAGGATAGTTTGATGTACAGATATCCTTAAGGTTCCTTTGATGAGGCCTTCTATGCACCAAATGCTGAATGTCTTTATAATGTCTTTATAATAAAGCATATTTTGCTTTTTTTCTAATCCATGTATATAATTAGAATCATAGAATTGTAAAATGATTAGGGTTGGAAGGAATCTTAAAGCTCATCTAATTCCAGCTCTCCCTGCCATGGGCAGGAAACCTTCCACTAGACCAGGCTCCATCCAGACTGGTCTTGAGCTCTTCTGGGCAACCAGTTCCAGTGCCTCACCACCCTCACATTAAATAATTTCTTCCAAATATCTAATCCAACCCTACTCACTTTCATTTAGGAGTCATTAACCCCTTGCCCTGTAGCTGAAGAGGCCAGAGAGGTGACTGTTTCTGAAGTTCCCCTCAATAAAATGTCTCTATACCTTAATTTTTTTGTAGCACTCATAGGATGACAACAGGAAGGTCTGAGTCAAAGTCATTCCAGTCTGCAGAGAATTACACAAGTTATTTCTCTTTGGTTTTTGGTTTCACACATTATATCCTTGTTTGATTGTCATGCTGAGTAAACCAGTGGTTGAGCTTTGCCTGACTTGTGTTAAGATCACCAGGTTTTGCGTAACTTCAATCTAAGACTGTAAAGCAGATCAGGCTTAATCAAAACTTGATACTGTCTGCTTGAGAAGTTCATGAATTTTTGTCAGAACTAATCTGTCATTTTTGCTTAATGTTACCAAAAATCCTGAATGCTCATAATACTGGCATATCACTTTTACTTCTGGTTAAGTTTATGTAAAAGAGCTTGTGATATTCTCTAAAATTCTCCCAGGATTCTCAGTGGATTATTTTTGGAGACATGAGTTTTTCAATTTCATATAGTAACATAATTAAGATGTCACGTGGATGCTTCAGTGCACTTGCATTTCCATGCATGCTTCTGATACAGGATGATTTTTGTTGTTAAACGTTTCTTTGATAAACATTTTGAGCATGATGAAATGCCACTGATCCTTTTGGTTTGTTATTGGTGTTTGGTGCTATCAGGGAAAAAATAAGAGTTAAGATAATTGATGGAAATTTTGAGGTTTTGATTATAGGTCCCTCTTTAGAAAATTTTTGTTTGCTCAGGAGCTATATAAAAATATATCTACTAACTTCTTGCTACCTTCTTGCTACTTGCCAAACCACTGTACAAACAGAAAAAATGGTTTATATTTCCTTGTCTGAAAGCTCTTTCATAGGTACCATAGGTTGTTGAGGCCCACAACACTGTATTCCCAAGTAAAATGAAATTCCCATTCCTTTTTTTTTTTTAAAGTGCAGAAAATACAATGTTAGTTGTTTTCATATGCACATATAATGTAAATTATAAGGGATTGGAAATTTTATGAAACATTTGCTTTTATATAACATGTCTTATCAGTTTGGTGCTAAATAGAGTTTAAAAATATTGTTGTTGCCACTTCTAGCTTTTACTGAAGTTTTTAAGATTAAAAAAAAATGGCTCAAGAAATTAGGAAAAAATACAGAAAAGAAAAACTGAAATTAAATAAGTGGATGTAAAAAACCACAGAAACATCAAATAGTATCAGAAAAAGGGACAGTTAAGAATTCATGGGCTTGTGTATAAAATTAGATTCTGGGTCAGTGCAAGTCAAGAGAATTTAGTCTCAATAAAATCATAGATGCAACCAAAATGACAAGACGTGGAGTAAATGGTTTGTAACCCATGTCATCACATTTTGTTGCCTCGGTGTAGAGGCCAGAAAGGCCTGTATTGTGTAGCAATAGAAGGAGAACAAAAGCCAGCCTTTTAGGGTAGAGCACCTCCAAGGAAGTACTGTCTGCACAATAATGAAGAAAGTTAATTTTTACGAGAGAAGGTTATTCTGATGATCTTCAGCTTTGCTGAAAAAACCATCAGAATTACTGCCATAAACTCATGTCTGTAAAATAAAATGATCGGAGTAATGGACAGAGAGTGATATCGTTTTACAAAAGACTTTGAATAACTTCCAGATGCCACTGCCAATACAAGTCACAGTCAAAATGACCCTGTAGTTAACGGTAGTAAATTTTCACAGAAAGGTACCCTGAAGCAAATGTGTATTTCAGCCAATAAGTCTGATGTTTTGATCTTTCTGTATCGAGTACTCTACTTTTGACGCACACACTCATCTCTAAGGAACTACAGTCCTTCACTGAAAATATTAAAAAAATTCAAGAAGTAGGAAAAGCAGTGTGGTGTGGTATGGCATGGATTATGAGCCAAGCTGGCAATGGCTTGGAAAGCATGGGGAAAATGAGGGTGAGCCCTAGTGCTTAGGATCAGGATCATGAGTTTGTGAGGTTAACTTTATCTGTACTGGATCCAGGTGCAACACTACGTGTACTTTTATGCTAAAGAAGGATTTTTTTTCTTCTGTATAGGCTTCAGCAGAAAGACACATGAATGTCAAATTCAGAATTAATATGATTTATTGCTCTAGGGAAGCAGTGTGCTGCAGCACTTGTATGTAAAGATGGATGAGGCGGGGTGTGCACCTTCTCTAACACGTGTATGGCTTCCTTGTATGTCCCAGGCAAGGAAAGGCTTCCAGGAGCACAAAACCACTGCCTCTGTTGAGGGCAGAATTGTATAAAGTAAGAGGAAAGTCACTGGAGTTAAACTTACCTCCATGCTGACACAGATTTTTGAAAACTGGTTTGGGCTTATCCATACTTAATAAGAGAGCACCAGGAAGGTCAGGCTCTGTTGTGGAAGTCCGGTGGGCTGTACTCCGGGCTCCCACAATTGCTGTTTTGTTCTGTGTCATTTCATTAAGGAGCATTGCACCTGCTACTAATTGCAGTGTAGGTTATTAATAATGAAAGAGTTTTCAAAATCTAATTTATTTCTCATGTTTCTGGCTGTTCAAACAATGACTGTGGATTAATCAGGTTGCTGAATCAATTTGTGAGCTATTTATTCTCTTATTAACTTTGAAAAAAAAAAAAATCTTCTGTTTAAATGTTCCTTCATTGTGTATTGATCTGTGTGTGGTTAAAAAAAAAAAAGAGTTTTTCATAGGAAGATTCCAGCTGACTTTACCTTCAGGGTCTTGCTTCTTTTTCTTTACAAACGTGGTAAATGCTGCACAGATGTAGGACACACAGTTTGTGCCCTCAAGAAACAGTAGAAACCAAACCATGCAAGCACTTGTGTTTCTGACACACAGAGTACAAGAAAAATAAAGTCAGTGGTTTGTACATCACGTGCTGCTTCCTCACATGTTTGATTGTTTGATTAAAGGTAAAAATGTGTGGTTTCATGTGGTACTTGTAAACAAGGATCTTTGGGAGTGTTTAGGGTTACTGGGCTGGTTCTCCAGCGTGCTGCAGTGTCTGCACTCCAGTGTCTGCACACTGGTTCTGTGTTCAAAACAGCTTAAAAATCCCACTCAGACAGGATTGTTTTATACCTGCTACTATTGTTACTTGTAAGAGCTAAGAATTGTTGAATGTCAGTAAAGAAAGATGCTTTTCTCTCTATGTGTATCCCCTCACCCAGTCCTGGTTTTGTTTACTTTCTGCATTTGACAGCAGTTTGTGTCTCCTCAGTTGCAATGTTTTCCCTGAATCGTCAGTCAGCCTGTTTCCCTGTTGCCTATGTGGGTACTTCTTACTGCCTCAAGAGAAGAAATGTTTTAAAAATAGGGAAGTTCTTGTTCCACAAACAAACAAAAACCATAAAAACCCCAACACTCACAAGTGGGGGAACAGGGAATTCTGGGGCAATTGTCGTAACTGTTGCTGCATTTAATTCATTAAAAATAAAGGAAGCAAACTGCATGTTGACAATGTTGGTTTATAAGGCCATGAAAATAACTTTACTCAATACTGCTGTATGGTGACTGCTAATGACTAAATAACATTTTAATCTCTTTTAGGATCAGAGTCACACACAAGTTTCCCAGTACCGCCAGGATCACTCTCTGATTATGAGATCTATTGTCCATATGACTGATTCTGCTCATTCCGGAATTATGCCTCCATCTCAGCTCACCACCATTAACCAGTCTCAGCTCAGTGCACAGCTGGGGCTAAATTTAGGAGGCACTAATTTGCCACACACTTCTCCCTCCCCTCCTGCAAGTAAATCAGCCACTCCTTCCCCATCCAGCTCTATCAATGAAGAAGATGCAGATGAATCAAATAGAGTAAGTTATTCCATGTGCTGTAGTGAGCAAGCTTCGCACTTCTGTGTGCTGTATTTTCATGGACGTGGTGATATCAGCTCAGCTGCAATGCACTCATATAAAGTACAAATGTTACAGTATAGTGGAATATGATTAACTTGCTGGTTAGCTTCTTTACTTAAGAAGTTTTCATACTTCATAATAATAAACCTAAGGATAGGTTTATACACACACACACACGCATATACATTTGGTCTAATTTGCTTCAGGTTTTCAGATCTGGTGAATCTCTTCACTCATCAACTTTGGACAATTTTGTCATTTTGGTATTTTCTGGAGTCATGTAAAATATAGATGCTTTTAGACAGAAATAAAAAAAGCATTCATCTAACTGAAAGTTTAATTAACTTACACTTTGCTTTAAATAAATCTGTTATAAAAAGGAAAATTTTATCAACAAATGAAGTACAAATGTTGTTATAGCAGTTGCTGCAAACCTGAGTGTGCTGCTGGTGAGCTCCTTGTCCCAGAGGGAAGAGGGGGCTGTTGGTGGAGTACCTGGCCATAGCATGGAGCCTCCAGCACCAGGGTGTGGGGGGGACACAGCCAGTGCTCACTGCAGGTGCATAGAAACTGCCAAGTTGCTGCTGCATTTTGCCTGAAAGGTGGGTTTTTTAATCCCTGACCCGTGTCTAAGTTGATAGTCTAAGTCTTGGAATTGGGAAATGCCTCCAAGCTCTTGTCTTTGGAGTCTCTGCTGCTGAAATTACATCTTAATGGAAAAACATAGATGGCCTATTCAAAATTTACTATGAATTAAGCAGTAATTTTTTAATACAAATTAGCATGGGGGTGTACTTTTTCAGGTCAAGCTCGTAGGATTTGACTCTCTGAGCCATACTTAAATATTCATGCATTTAGTTCCAGTAGATCCAATGAGATGAAGCTGGGACTAAGAACTATTTGGTAGGAGAATGGCTTGCACAACAGGACTCTTGCAAATTGCATACATAGTAGCTTTCTCCATATATTATTAAGGCTGACTGTCAATAATTTTTTGTAATTAATGTGACTTAATGCATATATTGACTGTTATTGTTATTACTGTTTCTTAGGCTACTGGAGAAAAAAGAGCTGCCCCAGATTCTGGCAAAAAGCCCAAGACTCCAAAGAAGAAGAAAAAGAAAGACCCCAATGAGCCACAAAAGCCAGTGTCAGCATATGCCCTTTTCTTCAGGGATACACAAGCTGCAATTAAAGGGCAGAATCCGAATGCTACATTTGGAGATGTTTCAAAAATAGTGGCATCTATGTGGGACAGTTTAGGAGAAGAACAAAAACAGGTAAAAAATTGTTTCGGGGTTGTCTCGCAAGAAGGAATATTGTAATCCTTGTAAAAAAGTCCTCTTAACCTCTACTCTGAGTAGACCATACTACTTGCTGATGTAGACTACTGCCTCTGTAGGGCTACACTGTAAGACCCAGTAGGTAGTGTTAAGTGACTGTATTTGTCTTTAAATTTTAGAGAGCAGTTTGTAAAAGAGCTCAGGTGATAGTGTCCTAGACTCCTCTTAAGACCATCTTTTGATGATTCCTATTTCAAAGCTCTTGTTTGCTATTAATAAGTTAGAAAAGAAGGTACAGCATATTTACCATTTTCCTTTGATCTGCCTTACGAATTTGTTACAAAGCGTGTTGATTTCCAACCTTTGAAGGCAATCCTCTGTGTCTCATTACACTGTTTGTGTGTGAAATGCTATCTCCAACTCAAACTTGGTACAGAGTGATGAATTTTGTACTTCCTTGAGGGTTTTTCTTCTTATACACATGTAACTTCTGCACACAGATTGAAGGAGGTTAAAAAAGATATCCTTTGTTTGCCTGTTGCTATTCCATTCATCTCCCAGTAACAGTTAATAAAAACTTCAGTGGAAGAGTAGCTTCCCATATAGGATACCTTTTGGCAAGAGATGAATGGTACTTGTTTCTGAAATACATTTGGAAACTTTTGGTATGATGTAGCAGGTAATAAGGAACATCATTTAAAGGTGGACTTTAAATTTATTGATGATTGAAAATAAAGATTTATTCGTTTTTGCCTAACTGTTCTTGTTTAACTCAGTATGATTCTCTCATGCTGGGCATGGGGCAAGTCCAAGCTCTTTGAACCCCCTTTTCTAAACATATACAGATGTTTTTACATGTAGGTCAGATATTTGTTTGGGAAAAAAAATACATAGGCATTGTATACTACTGCTGATACATTTTGGCATCTGAAATACTCAATGTTCTAACATCCCTGTTACTTAGTGTCATTGAAATACCATTTTCTGGGGAGGTTAAGTGTGCATAGCTAGTCTTGTAAAACAGTTGATTGCTCAGACTGATATCAGACAGCAGCTTTTTGTTATTCATGATAATTGACATAAATTGTAGTGCAAGTCCCGGAAGTAGAGCTGAAATCTTGTAGCCACCTGCAAGAATATTTAGAACTTTCAAGGAAGGAAAAGCACATCTAACAGTAGAGTGTTTCCAGGGGTTTTGGTCTGTGTTTTTTGTTTCTTTGCAAGTGATTTTGAGAGGATTCTGGCAAAAACATCTTAATAGTTGAAGTTGGTGAAATTGTGGTCTCTTTTTAATAGGTATATAAAAGAAAAACTGAAGCTGCCAAAAAAGAGTACCTAAAGGCACTTGCTGCCTATAGAGCAAGCCTTGTTTCTAAGGTAAGCCTAATAATGCCTTCCGTGTAATGCAAGTGAGCTTTTGGCAATGGCGTTTAAAAATTTGGCGGCAAGGGGGGGAGATGTTGGGCAAAACGAAAGTAGCATCCTAGAATTCCTGTCATACAGCTCTACAAGATGTTGTGCTGCTGCTTGAACCCTGCTTAGTCTCTCCAAAAATAATTTCGTCTTTCTACGTGCATATTAACAATTACCGAAAAAGACCTTTGTAAATGTAAATCCTCCTTGAGCTATGGAGGCAAAGTAATGCTCTTCAAAAATTCGGTCATGAAAAATCTACTGACCTCCTTACGTTAACGTTTGCAAGCTATTTGCAGAGGTTTGTTTTTCCTCAAGTGCTGCTTCTCAAAAGACAGGCTTGCTTTGCGTGGAGCTGGAGAGCAGTTGTTGTGTGGCAAAGCTTAAACATTTCTTGCAGGTGAGGGGTAAAAAATGCGTGGTGGCTCTGAATTTGGAGAGTACTTACAAACAGACTGGCAGTGAGCCACATGGAGTATTTTAGTGGATCCTGAGTTAAAATAAAAACTTGTGAAGAAAACAAAGCTCTGCTGTCTTATTTGAGAATTTACCTTTCTAGCTGGCAACACTATCTGGGTTGTAGATCTGTTGCATCTGAATATTGTAAATGAAAAGATGCTTATAGACATCTAAAATATGGGTAAAACATTGCCAAGGTGGTTATTTCTCTAATAATATTTCATGAAGATCAATTACCAGAACATATTCAGTCACAAGAAAACAACAGAGGCTGATGATGTCTAACTATTGAGAATATTTATTTGAATGTACAACTGCAGGGCATTAGTAAATCATACAGAGTTGCTGTGTATTTTAACTAATGAATAAAAATACAACAGCAGAAATTATACACACGTGTTTTTGAAAGCTGAAAGATTTCTTCTGCTTGTGTTAAGAAGCTGTGTTTTTCTCTTCCTTCTGGGACTTAGATAATATTCTGAAAGCATTTGCTATCACAATGCTAAGTTCAATGGCAATAGGAATTCTAAATATCTTTGAGGGATTTTATTTTTCCAGTCCTAAGTTCCCTTTTCAAAACCATCAGAAATATTTACTCCCCAAAACTCTGGGACCTGGTCTGCCAAGTAACTTGTGGGAAGACTGCAGGTGGAAATACACCTAAAGTCCCGTATTTATCTCATCTCTAACTTAAAACATCCTTGCTGTAGCTTTTTCATTTGAGATGATTGCTTAGAGTAGGGATGCAGCACAATTTGTCACATTCTAAGGTAAATATCTGAAACATGTCAGTTAAATTCTTGGTAGTTGTAAACTACCATGATAACTGGTGTGGGGGGTATGCTGCTGTCTCCCAAAGAACAGGTTTTGAGGTTTTTTTTTTAAAACACCTAAATATAGAAAGTGTTGTGCCGTTTCTAAATTTCAGCAACAAAATGTATGGGCCATCTGTGACTTCCTGGTGTTGAAAGGGCACAAGTTAGTTTTTTGTCCAAGTAAGAACTGGAGGTACCATATAGGGAGACAGATAAAGAGGTGATGTAATGAATCGGTGGATCAGTGATCATTTTCAGACTGTATATTGATCTTTTCTGATAGAAAACAAAACATGATGAAGTCTCCCAGAGAAGCTGTCACTTTTATTTCCATGTAAACAGTAACAGTGTTTTTTTCTGTTGAAAAGACAATTATTTTCTTTTCCAAACACAGGCTGCTGCAGAATCTGCTGAGGCCCAGACAATTCGTTCTGTTCAGCAAACGCTGGCATCCACAAATTTGTCTTCCTCCCTTATTCTGAATACTTCTCTTTCTCAACACGCGACGGTATCGGTGTCTCCTCAAACTCTTCAACAGCCCCTTCCTAGAGCAATTGCTCCAAAACCCTTGACCATGAGACTGCCAATGAACCAGATTGTAGCTTCTGTTACCGTTGCACCAAACATGCCAACAAACATTGCAGCTCCCCTGATGAGCTCTATGGGAACAAACATGGTGGCAACGCCGTCTTCATCTCAAGTCAGTCCCTCGATGCAAAGCCAGCAGCAACATTTACAGCAGCTCCAGCAGCAACAGATGCAGCACATGCAGCAGCAGCAACTACATCAGCATCAAATGCATCAGCAAATACAACAGCAAATGCAGCAGCAGCATTTTCAGCACCACATGCAGCAACATTTGCAGCAGCAGCAGCATCTTCAGCAGCAGATTAATCAACAGCAAATGCAACAGCAGCTGCAGCACATACAGCTTCAGCAAATGCAGCAGCAGCAAATGCAGCATATGCAACACCAGTCGCAGCCTTCTCCTCAGCAGCACTCTCCCGGAGCCTCGCAGATCACTTCTCCCATCCCGGCCATTGGGAGCCCTCAGCCAGCACCTCAGCAGCACCAGTCACAAATACAATCTCAGACACAGACTCAAGTATTATCGCAGGTCAGTATTTTCTGAAGATAAATGGTCTTGCGACATGGCTTTGTGTTGATGGAGGGGGTAGGGGTAAACCATATTTGGCTGAAAACTGTAAATTGTTGATGGTAGTTATGCAGGGATGCATAACAGATCAAATGATCCTCTAAAGTGTCTATTAGATAGGCAATAAAGAACTACAATGTAGCTGTGTATCATCTTTTAGCTGACTATAAATCATTTTGTTTAAAAAAGAAAAGCTGTTTTTCATGTGATGCCTTTTTAATTTATTTAAGCTTTACCTACAATATGTGAATCAACTGGCCTAATAAATACCTGGACCTTATGACTGCAAAATGGCCTTTCAGAGTTATATGCTATAACCCTTGTTTCTCTAAAAGTGAATAATGCACTTCAAGGCAGTATGAACTCATGAAGCCCTTAAAGCACAGTTGTAACTACCTGTAAAATGATGATTGGATTTCATACAATCGTACTTGTATGACATGAGTTAGTTGATGGCATTTTTTGTCATGAAAAAATAGAGTAAATCACAGATTTTTGCCAAAGCTCTTAATTTTTTTCTCTTCTAAATGTCTTCAGAACAACAGATGCAAGTAAGTGGACTTAAATGTTTGACCCAACCTTTCACTTCATTTCTCCAAATAAACCTGCCATAGTTTGTAAGAAAATATATATTGACATTTACCCTCTTATGTTAATTGAATTACAGAACAAATGTGAATATTATATTCTGTGTCGAAGTGATGAGTTTCAGATTTAATACACTGTATTTTTAAAAGGGAAATGCACTTAAATAAAACTGTTATTTCAGAAAGCTAAGACAAGAAATGCAAGAGTTATTAATACGCTGTAAAACCAGTAGAATATTTAAATGAAACTCCACAACCGAATAATCAATGTAAATATTTTCTTTAAAAGTTGTAAGTTTTCATATCATGTGTTGTAAAGTTTTCATAAATGAGGCTTTAATGTAAACACTGGTAACATGATTTATTAATTGCTACATTGCTTATTGTGTTTTTATGCTGTTTTATACTTTTTTATGAGTTATGATAGCAGCAATTAAGTTGTTTGTATTTTGCTTATCTAAAATAAATGCTTTTATCTTGCTATAGAATAAACACATTTCAGTAAAACTGATGAACCGTAAGTCTTTGATAGAAAAAACAGAAATATTTCCTTCTGCAAACATTTTCTTGGACCTTTTTTTAACTGCTTTGGGTTTTTATCAGGCATGCTGAGTAAACAGGTACCGATCAGAGCAGAGCGAGCGATCGGCTCTTGTATCCATCAGGATGCACCGATGAGGAGTCCCAGGCACCTTCTCTGGGGTGTCTGCAACTTCAGGAGGAGGAAGCAGGTGGTAGAGTCACAAAGCAGTCATGGTGCCTTCCTTACGTGGATCTGCAGGAGCAGGGCAGTGGACCTGTCTCTCAGCAATAGTGTTCAGAGATGCAAATCAGCACAAACTCTGGTTTTCTCTGAGAGTTTCAGATGTGAACGCAGCTACTGCTGTGGGCTTCCCTCTGTAAACCTCCAGCTCTTGACTCAGGCAGGTCCTGAGTTCTCTGACTTTTGTTTTCTCATAGAAGTAGAACATGATGGAGGTGGGGATGGAAAGGGCAGGTGTTTTGTATGAAGGGTTTGGAGACAGTCACATCCAGTGTGTTATTAGTGCTGATCGTATATTTTTGCTCTGGACAGAAAAGAGATTCTTTGTTTTCTTCTTTCCCTTCTTTGCCTGCAGTATCTGTGCTGTGAGTGCAGTCTGACCACTATCCCCAGTTGTCTGGCATGATTAATTACAGCATCTGTCCTGTCAGAAGCTATAATGAAGAGGTCTTGATAAAAATTGCAAATTACCATTGGCAACAATCTTAAACTGCTTATGATAAAATGAAAATTAAAAACAGCAAGTGTCAAACCTGAGCAGAATCCTAATCCTGTTTGAGGTATGGCTACCATGCTCAGACCACAACCCAAAAATAATGGAATACAGATCCCCAAAAAGTTGCACCCAGACTTGAGGGAAGAGGTAGTATAGCATGTGAGTTTACTCATAAAGAATTCATCTTTCAATATTTCATTATCCTCAGGTACTCTGTTTATTATGTACAAATATTGAACAGCAAGAGATTCTAATTATAAATGTATAGATTTCTTGGAGCAGAAAAAAATCATGTATAAATTGAAGCTTTTCATAATAGGTGTTAGTTGACAGCTACCCATGCTCCTAATAGCCTTAGCATGATATCTAATAATGTCTGGGATGGAGGGTGTTTATTCCAAGAGCAAGGAAGCCTGTCTGCATCAGAAATGGCACAACAGAGGCTGGTTGGGAGAGATTTTGTGTGTGTCACTTTTAACCAATGTTACATAACAAAGGGAACCATTTTATAGTCATTTTTGAAACCTTTAGACAAATGTCTTCAGAAATAATTGCTAAACTGCATGTGACAGTAATTGTGTATTAGTTCTATAATTGTCATTTTGAAGACCTATGAAATATCGTTGGAAAAATGTCACTAGTGATAAGAGTTAATTACAACTGAAGTCTGTTTTCAACTATTTGCAGCGAGAAGCAGGTGTTATTACACTCATTAAATAGTTTCATAAATCCTGGGTTTTATCACATTTGATTAAGAGCTGCTGAACTACTGATGTTCAATTCCAGGAAAAATAGTTTTAATTACTGCAGCTAAAAAAAATAAATATTAATAATCAAGCAGGTCTTTACGTTTTAAATATCAAAATTCGAATCTTGAAAAACTGGAGCATCCCCCTGCTTGCTACAAAATTATATTTTACATTACCCACAATAGCATATTGCAGAACATCTTGTGTTTCAAACTGTTCAAGTTTGTGTTCATGTTCCCTAAGTCTAAGTGAATAACTGTGCTATCATAGGTCATAAATAAAACTGTTAGTTTAAATCGCTTGATATGCAACTTATACAGGAAAAATGCAATAATCCGTATGATTTCAGTGTCGTGCATGGTTTAAAGAATGTTTTCCTTCATAGCATTTACAAGCACTTAACTACTCCCTTCTTTTCCCAAGGTTTCAGATGCTTTATCACCCCGGTTAACCACATTCTACTTTCACATTAACCCAGGTTGACACATGATGAAAGAACATAAGGAGGTTTAATTTTTAGCTGACACAGGGTCATTAGTTTCTAACTTGGAGAAAAAAGCCTTTAAATACCTCTGTGCAACATAATCTCAATTTTATATTATCACCTGACCATTGTGGTTTGCAGGACAGATGGATTAAATATCTCAAGTTTAACCACAAGTCTTGCACTGACTCTTTTCAATGGGGATTCCTATTTGAATGGCTCCTTTTCCATTTCTCACTTCATGGAGTATTTTGCAGCACTGGACTGCATTCTAACCTTTCCCTCCCCCCTTTGTTTGGCTTTTGTTTTGCAACAGCTGTTATTATCGTTTTTGGTCAGCTGTGATTGCTGGAGGCAAAATAGGACCAGATGGTGTTTTGCTATGCATGAATGGCGAGTTAGAGGAGTTTAGATTGAATAGGCCAAGTTTGAATGGTGTCTATGCACCACCTGCCCTCTTCAGCAGCAGCACACACATCATAGGAGCATGATCTGTCTCAGACCTACTAGAATTGGATGGGAATGGAGAGCGCCTCGTTGGATTTTCTCCATATTTATTGATCTTCCATGCACTAACAGCATAATGCAGTACACAGTCAATTTGAGTTAATTGGATATGACACAGCATGTACATGTAATCTATCACCAGAGTCTCCTGGTACACTTTAGGTTTTGCTGCCACAAGAACATGCAGTATTAGCCTGCATTAATAGGCTAAGTGGATGGAAGTAAAACAGGATCATTGTAGGGTTTGATTTAACAAAATATACTGTAGGTTTAAAATTATACCCTTGAAACTGCCAGAGATGCAGTTAACTATGAACATTTCCAATTTGGTGGACTGGACCGAATATTTTGGCACAGAACAAAATATATGTAATTCCCATACATTTCTGCAAAGTTTGCCAGTGAAATTGAAATGAACATAGGGAGCAGCATAAATAGGGATGGGCTGGTGCTGTTCAGAAGAGTAGCAAAGAGCTGCTTTGGTATCCTAAAACTTGTAAAAAAGGTAGAATTTAAATGTTACATAAATGTAAGATCTGTTGTATGCTGCGTTAAGGTTGACTGAAAGACATGGACTATAGAAGAGTTGTGCCTGGACATTACAGAATAAAATACATATGTTATGAATAATGAATAAAATATATGGCAATAATATATAATACATAAATTACTTGAATTGTCACAGCAGTTGGATGTCTCAAAGCCTACTTAATATGTAACTGAGGGTTGCGCTCATGCTCTAAGTTGGCAGGAGCTGCTCACTCAGCGTCTTTGTCTGTGGTGTCAGGTAGCCGAGTGAGCTACTTTATTATGAAAATTGCATCCAACTGAAAAAATGCTAAATATTTTCAAGTGCCTGTGGGAAAAGCTAGGTTTGTATTAAAGGATTTGGTTCTTAAAGTCACCAAGAAGTTAATGCTTCTCAGGTGCATCGGAGGGAGAGAATTTTCGATTATAATACAAAAATCTTTCAAAAGTGAATGTATTGCTTTGAACAAGCTGCTCTGACACTTCAATAGGCTATGTTGGAGATTTATAATACATTCTGTTTACCTCAGTTAAAAGCCAGAAGTGGTATTTTAAATAGCGGGTTTTGTCCAAGTTTCTGCAGCATTAACATCTTCAGCCCACATACAAACCAAACTAGTGGAGAATTTTCTTGTAAGGTTTGAAATTAAATTTATTTGAATCTTCTAGGTAAAAAAAATTGAACAGATAATTATATTTGATGTGATGTAGTTATATGGACACTTCCTACAGATATCTTTTTTTCCCTTTCCTCTCTGGGAATATGTTTATGATGCAGTTCCTTTGGTCTATTATTTTCTCCAAACTGGAGTTACTGTTATTTTAGCTCTGCTGCTCTAATTGTAACAGAAAGGCTTTGATCCAGCAAATCACTTTAAATGAGTGGATAATTCATGTATATAAGTAGTAATTTCATTAAAGTGACTACTTATATGCTCCATTATACAGTTGCTCAAGTACTTTCATAGATCAGGGGTCTAATTGCAAAATATTGCATTTGTTTTCCAAACAGTTCCAAGTATTGATAATAAGAATAATCAGAACCTAAAAGTAATACAGTCTATCTTACATTTTTGGCGCTTTCTTTTATTAAATTCTATTCTGAACAGGTCACAGGTTTCATTTTCAAGTACAGATATCTAACAGTGCTGGTTCAATGACTGTGAATCATCATAAATGTGTAAAGAATAAACCTGATGGTGAATTGTATTTGCAGTCATTTAAATGGGCTGCTTCTGTGCACAGATCTGAAAACCTCTACCTGGATCAGCAGTCACAGCTCTTGACTGAGCAGATGCCTTAACCAAATATTTGTATTTACAAAACAGAGAGGTAAATGCAGGCAAACAAAGCACCAGGATACCTGCTGGCAATATTTGTGAAGCCTAAAGGGTGTAGTTTATTGCAGGCTAGTTTATTTTAATGCTGTATCCCACAGTGTACTGATAACAAACGTATACATTGCATTAGTATGAAGTACATAAACAATGTACTTCCCTTGTGTTATGATTTTCTCACTGGTGGTTACAGATGGTTAATTTTGGAATTGGTTTTGATGTTCCACAAATCATGAGAATTGGCCGTTATATTTAAAAAACACTAAGTAGCTGTACCATTTCTTACTTTCTTTCCTTTTTAATTTTGGAAGTGCAGAACATTGTGTCTGAAAATTAGAGCTCTCTTTGGAAAATTCTGCTCTATCGGCTGTTGATCAGGAGATTCTCACTTCTGCTCCAGTGTGTGTGTGTATATGAGTTTAAACTGATAGTAGTGAGCAGTCCATGTGTGCATTCCAGCCTCATGTGAAGGTGCCATGCCCTGTGTGCCCATAGCACAGGGTGCTGAGCATTTCGCTGTTGACTTTGTGGCACAGGACCAAACAGCTGTGTAGCTGCACTGTGCTATCAATCAAATCATATTCCCTGTTCCTCCCACCTTCTCACTTTTCCTGTTCTCCCTTTCTACGTTTCTCTCTGCTTTGCTAAGCACAGGAGCAACCAGGGCTCACTTGCCCCATGCCAACTCTTGCACCCTGCTCCTGCCTTTCCACTTGTGGAAAGCTTGTCCTGAAGAGCTTCTCCTCTTTCAGACCCCCTTCATGTTCCTCCTGTTCCTGTGGATCAGAAGGAAATTAATAGATCATGCACATACACAACACATATATGTTTTAATACAGAGATGTCCAGATGTGTGCACTTAATTGTATGTGGCAAATGTCTAAAATATACTCAAGTCTAAGGCAGGCATTTGAGGATTTTTGGGTTAACATGCCTAGGTGCTTTGCAGCATGGAGTGCCAAAGGATTTGGTTACTGCTCAGCATGCCTTGGCACTGACAGAATATAGATGGAACTAGTAATAATTTTCATCCTTGTGTAAACAGACTTTCTACCTTATAGCATTGTGGCAGACAAATCTGTAAGTCTTTTGGTCATTTACAGCAGATAACGTATTATGGCAGATCTTGAACTCGTGGTGAAATACATGTGATTCCAAGTGTCAGTTTAGATACTTGTATCTGTATAAGGGCTGAGCAGTCTTTCTTTTTTCCTTCCTTTTTTCCTTTAACCCAATGCAAATGAATTCCTTATCCTTCACTTCAGAAAATGGACAGAGCTTGCTAGCAGACTTGGACAAATTAAGCCTCTTTGAACAAAAATTATAATAAAAATGTAATATTCTCACATGCACTTCTGTAGATGTTTGCTAAATCTATACTTGGCTGTAAACTGAAGGTGCAGTTCTGATTATTTCTTTCCATTTTCAAAGCCGCTGATCAGCAAAAAAAGAGTTGATGCCTGATTCTGCATCTCTGCCCGTTCAGCTGCACAGCAGGCAGCTCCCCACTGGGAATCGGTGCCAGTCCCAGCACTGCAGGGCACGGCAGGACATGGATTTGTGGCTGCAGAACAGGTTCCATGTTTATGTCATTTCACCTCACTTCAGTGCTGAAAGTCACTGCAAGATATAACTGATCATTCCAAAGGGAGCTGATCAGCCCGTTGTGGATCACTGCATCTTCTGGCCAGCGGTTGTGTAACTGCAGCCACTTAGAGGGGCAGGAGATCACCCCTATGCCACTAGGCCAAATTCTCTGCATAAGCCACACCATTGGACCTATTATAAATTAAAACCAACTTTGCAGTGTACTCAAGGCTAAATAAGAGGCCATGAAGCCAGTAGAAATAATCCTACTGATTTCGGGAGACTTTGGCCAGGGCTTAGCTGAAAATGGACACAGAAAATGCAGCCATTATGAGCAAGCTTGTAATTTTTTTCCAGTGACGTAGGAATATTTCTTGCAGAAAGAGAATTCGAAGGAGAGGGAGGAACAGCAGTTTTCCTTCTGAATTGAGAAAATGAAAACTGTTGGGTGTATGTTGCTATCACAGCGAAGTGTTTCTCTCCAGGCTCAGTGTTTCAGAATGTAAACAGCTTCCACTGAAATCTGCAAAGTGCCTGTGCAGAACATCTGGGAAAATATTTGTGATTTAAATGCATTAAGGAAAATGATAATGTTATTTGACTTTGGTTAATCAATAACAGAGGAGAAATATAATGCTTTAGTTTGATTAACCTTCTGCCAACACAAAGTCAATGAAATCAGAAATACTTTGTTCTTTTTTTTTAAATGTGCATAAATCATAGTGGGGTTTCATTTCGGGGAATGTGGGGGTTTTCCCCCTATCATTATGTGTATATTTTATCTGCAGTTTCTTGCTTCAGAACAATGTATTTGTCCACTGTAGACAAAATATGCACTTTGTTCAATTCCTTACTTGAGGTCAAATTCTCTTGAGGAGAACAAGTGTGGGTTGTGTAGCTGTCAAAAGAGGGTTTAATGCTTGACCCTAAGAAGCATTCAAAGCCCAGATCTCTCTTTTTTTATTGCTTTTCATTTTCATTGTTTGTACTTCATACTTAAGAAGGGGCCTCTGCAGCGGAGAAAGCTCCTGCTTTGGTATTCACAACTAGCAGCCTTCTACTGAAACACCTCAAAAGCTTTTCACAGCAAGAATTTGGAAACCACTGCTCTGTGTCAACTGCTGGTGCATAATCACACCCGCACACGGAGGGGCTGGGGCAGGATGTGGTGATACACGTGCTGGATGGAGCCCAGGGAGGATGGGATGGAGGTGGAGCCAGGGATTTGGGGCATATGCATAAATGTTCTGGCAATAAACAGAAAGTACAGGAGATCTGTAAGCTTGGATGCAATAAAGCAAGAGTGTGAATCCAAAAGGGTGAGTTACTGAATTAATGTAGTTTACAGGAAGGTACAGACAATGCTCACTGGATGCTCACTGAAAAGTTGATGATATACTTTTATATATCTGTGCTCCAACAGAAGCTGTCTTACATTCTCTACAGATGGTGTTTGTATAGTGTACACAAACTCAGAATTAGAAATAGCCATAAAAAAGGCCGGAGATTTTGTGTAATTATGCACAATTACAATCGTGTAATTGGAAAGTGTAAGTATTATATTACATTTTATTTTATAGAACTACAGTGCCATTGTACTTGTGAAAGCTGCTGCCAGAATGAGGTGCCTTATTTGTAAAAAATGCAAAATACTTGCAGTGTTCCTAACTGAGCAGGAGTTTTGGTTAACATACAAATGTGATAAAAGTGATTTCAAATCCTTTCCATCTGGGTTGGCAAGACTGTTGGCCTTATCTTTTTTATCTCAGGTAGTAACTCACAGTTCTCCAGGGCCATTCCAAGGGAGCCAGGAGCACAAGAGGACCAAACAAACAGATGGACTGAGATACCAGAAACCTGAGCAGCAGAGGAAGGTCACCTCTTTGGAAAGTTACACAATCCTTGTGGGAACCTGTCTGTGGTGGGGCCACGGCTCCCATGTAGGGTAATTTCAGGTGCTGCCAGGTGGGAGGTGAGCGCTGCACAAGCCCTCATTCCTGCTGCTAAAGGCATGAAGCAGAACTAAAGAAAAGGAGATGACTAGATGATTGGTCATCTACATGAATTGGGACAGACTACGTATACTATGTATTCTAGGATGATTTGCACCCTTAAGAAACCCTAAGAAGGAGCTGCCCTACTCAGAACAGAGACTTCAAACAGGCATTCATATGGGGAAGCATGGTTTTGATTAGACAGATCTCCAGTCAACATCTGGGAGCCAAGGAAATGCAAGGGTACACGAGCACTTTGTATCAGAATCATCTGGTTCAGCAAACCAAAAGCATTTCACAGGGTACTGTCTCAATAGTGAACACAGGAAAATCAAAATTGATGAAGTCAAGAAGCCACACAATGAAGAAATAAATTAACTTTCAGGTTATTTGAGAGTAGTGGAAAAAAAAAAAAACCAAAACCAGTGAAACAAAAAATCCCAACCCCCAAAAAACAGAGACAAAGAACACTCTCAAAATTATAACTGTATGAGCTTTCATGTGCAGCAAAAATTCCTCCAGAATTGTATTTGTTGCTCCTAATATTCAACTGGGAATAACATGACAGGCTTGCAGTGTCCCTACAGGGCACAGTGCACGTGCAGGCACTATCCAAGCCTTGTTCTTGAGGGCAAATGTTACTTTCAGTTTGTTACCAGTGGTTCAGTACTCTCATTTTTATGCAGACTCGAGGCCACATCATTAGTCTCTGATGCTTGTTCTCAACAGCAAGGCAGTGCCAGCCAGGCAATGTTGATGGTAAAGTGACTTTCAGGATCACCATAGAAAACCCCTGAGACATGAGGACCTTCGCTGTGAAATGGGGCTGTGGGCTCGTGAGGCCCTGCTGTGGGTCAAGGGCATTTTGACTGTTGGCTGGGTCAGATGTGAGGAAATCAGAATTACGGATCCCTCATCCCTGGAAGCATTTCAAGGCCAGGTTGGATGGGGCTTTGACCAATGTGGTCTAGTGGAAGATGTTCCTGCCCATGGCAGGGGGGTTGGAACTAGATGGGATATCTTTTAAGGTCCCTTCCAACCCAAAACCATTCTATGATTCTATGATTCTTTTGCCTTCAAACACCTTCACTAGAGGATCCCGAGCTACAGCCAATGCTAATTTACGGAAATAATTATTTTAATGCACATGCAGAAAATGTTACGTGTCCCCTGTAAGATTAAAAGTCTAGGGAGAAGATAGGGACGGGAGAGAGATGATTTCCATGTAATCCTGTATGTTTGATTACTTGATGTCTTTCTGTTCCTGATGCAAAGATGTTTAAATTGCAGCATCTTGGGTCCAGAATAGAGTTACAAAATCCCTGCTGTTCTTGGGTTGGTAGGTACTGTAACATGGCACTGATCTACCTCGTAGGCCTCAGCCTCTGTACACCACTGAAAAATGATTGGTAACAAGGCATTAAGGAGAAAGGTGGGGCTGGGGTAATGGGTTAGAAATGCCTACAAAAAGACAGCAGTTCCAGGGGTTCACTGCCATCCTTCCTGTTCATGTGGTTTGGTGGGTGAGAAGTGCAGCATTACTACATGGATGTTCAACTGGCTGATTTTGTGATGGATGTTGGGGCTGGGATTGGAATTGGGATTGGGTGTGAGCACGAGCCCCTGTGGACTGGCCTGGTTGTATTTCAGCCCTTACTGTGCACTGCAAAAGCATGTCTTCAGGCCTGTTGACATTCAGGTGATACCGATTCAGCACATGTTTAGATGTAAAAATTTGCTTAAATTTCATAAATTTTAATTACAAAAAAATTATAAACACCAATAAAAGCCCAGGTCAAATCAAACCATTCTAAGTGTCCCGTAGGTATCAATGGCCTCTGTCAACCCTTGAACCTGGAGATAAGCTAATGGTACCTGTGGCCTGCCAAGAGACCATTTCTGATTACCAGCGTCCTGACACTTTACCTTGTTCCCCTTGGATTCAATGGCTCTTAAGCACATGCTCAGAGTTAAGCTCCTTATGAGGTATGTTCCTGAGTATGAAACGTAATTAGGATTTAAGAACAGTGGAAGAGCCTGTAACTACTCATAATCCATCTCTTCTTTCTCCAGACCTTGAAAATAGAAATAATGAGAATTCCCAAATGATTGATGTTTTATATTAGCTTTTGGTTCTGTTAAGGATTTCACTCTATAAAAGTGAAGTGAGAAGAAAAGTTTGTTACAGAGGTTTTTGTTAAAACTGAAGCAGCAGGTTTAATAGGTGACTTCATGAAAAGCTGAACCAGGTCACTATTTTTCTTGGGGATTAATTAATTTCTGGGCTGTTTAAATGCTGATAACTGCGCCTGTTTCTTTAAAACATCCTCCTGGGTTTCCTGTGTGGAAAAGCAGAGGGTGAGCGGCTGGTTGTCTGCAGCTCAAGGCAAATGTTGCTGCTACTGAGATTTGCTGGTCAGGTACTGTAAGAAACTGAGTCCTTGGAATAGAGTAGACAGATGATTCCTCTGTAAATTAAACAGCACTTGAATAAAGACTCATTAACCCATTACAGTATCATATATAGAATTTCCAGCCTATACTTTTAGTGTAGCACCACTGGGATTTTAGCCACCACCTCTTGAAATCCATTGTAAAGCTCACAGTAGCTGTGGTGCTACTGGACCAAATTGACAGAGCAGCTTTGGTACTTTTATAACGTAAAAGAATTATTATAGCTCAGAGCTGTGCTTATATGCTTGCTGGCAGAGAGGTGAAGGCCGTTTGACTCAGAGCCCAACACAGCCCTGTTTGGCTTTGCAGCCCCATGGGACTGATTGTGAGCAATGCTGAGATTGGGAAAAATTTGGGAATGAAAAAATTTGATGTTGAAAGAGTTGATACTGTTTCCCCTTATAGTATGATTTGAGTCATGTATTTGTGAGTGCAGTGTCTTGCTTTCCACTTGTAGGCAATTAAGCAGGTAGTAATTACAAAAAAAAGTGCTGCCTCCACTATCCCAATATTTGGTGGCAAAGCAAAATGAGTATTGCTGGGGTTTCTGTCTTTACATAAGAGTGGGATTAGATTCTCTTCCCTACTCCTGTCCCACTTTTGGTATATATACAGCTTTTTTAAGCAATACAGACTTGCTTTAAAAAAACCAACCCAGCAGCATAAACCAAAACCAACTGTGTTCAGTGAAGCGTTTTGTACATCATAGCTGCTTCTTACCATTCTTATTCATCTGGCGTTTGCAGAGAAAGCCTGTCTTGATATCTTGAAGGCACTTTTAATGAGTACACATCATGAATTTTCCAACTGCTTTTAGATTGAAAATGATTTCCTTTCTATTTGTCACAGAATCATGTTATTTTACATTTTAAAAGGTTCTTGCACACCTCCCTGGCACCTGGATTGTAAGTGATTATTGGCTATTGTAGTTTGAAAATGAAAGTTTGTAGAATTTAGTTCAATCCTGTTCAACTAAATAAAAAGTTAACTTCTGCTTTAAATAAATAAAACTGCCACATAGCTACTGCACTCTACAAAGCAGCTAAATACCTCCTTTGACATATTCATGCAAAAGGTTAAATCCTGCACTCTTTTTCTGTACAGCACCTGTACCAGCCATCCCATTGCTCCTGCAGAATAGATATTCAACCTGTTGGACTCCTCCTGACAGGATGCTAAAAGTTTATGAGGGTTCAAAGGGTGGACTCGTCAAAGTCATCAAAGAAAACCCATTCAGTTTTCTTCAACAAAAAGATACCATTTCTGGTTTGGGAAACCCCCTTCGTAAAATCTGTGGGAGACTGGAAGGCAATCTGGGAAAACAGCTTGTTGTGGATGTCTTGTGCTTACCTTCATACCAGAGCAGCTGGAGAATGGGCTGGGCAAACCTTCACAACCTCTATATTTTAATTGTTGTGTTAAAAAGACTAATTTTAAGACCACTGCAAGGGTTACTCTGACTTTGGGAAGTTTCAGAATGGGGAAAGGAAAGCCGGGTTTCATGAACAAACTCTGTAGGCAAAATCCATGACAATGGGAGCCGAAGTGGGAAAATTTACTACATCGAGTTAAGGTAATGTCTTCCAAGTCTTAAGCTTAATTGCCAAGCACTGAGCAGTAACTACTGATTTTCTTTCTTTATCAAACTGTAGGTACATTAGCAGTATTTCCTTATTTTATTGTTCAAATACTACTAAAGTTGAGTACACTCAGCATTGACCAGTCCCTGCTCTGCCGAACTGGCCAAATAACTCAGTTGCAATGGGAACAGATGGAGGCTTCTACCTGTAAGACCATGGCTCCTATTTGATCACCATTGGGTGACTACTGACTTCACAGTTTGGTATGAGAAAATAATGCATATCTTGGTCATAGCCTTGTAAAACTTCATTTAAAAATATTGGAGTGAAGAGAAATAATGAACTGTCTCTACCCACATTAAATAGATAATTAAGAATATGAATACTAGGAAGGCCAATCTAAAGAGTTACTGATTGATTTGCTGCAAGTTGCTGTGAATTAGGTCTGCATGGAAGAAAACAGGATTACAATTTAAAGATTGTAATTCAATCTTAGAAATTTGTACCATTTCCCATTCTCATTACATTTGCAGGAATTAAGCACTTCTGTCACACAATTTAGCATTTACTAGGATAAAAGGGATTTATTGTTTCTGTTGATACTTACTTTGACGATCATACAGTCAATGCCAGAGAGCAGCCAAAACCATTGTTATTTTTAATGTAGGCCGGTGACATGCTTTACTGTCTGGGCAGACATGGCACAGAGTGGGAAGGACTGTGTCCCATGGATGGGCTGAAGTGAAAATCTTGCCTTCATGGTTTAACAAACTTCAGCCATAAATCTGCTGGCAAGCAGCATGCTTCCCACCATGACCCCTGGAGAGCGAACATCCTTCCGGCATCGCAGGGGCAACATAGTTAAAGTGTGCTGTTTCTCTGTGGTGTGGTTGCCTACGCTTTGAGCACTTTTCAAGTGTTCCCACTCTGAATCCAGTGGGTCTGGTTTGTGGTCAGACTATTAATAGTGGCCTTTGAGTGGATTCCTTGAAATGGGAGGCTCGGCAGACTCCTGGCAGTTCTCCGGGCTTAAGCAATTTAATGCTGGTGCCCAGTGAGTAGGATCTGGCATGCAGTCTGCTCAGTGTTCATATTTAAGGACAAATTTGCAGACAGCGAGCAGAAAAATTACTTGATTTTTAGGTAGCTATGACACATGGCTGTTCAGTTTTTGTGTGAGGTCTTTACAGAGAGATCTTAGTCTTGTTTTCCAAAACTCACCAGCAGAGAATATGATGGCAGTTCTTATTAGGAAACAAACGCAGCTCTATTTATGCAGAAAAGTGTTCTGTTTGTTAATGATCTTATGTAGGTAATAGCTAGAAGTAGTGATGGTAATTCATTGCTTGGAACACATTTACCCAAAATACTTGTATTTATTTTTAGAGAAGATGACATATACTGACTTGTTCAATACAGATATAAAGAAATATCTCTTGTGTTTTACAGAACAACTGTCTTTATCCTCTCTTTTCCTTTGTCCCCTGAGCTTTAGAGTATGACTATTTAATTAAAAAGATTGAATGAGAGACCAAGTTTAATTTTTTCTAAACAATAAACTCCAACATATTCAACAATGTCTCATGCCTTCCTGGCACTTTGACGTACGCCTGCAGCAGAGTCTATTGAATTTGGTATGTGACTAAAATCTAACAAAGAACACTGTCTACTGAACTTTAAATCTGCTTGGTTAAATCATTCAATGTGCTGTACAAGTTGTACAGCTGAAACTGAAAATAAGCAGAGCCCTTACAAAACACAGCCAAGAAGCAGCTTAGCTAAAATTCTCAAGATACGATTTAGGAGCTTTGGAGTATTTTTTTTACAGTAAAAAAAAAACAAAAAAAACCACTGAAAAGGTGGGTTCATATGAATTAATCTTATTTTTTTCTCTTTTTACTTACTACTACTCCATTAATACTTAAATTAAAAGTGAGAAATGTGTTTGGTGGGATCCTTACAACCAATTGCCACAGTGATTGTTATTTGGGTAAATACATTACTGCAGTAAGAACTCTGTCTGACTGGGCTGCAGAATTGGCTTAGCATTGACAACCATACAGTTAGACAATAAATCCTTCTTCTGCAGGATGTAAAAAAAAGCCCTCTGAAAAATAGAAGTGCTTTTTTGCATCTCCAGTACATCTGTTTGTCAGACAGTACTCTGCAGGGGAGACACTTCCATCTATTGGCACACTGTAAATAATAAATAAAAATAACAATAAGGCAGTACATTATCACATTTAAATAACAAATAAACAAAATAGAAGGCAACGCTCACTGGCCACTGAGAGATCTATAAAGACTACATTTCATGCTAGATAGGTTGTAGAGAAATGAGCAAAAGAAGATGAGAATACCCTCAAAAATCCGGTGAAATACTGTTTGTTATAAATCCTAGGCTAAGGATTCAGCTTTGGTCAAATTCTGTTGAAAGCAGTGATTGGAAATAAAAAGTGGGGATATTTATGAGCTGTTTAATACAATAATCTGAAGCCATGTTAAATTTAAATGACCTGTTCCACATGGAGATTGCACCCTGAATTATATCAGGGCAGTTATAATGAAAATAGCAGGTGTCCTATTGCTTTTTGGTCAATTACCGTACTTAATGAATGAAGCATTTTTTTTATTACAGTTTAATTACCCAAGATTGTTCAGCTCACTTGCAACATCTGTTTTTTTGCAAGGGCCTACATTTTAAACCCAATTTTTTTTAAAAGTAGGTCATCTAGAGCTCAAAGAGCTTGATCCAGGACTGTGCATATGAACTTGAGTGGGAGATGAGCCCCAGTGTCAGGGACTGCATCCTCTTGCATTTCGGACTGGAGCCATTGCATCCACGTCAGGGCAGACGTCTTCCCACCTTCTCACTTTTTGCTGGAGCTGTGTGTCTCAGTACCATGTTTCTCAGCACCAGTAACCATGACCATCAGCAGCAGAACAGTGGGATGAATATAAATACAGCCTCTGGTTTCAGGCTGTGACCTGCACACGTGTGAAGTCAGTTGCCTTAACCACTGAAGAAAGAGTTCCTCTTATACACTTTCCCTGGATGCCTGTCCTGTCTGCTCCTTCCTGACTGTCCTGACTGCTGTACCCCAGCCAAAATGCTCAAGTGGTACTATTCGCCTGGACACTCCCAGCCTGGTGGGATCTAGCCCGAACAGAAGGGACCCAGCTCTTACAAATGGGATGTCTGGATACCACTGGAGTGCTTCACTGCACTGTGTAGCCTTGGCATATTCATTGCAAAATATCCTTATGGCTCACTGGACAGTAAATACCTGTGGTACTGAGATGCACTCCTGCTAGAAGACATCAACTCAACAAATGAATTATTGAGTAAAACTCTATGGTCAGACTAAGTAATCACAGTGATCCCTTCTGGCCTTAAAATCTATTATCTAAATTCTCATTTACCCTAAGGCCATTTTACCCCCCTCTAGCAATATAAATGGACCTTAAGGATTGAATATTTATATTCCCTTTGAGATATCTTTATGTTGCCAGAGATGCCTCGGTAACCTTTGTGTGAATGAGAATGAGGAGCTCCGAGTCCCTGAATTGCCATGTTGAAGGGGCTGGGGTTTTGCTCATTTCTGTGGTTTTCCTTGTCAGATCAATACATGTAGACTGTTTGGGAGTCTTTGACTTAATATTTTATTAACATTGATTCATGTAACTTTGTTTATGCCTTTTGTGCTGAGGATTGACTAAATAATGACATAACCAATTGACCCACCTGCCTTTGGCACAGTGCTCATATCAAGATGTGTGTGTTTCCCAGATGTGCTGTGAAATCATACCAACCTGTGGAGAAGTGAAAAGAAACCAAAGAGTAAATCTAAAATGGTCTGGGCTATAAGCTTTGAAACGAGTCCTAACGGCCTCAGCTTTCTCTGATTGTTGGTGAATCCCAGCTGGCACGAATCTGGGGGGCACCAGGAGCCCAGTGTGAAAGTAGAATAGCTTGATCTGAGGGCTACCTATTAGTTTTATTGTGGCTGTACTTCCAAATTTGGGGTTTCTGCATTAAAAGCTGGAGTAGGATGGTACTGATGTGCAACACGTGTGTGCACACTCTAGTAGCAGCTTCATCTTTCTTGTTGTCTAAACATGATCTAATAATAAACAAAAAATCATGGTGGGTGCTTGGATGAGATTAACATCTGCTCACTAATCTGTTTCTAAACTGCATAGTGGCTCTTCCACATCAGCTTTTCACTTGGATGAAAAGATAGCAAAAAATAAAAAGAGGGAAAAAAAGTCAAAAGAGAAATTCAGATGCTTCAGATTCCTGCTGGATAAACGCTGGCATTTGGTGGTTCCTGGAGCGCAGCACTGTACAGAGCCCTTCACACAGCTAACGCTGGCCCAAATGCCTGCCACAGAGAGGGCTCTTTTTGTTTCACTGGGCATTGAAGGCAGCAATACAAGCCATGACACATGGTAGGAGAAAAGCAGACACCCGAGGACAGATTCCTCTATTGCATAATTCCTCAGCTGAGCAATGTGCCAGAGAATGCAGAATTATGACCAAGACTTTTCCAGCTTTCCTTTGCTTTGTCTTATGGTCCAGTTGAAAATTGTGACAGCTGGAAGTGAGGAAAGAAATGGAGCTTTATTGCTTTCCAGAGGAGTCAGATGGCCTTCAGCAACTACTGTAAGAAGTAAGAAGTGGTCCTCTTTAATGAATCTGCTGCAAATCTGTGGACTTGGTCTGTACATCTATTGCGATTGTTTTTCTAGTCCCTAAGTGCTCCTGGGCATCTCCCAATGGTAAATGCCTCCAAGATCTTCCCTCTTGCAAATTCACAAGTATAGCTACTTCTGTGAGTGTCCAAGCCATTGCTATGCCTCCTCTCGGCAAGGAATAGCAAAGTGAGACAAGCTGAGCTTAAAACTGAAAAAAATATTCCCTTCATTTTCAACCCCAAAGTAGCCAGCAGGGAATAACTCCTGCTGCTGTTGGTCTTGGCTTTTTTTTTTTTTTTTTAATTTTTATTTTGAAATATGGGAACTTTCAGTAGGTCTGTCCTAGGGTATATCCCCCTATACTCCCACTGCCTACACCTGGCAGCAGGTGGTTGCAGCATGGTCTGCCCATCCCAGTTTGGAGAGAGGTGTGGGGTCAAAGTAGGGTGCAGGGCTCAGCAGACCGGGAATATTGATCCTGGCAGCACCCAGCCCTGTTGCACAAGTGCTTTAATGAGGCAACAGTATCCCTAGAGTTTATTGCTTTGGATTACACCATGTCACCTTCTGTCACACTGCGTGAAGCCCTAAGCTGGGCCGACATGGTGTAACTCAGGGGACCTTGATGTGGAATGACATTACATGATGCAGTGTGTGAGAAAATCAGGGTTTTCCACATCCGGTACTCGCTCCCCATTTCTGCAGTGGCTGTGCAGTTCAGCTTTCAGCAGGTGGTCAGCAGGGTAGGTGTTTGGAAGAACTGGGATATTTTCATTAAGCAATTTCAAATCTCATTAGCAAATTTTCATAAAGTGATAATGCAGTGGCAATATTAGCCTTATTAATCCAATATGAAAGTCACTCTCATGATAGGGAAAAGTGATAATAAAAGCCTTTCATTTTATACAGTCTACCAGCATGTGCATCTGTATGCTCCTAATGAAACGGTGCAGAATTTTAATCTCCCAGAATCAGTTCAAAGCTTTGGAATACAGTGAATTAATACCACTGGAAAGTTTTAAAGTTCATTTTACCTTCATAACAACTGCCATCTCTTACTAAAAACGAGACTTTTTTGGCTTAAAAAATGCCATAAAACTAAACAAAACCCCAAAAACTTTTCATTTGAGCCTGACAAGCAGAAGGGATTTGTGTTGTACGATACCAGATAAAAGCATCATCTAAACTGTGTTTCAGTTGCCAGGACGACTAACCACTGCCACACAGTCAGCTCTGCAGACTGCAAGGGAAATCAAATGGCATGGAATGGATCAGCTCAACCACCAGCCTCAGTGGCAGAATAAAATAGTAGGGCCATGGTGATTTCTGGATGATGCTCATGTGGACCAAGTCCACATCATGTGGACCAAGTCCACATGATGGCCAATACCTGATGTGAAGAGAAAAAAATAAGGCCACTGCCTATTTCTAATTTAATCTTCAGATGCTAAAGCTTTTTTTAAGGAGCTCTTGCTCAGTCTCTTTGCTCATGCTATGAAATCTGTTTTGTAGATTAAACCATCTAAAGCCCATCTGAAATCAGAAACCATGTCTCACTGTGTGACTGATTGCAGGGGCAGAGGGAATAGGTGAGGGCGGCACTTGCCCTTCTCCTGTCTCCCAGCTGGTCCCATCCTGGTGGGTCACAGAGAGTTGCACCAGCCCTATCAGCAAATAGGTGAACCCCCTCTACCACAGTGTGCTTGTCCCCAGTACAGATGTCATGCCATAAACCCGGGCTGCCATACAGGCAGACCCTTTGAGGACAGTAAAAAACTTTATTTAATTCCAGGCTCAGTCCTTGTCCTCTCCATGCAGAGAGGATCAGCTGGTGTCAAGGCACAGTGCTGGGTCTGAGGTGGGGTCAGTAATTAATTCCAGCAGTGGATGCTGCTACAGACGAGGGCTAGTTTATGGACAACGAATTTAATTAGCTCCTGGTTTCTATTTACTATTTCATCAATTAGTATGAGCACATAGTGGTTTGTAAAACGATCAATAGGGTGGGGTTTTAATTACTTAGAGAACATTATTTACATTATTTATCCCGTGGTCAGTCAGGTGGCTTATGTTTATAAAAGGGGCTTGGAAGCTACGGGGCTGCTGCAGCTCTGGTGAGGCTGGTTAACCACTCATTCTGTAAGGAATGCTGCTCACGTGAGTAAGTGCTCTGCAGTTTTGTCAAGAGATGTAGATAAGTGCTGTCTAGAAGTAATCAGTTTCTTTAGTTTCACACTGCATAGAGACTTTCTAACTTTAAAGACTCTTTTCATGAATGGGAAAATATGAAATCAATTCCATTTATCTGAATGAATCTTTCAGCAAGCTCAGGGTTTAGCGTGGGGGCACTGCAGGCAAAATGTAACAAATGCAGCAGCATAAAAATGATTAAAGCATGATGAGCAAGGTTATAGAGATAAAAATAAGTGTAAGAGTTGGAAAATTAAAAACAAGAAATCTGTGAGATACTAAAGGGTTTGCCTATTTTTCATGTTTACTTTTTCAGTGTTCATAATTTCTTGGTCCATCATCAATCACTGTCAATTTGAAAAAGTGCTATACTTAAGGTCATTTATTCAGGGCTATTGGAGGCTAAAATTATGCAGTTTCAGTCAAATATACATGAATAAAGACTGTCATTTCTGATTAATGACATGTGACTTCAGTGTCTTACAGAATCATCTTGCCATCCAAGCTTTACAAAAAGGTTATTATGTAAGGCCTCTTCCATAATATATCTACTTTTCCTCTAAGAACACTGCAGAAGCCATTTTGCTCACATTAAAATCAGTACTGATATCCCTTACACCAGTGGTAACTGCTCCACGGATTTGGAGCTTGCCAAAATAAGTAAATTTTGCACTGCTAAGGATGATTACCAAGCTTGTGGTTTTTGGTGCTGTTTCAGAGTTTGCTTTTTATTTTAAGAGAAAGCCTAGTCTTTTATTGGAAAAAAATATCTGTATAAAACAATAATCTTATGCAATGGTTCAAAAAAACACCACATATGGCATTTCAGCATTAATTACTGTTTTTCATGGTTCCCCATTTCCCTTATCTCCCGGTGAATAATGCAACCCTTGTGTGCAGTTGCTCTGAGGAAGGAGAATGGGTGAGAGTTTAGAAACTTAAGGGAAATGCCAAAAAATGAGAGAAAAGGGGAAAGGATGGGAGAGGCACCCATGCCAGGGGCTGCAAGAACTTCCCCACAGCCAGTCTGTGCCTGTTAGTGCTCACAGGGAAAATCTCACGGCTGCCTCTGAAGCAGCACGGGGAGGCACAGACCGAGTTCTGCCATATGTTCTGTTACAGCCTCTCAGCTACTTCTCACTCCTGTAAGTGGACTCCTATAGCAACCATCACACAGGCTGGCTCCTCTCAGAGCTGTTTTTTCACTCCAGGACAAATCATCCCTTTTGCAGTGTAGCTCTGCTTTGAGGGAAAAGAGAGGGAGTTTTTCTGGTGTTTTGCCTCCCATTGTTTGTAGCAGGGGCAGAGTTTAAGGTCATGCCAGAGGCCTTGGAGTCTCTAGGTACCCAGAGAAGATGACACAGGAAAACCTATGTGCTGCCATGTTGCTGTGAGGGCCCCTCTCTTCTACTCTTCGTGGTACCAACAGAAACACTGATGGTTGCAGCTCTCCAAATTCCCATTTCGGTAGCAGGTGTGATAGTGGTAGGGCTGCAGCTGTATTTATCAGCCATCATAACCTTTTTTCCTGATACTTTTGCTGATAAAAGTGCTTCTCCATCAAAATATTTAAGGGTTTTCTCTGGAGTCTGGTTCTCACATAGGAACCTGGAATTTTTTTTCCTCTCTCCTGAGTGCCATCAGCAAGGCACACTTCTTCACTTGGGTAGCCATAAAACAGAGAGAAGCGCGATAAGGACAAGTACCAGAGGAACTGGGGCTCCTGCCCATAGAGCTGAGCAGGCAGTTATGCAGCTCACACCCCTTAAAATCATCTTTTACTTCCCCTGATTAGAAAAAAACATGCAGTGAGCAAATGTACCTGCCAAATATTCTTCCCTGGCCCTTCTTCTCTCTGTATACCTACATGTGTGACTTGATGCCAACAAATTAGATGATCTCACGTGCTATGTATTTGGGCTTGCATTTTCTTGGAGGAAAATTTTCTGGTCTTGTCTTAAGCCTTTGTAGCAAAGCTCAGCTTTGCTGGTAGGAGGCAGGTTGTGCAGGAGGCTCCCAGGTCTGTTGCTGCCGCAAGCCTCGGACTCCACATTGCTACTGCTGTTTGCTAAATGTGGTGAGCCCTGTGGTACTGCTCTGTGTGTCTCTGCACACAGTAATAAAAAGTGACTTGGGGTAATCCAGTAGAAAGGCCTAACAGCCAGGTAAATCGATATTTATCATATCATGTCAGAATAGAGCTATTGGTCCAGACTCTCCCCTTGAAACCTCCTAGTTTTACTGCTTATTGCTTTTTACTATGGCTTATAAAACTAGAATCTGTAATTCATATGAATTCCATACAATGAGTGAGAGGAATGACAATATTAGGTATAAAAACTATGAGGACAATTATTTTTAAACAAATTAATTATTTCTCTAGTGCGTAATTTTTTATATTTCTCAAAAATATTAAGGAAGAATTTTGTGTTGCTGTGTAGGTGCACAACACGTTACACTTCTACCTTTCTATTTTGTTTGTTCCATTTACTTTAGCTTTCTTTGAAATGTCCATTGACCTAAATGGAAACACATTTTTCAGAATAATCATTGAGATAGACAGAATTCTACTTGGGAAGTGTATTTCCAGCCCCATGAGGTGCCAGTGTTGGTGAATCTGCCATGAGCTGAATACTGCTCCACGGGAAGTGAGAGATTCCTGGCCCATGACAAGACAGCTTTGGTGTGGGATGAGTCCAGGAGGCTCTGGTAGCAATCTCTCAGTTCCTCTTTTTCTAGATGCTTATTTTGTAAAAGTCTTTTGTTTTGCTTTCTGCAATGTTTGAGTAGTTGCTGAGGTGCCATTCTTCAGTTCCCCCTCCCAACCAATTGAAAGTTCAAGTATTGTCCCTGCATGCTGCAAATTTTGATTGTTCCCCAAATAGTCAGACTGGGTTAGAAGGAAACTTGCCTAAAATGAACCACTACTTGCCTAAAAGAAAAAATGTTATTTTGTTCCATTTCTTATGTATTTATCGTTTACAGTGTTGTCAGTAGAGAAAGACCTATGTGTTTGGGTAGTAGTGTTACATACTGTTTAGTGGTTAAGAGCTACAGACATATTAAATGAGCTAATTAATGATCTCATACCTTCTGCTAAGTGATGTGTTATGCCAGTGTGACTACCCAGGTCCTGAGTGGCTGCAGAACATCACATCACAAAGTGTTTTTCTGCTGGGACATAGTAATGTCTCCAGGGGTGGGCATGTGTTTTGAGGTAGTTACTACACAGTGTACCTCTGAAGACTTTGGATGCTGTCACCACTTAAATTTGACTGTGTTTCTTGTGAATTAGCCTACATGATGTACATAGAATCAAAATTTGTTAATATATGTGTATGTGTGTTAAGGTCAGTGAAATATGCACGCACACACACACACGTAACGTCTGTTATATGTGTTAGTGTTAAATTAACAGAAGTATTAATAGATAAATTTACCTATTACAAAAAAAGGTAGTGCTCAAAATGTGAAGGTCTTGCTAGGAAAATAAAGTACATTAAGGCAGATAAGATCAAGAAATAAAAACAAGATCACAAGCGAAAGGAAAAAGATTTTGAGTGATCAATAGGCAACAACAGTAAGAATAGTAAGAGGAATGTGCAAAACTACCTATTTGCACTGCATAGTGTAACATTTTCCTATTTTATGCTGTTTTTACTCTGCAAATCAAATGGTATCCAGAATCATGGCATGATATAGTTGATTCAACTCTCATCCATTTTGTTTAAAGGCTACAACACAGGGCATCTGTAACATAGGACCGTACATATTTCTTGTGGTTCTGATACTATTAAAGCTACTTAAGTGTCATGACGTGTTTATTTATGAGATCATCAAAGCCACTTAATAACTTTCTCCTGGTTACTTGTTTACATCTGTGTAATACAGAGCCAGATTGTGCAGCCCACAACCACGTCGGTGAGCACTTACTCATGCAAGTTGTGCCACTGACATAAGGGTTTCACAATCTGGCCCATAATGTATCAAAGTACACGAGGCCAAGATCTTATCACTTGCAATCATGTAAATCTGGCTTTAATCCATTTAAGCTCCAAGTTAGGTACCTAGATATAAATCAGTGAAATTTCGTTGGCTTCAGTATTTGACTCAGTGGAGCTGCTCTGATTTACGCTGAGAAGATCAGGCCCATTAGATTTGCAATTTAGAAATGCATTTGCTCCACTGCATGTATAAACGTTACCAGAGCTGAAATTAACATCACCACAAAGAAAGATTATTTTCAACACCGGCTATTTAAAATATCTCTTTGCACAATATAAGCAAAGAGAATTATGTCGGAGTTAGAAGCAAGAAGGTTTAAGAGTCGCATATGTCTTAACCTTTACACTGGCTATGAGTACATCAGTTCCTACAAGATGAACTGCATTATAAAGTAAATAGATCTGCTTTAAAGAAAGGTCAGGACACATGTTCTGCTAAAATCTAATTTCAGTCTATTGCCCTATAACCTACTGCTCTCTGGAATACAACAGATATAATAGTAAAGAGCCTGCATTTAATTATCTGTGATATAAAGCCTCCTTATCCTCCTGAGAATATTCACAGGGATAATAGAAGGTATTCTCAAAATTCTGTATTTACTTCTGTATAGTGAGTGCATTCTGTCTTAACTGTCTTTCTTGCTTTCTGGAAATGTTATTTTAGCACCTCTTATACCTTTAATCCAATGTTATATTACTTTTATGTCCTGGAAGACTAGATTGTTTTACAGACCCAAGCAAACCATATTGCAGTGCCGTTAGCTAGTTATAGGTTCCTGCAAGTGCAGTAAGAGGAAGCTTTGCTCATCCTCCTTATGCACTAACTGTTTGCAGCTGCCTGTTTTTAAGATGAATTACATTAGGATTCAACAGCTTAATAATAACATTAATTTTGCCTGGTAAAAGCCAGAAGAACTTTAAAGTGAAGGGTACTTGCCACAACCTCAGTGTTAGCCTGGCAGAGAAGCACCTACAGATAATGTGTAGACTTAAATAAAAGAATAATTAAGGTGGGCTTAGTCATGTTATAACTGATGTGCCATGCAGTCCTAAATCAATGTGTCATTTGGAAAGGAAATAGATGGTAAGTTGGCTTTTATTGGTGATTGTTCAAGCACCGGCCTGAAATATTTAAACAAATTTCATGAAACAAAAGAGAAAAACAGCTGTCTGGGGTTCAGATCTAAACGAGGACATTTTTGTCTCATGATTTGTTTCCTTATCTCATTGTTTATCTCATTGCAAACAGGCGTGTAAAAACTATATTCTGAACCAGTATCAGCTGCCTAATTACTGAATAAATTAGAGTAGCTCCACCAAGATCCAAATGCTGAGGATCAGGCCTGAACTGGCCAGAGTGATTCTTCTCACCCGGGTCCCAGGAAGAACTGTCCTGGAGGATGCTTTAAAAGTAAATAATCCCTAACTATTACCATTTTAGTAGGGTTTAAGGGGTTGCCAGTTTGATTTTTGAAGACAGGTAAGGACCTGTAGTTTGACTCCAGAAAGCAACTGAGCTGACCACGTTAATACCGTATGGTCCTACCTTTGTTCCGCTGTCTGAGGATGGTTGTTTAATATGTAGGTGAATTGAAACTTATTATATTTATAAATATACTTTCCTTGAGTATTTTCTGTGCAAGACAGTGATAATCATTTAAGGTAATATTCTGTCATCATTTGGAACTCATCGTTCTCAGTGCAGACCAGGATTTCAGCAAAAAGGAAGAAAATTATGGAAAAGGAAAAAAAGCAAAGGAAGAAGAAGAAACAGGATGGCTGCTAAAGATGTCTCAGGCAAATGAATAACCTGAATTTCTACATCTCTGAGTAGCTTGGGAGTTGGATTGGAAATGCCTATGAAATTGTTACACAAAAAGATGTGACATTATCATTTCTTGTGAAATGTCTTACTGTGTCATTGTCTTGTTGGAACATGCTGCTTTACTAGAGTTTATGGCAAAAGCTCCTTGTAAGAAGCACATCACTTTTGGTATCATTACACAGTGGATGTTACACCCATGAAGGTCCTCCCTGCTCCCAGTCCCCGAGTAGCTGCAGCACATGGAAGGTCTTGCAAGCACCAGATGATTAAATGTTTTGCAATAGGCTCTGACAGACACTGCAGGGTGATGAGCTTGTAGCACTCTTTGAATCTTTCAAGGGGAAAAAAACCACCTAATTAAAAGAAAAAAAATCACAAAATAAATACTACTTATATAAGTAAATACCTATATCAACTGGTTGTAAATAGTGTTTGGTCTTGCTGCTTATGAGCTTCCTGACCACGTATCTCCAAAAGGCCTTCAGAGCTGGTGAAAAGCCACAGCACAAAATGAGTTACTGGGTCACTGATATCTGCAGATTTATTTTTTTATTTTTCCTCCTGTACCTCTTTCAGGGATCCCTGTGGGTGCTGCTTTCAGCCTGGGATTGCTCCAGCACGACCCCTTTGTGGAAGAAAAGGACTGCAATGACTCACCTGGGGTGGGGGCAGAAGAGGGGCTCTGAGTGACCTCCCATGTGGACACAGGGTTGTTGTGTTTGGTGAGTCCACAGAAGTGTTGCAATCTGATGCTCTTTGAAAGTATAAAAGATGTGACTCTGCTGGTGAAGCTGGTTTAATCATACCCAAAGGAGAACAATAAATTCCACCTAGAAGCAAGAAAAATGCCTCTAATTCTCCTTTAGGGAGCATCTATATAACTAACTTTCCTATTCCAGTGCAGTGAGACCCAGCAGTCTCTGCAGAGACTCCTGGTTTTACTGTTTCAAATTTTCTTAGAAACCTTAATACTTCCACACAGGAGAGTTCCTTCTGGGGCATTAAAATACAGATCCCTAGGATCTGTCTTCCATTTCTTGCAAAATTAATGGTAATTACCAAGAATGATTAGCAGGTTCAGTGCTTATTAGTCTTACTTTTTAAAAATCTGAAACAAATATTTTTTCTTCCACTGTAACTGATCATTTTAATTTCCCTTCTTTGTCTGTAATAAAAATTGACGTTAAAGGATGCCTGAGGCAGTGTAATGAGAAAATGAAATTAGTTTTTCAGTTGGCTGGTCAAAAGCATTTTATACATGATAATAAACAGTTTATTTTACTCTTTTGCTTATGACATAATAAATGATAAAAACATTTTCTTGAAATAGAGATTTTCTGCTTTGATACAGAGAGCTCAAGCAGGGATTTTTTCCATTCATGGGGTCATATGACACATCTAGGGAGTGTCTGCCTACTTGTTCTGCTTAACTTTTTTTTTTTTTTGATTGTACAAAACAGTGCATCTCCACACTGAGCATGGCCAAAAACTTAGGTCTTCAAGAAGGAAGAAAAAAGCCTTTTCTCGGAAGTGCAGGGTCAATTAGACTGTGTAACCCGGGAGTAAATCTATGTTAAGGCATTTCTGAGGAGTCACTCAGAATTTTATTTAGTGTTCTTAAAGCCATACCAAACCCTGTATTTAAACCAAATCATGCTGTTGCATTTGCAAAGAATTGAGCACAGAGGGAGCCTGAGCAAGAGCAGCTGGGCAGTCTTACTGCCCTTGATGGGCACCTTTCTTCCCTTCTCTCTTTAAACTTGAGGAGAGTGGGAAATCGAAGTGTTAATCGTTTGCCTAAATTCTTCATTGCCAAACTATCCACTATTTTCTGATGTCATATTGAGAATGTTTGCAGATGCAGGGAAAAAGAGGCTCAGTTGTTGTTCAGGGTTCAGTGAAAGCCTGTGACTACTTTGAGAGTTGTCCCATTTCAGCTGCCTACCCTTGCATTCATCTTGTGTGTGAACTGTAAAAGCCTTTTCTTCACAGAAGCTCTTTCTGAAGTGAACATATGAGGCTCCTTGGACTGTTTAGATTGGTTTAGATTGATTATAGTGGCTTCTTCAAAGCAAGAAATCAAAATAGGTGAGTGGTGAGATGAACACATAACATATTGATAAATGTGGTTACATATATGAAATGGGCAAGAAAAAGAGAGAAAAACTGAGTTTCTCGCATATGATTCTTACAGTTCTTGACAGCTCGAACTCCCACATGCTTGAATAGTTCAATACTGGATTAGTGTGATGTCTGCTTGGCGGATCCTGTGGGGCATAGGCTCAGCAAGAAGCACATAATTCAGGATTTTGGGGACATCTCATAAACTGTCCAACTCTACAGGCAACCCCACTCCAATCAAAGTCAAACTTGAAGATGGAACAAGAGGGGAGGGAAAAAAGAGGTGCTTTCTTATTTATGCTTCCATAATTTGTGTTCTAAACAGTGATTAGTTCATTTCTGTAGAATAGTGACAAAGAAGGATTTTTTTGGTAAAAGAATATGAACTTTATTGAGCAAGCTAGACCATGCCTTATTAGCAAGAAGAAAAAGCAGAATGGACGTGTAAGCACTGAACTGAAAGCCTGATTGGTTTGGGTTTTTTGGTTGTTTTGTTGTTTGGTTTTTTTTACTGAAGCCTATGGCATGACTGCCATTATATTTAATAAAACCAGAGTGCTACTTATTAACATGAGGGTCTTATCTTTTTTTCTCACTAAAGTACATGCACAACATTTTTGTAAGTGGCAGGTGATTGTGTTGAATTGCATCCTTTTGGTGGGGAAAAAAAAATCCATTGTTAAAAACATAATTGAAACCTTTGGAATCTTAAAAACTGCACCAGTAATATTAATATTCCAGTTAACACGTTAGTAGCACAACTTTTATTATGTGCCAAGCTAGTTTTCACTAGAATAATACAGATTTGACAACAAAGAACCTGTTTGCATATTCCTACTCATATACCTTATCCCTTTGACGTTACTAGGAGTCTTCATGAAAATGAAGATTGGACTTTTGCTAAAACTAGCCTAGGTTAACACATACTGCCTCTGTATGATGAGCGAAAATTTTAAGATAAAATGTGGGTATGGGCTTGTATTAGAAACAGAGCTCATGAATCCAGCACAGACCCAAATACTAATGCAATAGGTAGAAAATGAGTATCAAGATTTAAAATAAAGAATGGTTTAAGTTTATGTTGGAAAAAGTCAAGTGGTCACCTGCTCCAGTTCCCAATGGGAAGCCCATTATGACAAGTGTGGAGGTTTTTTTTACTGGTATTTTGAATTTGTCCTCAAAAACCTCAGTGTGGTTTAGGTCTCGCTAAAGTAATATCTGCCTCTGCTTAGCATTTGATATCAAAGTTTCGTTGTAGATATTATTCCACAAATAGTTTAATTAATTCAAGTGTTTGTCATAAGTTTGATAACAAATTGAGTTAAGAATTTCACCTGGCTGCCCCTTCATGTGGTGTACAGAAGAGGCCGTGGTACATTCCACATATCTCTGACTTTCAATAATTTTCCACAAAGCCCAGGGATGAGCAGTCTCACTTCCCTTTTATTTTAAAATTCAATTACAGGAAATAGAGATGTAGGAGATAAAAAAATCAAACTTGTTTTGGAGAGGAAACAACCACTTTTTGGCTCTGAATGTTGCTTCTCCCTTTCCGGCTCAGCCCACACTCATGTACAGTGCCCATATGGATGAGGTTTATGGGAATATAGGCTCTTCTAACATATCAAAATATTTACCTTGTGCGTCTCAGTACAACATCATTAATTTTACTAAGCTCCCATTCTCAGTAAGTGCCAGCTGTCTTTGGGTTTCCAAGGCACTCAGCTCTGATAAGTGAGCTCTTGTGTTAGCACTGCGACGGTCAAAGGTCCGTGTCAGGTCAGGACCTCTGCTCTGTGGGAGAGATAAACTGATTTAAAACTACCAGAGGAAACAAGTAAAAGGGAAAAATGGAATATATAAAGCTTATGAAATGTCATGAGATGTGTTGCAGCCTTTTGGACAATGCTGAATGCAGTTAACCTGGAGGAAAAAGGGGGAGATAAAGGATCACCTGCTACTAGAAAAAGATCTGGTGCTAAGCATGAGCAGGACATAATGAGATCTTTTTAGCTGTATCAGCAATGATGCTTCGATTTCTAGTAAGAAACTAGAAAGGTTTAATTAGGAACAATTTTTTTCTTCTCTATAGATTCAGCTTATGAGCTTTATTTAGTACAATATAAAATGCAGAGAAATAAACCCATCATATCTAATTTGAGTTCACAGTATAACATTTGTTAATATTTGTCTTTTTTTTTGGTTAAGCGGGTAAATCACATAGCTATTAAATATGCAAGATATAAATCACAGTCAATGAAATTATAGCTAAGGTACTGTGACAGACCTGATTAAATTGGTGTGTTAGTAAGATTATATACACAACATCGTGGAACAACATCTCAGACAAGTGCTGTGAAATTGAAAAAGAAGTCCTCTGGAGTCTCAGCCACACAAACGTGCCTCCCGTGTTTTGGATACAACCCCCAAAGCTTCAGACAGTCTGGTTTGAGCAAATTCTGCAAGTCATCCCACCTACCTACAAAGGCCATCAACATCTTGTATTTATTTGTATCAGCTGCCACCACAGGAAAACAGCAGGAGACCTGTGTAGAAGGCACTTAGGTGCAGTTATTCCCCCTTTCCTCTTCAGAAGGTTGTGCCCCTGGGGACCACTGGAGACAGGGAAAAGGCAACAGCCTTCGAAATTGGTGCTTGATGCATTTCAGAGCAGGTTTTAGCCCTGGATATTCCGGGGTTCAGAAGTATGAGCACTGCTTTATTCCTTCTCTGTTTTCACAAATATGAAGTGCTTACCATTGAATTTCAAATGTAACTTTTAAAATCAAATTCTGTGGTTAAGAGTCAATGGAAAAATTCATGCTGGAAACAGGATTTTTTTCCAACTGTCAAATCCGGTGTAATACTAAACATGTCACAGCAGAATTAGTATTAGCTCTTCTCAAAAGCTTTTCCTAAGGTTTCTTGATGTTATCAAGAGAAGGGAAAGGTGAACTAGTTAAGAAAATGCAACTGAATTGGTGATCAATTTAGTTTCAAATCAGAAAATTTATTGTATACATCTCAGTAATAAACGTCTATCACCTTTTTCAATTTTGCAGTTTAAGACATCTGTTAACAGCAGGAAGTGTTATAATGCTGTGTACTAAGTAATTTTTTGCACAGTTTCCATCCACCCCAAAAAAAAGGATCAAAATAAGATCTTTCTTTTTTCTTGTCTTCTCCTAATAACATTTTGCGTATTCGACTAGTAGGAGACTGATTCTGTGAAATGTAAACTAAATAAAATCCAAAGAAAGGTCATATGTTTGAAATTGGAACTAGACTCAGTGAAATCAATAGTTAATCAATCTTCAAACATTTTCTAAGGTATTTTAAGATGGTATCATAAACCTGACAGAATTTGTTTTTGAATGAACATAAAAAACTTTGATTTGGTCTTTTTCTCTTCTGTAAGTGATTTGCCCAGGAACAGAACCGCTGGGAAATAAAGCCAGAGAGTTGCATAACTCACCATTCCTAACACAGATACAAGAGTCTCACAGTTGCAGCCTCTCCCCAGGTACACCACGCATGGATGGCTCTTGTTTCTGCTCTGCCAGCCTTTCCAGCATATACAAAGTAAAATTGCATTATCTTGGCACTTCCTATTTTAATTTCTGCATGGCTAGATTGCTTTTCTCCTCCATTTTTGTTAAGAAGGGCTGGAATGGTGCAGAGTTTTGTCTAAGCTTTGCCAGGAGATGTTTCTTGCCTATCAAGAAAATTGGGCCAAAGCCGGATCAGACAAGTGTGCACATTTGCCATCTTGCTCTGCTCTTGCAGTGCCGACTCCTTTGTCAGGGATAATAACATCAGGGAGATGACCTTGTGAGGTAAACCACACATTTATTCAGTCTCCAAGCTCTGCTAACATGTTGGTTGAAGTATGATCTCTGTCAAGCCCAGAGATGTAATTACCCTGAGAGTTAATGCTAATTGGTTTATTGAGTTTAATTGGATATCATTAAAAATACTGTCGTCCTATGCAGGAACTAAGACAATATTCTTCTAAATGATGAATAATGATTCTTCATCGTTCATATATAACCTTGATTTTACACCATTATTTCACAACAAGTTTTGGATGAGTAAGGTCCACCACTGAGGACATTTTATTTTTAGTTCTGCCTACTGCTCTTAACCTTTTCCAAACTTTTGGATGAAGAACTTGATAAAATGTTTGATGATATCTCTAAGGTTAATTACAATTTCAGCTCTGTCCAGAGACATGCTGTAAATGATTTAAAGAATAATAAAACTATAGAGGTCAAAAGAGCTGATAAAGGAGGTTTCAGTCATCATAATGAATAATGAATTGGAATAATTAGACAGTTTTAGTGATGATTATCAGAAATTAACATGTGATCTCACTAAAGAGTTTCAACTGCTCTTAGACTGGATTAGTGATAAGCTTTTGGAAAAGGGGCGGTTTATAATTAACAAGGTTATTTTTTGTCATTGCTAGGACTGTAACTCAGTATGGTATATATTTATTAAAGACAGAGAAGTTTAGATGGTCTTGGATAAAGACTGAAGTAGAGTTTTGGCTTTGGGCGCAGAAAGTAGAAAAATGACAACATTTGGGCCCATTTGTAATTAAGACACCAATCAAAACAGCATAATTCGCCTTTTTTGGGGGGTCACAGTAAAAAAAAAAAATTAATTTCTTGAAACAACAGGAGAATCTTGGCCATATGGTCAGTTAGCTATATTATGGCTGGGGAACTGAAAATTTGGGAACCGTCCACAAAGTCCAATTCTTTTTTGCCCCATAGAAATATTTCAATGCACCCCTCCCTCGCCCCTCCTGCCTCCTCTTTGGTTCTGCTGCTGCAAATTAAAAAGGATGGACTGATCTGGACTTCCTTCTATTTGTTTCATTTCAGATGTGATAGCTCTTGACCAGAGTCCTAAAAACCCCTGTTCTACCAATAATGTGCATCTGGTTGTGATGGGGTGGACACCTGCAGCTTCTCTTTGAATATTGGCTAAATCCCAACACAATTAATGCTGATTCAAGTCATCTTCAACACTTTTGCAGGTAAAATTTTGCAGAATTGGGTCCAAATGGGGTAATATGTAGAAAATGGGGTATATTGAGCTTCCCAGTTTCTTAGAATATATGATGCTGTGCCATATTAAATATAAGGATCACAGAATGCAAAGCCTTTATAAAACTTAATTTAAGCTTTCTATTTAGTATTAAAAATGTATTAGTATTTCATTCCACTCTAAGGCCTGTTTAGCTGGTTCCCTTTAGTGTCTCTGGCTTGTGGTTACTAAGGCAACTCTATCTTTGGAGGCAGGAATACAATAAAAATATTTGTGTTATTTACTTTAACTTAAAGATATTTCTTATTCAAAGATTATTTTTATTTTAAAAACAGCTAATTCATTTTCATGACAAAAATTATGTTATAAAACTTTACTTATATCAAATATGATAAATTTTGATGATTTTTTAAAAATATTCAGACTGGAGTCAGCATTAAACAAATTTTCTCCCAGATAATGTGGGACGAAGAGAACCCATATAAGCATCAGCCAGTGTTTAATAGCAGAATTCAACATGAAATTTAAAAGCATTTGTATGGGAATGTCTTCATCTCTTAGCCACTTCACCAGTCACACATCAACCTCCATCTTATGACAAATGCTGGTATAATGGCCTGTTATCAGGGAATTGGGATCAGAGCTGGACAGAGCCCACACTGACCACCCCTCACCCCTGGTGGCCATTTGCAGGTGGGCCCCATAGAGTTGCTGTTGAAGTCAGCTGAGTCCTGTTTTGACTTTAGCTGAGTTTGGCTGCCTGGAGGTTTAAAAGATGTTCATTGTAAAGCAGCAGTAAGAATTTCACTGCTAAGCTTGTTTTCCTATTTTCTATCTGGAAGTTGGAAGGATTTGAAACTCATCCAGGGATTTGAAACTTCAGCAGTTTCTCTTGCTCTGAAATACTTCAACCAGGCAAAGAAAATTTTCAGGCTGCATTATGACCTTAATTCCTCCATATAGCCCATTATCTGCTCATTATTGAGCTATGATAAACATGGAGTCCTTCAAGGACTTTTTTTTTTGCTCCCCAAATCACTTTAAGAATGAATGCCAGCAATGTTGAATCAAGGGCATAATGTCAAATGGAATAGTTTCAGTGTAAGCAGAGTTTTCTTTGCATTATGGTTGGCACCCTGGTTAGATGGGTGCAATTAAAAAAAAAAAAGCAAGGCTGGAGTTTATATCTGAAAGTAAGCTTAAAGGGTGTTTCCCATCAGTCATTAACTCTGGTTATTTTCTATGTATCGTATAGCAAAACTAACCATAACAGTATTGTATGATTTCCTGGATAATATGTAGTATGATAAATTAGATTACACAAGTTAAGTGGCAATTTATGACCAGCAGCAGCAAAGAAGTTATATAAATAAACCAAAGTTAATTAAAATATTAGAAAATATAAATAATCCAAGGTTGGTGAACATTGTTTCATTTTAAATTAATAAATATGCAAAGGTAATGTTTATAATTAAAGCTATAATTTATCTTCATGCTCTGCCTGTTTAATAACAGTGGTAACATAATGTTACATGGAGAAATGTAGTAATAGATTTGTTTAGCACTGACATTATAAACAAATGTCTCAGTCTATTTATTCTAAGTTATGATACAGATTCTTTTCACATGCATCTGATGGCCTTTAAACCATTTAAAATGAACTACATTAATGTAATCTAATCTTGATACTGAACATAACATTTCAGTTTGAATTATCCAGAATCCATGATCCATTTTATTACTCACAAAGCACTTTATACACTTATGATAATGGCAAACCTTGCTCTGTTATTTAAATCCCATTTCAGATGGGATTTTTTTATTATTATTTTATTTTTTAAAACATTTTTGGTAGTAAAATACAAATAAAGAAAAGTCAATGCTCAGTAAGCCCTTTAACAAAGCAAACAATTCAGCTTTTTATGGCATTAGCAAATAATAAAGAAAAGATCTGACATTTACACTTGATGAAATTTTATGCTATAACAGAGATGAAGAAAATGGAATGGAAATCACACATGATAAAACCTGTCCATGAAATTCAGATGGGTCTTAAAAATAACCACTGCTAAATATTTTGGGAACTCTCTTATTTTATTGAGGTCCATATTATTTTACTGGAAAAAATCTCTCCTTAAAAGTCACTTCAACACACGCAAATACTCTACTTAGTTGGAGATATTCTGGTAAAATAACAATGAGGGATTTCAGGGGTTTTATTCCTGTAATGAAGAAGGCAAGGTAACATGGTATAGAAGTAGTCAAATAGAGGTTTCTAGGAATTAGAATTGATTTGATATAGTAGTCACGAGAATTGGATTTTCCTGAAAACTTCTGGTAAATATTCTTGGAATTTGCATTTAATCAACTTAATTTTGAATTCGAAGTATCTTATATTTATAGTTGGTCTATATTTTTAACTTATGGCTGTATTTTCTGTTGTTAGAATGTGCATATTAACTTATTACAGTGAAATTTATTTGTAGTTAATTCACCCTTTTCCATAGACAAGATTTCTTTGTGCATTAAAGTAGCACACACAAGACCTAAACGTGACATGAGCAGCTACTACCTCCTCCCTTTAAATAATAAACTAAATTGATTAAATACTAGGTTTATTTTATTAGACTCTGAAAGCAGAGTTCAGGCTGACTTTCCTCTTCTACTTTGTGAGCATCATGATGACACAGAGCTGCAGAGTCAGATATCCAGTCCATACTCAAAGCAGTGCCCTGTGGATTAAAGGAAAATGACTGCAATAGCCCAATATTATGAATCCACTTACCTGATAAACTCACCAGTCTAAAATAAAAAAAAAAAAAAAGACAGTACAACATATTCAGTGTCTGAATACTAAAAGATAACAGAAAAGAACATTCTGGATTTTATGTGCTTGCTTTACTTCTGATGCACCACAACAATAAGCTCCACAGCAACTGTGTTTGCATAAGGCCATTATTAATACATTGCCATTTTATGAAAGTATTTTTAGAATTATGTCATTCAATCCTGTGGGAAAGTTTATCTTTTGAAAACTTCACCTTCAATGTCATACCCTGCAGAAGTTAATCCTTAATAGAAGTGATGCCAGAATATTTCTTTTCTCTTTGTATCTACATGCCAGCAAGGGATTTCAATGGAGACATAAAAGACTGAAATACAGCTGATGTTATAGGGGGAAAAAAGAAACTCCTCATCACAGAGCTAAATTTACTCTGAAACTGTTTCCCTATAGTACCAAAAATAACAAATGAACAAAAAATCCAGTGAGGCAAGGAATGTACAGAATTTACACATGTAATGAATAAGCAAATAGGTTATAAACAGGTAAATGTGATGGTGGTTTAAAAAATGGTGTACAAGAAAGTAATGGAGGCAGACATGTCAGAAATTGTGTGATTTCCATTGTGGCTCTCTGAGTTGTGTTAGACTTGTTTATCTGATGACCATCAAAAAAAATCTTTAAAATAAGGCATGTATTTTGTGTGACTTTTAATTGTTATGATTGGGACAGAGCAGTAGTATATTTAGTCCACTATTTTTTAGATGTTTCATTGTGACAAGAGAAAGGCCTCATAAAAGGTTACTTTAAATACAGTATTTAAGGACAAAAAAGAAGAGAACATTTTTACAAGGAGTTAAACAGCAGGTTTCATCTGTATCATTCACTTTAAATGATCCTTTGTAATAGAAGACAAAACAAGAAAGGTACCCTCAGAAGTGGTGCCACAGTATTTTCATGTTGATTGCAGTAAGTGCTGAGAGTAGAGTACATTTTCGGTAAAATCAATGTCTTTGAGGGGGGAAAAAAAATAAAAAAGCAAAAAAAGCAGCACAAAGGCTTCGGGATTTTTCCTCTAAGTGCCTCTCCAGGAACAAAGCTGTGCCCAGCAAGGGCAGGAGCAGCGGCCAGGAGGAAGGAGGTGGACAATAGAAGAGCTATCGTGGGGTGAAGGGGGTATCGCAACAGGAAGAGCATCGGGAGGGGATATCTTCATTAATTCTACCATGTGTTTGCTGTCTTAAATCTTCTTGTGTGTTCACTCATCCTTGATCCCACTCTGTGATATTGTTGCAAATTTATAGTAAACATCTCTTTTCAGGATAGTGAAAGAAGAGAGAAGCCTTAACTGTAAAAGAAACAAAATAAAATTAAAAAACAAACACCTCTCTTCCCCTTCCCCCCAAAAAAGGAAAAAAAACCCGCACTACAGAAAACAAACAAACAAAAGAATCCAAAACAAAGGGAGGAAAGGAAAGTTTGGTTCAACAGCACTGGGAGTCACAAACCCAGGTACAATATCACCAAATTACTCTGATGCTCTTTCACAAGAGAAATCTCTTTCCCTTTCTTCTTCAGCAAAACCTTTCCTCAGAATAATTATTAAGGCAGGCCTAGGGAACTGTGTTCATTTCAGAGCTTTCATTTTTAGAAAGACTGTTTAATATTTATATAAAGCTCATGTTAAGTTTATGCACCTGTCAAAATACTAAATTATATGATAGTGATTGCAAAATGAGCTATTTATCAGACAGATGTCTCTACCAAACCTGGCATACACAGATCCGGAGGGGCAGGTCCCCCCCTGCCACAGGGAACTGGTGCTTAATTTTCGTCAGGGAGGGACGTGTTTAACCCTGCTGGCTCCGAGAGCTGCAAGGGCTGAAGGAGTCCTGCCCAAGAATGCCCTGTCCACCACAGGACACTAATAACTTTCTCTTGAGTAAAGGCTTGTGAAGCACAAGGAACAATTCTGATGTACAGCTTACCTTCATGTTTCCTACAGCGTTCTTCAAAAGTTGCCTCGTTTTGGTATCAGTGGCTGCTTTCTCCAGCTGTGGCCTTAGGAGTGACAAAATAATGTGAGGATACGTTTTAAGTGGAAGAGAGATGTTCTCATGAAATAACTCTATAATCAACAGGGTTGTAGAATAATGCTTAGAGGGGTTAAAGCCTCTCCTCAGCCAGCTGTAAATTGGGACTGAAATGTGCTGTTTGTCCCTGCCGGGAACAGGTCAGAGTGTCAGGAGTCTGAGTGAAGGGGCAGAGCTTGAGTGAAAGGTCATAGCAGGAGAGGATGGAGATGTGACAAGCCGAGTAACACAGGGCATTAGTAACACCATAACCCATAGGAAGTTTAGGCAGCTTGCTATAACTTTCTCCAGATGTCTCTGAACTTGTGCCTTGCATTTGGTGGGGTTTTGCAGGATATCCATTTGCCTTGGGGCCACCTCGGCTGTGCCACTGAGAGGTGGACAAAGCAGTGTCTTATTTTCACCTTTAATGAACAGTTCCTGTGCATCAGAGACCCTTGCATGTACAAACCTGGATATATGTAAAAAAACAAGTATGGTGGCCCTGGACTTTAGAGGCTTGGATCTGGCATCAAGGAAACATAGCATTAGTTTCCTCTGGCATAGTCCCCTCCTGCAAGGCTGATCTCACAGTATCTCAAAAAAAAATACAATATCTCTATGTCCAAACTAGTCTTGTGCTGCTTTTTTAAAAAAGGGTATTTATTTATGAAGAATAAGCTACACGAGCTTCACTCTGCTTTGGAGAGAAATTCTTTGTAAATATGACTAAGTCTCTCTAATCCTTGTTATAATAAACTCCACTGATCTGAGCAGGTGTATATCACAGTTGCTGCTTTTTAGCGGCACAGCACTTCCTGCATGATCCATGAAGCAAAATTTCTCACACTGGGAGAAGAACAAGAAAAAGGAGAAGGTAAAATAACTGAATTCCTCCCTCGAATGCAAATCCATACCAGTTTGCTACTAATCTCCCTTGAATGACTGTGTGCTCAGAAATCAAGAGGAAAGCAGCAGCCACTATCTGACTGAAAATCACCCCCTGTATTATCCAAAAAGCTTGGCAAATACCTGGTAAATGTATGCTTGGAAGCATGCAGTTGTTTTTAATAAGTCCTCAAATTCAAAAGCCATTAGGGAATTTTGCACAAATTATTGAAATATATTAGCATCATAGAAAAAATATACTGCATGTCACTTGTGTATGCTGGATATCCGTACTTATTCCAGTTACTTAATGCATATGTTAAATACACTGGGGAGAGAAATAGTTTTTTACTCAGTTTCCATTTGTTTTTATTCTGTATGATGGATTATGAATTACCAGGCTGCTGATATACCTATAGAAAAATACAATGCAGTAGATGTCTAATTATGACCTGAAGTGAAAATGAATTATAACTCTGCTTGATACTTCTTATAATTTGCTGCATTATAAATAAGCATGATTTATTATTGTTTCACCTACTGCTCTGCTAGTGATGGATCATAATAGGAGATCATCATAACTTTGAAATCGGAACAGAGCTGTTTTTTCTTCCATATAATTCAATTTTAACTCCACTACTGAGGTTGTTGAGTATCACAATCCATCTACTTTACATTACATTTTATTAGAAAGAAGATATGTTAATCTATCTGGTAGCTGTTCATTACTAACATCTGTTTACTAGGCTTCTCTATTAAACTGTCCAACATACCTTTTGATAGTCTCATTACATTTCCAACATGACCCACATGGCACCAAAAAAAATCGATGATCAAGGACCAGGATTGAAAAGGAGGGTTTCCCCTTCAATATGTGCTGTATATTTAAAGCAAAATTACTGCACCATTATTGTAAAGTTTCAGATCAATATGGTCTTAGTGCCATAGTGTTCAGTGCTTCCACAAGACCCTTCTTGTATGCATTTGGTTCTTGGTAGTCCTTATATTCAGCTATTCCACGTTACTCCCCTGTTAAAACAGTTGGGCAGGGTCTCATCCAGTCCTTTAGCAGTGGTACAGCCTGGGTGAGGACCTGCCCCTCCCGCTGTGTGAGGGTTTGCACATGTTCACCTCTGCAGAGGTAAGCCTCTCATGGCCATAAATGTGGTAGGGGCATGAAGCCTGACATAATGTTGACCTATGCAAGTTTATATGTAACAGGCTCACAACATCTTTCCCTTGAAGTCTCTGGGTCTCCTCTCCCTCTTGCTGCCACCAGATTCCCCTCACACTGCTGTCATCGTGCCCCACTTTCTTTTCCATGCTTCAGCAACTGCACTCCCCTTCCTGCTCAGGGCCCTGGCATGTTGCTGTGGCAGATGCTACATAGCAAGAGGTCTCAGTGGCAGCTAACAAAACTTTATATATGAAATGAAGCCCACTCCCTAGAGAGAAAACAGCCTTCTCCAGCATCACTGTTGGCAAGAGAAGGAGCTGACGGATGTTTTGGTGGAAGAGATCAGTCACCAGCAGCCACTGCTGTGTTTGCTGTGCACAGAACCCTTGCTGCTGATAACGATGGACTCTACAAATACAAGGCTGTGTCTTTTAAAAATCTGTTTTATTTTAATCATCTTATTCATTTAGTCCATGGCTGTGTCCAAAAACCCCTAGCCGCTTCTGCAGCTTCCTTTGAAGAGGACTGTGCCAGAGCAATTCTCCAGAAAACAGCTGGAAGTCTAAGGCAGCCTGGCTGCCAGGAACATGGAGCTGGTCACTTCAGCTCTACTGACCCTGCACAGAGCCCTGGAACTGTCATGGACAGACATGTAGTGCCTCTGGTTGTGGGATAGGAACTGGAAAAGTATGAAGCAGCTCTGCAGGAAGAGGTGTGACTGTGTCTGCAGGACAACAGAGGTAGTGCTTGTTCATCTTTTCTGAGGTACTAAACCTCAGCTGATGTCAGAGGCTTGGGAAAAGGGAGAGAGATCCAGACAGCCCATGGTGAAGGAGCGTTCATTTCTTAGACGTGTTTGTGCACCCTGGCATAAAATAGATGGTGGAAATACTACTGAAAACTGTCCTAGATGGCTTAATCTTTATTTTTAAAGGCTATGAAGGATTCATTGAACATTAGATAACTTAGTTCAGTAGTTAATTGCTATCTTAGTTTAAAAAAAATAAAATGTTTAGGCTTAACAATTAAGAATTTGAGAGATGCCTTCTTTCTCTATCCTGTGTCCATGAGCAGACAACCTGAGTTCACTTGTTTGAAAGGATTTATGTGAGCACACTGCAGTTCATAAAATATTTTGAAATTACTTTCTGGCTGTTTACATTTCAAACCTGGAGGTTTTCTGCCTGGACATAACATCACCGACAATTTTCCTGACACCCTAAGTGGAATAGTTACTTTTTAAATTTGGGCGAATGAATATTTATGATGTAAAGTACATTTTCTCTTATTATTCTGCTACATCAGTTCAAAATATTTTTTATGACTGTGTCTACCATTAACTTGTAAATGTATGGAAAACAGGCACAAACAGAGTAATTGTGTGGTTGCACTTGCTAAGCTCCTTTTGTAAGGGAGAGTTTCTGTCACCTAACAGCTATTGGAGACTCTGAGAGGAGTTAGATGGTGTCAGGGACAAGCCACCGAGGTCCACTGCAAAACTGCAGCGAGAACTGACACCTGACAAAAGGAGGTGAGAATGGACTGGGACAGGGTGTCCCACCTCCATCACAAGGTGACTCCTTCTAATTGCACCTGAATAAAATAGTAGGGCAAAAGAAAGTAGTTTGCATCATGGTTGTCCTGTTTATGTGCTGCCTAGATAATGAGGTGTCAGTCTCTGGAGCCAACTTTAGCGTATTCCACAACTGCTAATTTCATTAAATGGCCATGAGAAGGAAGTACATTAACCAGTCCATGCAGTTTCACTTTTTCTTTCCCATTATTAATTTATTTAGATGACTTATCCTTTGTATAAGAAGGGAAATGTATATCGAATTGTATATCTTGTTCTTGTTTATTGAAGAAGAAGTATATTTAATCTTCTGAAAACTTTTGCAAAGGCCAAACTTTAATGGACCTCAGAAATCCGGGAATAAATGAATAAGTAAAAAGGAGAGGAAAAAACCCCCTAGAAGCGCAAATGAAATGTGTGTATATATACAGTCTTAAAGCTCCTGCTTTACAACTGAATAAATAACTCCTTGAGCAATAATTTATTTTCATGCTGTTAATTAGAAGCATAATTAATTTTTGTAGATTATAAATAATGGTGCGCAAAATGTCATTCCCAGCAGATCAAACAGAAATAATATAAACATTCTTAAAAAAAACAAGAATTGCTTGCAATGAAACTAATGAAACTTGTACTAATGAAAACTATAAATTTGTGTCTGAAGTTAGTAATTTATTGGTAAAATGCAAGGGTTCATTAGTCATTCTGCTTTCTCTTATACTTGGCACATATGGAAGGAAAATCTCTGTGTTTATCACCGCTTCAAATAAACAGTAGCATAAGTAGATTATTCCCAACAGAAAGATTTTTCCCACACCCTAATCTCAGAGCAATCATTCACTGATCTAAATGAGCAGTTACTTAAACCGCTAAGAAGGGATGCTAATTAGCCAAGGAAAACTAGGCAAGAGTATTTAATTTAAAAAAAAAACCACAACAAATACAACAAAAAACCAACAACTTTTTTCCCCCTGCTCTCTTATTTCTAATGTGTTATTTACTTCTGGTTTGATTGGACACTGTCCTCATGAAAATATCATACATAGAGATGTCTTCTGAGGAGGACAAGTTCTTACAAACCTCCCTACTCCAAAGCTTTGGTTTTGTAGCCTCCACTCAGCTGTGGTTACACCTTTCCTTTCCCAGATAATTTAGATATGTATTGGGGTAAAAATGGGAATGAATGTGAGCCCGCTTTGCTCTCTGCAAGCAGGGAGGGTGGATCTGGCTCTGTCTGGACTTTAAACACTTTAAAACATGTTCTAGTTTTTCTGTAGAAGTCTCATTCCTCCAAACAGCTCCCAACAAGCTACATGCCTTATAAAGAAATATCTTTTAGTCTCTGATGCCAAACTTCCTGCAGCCTACAGAACTCTGCTAGACTTGTAGATAAGTTTGATTCTCTGGACAAAGAAAACAAAAGCTGCTATGAAGTTAGACAGTTAAGATTTATTAGATCTTCTCTTATGAGTTCTCTTGGCATCCTTGAGCAATGTCTTAAAGGGGTGCCCAGAAAAGATGCCCTGTTTGTTCAGAATCAGATCCTGGCAGCCTCCTCTGATGGCCCAGTCAGCAATGGGGAGAATTAAGTGGCACTCAGGAGACACGAGGAAGAAAGTTTGTCCCTCAGCCACCAGAATTCTTGTTCCTACTGTCTGTCCTGGGCACAGACCTGTCCCTCCTCCACACCTCCAGCAGTGCTTAGGAGAGAACTGTTAGGGTTATGGTCACTGTTGGCACGGGGTTGGTGTGGTTGTGTTAATTTATTAATCCTGGGTCAAGCACATCTGGTTGTAAGTCAAATGGCTACAGAATGGATGATTTTCATTAGATTTCTGGCATTTCTTATCAGCCATAAGGGTGGATTTCTGTGCTTGAGGCATCTCTCCATCACAACAGCTTTGCAGTGCTAACTGTTCTCTGGCCATGGAGTCACGCTGATGCACCCAAGAGATGTGAGTCTTATTTTCTGCTAACTGTTGTCTTCAGTGCCGTGAGGCTCTGCTGGTACTCATCACATGAAAAGGTACAATAATCAACACAGTATTGGGGTAACACAACATTTTCATGGATTAGAAATTTGGTTTTCAACTTTTGGTTCCATTTTACTCTGCCCTCTGACTTGCCAGTGTAGAGGGATGTAAGGAAGTGGTTTTTGGAAAGTACGTGGACATGTCAATAGGCAACTAATGGCTGCAGGCAAGCTTTCAGGTTTTAAATTTATGTATTTATTCCATTAAAAATGAAATTATTCTACAGAGGGGAGGGGCACAATGCAACAACAGTGCTATTACTGAATGGATGGAACATATTGGATATGGATGAAATTCTGGAACTGTCTTACATGCCATCTCATTCATTCATCACTGCTTCCAATTCCAGCAGACAAACAATGCTTTACAGAGCTGACTTCATCTAAGATATAGCTTATTTCCTCTTGATAAATTCCCTTTATATTCTCTTTTTTTCCCCTCTTCTCTTTTTTTCAAGCACAAGAATCTAAATCTCTCAAACACTATCCTGCAAAAATCCTTCCACCTCAATTGTTGCTTTAATTATCCAAGTAGAATTTTAATGTGTTTAAATATATTTTCAGGAGGGTTGGCAAAGACAAGGTTCTAACAGATCTAGGTGTTAGAGATTTTGCTGATATTTCTAGAAGGCTGCAAAAACTGTGTGAGAATGGTAGAAGCACAGCTGAATGCTGTTGAGCCCAGGAAAATACATTGAGTATATTCCTGCATACAGAGATTAAAAACTGAGCCCATGTAGAGTGTGTAGATTGGTCTTTGTTTTGTCTGTGAGCTGTGATTCACCAGTTTGGCATTCTGTTGAGTAGCTAGGCATCATTGTGGACCTTTGATGTATTCTCCATTAAAATGCATGTGCTGTACTTCTGGAGGATTGATGAGAGGTGGAAAAATTGAAGACATAGTAGAAAGAAAACAGAGTAAGAAAGAATTCTCATAGGCTACATAGGCACAATTCATGTCAACATGTGAATAAATACTTCATGTACCTATGGTTAGACAAAAAACACTGAAAGACTTCAGTGCTCTGCTGCATTTTGTCTACAAAATTAGTACCATAAAAGATAGTTCTAAACAAGAATGAGACACATTCTGAACTGATACTTCTGTGTCCAAAGCATTTGGACATTTGTGATTATGAGTTCTGCTCTTAACTCTGCCACAGGCTTATTTTAAGATTTTAAAAGAATCTTGCAAAAAACTGCCCCTGTTTCGCCTGCTGTATTGTATAGTTAAATAGCCATTGGGCCTAAATAGCCTGACACTAAGGATAAACTGCTTTATGACAGATACTTTCACCTGTTTAGTATAACTGCTATGAAAACAAGAAAAAAAAAGAGCTTGAAGTTGAGAAAGCACATGAATATTTGTAGTTTAGTATGAGTATTATTTTAAATCCTGACCTCCAGATGAGATCTTCTACTGGATAGATGCATGGTTTTATATAGTAATATACAGAAATAATTGAGAAAGAGAAAATTCAGAACTATGTGACTGAAAGCATGAAAAGCTCCCAAAGCCTTTCATGTTATGATCTCTGAATAGTGCTTTAGTCTTCTGTTCCTCTTATGATAGATGATGCTTCAGCGTTGCAAAGACAGAGAAACTCCTGCTCTAAGTTGTAGGGGAAAAAGTTAAGAGAAATTATATAGAAGTACACTTACTCACAAAATCTTTTAATAAAGCTACTTCCTACCAATAGTTTTTTTCTGTTATTGATGATGTATTACTCATGTATGACTACTTTCCCTCACATCATAGTTAAATTAATGAGGTGCGTTCTATGGCAAAAAAAAATGTTAAATTTCTTCTTTGAGGAAAATAATTAAGTTTGGAAAAATATCACAAAATAGCACCACGATGAAGTTTTTATTAAAAGGCTAGACATTTACTTTTTAGTAGAGATTTATATATCATCTCTGATTGTCTTTAATCTGAATTACTGGTTTTTTTACTACTTTCTGCCTGACTCCACAACTTTTATTTTCACCTGTTCCAGAACAGTGAATCCAAACTCTTATACAAAAACGTAATATTACAGAGTCTGGACTTTTATTATCAAGAAAGAAAGAAATAACCCATGTGAAAATGCTGTCCTCTTCCTCCAGCATCACCTTTTCTATAAGAAAACTAAATGGAAAGATTTTTGAGGGTTTTTTTGTTGTTGTTGTTTTTTGGGTTTTGTTGTTTGTTTGTTTGTTTTTTTTAACTAACAGGAATATGAGGGGTAATTCTGGAATGGGTAATTGATATGCTGTACTACGAAGCTACTCAGCTTACACAGCTGCTCAGAGAAGCAGGACTGTCCCTTTTCCTTCACTATTGGTACAATCACAGCGCTGCCACAGCATCAGCTGCTCATTTTTGCAGCGCTCTGTGGATAATCTGGACCGAAAAGCACAAGCAAATGAAAACAGGTCTATTTTGAAATGTGCACTTCCCTAAGGTGCTCCTGTAAGACATCTAGTTTCATAACATAAGCCCTCTCTAACCCAGCCATTAAATTATCATATAATTAAAGCCTTTCTCTGCTAATTATTAGGTCATTAAATGCGTTCTGCATCTTGCAAACCTAAGGAAGGGGCTATGGGAAGCACTATAGGCAATAACTCAGAGAACCTTAAGAATCCTTTAGCAGTTGCACTGTATGTATCCACTCTTATGCAAACACTGTGGGGCCACTTTTATTAAACAGTGTTGGAGAATATTCTGCATTTGTTACATTTCACTGGGGTAACCACCGAGGCTGCCCCGCTCTTGCAGTAAGAATTCTATCACGTTGGTTCAAATGTGGGTTGTTAACAATTCTATTTTATGTGCATTTTGCATTGATTTTACAGGCTTTCTGCTGCTCCTGTTAGATACTTTTGAGTTCTGTGGGGTTTTTCCAGTCTAGTCTAGAGCATCTGAAATGCATACTCATAGGATGAAATAAGGGAGGGGGTACTGCTAAGTGCTCTCAGCTGTTGTGGGTGGGTTGTGTGGCCTAATCTTGCAGGACCACAAAATGAAAGTCTTTTGAAATAGGGAACTCAGCTGCAGTCTATTCCCTGGTGGCAAACTGGTATGTTCATGTTAGTGGTTTTCACCTTTTGACCATGATGTCTAAAAATTAGAGAGAAATAGAAGAGAAGGGAATTTAACAGGCTCATATTGGAGAAATGCTTTACAAGAATGATGAGCTTGTTTGATTTGTACATAATAAGCACCAGGTGCCACACCATATGTGTTAGCTGTGTTACTCACCATCCTGAGTTTCAGGAAAATTGTTGTGCCTGGCCTCTTATTTCCCTAAATCAATTTATACTAAACTTCAGATGGGTTACAAAACCTTCTAAACGTTTCAGATCCACTCATTACTGCTGCCCAGGAGAAGGAAACGTGTACACAGCTAATGATGCATTCAAAACTAAATACCTAGTACTTGTGGAGCTCTTTAAATCTCCAGATGTATATTTTATTTGGTTTAAAGGCATTATATAAATGATATAATCTACTATATGAATATCAAATTATGTTTGTGGAAATATTGGTATTTTATATATTTTAGAACATCTTGCTTGGCATCTAAATGCAAAACAACTTCATTTTTACTGAGATGACATGGTCACGAATAGGAGATATCCAGCAATAGAATAGATAATGACCCATATGTAACAGTTGCCTTTAGATATACAGTCATGTTTACAGAGATTATGGGAAGGCTTCATGCGCTTCAGTGCAATTTACTAAATACAATGTGGGATGAAATTGCTGTAGTTGGAGCACAGGACAGCTTTAGAAATGAGTAGCTTGGGGGAGGAAAGCCTTATGTATTCACCTGAAACAAAAAAAGCATTAGTAAATTTAGATGACTATTCTCTTGAAATAATTTACAAAATAGCAATACTTTTGACAGTGGATTCCAGTTAATTGCTTTACAATAAGAGAGCACTTGTTTTTTCAGGAACAACTCCCCTATGAACCTTTCCTAATGAAGTCTTGCAGATTTCTGTCCAATTTCTTAACATGTTCCGTGTCAGCAACTTTATTTCTCCTCAAGTCTTCTCCATGGCAGTACCTCAGAGCCTTTTCCACGTTCCAGCCCTGTCTTCTGATGAAGTTGTTTAATTTAGTGTTTTGTAATCTCTCCCCAAGAGCTAATAAGCAAAGAGGGGCAAAAGACAGCACATATCCCTGATAGTCCAGGGATAAGCCTGTCCTCAGCATGAGCAGCCAGCAGTAACGCCGTGAGAATGTACAGGGACAAAGTCCTCTGAGCATCTCCTTAATGGGGACAGTATCTGACTTTGGCTTTTGTGAAATCTTTAGCAACAATCTCTCTGATAATACTGCCTGTCTGTGGAGGGGAACTGGCCAGCAGATTCAAAGGAACAGACAGAGGCACAAGCACAAAAGACTCATTTCTTCAGGAAAGTAGGCTAAAAATAATTTGGCCTTTAGATATCTGCAATATGTTACAAATGCATGGTATGTTACCACACAGTTCCCTTGTCTCTATCCACGGAAAAATCTGTGTATGTATATACACATTTATTTATTTATAAAGTATGGTGAAGTATTCAAGGGTCTCTCTGTAATGTTATCCAAAGCATCATTGCATGCTGAATTTAAAATAAAATGAGTGCAACTTAACTGTGAAAAGCCTGTATTAATTTATGAAATATCTGCTGAAATGGAAGAACACATCTTCCAGGGGAAGTTGTGAACACTTAATGGAGAGAGCTAATAGGATTGGCCCAGCATAGTTGCAACTAATAGTGTGCAGTGGGATTTTCAAAAGCACTAAGGGAAAAAACACTTTAATAGAACTCCCATACTTAATCTTCTCATTGTTGCTAAGCTTCCATGATATGAACTTCTAACTCATGTTAGGAAATATTCTCCTTCCTAGACTTGTGTATTCAGGTTATGAAATTGGAAATTCAGTTTTGTAAAGCATTGTTGTTTTTCATGACACCTTCCATATGTTGTACTGCTCTATAAACCATCATAAGCCCACCTTAGGTAGACATACAGATATATGAAAATCAAACCAGAGTAATTCTTCACTGCATTGAAAAATTAAGGTATTTATGCAGCCTTAGTGTAGTAGGTGGTATAATTTGGATGAACAGGAAAAGCAGTGTGTTTTGGCATTTCTGTGAGAGCAGCCCCATGTGAGATGTGCCCGTGGTGGCAGTTCTATACAGTGCTCATGATTGCTGGGAGAGCAGCAGGGTCCTGAGCCTACGTAAGCGCTCTGTTTCATGACAATTTAGCTAGTTTCCATGGAGATAATTATGTTGTCACAAACTAAGGGTAAAGATTTCAAGTGCAAGATAAATAGGAGGAGCACATGGACTTCCAGGCAATAAAGATGTTCTTCTTTCTCTCTGTAGTAACAAAAGGCAACTGTAATCACAGCAGTGAGAGAGTGAGCTGTCTTTGCGATAAACACTGTTAGCATTCAGTATATCAACACCCTGTATTTCATACTATGCCTCTCAATACCTTTTTCTTTATGATCATGCTTTCAGTGGATAATAGTTTTCACCAGTTACACTAGAACGGGGCCAACCCTTTAACTGGAATAAATCAGCCCAGCTGGACTGGAGTCAATGAAACTGTGCTAAATTAAAGCTGAATTAAGCTGTGCTGAATTAAACCATTTGGGAATTTGACTTCACATTGTTCACCTCCCCTGCCAAGTGATCAGGTCAATAATATAAACAACAGAAGACAGATATCTGATGGATTTTTCTGTAAGTAGATGTTCCCTTCAACCCTCCAGGTTATTCAAGACAGTAGTTTGGTTAAGCTCCTGGTTTATCTGTTGCCCAACCAGTTCCTTGCTGAGGGTGCTGGGAACTCCTGTGTTTTAATCACCATTCTGGTTAATTAGCAAGGCAGCACTTGGTTTTTATTTTACTTATTCCTTTTTTTCCCCACTGCCTTCAGCCATAGGTTTATATAAGTTAATGACATGCTTAAAGAGATGGACCTGTCATGTTTTGTAAGACTATTTACATTGGTGGTCTGTGAAAGTCTTGACTGAAATTGCTCTCAATTTTTTTTAATCTGCATTGAGTATTGGAAAAGAGTTTAGATAAAGCAGGCATCTATGTACACTAGAAAATAAACTGCAGGTGAGTCAGAGCATGTTTGTCATCTCTAGAACCACATCCATATGTTACAGATTTGTTAGCTATTGGTTGTGCTGTTAATTTGTTGGCCTTGTAAACCACATTTAACATCAAAATAACAAGGAATATCCCATTTGAATGGGCAATATGCTCAGTTTTTTAAATTTAGAAGCTACTCAACACCATTACATGCAAAATACTTGATACGTGTTGTTGATTGGGGTTCTAAATGTTAACAGTACAATTGGGTCTCCTGAGCACAGGCACCCAGTGTCAGCCTGCCCTAGGGCTGTCAGAACTGATACTGGGTTTAGGAAGACCTTCATCTGCTGAGTGTTCAGGAAAGATAGCAGAGAAGATTGTAATGTAAAGATGCTCTTCTCAGTAGGTGATTACTTGTACACATATGACATATTTTACTCATAATATATATTTTTTATATAACGCTTGCTTATGCATTAAATACATTAATTATAAGTAAATATTAGAAGGTATGATGGTATCTTTCGGTAAGGAGAGATATATGTACTGCATACATAGCAGACTGTATACTTAGATTATTAATATATGTTGAAACTCTGCCTTTATTAATCCAATGGTACTGCCTCAGTCGTGTTCTTTGTTTGGCACTGACAAAAGCTTTTGTAACTTTAAACATCTGAGAGTTCTAGTTTTCTTTCTGTGGTTTCATGTTACTTGAGTGAGAAGGATGCCCTGGGCAGTGCTGCTCTGGGAGCCTGGTCTGGGGGAGCTGTGTCCACATTGTCTTTCTCCCTCAGATCAGAAGTCCTCCCCCATTTGTGTTATTCTCTCCTTCTGCCACCTGTTTTTAATCTGTGAGTGAGGCTTATTGCTCTTGTTGATCTCATCTGCTTATTTTGTCTTATTATCTTCTAAAGTGTATGGTAATTAGAATTAGAGAATAGTGACTCAACAATAAGCAGAAAATTCCTTCACATTCCATTTTTTTTACTCAGTTGTTTTCTTATACCCTCTTTTCAATGTGGATATCTCTTCAGGTTTTTTGTTTGTTTGTTTCTTCAATATTATGTCTTGATTTTAGCCTTTGGGCTGGGATCTTGTAGTTTCCATTTCTACAGTGATTTTTATTTTTTTTCCCCAAAAGAATACATATATAAGAAACTTTTCAGTTTTCTTTACAAAGTACACTAAAACAGTGACTCAGAACCAAGCACTGAGCTGTTTGAATTATACTTGTCAACCATTGCAGCAGTGGAATGTCATACCATTTAAAGCAATTCAAGTTTTCTGTCCAGAAGTTAGTTATGCTATAAAACTGAATTTGGGAATATTCAAGAACATAAGAACTGTGTGAATTTTTGAATAGTATGTTTCTAAAAATATTGGGTTTTTTTCTGTGGTGAGATTTTAGGATACACATTTCCAAAGTTACCAACTAATCTGGCAGGGGAAGGGTGTTATTGAAACCTGGTCTTCCACAAACCACAGGTACTGAACATTAAGGCTTTCCCCTGCAGAAATCCACAGTATCTTATCATTTTGAATTTCCAGTGGGGTTTTCAGTGTTTGCCATGCGAGAAAAGAACAAAGGTCTCAGCTGGATTTCTTTGTGGTTGAATTTGAACTTGAAGTCAGGCATATCCCATAGAGACACTTGCTCACGTTAGGGTTACATGCATTGCTCGATCTGTTAATGAACCAGGATGGCAGCCCTGATGGGGCAGGTTCAAGTCATTGTTTATATGATGAAGCACTAGAATATGAATAACAGATGCTCTCATTTTCTGCTTGCAGAACATGTGATTATATCACAGAGTAGCACAACTCAAGGGCAGCCAGAAATGCCTTGCTAAAGAAGACAGAAAGACTCTGGAAGTTGCATGGAGGTCCATTAGCAGAGCTGAGGGGAAACCTGTGGTACATCAGCTCTTGCTCAGACTTTGTATTTAAAAACATTATTTTTAGTACATTTCTTCTGCAAGGAGTACATAAAACAGATATTGCATGCAAAATCTGTGTATCCTAAAATAAACAGATTTCTCAGATTACAAGAATCTGAGATTTTTATTCATGTATGCCACAAAAGGCAAGAGCCCAGGAGTGCTAAGCATCAGGACAAAGATGGTGGACAGAGATGCACCCCTGCTCCTTCCTCAAAGTAAAAGCAGAAGCAATTGTAGAAACCATAGTTTGTTCTTTGAAAAACACAAAAGACAGATTTGGTCATTCAATTCTGCGCCTTAGTGACTGTTTGGTATTTAAAGATGTGGTTTCTTGTCCAAGTTTTGATGCTAATACTACAGCATCAGCTAAAATTCTTCGATGGTGGTCGGTGTTGTGTCTGCCACAGTTAGGTAAGGATATCTATCAGTCCTCCAGATTATTTTATCCTACTGAACAACGCTGTGAGATGTAATAATTGATTTATTCAATGATCTCTGGCTTGCATTTATGCTGTCTACCAAAGGACTCCTAGGTCCTAACACTTGTATTGAGAGAATTTCAAAAGGTTCATGGGGGATGGCAATAACTCAGATGATATCAAAAGACTATTTCAGTGCCTGGGAGTCTGGGATAGTTGCAAAGTGCTTCAGTGTCCTCAGAGGTCAAATTAACCACAGTGTGTTGTATAGCTGCTGTTAGTTTGGTTGCAAATCAAATGCTGTTCCTTTGGTAGTGCTTCAGAATGGAACATTTTGTGAGAGTGTTCCTTGAAGCTTTCCAGTAAAGACAATGATTTAAAAAATAAATCTTTGTGATAGGGTTTAACCTTTCATGGCAAGAATGTGTTAATGGCAGTTCTTCCCTTTAACAACTTATTATGGAAAGATAGGCTTAGAAACTGTTCTCTGCCTTTGCCACAGCTATCTTATTCACGAATAAAAATAAAAATTCAGTGGACTATGGTAAATTTGGAGTGGGACTGTGGAGGAGAAGAGCAGCTTTAATGTCATACTTGAATCATTAGGATTATAGTTTCCCTTGCCCATTATTTTTCTTAAAACAAGCAAAAAAGTAGTGTCAAACTGAGACTAAATAGGCAGCAATGTCAAGGCTTCTCACTCTTAGCAGCTCTAGCAGGGTTAGGCTTTCAGCTCCTGGTCCTGTTTTCACCCAGCACTTTGCTTTCTCCATCCACACTGCTTTCATTGGAGACAAAAGGGCATTTTTTTCCTTTTTTAATTTTGGATGCTGAGGAATTGTGCCAGGTTGAGCTGGCAAAGAGCTAAGTGCCACAGCAGGGAGGAAGATTCATAAATGATGAAGACACAATCTCTTAAACTCCCTAGCTCACAGGTGTTTTGTTATTAATGAAGCTGAAAAAGATGCTCCAAATTATGTCTCCTCCTTGACATGAGAGCTCTGGCAGCTCTTTGTGACTGAAAGCTCCTGCTCTTGCAGGTGTGCGGGATAAACTTGCAAGCCAGAATGGGGAAACAAGAAAGAAAAACATTCACGTACCCAGGGGATCCTGGGGATGGGAGAGAAAGAAAAAGAAAAAACCTCAGTCAGTGCATTGTGAAATGTATTCTGGCAATATATGGGAAAAGAGATAACTACAAACTTCATCTCCATGCATCTTATTTATCCCTCCAGCCCACAGACACCTGGCAGCAAAGAGAATTGTAATCTGGTCTGTAACCCTACACTGACATCCTTTCTAAATTCCTAACCAGAGCAACCTAAAGGCTAAAAAGGATTTTTAAAGTTTTGCAAGCTCTTTTCCAAAAACCAACAGTGATGACATCAAATCTTTGGAACAAAAGGGAAAGGTTTATTTTATCCAATTCTTCATCTTTTGTCCCCTATGTGTTAAGACCTGACTTATGGAAAATAATAATATTATGCTGGGTTTTATTGCCTTGTTATGGAAGAATGAAATTCATTTTTGCCTTTTATTGGCACCACCTGTTTCTTTTCTGGCAAGTATCTAAGACAGCATCAAATGGTAGTATCATACATATAAGTGGGCTGGTCCTGAGGTATTCAGGCTCTACAGATCATCAGATGCTCAAGAATTCTGTTTTTCCTTCTTTTGCATAGTCTGAACAACAACACAAAAAGACACCCATCCTGCCCCCAAAAAACATTGAGAGGTTTAGCAAACAGACATTAGAGATACTGAAATATTTAGGTAATGTTTTTGGGAAGAGTATCACTAGATTTGCCTTGCATTCACCTTTCTAAATCACTGGTGAGCGGAGCCCTCCCCTCTTCAACCCTGGAATGTGGTGCACAGCCGGATGGTCAGGGTGACCCTGTGGGTCAGCCATGCAGGAGGATGTGCTACAGTTTTGAAGCTAATTAGAATTTCATTACTGACTTCATTTCCAAACACCACCTTACTTTTAGATACTTGTTTTGGGTATGTGGATTGAGTCATTATCTGCCAGTACCTACTTTAGGCTGTAAAGGGAGCTTAAAGAATGAAATTCAGCAATTTATTTCCCACTTAGTGTTATGTACAAAAGCAATTCCAGACATTGATATAGCAAAGGAATACAGCCTCATTTTACTATTTATTGCAGTCAAATAAAGAAAAATTCAAAAGTCCACTATTTCCTAAAGGCTTTTATAGAAATCCTGTATTTGCAGAGGTTTTGGGAATTTCGTTTGATGTGAAAGTAGAGCCTAAAGAGGTCCTCGGTGATGATTAAAAGGCCTAAAATTAGAAGCAGATGATAAATAAAGGTAATAGGAACTTAACCTCAGAATCCATTCTATACTTAAATGGTATTCACAGTGTTTTCTTTGGTTTGTGAGTCAGTGTCAGGTGTTGACAATTCATAGTAATCAGAGTTCTAATGCAAAGTTTAGGTTGAACAGAGCTACACCTGAGCATAAAAGAACACGGAGGCTGATGTATCCTGATGCTGAACAGCTGAGAAGTTTACTTGGCCCTAATGTAATGATTGATTTATTTTTTGGCTGGTTAGAGGTGGAAAACAATATTGTTTTAATAAATTCCTACTAAACTGGTTCGTGGGTTTCTATGAAATTTGCCAGTGGTGACAGTTTGTGCAGTACACGCATTTAGTAGGTTTTCAGTAAACAGGGTCCAAATATTGTGCAAATGCTCCATTTTGTGAGAACTCAATTAGTTTCTATGGAGACAATTATGTTGTCATGAGTGTTGTGACTTCAAGTGTGAGATAAATAAGAAGAGCATGGGAACTTCTAATCAGCAAAAAATGATCTATTTTTGCTTTGTAATGACAAAAAAGCAACAGCAACCCACAGGAATGAAATTAAAGTCAATTCTTTCTTTAATGTTGGCAGAGAGTAACGTTTTAATATTCTGAACTCATCCTGTGACTGTGTACAACTGTCTCCTCGCATTACTTCTCATGGTTCTTCTACTAAAAATTAGCATCACTTTTTAAACTGCTTATCCAGTGGTAGTGGAAAACAAAACCAGTAAAGCACCTATCAGGGCTGATATTTCTTCAAGGGCCATGTGGCAGATCAGATGACAGATGCACCAGCATTCCCCATCTAATGCTTCGCTTGTGTGATGTAGCTGGATTAGAACTATTTACTGGCATTTTAAATCTCTCTTACTTATGCATTAGAAAATGAAATATAGCCTGTAAGCTGGATGACATACTTAGCTCTTACAAATGCTTGCTGTTCACTCAGTGTATGTTTTAAAACTATGAGAGAAAAAAAAGTGAAGGTTTGGTACTTATCATTGCTGTAGTTCCAAACAGCTTTCCCTTACACTGAGCAATACTTTGTTCCAGGGGAACGGTGAGGGGATTGTAGCCTCAGGGCATGACACAGCCTACACCTTTATTTCATATAGACTAGAGTCATAAGATTCTTTTCTTGTATCATTATTAGATAGCTGTTGACATGCTAAGGCCTGTTTTGTCAAAGATGCGTGAAGGGGTCATTCACCCCAGGCAGGGAGGATGTCTCCTCGCTCTTTAAGTACAGCTGTGGAGTTTGGGGATGCTATTCAAGGAACATACACAAAGCATGAATAAGATATGAGGCTGGTAATTAGAGGGAACTATTTTTGTTTTGAGTAATGAAACACAGAAGAGGGAAATATACATAGGGGACAAATTTTATAGATTTACTATAGATCATCATATACCTGCATGTGAGTGTGCATGTTAACAGATATTCACACAGTTTGCATCTTACTTTGCAGTGTAAATAAGAAACTATAGTAAATTTAGAATATTTTCTCTTTTGGTACAGACATGCACATTATATATTTATATCGAGGCTCCTTCTTTCTCTTTTATTTTGTAATTCAGTAGCACTGTCTTGGCAACACAAATGGCTGGTTTTCTTTGTTCAGCATTGACAAGAGCTTTTCCAACTTAAAAAATCTGACATAGTTCCAGCTTTTTTTTTTTCCCTTTTCTTTCTTTTTTTTCCAGGGTTTCATGTTACTTGAATGAGAAGGATATATACTGGTTGAACCTTCTGTGTTCAGCTGTTAAACTGACAGCTTTTTCTTCTGCCATGAGAAGGCTTTCAGTAATTTGGATGTGGTGCCTTTTTCCTGTCACTGCCAAGAACAATGCTTCTGTTCAGGCTGACATCAGAGGTATAGAATTGCTCTGTGTTTGACCTCTGATAGCTGTGCATAATAGATCTGTGCATCACAAATACTCCACAAATAGTCTATTTGGGTGCATAGCTCAAGTCAAAACAGCAGTATATATTACAAGGATGTGTAAGTCAGAGGGGAGAGAGTTTAGGGGGGAAAAAGTCATTGCTAGACTTGCCATTCTGTATCAGTGTTTACAAAGGAGCTATCTTCCTCATGCAAATGGGATATACCCCATCCGTGCTCCTGCCTCCGATCTACTTCAGACTGTTCACAATAGCATTGAGCAGACAGGTTTCTCAGAAGTTTAGTTTAATTCACTTACAGATGCAAGAGGCGTTTGTAAGGCAATTTAGGTTACACTTGCCATTACTGTTTGCTGAAATTGAAGTATGAAATTTCTTGTATGGTTTGGTGATAGTCAGTATGCAGTGTAAATAAGGCAAGATGGCACTAGCCAGTAGGTTGCAAAAAGAAATGAGAATTATTTGGAAGTGAGGGACAGGCTGTTTTGATTTACATGCTGGTGTTGGGATTTTTTAAAAAATAAATCCCTTTTAATAAAGGTGTCGTATTCTTCAGACTCCTCTGAAAGTCTCTTTTAGAGTCAGTAATCCTCTAATTAGAATTTTATGAGTGTTGTCTTTTCCTTCTTTTAGTCATAACAGAACTGAGAAGCCCTTCTAATATACTGAAATATCTTAGTGTCTATACATGTTTTGATCAGGAACAGCATTTCTTAAATGCTTGACAGAGTAAAGTTGCCTGAAGTCTATGGTTTTGATGCGTCTTTTTCACTGCTCTGAAATAAGCAGGTAAGTAAAAAAAAAAAAAGAAATCACCCTCCTCCTTACCCCCCCCTTTACATGAGGAGAACGAGATGCCAGGGAAATTGCTTAAGCCGCTAAGGTCACTAGGAAATTTTGCAAGAGAGCTACTATATCCCTGAGCAGTGTCCAAAGCAAAAGTCAATGTGGTTTATGGTTTTAAGGTACTCCTGCAAAAAGCACAAGAACTGGAAATTGAAATTGCTATGGCAAATGTGTTTTGATGTGTCTGTACATAAGTAAATGCTCGATGTGCAATGGGCTTATTCAGTTTATCATCAGACTGATGCCCCTGTCTTCAGTGGTACAGTTGGCTGAGCTGGGTTGGCTCAGTCAAGTTGAAACTTGGGGAATAGGCTGTACTTTCTGAAAACACACATCAGAGAGTGCATGTGACCACAACCACCTCTAAGGGTGGCAGTAGGTGTTATAGGAAAGCTGTTTCACTCTATCCCAAATATAATTAAAGGAAAGGAGAAGATCTCTTTAAGGGAAATCCCAGAAGGCTTATGTCAAGGCATCCTTCAAAACAAAGCTATTTATTATTTTCATTTGAATAATAGTTGCATACTATACACATTCTTCTTTTCCTGCTATTTTTTAAATAAGCTCTTTTTAATATTAGCCCCCACTACTGACCAAGGCTTAAATTGCTCCACATTGCAGCTTTGTATAATTATTCTGTTTACTTTGCAAGGTTTTACTTAGTCTTGTGATTTTTTTCTGACTCTATACACGTGAGATGGGATTGTTCATAGGATTATAAATTTCTAAATGTAGTCACTAGTAGAAATAGATTATTAATATTTATTAAAACTACCCCTTTTTTCCATAAGGCCTTCAAATACCTTTAAAACATAAGAAGTGGTATCTTTATTAGCGGTGTTCCATAGAAAATTGAATACAATTGAGAGGCAAGGCATATGTAGGGATAAGTAAAACACTACTGTGGTCCATTGTTGGTTCAGTAAATCCATTTATCTAGATTTACATCAGAAACAGGTTTGGCCCAGTAGCTCCACTGAAAATTCAGCAACTTCTGAATTTTTTGAGCAATTGGAAGGAACTCCTAATGCAAATGTTCTTAGCAGGAGAAAAATGTATTTAAATATCTATCCAAAGAAAATTAGAAATTGAAATTAAATGCTCTATGTCTTGATCATATCCCTTGGTATAATATAAGAAACAATAACCCAAAGATGTAACTGGGAAGTGCCTGACTAACCTGTCTGGTAATCTGAGAATTTAATTTGGCCCATTATTGGCCCCACCATTTACAGAACCTGGTCCCATTATTGACAAAAGCTGCTGTACTATAATGAAATAAAGAAACGCTCTTTTTTCCTTTTTTTTATGATATGGACAGGGTTTTTTTCTGGAAAAATGGAGAGGCAAAGGAAAATTCATATAATTTGAAACACTTGCAGCTTAAGTATAACATTTTTTTCATTTTTCATAATGCAAATTTGTTTGATATATACATTAGAAACAATTTATTAGTTGCTTACTGAATATTTTAAATACTTCACGAACTGACAAGCAATTCAGAACATTTTGTGCTAATGGTAAGAAATGGTCAGTGATGCTGTTTAGACACATACATAGGCCTTGAATCCTGTTTAACAGATTTGCAGAATATCAAGCATCAGGTTTCTAACACTGAGAGTTTCAAAACTTACACTTGTATTTTGGGCAAACAATTTACAAATAGCTGTTTTCATCTTTAAAAACTTAAGTATATTGTGCTAGTCATCCATCCATGGAGACAAGATAGATACATAGACAGGATATCTATTTACCCTGAAATTATCAATACCTAATGCTGGAGTTCTTAAGTAGATGGTAGATGGTACAACGTCATGCTGTTCCACTGAGGTTTGGAATCTGAAGGTATTCCAAGTTACCAGGTCTAGGGCCAGAAGCAGTTCAGAAAGCAGGTGAGAGAAATGTCTTCCTCATTGCCTAAGTAATGCTAGTGTCATTTTCTCTTTCCACTCTGTACATGCTTCATCTGGTTGACTGAAAGGATATTAATTCCTGGAAATCTCTAAAAGCCTTCACTACTGCAGAACTTCAGAAAATACAATATTGTGGCTGACTTTCTTTTGTTTTCTCATCCTCTGCTAAAATAGGCATCTCCTAAGGAGACATGCCATGGAGTCCTGCTGTTAAAGCAGCTTCTGGTACAGACCAAGACAGGTTATTGGATTGCTTTCACATTGAAACTATTAAAGAATGATCTGTGTTCTTCAGGGCTGGCTAAGATCGCTGTCCATGACCATCAAACACGGCATTTTAGAAACTACTGTAAAACAGGAAATTATTTGAAAATCACAGTCTGTACATAGCAATAGTTTGTCAATTTAATTTTATTCACATAACTTGATCCCAACTTGGCTGACAGCTTTTTAAGGAATGGGTCTTGGTTTAACTGTGGATTGTTGCAATAGTCAGTGTATGGGAAGTCAATGTAAAGCAGCTGCCATCTCCACACACTGAACTCGGGTCACATCAGACTGTGAGAAGAGTCCCTGACCTGTCTCTGTTTTCCTTGAAGACACATTGCTGGGTCTTGATTGCCAATAAACACACCTTAAGCCTACAATATGACAGCTAGAAATTCATCTGGGCCTTGCATCCAAAGACTACAAGATATTGATTAGCAAAGATAATTGCTAAGGAATAGCAATCATGTAAAAAGGCATTTACAATGCCACAAGCAAATTTATTATCACACTTGCTCCAACACTGCCCAGCTCAAAACTGAGCACTAAGAATACTGCAAAGCCATAAGCACATGAAGTGTAAGAAGGCAGGTATATGAAGAACAGCTTTTCCTCCCTACTGCTCTGTTTTATTCTTTGCAAACTAATGAAAGATAAAATCAGACAAGCCGTGTAAAAATAATGCTCCCTATTTTAACCACGGCTCTGGCAGCATAGGAGGAGGAAAAGGTAGGTAACTTAGAAATACTGAATAGCTTTGTAAAGGCAGGTTAATCAAGAGCTACTGTGAGAAGAAGTAAGGTAATGCTTTCTTTCTATGACTGTCTCACACAAGAGCTACACATAGACAAAACTGTAGTGCAGATTTTTTGGGATAAGAGCAGTGGTTATTGGTCAGTATGGAGCTGGTCCAGCTCTCAAAATGTAGGTTAAATCCACAATAGACCAACAATGTCCATGTCTTTATGTAAAGATGAGAGAAAAAAGGCATTATTTCTACCTTTGTTAGCATAAAAATGATGGCTCTTTTCTCTGCTTTTTCTAGAAAAAGATGGATGCTTTGAAGTCTGAATCCTGCCTTTTCATTTGTAACTGAAGACAGAATTTCAGTTTGGTTTCTTTGGAAATGGACACTATAAAAGGACTCCCATCATGTTGGTGTCTACCATTTACTTCTCATCACCTTGTGACTGGAGCGAATTGGAGTGAATTATTCATGTTAGGTGGATATATTTAAGTAAAGATCAAAGCCTACTGGTTTTCTTTCACCAAATCTTGTTTAAGATAGTCTAACCAATCCATTATGTACAAACTTATGAATATTATATGCATACTTACATACTGCATTTATGGGCTATTCTGTAAGCAAGCTGCTTTATCAGAAGTTGACTACATGGTGTGGTAGTTGCTTTTGCTTTTAGCTCAGTAAAATAAATTCCTTCTCTCCAGAGCTTTTTCAAAGTAGAAACCCAAGATAATATTTTTTCTTTTTGTGATAGATTTTTCTTTGAATTAATTTTACTGTAGGGAAAACCTTTCTTTTAGAAGCATTTTATGAAGATGCCCAACCCAGACCCCCTTCTGCCAGCTGGGGCAGGCAAAAGCCCAGGTTAAGTTCTAAGGGTTTTCCTAAGCAGTGCTCTTTTTGTTTCATTTCTGTTTGTTTAGATGTTCTTCTACTAATGGATGTATGCAATCCCAATTAATTATTATCTGGAGCCATCTCCAAAGGCAATGTACTGTTTGTGTGGATGTGTATGAAAGAGAAATTTGCCAACTCACTGCTTTCAAAATAATATAGGAGGTTGGTACTCAAACTGAAATGCCTTGGTGGAAAATCCAACCAAAGAAATATTCAAAACTTTAAGTAGGTAAAATCTTGATTTTCAAAAGAGCTGAACTCTCATGTAAAGTTGCCATATTTGTCAGAAAGTGACCTCCTGATACCAAGTACTTGAAAATCAAGCCATCAAGCTTTTGAACAATTAGAGTTCAATTGGAGTGCAAATAATCAAGTGAAATATGTCTAGAAGAATAAAGTTTTTCTGAAATAAATATTTTGTTATTCGTTTAAATAAAGCAATACAGGAACATGATGTAGTTTGCAGAAAGCAAGCTACTGAACTAGCAACTCCAAGCTCTTCCATTAGTATTGCTTTACATTATATTAATTACTGAAATATCCTAGTATCTTACACCTTTGATCATACAGTTATATCAAACAATATAAACTAGAAAATTATATGTAAAGTCTATATGAAGAAAAACTTTATACTTCTGCTTAATGTGATTTTATATTCCTTCCCCCCCCCCCATTTTTGTAACTAGAAATTTTACTTAAAATAACATGGAAAAAAATCATTTTTACTTGATTCTTTTTCTAAGGGCTACACATTATTAATGTCTTATGGAACTTTCGCTATATTTTTTCAATACAAGACCTAATAGCTCATGATAATCTATGCTGCCAATGGATGTCTTGTTTATCTGTGAATCTTTTAGCAAGATGGGTTTGCTCAGTCAGTATATCTGATGAACATGAATAAATCAATGGTTGTCACTTTGATACTTGTTCACATGCATTTATCAAAAAAAACTGATTTAACTTTTAATATTTTTCTGATGATCTATAAGAAAGCAAATAATTATTTTCAGTCTCCTCAGAGACATCTGGTAAAAAGTACCCTCATCTTCATAAGGGATCTGGAGCATTACTAGTCCTCTCGCCTTGAGAACTATTGATTATTACATTGTAGAAAAATATATAGTAAGATTTAGAGTCCCAAAGGCACTTAGGCCCTTAAATCCCATTGATTTCAATTGGAATTAAATTTCTCCATGAGTTCAGAGAATTAGGTTTTATTGGAAATTTTTTTTAATATAATTTCACTCGTCAAATTATCTTTGATTAGAAGACAAAGAAGAAGTAACAGCAAAAGCCTTTGAGTCTCCTTCAGATGAGTTAATTCTGTAGGCAGCATCAATGCTGTGGAAATATAGTGGGAGAGTTGTGGTTTTGGTCTTAATCTCTTATTTGGTTATGGTGAGAGCCTCAGAAGTTTCACCATTACTACAAGTATTTTTGGAATATGCTGCTGCATTTTCCCATGTCACACACTCTTCCTGTGTCCTTCCTCAATAGGTTTCCAAGAAGTCCCTGGAGATTAATATAACAAAAGGTTACCACTTTGGATCTGATCTTTCTTGAGGTATGAAAACAGGTGTGATGTGTTTGGCTGGGGTTGAACTTGTGCAGTTTATTGTACTTAAACAACAGAGAACATTGATGCTGGTAATTAGAATCAGTTTAAACTTTTTGATTGAGCAATACTTAGTTTGACTAACTTTCTTTTCCTTGGGAATGCATTAGTTATTTTAGACTGCAAAAGTATCAGTTCACAGAGAAATTAGAGTTGGAGAACTTTGATAATTCATTGGATTGTTGAGGTTAATACAGAAGAGCTGCAGTTCTCTGAACATAATTTGATTTTTATTAACATGCTAGAAAGTGAAATAGATAACAGTGTGCAGTGAGAACACCTAGCTACACCACTCCCTGAAAAATCTGTTTGTTGAAAACTAATTTATCCATCTGGTTAGTCTGACACTTGTAATCTCTATTTAGTTGTAACTGACCACACAGAACAAAACGTCCAGGGGATAGGCCTCACGTTGTCTGAGTGATGTGAACTTTGTCTGTTCCAAACATTATGCATGAACATCATGGCTCTGCAGACTGACCACCTTAATGACACTCTTGTGCCTTTAGAACAAGCATTCACTGAATGGAAGAGAAGGGAAAATAGAAGGCTGTGTGAGGACAAATGGTGAGATGGAAAATTTTTGTAAGAACTAGGAGAGAGCATTGTTGCACCAACAAGGCAAATGGTCTTCTAGAAAAAACCACTTCCTATAGGAAAAAAAATTGTGAGAAAATGTAAAGCTCCGAATACATATTACCAAATGCAAATGCTTGAAATTATTTTGTTCATTTAGTTGAGAATTTTGAATTTGTTCTGTAATGTGATAGATGAAAGCCAAAAAAAGGTGAAATCTTCTTGACCTCAGTTTCCCTCTCTTTTTTTATGTACTGCTTGGGAAAGGATAAGTGGTCCTGGGATATGACTGGTAGCTTTAAGGAAGCTCTGCCTAGCAGCAACTGTTTTACTCCAAACATTTCTAATCCCTTGTGGAGAAAGCAATAAAGTTCTGTGCTTCAGGTCACGTACCTGAGTACTGGCAGTTCTTTTCAATATCTTAGATTAAATGAACTGTGAAATATTTGTTTTATTAGAAGAGCTTTAGTTTACTTGTGAGTTGTTTTCTAAATCATTTCTGTCCAAAGTAGCTTTGGAAATCAAGTAGTGTGTATTGAACACAGTGTTTAGAAACATTTTTAACAGTCTGATGCACAATGCTTCATTGTTCTGATTGTTAAAACATTCATAGAGAGCCGTTCTCTCTTTGGATGCATACATAAATCTCAGGAAGACTAATGGGAAATTGTGCACATGCAAGGAGAGCAGAACTCCTCTAGCACTGCTGGTAAAGGTGTACATAAGACACAGGATTTCTTGATCAAAAGTAGGCAAGGGGAGTAGAGGTTTCTGCTTAAGGGGCTGGAGTAGGATTCACAAGGCCCACATAAATGTTTGGTTCTGCTACACGTTTTTGTATGTCCCCAACATGCAAATCCCACAGGGTGTTTATGGTGGGCGTGTAGGTACCAACACAAACTGTTCATGCTCATCTCCTGCTTTGGGTGAGAGCAGGGACACAGGGAGTCTAGGAAGCTGCTCAGGTTTGGACTTGAGATAGGAAATCCACCACAAGAAGCGTCAGCTTGGACCTTGGAGCTTCACATCACGTTTCGTCTCTATTGCAGACAAATCCATAAAGATATTTGCATGTAGGAACTGTATGAATATCTTGCTACCATAATGTTTTTTTCTGCAGTAGAGTTTTGCATATATGCATTCACATCTGGAAGCACACTTCATTTTATTTCTGGCATCTGGAAATGCAACAATCTATTTCTGCTCTATAGTGAATTCTTGGATGCTTTTCAGATAAGATCACCCTGAGCAGTATTCTTGTAGAGAAGTTGTATCTGCAGGGAACAAATGCCCAGGCTTTGCCAGAATTTCAGCCATTGATGAGAAATTCTGTAATGGATGAGCTGTGAACTGGGGGTTCACAGACAACAAGTAGACCCTCCCTCTAAAAAAATGAATTTTGGATTAGTGTTGGGTACTTTTTTCTGTTATTGATCTCTAGGTTTGCATATGGGATCCTAGGAGAAGGGTTTTAGTTATACCCAGCCTTCTACCTTCACCTTATCTGACTTGTTAGTAGACTTGAGAAACTTATCTAATATTTAGTGGGTGCTAGGTCTAAAAACAGAATGTAGATTTGAGCAAAGGCTGAAATAAAATTTATAGTGCAGCCAAAGCAATTAGAGAAGCCAACAGAGACTGTATCTGTCCTCTTAATCAAGAAGGATTACCTGTCTATCCTTTGTCTATCACTTTCTAAGAACTGTCAGAAGAAGAATACACTAAAATAGTCACCTCTCTTCACCTCCCAGAAAAACTGCAGTAGGCAAGAAAACTGAAACGGGTGGGGATTGGCCAAATAATTGTCATTGTCACAATTCGACCGTGAAGCTTGTAATAAATGGGTTTAAAGAACATGGTCTGTGAAAGGATCAGAATGGAGTGAATGGAAAAATATTCAGAAATATGGTATTCAGAACATTTCATGTATTCATAAATTATTCACCCCCACAGAATTGCAGGTGCCTCGGGATCTTTCCATGTAATGTCAGATCCTGAGCTGGCACAAGCTGGCACTGCTGCATCTGTTTCCATGGAGTGACTCCAGTTTACAAGGATGTGGTTATTATGTTATTATTTTTAATTTTTTTTTCCTTATTCCTTTTCTAGTCCTTAACATTCAAATACATGTAACTCTACAGAGGAAGCTATGCTGAGTCTGGAGATGAACCTTGGGGCAATATGATAGTGCAGCATCTTTAAGCTTTACTTTCACTCTTTCCAAGATAACATCAGTTCTTTTTTGTATGTGTTGATAGTGTTGCTGCTGACAGTTACCTGCATGTGCTTCCTCTCTTTCCTGCTCTGTTTGGTGTGTGTATGTTAAACAGTCAAGTTCTATTATCCACAAATCTTCCCTTGTTATCAAGTTAATTTATGGATGAATGTAGTTAGCTTTGCATTTTTTTTCAAAACTGAGAATAAACAGAATTGGTTTTCCTTATTTAAAATCCCATTATAGCAGCTGCACTATAAAGTGAGTTTTTTTCTGCTGTTAAATATTTTATCTTGACCACAGCTTGCATATCAGCAAACTTGTAGCAGTATGTTGACTGTTATCTTTTGTGTACCAAAGCACTAGATAGGTTGGAATAATTAAATAACATGGCTTCTCCATTATCCTTGGAGGGCTGATACTCTTTTCTTCTAAGATAAAAGGTAAACATAAATTATAACAAATCAAACTGTAGGATGATAAATATTGTTGTAAGCCAGGATAATAATGTAACAAAAATAAGATGAAATCCACCCTTTCCCTCTAGTATTCATCTCCTATATTTATTTTTGCTGATAGAGCTATGGAAAAGGAAGGCTCTGAGACAGTGTATTTGCAAGGCCATTACACATTCCTGAATGACACAGTCATGACTATTCTGAGCCTTATTTGTTCAAGGTTTTATAAATATAGCTTGGTGTATGGGTTTGGGTGGGAAAAGTATCAAATCTGGGACAGAGACATAACTCAAGTCAGCACCATTTCAAATTTTTTTTTGAGATCCAGTAGCCTTTTTTCTTTTTTTCCTGTAAGATTTCCAAGCTGGTTTCTGCAGAAAGAGTTGTGACCATGTGCTGTCCGTGTATTCCCCACATCTTTGTCAATATGAGGGACAGTTATGGTGCCTGTAGTTCCTCAGGTGAAATGAAGGCATTCCCAGGTACAACTGACATTAAGATTTCATAGGATCAGAACAGAAACTATTCTTCATGATATATTTGTATCTTATATTTTTTCCATGGCATAGATGTTTACCGAGGTTTCATTGTCTTCTGGTCATTAATCAAGTGAACTACTCAGACGAAACCCATTTTTAATTTGAGAAAAGCCTGAACATTAATTTAATAGAATAATGGGTAGAGATACAGATAAGAAATAGTTTTAGATGTAAAAGGTGAAGTTGTAGTAACAGATGGGAAGTCTTGAGGGAGTTAGGACTAGGATAGAAAAGTCTTTATGGCACAGATTCAGGGGGAAAAAAAGAATAAATTGAGCATAAGAAAAGGGTGTTGAGGATCAGAGGATAAAATTATAATTCAATCTGCTAATTTTTTCTGCAGAACTACAAGAAAATAATAATTAATAAGACACATTGCTACAGCTTAATTAAAAAAAGTGACAAAAGCATAGAAAATTCCCAAAAATAAAAATCTTGACAATTCATTCAAGAAAATATGCTTTTAAATGTCATGTATACCATTTTTTCCCATTTTATGTTGCTAATTTGAGGAATCTAAATTAAAAGGAATCTTCATTTACCAGAAGTTCCTTTTCCCTTCATTACCCATTGGTGAAATTGTCACTAGCACAAAATCTTCCACCCCACTCCTATGACTGGCTACAGATAAACTCCTCTTAAAACAGGCAGACAATTTCATAGTTTTCAGGAAAAAATGATGGCTTACATTCCCTACAGATGAGCCCAAGTATTTGTAAAAAGTCAGTTTTCTATAGAGCATAAAAATTGAATTGCTGTGAATTAATTTTATTGTATTTTGTTATGGTTGTATTTATTTTGCTATTCTCTAAAGGTGCCTTTACCCATTTTTGTTTACATATAACTATTAGAGTTTGTGCTAGGAAGTATATAATTTGCATAATCATAAAATAAAGAATGCACATAAAGATGTGAAGTAAACCAGTAAACATTTTCATCCATGAAATGTTATTGCTTGACCTGATGTAAATTAAGACCAACTGCTATTTGTATAGTAATTATTTGTTGTTTCGGAATGCTGTTACTGAAAATAAATGAGGAATTTTTTTGACATACTATGTGTTCCAATAGTAGTCTTTTGTTCAGTTTATTGCAACTCTTTGGATTTTATAGAACTGTATCTGTCATTTAATTGTAGCAGAGATGAACAACAGTTACTTGTATTCATTTCGGCAGATATAAACAAGTAAACAGAGTGGCCAGCACGTATTTTCAAGTGCTGCAGTCACAGGGAAAACTTAATGAAACATTTAGTTGTTCAACAGAGTAGCAATGCTTAGAGGTTGACCTTGAAGTTTTTGAAATGTGAATTGATCCACTGGAACAAGTACAAAGCCAGCTTTGGTGCTAAATGTAAATTGTTAAAAATGGTGCTGCATAACATCTGCCTTGTAGTACGCCTTAATCAGCACTGTGAAAAATGAAAGTTTAACGATCTACCATAGTGGCTTCTAAGTGAAGGATAAACAAAGGATGAAAGAGTTTCCTTGCATGGTTTGTAACTGATGGCATGAAAAATGTCAAGAACCATCTGCCTCAAACTTATCCAAACTGTCATCAAGTATTCTAATCCAGTCAAAGGAGATACAACTAGAACAACCTATGTAACTTGCTGAAGGCTTATCAAAAGAGTTGTAAATAAGGAAAAAAAAAAAAAAGGAAAAAGAAAAAAGGGGAAAAAAAAACCCTATCAACTGCATAAGCACAGATTTCTGCCAGCTTGCCTGTGGCTTTGAAATCCAATCCCATTTCTCTAGTCTGACAAACTGTACTAAATGGTAAAATGGATTTTTATTGCTTTCAGCCATTTTCATTCCAGCTGCTATCACTAGGTAAGTACTGGGTTTTCTAATATGAGAATTATATTTTTTTATTCGCTTTTTTCTTTTGTGTGTGTATATTGACTGCAATATGCACAAAAAACCTATTTTTGCAGAGCTAGGGTATAAATGGGGACATTTACACATCTGAGCTTAAAAAGCTGCTACTCCTTCTAACTCAGCACACAAAAGAATCCCAAATATAGCTATGTCACTGCAGAAAGTTACATTCAAGTGAACAGACATGTTTTTTTGCATTGGCTTTCACAGCAGATAGGAAAGCATGATTTTCCCAAGAAAAGAAATACACACATTTAATGCTTATCTTCCTTAACTACGCTAAGAAATAATCAAATGACCCCACATTTGCTAGTTTGATTTTCAGTAAGTTATACAATTTTCAGTAAGTTAGGCCATTCTGTATTTTAGGCATAGATTTACCTATTTGAATCGTTCCTTGACAACTAAAGAGTACAAATCTCATTGAAAATAATGAAAAGTCAATGGATTACCTGAAGCTCCATGTCTCATCTACTGGCACATGACACTGCACTTGCCCAGAGCATACTGGTTTTTTACTGCAAGTAGTCCTACTCGTTGTGCCTAAGGGATTTCAAGGGTTGGAAGTTAAATTCCAAGGTTCACTCTTGCACTCTGTTTTCCTATGGAGTCTCCTTGGTTTTGACTGGTTTTCAAAACTGGGCAGTTGGAGGCATTTTGTTTTTACTAGTATTGTGAAATTGGGGCTCAATCCTGGCTAAAGCCTGTATGACCCCTTTATTAAAACTCCCTCCAAAGGCGTTTGTTGAGAATTGGAACTTTGGAGGGGTTGGAAAATGACTTAGGTAAGCAAAGGTAATCAAAAGGAAAACATGAAAACAAAAGCAAGGGGCACAGAAGGAAAAGTGAAAGGATAATGAATTTCAAATGTACTAAGTATTTTTACTCATATTTAAGTATCACTTTTTTGTAATATGTAGCATAACGTAAACTATCTTAGAGCTGAAAACCATGATTTTTGGGCATGGAGTGGGAAAGATGCAGTTTCATCAGGTTCCAGTTAAGGTTCTATACTGGCAGTCTGTATTGATGTATTTAATTTTCACTCAAAATTCAGAAGTCTTAGAATGCATACAAACATCCATATATTGTGCTGCTTGAAGTTGTAATTTTTATTTGCTACCAAGCTATGATATCTTCTAATAGCTGTGTAGATTTTAAAGGTAAAAGAAATCTTTCTCTTAAATGTATCCATAGTTTCCATTGGCTCTTGAGTGAATTTATACAATTGATGTTGATACATTTGTCATGGAATATTCTAGTGTACAGGTGGAAACAGATGATACAGTATTACTTTTTTTTTGGTGACAAAATGGTATGCAATGCATTGGAAGATTAGTTATCCATAGCAGTTATATGAAATGCAAATGTCATAACACAGATTACATTTCCATAAAACCAAAATAACACTTCAATGTATGTGATTTAGTTTTACTGTGCACATTTTTATTTAGCAGAACTGACACATTGCTTCATATTTGCATCATTTTTTTTGCCTTTCACATTGAACAAAAAGGTGAAGAACTACTTCAGTGTACAGTAACCATTTCAGTTCTGGCAGTCTCTCAAAAGGCATTTCCAGTTTAATAAAAACAACCTCCCACTTTTTTATCTCTAGTGCTAAAAGCGAAAGGGGATACATAGGCCTAATAGTGAATCTTCTCCTTGCAGTTCCACTATGGAATTCTTGCCCTTCTGAAACAGGAGGAAGGGAGAAGAAACAGGGAAGGATGTGGTAAAGGGACAATCTTTTTTTTTTAGCATCATCTATTCTTTATGATCTATCTGAATCAATTAATTAGGTTTACTGTGTATTTATAAAGATAACCTGTTTCTTGTCCAGTTTTTGGGACTGGCTTATTTTAGCCAGAGCAATTCTTAGCCCATTTAAGTTTCAAGCGTAGAGGAAATAACTGGGAAAAGCAGGTTTTATAGGTAGTAAGGCAGTCATCAGTCTGAACGTCATTCCTTCTTTGTATTGTTTAGTCAGTTGGCATTTGCTTATTAAAACAGTTGATGTTAAATGGGACCACTCATCCTCTGGAGAGCTCTGGTAGTTTACTTATTTGATATTGCCTTTTTTGTTGTTGTTGTTCATTAGTTATCACTATCTGCTTACATTTGTGGATAATGAACTCATTTAGCTAGGATGTCAACAAAAATCACTAAACAAAGAGTTACAACAAGCTAAGTGTAACATGACAAAGGCAGAAGAAGCTGTTCCAGGAATGAGAACATTCACCATTTAGTAGGCAGAACTCTCATCATGCTGTAGACCTCATCATACTGGTTTTAGGATGTCTCTTTAGAAGGTGTAGCTGTGAAGATCACTAATATGCCATTGCTATGTTCATGTTCATCTGTAAGCTAAGCAACTACCATAAATTATTATTTAATTTCTCTCTATATTTGGTGCAGAGGTATAAATACCTCTGGGGTTTAGCATCTGTCCTCAGACATCCCTGGAGGGGGATGCATTTCCACTGATGAGTGGGGAGAATAACTAACTTCACACAGCTAAAATGGGAAGAGAGAAGTCCCATGCTCTGTGTGCTCTCTCAAAGAGCTGGCAATCATTTCCTGTGTGGGTTGGGGGGTGTGTGGTGGTGTGGGTTTTTTCCCTTTTCTTTTAAATTTCTACACCTGTATAACTTCATCCTGTTAGTATTCATATCCAGAACACTTGGCATGCACTGGCATTTAAAACTAAATTACTGTTAACAGTTTGTAACACATCAGTAGTAGCATGAAGTGCTACTTTGTGAGATAACAATGGATGCTGTAAATGGAACTTGATTTTTCACAATATCTGACTGTGGCATGAGAAAAGTGGAATCTAAATGATCATGATACAATAAAGCATCTGTGGACTAGCTGAGACATTAAATTAGCATTTTTTGATAAAGAATAGTGTGGTGCATAGCCTGTAAACTGCGCTAATAGCTCTATCTTTGTAATTCATAAAGCATATACAACACATGCAGGTGGTTTCTTTTTTTTGTATGGGTAGAATTGTTTGAGTCTTGTACCCAGGTATATATCTCGTGAATTCCCGGCTTTCTCATGAACCAATTTCTAGTTTACTGTTACTTTTTAATTGCTCTCACTGATTGATCCTATTTATTGTGTTTTGCTATAAACAGCATGTGATTTAAAGAAAAAAAAAGGCCCTGATTTCATTGCATATTATTGTTGCTGTTATTTTGCACAGATGTTAAACAAAAATCTCATGTCATTACTATTCATCTCTTTATGGCAATTTCAATTCCAGTACTCAACAGTATGGCAGTGATGGCAATATGCTTGCACTATAGTTAACTACTAGGTGTGTGTTTGTGCTTTTGGTGTGGGTTAAGCAGCCTGGAGCAAGTATAGAAACTAAAACTTTCCAAACACTGATGTTCAGTTGGCTGGCCCCTAAATAGAAGCTTTTTCCAAAAAGCTAAAAATGGCAGGAGGAAAAAAACTTCTCTGTGCTCTGTTAGCTTTAAGAGACCCTCAGAGGTGTGCTGGTCATGCAGTCATTTCCAGTGAGATACATGTGAATTTTAATAGAACCAGACAGGTCTCTTCAACCAGGGCTTTCAGGCAAACTATATAAAAACATGGGATTGAAATCAGCAAAAAGCTGGATACTGGTGCTCAGAACACCTGGAAGTATGTTAATGCACTCCTATGTAAAAGGACTTAATGGAGAGAATGGAAAATGTCCAGCTACAAACAGGATAAACCTCTGCATGCTGAGTGCTCAGCTCAGCCTGAGCAACTAAAAATGGGATAAATCCAGGCAGGAACTAGGATAGACATTACCTGGCTTTCCAAAGCGAGGCCCTGGCACACTGGCATTTGGGCTGCGAATGCCACACTGTGCATACCTCACCCTGAGAGAAAAAGAGGATTTTTATTTAAAGTCCCCTGTGGGACTGCTCTAATTTTGTGTTATTCCCTGATATTTTGTCATGGGGCGGACTCAGAGGCTGCTGGACTCAGGCTGAGAGAGGACGAGCGTGAGGCCACAGGGACCCCCATGAAATGGAGCCCCTGCCAGCTGGTGGGAGCTGCTTGCTGCAGTGTGGGGAGGCTCTGGCTGGCGTGGGGGACACAGGGCAGCAGGGGAGCCCCACTGCAGGGACAGTGTCCTGGCTGCCAGTGCAGGGAAGGCATCAAGTCCATGACCTGGCTCCCCGTTGGTGTCTGTGACTGCAGGGAGGATGGGGTGTCCTCCTGGACCTTCCCTCAGCCCAGTGAGATCCTGCCTGATCGCCTGCTGTGGCCCCACAGCCTCAGCCTTGCTTGGAGGTTTTAGGGTGTAATTTGTCTCTGGATGATGAGCACAAGTGCTCCTCTCAAAGCCAGGATGGTGGCACCAGGCTCTACAGAGCCTATACCTGGCCATGGGTCACAAGTGATGCTTACCCCTTTGCTCTTGTTTGTTCTGTATCAGTGGTTGCCAGGGATGTAAACAAGAGAGTCACTGAGCTGGTGCTGGTGCCAACGTGCAGGGATGGTTGGTGCCCGCCACTCTCCAGATGGAGCCAGGCTCTTTATCTGAGGACAGACAGGAAAGGTTTCCCAGGCCCTGCTCAGCCTAGGAAAGCAAGCCCTGAATGCCAAGGAGCACAAGCATGTGGGGAAAGAGTTATCACAGCAGCAAGGGAGAAATAAAGTACACGAATTAGGGATTTTTAAGTAAATGTCTGTTTCTTCAGTTTTATGTAAAATGGATTTCTGGCAGTAGTTGCAGAGGGCAAGGAAGAAAACCATGAATATTGATTTCTCTCTTAGGAGAAAAGGGTCATTTGTTAAAGGTAACCTAACATTTGATTGCAGGGGAATAGGTTAATTTCAAAGAATGACTTTCCACATTTTGTATATTGAACATATTCAAAGAAAGAAGAAAGTGATTGACCACATTTCATTAAATCTTTCTTCCAGCCCCCAATACCTGTGCTTAATTGACAAGGATTTGGACTAAAATAAGCAATAAAAGGTTAAAAAGCTTTTTTGTTGTGTCTTAGATATCATTGCTTTACTGCAGCTTTAAAGGTCCAGTTAAATGTGGATTTGGAAATTGGCTTTTTTTGCATTGGGTAGAGAAAAAGTTGTTACTACTATGAGGAGTATCTACCATAGTGTAATTTTTGTTTTCCATGTAATTAGGGCTTGATGGCAACATTTAGTCATATCATAGAAGGAAATGAGGAATATGGTTCCATATTTGTTCTTAGCTGACTCGTCTTGCAGCACACATTTCACCTCCCACAAGCTCAGTCCCTTGCTTGTTCGAAGCCCCTACAGTGAGATGTCCATAGCAGATTTTAGGCTTTATGTTACAAACTAGAGATGATTCAGCACATTGGAGCCATTTGATCAGCTGATCCTGGAATAATGATCTATTGGAATAAGGCCTTGGAAAAAAATTTGGCTGTCTGATCTTTGCCAATTTCAGGAGTTTAAATCATGTGGCATTTATGATCAAACACTAAAATGGAGGTGATTAGTGCATGGAACCACCAGCTGAAGAATTAACCACAGCTGCATCAGATCTGCTTTGCTCCCTGGTCTCCTCTCCCCTTTCAAGGGTAGGCTATTAAGGGCAGAGGCTGGAATGATGACTGAGCTGTTAGTGCTCATTGCTGCAGTCTTCCAGGTGATGAGAGGCTCCTGCAGTTTGGGTGGGGTTTGTTTGTTTCATTGGGGGTTTTGTTGGGGTTTTTTTTGCAGCTCATTAAAGAAGTAGTGCTTTCCCATCATTCTGCGGTTTCCTGGAGAGGTTGTAGTGTAGTCTCACTGTCAGAGTCGTATCAGGACCTTGCAAGCCTGGCGTCAATGAATTTATACTTTTTGAAGAATGGATCCATGTACAAGAGTTTGCTGTACAAGTTGTTGCAGTTCCTCACAGGACAGTTTCTTGCTCTTCAAGCTTGTGGGTGCATTAACAGAGATGTGGAGGGAAGACACAGGTAACTTTTAGAACCTCTTGAATTTTGCTACTCAAGCCTGTATGTGAAATATTATAAACAAATATTAATTGCTATATATTTAAATTGTGGTTATAAATGTAATTTTTTTCCTTTTTTGCATTCTGTTTTTACTTAATGAGTTATGCTATCTAAAAATTACCATGACTTGATCTGCAGTAGGCTTTGTGAACTTTAACATGTTTTGGCTGAAATGATGCACATCTAGACATTTTAGATATTTTTAATAGCTCTTTGAAGAAAAAAAACCAAAACAGTCTAAACATTGTTAAGTGTAATATAACTAAGTGAAGTTTGAAGTGTTTAATGTCAGAGAGTTTTTGGAGGTTTTTTTTGTTCTTTGAGGATTTGGAGGTTTTTAAAATCCACTTAAGAGTCCTGGTTGTCTTGTACTCTCAGGTGTTTGTGGAGAGCTTTATAATTTTTCAGGAAATCTCATGCAACAGCTCTGCTGCAATGATGGAAGCTGCATCTAGGAGTGAATTAATAAGCACTTTTGGTGACCTTTTTATCCACATGACTATAAGTACATCATCTTCGGCTTCAAGTTCTCCTTTTATTTTCTCTTCAGCCAGAAGCTGAAGGAAAGATGATGTGCTTTCTAGCTTGTGTTTACACCAGTGGTATTTCTGTTTTCTTGAAGTTACCAATAGGATTTCTAACATATTTGAAGTCTTTGATGCAGGAAACTGGCAAAGTTCTCAAGTTTGTTCTAAATGGTGATGCAGACATTCAATAGGTCTGTGAATTTTTTGTTTCAGAAATAAGTAACGAGTTAATAATTTCATGTTCACACCCTCAGTCGTTACCTACCTGAATTTAATATAGACTGTTGAGATTCCTAAAATTCATTGACTGTAAAAAACCCCCAAAAATGCACAAGGGGCAGTGGGACAGACATCAGGGTGATGAGTACACAGGAATGCCCCCCTTTGTCCTCCCCCAAACTCCAAACCCCAGCAAACTCAACCAGAAAAACCCCACAACTCTGACTTTTTTTTTTTTTTTTTTTTTTTTTTTGTGAAACTTGAGATTTAGTATCTGGCACTAATTCTTGCTCTGTGGGATATTACACCTGGCCTGAAATAATTTGTGAGCATATGTTCCTGATGAGCTCAATGTGCTGGGATGTAGGACTCCCTCGTAGTTCACTTCATGGTCTCCATACAGAGGTCTTTCTTTAGCAGAGCCACTTTCCCATTAAAAACCTTCAATCAGACCTCCTTCTTTTTCAAATGTCGTCATCTGCACAAAGGATTCTTAATGACCCAGGATTATTCAGAACTTCTTTGTAGCCATAGGAACAGAGCCCCTATGACAAGACCAAAAAAAAAAAAATCATGAGCCTGCACTACTTGTGATGATGGAGACCTTGAAGGAGGCTGTAGATGTGTGTCTGACAGTCGTGTGTACACAGCTGAATTTGTCCCCTTCTATTCAGCTGGATACCCAATGTTTGGGGGTTGAAGTTTTTTGAGGTTATTTTAGCTGCTTTTTGCTTTTTGGGAATTACCCAAACTTTTAAATGTGTTTTGAGGGGTGATATGCTTAACTTCTGAGCCTCTCTACTATATTCCTGAATTCTTTATCTTTGAGTTTAAGGTTTTTTATTTCTTGCTATGACAGTATAAATGTCAGCGCTGTTGACTGGTGTGAATAATGCTATTAATGCTGTTAATCAGTAAAACTGTTTCTCAAAGGAATTTTCGGGTTTGTCTATTTGTTCATGACTTTAGATAAATAATTGTTCAGTGGCATGACAAATTTGGCAGAAGTTGCAGCAGTGAAGTGTTGAGTGGAGTGCTTTTGTAATGTGTGACAAAGCTGGTGTGTGATCAGTCTGTCCTCCGATATTTCATTATCAAGCTAACATGATGCTGTTTGTAGTTCTGAAGGTATTCACTTTTGAATGATATTTATTTCTGTGACACGTGGTATTTGGAATAAAAGTTGGGTTTGGGGTTTTTTTTCCCTTTATTGTTTTTGGTAAAATTTAAGGTTACTTCAGCAGATCAAGTGCATTTGCTATAGGGAAAAAAAACCCCTTACACGAACTTAGAGTATGGGATTTGGACAATAGCAGGGGAGGCTGACAGCCAGGCTCCAAAGTGGCAGAAGTTTTTGTACATCACATGTCAAAATATGTCAAATTTGAATTGCTATGTTGGGAATACTGTAATGCTAAGCAGGTTCCAGGTGTAGGCTAATAAGATTGTGAAGTCAGTAAGATGCCAGGATAACCTGTGGTGTATTTTTGACATGCAATAGAAGATATACTTCACTCCTAATCTATCCAAGTATTTTATTTGAAGTTAAAAGCAGGTTACTTCTGGATTTTTTTTATCTTGCTCTACTTCATTAATTAAACCACAAGTAATTTCTTCAACATTTCTTCACTTCTGTTGTTTCAATGGAAGTTAACAAGTGGAATTATTGCACCTGCTGATGGTTAACACAGAAAAGACTCTTCTCTTGCTGATGCAATCTTTGAAATTGTGCTAGTGCTCTGCTAATTTTCTATAACTTATTGAATCACACCGGTCAAAAAATTAACCATAATGTATTATGGTTCATAAAACTCAAGCCAAATCAGTCCAGAGCAGTGTCCAATCTTTCCCCACATGGTGTTTCTCATATTGGTTCTTCACTTCAGGCAATATTGTGAAGAGAGGATTGGATTCTTCCTCTTAAATGCACTTATCCACCATACCTGCCAAAGGACCACTCACTCAGGGGTGATGGAGAACTGATTTTGCCATGGAGTTCTGAATCTCTAAGAAGAATAAAAACCTAGAGGAATTAAAACTTTAGTGTTTTCCATTTAGATATTTCCTTTCACTTTCTTAAAAGATGCAAGAATGATTTTCCCCTGCCTCCTTCATTGGGGACGGATATGAATAGCAGTCTTTCGTCTAAGAGCCCTGTTCTTAGAGGAAAGAAAATCCTGACCACTTCTAAGGAACTCTGAATTTAGTCCACAGGAGACAAGAATTTCTTGTTTGAAAACTCAAGCTTCAGGTTTTGTCTGACTACCAGAAGATCATAACCATGGATCACTGTTTTTCTAAATCACACTTGAGTTCTTGCACTAGTGCAAACTAGATATCAATTAGTATCAAGCTAGAAATATGTCACTTTCCATGCACCCTTTTACATTGTTACAAAAAGTGCTTGAAAAAGTAAGACAAAGTCTGTATTTAAGTTCTTTAATTGACACTTGTGAGTTATAGGAAAAGAGTAAAAAGGAAGGAGCTGAGATTATCACCAAACATGTTTTGGGGAGAGGTGGCATTTGATCTAAAAATGTCATGTTTCACTGAGAACGCGTCTTTCACTATGAAGTTATACTGCTCCCTGTAATGCTTTTCTTTCTAGGATTATGCTGAATTTCAATTCAATATGCATAATAAAAAATTTGGCAGACTTTCTGTCTGCTTTCGGGAAGCTTTGTGTGCTTAATACTTAATCTATTGGATACTATTTCTAGTTTTGCACTTGCTTTTCTTTCTAATTTAGAAAGAAACGATCTTACCAGTTTACAAGCCTTACTTTCTCCTAAGTCTATAAACATAATGATTTCTCTCACAGAATGGACCTTGAGTTCTGAGAAATTTATTACATGGCTTGCAAAATTGCATGTAGTATTCTTATGACTATGTGGCAAATTTTACTCTGTCGTTGTTCCTTTCTTATTTTTCTGTGTGTTTGTTGTCTGAGTCTGTTCTTATCCAGGTTGTGGCTGTCAACTCAGTTCTTTGGGGGAACATGATGTACCTCAAAAAAGTAGGCCTTGGTGAGCTGGTTCAAACAGACAGAAGCCCAGTGGGGTGGCCTTACCTTTTTTTTTTTTTTTTTTTTGTAACAAGCATAAGATCATATTCTGCCAAGCACATTTTTTTCTTATAATTTATGAAACCCTAGTTCATTGTCTCTTTTTTTTAAAAAAAAATTTTTAGCTGAAAAGTGTCTCAACTTATGAAAGCATAAAACGCTTAAAATGATAAAGAAAGGCTGTGTAACACAGTACACCGAGCCAACTAGAAATTCTCTAGGAATTGAGAATTGCTGACTAGAAATGTCAAATTTTAATGCTTATCTGAGAAGAGCTGTAGTTACAGATCTTTCGTGGTTCACCCTTCCTTGCTTTTAGAGGTACCGTAATTACTAAGGTTCAAGAAGGCCATGATGTGCTGAAACTGAACTTGATTTTAAAACGTCTGAAATGAATGAAAGGGAGATTGGAATTCAACTCAGTGCATTCCTTGATCTGTTTAACATATCACTCATATTTTACCAACCAGTGGCTTGTCTGTTTTGTCACAGAGAGTTTTTCCTTTGTCGAAAGCATGTAAGTGTAGAAATAATGATGCTTGAGTTGTACGTGCTTCGTACAGTCCTTCAAAGGAAGGCAGAGGGGAGGGTGCTCAAAAGATCTTAAAATAGTTCCATATCAAAAGTTTGAATTTAAAAAATAAAAGTTGCATCAGTTTATACTCCTCATTGCTCTTCAGATGAGTGACTGATAGTGGGCTCTCTTCGCCTTCTGTGAAAAAAGCACATGAGATTCGAGTTGTTTGTGTGCTTTGTAGTGTCAATACATTTATACAGTATTTGTGACAATAGAATCTTATGTTCTTTTATTGCTAGAAAAATGACAGAAAATGAATAGATGATACAAGGCTTCATTCCCATATTGTATGGTTTCTGAAGTCTTAATATTTTTTATGGAAGTTAATGAATGTTTGAAAAGCTGTCTTTATAATGGCGTGTTTAAGATCTTACCTTACAAAAATTGTGCAATACCGGGTTTTTGTTTGTTTCTTAACAAGGATGGTAGTTTTTTGTTTTGGTTTTTTTTTTTTTTTTTTTTTTTTTTTGTTGGCATGTAACATTGACTAAAATAGAACTAGTTTTCTGAATATTCAGTATTTTCAGAGAATTTATAATAGGCAGGATAATGTGTAGGTATACACACATTAGTAAGGCTTGCAAAGTGTATTTTAACTTGGGGGAAATTAAAGATCAGGAAAGTTATGAAGCTTTTGGGTTTTCTGCTTATTTGTACAGTCCTTGGAACATTCATCATGTTAGCTTATCAGATACTGGGTTTTCTTTCAACTGAAATAGAGAAGTGTGCATGATGTGCCCTTGGCACAGTACTATAAACTAGCTTCCACAATGTCTGTTGGCAAAGGTGAAATGCACTGTTGTGGTTTTGTGAAGTCAGTTTTGACTCACAGCTTCTGAGGCTCCTATCAATTAGGGTGCAATAGGTATCCTGGAATCTCAGTATCCATTTAGGTAAGTGCCATGACAATCTCTCTGCGTCTGTATTAACTGCTCTGCATTACATATATATCTGGAATATGTGTCTTGAGCTAAGGAAGCTTGAAAGATAGAAAGAAAAATTGGAAGGCATCTTCATCTGCTCAAATGTTGTTCTCAGATTCTTTTTAACACTTTGGGCTGCATGTTGATCTCTTCTGTGAAGGCACACATTTCTACATAACATGAAAAATGCATTTGCTGCTTGGGTACACTGGTGACAGCAGTTTTCTAAGAGCTACAGTGATGTTTGAACAGATCTTGTGCTGATTCCTGGAACATTCTATGAATATAACAGGGAACCAAACTCCAGTGGCAGAACAAGGGTCCAGACTCTTTGGGTTTATTAAATAAAAAAAATGTGTTATACATTTATTTAGCCATAGCACCTGAACTAAATTGAACTCTGGTGCTTTATATTTTGATCTCCATCTGACTCAGTAGAATAAGACTCTATTCCTTTTCTCCAGTGAATTTTTGCTGTTGTTATTTCTTCCAGAAAAAGCCAGTTAGGTGACAATAGTTGATACCAAGCACTGATACTAAATGAATTTAGTGGTGTTACCCTTGCTTGGTCCTAGCATAAGTGAGTGAAGAATGAATGATGGATTTGGTTGTTGTTTTTTTTTTGGTGGTGACCCCATTAAGCTCTCAAAAGCTACACAGATCTCTAAAGGTGTGCAGATTTTACCAACCTTCCTCCCAACCTTCATGGCCAAGTGGTGCAGAGATCACAGAAGTCCACCAGAGAGATCTGCAAAAAGTGAAAATTACATGTGCAGTTTGGTGTAGAGGTTTTCTTTAAAACCCAAAAGATTTGGCACTGACTACTGGAAAGGAGCCAGCTCAGCCAAATACGAAGGCATTATTCCATCTGGGGTGTAAAATGCTTCAAGTGAAAAACCCTGTGAGATTTCTGAGGAAGTAAATGGCCTTCCAGGCTACCTTTTAGTGTGCCCCACACCCTGTTATAAGGGAGTCTTCAACTGCATGGCATCAAGTGTCTCAGCAAATCAAGAACAAACAGCTGACTACAGAATGCAGAGTCCTCTCTCCAGGACAGGCTTTGTCAGTATCTGAAGCAGGACCCTCCAGAGATCAGGTTGAGTAAAAGTGTAAAATAAGCAGAGCAGGACAAGGCATTGAGAGGAAGGATGCTTCTGGTTGAGAACCAGCCACTTCAGACAGCGCAGTTCTGTTTCCAGTTCTATCATGTAATGTTTTTCTTATTGTCCAGAGTGCACACCAAAGAGCTGGTAAAGGCTATTTTTAGAGTTGAATACTGATACTTCTTGATTATGAGGCAAATGTAATTGTCACTGTGAGCTGCTCGCAGGGTTAAAGGGCATATGGGTATGTGAACTAGTCCTTGCTTTGAAATCCTGAGTTAAGAGGGCTTTAATCTTCATTCCTAGTAGTCCAGTTGCTCATCCTGTAGACTGAAAGTCAAAAGGGTAGAGGAAAAAATAACTTGCACCTAAGAGGACTAGAACATTTTTTCCAAAGGATATAAACAAGAGTCCTGGAGAAATGACAAACTGCATTTGTCTACTGAACCATATTGGTCTAGTGAGTAAGGAAAATGCCTTGTGGAATTATTTGAAGAAAATTTAATGTGCCCTGAAAAGGGGGGAGGAAATGGAAAGGGGCTTCATCAGTGTCTTTGTGCTGCTGTCCTGTAGAGCTTATATCATCCCAAGAACTGCACTTCTTTTACTTAGGAGCTCTCTCTTACCAGTATCTTTTCATGGGTTTTTTTGGTCATCTTTTCCAGCAAGAGGCTGACTTGAAAGAAAGATGTTGAGACATAATAGAATCCTGTAACACTTAAATATCTATCATTCACAGATTTTGGAGTCTTTAATGATATCAAATAAGCCACTCCTGTTAAACAGCTAAATGTCACTGCTTCTACATTGTGAATGGATAAATTAAGACTGAGAAAGGTTAAGGCATCTGTAAAACATTGTTCAAAAAGTCTGTGTCCAAGTCTTACATTCCTGACTCTGCTTTCTAGCCAAAAATTTCATTTTTCTGATGTTCAATTAAAAATTATAAAGGAAATGTATACTTAATAGCATCAGGCCTTTGTTATCTGTCTGTTTTTCTATATGTGTTTTTATAATGCTTCTGGATGACGGAAAATTCTATTCCAATATCTTCACATGTCTAAAGATGAAGCAGTCATCTCTTCTTAACCTGTCCCATCTACCATGTTTTTCTGATGCAAGGGAGGGGTGAATACAGAGGTCAGGTTCTGTTTCTGAATCATTGTGGCTTATTCTGAGTGTGTTGCTGCTTTGCTTCTCTCTGCCCACCACCCGCCTTCAATTCCCACAGTTGTGTGTTTGTGTGTGCTGTTTTTTAACACCTAAGTGGAGATATAAAATGACTCAATCTACAATGACACATTTTGATTTCAGATGCTTTACTGGCCAATATGCTCATAATTTAGCTGTCTTTGTAGAGTGTACTTTTTTATTACTGGTGAGAGTGGTTTCAGGCTTGCTATGAGGAGGTGTGGTAAAATCCAGTTAGATTTATCATAGCCTCATTCCCTATAGACATCTAAAAAAGCTACAATATTTCAGAACTTATTTTATCTTCTGAAATGATTCTTAATGTTTATTGTAGGGCACACAGAATGATAATATCAGTTTAAGCTATCACACCTCTAAGTTCACATCCCTGACCTTTTTAAAGGGGCTATTTGTAAACAGACCAGATGATCTCAGAATGGTCATTTCTGATACCATTAGGTATTTGCCACTATCGAGCTCTGATGATCCTGTATTACAATGAAATGTAAAATTATTAAATATTTTTATTCATAATATTGACAAATGAAGATTTTTCTTGAGGATGTGTTTGTGCACAAAATTTACAGAGAGGCACATAATAATGTAAATAGCTGAGTTCAGAGCATGTGGTTAAGGTCTTGAGGTTACAAACTTATGAAGAGAGCTGCTAAATGTGTATCAGACCTGAAAACCTGAAACCTTCTGAATCATGTGCTTATCCTTAATCGTGCTTCTTGATTAAAGAAAAAGGGTTTGTGACGTCTACTGTGATAAATGCGTTCTGAACTATGTGTCAGAATTCAAGGTAGTCAAATCATGTGTGGCTTTATTAGGTGGAAAATGTTATTAACACTTATATTTGACTGTTGTACTTATATTTGGTTACTGTTTTCTGTTCAATATCTAATTGCTGTAGTAACAAGGCATTAAATCATAATAGCATAAAGCAGCATTACATACAATTGTAGCTTTTTGGCAGGGGGTGGGGGAAAGGGAAAACAAGGATGAGTAAATAATACGTTAATCTGAGTAAATGGATCTTTCCCTGGTGATCTTTTTTGCTGGATTGCTGAACAGAGAGCACTGCTTTGATGGAAACAGCTGCCAGATATAGCTTTGCACCATAAGCAGGACAATGCTTGAGCTTCTTGAGCAGCAGCAAACAAATGTTTCAGTGTGGATCTCTGTTTGTTACAAAGACTTAGATCTCTCTGCTATCTGGTTCCCAGGTTGCTAGGACACAAGAAGAGTGTTTTCATTCATTTGTCTGCAGGAAAATAAATAGGAAGAGAGCAGATACTTTAGAAGGCAGGTTAGTACTGCCTTGATCCACTCCCAAGCTGTGTACATGTGCCCTGGGGCTAGCTCCAGGTGCAGGCCTATGGAGAAAGTCCCCAGGTGACATATGTTAAAAAAAAAAAAAGGTGGTTATGGGATTTGTTTGTTAGGGGAAACCTGGCTGGAGTATCTGATCCAGGTACAGGCATAAAGGAACATCACAATTTGCTGCAGGAGCTGCAGTGGGTTGTAGACCTTGTTAAAAGATGGTGAAAGGTCTGTTGTCACCTTTGCATGCTTTACATGCTTCATCCAGCAAACAGTGCTGTCTTATCCTATCCTGAGTGAGAGTTAATATTCATTCAGGTTTATCTGTCAGACAACATGAAAGCAATCAGATGGTAGAAACCAGGCTTAATAGAGAAGGTGTAATATCATTGGCAAAACATTTTGCAGTCTCTAACTTTATCCACTGCTTTTCAACATGCTTGACAAACCTGTGTAGATATCAAGGTGGAAGGGTCCTCAGGTAATAAAACCAAGCCTAGCAGTGCCTTTTGGGTACCCTTGAGGATAGGAGAAAGCTCCCATTTCCTATCAGAACTCAGAGCAGTGAATTTAGCACCATTAGTGGCTTAAAGTCTCTTGGAAGCCGAATCGTATTAGTAACAGCTGACTCAAGGTTTTGGCATTTTTTTTATTTTTTCTTTTCCCAGAAGTGGCTAAAAAACTAATTAAATCAGAGTGGATGTTTTATCACCTCATCTTCATATTTTTTCATACATATCAATATACACTCAATTTGGTATTGGATTCCAGAGAGAGATACAGGAAATCTCTGAAACCAAATCTGTTTACAGTTTGATACTGGCATTTTTCCATTAAAAAAGAAATAGGGTTTAAAAAGAAAAATATGCTTCTTGGGGAGCAAGCCAAGTCTTCAGAAATGTAGATATAATTTCTTGCTTTTGCCAAGAGCTACTTCTGTCCTTGTAGAAGTTGGTTGGTCTCTGTGTCTCGCTTAGCAAAGTGGGAATCACAGCACATCCCTATTTCCTAGTGCCTGTGGTAGAGCATACCTAGGAAAGAGTGTGAGGCAACATTTGGACAATGGAAGCTGTGCTGGGGTGCTTTGATGGGATGGTAATTACTGCATCCATCTCAAGAAGGGGCTAAAAGTCATTTAGGGGGACTGACAGGTTACCACTGGAATGTACTTTCCATAGCTTTAGGAAATTTGTTTTAGGTTTTACACAAACTTGTTCTAGCTTTACTGTGCTGTTTGTTACTGTCCAGGGCTGCCACTTTTAAAGAAAAATAATTAATGCCCCCCCCCCAGCCCCCACCACTTCTAATGGACAACTTGATATGGTTCCAACTAAGTTGCAATCCAGGTACACAAATGTTTCAGGTTTTCTTGCTTTCTAACCAGCCTAGAGGACGTGAATAGGAGAGACACCAAATGCATTCCCAGCTGTAAGAAAAATGGTCAAGGTTGTAAGGAATGTTTCCTAGCAAAATTTTAAATTATTTCCTTTGAATTTCAAAGTGCAACTCTTCTACCTCAGCTGAGGAAGTTCCCCAGCACTCAACTTCCCTAGAAACAGATCTAGTGTTGAAACAACACAGAAAGCTTATTTGGGTTTAGGAGGCCTATATATTCAGACTTGAACAAAAGAAAATGTAAAAGTACTTAAATAGCAATCCTCTCTTCAGTAGTTATTTTTTTCTTCCTTCCCCTCCGACCCTGTTTGACTTGGCCTTCCCATGGGAATTCCTGTAATGTCTTTTAGCTAGCCATCTACCTCATATGGACTTAGAGCATATTGAAGATGTGGTTCTGTGGGGTCTGGAGTGTTTCCATGTGGTTTAAATAAGGAATACATTTGAGAAAATACAATCTGCTTGAGGACATGCTGGAAGCAGAAAAAGAGGCTAATTTTGTTTAGTTAATTATTCACTGATAATTATTTACTCAGCTCCACAAATTGATGGAAACTTGTAATCATGTTGCTATGGCATCTGATGTCATTTATAAATGCTGAGTGAAGCAGCTCTATTTAATTGTAAAACTGGACACAGCTCTCGAACAAATGAAATCTGTCAAACTGAATTTTGTGAGGGAAATCTTACCACCAGAGTTTGCAATTTAAACATGGAGCTGTAAATAAATTCTTCTCCGTGAACCTGAAAACAGTTGCGCAGTTTTCTGACTCAAGCCTGCATATTATTATCTTGTTAGAGTAAGCAACATCTGAATAACAAATTCTGTTATCAGAAACTGCTGAAGGCCTTTCTGAACTCTTCCTTCGCTGTAAAACTATAGCTATTTTCTATCACAGTCTTAGTCTTGCAAAACAGCCTTCCAGAGAAGACCACTATACAAGGCTTTGATGCAAGGACTTTCTAAATCTAATTTCCCGAGCAGTTTAGAAAGCAGTTGATGATCCTCCAAGCATTAAATTGTAAATATTATCAGTCCTACAACATTTAAATGTTTAATCCGCAAGCTGCAAATAAAGCTTTAATTTCCTAAATGTAAGTGGACCTTCATTATTAATTCATTTGCTATATGTTTAATTGAGATAAGTGAATATAGCATTAAGTTCAGCTATGTATTTCTATATTCAGTCCTTTGTAATCTGGCCATGTATAATGCATCGTTATTTTAACTGCCCTACCAGCAAATTATTCTGCATGTACTTATTTTCTAAGTTCTTTAACATTTTTCTATATTGTGTGATTTCAATTGTTTCTGATCCTTTCTTGGTAAATAGTTGAGGAGTAAGCACATTTTCAAGAGCTGTAGGGAGGCTAAGATGCCAGTTGCATTTTAACGATATGGTGCTTTATCATTCTTACTGTAGCCAATTCTCTTTTAAATCATTGCAGTTTCTGCTTTAGCCTCCAGCTATAGAATTCTTTTCAAACGACAGTGAACTTGGCAGATTGCCAAGAGAAAAATAAAGGTGTTTTGGTCCACCAAAGTATTTTGAGTGGTTCTTAGTGATACAGTTTTCTTCTCTACATCTGCAAAACATTTTTTTTCTGAAGTGAATTTTCATGTGAAAAGCCTCCTTAATAATCACCAGTATTGTTTGTTTCAATGCAGTTATTTAACTGCACCCCTGGGTGCTTACAAAATAAACAAGAGAGTCTTCTAAAGAGTTTTAAAAGTGGCAGGTGCTTAGTCTATGCCCTATTCACTTAGTTTGCAATGACATTTTTGTGTTAATCTATAGACAAACAAGAGACAGGTGACACACAGCATCAAGTACAATGTGCTAAGTCGACAAACTTTGGTCTAGATTAGATGTTTGTGCTTCATATGCCCACAGTGGCAACGTGGATTTATACTGTTTGTATTTAAGTTGTCCTCCTCAGCATCGCTAATATCACAAACTTAAATGCTTATAAATTGACAGGGAATGAAGTATTTTGGGGGTTAGAGACTTCAAAGAATCTCCTCCCACAAAAAACAAACAAACAAACAAACAAACAAAAAACAACAACCAAAACAGCACCAAAAAAACCAACCTAATCAAAACCAAACCCACAAGAAAAACCCACTCAGCCAAAAAAAATTGCTAATTCCTGAAAGCACAAAGTAGTTTTCATTTTTAACATTGTTGAAGTATAAACCAGATTGTTAAATGTTGCTGAAATAGAAAAATGGTATTTTTTGAGACTCTGGCTATGAATACAGTTCATTCATTATAAAATACCATGTCCATGGCATTCTCAGGCTAACAGTATTGTAACTGTAAAGGGGTGTAGATATTACTAAATGTTATATTATAAAATATGGCCAACAGAGTAATACTAACTGAATTTAGCAGCAAATGGAAGCAGGATATTCATCATTCCTCCCCTGTTTTACAGCCTAATTTGTTGAGATACCAGATGAGCAACTGACTCAAAGCTTTTTAATGATCTTGTTTGTAAGGAGGAGCTCTATTTAAAGAGGATGAGATTGGAGGACTGAGGGGAAAATGAGACAGGAGGACAGAAGGCTGACCCCTTTTTTTTACTAAGGCAGTTATTAGCCTTCTCTCCAAGGGGAGATGGTAAAGAAGAGCAGCAAATGTACGTGTAGGACGTTTTGGTGGCTGTGTGCACGTATCATGCTATTTAAAAATGTCACCAATCCAGGTAGATCTCTTACTTTAAGGCCTGTATTCTCTGTAACAGGTAGTTGTAGGAGACTTTCTGTTCCATATTCACATTCCTCTTTTCGCTTGCATTTGTATACTACTTGTCCCTGCCATCGGTAGAAACAGAATAGCCTATTGCATTACCAGTGTCACTGCTTTTGCATGTGAGGCCATGTATGGAGTTGCTTTCCCTCACAGAATAAGAGGGGAGCTGCAGTGTGCACACACAGCTGTGCAGCTTTTGTAGTGCCTTGCATTCCTCCTTATCATTCTCAGTGGGCGGTGTAGTTAACGACAGAAAGGAACGGGCAGGGGGCTTGTTGCTGCAATAGAAGAGAATGGCAGAGCTTTTTCCTCCTGGTTCATCCAAGCCCAACAAATGGGGCTGTTTTTGGGAACCAAAAACCGGTTCTGTGTAGATAGCTTGTGCAACTTGGCACACGGCATGAGCATAAAGTGTCATCAGTTCACATGGGATATTGTCCTTCGGTCAAGGACAGTTGTTCTTAGATTTATGCATGTGTTCTCAACTATCCATTGCATGTTTATCTATTAACACTTTTTCTATCTGAGTGAAGAAGTTCAGATGAAAAATAAAAATGAAATTCGTGGAAAAAAGGAAAATAAGATGGGAAAAGAATCAATTTTACTAAAGTTTAAATTAGTAGTTGTTGCACGTGGCGGGTTTTTTGGTGCTTGGTGTTTTTATTTGGCCTGGACTTTGGGAAATGAAGACTAAAATTTTACTATATTTAACCAAAACCCAGCCTAGGCTTTGATGCAGCTATTGATGCAGTTCTCGATCAGCAGGTATTATCACTGATACATCTTGGTAGTAATTATCACCAATACTTCTTGAATTATGGTGTTTTTTTTCGTGATGGAGGAGGATAACTTAAATCCTTGCTTTCCTTAAGAGCACTGATAAAATCATATTCCTTAAATGGAATGAGAGAGGCTGCTTTTGAAGATCAGTGATAATCTAGACAATAGAGAGGCAGTACATCTAATTTTCTGGACTTCAGTAAAGCATTTGATAAGATATCACTTGGGAAATGGTTAGTTAACCTGTGGAGGATTGGGATTAGTAGAAGAAATGGATGATGAGCAAGGAAGGGACAACAGCATGGAATTTTTGTGTCAGGGAGTCACTAGTGGAGTATGCCAAGGTGTTTGTTTAAAACTGACCTGTTTGGTACTTTTGTTAGTGATTTTTACGTGGGGGGAAAAAAGAAGATTTGTAGATGAGGTGTATTTGAGAAAACGTCATTAGCATCAAAAGTTTAAGCAGATAGAATAAGATGATGATGGACTGCAGCAGAAAGACTGAGAACTGAACAGCTCAAGTGTCTTTCAAGCTGTTGTATATGAAGGACTCCTGTTCTGCAAGTGACAGCAATAGAGAAAGACCATGTGTGTTACCTGACTGCAGGGTGATCCAAAATACAGAACTCAGGCAGTGAAACATTTAGCTGGACTGAGCAAAATGTTGATATTGTACAAGGTATTATATTGGTTATTTCACTTACTTATGGGTCAGCTATTTGAACAGGAGAGTAGAAGTAGCAGTGCAATCAATTCCATGAATGGAGACTCACATCACACCTACAGAGCTCAGCACCCTGTACAGGCAGAGACACTCATGCTGGCTCTGGACATAACCAAACCAGCATGGAAATTGCCTTCTGTGCACCCAGCACAAGTGTGGAGGTAAGAACCCTATTAAGTTCTTAGCTGAGAGCCAAGTAGAAGCAAAGCAGATTAATGACAGAACCTGCGAGCTAGAATATAAATCTCTTGCAGATCTAAGTCAGCTGTTTTAGTTCTATTTTTTCCTCCAAGTTTTGTGTCATCTTCTGTTTATGACAGTGAGGCTACTGGTGTCACTTATGTGCAAAAGCAATTAAAATAATTTCTGCTGTTCTGACAATTGACGTTAATTCCTGTTTGCTCTGTTTTACAAATGAGATGCATTATTATCTGTAGCACTGACCATCCTTCCAGTATTCTATCATGTAAATAGTTTGTATAAATAATTAAAAGCTGGGGTTCACAGTGCTGTCTGCAACAATGGGCTTGTTTTTTGCAACTTGATAGGAAAGATTTGATTTACATCTGCTCTGGGTATTTTATTCCCTATCTTATTAAAGCTAACAACTTAGATATACCATAGTTTTTTATGGGGAACCTTGCCAAACATTTTCAGATGAAGAGAAATTTTCTCCAATTAAGAGATAGTATCAGTGGAATAGAGCGTTGTCACAGGATAATGGTCTCCTGCTGCTTTGTTAAATGCCAAGGTAAACCTGAGGCATTTATCAGAAATTAATGTCAAAGCAAAGTCGAGAGGTTTATCTTGAAAGCTGGAAACACCGTGCCTGTGAAAATGTTCTGTTAGAAAATAGTCCATGTTTCCATGTGCATCCTTCCTCCCCCAATTACACTTGGAAGGGAGCAAATTTTCTTTCTGGCACCAAATGCTGCCCCCAAAACGAGGTACCAGCTTCCTTTTAGATGCATAAATATGCTGCTGAATCTCTAGTTTTAAGCTGAAGATGAGTAGTTTTGTCGACTGCTTTGTATGTTTGAGCTTTACCTTTGTGTCCCACTACACAAGCTGATCTAGGGCTTTAACTTTGTGAGGCTTCACACAGCCCTGATTCAAAGAACGTTGAAAAGGGGAGTTTGAATGTAAAAACAAAGCAAATACGTAAATCTTCTGGGCTTGCTCTGTTATAAGGATAGTGCCTGAAGGAAGGGGTGGGGCAGGGGAAAAGAAGGGATGGCAGATAAAAATATCACTCAATCACTTGGAAAGATGCAACAAACTGTTTTATGGCACAGAAATAGGCTGTAGTGCTATTCCTGTTTGTTCCTCACAGACACTGAGCAAAGTTTGTCAACTTGTGAACAGAAGAACCTGTTTATCTGTAAGATCTAAGGCAAATCTTGTTAGAGGAGTAAATCCCTTTAAGTGTTCTTGCTCTTCAGTTGCAGTGCAACACTTCTGCTAGTGTCACAAGGTGTTTGCTGCCTTTTAAACCCTAAATTAACCATGTCAAATCAGCTTTAATAGCTACTTAGTCATGTATTTGATTAGTCCAGAAATATGCATGAATTTTAATAATTGTTCTCAAATTTTCCTCTTTAATAAAATAGAAAATATTCATATTTTGAGGCCTTAATTTCTTTCCTTCCTTCTTTCTTCTCCATTTTTATTTTTTTCATAGCAGGGATTGCTCTTTTGTCCCCCTCCTTACCTTCCAATGGTGTATGAAAAATGCAATGATGAGGATTTTTTAATTTGACATTTAATGTTAATCGTACTGTAAACAAAATGGGAAACCTCTTGAAATGAATGCTTGAAATCTACATATAATCTAGAGATTAGAAGACAATACATGTTTATCTTACGATCAATAGAATTTTTTCCTTAATATTTAAAAATATATTATTGTGGAAACGATCTTTAGCAAGGATTAGATTACTTTGTGTTATTTGCAGACCATATTTATTTGCAGTATTACTGGAAATATGAAGATGAAAAACACTATACATAGAAGTGAAGTGGAGTTGATTGCTTTTTATTGTTCTAGTCTTGGAGATTGGAAAAATATACACTTGCTGACAAGTCTAAGAAGAAATCAGTTCAGTCTTTAAAACTACTTTTTGTTTGCCAGACTTATTCAGGGTAGATATTTTTCATTTTGGAATGTTCTGCATCTCTTTAAAGATTAAGATGACCCTGGGCTTCACTCAGAATATGAATGCTCCCAAAACATTGGGAGTGGTCCATGTACTGAAGGTTTGTCCCAATTGGAAACAAAACTAACAGAGAAAACAAGAAAAGCCAACCCAACAACAAAAAATATAACAAACAAAAGAAACCCCAAACACACACACGTGCACAAACACACATAGACAGGTTTTTAGTCCCTCCTGGCAGCATATTCTGCATTTTAGATAATGGTTCATATTTTTTGGCCTTGTTAGTTATTAATCCAGTTTGCTAAGAAGCTGAAAAGAGACAAGTAAGGAGGAACAAGTGTGCTATTCCCCCCCCTTCTCTTTCAGCATAGACAGATTCATTTCAGAGCTGTTCTCAGAAGACAAAATATTGTTTTGTACTGCAGCATACAGTGTTTCATCAGTCACGCTGCATTATGTCACATTAGTTGTTTCTATGAATTAATTTTAGTTTCTGAGATTTACCGAGGTATGAGAAAGCCATTCCATGGAAGTGCCAGTGGCAGGCAATCCTGTGCCACCAAACAGGGAGGAGCATTTTCATTTAAGGCTCGGAGTGTTTGGAAGGCAATGCAGAGGTAAAATGATGCAGCCCTAAAAAAAATCAACATTTCATATTTAAATCTCGTGTTTAGGAAAGATGTGCACAATCCTGCGATGTTCCTGGGTGCAGGAGGCTTCCCAGCCTGGGGGTCAGTTCTGCTCCCAGTGTTGTTCCCAACATCACTGGTCTAGTGTGCGTGTGGTGAGGCAGGAACAGGAGTCCTGTGGTTTGACTGTGCCATGTGGAGCACGTGTAATTCCAGGTGGCTGGCTAAGGAGAGCTAAAGACCATGGAGCAGCCTTCCCTGGGAGGCTGTCTGTAAATAACCGGTTCTTGGTCTGTTTTCTCAAAAGTGATGTGCATTAGTAGTCATTGAAACAAATAAATTTTCAAATGTCATTTGACTTGTGTTAAGCAATGAGGTGTCCCCAGAACCTCAGAATATTTTGGTTTTTTTGCGAAAACATAGTAGATCTCTATTATGTTTTAGAAAAATGAAATGTTTCTATTTGATTAGTTTCAATGAATATTGGTAAATAAAAAAGAAAACTTAAACCTAAATTAAGCAATCAGTGGAGTTTAGAAAAAAAAAATCAGGATGGGATACAGGGAAATGAAAGTGACTTGCCTTTTTTCCTGCTTTTACTCCTAAGAGTAGAGTGGAGTAAATGGTGGAAATTTTAAACCTCTCTGGGTACTTCTGAAACAGAAATATTAAGATGAGAAACCACCCTCTTGTCATTTTATTCCCTAGTTTGGTGCATTCTGAAATTATATATTATGTAGGTGAAGAACTGTTGTGCAGACCTGAATCCCAACAAACTGTGCACTTTAAATATACACTTTATGTACGAGAGTTGTGCTGGGTACTGTGCACCTGAACCTGTCTGGCTGAAACTGGGGAGAGTTTTGCTATTGATTTCTCCTTGGCCATGATCTGTGATCTTGGGTCCAGTCGGTTTGAGTAGGAATATCTAATCCAACAGGTTTCAAGAAAAGAATTTATGAAAACAGATTTTTTATTTTTAAAAAAGTGAATAACTTTTCAGATTAGTTGTCCAAATCAGTCTAACCAGTGTTTAGGAGCTCAATTTAGTATGGATGTAGTAGTCTGAACAGTATGTCATTCACGATCTACTAGAAGTTAGAATAGTATGGCTGTAAAAATATACTATGAAATAGTTACACTGTCAAGTCTCCAATTATAAAGACATATAAGAGGGAAGAGAGTTGTAACCCATTACACTGCTGCACATCCCCAAAGGGTGATATCACAGTAAGGCTGAATACTGACTACTTACAGTAATTTCTAGTGGCTTCAATGGTTCATGGCAAAGAGATGAATATCAGAAGCCCCCATAATAGACTTTCTTGCCTAGGTTTCTGTTTATAATGAAATTCTGTTCAGATTAGTGAAAAACATTACAGTCAAAGAAGAAAGGGAGCGAAAACTAAATAGAATTGCCACAGGATTTATTTTTGCTGTAACTTGTAGGTGATGATTAAAAATGTGTATTGATTTGCAATTTACCCAGATACTTGAAACAGATAAAAGCAGAAACTACTACTTTGGTTTAACAGCTTTATTAGAGCTGAGGCTGAGCAGAGTTATGTGGGGTCACTTTTTGCCTGGGGTTGCCTATCGGTTTTCAGTAGAAGAAAAGAATTGGAATGAAGCATTGACAGATCCCATCTGGGCTCCCCGAGACAGCTGGTTTCAATACAGGCTGTCTAATGCTAGAATTGTGCCTTCGGTTGCTTTTGTTGGCATATCACAATAGTTTGATGTTTTGAGATAACACCTACAGAATGGACTGAGTCCACAGTGTGTTAGTAGCAGCATTTCTCAGGAACTACAGAAATATTGGATATCTTTGTGCTGATTCAGCTGTACAGAGTTGGGGGGTGTGTGTTATATAAACAGCCATAATAAGTTCTCTGAATACACAAATTAAACAAGATGAAATCAGGACTAATTTTAAGGTTTTCTTTGGGTTCATTTATGTCTTTGAATAGCAGTAGGAGATCAATATTTTTTAATTTTAGCATTTAAATAATGCATATGGATACTTCGTTCAGCTTGGCTTTTAAACATGCTGTGTGGGTCATACGCTTATATAAATAGCAGATTTTGAAATCCTTAAGTGTCAAATGGCAGCAGAAACACCTAGACAAAGATACTGGAATCTAGTAAGATGTTTTTGCTGTGACTGTTTTACTAGAAATCACATATTTTCATTTAATTTGGCTTTTGGTTTTGTGTGAAGTGGCATTCATAATATATGATATTGTATTTACTATTTTATTAATTGTTATAGCTATTAAAAAAAAAAAAAAAATCAAACTTTCCCTACCTGAAAGAATAGTGCCTGATTTATGGGGCACAGAAAGTGAATAAAACACTCTACCAAGCAACAGTAAATGTATTGGGGTTAGGACTCATTTTGGGAGAACTGATACTGGAGCCTAATGTGGGGAGAGAATAGCGGAGTGGAAATGGCCATATTCCCTCAAGAAACTACAATGCAGCAATTAAAAAAAAATACTGTGAGATTTCTGATGTACATGCCAATGCACACATCGGTATTGGTTCCTAAATCCTCTTCAGCTGAAATCTTACTTTGCAAAAATTAAGTTGCCTTCTGCCAGGAAAAAATTACTGTTTGTCATTTATTGCAAAAGACTGCCTTGTTTTGGGTGATCAGTTCACTACATTTGCAATATAGAAACAACATATTTCCATTAATGCAGATGTTCACTTTCATCTCCATAAGACTCCTGAAGCACAGAATTCTAAATTTAGAAGTGCTTGCTGCTCCCTTCTGCCCCCACTTCTTCAATTTCTTTTTTAAATGATGTAGTTAGATAGCTAAGATTGATTCTATAATCAAACCCAGCCCATAAGATGACACTCACTTGGTGAACAGATAGCTTATCCACCTCCTATCCTAATGTTCAATGTACAGGAGAGAACAGGAATTCTTTCAGTCTACTCTTTGCTCCCCCATTTTTTTGAAAAGGTGGTTATTCTCAGTATTATTCAGGGAATACAAATTATTCACAGAAAAGTATCTTATTGCCCTTTTCTGCAAGAAAGAACAGGGTAAGAACAGGAGAGGTTAGGACATTTTTGTCTTTGGAAAGGGATTTCACTGAAGAGTTAATAAACTTTGATTTGAAGAACTTCTGTAATTTTGCTTTTATGCCTTTTTTTCATTATTATTTAAATGGTGTTAAAATGAACTTCTAGAGCTGAGAGTAGACAGGCTAGAAAGGAGGAGGGAGGGATGTCAGATAAAATATGTGCAACATACATTCTTTTACATTTGTGGCACAGTGTTTTATTCTGGGCATTTTATGGTATGTTCCAGAGCCTGTTGGAATGGAAAACGATGCCACATGTAACTAACTCCCATGTCTTTGTGTTAAACCACCCTTCCTTTCCCAGGTCTCCAAGCAACAGTATCTTAAAGATGAAATATTCATTTCTGAAACCTAATTTAATTTCAGAGTTGCCCGAGCTGCAGAGCTTATCAGTTCATGGAATCCACAAAACTGGATGAATTAACTACTCTTTTCCTTAGATGGAAGGTTATTTTTAATTTTTTTCAGGATCTTGTTAAAATGCATCTTCTGATTTTTAACCTTGGTTTGTCTGGTTATGATTTACTTATTTGTGATACAGGGGATAAGAAGAAAAACTAGAGGCGATATTCTTTCCATCAATAAATGCAAGACATTGTTGCTTTTTAATAGCTGTTAGCAACCCTGAACAGTGCAGAGCCGTAAATAAATGAAGATTAAAGATGTTTTCTATTTCCCTTGGTTTGGTTCAAATGGGTTTTTTTAAATGTAGTTTGCCCAGAACCTTAGATAATCTAACAGATCACTAGTGGCATATTTTAACTGGTTAAGTCAGTTAACAAATTAAACTAGGCATAAAACATTATGGAAATAATGAATGAGTGCACGAGCTCAGAAAGGCTGAGCTTTGTCAATGCCACTGTAAAATGAGCCAAAGTGAGCTCACCAAGAGCACCTGAGGATGCCTCCTTTACTCCTTCTTTGGAAGCTTCCAAGCTTCCACTACCTGGCAGCTGGATGTCTGTGCTTCTGATGTTTACATAATTTTGCAAATTAGATACTTGTGAAAATTCTCATAATTAATCTGCAGGCATTGTTGTCTCCTCTTCCTTTTATACTTAATAAGTAGTAATGGTTGGAGAATGGAATACCCGAATACATTTTGGAGGCCTCTAGCTGAAGCCAGGATTAATCATTAGCACATCTGAGTTGTAAACGTTAGGCATTTATCCATTCTTTAAGACTGCCATTATTCCTTGTAACTGTTGGGTCTTCCTAAAAACACAGAACAGCAGGGCTGGGGATGCAAAACCCAGGCAGCCCCTCCTGCCCATCTGACCTTGTCCCTTGTGCCAATTCTAGTTTGGCCTCAAGCTCCCTGGGCAAGCAGGTGTAGAGGTGCCAGGGTCTCTCTGGGGGTAACTCCTCTGGAGTCACTGTGTGCGGAATGTGGGTTCCCCCACTGGGATGTCTGCTGCTGACAGGTCTCATGAAGGAGATCCAGTAAAGTCTGTTACTGGTAATCTCCATGAGATAAGTTGAAAGTCTGATGGTGGACATGAAATGAGTGCAATTCCTCTGTTGTTCTGCTCCACAGTATGGCTTCCTCTGAGGTCATTTGCATTTACAGTAACCATATGGCTAGAACTATTTTCTCCAAGGAAGGAATACTCTGGAGGGTTGCATTATTGTATCTTAGGTGTATTAGGGAGCAGGTGTATGCAGACAGGACTTGTGCATCACCAACTTCAGCTCAGATACAAATAACATCTGCTGCTGCATGTGATATGATAAAGACCAGAATTAATGAATAAAACCTGGGTCTTTTACCTGATGAAAAAGATTTACTGAGCTGCAATTGGGCACCCTCATGTTCCAAGAAATGGAAATGATTAGTTAATCATCTCTATCCTTCTGTATAAAGCAAAGTGTTGGGTTTGGGGGATGTTTTTGGTGTGATTTTAGTTGTTGTTTTGTTGTGTTTGTTTTTGTTTTTTTTTCCCCAAGCTAGAATAAAAATGTTGCTAAGGTGAGAATCTGTAGACACTTTAAAATATTTTCACAGGAATGGTATCAGGAGTTCTCAGAATTAATTTGCATTTCAGGGCAAATTTTCAGTGTTTACTATGGTTCATAAATGTCAATGGCACAATCAGGTTTTTCAGCAGGAGAAATTACAAGCCTTAATTCAAGCATGCCTCATCACTTACTAGCTGTGCTTCCTTTGCAGACAACTAGGTGGAACAAACTGACGTGTGCAAGGCAGGAGTAAGCAGAAAGTGCTGTAAAGATACACATTTTCTGCAAGGTTTATATAAAACTCCTGTGGTGTCTACATTGTTTCTTTTAATAATATAAAGATGCTTTGTCTGCTTATGCCTTTTTTGTTAAATATCAGCAAATGAATACATTTTCCAAGGCTGTGGTGATTTACAACTAGATAGAAATCATATCGTAAAATAGTTTTTGCAAGCTAAAATATTTCTTTTATATACTCAGGAAAAGACAGAGATAGTGAGTGTCGATGAAGGGTAGCTATCAGGGCTTCTACTGGGGTAAAAGGAGAACTTTGACACCCTTGGCAAGGCAGGCCAAATTATCACCCTTTTGTTTTTTAGAATTGTATTTAGTTCTAACGTTTCTTGCCATTACTTGTGATGTGGTTTTACAAAGTTGTAGCTCTGGAACTTTAAGGATTAAGAGCTCTTCAAAAAGTACAATTAAAATGTAATGAGGATCTATTTGGAATAAAAGCTTTCTCACTGCAGTGTAGGACATGTCCTAGAGAGACACAGTGGTCTTATTGTGGTGGGGAGACAGAAGACTCTGCCTGGATTAAGGTAGACTTCAGTCCAGAGAGCCACCATCAACCTCTTGTGGAGAGATACAATTGCTGCTGTTTGGGGAAAGATAAAATCGATCTTGGTGGCGTTGCTGGTCAGTACACAATGCCCAAGACAGACCCGAAGAGAAGGAAATATGGTAAAATTAACCAAATTGAATCCATGAGAAGGCCAAATAATGAAATTGTGGAATCAGCTTTTTTATATCTTGTGCATTTCTATGTGCATATGTTATTCTGGTGTGATGCAATTTACTTTAATAGGCTGTAAAAGAGACCTCTGGATCAAAAAACCACTCAAATGCTGGGTAATTTATATTTTGTAAAACAGATTGGCCAGTGGGTGTTCCCTCTTCCTTTAAATGTTATGATTTGTGGGAGAAAGTGATTTGGAACAACTCTTGTTTCTATTAGCATACTCCTGATTATTGGAGGTGTGTACCAGTGCAGTGCAGAAACCATAATTCTAGATTTCTCCTCCCTGCTGCAGACATGTCTCAATAATCAAGCAGCCCAATCTGGATCCTCATAACATGTAGTGAAGACTGAGAAAGCTTAGGTGATGCATATTCTGCTTTTTGAGAAAAATACACAGCACAGAAAAAGTATATGCCCTGCAGAATAAATTTTTCCTTGTATATAGGATCTGAATAAAGCAGGAATTGAAGGACAAATCATAGAGAAAGGAAAAATAATTACTGCTATAGCCACTTCCCTTCTTACTGGCTCACCTTCGACTTATCAAGGTGTTTGCTGATCCTATGTTAACAGACCGTTGCTAGGAAGGAGAAATATTTTGAAACATTTTCTCATTCACAGTAATAATGAAAAGTAACATTTGATTCCCTGGGCACTTTTTCAGCTCAGGCTCTGAAACTGAACCTAATTACCAATGTTGCATTACAAAGTGGAGCCTTTTCTACTCAGGGAACAGAACAGACATTAATGAGACCTTCTATTTATTTATTTTTTAAAAGATTTTCTGCACATTAAGTTTAGTTTATTCAGCGTGCCACTCCTCCTCTTAAAGTAGCAGACAAAAATATCCCCACCTCTACACCTTGTCTTTGCCTTTTAGTTCATGTGCTCGATTTACTTTTTTTCCAGAGAGAAAATAAAACATTTTAATTTGACTTCACTGTCATATGGTTAGTTACCAACCTGAGATTTCAGTGAAATGTCCTTTGTTGAAGATTTAGAAAAACAATCAGTGTGCAGCAAATATTGATATGACTCTTAATGGCAATTTAGCTGATTAATATCCTTTCATGCTGCAAAGCAGCATGAAACACAGCGTTTTAATGAACGCCAACAACAAAGAGTGTACCAGGTGTGTTACTAAGAAACAATCTCTAGTGTGATTTAATTAATCAAAGCATTGCATGGAGCAATTATGAGCAACCTTGTGTAAGTGGCAGTAGTACACGATCCTTGATTTAGAATTGCCTTTAAAGAAAGACATCATGGCTTAATAACTGTGTTTTATCAGTCACAGAGCAAATCTCTGAATCAGGCATTTGTTTTTTGGTGGTGGTGTTTATGCTTTTTTTGTTTGTTTTGTTGAAAGTGGAAGGAGAAAGAAAACACTAAGGATTTCAAATGTTTGTGACTAGCTGGACGGAAAATCACTGGTCTGTTGAATATATTATTGAAACATATTCTTTCAGTGTTTTTCACCATCCACTTTTCCTGAATCTGTGGAATTAATTTTTGAATAATTTTCTGAGGGGCTAAAGATGCTCCTACTGAGGAGGGGACATTGTTGCCCAGGCTCAGGTGACAGCTAGACATGTGTATGTGACACTGAAGCCAAATGACCTGAGCTGTGCTCTGCCAGGTTCACAGAGCTGCTTTGTGCAGGTATTTTGGTGGAGAGGAAGGGGGTTCAGCTCAGTCACATGATGTAGAAGCAGGAATGAAACACTTCCAGAACAAGCATCTGCCCATTCCATTCAAAGCCAATCAAAAATCACAGTAGTCCACAGTGCTTAGCTGGAAACCTGAGGATTTTTCATTAAGCATGTGATTGGAATGGAAACCTATTTGGAGAATTAGGAAGGTTTCCCCTCTGTTCACTGGAGGAAAAATTATTGTGACTGACATACCCTCCTGATAGAAATTGGGAAGTTTTATCTCCTGCCCTCTGGCTCTCTTAGTTAAATTACAGATGAAATATGTTATCATAGTGTAGCTAATTCCTCTGCTATAAATACTTATCTTCATACATCGAAGTAGTAAAAAATTGAGGTTGTTTGGATATTTCTTTTCATTTTTAAATATCTGCAGAACCTTGGTGTGCAAAAAACCAGTACATGAAAGCCTTTCTGTTCATATCAGGGCTACATCCCAGGACTTACATGGTACTATCTGCAACCATATGTATGCACAGGGAAAAATATGTGTGCATTTTTGAACAGAGTCTAAAACGTAAGTTTAATTTTTCTTTAAATGAAGACCCTTCCTGGGCCTTCAACTGTCCTTACTAGGCAGAGCTGAGGCTCTTACCTGAACTGCTTAATGCTGTTTTCTGAAAGAAGTGTCTTAAGGACATACAACAAATTCTTTTAAAGTTTGCTCTTGGTCCTTATTTAGCTTCCTTCTAAGTTGCATGGACACCTTTGTACAGCTCACTTGGATATTTTTTTCTGGAATAATAGGAAGGAGAAGTTGAGCTCAGGATGAGGATGGACTAGAGGGCCTCCAGTGGTCCCCTCCAACCTTCCCCATTCTTTGACTTTATTCATGTAGTGAATCAGAAGGGCTTGGGTTGGAAGGAGCCTTTGGCTGATAAAGTCATTATTTTGAGGTTGGGGTTTTTTTGTGAATAAAATTTCTTTAGCTGTAAGGCTGCAGTTATCACTAACATTATTTATTTCTTTAATGTTATGTTCCTGACTGTATTTCATTTTAAAGACACTTGACATTTAAAGGATATGCATAAAAGAATTAAGATATCCAGAATATAAAGTCAAACTTTGCTTCATGTATTGCCTTTTGAGCATCAAGTCTCTTACATACTACTTGTGCTGGGGAAAAATGACAGTGGAGAATGTTTCTGGTTACATTTATATGGTTTTGTCTTAAGTTCCCCTAAAAGAAACAGAGCTTGAAGTTTAGCCTGAAAGTCAACCTATTATGCTCTTTTATTTTAACACATAAAACTTGCAGGTTTTAAGATCAATCATGCAGAGGCCCAGAGGAATACTGCAGCAATAAAATATCTCCCTTGGCTGTTAATTTTCTTGTTAAGGCAGGCCTTTAACTATGTACCTTGCAAATCAGACCACTGTAATACCTCTAAAGTGGAACTTCATCACATGTTGAAATTTAATGTTAAACACAAGCTTAAATCCTTCCTTTTCTAGCAGAGTCCTTAAAGAAGTTCTGAAATGATGGATAAGGCTCACTTGACTCCAAGAGCTGGAACTTTAAAGCAAACAGTTTGAACATCTTGTGAACATGATAAAAATCCTTAAAGATCCTCACTGAGGAGAAAGAGCTCCAAGATTTCATTTCCCCTCCCACATCCACCTTTAGGGAGGAGAGTATGTCCTTCTTTCTGTGGATGTTCTTTAAACTTAGTGCTGTCAGAGGCAGCAGTTACTGCTTCTGACTTTGCTGACTGCTTTTGGCTTCCTCTTTACCCTGTTCCTTTTGCTGAGCTGGAAGCCCACATGGGCTTAAAACTGGTGTTGTCAGCAAAATATACCAGCCTAAATTCTCATGGTTTCATACTCTAAGGAAAACAAAAGTGAGCTCATAGAACAGGGGAGTTCTTAGAGAACATTTCCTTCTAACAGGCATGCATAGAACTCCATGTGTAAGGTTACCTGAATTTTGTCTCTTAGATTCTGGGGCAGAGGGACTAAATGTGCTTGGAAAAAAGGTACATCTGAAAGATGGACATAAATTGAGTTGTGCCTCAAAGAGGGAGGAATAGTTCTTCATTTTTGTTGTTGTTATATAATGCTGATGGTGCTCTGACTACGTGTGAATGTGGTGAACCTGAAGTAGGTGTTTGAGACCCTTGTTTCTTCTTCCCATTTCGAAGCTGTCTGTCAGAGCTCTGAACTGTCTGATAAGCCTACTTTAAAAAAAATCAAAACAACAACAGGGGGGAAAAAAAGGACAAAGCTCCCATCCAATTTAATATTAAAACCCTCAGTAAATTCTCTGCTTTGGTGTTTTGGAACTATGATTTGCCTATAGGCTTGATGATTATAGGCAACACAAAGTGCAATTTCTCCAATATCACACCCCTGCCAAATGTGACTCATTCCCTAGTCCCACAGTCCTGCAGGGAACTAAACTGTGCCAGACCTTTTCACAGCTTATCTCTCTCTCTGTGCTGGATCAGCTGTGCTGGCTGACAAGTTCTATCATTATCAAATCTAGGAATTCATGAGTCATGATGAAAAAATTGTGAAATTAACTTTGAAATCACATATAAACATGTATGTATGCACACGCATACAAACCCTCACAGGGACACAAATTATACAATACAAAATTCCACATATAAATATTATTGTATTCCTTTTAATTTGACCTCTTATTTCAGCCTTTAAGCTTTACATTTCACAGCGTTGTCCTTATATGCTTGAAAGCTAGAAGCAGTTGTTTTGTCTTAATCAAAAAAACCCACTCTTTTTTATTTCACTGAAGAGCTCTGAAAACTGTTTTTTGAAAGAAGAGGAAAAAAGTAAACAACTGCAATTTTGTTTTGGTGGATCAGAGTCAAAGTTGAAATACAAACATATTTTCTATCTGTCAGAAGCAGTTTTCTTCTTCTAGTCTATAGCATGACTGGACTTCTTGAAGTAGTAGACCCTGCCTAAGCATTCACAACCAAGGTATATATGTAATATCCTACATTTCTGTGCTGTACTTGTAAGGTAGGAACATACATATGAATACAGCTTGGCTTGGACTGGGCTAAAATGTGGTTATATGACAGACTGGCCTTTTAAGTGTATAAAGGCCTATTTTTGATTTAGATTGCAGGAAATTCTGTTTAAAACAATACCCCTTCAGAATATTTGCTCAGGTTGAGCATGTGGCAGAAAACATGGTGCCAAACAGCCCAATGGCAAAAACCAGCCTGGAGCTTTTGAAGTGTTTGCAATGTGTGTGTGCCTTAGAGACCCCTATTCAACCACCTGAAAATTGGACTGCTAAAGCTGACTCTGCACCTTGCCTGATGTCTTGAAGCCTGTGGAACATGTGCCATTTCATTGTTTCCTAAAAAAACAGGCCTTGCTTTGGATACCTGAGTGAGAGCAAGATGAAGTTCACAGGCTCTCAAAGGCTTAAGGCAGAGTCAGGAGCAGGATCAAAGTCTCTTTGTTTTTGTGTTAAAAAAACCCAAAACAACAAAAAAAAACTTCCCCAACTTTCTCCCTGATGTGCTTCAAGAGGAGAGAATGTAAAGTGAGAGAGTGGCTGGAGGCTGAACTTTGGCCAACTGGGCAAGAGGAATCTGCAATGAACAAATTCTTTCTTTTGTTGTTTTGTTTTGTTTTTTTTTAATGGTGCTGCTTGATCCACGTGGGTCTTGGGCCTTCCATTGCCTGCACCTGCTGCCTTTTGACCTGAATTCACTGTGTAAACCAGAGCTTACATGATTAATGCAGTTGCCCCTAAGTTTTAAAGGCAAACATGTAAGTTAAATCCTTCTGTACTGGCCCTCCCTGCAAACGTGTGTATCATCTGAGCAGTTCTAAACTGAGTGTGCTGAAGTTCTGTACATAGAACTTGTGCATTATGTAGAAAAGCTGAAGTGTTGCAGATACTTAGGATACAACTGTGTGCATTGCAGCACCTTTCTCTGGGTTCTGAAGTGTTACATTTGATAATTTGATAAGCATATGAAATTTAATAAAGTCTAATTAACACTGCATAATAAAATGTACGATAAATGCTGTTTGTTTCTCTCATTGATAAACAGGACATTTAATGTCATAATGTCTGAACAGTGAGCTGCATGAGTACTAAATGTTGCTTTTAATTAAGCAATAAAGAACGTAACAACCTTTATTGTATTGTTGTAAATTTTGACGTGGTACAACCATTTGATTCTTTAAAAATTAATTGCCTAGGAGTGTGTTTAAGTAATATTGATTATGCTGGTGCTTTGTGTTGATCTGTGATACTTAACCCAGCATTTAAAATATCTTTTTTCCATTTTACATTTGTGATGCAAGAATAAAAGCGAAGTACAAAACAAATAGGCACTTGAATTCTAATAGCAATAAGCAATAAATGTCAGGCATCTGGAAATTATGGTTGCAATTTCATCAGAGTACACTTTGTTCTTCTATTATGCCTGCATGAATTTTGCTACAGGCAAAATCTATTACAGATAACAGTTAAGAACCTTTCTAATCTACACCAATAGTCATGGAAAAATGCTAGAAAACGAAATGTTGGAAAATGTAATATTGCCAAGTAAAACTGACACTCATAGAAAATAATGTGATCAAATTTAGAACTGCAGAGATAATTTCTGTAAGATCATGTTGAAATTTCTGGGATGTTTGGTCCTGCTGAAGGGCGTGTAACTAACAACATACATATCATTAAATGTGCTTGTGTACTGTATATAGATAGATATTTATCTCTATACTGCAGGCTAGTTAATTTGCTGGTTTAATGATTGTTACCTGAAATAGCAGTTCCCAAGTTAGGACTATACATTAGCAGCTGGTACTTTTCCATTGCTAATGATTATATTTGAGTAGCAGCAATTCTGTCCCAGGTCATCTCTATTGCCTCGAAAGTATTCATGTCATACTTTTTATCATGCATTATGATGTTTTACAACTCTTTAATTGACTCTGAAAAGATTTATGACCGATCAATTTAGAATTCTGTCAAGTTCCACAAGTAGATTGTTTATTTTACATAGCATTTTGGTGCCAAAGTGCTGTGTTCTAGACAGCTTAAATTCATCCTGAGTTACACTTGAGTAAGAACGATGTTACAGAGGTGCTTAATATTTTGTACTTATACTTTTGCTCTGGGATGTAATATAGAATTGAAAGGATTACTTGATTTGTGCTCTTTAAATAAGTTCTACCAAATTAAAAGCAGGTATATTGGTTTGCATTCATCTCTACCTTTTTGATAAGAAAGCCTAAATTTTTCTTTCAGTGGAAACATGACTCTTCTCAACACATGCTAAGGAATATGTCTTATGCAATAATAAAATGTGCAAATATATGATTTGCATCTGCAGTTTGCTTTCTTCAGTAATTAAGTATTCTTTTCAATAATCATTAAAAAGTAGATAAGCATGAAACTTGGTTCATGTTCATCTAGTAAACAGCACAATAATGGAAGTGTTGAAACTTGAAATTGTACCGTAGTTGCAGTTGGGTTTTTTTACTGTCATGACATATTATAATAAGTTTAGTGAATGAATCACATCCTGCTTTGAAAATGTAGCTTCTGTCCTAATAAGTCAAATAGTCGTAAGGGAAAGTCTTTGTACACAAAATGTTTAGGGGATATAAGGGAGGAAGGGTTTTAAGGAATGAGAATTGATTTTACCTTTTGATGTGTAACTCAATGAAACTGGAGAACTGAATCTCTAAAATTCTTGTCCTACTTCTTTTATTTAGGAAAAAAAAAAAAGGAGCTTTAAAAGCATAGATGCAAGATACCCTCTTTACTAGCAGAAGGAAAAAATTTTCATTGTGAAATGAAATAAATAAGACACTTCTTTCTCTCAGTGGTGTGGTATCTGGACATCCTTTGGGGATTTTTGTGAAATGTAGAAAGGAATCTTTGAATATGAAATAGTTCATGACTTGAAACAGAATCTGTTTCCAGTTTTTCATGTTGTGGAAATGGGAAAATCTTTATAATGCTTTCTCCATGTAATTTCTTTTCGGGGAACGGTAATTCTCTTTGGCAGTGAGTGTTTTGTAGTGCTCTTTATAAATGAGTAGAAGATCTTTTATATTTTTAATTTCTTTGTCTTTAATAGGTTTGAACTCAAGTGATTGAGAGCAAATGCTAGCTTGGACTGTTGTATTTAGAAATGTTTTTGTTGAACAGAGATAAAATTTGGCTTCAGAAAGGGGAACCAAATCAATCAAAGATACTGTGAAGTGACATGGTTGACTTGGTTCAGGAGAAATGTAAGCTCTTGTGTTGATTCCAGCAGAGAGATGTAGATTTTCTGGGTGGTGAAGAAGAGCCTATGCCAATTGTCCACGTAACTTGGCTGAAGAGGAGACTATCTTCTCTCTCAAGTAAATGGATTATGTACAGAAGTTGATGACTCTGTCTATAAAATTCAGGAATTAAGCTGGCTGTGGCAGACTTAAGAATCTTTTCCGTTTCTTTCCCGCTCCCTTGCCCCATTTTTCGTGATGAACACTCCAGTAGTATGACCATGGTAATGTTGGGAGCTATGCTTACAAAGGTTTCAGCAGCATGTATCTATCCTCCCCAATTACCTGAGCTAAACAGAAACTAAACAATCCTGAAGGTGAAAATGAACCTTTATATTAATTGTAATCTCTTACCATACTTGTGATGTCTTCTCATGGGTGTTCTTGTTCTGAAATGTATGATCAATCCAACTGAAAAAATAGAAAACCACTTTCATATTCATATCAGAATGAAGAAAGCATATTAATGCTTTCAATGCCACAAGGGTTGCAAACCCTAGGGCTAGAATTTGTCTTGATTGTGCATATCTATGAATTTTTAAAGAAAAGAAGACAGATTCTGACTTAAATGAGACTACATTTGTGAGTAGGGTTCATATTTCAGTAGTTGCTGTAAGATCACAATCAGACTCTAGTCTTTGGCATTATTTTTACAAGGAGACAGAGCATGCAGGCATAGGAACAAACAGAACCCTTTTTAAAGATGTGTGCTGTCTTAAGCACTAAGTTAGTATTCAGTTTGCAGCTCGTAATATATAGTAACTTTTATATTCAGATCAAATTCTTATTTGAATAGAATTTATTCCAAATGGCACACGAAGATCATCTCCCTGTATACTTAGTGGAATGTCATTTTGAATGCAAATGGTTTATCTGAATAAATTTGTTCATCATTTTGCTGATTATGGGCAGAAGTCATGTATTTTTGTGTAAATTTTTGGTCCTGTAAGCCTTCTATCTCTGTTTGTTGAATTTTATATTTGGGTAATTTAAAAGAAAATGTAGTTATTATATTAAAATGTACAAAGCATCTCAAAATCTACTTATTAATCAGCCTGATAGTTTTAATTCAATTATCTCGTATATGTCAAGAGTATTTGAAACAATAGTAGTTTATTCATTTTAAAGCCCTTTAATTCTAATAATGTTCAGCATAAGCTTAATTTAGCATCACAGAATTCCCTCCAGATCTATTCCTCGTATCATTATGACTCACCTTGAACTCTATGACCCTTATTAGTGTCCTACAGTTGCCTTTAGATATTACTGATTATTTGGTTCCTCACCAGTTTTGCTCCTTAGTGAAGTTTAAACAGGATGCAAATATTTCTCTCCTCTCCCACAAAATTCCTACCAGCCCTGGTTATATTTCTTGCATTATGTGAAATGCAAGAATTATCGAAGAACCTGTGACATGCTCCTTGAGGCTTCTTGTTGGTTTTCTCTATTAAAACCCCCCCAACCTTCCTCTGATTGTCTCCAGAGGTTTGGGTGACTGTGCACCCACACCAATCTCAACTGCAGAGACAATGTTCTCATGACTTTGTGCTGTGCTGCTTTGGGTCTCCATTGATTCATTCTTCTTCATCATAAATTTAAAACTCTGTCAGCTTCCTAAGCTGCTCTTTGAACCTGTTTCTTAAAATTATTTTGCTAAAGCTTTTTTCCCCTACTCACTTGTCCTGACTCTTCAATTTTGTCAAAAATAGCAAATGTTTCTGTGCGTGTCCCACACTATATGTTCCTTTATGCTGTCTTTTTCTACTTTCTCTAAAAGGACTCATGAAACCACTGCTGCTAAAGACTTCACCTAACAAATTGTTTATGAGGAAGTAACATTCTTGTCTTGGCACACTAAAGATATAATACTTTTAAAAGATGGGTCAAACTTAAGTTGTGTCCATTTGAATTGCCTTTACTTTGGCTTTCTGCCCTTTGTACATTGGTTCTTTTTTGTGGTCCTCGAGAAAACAGGTCTTGCTGAGCTTGGCATCTGGACCAACTTGGCAAAGATTCTCTGAAAGACTCTGAACAAGAGAAATTAATTGTAAGAAAAACTTCATCCTTTCTTATTAATAACATAAGTTTCACACACCTTATAACAAAAATCAAGACACATCCATATCCCAATTTGGGTCAGGACACTAAGACTTTTGGGCACTTCTGGCTCTCAGATACATTGTTTTGCTCCTCACCGCCTAAATCCTCCCCCCAAAATCCTTCTGAAACATTTCAGTACTTCTAGTTTACATAGCCTAACTTTGTGCCTAGAGGCTTAAACTGTGAGCTTAAATATTTAGTTACGTTACATAAATCCAGCCTGCAAAACGTGTGCTTTATTTTTATGAAACAAAAGCTGAAAATATAACATGAGCTGCAGATATTTATGATTACCATAAAACACTGATTTGAGAATGAACATAAATATTTGCCTTTTATAGGACATAGATTCTGGGGAGGATGCTGTCTGGTAGGTTTACCTGTGCTTTATGTTGACTGCACTATCAGAAAATGCTGGTCACTTCTGTAATCTGATGTGGTCTTCATCAGTTGCAAATCTCACAGCCTGTGTGATACAGGTGAGAAAGAGCAGGTGCATGAAAAGCAAAGTGCAGAGCAGGAATTTGATGAGTGCAGAGATAGTGTGGGGCAACATGGACCTCTGTCAATTTGGAGACTCACACAATTGAGTTCCAGGCTTTCTGTAGATCTTTAAAAAGAATATATCATTTTACCTGTCTGTGCCTCTGTAAAATCAGAATGGTGATTCCTTTGTGAAGCTCTATGTAAGACCAAGGGAATGTTATAAATTATTATTTAACTAAGCTCTGCTACTCTCACAGCACAGATATCATGTAAGACTAGAAGATCAGATTTTCTTCCATTAAAAGCCCAATTTAATACAATCATATCAACTAAGTCATTCTGCATCATTTCTTCTGTATCCTTTCTGATCAGCCTATTTTTTCCTTTCTTTTTTTCCTCCATTCTGTCACCTCTTCCTCTCTCCCTATCCCCCAAATCTCTTGGAAGGAAAAAAAATTCATGGACTGACTTGTGGAGTGTAACCACCCTGATTTTCATTTATAGCCATGGAAAAAAGGAACTTAACATTTACTATTAATTTCCTAGCTATTTAATTCTATTTTTTTAATTAGATTTTTCTTGTGCAGTGGCAAAGATTTAGTGTATTTAGAAAGGTTTGCAATCAGTCAGTACACCACAGGTAGAAGAATAAAGTTTTAGATGGGGAACTTGCTCAGTGATATATTTTTCTCTTGTGTTGTATGGATTGAAGATCATCTGCAGTGGAAGCTGTGACCTACTTAACACAAATGAGATTGCTTAATGGCTACTGATTGGTTGTCAGAGAGTTTTCTTTAAATATACATATCCATCATCAGCCACTTTGTGATAATAAATGTCTCCTGTGTTGTCCCATTTGTCTGTTTGTATCACAAAGTAATGTGTCATACTATAAAATGCAAATGTGTTCATGGAGATAAGTTTGCTTTATCCTGATGTTGAGTAGTGTAGCTACATTACATGACATACAAGGTGTCAACTAATTAAGTATTAACATATCTCTTATGTAATTGAATTTCAGAAGTAATTTCTTTGAAGTGAATAGTTGTCTAAAGTGCTAGGCAAGAGCTACCAAAAATGCCAGTGCACAAGAAATCATGCAGAGATATTCTGTGGGAGGGATTTGTATTCAGAGACTTGATAAGATGACCATGGCAGTGCACAGATAACGTGAGGGACAGCCAGTGTCTTGTGGTATTTTTGTCATCTTTGTTCTCATTCTGGTTATGTGCCTTGTTCCTAAAATGTAAGTTTTTTTGCTTTAGTAGAAAAGGAAGATATTTCTAAAGCTGTTAAAATGTAAGAGTACATAATCTGAAACTTATGAGTTTTTTTGCCCACCAAATCATTATGAAACAGGTGGCTATTTATTTCTAATATACAAAATTGTTGTTGCATATTGCATATTTACAACTGGAGTTCTCAAGAACATCTAGCTGATAGCTTCATAAATTGCATAAATAGCTTTATTTTGGTTGTGCACTGCTGGGGAAAAGGAGACTCAAAATATATAACCAATTATATTTGAAACAAACCCTTTAATGGTGTTTTGTTTTGCCTTTTTTTTTTTTTCAAATTAATTATTGGAATCCTAAAGCAGTAAAATTAGTCTACCTTAATCGAATTCAGCAGGAATAAAGACAGTTCAGCAAGAGATGTTTTGAGAGCATGACATTTTGTTGTTGACGCCCATGAATACTGGACAAATTATCTGGTAGTTTAGAGTCATGGTTTATTTTTCAGAAGTATCAAGCCCTTGGCTAAATTACCAAAGTGCTTCCACCCTAATGAAACGTGGTCTTTCAGTTTAAAACACTTCTGGTCTTTTTCAGAAACCTCATTGAAATGAAGAGGTCTGGACACTTCCCCCTTACAGCTCTGGCTTGAGCTCTCATCACGATTAATCAGTGTTTATACACCACACTTCAAAACTGCAGTCAGGATATTTCTGCTATTCTGTGAATGCAGTAATTGCCTCCCCAAACTGCAAACTTGTGGGCGGGGAAAAACTGGTAATCATTTGTATTTTCTCTGAGTCGTGGAAATGTTCTTGGGGTAGAGATGGAAACAATAAAGGACTGTTTTAGTCCTGTTACAAATATACTTCTCTACACCCACAAGGGCTGAGCCCAACTGGCTAATTACTTCTGTCTGTATTTGACTTCATGGAATGTTTGTGTTTTTAGTGTGAATTAGTTCCCAAATTCGTAGCACTGAAAAGTCCTCTGTTTGAAGGCTAGTAAATACTAATTATGAAGATATGCCTCCCTAGCCAATTAAAATGTACAGGTGCAATAACTTTGCTATCAACAGCTTTGGTATTTATCTAGAAAGTTTTATATCAAGAAATATTTTGAAATAGCATTGGGAAATGAGTCCATTAGAAAAATGTTCTTACTGCTTGATGCTACAAAGGTAATTTAGGAGTTTTGGATTTACTACTGACTGGTTGTGTCGATATGAATTAACCCCTGCTATTCAAGTGACCAGAGAAAGAGTCACTCTGAATGAAGAGGAAACAGGAGGAAAAGAACATATTAACCTCTGTTTAATTATCTATAAGGAATCTGATTACAAGAGAGGGCTATCCTTGCAGATAGTTAGATTTATGTAGTTATTGTGTAGGGAGCAATTTTGCTTCTCTAGCCTGGCTATCCTTTGCCCAAAGCAATAGTTCTTTACCCTGATGCCAGCTGGAATGCAATGAAGCACTTTAATGACAGTGACAACAAAGCAAGCAGTTTTATTTAGAAAAAGGAACATAATGAACTGGGTGAAGGATTTGGAGGGAACTACATAGTGCTCCCTAGATTCTGATAAACCTTTTCCTGGAAACACACAAGTATTGGCTATTAAAAAGGGTAAGGCTAAGGCTAAACCCAGAATCGAGAAGGCTCTGGGAATCTGTGTTAAGCTGACAGTATCTGCTATTACTAATAAGAACTATTTAGGGTTAGGTCTCAGTTTTTTCCAGCCATGCTGCACAGTTCTGCCTGTTTCCAGCATGAAGTCTGAGACCTTTGCCATCTCTTCTCCTTACATAGCTTGTTACTTTTCTTTATTCAGGTTTCAGGAAGATCTTTAAAGGCTTATTTTACAGGTGCAGTTTTTTCAAGGTAGGCCATGATTCGTCCTTGCACAAAGCTGTGAGTTAAGATACAGTATCCTAAAAGAAGGTTTTGGATTACTCTTCAAGCAATGGGATACATAAAAGCATGATCTCTTGGAAATAGCTTATAGGTGATCTTCTCTAGGTGGGGTTTTTTGGGGTTTTAATTTTTTCTTCCTTGCCAAAGCTCCTGGTTACCCATTAATAAAAAAACCCAAACCAAACAAAAAAACCAAAAACCCAAACAACCCTAAGTCAAATGAGTGACAGAGGTCTGGCTAGGTCAAGTTTGATGCGAGTGTAGTGGGAACAGATTGGTGAAGTAAGAAGTTTAAAAGACCTCTTCCTCCTGCTAATGGTCTTTGAGCTTCCACTGAGTCTGAGGTCTGTGTCAGTGTTTTCCCACACATTCTGCTTTCCCTCATTCTGTGATCTCACTCTTTGCACTCAAAAATTTTGGCTTATCAAGCTGGAGTCATGCCTTAATTTTTGACAGTGGTGTGATTGTTTCTTCTGAGCCAGATATATTTATTTTCATCTTTCTACTGTTCCTCCCAACAGTAACTTCATAATCAGGTGAATCGATGGTGTTTTGCTATTGTCACCAGCCACCTTCAATTTTTTTTAAACAAAGACTGTTCATAAGAAGAAAATGATCCACATTCTGTCTTGCTGAATTACTCACTGGTGCAGGTGTAGGACTTGCATAACAGAACTCTTTGTCCTGCCTGACCTTGGAGTGTGTATGCAGATACCTTATGGGGTCTAAATCTGTGTGGGCATGTTGCTGGTGACCTCAGGCAAGCCAGGCTGGAACCTGGCTGCTGAATGCACCTCTGAATGTGGTGGCAGTGTCTTAAACTCATATGAGAACCAAAAGCACACATGAGTCAACTTTAGGAAGATTGTCATGTCACTTAACTGCTTAAAAGAAAAAAAAAAAAAACAAAACAAAGAGGAGCTGGTTTTTTCTACTTCTAGTCACTTCATCTACTTGGTGAGGTTAAGCTTATAATTCTAGGCTACTTTTCCTCCTGTGTGCAAGGGGGAAGATGTTCAGTCCATAAAAATTTGTTTCCCACCTCCTCCTAGTTAATTGTAGACCTATGCAGCTGCCTACAGCAGCTACTCCACACACAAGTGTGTTACTTCCTTCACTGGGCTGGAAAAGGTGACTTGCTCTATTCATCAGAATTTACACATTAGTTTTTGCCTAAGATGTGCCAGGAGCACAAGCCAATTCTTTTCCTCACTGTATACGAGTGTCTTTATACAATAGGTGCCTTAACAGAAGGGCAGCTCTCATAATATTTCCTTCCAAGGAAAAAAGAATGGATGTTGTAATAAACACTGTGCATAAAAGAAAGATAAAGGAGGAGAAAAAAAATCTCCAAACCCAACTCCAACTTTTATCTTTAGCTTAGTTGGCACTTGGTGAGTATTGGACCATCTACAGCATCGTATTAAATGATTTGATGTGATGAATTGCAGTGGTATTTGTAATACCTCCAGTTGCTTTCACAGAGCTGCTACTAAAGAAATCTTTCAGTTGACAGTGAAGTGATTGGTTAATGGCAGACATGGAGAATAATTGACAACTCAGCCAAAACATCTGGGGATGAAATATATTTTGTCAAAGAGCTAAAACCCTTGTGTTGAGAAAATGCGTTTTTTCCCTCTGATCCATTCTGTCAACAAAATACTTTTCATCAGAAACATCAAAGCCGTTTCATCTGCAAATTTCATTTTTTTGAATCCCTTAATCTAGTCTGTTGACAAAAATTTCTGTCAACTGACTCAAACTATTGTATTAACAAATTTCTTTTTGTCAATCATGATTTATTCTTTTGGCAAATGCATTCTCTAATACTCTGCTTCATTTTGTGGTGAGAATACATAAGTCAGACTCCATCTTAATTTTTTTAGGAAATAAAAGTTGAAAGTAAAAGTAGTGTCACAACTGCTTATCTGCTGAATCTATCCACTGATTAAGCTTATTTAAAATATATCCAGTTGAATTAAAGTTTCTGCTGAAGTTGCAAAAGTTGAAGTAAGGAAGTTGTAGGTGCAATAAAGTCACATTTCTCACTTAATGTTTTCTTTGCTGAATCTTTCTGCTAATCACAGCTTTCAGGCTTACAATATAAAGATGATCTCTAATGAGCTGTGCTTTAACTGGTTTCTAGATGCTGATGAACTGGAGGCCTATTGTAACCTCGCTGCTTATAATGAACTACTGAAATAGAACAAAATATTGCAGCCTCCCCTAATGTACTCTATGCTAATTTAGCATTAACCAATATAGTATGTAAATAAATTACTAGCAAGTTCATTCCTTAAACAAAGAATATATCTGTTTAAAAGCAGAATCAGATGGTGATAAGGAAAGGATAAGTAAAAGCTTTGAGTGTAAAATGCCACTAATCTAAAATAAAAAAAATTAGTCTTACAACTGTTCCTTGTACAAATGGAAAAGAAACAAGTCACTAGAATTTGATTAGGAAATCACTGTCCATCTATTATCTTGTCTTATATATTTCCTGTGCATCATTGCTCTGTATTTGATATATCTTTTGACTTGTTTGATTTTGACCATTTTGAGGTATTTATTTTTCAATAAATTCCTTAATTTCCAGATCAAATACGATGAAAGTCTTTGGGAATTTAAGGGAAAGATATAAGGAGGCTAAATACTAGGTAATTTTTGTGTACAGTGTATAACTCCATATCTACCACATGATGAACCAGATTGTTAAATATAACTGTGCTATTGGTATCTTATTGAAAGTCTCAGTGTATGGTCCTGAGGGAACCCTTCAGAAATGGAGTCTCCTCCCAGTAAAATAGGAATAATCAGGTGTCTTACAAATTTTTCCTGTAATGGTTAATTTTCCTGAGTTATGGGAAGAATTAAGTGGGCACTTGGCACATGTGGCTGACAGAAGTGTCTTGTGAGTAGTGAAGGTGTGACTAAGGATATAATTTTTCACTGCTAATGGCTAGAACAGTGGAAATTGAAACTGGAAGAGAAATGAATCACCACAAGAAACAACAGAGTGATACCAGCCCTTTGTGATTATGTTTGAATTTCCTCTCTTATGTGTGGGGAGAAGACACATAGCTCTGACTCTTCCTGCTTGTTGTGCTCAGTCTGTCAGTGTTGTGCACCACCCCGAGTCTCCCCTCCAGAAGGAACAATCACAGAACTACAAAAAAATTATAAAAAAATATTAGTACAAATATTGAGATAGAATAGGGATTTTCTAGGCTAGGATAAACTGCTACACTTGCATCCAGGCCCTACTTGAACAAATATAACAAACAGCTCATTGTCTGTAAAGGAATTTTTTACTGACTGCCCACAATGCCCTTGGAAATTTTCACTGAGGCCACTGAGATACTACTGTTTAGCCATGGATTTTGGTCTGACATAATCTGATCATCTTCTCTCCCAGTCCCACGTTTAAAAATCACACACCAAAACCAAGTTGCCTTTTGGACAAACATTAGGTTGGTAATTTCTGCCTTCCTGCAGCAGAATGTTCAGGGGTGGTTCTTGAAAGATGAATGCAGACTGTGTTTTTAAACAAGGACTTACCATAAGATCTGAAGTAGCCTTTTTCTGCTAAGATCCATCACCGGGACATGCATAGGCCAGCTGACCATTCCAAAATCAGACATCCCCAAAGTAGGCATTAGGTTGACGTTTCTTATTTAATTTTCACAAGCTTAAATTGAAATATCTTCTAAAATAGGTCAATCACAGTTTTCCTTGAAAATAAACATTACTGTGGGGGGACTCTTTCCAGTCTCAACTCAGACTATTATTTTTGTTAAGGAGTAGCCTGTGTTTAGTATTATTTCTGCTGATTCAAATATTTTTCACTGTTGTGCAGTTTTGGAGGGACTTCAAGTCTTGCAATAGGGTGTTGTTGGTTTTTTTTTTTTCCCTTGCTGTGTGCTTCCTGTATTCTGGATCTTTTTTTTCCCATGGATTTAATTTCACACTTTAATATGAATTTCATCTCTGAAGTTTCTGCCCTTTATCTACAAGGGAGCTCCAAAGGAGTCACTTTCTATAAAGGCTGCACTATGCAATCAAGTTGACAGGTCATCATTTATTAGCATCTTTCATTAGAATGTTAGGAATCTGGCATGCCATTCTATTGAAAATAATGTATGATTGATTGATTGACACCAATCAACATTTGTTTCTTCATCCACTCTTGCACTAAATACTGAGAATAATGAGTTGAGTGTAATATCAGCAATTCCTAGAAAAACACGGAACAACCAGTCAAGGGAGAGTTTTGCTCAGCGTTATTTCAGCTGCTTTAAAAAGGCAGTCCTAAGTTCTTGAGGAATGAGACTCGTTAAGGCTGAATTTTGCTTCCAGAAATGTTAACCCTTGTCATTTTACAAAAGCTACCAATGAAAAAGGCAATTATTTCTCTCCTGTGTAACAAGTCAGAGAAAGACAATGCAACAGTGTAATAAAAAAACTTACTATTTGAATAAGGGAAATACTCTTATATGGCTACTTATCTCTTTAGAGCTAAATAAAATAGAAGGTGGTTCTAATTTCGAGTTTAAACATGACAACTGTATATTGGACAATCATAGCTTCAAGAGGAATACTGGTTTTGAACTATGTGTAAACACTGTATATATATGAATCATTTAGCACTAAAGAAGTTTTCTTCCCTTTTCTTAACCTAGGAAACCTGCATGGATCACAGCTGCCCTAGTCACAGAGCAAAGTGCTAAGAAGAGCAATTGGACGTAGGGGAAAAGTGCGGTTCCCTGAGGAGAAATCTTGATTCTGGAAAAAAACCCTTTACTCCAGGGAGTGCACTTGTCTCCAGTGGAGGTCGTACCCTGTTGGAGTTGTTTTAGCCAAGCTCAACAGCAGGTCTGTGTGCATAAAGAGAAGGAAAGTGGGAGGAGTTAGGGCTATTCAGTTGGCTTTACAGGCACCTGCTTAACTTTAGGTGTGGTAGTAACCTCAGAAGAGAACTGTAGAGGAGCATTTACTTTTTCCCTTACGGGGCCAAGTTAATTAGTAGGAATGAAAAGAACATGTCTGTTCTATGGATTTTTCCAGTGGTTGTTCAGTGGAGGTCAGCTATACTGGGAGCTGATTACAATTTAATGGATTAGTACAAAGGAAGGACAATGCTGTGTAGAAAAGATTTTTTGCATTGAAAGTAAAAGAGCAAAACTTGATATTTTACTGCTTTCTCCAAAGGTCAAAAATATTTTACTCTTTTGCTTAATGAAAGTAATAATCACCCATGTTCTCTTCGGCCTTTAAAAGCTCTGTTCCCTCACCTCCCCTTTTACTTTCCCATTGATGTGAAATGGGAGAGGCAAATGTGAACAGGGTGTACAATGAGTATGTTGCTGAAGGAGAAAGTCTGTGCTGTAGCACATCTTATTAGTTTACTGAGGTCCAAGCCTCTCATAGAGGTTGGTGGGATTCAGTCGTTGATTCTATGAGAAGAAAATCAAAATGTGACTTGGAGCTAGAATATGCTCCAGGAGCAGTTTTCAGTGAGTCATTTGGAGATGTGCAAGTCTTCTCTTTGGAGATGTAATTTGCAGTTTATTTTTGTTAATATTAAATTACTTGGCTCTCCCCTTATCACGCTATAAAACAATACTGTTGAAAGATGGAACTGGTATTCCTCCAATTCACTTTGGGTAGGAGGAATGAAATAAATATTGCAATTTCTTAATAACATCAATGTAGAGAAATAAAGATTCAGTGCAGGACTGGAAATAGCCAAGTGAATAGCCATACTTTCCTTGATGCAGCCATATCAGCTGAGCTGCAATTATAGAATATTATTCCTTGTGAAAAGCATTTTCATGGCACAGTAGGCAGAACATGGTATAGAGGACTATACTGTAGACTTGAATTCTGCTTCTGGCTTTGCCATTTCCCTTGGGAAAGTAACATGTCCTTTTTTGTTTGGGTTTGTTTCTTTTTTTCCCTTGCTTGTAGTATAAAAAAAAGATATTCAATCTCCCTTGTGAAACACTGGCGTACCCACAGTAACACAGAATAATACATTGTTACAGAAACCACTCATCATAAGAGTTAAATCACAATGGAAAGCTTGGTCTAAGTTTTAGTTTCTCCTGTAGACAGGGTGAACTATGTTCTGTACCCCTAATATGTTAATTTCCTTTGTTCTGCTGATTCAGTTTGGTCCTAATACAGCTGCAGGAGAGGGTCTACATTGTTTTTTTTCATACTATACATTTTGTTTGTTTTTGAAGCTTTTAGCTTTTTGTTTCAGCACTAACAGTAGTATAATGGGGTACCAGAATACATGTTTGCCATTGGGCCCCATAATGACCTTGATTTCACTTAAGCACTTAACAATTGTCTGAGAGAATATCTACAACAATTCTCCTGATTCCCTGAAATCAGCCTGCCATTTAGCCAGATAGAAAATACAACCTGCAATACCTGTGAATCCATGCATCATTTTGTCCTTCATGATATATTAGTGGTGTCCAGTGCAATGAGATCACAGTTGATAGTAGTTGATGATATAGGATGAATGGGTGGTGAGTTAAAGCTTTCTTAAATCCATCTGTTCCAGAATTCACTCAACTGGACTCAACCCCCTTCACATTTTGTGTCAGCTGATGTAAAATCAAGAACATCTCTACTGAAGGCAAGTCAGTTATGCTGTGTCGAAGAGGTGAAGGTAGGAAAAAATGATTGATTCCTACTTTACTCGTTTGATTAAAGCAAATTGTGTCACAGAAGACCATGTGGTTTTATCTGCTAGAAACTCTCAAATCAGAAGCAATTGTTTGTTGACCACTTGCTATAAAGTGTTATGGATTTTGTTTTTAGCTGAGACTATTTTATACACTTTCCTGAAACCCCCGGTTTTCCTCCTTCTTGATAATATTGCCTTCTAATGTGGGTAAAAGCAGGATTTGCTTCCGTTCTTAGATTCTGTTGGTTGGTTTGTCAACAGTCCAGCAATATGTTGCATTTTGGTCAAGTATGCTCTAATCATAGAATCACAGAATATCTCAACTGGGAAGGGATCCATAAGGATCATTGATGTATTTCTCTAAACAATTTGAACATGGCTAGTTGACTTAATTATTTATTTCTTCATTATAGTAAGTATAAAGATCTGCAAACTGCTAAATAAGCACTAATTGTTGCCGGAATTTCATTGTTTAATATACCGTTTTCTCATCTTTTATGCATATATATATGTACCATTTGGTTCCTGTGGAGCAGATCTGGGGGATTCACTCCATTTCCTTTGATTGTAATGCTGGGATGAAACAATATTAGTGGAAATAAGCTGATTATTTAGAAAGAGCTCTATATCTGTCCATATTCATTAGTCTTTCCTAACTTGTATTGAGCCCTTACATGACTTTTATTCTTGCTTTGGTATTTAAATCTCCTTGATCAATAGCATGTTACATTGTAGTTTTCTGCTTGTTGTGACAGTTTTTTCTACTCAGTCTGTCTCTCCAACAGACAGCATATGTGCACACATACTCCTAAGAAGAAATCATCATTCATCCTTCTCCATAGCATGCATATTGCCTACTTTTGTAGAGACAGAGATGGCATTTTAGGGATTCTTAGTTAGGTTTTGGATAAAAACTGTTGGCTGTGCCACCTGAATTATTTGCATAAGTAAGGTCAGCACTAGGACTTAAACTGTTTTAAAATGTAAGTATTTAACCAAACAAAGCAGGACTCGGTGGTTGAAATCAAGGTGAAATGTGCCATAAACTGGTTTATTTAAATACCACTTACGTGTTTATATTTCTGGTCGTATTGGATGCTCTGCTAGTGGGATCAGCAACCTGCTGTCTGCATGCCAGGCGACCATAGAGGGATTTGTATGAAAAAATAAGAGTACAACTGAGCAAATCACATACTGCATAGTACAGGGCTGAAACATTGTGCTTTCTGTTAACTTTACTTGCATGTTTATGCAACTTATAGACATTGGTGTTTCAACATTGCTAATTTCCAGCTCAATTAAGATTTTCTTCCTGAGAATGAAAAATGGTTTAGCAAGAGCTCTCCTTCATGTGCAGTGGCCTCCATGGCTAAAGCAAGGAACTTTCAAATCACAACTGCATCAGAAATATGTTTTACAGTGTAAGAACCGTGAAAAAGACAAATTCAGTTCTCTGACTTGCTGATGCTGCCAGATTGTCCCAGATTTCTCAAGATATAAAATGAATAAAAGGCATTTGGGGGCTTATGAAGGTGTATTAGTCATTAGATCATGGGAACCTCTTCATTGCGTGCAATACGTGACTTGGGGGCAGCATCTTTTGATGTTCTAAATGCTTTTTGCCTTTGTCCTTATGCACCTCTAGAAGTTCTGCTGCTCTGCATTCTTTTTCCCCAACTATCTTTTTGTGTTGGCTTAGCTTGTGCTTGGACCAGATTTGAGCATTCCAGTGAGTCTGATTGTTTCAGTTCTGTGAACCTATTTCTGTTCTATTATGTTAGTATCCTGTTTTTGCTGAGCAAAGCAGCACAGCAGGTTCAGCAGCTGCCAGTGGTAGAGAACATGCCAGACCAAACCAAGAGCAGCTGTTTCTCTTTTTCCTAGCTTTGAAATGGCTTCAGTGTCAATTTTTTATGTCTTTCCTGATGTTTTCCCTTTCTAACCAAGAATATCTGTAAAAGATAATAAATTGTTGAGACTTGAAAGTGACACCTGTCAGTGGACCACTGTACCTTCTCTGACCTGTAGAGAGGATGAAGGCAAAATATTGACTCAGGACAAATTCCCTATCAAAGTACCCCATGAAATGTTTTGTTCAACTGACATTATACTGTAGCTAAACTAAACTAAGGAGGCAAATGGACTTAAACTAACATGGGCAAAGTAGGCATTTTCCCTCTTTATTCCCCTTATCACTTTGGAGGTTGTGAAATCCTGTGTTTCTGCGTGCTGACAACTACAAGTGTGTGAGCTCCTGTCTGATTTAGGCCTTTGTGATATATATGCTTGAAGGGGAGAGGAAACTTGCCTCAAAATTTCCAGATTTTCTACCTTTGAACATTAGACTCCCCTCTGGTATGTTTAAAGAGGAATTAATGAATGACGTTTTTACCCACTGGAGTATTCTAATTGATTTAGATGAACTCCATTTAACTGGTTTAAATTATTTTAAGTGTCTGATTTTAGTATTTAGTGTCTTAAGATGCCTTCATTAATAGCTGCTATATATAGAAATACATATTGACTTTCAACAAATACTGACTTTCCTGTGCTAACTCATCAACCATCTAGATGTTACCTAATACTGAAGAGGGAACTTGTCTGTTGACTGAAGGGTTGCAGTGTGGACAGGTCAGTGAGTCTTTCCATTAACTTTGAGAACAATTAGGTCAGGATCCCAAGAGTTTGGGTGTGAGGGGTGTCCTCTTAGAATGTAAAATCTAGTACTACCTTTCATTTTTTAGATGATTATGGGCTAATACTACTGGACAGTTTCCTCTTTACATTCTGCTGTCTGCCTGTGCAAAAGTCACTGGTGCTTGAAGACATGGCAGATAACCAAGACAACGCAAGGCTTGGCTGGTGCCTGTGGGGCTGGGCCCATCTCTTGAACCTTGAAAAAGGGTCTGTTTGCTTTTAATGACTCTGTGGGTTAAGTTGGGATGGATTTACTTGTGTTTCTCTGTAGTTAGCAAGACTTGCTCTCTGGTGAAGAAGGGGACATGAGCTGTACGTGAGCTTTTTTTGACTTTAACCTTGCAACAGTCCTCTCGTTTTGAATGCTTTCTTAATTGCCCTCTGTTTTCTGTTTGTTTATTTTAAAGCTCTCCCTTCTTTCCCCCGCATTCTCTTCTGGATAAGTGTGCTAAAATGAGGAGTTCTGTGCTGCAGTCTCCTCTCTTCAAAGCTAATACCTAATTGCCACTAGTGACACACAAAGACAGTGTGTGAGAGTGAGGAATTGTACAGAACTATTGTAGAACTGCTGTTAAATACAAGCCAGTAAAGCCTTTCTGTCAGAAATTACTTTTTCAAAGACTGAATCTGGTGTGCTCTCCACAGAGCTCTCTGCTACTCTCTAACAAGTGTACCACTCAGCTACATTTTTTATATCCAGAGGTACTGCAGGCTTTTTAAGTGTTTTTTTGTTATTATTTTTTTTGGTTGTACTTGCATAATAATATTGGCATTGCCAATTAGCTGTATTATTGCAGTATATCTCCCTTGTGGATATTTATGTTTAAGCTTAAATCACCTGTAACCCATTACCTAGTGAGACTGAGGTCCTTTTGTATTAAATAGGGGTGCTTACAAATGAAGAGTCAGTTTAATTTCTTTACAAAATATTCTTTAACTTTCATATACCTTCCCTATGTGAACAAGCCATTAGGTAAATCTGTCATATTCCAGTTATATTTCAAAAGTGACATCCATAGGGTTACAGCCATAATTCAAGTGGAAATACATGAAAGAATAGAATATTTATTATACAATTAAATTTCAGTATTTTCTTGTCTTTTGTCTGTCTTTACCTATCATGTTAATGTGAAGCTGAATCTAGAGCTGAAAAACCCCCATAAGTATTGCTTAGCTGGGGTTTCTCTGGGTGATGTGACCTGGAGATCAGGTTGAGACAAAGACATTTTGCTTGATGAAAGTATTCTGCATTACACAAGGATGTTTTTCTGCAGGGATATGGGTTAATCTAAATTACTGCTGCTGTTCATGGAAAAAAGAATTTTTTTTTCATTGTCATCTGTTTCATCTCCCTGAGTCTTTAGCACTAACATAGTTAATGCTGAATTTCTTGGCATCTGTGAGAATTCATAGCTGATGGATCATTCCAATGACTTTGGAAGAACTATAGCATTGCTATTTTGCTCTCCCTGGCTATGTCCTTCTTGGGATTTCAAGCATGCCTTGACAAGTTTATATTCTGTACTTGCTTGCATTAGTGTCATTGAGGCTTCAGTGTAGCTAGTGAAGTTGCACATGGGCATTCAGTTTAAGTTCAGTGTTTAAAAAAAAAAAAAAGGAAAATACTTCAAAAGCTTTCTAGGAAAAGCACTTTCCCCCCTATCTGGAGAGATTTCTTAAACCAATTCTCTTTTCAGTTTATGTGACTATTCACTTACTATACTTCCACTTTTAAAGGTAAATTGAAACAAAATTATCAATTATTCACATTACTTAGAAAAATAATTAAGGAATCTGCTGTCAATAGAAGGATATACTGTATATGATGGTGCTAATTCATATGACAATAAGGAACAATGTAACCAATAAATAAATGCATTCAGCATGAAGACTTCAGAAAAAAATCACCATTGATCAATGAAATAAGAAAACCCAGAGGAACAGCAAAAAAGCAAAAACCAATCCCAAAAATAAACTAAAAAAACTAACAAAATCAGACCTAGTATTTTCTGTGTGGCAAAGACAGGACAAAACTAAACAATTCTAAAAAATCTAAGGGAAAACTACACCAGATTGATATCTTCCCCATGAAGTAGAATATGTGCTGTTCCAATATTTTAGAAGTAGTTTTTTTTCATTTTCTGATCACATCGTGCCCCAGGGTTGTCGATATTCCCTTGCAACGATGTATAAAAATGTGTATGCAGTATACTATGCTTATACCTGATTATCTTATAATTACATGAGACTCTAGTGGGAGCTAACCTGTTTCAGACCTGCTTTCTTCAAGGTCTGTAGTGATTTATTTTTGTTTCTTGGTTCATTCCAATTTCATATGGATCTTGGATATATTGAGCTATTCACTTTCTCTGTTCCTTAGGTGTCTTGTTGAAGATGCTCATGGAATAAACATGTTATAGGACCTGTTTATGTGAGTGGAAACATCCTTATCCAGTCACTAATTTTGGTAGGACCTGCCTCAAGGGGACAAATCTGATTCTGCAGTTGAGCACTGAGTGGGATGTTCCTTACAGAATATTCTGAGTTGGAAGGGACCCATATACAGGACCATGAGAACATTTGGGGGTTGGATGGGGATGTAGTTACATCCTCTAGTTGCCTTTCTGTACATCAGAGAGAGTGAAGGTGTCTCCCCAAAGCACAACACACTTGACTGTATGTTCTGTGCAATGTCATACAGGCCCAGTCCCCCTCTCTACCCCTTCTATGGTGTTGTCTTGAGAAGGCATTAAAAAACCCTAAAAGTACCTCCTAAGATTTACCTTCATATCTCTTAGTAGAAATAGTCTCCTATATGATTCCCTGGTGACAGTAGGAGATGGGGAATTTTCTACTCCACAGACAACAGTAGCCAAATGAAGCTGAGCAGATAGGTATGCAAAATATTCCAGTCTGGCAATTCAGTTTCATTCTACTTATTCTTCACTAAAAAAGAATACCCTACCCTACCTACTCCTTAGAATACACTACCCTACCTACTCCTTAGAAGGAGCTCAGTTTGGAAAGGCTGGATTCAAGTTCATAAATATGGCAACTTAAAAATATACTTTTAAAATCATTTTGTTGTCTATTTCTGTAAGCATTGCATTTCCATTGAATTTGATTTGTGAGATCATTCTTTCTGGTTGTTGCTAGGACAACAAAAGCAGTTTTGTACTTCAGTACAAACAGTACATTGTATCTGTTAGCCTTCAGAAATACTGCTAAAATAATCAATATCAAATATATTGAATATGTTAGATTTTTAAATTACATTTACAGTGGAAACCAATTTTATTTTCAGTGTATTTTAGCATCTGTATGGCTCTGTATTGATTTTTATTTCAACTATCGTGTTCTGGTATCTGGCTTGACCATTATATTGTTATTCCCTCTGGAAATCCAGCTTTTCTGTGTAAGAGGAGTCATGCTAAACAGACATGACTAATGACTAAGGAGAACAGTTACTATTTCACTGCATTTGAAAATCCAAAAGATTTCTATTGTGGCTGTTTAATCCCTCTCTGAGATGTGTTTTGAATAAAATTATTCTAGTCGTGCAAAAATGGCCGCAAGAGAATCTGCAAGAGACCAAGAGCTTCCCATGGCATGCCTTGGAAACACAGTTTTTACTGATCTCACCAGGAATTCGAGATCACCCAGCATCCTACTGGATGGGAGGGAATTTCAGAGGGGTTCACTTGAGAGCTTGAACTCCTTCAGATTCAATAAATAATTAAGAAAGGTCTTTAAACCATACTGCTGGTATCTGTACCCAGATACTTTACAAACCCCTTAAATTCAGGTACTGCTCAGGTTAGGCAGCCTGAGCAGTAATTCTGTGTTTGCAGTATTATTGTATCATAACCATCATAATCTCATCATGGTTGAGTTAACAGCTAGACTGAGTGGCAGGTGGTAGTTTTATGTCCCTTAATTGTATCTTAGTTCTAGGATTTAAAGGGAATTGACAGTTACATACAACAATGCTAGTCCACGTGAAAACAAAATAAACTCCATACTTCATTTGTACTTTTTTAGGATGGTAAATAGCCATGTTACCTTTGCACGTCTTGGACATAGAATGCTACTGTACTATAGGCAGGGTTGTTATTCTGCTGCTCTCATAGCTGAATACAATATGTATAGATCCTGGTTCAGATATAGAGAAAACTTTAAACATGTGCTTAAAACTATAACGTACATTTAGGTATATGAACATGCACAAAACATTAAATCAAGCACCTCCTAATTGCTAGAGGCCCAACCAACCAATTCCTAAGCTCTCCAAGAGAGTTTCCAGCCTGAAAGTTTTCCAGCTGAATGGCAGAGTATAATCTACTCATTATTAAAAACATGTGGGGCTAGAGGAATCAAAAATCTTTCACTGTAGACATTGAATTTCACATGTATTCCACCATCCATACATGATATAGTACACTGCTGCATGTATTTGGTGAGCAGTTAATAAAAATATTTTAATTTTTGATTTGTGCATTATTTCATCACAGCACAATGTAAAATTGTTTGGAGTCTTTTAGTTTGTTTATTCATAGTTGTGGTTTTTTTTTTTTTTTGGAGGGGGAGGGAGGGTTAGTTTTGGTTTGTTTTTTTTTTTTTTAAATCCATGAAGTAGTAAACAGAAGTTTTATAGTTTGGGGTTCTCTCAGTCAGGTGCTGAGAGATGCTGATTACCCTAAACTTTCACTGGCTGCAGTGGGAATTGTCTCAGTGCATATCAGGATCAAGCCATGAAATCATTATGTAAAATACTTTAATTGAAAGTGTTGTCTTGGCTTCTCAAAGGAACCTAAATGCTATTAAAATTCAGGGGAATGTGGGCATCTAGCTTCTTTTCACTCTGTTGAAAGTCTCAGCCAATATTCTCTAAATAAATTAGAATTTTACTTGTTTATGACCAAAATAATAATTTTTCCATTTCTCGGTGGTTACATAATAGTAATTTCTCTGCTTTTGTGTGCTGGTGTGCCCAGGCCAATAATAGATTCTTTGATGCAGCTGTCTTGAATTCCATTTACTATGTTTTTGGCTGTAGCTTCAGTTCTTTGTAGTAACAATGTACGGAACCTATTTTAACTTTTTATTCTGATAATATAAATTATTTTTGTAGATAAGAAACACCTTTTTGTTTGCACATAGTTTGGCCTTTGTTTTAATCCCTAATTTTTCCAGTAAGACTGAAGAAGACAAGGAAGCCTGATTTAATCTGATTTTTTTTTTCTGGTGTTGTATTGTCACCTAACAGAAGAGCTACTGAGAACATTCTGTTCTGTTGTTTAGTTAAAAAAACCCATCAAACAAAAAACCCTTCTCAGGTTCATAGAAGCTCATAATGACTCCTAAGAATCCTGGTGGAAAACAACCAGATAGATTTTTAGGAAGATATCCAGTGGGATTTTATTTTTCTGGAGACTTCAAGTCTGCAGTGTCAGTGTGAAATGTGTTTAAAATAGTCTCATAACTATATTTGCTTCATCACTGATGAAACCTGGGTGTTTATTCATGACAAACTTGCACAGGCTGAAATAAGGACTCCATGTATGAGTAAATGTAACTTTGTATTACAATGCTGGTTAATTTAAACATAAATCTAAACATGAATTGTTCTTTTTTCTATTGAATGAAATTTCTTCCCCTACAGTATTGCAATTTATTGCTATTTCAATCTTATTGAACCTTTTGAGCTATTTTCAAGTTTTGAAGCCAGGTGAAATTCATGAAGCTTTTTTCTTTGCATAGTTATTACTTTGTATTACTTGTACAGTCAGTTCATTTTTTCTCTGTTCTTGTTAAGAAAAGACATGTGTGAGTATCATCTCTATATAGAACTGGACTGGCACGAGGGAGAAGAAATTAGATTCTCCCGCTGATCTATTTTTCACATATTCTCTCTGGTTTCCATTCTGCTTGCTCTCAGAGTAACTGCGTTTTACTTCCTGGTCCTTCATTTGAGTTTATATTTTCTTGCTTTCTGTTCTTCTTTAAAAATTTTTGAATTCAGGAAGAGTTTCTGAATCTACAGTTTGAGTGGGTTTGAAATCACTCATGTCTAGTGCATTGTATGGGGATTCTGGAACATGGAAATACTGTGTCAGACGGTGAAGCCACTTTGACTACTAAATACAGGAGCCACTATAACGTGGATTCTGGTGGCAACAAGTGGAACTAAGGCACAACAATAATCCAGCCACCTTATTTATTTCATGCCTACAGTCCGAGTGGCTTGATGAAGTAGAACAGTTTCAAATACTTTGACAGCTATGACTGGGCATTAAAAAAATCTAACATTATCCTATAATTAGATGTGCTGTTTATTTCATGGAGAGCACAGGAAAGGTGGCTGTGATGTTGTTTGATTCAGCATTTAATTTGGTGCAAAGGGTGAAGTCTTCAACTAGCATAAAACAAGTTTGTTCTTTCAAGTTTTAACCAGAGTCAGGAAAGGAACCAAAAATAACGTGATCATTAACATTCCTACTGTGGAGGAGGTGGTGTAAATCAGCATGACTCTGCAGCTGCTTTCATGGAATCAACTTCCACAATTTTTTATGGCAGCAGGTCTAAAATAAAGAATGTATTGGAAGAAACCTTATCAAGCCAGATGACAATCTAACTATGACTGTTGAGAAAGGGGGGCTTTCTAGCTAAGTTTAATATATGTATGTCCATGTATGAGTTTTGTTTTGGGTTTGATTTTTTTTTTCTTTAAAGGTGTGTCCTTAATAGCTGTAAAATATTTTTAGTGGCCCTTGGGACAATGGTAGCTATACTTTGATTGTTACAGTTAGAACATTTCTTCTGGCTCTGCATTATGAAGCATAAAAAGATTCATAACAATGGGTGGCATTATTTGGGCATTTCTTGTGAAATCATTTGAGCTGGTCTTCCATTGATAGAGTCAAATCTGGCATGAAATGAAATCCAATTCAAGAACCTCATGAATAGCAAGAGAAGGTCTGGCCACTAAAGTCCTCGCAATTACTTTGTGGTCTCTATAGGATGGGTGTCCTGAAAACCAAAGTGACAAATCTGTCTATGTTTGAGTGGTCATCTATGCCTCAGTAAGCAGACTTTAAAGACAGGTTCTAAAAGCCAGAGGCGCTCAGATATACTCCATTAGAAAACCATTCCATTTCCCTTCATGGTTGGAAGATTTAGTATCTTAGGGGCTTTTGCTCCCCAGTCAATAGTGGTGTTTGATAAAGGGGAGGGAGAAGAAAAAAAGAAGGGTGTAAAAAAAAAAGTGACTTGGATTCCTAGTACAAAGACTCAGTATGTAATATATTTAACTGTCAAGAACATTTTCTTGTGAGTAATGTGCAAGCTCTCAAGTAAGAGAACTGAAGTTGTAAAGAGTTCTCATGGTGAGTGTTGTAAGAGATGCATCCGTGACAGGAGGTGTTGGCAGGGCTTCCAAACTACGTTTTCCTTAAATTTGTGTGAATATTGGATTTTATAATATTTATATAAGTATTTGATTTTTATGCTGCTTTTAATTTTGTTTCCTGGATTTTTGAAACACAACATCAGAAGAACCCATTCATTCCAAGACCTGAATAAAATGTAACATTTCTGTGGACAGATCTAGGGTCCCACATAAATCTGGGGACCACTAGATGAAGTATGGCAGCAAAAGGAGTGAGGATCCCCACACCGTATTGTCACAAAATCCCCAAGATGCATCACTTAGTGCAGTGGTTGAATTCAATCCCCTTTTCTCCCTATCTTGTGTTTATTCTCAAAATAGAAAAAATAAAAATACCGAACTCCTCTTGCCTTTCATTTTTACTGTGAGACTTGAATTTAGCAGATAAAATATCACATAACAAACAAACTTCATCCTACTATATGTGTTTTCTCCAAAAGCTGGGCTGGGCACATTGCAAATGTTTTCTTCTTTAATCCTCTGTATAACCACATCTCTTTCCAGACCTCTGTGTGTGTAACTGTGAGCCTGAAGGCAGCTGCTTCAGTATATCCTCTTTGGTAATGCAGCAATATAAATGCTTCTAATACCTCAGATAAATGCATCACTCCAAATTTTCATATCTCAAAAAGAGCCTTGTATTCTGTATGTGGACGCTCATTGGTGAACTCTGACATTCGATCTCGTGTTCTGCACTGTGAATAATGTGAACAAAATAGTCTCCAGGTGCTTTACCTGGCTCTTGCTCAGATTCAGTCTGTGGAACCGTGTTTCAGTCTTGATGCAAACTGCATTATAAACACTCTTTGCTTCTGCTGACAGCAGAGAAACCACTCTGGGATAAACACTGGCATTAGTGCAAAATGTCTCTAAAGAATTGCAAGTATTTCATCAAAAGATTTATCTTTTGGTTTCTGTGGTTGTTTAAGGCTGTGCAATGACCCATAGGCAGAAACTGTGTGATGGATAGTCCATCAGTATTTCATATCACCCCAGCAGCTACCCTCTAGAAAGAGAGACTGAAATTAAAAGGTTAATATTTGTTAAAAGCTGACACTTTTGTATTCTCAAGGTTCCAGTTCCTAAGGGAGAGGAAAAAAATGGATTTACAGGATATATTTTAGAGTTGTGACTTGGAAAGCACATTTTATTTACTTTGTTTGGTTTCTGAAAAATCTCAGTCCAGGAGTGAGTTGGTGTTACTCTAAGCCAACCAAGTTCCATTGAAGTCAAGGAGATATTTTAGCTTTTCAGCCTCAAGTCTATTCCTTCTGTTCTTACCAAGTTAATGACTAGGTTAGATGGGCTGGTAAATAATTGCAAGGGAGGTGGAAACACAGTTTGCACTTGCATTTCAGTCATGCCTGCATTAATATGTTAAATTATTGCTGTTGGCCCTACAACTATACCTGTCTAGGATCTTATATAAGCAATAAAATTGCCTGAGAGGAACTGAAACCAGAAAGTGGGTCTCTAACTAGATAATCTCTCCACTTGGACACTTGAAGTCCTCCTAAGGAACTGAGTCCTCACACTTTCCAACCAGTTAAACAGGGTCCTTCTGCAACACAGAAAAACACATTTCCTGTGTTTCAATTCTATTGAAATCAATGAAATACTAGCAGCAGAACAATTTGCTGTATTTTAAAATTATGCCTTGTATTCCAGACCCCTTTTTAATTTGATATAGTAAAAAGGGTAAGATAATTCCTTCAGCTGATTTAAGCATGAATCTGCTATTGCTTCTGGTTGTTAATTCCTTGGTAGCTTTTGTTCAGCCTAATATAATTATTCTTTTCACTCTATTGATACTTAATACTTATTAACAACTGCATTTTAAAATATAGACATGCATCTTGATCAGATTTGTAAATCAAAGCCCATAACGGCATCATTATAGCAGTACCAAGATTAGAATCACACCCTATGTGTGTCAGTAATGTTCCATTAGAGACCAGAACTTGTAAGGAGTATTTTTCAGTGGTAACTGGTGTCACTCAGTGGGATTAAATTTCAAGAGTTCTTATCTTGGACTTTGGATAGAATGATACTTCATAAAAATATCCTTCATTATTATGCTACTTCTTAAGACTGCTTGACATTGTTTAGAATTCCCAAATAAACATGTTTCAGGTTTTCCGTATTGGCAAATTTTTTGCAGTATTGCTCTGATTTTTTTTTTCTATTATATATAAAGCATAAAAAGCATAAAAATTTAATCTCGCTTGACTAATTAAATATTAGTGTTACAAATAGAGAATTATGGGATTATGTTATCTAAAAATATAAGTAATTATAAAGTACACTTATGAAAATATATCTAATGGACAAAAGAAATGGATGAAAAATACTTATTATATATGTCGCTAAATCAAGTGATGTAGCAATGATGGACCGGGTTCTGCAGTCCTTTTCCAAAATCCCTTTTTTATTGCTCCTTGCCTAACCCCACTGATTTCAATAAAAATCACTTGGTAGTTAAGTATGATAGTGTAAAAAGGGTACCAAAATATTTCTCAGTGGGAAGTGGTTACTACTCTTGGAAGAAATAATTTTATGTTTTGTCAGAGTCTGTACGTATTATTCTTTATTTCTTCCTATTCATATTCTCCTTCTCCCCAATGGAAAGGTCACTGTCTCTCATTTTCCTTTGATTCCAGGGAGCTTGAGAGGATTGGCAGTCGTGTTTTGTGGCCAGGAAACACACAACATTGCTAGGGTGCCTCAAAACAAAACACACAATCACATCTATCACACAAGCTGCAGGTGGCATTGTGAACACCAACATTATCATCACAGTACAACTGATAGCAGCCAAAGCTCCCCCTAGAATCATAACTGCTTTTCATCTCAACTGGGCTGTTACTCTCTTAAAATGTATTTTTATCTTAAATTACTTCTTTGTCAGAGGGAAGATAAATGGAGAAAGAAAATGGAAAAAATTTGGCAAAAAATATTGGAACTGAAAAGTTACTGGAGCTTGACTGTAAAGTCCCATAGTTTTTCAGCATGAGGCTTTCTGTGGGCACAGGGGGTGCAGAGACTACTCCTGGTCTCTCCAGAGGAGCCAGTTCTCCAGGAACGTAAAGCTTTATGTTAACTCTGCTCTGCAGTGACTGTGTCCAAGCTGATGATGTGAAGATTCGCAGTAAACTTTTTCAGTCAGTGTGGTTGTGGACAGCATTTCATTGTTCTGGAATATTCAGCAGCGGGAGAGGAGTGGAACAAAAACAAACAAGACAACCAACCAGCCCAAAATATTTTAAGATTCAGCTATAGTCCTTCTTTCCTACCAAAAAAAAAAAAAAAAAAAACAAAACCAAACAACCAAAAAGTGGTTCTGAGGATGCTTATTAGCATTTTCTTTTCCCATCACTCCAGTCTATAGCTTTTATCATCTTCCCACAATGCTTTTTGTTAGCTGCTAAAAAGGACAGGGACTTTCCAACAAAATGCTTCTAATTTGGTGCATCTTGATTTTTACTAGGATGCGTCTGCTACCCTGGACTAACGCGCGTCGTCGGGTGGCGCGTATGCGTGTGACACTCCGTCGACTAACTCATACGCGATAAAACTCTCTTTCCTTCGACTTATTCGGGGTGGGGGTGGGGGGGGGTGGGTCGCTCCCCTCCCTTGTCTTCCACTCACAAGTCCTTCTTCCCCCTCCCATCCCCGTCACAATCCTCACAATTTTGAAAATTTTCATGTTTGTTTTCACTTCTTTAACACCATTTCCATACTCTTATCTATTGTGTAAAATAAGAACATCATCTGTCATCTGAGTTTCAGTAACCTGAGTGAAAAGAAGATCCACTGTCCATAGCAGTTTAACAGTAACCCATGGGTCTTAGAGTAAAATGCCTGGAAAGGGTTAAAGGCTGTCTGTTTGTTACCTGGTAATGATTTTAGATGGATGATACATCCTCTTTTTATTTTATTTGGCTAAGAAAACCAAATATAGTGGAATGAAACAGATAGACCTTACTACCCTTTTTGGAAGGGAAAGATTTGATCCAGTGTTTAAAGTTCTCTGTTACACTAATGATTTATTTGCCAAGGGAAGGGCATAAAGTGGATTGGGACACGACCTGGGCTGCTTTCTGGACAGGTGGGATAGCCCCAATATGCACCTACTCCAGTTCAGACTTTGCTGGGACAGCTGAAATCTTAGTAGATAATATAGGATAATCCCAGAGTGTGAACCTCACCAGAGGTGGTACAGCAGTGATAATAATGAGACAGTCCCCAGAAAATATAATTAAAAAATAGGACGTATTTTGAATTGTAGAAGATTTAAGAGTAAAGAGGTCACAGAGAGTGGAAGATTGTTCCTGAGAGAAAAGAGAAGAATGTAGATTTTACTTCATAATGTTCTCTGAACTTAAACTCAGGCATAGAGTCCAGTGGGAATAATTTGCTTCTTTGCACTTATCTGATATTTTTCTTTCAGTTTTTTTAAATTCCTTTCAGAGATATTGCACAGCCAACTTATGTCTCTCTACATCCGTGTGACATTGGTTTTCTTCCTTAATGAATTGCATGGGATTTCTAGCTGATTCATTCCTGTACTGCCATTGTCCCTAGGTTTCTTCTTGAAATTTTGCAAGGGAAAGGCACAATCCACAGCTTGATTACAACTGGGGTTAATGCTAGAGACCTGTCACACGTTTTTTAATTAGGAGCAAACACAAATTCCAGGATAAAATACTGTCATATCTTACCATAGGTCTTTAGGGGGTCAAAAGTCTCGTGCTTTGCCAGAGATGAGCACTGTTAATGTTAACATTGATTAAAGCACTGATGATAATACTTTTCCTATTATGGTATATGTCATAGTCTTTCTTCTGACAAGATGATGCATTTAGTTGCTGGCTGCAGAGCTTAGTGAGATAATTACCTTACTGGCTATTATGGAGAATAACTGATTTCCCTAACCATAGGGATGTATATGTGTATACATGGAGCACTATAAATCTGCTTATTAGTACAGAGAAAGAAACAGTTACTGTTGTGTGTGCCTATATACATATATGTGAAAAAGACAGGTAAATTGATTCTTGCATCAGAAAACATTTAACTATTGACAGAGGCATGTTACTTTTTCACCAACTGACCTACATGAAAGAAACCAGCACCTAAGGGTACAAAAACAGGCATGAGGGTGAAAACGAAGATGTCTAACTGGGGAGATATGTAACAGAGGATATGGTACCTACTAAAAACTGGGAGTAATCCTTGAGACATGCTCTGAGAGCTTATGAAATGCAGTGGGATAATTTTGTTAAAACACTTAACATATGTGAATGTTTGTTTTTACACCTGGAAAGACTAGATAGTTTTAAAATCTTTGATATCTGATATTTTTTTTTAATCTGTGTGTGATTCTAGCTTAAACTAAGAGCTGTTGCTTCTAATTCTAGTTTTAGCTTGGAATTTGTACTTTTTAGAGGGTTTACTCTGGTTAAGGGACTGTGCACACAAATGTTTCCTCAATTTTTTCATCTATATCAAATCAAGGATATTGTCTCTCCCTATATCTTTTATTTGGTTGTCTTATTCTCAGAGTACCTTGCCTGTCAGAAAAAGAAAGTACAGCGAGATGTACATGGTGGTAGGTTCCAGGCAAGACAAAATCTTCTGGTGGTTCCCCTTACCACATAGTATCTTCCATTCTTAGCCCCAGGTCAGTTCCCACCATGGAGAGGTGCTGCTGTGCATGTGCTCCAGTGATCTCTCTTCGTCAGTGCAGCACCTGAGCTCCAGAAGATCCCTGAGACATGGCCAGATGGAAGGGAGAAAGGATGTGACCCCCACCCTCAAAAACAGACTAAAGTCTTGCTTGGGTCTAGAACAGATGGAAGTGCTGTCTGAAGGGCAGTGACCCTTGGAACACCACACAGATGTGAAGACAGATAGGAGGTTGAGTGGTAATTCTTCCTAGTAATTCCATGCTGGATTTTTATGGAGCCAAGTCCATTGGCTGAGCGCTTATTTAGGGGCTTTGGAGAATTGGCAGGTTACTACAGACCTTCAGTGTCAGAGAACCTCCAAAGCAATTAGTGTAAAGCACATCTGTCTCAATTATCTCCTGAGATCATGTGGTATCACACAGGCATATGGGAGAGAAATAATTCTTTCAGGCTTCATACAGAACATAAGTAGTATTAAGAAAGGACATTCCTCTGACCTAAGAAGGAAATTCTTCTGTAGATGATGTGAGAGGTTATGCTCATAGGTACTGCTTGCAGCATGGCAATTACAGATGCTTAGGAGCTAATTTATTGAAACTAGTGGAAAAGGGGTCACTTCATTAATCTTATAATGAAAAAATAATTTCAGGGAAGAACTGATAAAATTTTCAAATCACGTTTTTATATTTTACTTAATAAAAAAATAGTTACACTTTTGAGACCATGAGGGTACAGTGAGAGCCAGCTCCTCCTGTGGGACCAGGAGCTGTGGAGACCCCTGGGCTATGACCCATGACCTGTCCTGCTGCCCCAGCAAAGGATCAGGGAAGGTTGGGGGGGGATAAGGAGCAACCCCCAACCCAGACATCAAGCACCTCCATGGGAACGGCATAGGGTCGGGTCAGGATGCTGGCTCACAAATGAGGGGTCAGGATCAGGCCCAAGGAGGGTAAGTAGGGTCAGACACAGCCCTAGGTGAGGCAGGCCATGGCTAGGTAATGCAGAAAATAATACCGTATATGGCATGCTTACAATGATTTGTAATATTTTTAGCCACTCTAAAAGCTACTCAAGTAGCTTAATAACATCCCCTCAGATCTATGTGGTTTGTATCTTTCCTTTACTACAACTTTTTCCTGCTGGTACACTGTGTATTTAATAACATGTCATCGATAAATATATTTGATCTACTGCTCTTGTATTTTCTTTTTGCTACTCCAACTTGCTGGTGGTAGCATCAAGTGAGGAAAAACTGTCTCATTGCTTACTGGCCCTCTTCAGCTCACACATAAGTGCAGTAAAGGAAGGTTCATTACGATTCTGCAGATTTCTGAGGGTGAGAGGCAGTACAGTTTATAGATTGATCACAGTTTCAGGTGTGCTGTTTCAGTGATCAATACCAAAACATGTTTCTGGAGGCAGGAATTTGCTGTGCGTTGAAACCAGACATTCTTCACTAGGTCTTCTGATCTCCAGTAAGAGTTTAGAAAGATATGTACCTTAGAATTATTGCTGAAATGGTCATAACAGTGCAAAGAGGAAAAAAATGACAGTATCAGGGCACACATCAGTTGTCAGATACATTTTTCAAATGAGGATTAAAGGCTCAGAAGCAGTTCAAGTTTCAGGAATCTGCTTAGTTTATTATCAACATATTCATGGAACACTTTTTTGTTGATAGCTCTATGGGGGAAAAGGTTTGGAGGCAAATTCCCCTTTCTTTAGACACGATTTGTTGTTAAAGGCTCATATGGATTATTTTGATCCATTAAAAGCTATGCTGTTTATCACACACACACATGTGGAAGACTTTGAAAAAAAGATTGTACAGTGGTTGTGAAACTTGCTTCCTGTGAAAAAAGGAAAGAAAATTCATGTTTCTGTGTCTGCTACCCTGAGTCCACAGTGATTCATCTAGTTACTATCAGACCACTGGAGACAGTGCTCTATTAGAACCTGTATCTTATCATGGTATTTACAGTCGCCCTTTGCTCACAGATTCTTTCATGGTAGATCGTAGTATCCTTCTGAAGTAGAAAGGGATGAGATCCCTTTTGTTTAGCAGTTGCTTTCAATAGCTGTGGGGCTGAGTGATGGTGTTTAGTAACCAAATGGAATGTAGCAGCATGTCTTTATTCTGCTCCCATAGACCCCTCAAACAACTTCCTGCAAAGAGCTGACTATGGATAGGAGGAAAGACTAATTTTAGTGTTGCAATTTGAATTAAGCTATCAGATAAAACTTTTTTTCACAAGGAATTATTAATTTACTTTTTTTTTTGCCTTTGCTACTCACTATCCAAATCAAATCCATTCTGTTTCCAGTTTTCATTCCACAGTAGGTACGGATAGATTTACGTGCTTCAAACACATCTTGGTATATCAGCCTGAATCTTGGCTTTCCTTAAGAACACAACAATTTATAATTAGGCTGGATTTATGTGTGCTAATGAGTTACATGGGTCTGACAACTAAGGGAGACCCATTAAAATGAGATACAGAGTGGGTAAGCCATAGAAGTTACCTGTTGGCATTTGTTTTGTGTTGGTTTGTTTTCCCCACTTAATGTGATGTTCTTTCACGCTGATTTGTAGGCTGATATTAGACTTTTAGCCATTTCTTGCCTAAATCAAGATTCTTGGCTGACATGTAGATCCCTTCAGGCTATAATAGTAAGAAATTTCATGCAGGTGTGTGATTATTCAGCTCATCTAAAGTGCTCTATAAAACTCACTATCTGTTGCAAATTAAAAGTAGGGAATTTAAATTTTTTTGTCATGGTACTAGAGTGAAAAGATGCTTTTTGTTCTGCCTCCTATGAAGAGCACTACTGAATAACAGTATATAATAACATAGGCAAAGTATATTCTGAGATTTTATTTCTTCTGCCCATCCTTATTATTTACAATAGGACTTGGGCATATTTCTGCAGTTTTTGTTTCTCTGTCTTCTCAGCTCAACCCTGAGGGTAGTTTGAGTTGGCCTTCCTGGATACTGTGGACTAGATCAGGTTATGGCCCTTGCTAGGAGCAGTGGGAATATTCCTCACACAGCAAATGCATGAAGATTAAATGAAAGCAGCCTAATCCCAACTACTACTTACTTGACTAGTAGGTGAACTACTCCCCTGTTAGAGACAAGGCTATCTCATAGTTTCACCTTTTTTTCTTTTTTTTTTTTTTTAAATGCATGTATGTGTTCATACACTGGGGAAAATCAGAAAATTTAGAGAAGGGTTTAAGACTGAGTCTATGCCAGTGCTACACTTGAGCAAGGGAAAATAAATTGTTCCCTATCTATCATTACACTTACAATAACAGTTATTTCCTATGTTTTCAATGGAAATTTCTGGTTCTTTTGATTAGTGCAGGCATATGTTTCATATTTACCCTGGATTTCATATATCACATTTCTAAAGTATCTTGAAAGACTATTAAGTGGCTTAAAATCAGCAGGTTTTGTGAGTCTGGTGAAAAACATATTTTCATGTTTTATTTATTGTAGAGTGACTGGTGTAGCCACAGAACTGATGAATACAATTTTTTGTAAATGAACTGTATAATGCATTAGTGTTTGTGAACCTTCATTGAATGACTGCATTAAACAGTTTGCCTTAAAACTTATGGGACCACAGCAGTTATTTTAGTTCTATGTACTCTATACTGAATTAACAATTATGAAGCTGCAGATTTTGTTTTCACTTATCACTGAGACACTATTTAAATTTAGAAATTAAATTATTCTTTGGGTAACTTAGTTCATGTTGTAATTTATACATAACCACTAGAAACCAACATCTCTAAATGATCCTGAATCCATAATCCAAAATATATTACAGCAGGAGATTGTCAGTCTTCAGTTGCTCACTTGATTGCATAGGACTTTGACAAGCAGATGTTACTAGGGAGACATTAGCATCTTAGGTGTTCATTTAATAAAACTTATTTATGTGTAAATATTCTTCTCTTCATTTCTGAAATATAATCTTCTTAAAGAAAATTTAAAGTTTTTTTTTTTTCTTATGTTCCCATTATCTGTTTTTGTACAAAAGTGGGTTGTATTTATTATTGCTGTTATGCAGGATTTGAAGCAAATCTCTGCATGGTGGTAATACATTCTTCTTTGATCAGATAAATTCTTTTTAGGCTTTATCATAACATATCCACAGTGAAGTCAGGTTCTTTTGCAAATTAAAATACTATGAAAGGGTTTTGACAGTTACAGAAGTGAATGCTATCTACACTTAGTAACTAGGACACACAAACCATTTGCTGTCCAGATAATCTTACAGTATCACTTCATTACAAAATGTCACATCAGAAATAGTGTTTTAGTTTTTTGCATGCTGCCTATTTCCTTTATAGAGCAAAAATCTTTGCCTTTTCCCAACTTTCTTCATAATGAGAGATTTGGCATAGAGAACACTGTATTTGTGCTGTGGTCTGATTCTCTTATCAAGCACTTGCTATGTTCCAGATAATTTTAACAACTGTGATAGTGTGTAACAGTTAAGGAATGTGGCTGTACAATGCTTTCAATCCAATTGCTGAGTTCCCAGTGATAATATGAGCTCTATGTGTGGACTGAAAACCATATTTCAATTTGCACCTGCTATTAGGGTCTCTGCTAATACACTGTTTCCTCAGATGAATGAGAAGTGATTTTTCTAGTGGCACTCTTCTTGCTTTGCTACAGAGATGATGTTGGGGCAGGTTTAACATCCATTTTTAGAATCTTAGTACTCTACATCTTAATTTTATTCTTCAACTTGTATAGTGTTCTTACTGAAATTATTACTTCTGTCCAAACTGTCTCAAAATATATTTAATATTACTTGAAATTTATGAAGGCTAAATATCTACCTGGGACTTGATTTCAAAACTTAATGCACATTTTTCCTTAGTAGTTTTATGATGTATGATCAGATACCTACATTCTACACTGATGCTGAAAACAGACTTCTGCAACACATCCTACCCATGTACTGTCAAATATTTCCACGTCCAGAGATCTGCAAAGCTCACAGTAATTGAGTGCAGGATTTAACAGAGATTGTACATGTGAATTTTGAAATAAATACTGTGGGTAATGGGGGGGGGAAGAAAATGCTCCCTAGACAGGGAAGGAAAGGTGGGCATTTTGTTATTTGCTTGCATGGATGAGATTGCACCTGCAGTGTGTCCATAAATGCTGTTTAACCTCCATTGCTGTAAGTGGTTCCACAGGAGCAACAGCTGTGTCAGGGAACATCCTTCCCATGGCACTGCAGGGCCATGCTGTGGACTGGGAGGCATGAAGCTGGCACTGACCACAGTGAAGAGAATGAAATGGGTCTTCTCTTGTGCTGGTACCTGTTAAACTTGTCCCTTCTGTAAAGCTTCAGCACCTGATCTTTGGACCTGTTGTTTTCAGACCCTCTTAGAGGGCTGTGTCCACTCTGTGGTTGCAGCTATGGTATAGAGGTAGCTCGCTTATTTTATTGCTCTTATTTATAAATAGATAATCTTGTCTATACTCACTGGTGTGTTCAGAGCCAAACTGTGAAACACTTCCTACATCATCCCTATTGCCTTGTAATTCTGGGCAGTGACACCACAATATGGGGTTTGGGATTTGACACTAGGATCTGTTCCCGCTGATATATTTGTGTCTCTCTGCCAGTAGTTCATTTCCACAAGCCTTGTTTGGCTCTTGATGAAGGGAGTTGTTGGTTTGATTAGTTTGTTTGTGGTTTTGATGGGTTTTTTTGATATCATTGTTCCCTAAATTTTAGGTATATACCCTATTTTTCCCCCTACCCTCTTAGCTTTCAGTATTTCAAGAAGCAAGGTTAGAATATCCATGAGGGCACTGCATGACAGTGCTTCCATCAGGGACCTGACCCATCTGTACTTGTTTCAATCTGTATTTTTCTTATGAAAGTCATATGATTTTTTTTTTCTGTAGAAACTAATGTACAGAGTAGCCATCTTTGCTGTGGAGTACCATCACCAATTTGAGACCTGAATTTGAATTCAGAGCTCTCATTGCTTTTAGAGAGGTGTACTGTACCTGCCCCTACCATCTGCTAGAATCCAATAGTAGTTGAAATGACAGATTTACCTTAAAACATTATCAAACCTGGAATCCAGTGGGTTTGGTTTTTTCCCCTGAGCCTTTTCACTTAATGTCAGTCCTCTAACAAAAGCTACACTCTCAAAGCTGTAGTAAAGAATAATGTCAAACCAAAGTAATTATTGTTCAAACATTTTCCATATTCCACACTGTATGATCTTTGTTCATATTCGTATGACGTTTCTGTTTTCATTGGACTAGGTACAATGAGTTTAATACTTTTTTTATTAAATTCTATTTCTAATAACTAGAAAGAATTCCATTCTTCTCTCTGTAGTACATGCTTTAGCATATTGCTCACCTTCAGTTTTGCAGAAGAAATGCAGGGTGAACACTTACTGTTCAAATGAACAGGAAATATAAGGTCCTTCTTTAATATGATGCATGACATGATGTCCTGAATAAGGAGAGTCTGAGTATTAAGAAGTCAGTGGCATCCTGGGTCATTTTACAGTTGCAGAGTCAATCAGTAAGTTGTCTGTGAGAGCCTTTATCATGGTGACATGCACAGGAGCAAACCTCAGATGTAACTGGAAGGGATCTGTGGTAAACACAAACTTCTGGAGGATAGTTACTGCATTCTGGATTCTTAAATATGATGGTAGATGAGTGTCTGTCTTGCATTGTAGTCATTCTGACACTTGCTTTTGGGAATCTTGTACAACTGCATAATCACTACACCCTGATCGTGGTGCTCAAAATAGTGAGTGCAAATGCTGATATGAGTAGTGGCCTTAGAAATATCTTGCATCAGTGAATATCCTTGTGGTTACAGGTTTCACTTTAGAACATAAGTCCAAAAACTAACAAGATGCATAAATTGCTTGCTATGCGTGAGTTTTGGTAATAAGAAAAAAAAAAATAGTAAGATTAACAACAAGTCAGGAGTTCATGAATTAGAAGACATCAACCTACCTGCAGAGAAACTGAGTATTTGCATAGTTATTGCATTTAATTTGCTTTTTGCCAATATATTAAATTATTTCAAGTACCTGTTCAGGAAGCCAGCTGGAAACGATGTTAGCTTAATTAAAGGTTCTTTCTGATTTAAGGGAAACCACTTTTTTATTTTTTATTTTTTTTTTTTTTCTAAAATGTGATCCATATTGGCAGGTGTTTCTGTCTCCATTGGAGACAAACAGTGTTACAACTGAATGAGGTGCAAAAGGCAGTTGATTTGAATATCTAACTGATTTTTAAATTGATAATATTTAAGAAATGTGTCAGTTCCTGCTAATGCAGGAAATAACTGGTTTAGACATGTATTTTTTTCTGAAATATTATTGTAAGTACATGCTAGACTGTGCTTCTTAACTGTGTATTCTGATCTTGCTTTAGCGTAGTCTTGAGAAAAATTTCCCAACTATATGCAGGTTCCTTTTTCAAAGGCATTATTTTTTGTGTTTTTCAATTCCTAGAAGCCACCACCTCTACAACACTGAGGTGTTGTGTGGACACAGGCAGGGAGAGCATCTACAGCTCCCCAGTGCTTCCAGAGCCAATGGGCAAAGCAGCAAAGGCAGCAGTGGATTTCACATATGAAGGAACTGAGACAAAGGGGTGCTAAGCAATTGTCAGTCTATGGCACTGCCAAAACCTGAAAAATCCCACACTTCTTCCTCATTTTTGTCTAATACAATGTCTAAATATATCTACGAGCTTCAGATCACTGAGTTCTCACTGTTATCCTATAGTACAAACAGCTCTTTCCAAATTACAAACACTTAAGTCTTTCCTCATCCTTCTATTTTTCTAGGCTGGATGATTCAAGTCTCAAGGATTTTCTCATGATAAAGACTTTTTCAACCCTTAAATATACCTTGTATACTTTTGGGCATAGTTTCAATTTTGTTTTAAAAGAGCTTTTACTATCTGTATTTTAAAAGAAAAAAATTTGAATACTTAAACATTTATGCTGGAGATAAGAGGAATTATTGTGTTTTTTTGGAGAAGGATTTTCTGAGCTGCTTGTGTTTGTTTTTTTGAAACAAAACTGTGCCACAACCATTTAGTCCAGAGAAAATAATATAGTGAAACAATAATTGCACAGCCCTGGATGAAATCCTGGCTCAGTTAAAGTCAATGAAAAGCTCTCACAGATGGCAAAGAGACCTAAATTCTACCCATTGGTTTCATTGCCATTGGAAAATTCATGCCGAAGGACATGACATATCTCCCATGTGCTGACTGGCTTCTCCAGCAATAAGCAAAGTGGAATGAGAATGTATGGGCTTAATTTGCTTTCCAAGAGTTGCTTTCCCAGGGAGTTGGGATCATAAATACATTCTTGATATTTAAGCTAAAATCAGAAGAAAGTGTAGATTTTTCAATTAATTCGTCAGAAATTTATGCTTACCAACATTATTTACAGAAACTTGTATAGCTCAGGTGGACTAAAACTGAAAAGTTGCCCATATGTACATACATATGCTCTACACAGGCATATAGATCCTACACTTCTATTCTACCAGCTTTATTTATCAAAATTTATATAGCTCAGGTGGCCTAAGAAGAAACTGCTAAGTCACACATTATGCCTATTAAGACATTCCTTTTAGATACATATAGACCCTTCAAAGTAACATTTGTAAATTACAATTTTTCTTTCCTTTGAATATCTAAATTCTGTTTAAATTCCACACAGATAAAATATTTCTTGTCAGATCTGTTAAACAAATTCGAGTTTCATTACTGACTTTAAGCACATGATGTATCTCCTAGGAAGAGTAATAACCCAACACAGATCCTCATGAATGTCCTACTCAATGCAGTTTTGTGTCCTGTGCTACATATTAAATACTCTCTTTCCTATATCCAAAATATGCCTAATTGTTATTAGATAAAGAACATAAAACTGGCTGAAGCACTTCAAATCACTTGTCCACAGCAGGAAAATTCTACTTCCAGCTATGTTTGACTGATGATATAAGTTGATAATCTAGTAATAAATGCATGATTTGTGGGGAAAAAATTATGAACTTTGAGTTAATGGTGCAATTTCAGACTATTTAAAAAGTGTTTTCAGCTTCATTTGGAATTATAATTGACCCACTGATGAAGCAAGATCATCACACTATGCAAGTTGCTGGAGCTTCATTGACATCAAAAGGCAGATTTAGACAGGACACAACTCCAGCTTGTAGACTCTAAAAATATGAAATAAAAGTCACTGCCAGACCAAATAATTTCAAAATTGAAAATAAAGGACTGCTCAAAGTAATGCCAACCATCTGGAGGAGAGGCTGCATAGAAAGAAAAAATGCCTCTGTCCAAGTTATCAACTTTTCCAAAGCTTGTAACAAAAACATGAACATTGGCAATAGTTCAAACAAGAAGGCTGTGAAATGAACTGATAACTAGTCAAGGCCAGACACACCACAGCAATGAAATTCAGTAAGATACTGCTACCAGTAATAAATGGACAGAGTTGTAGGCAGATGGTCAAGACAGTGGGAAGAAAAGAGACTGGCAGAGGTATCTGAGTGATAAAGCAAGTAGCTATAAGTAATATCAGTCTTTTTGTTTAGAGTAGTCACTACTGACTTGGTGAGTTTTGTTTGTGGATTAACTGCAGCTGTGAAACCATTTAGGGATGTTCACTAGGGGAAAAAAAATAAAAATAAAAGCAGCTTTGTTCTTGACTCTCTTTTCTTCAGGCCGTTTTCCAATTCATGCATGTTTAGAACATCAGAAGTGATCACCTGCTCCATGAGATGGGTCATAATTTTATTAAGTACCAGGTTAGATTTTTGTCCTTTTTGACCTTTTGCCAGGTTATGTATTCTTTAGAAAGGCTGGGTGTTGTGGCAGGATGGATTAAAAGGGCTGGAAAGGAGCCTCTAAGTTACCAGGTTGTGGCTACGAATAGGTGGCTGACTCTGTGGCTGGGGAAATAACCTTTTTCCTTGAAGGCAGTCACTAAAAGGGCCAAACATAATTACGATCATATGGGGCATTTCAACGCAGGCCCAGGTAAATAAAGAACACCCTTGAATACTGTGTAAGACTCCATGTGGATTTATACACATGGACTCTTACAGAGGAATCCCAGAGGAATCAGCTGGTGACTTTGCATCAGCTGGAGGCATCTGCTCTCTGCAGACTTTCCAGGATATGGCCTGCCATGGATGTTCTAATGGAGACAGGGTGTCCCCCTCTCCATTGAATCTTGTCCTCCTGCCCAGTACACTTCCTGTTGGGTTAGAGACCATGTTTCTGTTATCATCTGTGCCCAGGAAAACTCCAGATCCCCAATATCCTTCTTCCTCAGCCTCGCTCAGTGAGCTGTTGTCTCCTCCTATGAGGGACACCCTCCACACGTATTCAGTTTCTGAGGAGCCTGGGGAATATGTTTCCTGTATGTTAGCCAACTCCATAGGGAAATAAAGGATGGGGCATGTGGTGACTTGCTGAGCACCTCCCTGGCCATTATCCAGTCTCTTTTTGTCAAGGGCTGCATTATGGACCCCTCTTCCTCTGCAGAGTATAATTTCTTCAGGTTTTATAAGTCATTGGAGGGATCTACTGACTCAGGCACCCTTCTCCTCCTCAGTGATGGAATGAGTCCTCTCCAACTGTTCCCTTAGTATTTTTTCCCTTTCTAATGATTCTACCAAGGGAATAAAATCGTGCATTCACTTACAGAGCACCAAAATGGCTGTGTTGGCTCAGCCAGTGATGCCCAGCCACACCACATTCTCTTTATATTCATCATCTGCTAGGTAACCTTTTCCCTAACTTGCTTGTGGAGAAATTACACAGTTTACTAAAGTTACACGCATTCTAAAATGTCTGGCAAGTGTGTAGAGCTGTATGAATGAAAAAGTTGATAAATTGGAGGAAGTGCCAGCACAATGTAATTAAGCTACTGTATATGCTGCATTATCAAATTTAGCAGAAGTTTAATTTTGGTAGCTTTTTGAAATTTATGTCTAATTCATGTTTATAGAGATTTTTTTGAGTGGAATTAAGTACCTGAGACAGGATTAACTTCGTCATGCCTCTAGTTTTGCCTGCTGTAGCCTTTCTAGTAACTTTAAACTAGCATGGTAAGAACTTTGTGTGGGTTGAAATGTTAAGAAATTAAAAATTATAAGGAATTTTCAAGAACATGCCTTTACAGCAGATACTCATCTCAGTGCATTTCCTATAAGTAATTTGCAAGTAGCAGAGCCAGCCTGGGCAGCAGTATGGTAATATTGAAAGCTACTGCCAATCACACACTTGTCATGCTCTGAATAAATTGATATAATCTTTGACATACATGCAAGATTTAATAACTAATCACTTTGTGTGGCCCAGCCAATAAACATTACATTTGAACAGTAATTTCTTCTACCCTTATTAGATTTTAATCTATTAAGGGTGATCCATTGACTCAGTTGCATTAGTGATTCCTGCATATGACTATCCATCTCCTCAAGCTCCTTAACAGAATTTCTCTTTTGTGCTTTAGAGCAGTCCTGCAGGGCACATTGTTCCCACAGAATTCACCATGTTACCATCAGCTGATTCAATATTCAAGTGTTCAGTGCTGTCTGGTGCAGGAAATGATTTGGTGCAGATGATTTGGTGATCTGCAGTCTCTGATCAGTGATCCATTTGGCAGCAAGCCCCTTGGAAAGGTTCTCTGTCCCACTTCCTAGTTTCTCCTGTAAAGCTTTAACTAAGTCTTGCAAGGACTTAATCACTTTGCTTTCTTCTTCTTGGTTCATGTGCCTGTTCTCCTGGGCAGTGACTAAAGCAGCCGCCAGTACCACACAGGCAGACGCTTTTCCTGTTCAGGTCTTGATTTTTGTGTCAGTGTGTATGTGGGGGAGAGTGTGTTGATAACTATATGCTCTGCTTTGAAGCAAATATGGCCATACTGATTGTTTTAGCATTACTTGCAATTTCTGTAGTAGAACTTATGCCATGGCCTACAGAAAATGATCCCTGCCTGCAGCACTCCAAAGCTGCTCCTGCAGTCAGTGCAAATCCTGTAATGGCTTTGTTGCAGCACAGGCAGAAGGCATTCAGTGTTGCTTTTGGTATACTAAGTGCATGACAGTACTCAGTCCCTGTTAATTGGAAAAATATTACTTGGCTTAGCCATGTGAAGTCTTTCACAGCCTATAAGCAATGTTTCTTCTTCAGGAGATGTTTCTGAAATGTGAAGAAGCTCAAACATTGACAGAAAATACGATGAGTCAGTCATGACAGTTACTCATAAATGATGTGACCTAGCTCCAAAGTAAAATTCTGTATAAAATTTTCTGTCTGAAATAATAACTCTAAAAGTGACATTTGCCCTTTAGATATACAGATACAAATAAAGGGTAAATTAATCATAGTGAATGAGTCATTTCAAAGATTACAAGCTTCCACAGTATTGTTATTATGAAAGTTTTGTTCCCTGAAGATGCTCTACACCTGATAAGGTTTTAGAAATTTAATTGAAAAAGTTTAATAAAGAATTAAAGTTATCATGTGCCCTTTTGCTGAAATACAAATGAACTAAGATATTCTTTGTAAAAGAAGCTGAGGTGAATAGCATGTTAGTATTCCTTTGAATACCGTATCAACTTCTTGCTATTGTTAATAAAATTATGATTGGTTTACTGGGTGGAATGATGTTAAAATAAATAGCTTTGTGCAGATATTACAAATATTTCAATATCACTGTTTCACAGTGTTCAGATAATAGGAAAGCAGATACACTTAAAGGTCGTTGTTTATGTTGCAGTTATATATCTTACAGTGCCTGAATGATGTTTTTAAAAGAGTATTCTGAATACTTATAACTTGCAGGATTGATATTCTTTCAGATGCTGACAAACATACATCTAGCTAGATAATAGAAATTATTCTTTTTTTATGTTTGTTCATATAAATACAACATACAGTGTATTCAGCTGTGACTCATGAATAAATCTTGAAGATGCATGAGGAATCAGAGCATTCAAATCTGATTTTCAACTGAAGGGAAAAAAAAGTTTGAATTTAATTTCTTTAGTCCATTGGGAAGAGGTGATTTCATTTAACCCATTCTCTGTTGAAAATACTTGCCCAAGCTATCAGTCTAAAGAACTTTTGGAGAGACTGTCAAAGGCACCCAAGAGAATTAGCATTTAAGTCCATGTTCTTTCATGTTTCAAAGACATAGTTTTACGAGGGTGGGCACAGACATAATCAGCTAATGGACATATCTCTATTATGTCTTAATATTAAGATAGTATTTTTAATCATTTTAAGTCTCTCTAGGTTGTGTAGTCTTTCAATAAAAGAAGGGAAAATAATCCTGTATCACCAGCAGATTGTTCCAGTTTTGAAAAAAATACTCCCTCATGACCTGAAATGGGAAGTCAGCTAAACCAAGGCATTGTAAGACCACAAAGTGAAGTGTAGGAGGATGGTCTGGATATTTCAGGATACTTTTAGAGCTGTTCAATCTTCTTAATTTACTGGGATTTGTAACCAGCCTTAGCCTTTTCTAATGTATGTTAATTTATAGGTGTCTTGGTAGAACTTTCTCAAGGTGTAGGAAAGGCGATAAAAAAATTCCCAAATTTATATTACTTGTAATGGAGTGATTTTGTAATTCATATATTTTCAGATGAGGAAATTATAAGAGACCAGAAAATGTGATCTTCTAAGTTTTCAGTTAGTTATTTTCTTTAAAGTAGTTCTAAAATTCTTGCAAGCATTTTGACAACTAAGTCATCACAGGGTTATGTGTGAGCAATATATGTATAAATTACGGTAGTGTACATCTAAATGTGGCATTCGTATGCCTAGATATGGCTCAGAAGTCTGTGCCTGCTTATTTATAATGAATACATGTTCAGGCAGTAAAGATTAGAAACTAATTATACACACGCTGTCAGTACTAATATTTGTACTTATTCTGATTTACAGTACACCAAATAATAAACCTGACTAAAATTCTAAAAAGTTATATGTACAGCTATTAATATGCTCTTTTTATGGTACCTTATTCATTTTAAAAAGCGTATTAAATGAGTTTTAATGTTGGTAAAGCAGATGAAAGGCATGTAAAACTAAGATAAAAACCAGTGAATACTATTATTTAGCAATAATATAGATTGCTTTTACACTCTTTTGTTTGAGCCCATTGTGATATTATGTATTTCAAGAGATGAAAAGAAGTCTAGCTACAATTAATTACTATGAATTGAAAGCATCAATTAGGAAGTATCCAGTCCTCAGTAATGGAAATCAGTGATGGGAAAGTAGTGACAAGAGGTTTGAGTATTAGTTTTCCTTTGATTTCAGCCTCTCATCATGGTAGAAGAGGAGTATATGCTGTAATGTGTCACACAGAGCTTTAGCTCTGCAGTTTCAGACTGATGACTCGATGTCAGCACAGTGCTCAAAGGGGATCCACTTGGAATATATCTACATGCAGCTCATCCTACATGACATCCTGCTCTCGCCAGGACAGATGTGCAGAGCAGGGACTGTGCTGCCGTGGCTTCTGCCAGTACTGGCAGTGAGATGTCCAGTTTGGGCACACTCATTTCTTTGCATTTCACCTTCAAATTGTGGCACTTGCACTGTTTAAGTCAGTCAGCGTTGGGCAAACCAACAAGTATAAAAGTGGCAGTCTGGGGGAGTGGAGCAGCTTCCCAAACTGAGGTCATAAGTGATGCCACGTGAAAAGCAAGGTGGGCATTACCCTTGCCTCCCAGAACAGCCCTCTGCACCCTTTGTGTCTGAGATGCAGTAGGGAGGGAACTGGCTCTTCAGACCAAGGATATTTTCATCTATCACAAGAGTGCTATCTCACAGTCCAACCCACTCCCACAGAATTTAAAGTACCTTGAGAAAGCATCTCAGAGATCCTGACGGAAGCTCCCAGTAGTAAATTTCCTAGGGCAGAATGCTCAACAAAGAGAATGAGAAAATAAATTTATCATTTCAATATCCATTAGTGGCTATCTGTAGTGCTGTACACACATTAATAAAAAATGTTAGGCTTATAAAATAAGGCATCTGCACATTTCTGAAATATATTCATTCTGTTATCAGTACCTAAACTTTATGATATACCATCATTTAATTTCCTGAGTATGCTGTTCCTCAGCTGAAGCACATAAAATACATCTGCCATTAACAGGAAATAAATATGTGCCATTTTGGCATTAAGATTCATGTCCCAAAATGATATCAGATATTTTTTAATTTTTTTAACTGATACCTTCAGTAAACCAGAATGCTTGAGGACTTGGATGATCAGATAACTGTTAGAAGCACATGGAATGAAAATGCTTTTCCTTTCAGTGTCTCACCACCATCTGCTACATTCTTTAGAGTGGCATTATTTCTACAGTCTATTAATAGGTGCTACACACCATCTTGAGCTGTTTCTAAATAATTAGCTCCAGAAGTCATATTCTTGGCTATATATTTGATACTTTTTTTTACCTCCCCAGACTGAAAATGTTCTATTTTTTTTTCTGATATTTTCTTACCTATATAGTGGTGCTTCAAGTTACTGTGTTGAGTTACTTAAAAATTGAAACCAAAACAAAACCCCCCCCAAACCAAGTCTCCAACAGAACAAACAAATAACCCCCCTATTGTATGAGAGTCATATAGCTTTTAAATGATGATGAGTTTTCATGGTTTTTATTCAAATTATTTGATTATGCATGATTAACATGTTACCACTGTGAAATATGTTTACTCTTCCAGTTGTTTACTTTTCTTTATCAAAAAAGTGCCTATGTACCAACGATGATTCCATTAGGAATTCCTAATGGTATTTCCTTAAAATTTCCACTTTACATATATATATATATATATATATGCATGCACTTTGCAATGTCTTGCAGAAGGCATTATTCAGGATGTAAAAATAGAATAAAATAAGGTTTTGCTTGTTGGTTTCATTTTTTTTTAAATAGACAGTTAAGAAGAAAAGATCTTCGGAACTCTTGTTCAAGGTACTGAACAATGTCTTTTTACGCTTCATATTTTGTGCCCTTTTCCTGAATTATTTAGTGGCTTAGTCATGTGGGAGATTGTTTTATTGCAGAGGAGGCAGTTCTCCATGAGACAGATTAGAAGAAATTTTATTTATTTTTTAAAACTCTGTATCTGATTGTGTCTATTGAAAATGTGTCTCAAATTGTATACATGAATTTATTTTCTGTTCTTCAAAGATTGATTTTATTAAGCTAGACAATAATATTGTAGATTATAGACATTTTATAAATGTTTATATGGTATTCTGCTGCAAAATACAGGTAGATTCGAAGGTGCACGGTAGACCTTTGTGAAATAAGTCCTAAATGTGTAGGACTCTTTATTTTTAAGTCATTAGTGGCCACAAAATCTGAATAGTCTAATGCATCTTTGAAATGATTCTATCGCTGTTAGGGTTTAATAATTTATAGTCTTTACTACCGTTGTCTAATAAATAAAAGTATTATCACTATTATTAAAAAATAATTAACTAGAAATTCACAACAGAAAAACTGGCATAAATTAACCAGTAAAGACCATTTTCTTTTCTTACAGGAGTGTTATTTTTAATCATCTTTGTGCATTACTGTCAGTGCGCCCATTGACATCAAGTATTGCACTCCATAGTAATGATCTGAGTCCTCTATTACTCATAAAAAAAAAAAAATCAGTGTCCAAGCTGTTGAAACAATTATCCCACTACAGAAGCTTCCTATGTTCCCAGAGAATCTTTTAAGAGATGGTTGTTAGGAAAGCAAACAAAGACAGTTTCACATGCTCATGGAACACCATAGAACTGGCAGGGATATTAACAGCTCAGCATGATTCATTTGTCCTTCTTGAGTGCTCCAAATCCATCACTCCACATGACAAAATTCACATTTTTATTGGATTTCTGCTTCTTGGAGAAAAGCTGCATTTCCATTTTTAATAGATTTTCAGCTTTCAGAATAAGACAAATTTTTTGTTATTGCAAATCTTCTAGCAATTCTGCACAAGCAATGTAAAGCTTATTAGTTTATTTTTGTAACAGTCTGTATATGCACATGAATGCAGGTTGCTGAGCAAAAGGAAAGAGGTCTAATTAACCAGACAGTTAATTGCTAGGACAACACCAATCTTTTGTTTGGAGTAATAACATTTACATAATACAGCAGTTCCAATTTTTGATCTGAAAGAAATAGTGCAGGCTCTTATTAAATGGTGGGGGCCCATCCTAAGCTCATTCTCATCAAGGTAAATAGGAGCTTTGTAAATAGTTGAGTAAAATCTGAATCAGATACGAGCACTTATGGTAACTATTGGGATGTATTTACCAGGTAGACAGAGGTCTATTGCTAAAGCAGTCCAAAGCAGGCTACACTAATAAATATGTAGTTTTGACAGTGTAATAGAATTTTCTGTTTCTTTGACTATTTCCAAACAGAGATTGTTAGTCTTTGAACCCACAGGTAGCACAATTAAAACAGTGAAATCAATAGTTTAGACCTGTTTTGATCCAGTAGAACTCAGCATTGAAGAATGGCTACACAACCCAAGGGGTACTGGCCAATTTGGCTTCTCTTTTGTCTGGAAGGTGATGGAGGAGAGAAACACATTGAGCTATCTGAAATGAGGTGTGTGGTGTAGGGTCCTTCCATAATCAATATAGAGTGTGAGGTGCGTTGCTAAAGCAAACGTACCACCATGAGGAAGAAGTGGAAGAGAAATGCAGTTACAGGTTATACCTGCTTTGGACAGGACAAATTGCATTATATTTTTTTCCATCTCTTGTCTCTAGAGATTGTTAAAAGAGTCTGGACAACTAATCAAGATCAGTTACGTAGATTGTTGGTCCTTAGAGTAAACTGAGGTCATCCATTTGGGGTTGTTAATGACACCCAGCAAGCAGCCTGAGCTGGAATGGAGTTTGGTGGAGCTGTAATTCCCCCAGTTGTCTTCCTGCTGTTGTGCTGATCATGAGGATCACTCAGACAGTAACTGTTCACTTCTGCTGGGCTGGACTTCTGCTGGTCTTTTTTCCACAAGTAAGGATGAGGAAAAACTTACATTTAGGAGCTAAATTATTGAATGGGTTGGGTACCTATGCTCCTAAGGATGGTATTAGATCATGTTTTCAATTTCAAAGTAAGAATTGCTCTTTTGTCTCTCTCTCCCGCTATTTTAGTAAGAAAAACATCCAAGTGCTGGTGTTCCATATAAGTTCACTTCATGAAATCTCTGGTCTTCAGCCTCTCCCTTTTGTGGTTTTGTTTTTTTTCCATTTTGACCAGATCTTAACCTGAACCTGAAATTTTGATTCTGATCCCAGATCCCACAGCCTCCAGTGAGGTTGGTTCAGGTAGTCTAGTTTGCATCCTTCCCTAATAGGAGTTGCATATTATTTCTATTCATGTATTGCTTCTCACCATTGGGTAGCCTTTATGCAAATTCTGGTGGGCATACCAGCCAGCCAAAGCTGCTCATGCTAAACATGCTGTTGTCCCTGTTTTACAAGACACTCTTGACTCTAAGCAGGTTTGATTCCATATATTTCTAACTTCATTTACATCTCAATAGTATCACCCCCCATGTGTTTGCACGTTTCTGCTGTTGAGGCTTGTCATCTGAACGCTACCTTTTATCCCAGCCCAGCCTTTTACATAGGAATACTTGTTGTCATCTTGTGATCTCCTGAGCATTAATATTCTGCAGGGCACTATGGGGGTTGTGCTTCGCTGAGCACGTTTTCACCTGAAAGCAGTTTTTTAATATAAACATTTGCTTAATATTCTGTACATTTAGAGTATTTTATCTGCATCAGTGCTTTACTGGAAGTAATTTAAATTCAATGGGAACTGATTATGCATAAAGAACCAACCTCTTTCATAGTAGTTTTAATAATATACATATAGATTATAAAATGTATATGCCCAATTGGAAGAACATTTTGTGTCCAAGCATTTCATCTGTTTCTATATGAACACTGGATTGTGTATTTAAGGAACTCTTCTGCATAACATTGTGATGTGCAGCTTTTTAAAGTTTAATTATGAGGCATCTGTTGCATAATAATTCTTTTTATTGTAATAGTAAGCTATTAAAATAAATAGTGTCTCACAGAGGAACTATTTAGCTTTTTGCAACTGGAATAAACAAGCAGTTTAGAGAGAGGCATAACTCTTGCACAGTCTTAGAATTGTTTTATTGTGGTGGCAGTCTGATCTCACAGGTCTTTTGGAGCACACTTGCCCTTGCTGGTTTTGGATTGGTGCAGTGTATAAGAAAGTGTTGTGGATGGCACATCTGAGTTGCTTTTGCTTCATGGGGCTTGTACATGACCACTGTAAGCTGTTCATCTGTTTTTCCTCCATCCAACCTAGATTAGATGCAGCTCTTAGGATAGAATGACCTAAACTCTGAAAACAGTTTTTGGTTCCTGTTGACTACAGATATATCCTCTGTAATTAAACTGGGCATCTAAATAATCTACAGCGCTGAAATTAAGCAACACAAAACACAAATTGATACTTTTCCTACCTTGTGTGGTCCTGAGCTGCTAAACGTGGACTGCTATCTGATACTCAATAAATAGACTCATCTTCAGATGGGATGAGGCCTCCAGAACCTCTAAATTATGGGTTATATTTTTGATTCATGTAGCTTTTGAGAATAATGTAAAGTTAATACAGGTTTTGGTAACTAAATGTAAGTATTTGAAGTTTGAAATTTGAGATTCTCTTTGTCTTAGTTTCCATGCCTGTGAAGTAGAGTTAATAAATACTTAAATACTTTAGACAGAGGTGTATTATTAATGTTCATTTATAATTAATGTTTACACAGTTTTTGAAGATTTAAAGTGGCATACAACTGTTAAATATCACAATCATGGCAACTCTACTAATGAAAAAGGATTACTTGAATATTAGAAAAAACTATTTTTATCCTTTCATTGTGTGGTTTCATCACTGCAAATTTTAAGGAGCTTGTTTTAATGCTGTCCCAGCTGTTTAATGTGTTAAATTATAGTGGTTGATTTCACAGCATTTTGAGCATGTCTTTATTTAGAAACAAACTGGTGTCCTACTCATAACTGATATAAAACTTGTAAGATGTGTCTGTGTTGTGCATTGTGGAGGTACATATCTGGTACTGACAACACTATGATAAATTATGGCACCATGTGCTAAATCACAGAGCTGTTACAGAACATTTATTTTCCAATTCACATTCACTGTGACTGTATCTTTGGAAGCTTAATCTCCAAGTAACCTCTAAAAATGGTCAGTCTCAACAATTCTTTCATATTCTCAAAGCATGAAATCTCTTCCTGAAGGTAGAAGTGAAGGAAAGTCAGTGCTTGTTTTGGTGACCATGACAGTGTAACAGAGACCATGCCCCCTACTTGCCACTGTTTCTTTTTGCGGCAGTAGATGTAGCAGACCAATAATGGGCTTCTGCAGAGCTAATGAAGTAGGTGTTCAGCTTAAACTGTATTTAAATTTTGCTCTTCAACTTTTTCTAGGACTCTTTTTAGAATACTGTTGGTTAGCTCTTATATCTGGCACATTCTCAAAGCTGGCAAAGTGCGTTAATGTATTTTCTTCCATTTTACCTTGTAACTATTTTATAATTTTATTGAACACATATTCTGATTCTAGGTAGGCCTATTTTCTAGTAGTGTTGATAAGAAGTTCTGAAGTTCTTAAATTCTAATAACTTTGAAGGAATCTTTGAAAATACTGACCTGTATTCCTTAGACTGTGGACTGTGTTCGCTCTGGTTTCAGGTAACCCAAGGGGTTGGCAGGGATACCAGAGTAATGGTGTTCAAAACTCAGCACACAGTGTACATCACAGAAAAAGGAAGTTTTATGATGACTTATTAAACTCCAGGGTTTGGTACTGTGTTCTCATTTCCTATACAACTCTGGTTAGCAAATAAAAACCCATTATATGTTCATAAGCATTACAAATTTCATGTTAAATGACTTGCAGAGGTATGGGATATGTCAGTATTTCAAACAGGTCAAAATAGTGTTTCAGTAAGGCTTGAATGAGCCACTGTCACTTTGTCACTTCCTACTGGTCAGTAACTACCTTGTTTTTCAGTTTACCTATCTTTCAGTATGACTTGTATTTCAATAGGTAGGACTTAAAAATGTATTAATGCACCCAACTTTAAAAAAACAGGTCAAATGTGTTATCTATTGAAGGGGATCTGCTATGGATCTTTATATCTTAGTTTTAGTCCAAGCTCTTGAGGATACTATTTTTTCTTTCCTTTTCCTCCTTCTTTTTTAAAGGAAACGAGTTGACTGATAGTTATATGTTTTGATCAGGTTAGATATATTGCTTTAAAAAATACATTTAGTTTGGTTTTGGCATTCTTTTTTCTTTGGCATATTGTTATCTTGTCGTAAATAATTGCCCTATTGTCTTATCTAGAGAAAAACAGTTCAGCTGTGGTGCACAATAGAAAAGTTTATGTTCTGTCCAGATGAACACTGAAGGTGCTTTTCTACACAGTTACCAGAGAACCTGTGGTGAGGACAAGGGCAGCACATGGTGTGTCTTGCACCACTACTGGCTCTTGGTGCGTTGCTGAAATGAGAGGATCATGCCAAAAAAGCACTTTTAATTCTACATTTAAGTTTAAAAACAAGGCAAATTCCAGACTCTTTACTTAAAGTTCAACTTTGAGTCGAACAGCTCTGGACATTCTGCAGATTCATTTGCATCTGTTTTCTTCATGCTGAGTTCAAGAGACTCTTCTCTTCTAAACGAAGGTAGAGGATGAATTGAAAATCTATTTGCATGAGCCTAATCCAGAATCATATTAGAAATTTGGGGATTTTGCTCACCAATTTCATATATACTCTTTATGTATCAAAAGAGATCTTTCTTATTTATTTTCTGTCTGAGCCAATCCTGACATACAGCACTGACTAGACTGAAAGCTGTAGTTAGAGTTATTATGCAAATAGTGACAAATAACAGCAAAAATATGAAACTGCTCATCTCTGGGGAAAAAAACTAAACCCAAACCCCAAATTTCTTGAGAACCTCCGATTATCTACTTTTTGCTGTTATTTTTACTGTAGCCATTAGCTATTTTTGTTTCAAATTATAGTACTGGCTAAAAATTAATTTAATGTTAGTCTTTATTGCACTTGGGAAAAGTGATATAATATTAAAAAATATGAGAAAACACCACACAAAATGTAAATAAAAGAAACATTTTATGCTGCAGCAAAGGACGAATGTGATTTTGCAAATGAATGACACTCATTTTTCTACCTGTAACATCATCCCACACAGTTCGGGTATGACCACACAAATAGTTATTTTCTGATAAAAAAAAAAAAATATGTAGGCAGAGCTATGCCAGGATTAGCACAATCACTTATGAGAATCCAGAGGGTGAGTCCTGGATAGAAAGTTTTTATCTAAAGCTTTCTTTAATCAGGATTGTATATATTTGCTGTGGTCTGGTGGAAAGGGAACAACCTGTAGCTTCTGGCTTTGCTGGTGATGATGTGCTGGCAGGCAGTTCACACAATAAGTGGAGGTTGCTCTGGTCCTGTATCCATATTCTGTCACATTTATCTCTCAGGCTGCAGAACATTTGATGGATCTACACACACTACAGTATTGATTACACAAACTATTGCAACTCACCAGTGTGCAGGAGAATGCTATTTATTGAGGCTATTGGCCTTCTTGCACTGACTACTTGTTTTGCTAATTAATTTGCATAGCTTCTGTCAATATTTCCATGAGAATTGCAAAGCTAATTATTGCATTTCACCAGGATTAAATGTAGGGTCTGTTTCTTATAAAGTATCTTGTCTGGTTTTAAGGGAAGAATTCAGTTCACTATAATCCAATTGTCTTCTCAAAGTGATGGCTTAACAGTTTTTGAATGTCCACAGTGGTGTATATCAGGTCTAACTACTACTTAATGCAGGCAGTTGATATAATTTGGTGACCTAAATGATTATTTGTGTAGTGTTGCCAGAAAATATCTTTGAACTAAGGACCACTTGATGGACTAACCTTTCTATTTAGGTCAAAGACACAGCTTTCTGTAGAGAAAATATTTATCTCTTTCCTTTTCACTCTGAGAGACAGCTAGTTGGAAGTGACTATTTTTCTAAAAGGAATGCAATTCAGCTTCATTCTCAAGGCTGAAATCCACTTTTCATGACAAGAAACAAATTCCATTCTCAGTGTGAATCCAGAGTATTATTACTGAAGACACACATAATGACCAAAAAAGGTTGTTTTGAGAGAAGAAAAATCTGGTCATCGAACATTAGGTAACATGTAGGTGCATACCTGTATTTTGTGAATAATATATTCATGTATGAGCCGGAAATTCATGGATGGACAATGCCAAATAGCTCATTATTCATGTGTATGTACACATGAACTAGCTTGAGCTCCAAACACAGTTGTTTGCACAAAGTTAATGTGTATTCCCAGCTGCTTGTGACCTGATTACTGAGCCCACAAACATAATGTACTTATGGACTGTCATGTCTAGAGAAAACTTTTGTGTCATTCTGACAGTAAAAATTTCTTCCTTTTCAACAGGGAAACAATGATAGTTTAATTCAATTTCAGCTTTGGTTACAGAATAAGCTTTGTACAAGAAACTGATGAGGTGGGCTTGTTTTTAATAGTGTTTGTTGATTTAAGTTCAATGTAACGAAATGTTGCCTGTTTCTTCTAGCGTTTCTTGGTTTAATGGTTTTGAGTTTGTTGGAAAAAAGCTTACTGTTTTTAAAGCCACTACATACAACACAACTGAGAATACTGACACCTAGAACAATATTTTAAAGGAGAAGAAGTAAAATATTCACGTGTAGAAACATGAACAGGTTCCAGTGTAATGAGGGAAATTTATATATTGCAATATATACTTGAATATTCTTTTATGAAAATGATAGAAAAGCTATGACCACACAAAGGGCTGTTTTTCTCATATTATCTGGAAAAAAGTACTTATTACTTAAAATCTTGTGCTTATATATTAAGAATTTGATAATATGAAATATTAAATCATGAAGGTGTCTTTAAGATTATTATATGTCAGCCACAAATAAATTAAGGGATGAATACAAAATTCATTTTAAAAATATACTCTGTTTTTGACAGTCCTAAAATAATCAGATCATATATGCTGTTTTGGTGTTTTGGGAACTTCTACAATCAATTTGTTTAGTAACAAAACAGCAAAGTGACATGGCATTGAAAATAGGAATACATAAAGAAGTAACATTATTTGTGATTTCTGATGGGGTGTACAAGAAAATTAATTAAAAGTATTTTGGGAAAAAAGTACGTTTTGCAAGTAAAACAAAGGCTACTTGTACATGTACTGCGGCTTTTAAGTGTATCTGTCTTCCATTAGAGTTTAGACACTTGTGCCCCTCCATGTTGCTGGACAGAAAGCTGCCATCTGAATTTTAAGCAAGACTGCAACGTGCTAGTGACTCAGAGGAAAATTGAAAGTTGAAAAATTGTTATGCTGTATTTAGTGCAGATCAGGGCTTGGTAAAAGGATACTGCTTAAAATCAATTAAAGTAAAACCTAGATGCAATTTTACCAGAGTTATTTGGAGAATTAGCTTCTGACCATATGAGGTTGGTAGGGGGAGCAGGGTTTCTTCACCTCAGATGTTTCTTCCCTGCTGGCAAGAGCTGTGGAACCACAGCAGAAAAATCCTTCAGGAGAGAAATTTGATGAGAGGCTGTTCAGGTACAAGAGATTTTTTTTTTTTTATGGAGTGACCAGTGCACCTGCTGTATTTCAGAGGAAAACAGATGAGGTACAGCAAGCAGTAGATGGTGTTGCCTGCTATTTGGGGGATAGACAAAGCATTGCAGGAGTTCAGAGGAGCATCTACAAAACATGGAGAAAGTTCTAAAGATAGAGTTACAGTTAACAGCAGAATTCTGCCATACTTCATGCTTGTGGCCCTGTATAACCCAGCAAAAGTGCAGACAAGCACCATTAAACATGCAGTAATATCCCAGTGTCCGAGCTTAAGTTACTCATTTGCTATGGAAATTTCCTGTGAATCTATCAATGAGAGTCAGTCTGGAACCTGCCTGTACTGAAAAACAGAAAACCAGATTGGACAGGAAAGGAAAGACTGAGGTTTTTGAAACAACTCTCAAGGCTTTGAGTATTTGCAGGCTGTTTATACATTTTTGTCTGGCCTTACTCACAGGGTGCAGGCAAATAGTGCTGCTTTGTTCAGAGCAGTTGCTTCATACGGTTTGGTGATGGGAGTGAAGTCCCATAGTGCTGCTGTTCAGAATTCCACTGGAGGCTGAGAGAAACTAAACCTGGAAAATGAGGCTTTGAGTATAATTTCAGGGGTTCTTTGAAAAACACTGTTAAGATTGCTAGGCTTAAAGGAAGGTCTAACTAAAAAGGATGGAGAACCAAGCAGAATACAGTTAGAATTTGTAGGTTTATGATGTATCACTCTGAATTATTTATCAAGTATCATCAAAATCATACTAAGGTAAATATATTATCGTAATTTATCTAGTATACAAGAAAATATAGGAAGGAAAATTCTATATATAAAATATTGGAGTTATTGACATTCTCTGTGACAAATTCCATTTTTTGGTTGCAAGTAATATTCTATATATAGAATTGAACAGCATCTTCAAAACTCACAGTTCTAAAAACCTGGAGTTTGTAATGAAGTATGTTGTCAGATAAGAAGCATCATCAAGGATTTGCAAAAACGAAAGTAATGGGCTGCTTCTCAGTCCTTAGGTTCAAACCGAGATGTAGAAGTTTTGTGTGTGACTCAACTTTGAGAAGCTTTATGTTTGTTTCTGGGGGGGGGGGGGAAAGCCCCAAACTAAATATGCCAGTGTTTAATGTGTACTCTCAGTGGCTAGAAGAGGGGCAGCTGAAAACATAACTGAGTTTATTTATGCCATATCTGTCTCTTACGTGTTGCCCAGGGAGTTCACTGCAAGTAGCAGTCATTACAATTCAAGTCCCTAATATTTTCCTTTGCAAAATGAGAGCCATTTCTATGCTGTTGGTGTTGGATAGCATAAGAGGACCTGTGTGGTGCCAGACTGACATCACTGTAGCCCAATGTCCTTGATGTTAATTTGGGATCAAGGGCATCCTGAAGAAGAGGTGGTCCCTCTCTAACTGTATGCATCAGCTCTCAATGGGTTTTTGTTTCCAACTGCTCCTCGAGCCTAGGCAGACTTTTGGCCTCTACAGCATGATCCTGTGAGAAACACTTCCACAACCGAATTATGGATAACTAGAAGAAATAATTTTTGCTTGCTTTGAGTATATCCTCTAGTAACTTGTTTTGATTCTGTCTCATTGCAGAATAGGAAGAAAGAGAAGAAGCAGTTTTTCATCTTTCCATGCCACAGGATTGTATAGACTTTATCTTTGCTTCCTTTAAAACATATTATCCATGTTGCCATTCTCTGTACCTCTTCTAACTTTTTTTTATTTGATTTACACGGAACTTAAGCTGTGGGGATAAAATTGAATTAGACAATGTCAAAAAAACCCAGCTTAAAGATACTGTGTTGCGCTTTCTTGCCTATGCAGGTCTGTCCCATGCTGGGGGGGCTCAGAGAACTTCAGAAAGTTCTCTCTCAAATGGGAATTATTTACTAGACTTAATTTGTTGATATCATTAGACTTGCTGGAAATGCTGAAAAAATCAAGCCTTGTAAAAATACATACTAGAGATATGGAAGTAGCTTTTCAATGTGAAGCAAATATGCACTGTTAGGTAATAAAAGAAACAACCTTAAAAGGCAGAATCAAGTGTTGAGTAAGCTTTTGGGACTGTCGCTTATTTAATGGAAATAAAAGGAGGAAATAATGCAGTACATTTCCCAACTCTTAGGGGATATGTACTCCTTACAGTTAGTGTGATATCTGACATTAAATGTATTCCACTTTTGTTGATAGAAAGTACATCAAAATAGTGTTTGTGCTGTGAATAATTCTCATGGTGTCTATAATGATCCAGGAAAGAAAGAATCATAGAATCACTGAGGTTGTAAGAATCCTCTAAGATCATTGTGTCCAACTGTTAATCCATCACCCCCACTGACCCCCACCTGGCTACAACCTCCTTTCAGGTAGTTGTAGAGCAATAAGGTCCATCCTGAGCCTGTTTCTCCAGGATAAACACCTCAACTCCCTCAACTGCTCCTCATAAGACCTGTGCTCCAGACCCTTCCCCAGCTCTATTGCCCTTCTCTGGACACTTCTGTGAGTTTAACCTTGCCTTTATTCTGAAGTTATCTGAGAAATGTAAAGAGTAATGTAGGATTTATCTGAGAAATTTGAAGGATGTAGAGCACAACACAACCCTACTCTTTCTTTATTTCTGTTAACCTGGACTTGGGGTTTGGGGGAAATCTTGAGCTAGACTTAAACTAAACGTTGCCACTTTGGCTTTGCTGTAGTCATAAATAGAAATGAAAGCAGACAGAGTTTAAGTGACCTTAAAATTAATAGGTTTTAGCCATTATTCTGGATTCTAAATGAATACAGGAACATTTTGTTGCTGCGTTTTCTGAATAGTGGTGCTTATTTTAAAATCAAATGTAAAATGAAAGTATGACTTTTGCACTAAAAGCATGACATATTGCACTATTAATCAGAGAATCATAGAAGGGTTTGGGTTGGAAGGGACCTTAAGGATCATCTAGTCCCAACCCCTCCACCATGGGCAGGGACACCTTCTGCTAGACCAGGCTGATCAAAGTTCCATCCAATCTGCCCTTGAACACTTCCAAGGATAGGGCATCCACAGCCTCTCTGGGCAACCTGTGCCAGGACCTCACCACCCTCACAGTGAAGAGTGTCTCCTTTCTATCTAATCTAAATCTATCCTTTTTTACTTTAAAGCTGTTACCTCTTGTCCTACCACTACATGCCCTATTTGGCCTACACTTTGAATACCATTACCATATTTTTTTCCAATGAAATCCAAACCTGTTCAGTCAGATGCCTCTCTGAGACCTAAACAGTTTTTCTGCAGTGGATGCAGTATCCATCTGTACAAATTCTCCCCACAGATTTCTCTGAATGTTTTTTCCTCCCCTGGAATCCATTGTGGTAGTCTCCAGATCACCACAATAAAAGCTCTTAATGACAGTTTGAAGAATTAGAATTTTTTTGAATGTCTAGAAAAATCACTTTTTGAATTTGACTCCCTGTGACTTTTATATCATCCCTAAATCTCTGTTTCAAATAGGGATTTGATGAGAGCTGTATTCTGTCTCTGCTTACCTATTCTAGGATGTCTTTCAGTCTTGATGATTCTATGATTCTATGCAATAATGTTTAGTGGTGGCATTTGGGGGGCTTTTAGAGTAAAAATAGGTGTACAGTTTCAGAAATAATATTTATAATGCGTGAAAGGTCCTTTATTTTCTATTTCTTTTCAAATGTGAAGTTCTGTGTAAAGTGCAGTTTAATTGAAAATATTTTTTAAAGTTGCATTGCATTCCCACTGACCCAAAGGTTTGTGACTGCTGCAAAACTGGAGCCAGATAAACTGCTGCTCTGCACCTTGCAGTGGGAGTTAATAACAGCATAAGTGGGTGTGAAATAGTGTTTGAATAATGTCTTGCACCCATTTTACACTGGTACAAATGACTAAGTGAAATAAGGCTGAGAGCAACGGAGAACCAGGCTGTGATTAAAATGTTCAGTAGTTTTACTGTTGTGAGTGACCTTTCCCAACTCCTGTTGTTCCATTTCACTGCTTCAAGGCATATTTTCTATTCATCTTGTTGTGCTTTGTGCAGCTTCTCCTAAACTTTTGACCAGCTGCCAAATGTTTTTTATCCATTGCAGGACATGAAAATAATTCTCCCGTCCATTAAGATTCTTGCAGTATGGAACCTAGTTTAACTTTTAAAGCCTTTAAAAAAAGAGGAGAAAAAGTTGGACTGTAAGGTTTTCTGAAATCTAAATGCATTCTCTGGCTTTTGCTCTCTTTACATGTGAAGTTTGAAAATCAATATGTAATACAGTATGATTCCTCTGTAAGCTTCGTTCTTTACTTGTTTGCATTTTCAGAAGATTCAATACAAGGGGGTTTAATTTTGGCGTTTACCCAAGCAATCATGACTGCCTCTGTTCCTCCAAATCATATAAGCTGCTGTTTCCAACCCAAGACACATGTTTCATATGCTCTAAATGTATATGAAATAAATCATTCTTATCTGTTTAAAACAAACAGAAGCCCCAAACCTCCACTCTTCACTAAACTGCTAAGGAGGGTTCTTTGAGATCCCGACATGTTTTCACTCTCACTGAGTTCAGTGGTACAGTATGGCAGTACACATGGGGCTCCCCCAGAAGGGCTGTGGATGTGCTTTAGAACTCTATGGTGCAGGATGATATCCAGAGCTTATCACTAATTCATCTTATATAAAAATGCTAATGTCTATGCAGAGCTGTAATTTACCAACATTATTTCTCCCTTTTGTCCCCTGTGCCTGGAAATTGTAGCTATGGCATTTGTGTTCTGTAGACAATTCCATTACTTACTCTTATTCATTTCCATTTCTTGAATTACCTCGCTGTCTTTTCAAAGGCTGGCAAAAGCTGTTCAGATCCATAATTACATGCATTTGGATTTTCATAATTCAAGAAATGTACCCCCTCATTCTTCATGGTGGGGGTTCTTCTGTCCTTCCTTTGCATTTCTTCTAGACAGTTACAGAATGATTATTAAGATAAAGCTGAAATTTAATAATGTTGTCAATCTTCCTTGTAAGCTCAGGACTTCTACTGACAGCATTTTAGTCTGATTTCATTCTCCTCCTCTAGGTTCATTTTTGATAGAGATGATCCATTTCTGTTAGATTAGTAACAATGAGCTGAAAACTTGCAGTATGCCAGGAAGATTGGAACTTAAATGTTTCTTCAAAAATGTGAAGATTGTACAAATCTGTCTTCATCAGTTTAATGTATTGATTGATACCTAATATACTGTTCTTCAAAGGTGCATGGGGAATATAGACGAATCGTATTACAAAGTTTTAAGTTCTCTTTCTCATGTTTAGCCAAAGTGTCTTGCGTTTATTTACTTTGAAAAATGTTTTGCATGCTAAGATCTGCTGTAAAGCAGCATTTCTTTATTTTTTGGGTGAAATCCAGCCATGTGATCCATCTTTCAATGCAGACTCCAGTGCAGGTAACCTCAGCCTCCTTATGTCCTTTGAGTTCCAAAATGTCCAGTCCTGGCTTCTGAATATGACTTTGAATATGAATTTAGCAATTTGATAATTATTTTAATATTCCTGCAATGGTAGCTTTAAAAAAAGTTTCCTAACAAATATAGTCTCACTTCTTTGAAATTAATAACTTTCATGTCCTTTCTACGTCTTAATAGAATCTTCTCATCTCATAATGAGCCATTAGTCTTTTCAAAAATTGTATGCAAATCTATCTTGAAGCGTTTAAAGCCTCAGGAGCCACTAAAAGGCTTTTTTTTTTTTTTTAACAAGACCTTTTGTGCACTATTCTTCCAACTCAAAATATATTAAATGCATCTAGGGTTTTTCCACCATCCAAGAGATACATTTCGCTAGCTTAAGTGCTTTTCTGACTCAGGGCATGGATCTGTGATCTTATAGAGCTAAAGGACATCGGGGGAAGAGCCAGAAAGTCTGAAATAGGCTTTTCTAAGCTGCTGGAAATACCTTGGGAACTCCACGGGACTCTCTCTATTCAACCCTGACATTACACATTCTTTTAGCCATTTCTGGACATAGTGGGAAAATTTCCTATGAATGTTCTCACTAATGCTTCCTTTGTGCTTGGATGAGAGGGTGCTCATTGTGTTTATGGAAGATGTCTGCTCAAGATTGTAGGAACGGCAAATGCAGGAGTTTATGAGCCTGACTTAAATTAGCAGCAAGCAGGAGGTTCTAGTTGGTGCAAAACATTAGGTGAATGTTAGGTCTTGGTTGTCACTGCAGCAGTACTTGGTATCAACATGTCAATCCCTCTTTTCCTGTGCAACCTCATCTTCTAAAGAAATTGGAAGTTTGATGCGCTTACAAAATTGCAGGCCTGATGGCAAGTGCAAATAAGAAGCAAAATTTCTAAATCTTTGGGTGCATCTAGCTATCTGTTAATGTGGCACCAAAGCCTGCCTTTTTGCCCATTGTTATCTGTGGAGAGAAAACTGCTCACAAAAATAGAGGTCAGGTTGTAACGCTTTGAAAATGCATCTCTATATAGCTCCTGATATCTTTAGTTAATATCTTTAACCTAAAATTTGGTGGGTGCACTTTTTGTTATTTAATTTTTTATGACCTTTCTTTGTTTAGATCCTTATTATGTTTAGGAGGATAATATCCAGTAGATTGGGTAAAACTCAAGCAACTTTACAGTAATTAAAATGCAGATTTAGTTCTTCTGGAGTGTAATAGCTTTGAAGCATACCAAGGTCTGCTGAGGGAATCTGTTTTGTTTGTGTATCCTAATAGAACATAATGACTGCTTTCAAACCATTATAGTCCATCATGTTAGTGACTCCATATGCTGGATATCCTTGTCAAAGATATTTCCTCTGGGAAAATGTACCCTAGAGATGTAGTAGCGTGTGTGTATATATATATATATATTTCACTTTTAAATCCAGGAGTCACCTCACTTTTTAAATAGCTATCATCTCTTTTATGGAACTTTGAACTTGGGTTGTTTGTTGTTTAAATTTTTGCTGAAAATTCCAGTTTAATGGAAACAAAGCCTTTCACTCATTTGGGAAATAAGCGAAAGCCAGCTAGAGGATAGGTAATGGTGAGGTGAGCTTCCCATGGCTTCCTGCCAGCAGTTTATCTGTCAGCTCTGTGGGACCCTTTTGCAGTCCAGTCTGTGTGTCCAGCCCCTGGGAGACCAGCTGAAGTACCCTCTGCCCTGTACTGGGCTTTAAACTATGCCAGTAGCCAATTGTTAACTAGATAACAACTACATGATTTCAACATGGAAAAGTGCCATCTGGTGCCTTTATAGCTTCATCATGCCCTAACGAAGGCACAGCACTGGCCTTCCTGAGCTTTACTTGTGATTTGGATTACTGATTCAAGGAACTGTAGAATGGAGGCAGGCTAAAGGAGAGAGTCTGAAGGACCAAGAATGTAATTAAGTGTTGAGTTTTTAAAGTAAAAATCAAGGTCTGGGGTTATTTTGTTTGCTCTTTTTTTTCTACTCTCACGAGTTCTGTTTAAAAAAAATAAATCTATCAATAGGCTTCAGAGGATGAGTGGGAGAGGTCATGCACAAATTATAAAGAACTAGTTCCTAGAACATTGTCCCTCTGTGAGTCTGATGCAGTTTATATGCCAGCAGAGAGAGCCTCTGCTTCGGGTCCACAACAAGAGGTACAGGCGTGCAAGTGGGCAAAAGCCCTGGACTCACAAGAGCCCATGGGCACTCTGCAGATGTGGCCCAGTGATGGGAGCAATCTGGATTGCATTTTCAGCTTCTTATAGGCCTCAGCCTTATATGAATAATATCTCCTCTATGGTCATACAGTGTGGGAACCATCTCCAGCCACAGGTGCTGCTCTGTGCTGCTCTGTTGTCAATGCCAGCACCGGGCTGTCCATGGGCAGCTGTAATATTGGTCATAAATCAGCAGTTACATAGTTACAGGCTTAAATAATACAAGAACATTGCACCTGATTGTCTTTAAGATCATTCCCGGCTCCATATTTAACACAAGCTAGTGATATCACAATCCTTGATGAAGGAAGAAATGACAGTGACTTTTCCTAGACACTGACGTATAAGAAATAATCAAGCTAAAAAGCTCCTGTTAAGACACTAAGGCCATGTCTGGACTGTAGGGCGGGACAGATTTGGTCTGCTTCCCCATCTGTCAGGACTGGGGGACAAAGTAAAAGCTCCCCCTTCTGCCCCACTGCCTATTACACTCCAATTGGAAACACTGAATTGGAAAAGTAGGATTTACCTCATCTGATAGTGGAGTCAGGACATCACCCAAGCCTTAGGTCACATCCCAGGTTCCCATGGTGTGATACTCTAAGTCTAAACTGTAATGAGATTATTTTCTTCTGGTGAAGGATATGTGTGGCAGAGTGGAGTGGTCCTGGCCTAGGAATTTCCCTACCGGATTCAGTCCTAAGACTGAGTTGCAGTGTCTTGCAGACAGTCTGGGGTTATGATTAAAGTGCTGACAGACCCTTTAACTTCAGCTGTGGGGCTGCTGTAATGCACAGATCCTGTAAATTAGAGATATAAAGTGTGTTTAAGTAAAACCAATATGTGTCTAGATATTCTATTGCTTTTAAAGCCCTTTCTGTCCTGTTAATTTTGCTTTACAGTGTGACAGTGATGAATTGATGTCTACCATTTCCAACTGCCAGGTAGACTGTGTACACATTTATTAAGATTAATTAAAAAGTAACAAATTGTAAAGTAATAACATTAACAGCTAGTGGAAAAAGTGTAGACATTTTGACAGTCTTTTTGAATTTCATTAAAAGATGGTAGTGACAAAAACCCAAGAGACTATTTCTACTTTACTAAAGAAATAGGTCACAGATTCAATTACAGTCACTGAAGCATGGACTCAATCTATCATGGCAAATTAAGTACATTTTAGCAACCTACTTTCCTTTAAAAATTTTATAGACACTTTCACTGGAAGAAGAAAGACTATAGAAAAAGAAATTGCAAACTGAAGGTGTTTTTTTTTTCCTCTATTGCTACTGAGTTCTTGGCTTATTTACTATAGGTGTAAGACACAGTAAAAATCATTATGGAATGTCAAGATATGTAATCATCATTTCTCTTCCCATTTTTTGTCTTTAATTAATGATATATCATTTGTTCTTTGACTAGAGAGCAGGGCTCAGATTGAATCCACAGTGCATCAGTTAGAGGCTTTGTTCTCTCATTGAAATCAAAGGACCTATTTACTTAGAAAAATTCACTGCACAACCTTTATGCCATTTTGCCACGGACCCGTAGTGTTGAGCTGAAAATGTGTTGTACTCCCAGTTCCAAATAAATAAATAAATGAAGACACATACAGCCTGTGGATATGGTTTAGCTGAGTGCAAATATTGGAATGATGAAGCACTCTTTTGCCCATAGCAGAATTGATTTCATGTTGACAACTGGAATTTATAAAGATCCTCTTTCAACAGAGCAGCAGTGGCCATGTTTGCTGCATTACTACAGCTGCAACAAAACAGCAACATAAGAACTGATGAGAGAGATGTAATTATTTCCTCTTTAAACATAACTCCAGATTCACTGTGGTACCCCTAGGAGATTTGTGCACTTTCATATCTAAGGTATTCAGTCAGCCTTTAGATTGTAGAAGCATGTTAGGATTTTTAATTAAAAAAAATGTAATGTTCGATCATGCAAAGAAATCTATGTCTGTCGTACAAATTAAACCAAGTGATGTTGGTTTTCAAAGGCAATACTGACTAAATGTGTGATCTTCTCAAAGTACATTTAGGGGGGGACAAGATAGTCTCCATTGCCAGGTACACCTCTTTCCAACAATGCTTTTTACTTACTGCTCAACAAATTTTGCTGATTAAATATTCAGGGCCAGATTGACCATTGCACTATTTGACTTTAACACCAGAAACACAAGCAGCAAGTAAGGATAACACAAAGATAGACCTGGGAATCAGGATTTTGTTATATTGATTTGCACAAAAACAGAGACCACATGTGTCTCATACCCCTTCACAGTTACAGTCTGACCACAATCATAAGCTCAGGAAGGATGCTTCCAATGACAACCATAACTATATCAGCACAAATTGTGAAAGGCTGAAAAACACCCACTGCTCCATTAGTCATCAAATTCTGCTGTATTGCAGGAACCTCAGCAATCATGGGAATATTAGATGACAAAAAGCAGACCTGCTTTACTCTGTCAACGTTAATATACTTATTTTCTTGTCAAAATTACATTTCCCTTTCAAACGATTCCACTTGATTTCTATATTGAGTACAACATTTAAGTAACTCCTGTCCTGGGTTTTCACATCTACTTGCTACAATCCATTATCCAGAGAGGAGAAGTGATTTTGGTGCCAGCTAAAGCACTGACAAATGCTTTGCAGAAGATCCAAACCTACGCAAAATCCTTCTTCTTTTGCTAATGTTCTAGACTTAGTACTCAACCCCCTTTTTCATGAAGTGTCTTAATTTATTTTTTATGTAATAAGCATAATTATTTTTAGCAGTATTGCAAGAAAATCCTGTTGGGCAATATTAATGATAATAAAATGGAACACATAAATCTTTTAAAATAGAGCAAAATAATAAAATGGCAAAATGTTAGGAAATATGAAAAGCAGGATTGGATGTGAGAATTGCACCTCAGGAAGAGTCTGTGAAGAAGGAAGGAACACTGTTCAAGAAGAGATAGGAAAAGAACTGTTGACTTAATTTGAGTGCAGCGTGGCTGTCCCCTTGTGAGCTGGAGAATAGAAGGTGGCAGTACATCTCCAACAGTGACAAGGGGCACAGTGGGACATAGAAGGGACTGGAGCTTAGTCATTGTGCAGGTGAGGAGAAGTAGAAAATGAGAGCAGAGAGACCACAAGAGAAAAATACTTCATTTACATACCAGAGAACTGTGCATGAATGAATATTAAAATAGTAATTTGGAAGTTCTTACACCCAAAGAGTTATTTATGCATTAAACCTATTCCAAATGGGACCAAAAAGTCTTAACATTTTTTCTAAAAAAAATATCTTTTAGTACAAAAGGGAAAGTTTTAAAGTTCTTTATTGATTTTATATGCATCTGTCTTTCTGTGGAAATGACTGAACATGAATCACAGAATCACAGAATATTCTGAGTTGAAAAGGACACACAAGGATCATTGAGCCCAGCTCTTCAGTGAGTGGCCTGTATGGAGCTGATCAATTATGTTTGCTTTAAAACAATTCACTAATAAATAAATAAATGCTTACAAAGGTATTTTAATCTACTCACTGGTGCTTTCTAGTTAAATAGATATTTCTTATCAAGAGTGTAGAGTTCCCTCCAACTTTAATATATTGTTTGTATTTCTGCGACAGAGTGTTATTAACTGTAAATGCAAGAAGACACGAGCAGGACTGTTTCTGCTTACTGTTATACCATCATATTAGGGGAAGAAGTGGTTCTAGTAAAACTCAGACCCATTTTATGAGTATCAGGTGACTGACAGACAATGAGGCATGATGTTCTGGGCAGGCTGTTTTTGACATATTCCCGCTGGATGTGCAGGACACAATGGAGGGCAGCAGAGCCGACTGAGCACTGCTGACTTCTTCACTCTTGGTAGGGCTCTGGAGGTGTTTCTGTGGCATAAAGTACAACTTGTATGATTGGAAAGCTTTCCTTTCTCTTTAGTGAGTGTAGGGATGCTAATATGATTAAGAGAACAGCAGTGTTGTCTGAATGCCCATACTGTTGAGAAGCGGTTGTTGAATGTGTTTGTGTTTGACAGATGTGAAAGCTTAAACACAGGTATGTTTAAAGATGATGTCAAGTGAGGGAATCAACTGAAGGTAGACAAAGCATAATATTTAGCCTTTATGTTCTAGTCTATCCATTACCATCAGAACTTGCAGCTGATGTCATGACTATATATGGAGTAAACATAACAATATGAAACTTTTACCGCTTGATCTCTCTGGAGAACTGACATTTGCTTTTGCACCCTGTGCAATAGGTGATGAGATGCTCTGCAGGGGAAGCTGCTGAGAGGCGTCTCTGTGAGCAGAGATGCTCATGTCCTGGGACATGTATTGGCTTTTAATTACTAGACTTATTTAACTGTGCTTTCTGAAGACCTGAAAGACTGCACCTGCCTGTGAAAAGCATTTCTCTTTGTGCAGTTCTGCAGGTGTTTTCAGAGCACTTCCACTTAAGCTTGGAACTGACAAGAGGGTGGTGATGCTCGGAGTTGGAGCTGATTTGGGTTTTTTTCCACCACATTATTGCTTGGAAGTTCAGGTTTTCAGGATCTGGCTCTTTAACAGCCAATCTGGTAAACTAGGAAAGAGACAGATTTATCAGAAGTTCCAGTAGAGTCACTAATTTTTCTAGTCTATCTACTTTTATTATTGTTAAAGGGTACCTAGAACTGGTATATAGGGGATGCTTTTGTTTTAAGTGGGGAAAAATGAATAGGTTTATTCATAGATTATGCAGAACACCTCTAAAAATATTCTCTCTTCTAAACTGTCTTCTCTTGCTGTTTTGCATCTCATTTAAATAAACTCCTTTCACTGGAATATAGAAACATCCAAAGGTACTGCTTTAAGTTTTCCTGTTCTTATATATTAACTTTTGTTAGTTTTAACATGTAATTATAAAGCATATGTAAGGTTTGGAAAAACAGCTTGACAAGAACCACAGCTGTAGTCTTGACTGATGACAAATGAGACATGCACGTTTGTAGTCATAGTTAATAGTCTTGAGACTACTTACTCTCTTATACTGTGCCTGAATCATGAGAACTGAAAGAGGTCTGTCATTGTCATTGTGCCCCAGCTGGCATCCAAACTTATTTTATATAACATCTTTTGCTGCCACCTCTGAGGAATTATTGAAAATAGTAAAAAAGAGGGGGAAAAACTACAACCCTCAGAAAACCACCAGTAAGAACTGGAACCTGTGATAACAAAAATGGTTTTATAGTATCTCATAAATGAGAAGAATCTGTGGGTGCTACTTTTTATCCTAACACCTCCATCTGGGTTGCAGTTTCATATTGGTGCACTAGGTTAAATTGCTGACATCTAAAATACCATCTGAAGTTGAAACTTGTATCACGAGTATGGTGTTGTTTCTACACTCACAGTTGGAACAACTGTAGGAGAGGAATACACGTGATGTTTAACAAATCACTGGTAGAGCATCCAAAAGTCACTTGTGTGTAACAGTGATTGGTGCACTGAGAGGCTTGATTGAGATGTATGTAGCAAGAGAATACTATTTAATGATTGGGGAAAATCCATTTTTTTTTGTTTTAAACCAGGGTACATGAAATAATGGGAAGGAGAGGGAACCCCCTTCAGCAGTAAAAGTTCTCTTTAATCCCAGCCTGGTTGTAGGAAAATAATTCCTCTCTGAATGGTTCATCATCTGGACCGTGGTCTCAGTGTTGGAAGTAATGCCCATCATTTGGTGTGATTCCATGGCTGTTGCATCAGGGCCTTTAGGGCAGTCTGCATAAAGCATCATGCCTTAGGCTTGTGGTGAAATAGGAGCTCATGAAAGAGGGCTGCTGGGCCTGCTGTATATTGCAGTCATATTTTTGAACCGTTATCTGTCTAACATTTGGAACATTTTTGCGGGAATTGGAATGGTGCCCTTCCCCGAAAGCCCCAAGAATTTTCTTCATTCTTGTTTCCTGCTCTGTATACTATTTGGGATTTTAGCAGTGGGTGAGCAAATTCTGCTCAGTGAATTTTGGTGATGATTGCTTCTCCACGTGAAACCCTGGTGCACTGAGAGATGCAGGCATGGGGCTTATCCTAGGGAACAGAAAGATGCTTTAACCCTGGAACGAGTGCATAGAGAGTGCTGCTACTAGGATGGGGAGTAAATACTTTTTACTCTACTTGAGTGAACCAGAGAGAGACTCTTCCAAATCTTACTCTTCAGTTCCTGATTTGTTTTTAATGCTAGGCTTGGGAAATGTTATTCCAAAGAGAAAACAAGGTTTAATGGATTACAAAGAAATTTTTCTTTTTTTTTTTTTTTTAAATGAGTCAATATTGTAAGTAAATAACACATACATATTCTTAATCAATGAACATATAAATAAAGTTTTCATGTCACACTGGAATAATTGACTCATTCCTAGTTCCTGGAAGTCTGAGGATGAATTAGGTTCCAATAACATCAGCTTGCTGTCTCAGCTAAGCTAGCACTCTGAGCCATAAATAACTACATGGTTTAGCATAAATTTATTTATTTTACAATTTATAAAGTGCACTCATCACTAGGATTCTTGGCATGTATACAAAGATAACAACGAAATAAGAACATATTGACTAGTTTCTACTGAGTTAACTCCTTCAACATGTTCTCAATAAAGGTGTATAAATCATCACCAACATCTCCAAGCAAAGGCATCGATAAACATATAAACCTTGGACATTGTCCTGAAAGTCAATGAATTAGGGACTCTGTCAGATCACCAGGGAGCAATTTCCAGAGTTACAAATTCTCTAACAAACTCTCTGAGTCAGCTTTAGAATTTAAACCCATCAGGTGATATTTTTAAACCAGCACCGAGTGTTACACTGGTGGACTCCATGACTGGGATGGTACACCAGGAGAGTGCTTTGCTCTCACACGAGGCCAAGCCAAGGCTGCAGTGCTGTGCAGCCACAGCTACACTGCACCCACAGACAGAGAAAATGCTTGGCAGAAGTTGCCCTGTGGGAGCACACACTCCACCTTGGCTGATGCTCTGAACTTGAGGGGAGTTCTAGAAGAAATGAAGACAGCATCTTGTCTGGGGTTTGGTTGGAGGAGTGAAGGCAAGAGCTAGCTGAGTCTACCTGCAAAAGACTGTGGAAACTTTCTCAGTTTAGAGTATGTGTGGTTTCTTCCTGAGTGCAAATAGAGCTGAGCCAAGTTCTGAGTGATTTGCAGTAAGTGAAGTTTGGAAGGGACTTGATAGTTTATGTAACAATTTCTCACTCAGATTTCCTCTGAAAGGAAAAGTTGGAGCTGATTTTTCACTCTAAGGGTTTCTAATGTTAGGAAGGAGATGCTTGGCAGACGATGACTTCACTTACCCCAAGATCTCAGGCCAGTGCAGCGTAGGAGTGCTGAGAGCTGGCAAGTGGATCCCCAGTGGATTGTGCTTGGGTTCCCCCCATGGCCAAGGCCTGGACACCACTAAGGCCCACAGACATTGGATCACCAGCTCATCACCCAGTGCCTCAGATGATCTGGGGTGTATTTTCTTTGTGCCTTTCACCCCCATCCGTTTCACTGTGCCTTTGTGAAGCTCTAGGACCTGTCTAGAGGGGTGCAGAGAGTGCAGGTGTCCCTGCACAGCAGAGCAAGGGCCTGGTGCCCAGGGAGGGACTGAGCCAAACTGCAGCTCCCTCTGCTCTGCTCCTCTACAACACCTTTATCACAGCTAAACAGGAACCTCCCAAGGTGCCCCCAGAAAAGTTCATCACGTCACAGCGAGAGATTATTGTTAAATTATTAGCCACAAATGTAGGACATGTTTGCAGAAGATCATTTTTCTGTGTCTTTGCAATAACATTTGTGGTGATTTTATTTACTAATCGAAGCTGAGGATAATACTAAAGCATGGCAGGATTGTGAATCATCAGCATAAAAAAAACCCCAGGCTAGTGCCATGCGGCCTTGGCACTAGCCCATCCCTGGCCTCCAGCTGCACAATCCAGGCCTTAGCACATTCTCTGAGGAGGAAGAGCTGAATGAAGTTTAGGTTGAAAGACTGTTACGTTTGCTTCTTAGACTACCTGCTGCCAAGGAAGTGGCTAATCCATCTTAATTACAGTTACTTCTATTCACAAAGCATGTGGAAAATTCACAGCAGCATAAAAATAGTCCAGGAGACAGGGAAAAGATGCAGTCTAAATCTGCCAACCTGTTCACCTGTTAGGATTTCACAGATGCTCCTAAAGGGAAGGAATAATGTGTAATTTGTGACATAACCTTGGAATTTAAAACTCTCCAGAGACCAATTATAGAGATTTGGGCACTTAGACTGCTAGCAGTTTTCCAAGCTCCACCTGAGATGCTCCTCCTTTCAAAAGTCCTTGTGTACATCTCTAATTATTTTCCATAGAATAATTGACACAGTTTCTGTGCATCATTTGTGCAATCAATGGCTTCTCCTAATGATAACCTGAAGATTATTACTGTATTATGCTTGAGAAATATCCCGAGCACCTTTCTGTGTTAAATCTACTGATTTGATAACTCTTCAAAGCCCTTTCATAATACTCTTCACATGCTACATGTTCAAAAACAGCCACTGGGTTTCTGTTGTGGTCAGTTCTGTTTATGGTCTGTTTTATGGTACTTTTTGTAACTTAGTACATAAAAGTCTTACTGATATTTTTTGAGTCCAAACTATGGCAACCAAAATATGGCCAACTGACAACAGGTGATTATACAATTTGCTTTTATGACAGGCAGACTTCTGTAAAAACGAGACCTAAGTATTCCTTAGGTAACTGCCCACTTAGAGAACAACTCACAACGCAGATGACATGCCTGAGTATGCAAACCATGTTCACCTCCCAGAAAAATTATTCATCATTAAGTAGGAGTCATGACAGCTTAAAGGAGGTAGACAGTATAGAGAACAAGTCCTAAAAATCTTGCCTGTTACAACAGCTCACTTTCATCATATATAAGAGGAAATGTAAATCTTTATTGTCTTTTTTTCTGCATTTGAAAAGATAAGGTTAATAAATGGTTACTTTCATTTCTACCAAAATTCTCAAGATACATCTACTTGCTTGCTCCCAGGATGATGTTTGTGTGTACGGGAGAGAAACATAATTAGGCTTTGAGTTCTGTACAACATAATCCGTGGCGAGTATGAATGACATGAAAGGCAGCAGAAATTGCCTGGGAGGAGGCTGTTTTTGTTTGTTTTGAAAAAAAGAGGTTGAAAAGATTCTTTCTGCAGCTGATGCAATCTGGCTATGTTTGCTCTGAGCTAGAGACACTTGTGCATCACAGCAAAGGCAATGGAAAGGCTGGGAAGAGGAGTGAAGGGGTAAATTCCACTCGCTGAAATACCTGCTTTTGATCTCAGCTTTAATTGGATGTGATTTAGAAAACTGCTGGAATCACATGGGATATTAATACTCTCCTCTTATTCTCTGTGCTGCCTGTCCCTGAAGGAGCTGTTACATTTCTGTTTGTGTTAAGTCTTCTCTTACCCCTTCCTGTTTCAGTGAAAAAACATTGAATGGTAAGAGAAGAAAAAACATTAAAGACACCTCGTTTTCCCTCCCAAGTGGCAGGATAACTCCTAGGGGTGTTTATCACATGCTTATATCATGCACAGCTCACACAGTACTCATCCACGTGCCACCAAATGATTACAGTATGTTATATAATGAACTCTGTTGTTCCTCCGTTTCTTTTCCTTGTTTTACCAAATATTGGGCAGAAAATGTCTTAGTTCTTTTTTTCTTGTTGAGTCACCTGTTAGTCACCCTTGGGCTAGAATGATTTGAATATGTTACCATCCTTTGCAGATATTAAAACTGGCTGTTGTTCTTGACTGAATTGCATAATGCAGCAATGGAAAATACAGTCTGTGGTCAGTATCTTCTTCACTCTTAGTCAGTTTGGGGGGTAATACCTTCTTATATAAGGAAGTTCAAAAAAAAAGTTCTGTTAAATAGTTTTATACTTTTGAATCAGATCTAATCACTACAGAAATAAATTTGGTTACTAAATCAACGAGTGTTTTTGGCAGCTCAAATCTTAGTACTCCATCTTGTGGAAGAAGCTGAAAATGACACAAATTATTACTCCAAAATGTGCCATCCTGTGTATGGTTACCTAATAACCCCCAAATTCCACAACTTCATAGACTTTCTGTAGACACTGTTGGTTAGTGTCTATTTTATTCTGAAAACTCGATTAAAAAAAAATATTCCTACATTTGTGTACCATGAATACTGGTATCTGTGTGTATTTAAGTTCATACTGAATTGACTTTTTTAATAGAAGATAACAGGGAGATCTTGGGGGGGGGTTTCACCCTTTAATTGAGAAAATAACGTAAAAGTTCAAATGACAGAAGACTGGGCTCTTGTATAAAAGACAAGTCATTAATTATTGCTCTGAAGCTCTATATTAAAACCTATATTATGTGGCTCTTGACATACTATTTCCATTTTCTTTCTGTTGAGGGTTTTGTGGCTTCAATAGGCATGGACTGAGATATCATCTCTTCAGCGGGTGGACATGGTTTTGTTTAACTTCTTATCTTTCTGTAGTTCCACTGAGAAATGCTTTTTTCCAACAGAGACCTCTACTGAAAGCAGGAGAGCAGCTCTGCTGGGCTGGAGTGGTGCTGGGAGACAAATCCACTCTGACAGGACTAGTTGTCAATCAGTGGTTATCACACAGAAGTCTTACCTCTTCTCCTCAAGGAAGTAGAGGGAAATAACCATAAACTAGTTAAGAAGCTTACTTTTTCTAGTGCTTTAAAGGAAGTAGGATATGTGTTTGATTCATATCACACCAGAGCCCTAATGCCTCTGCTGTAATTTGTGTGCCAATGGCTCCGGAGGGGTTAGTTCCTTTTTAAAGACAGAATTATATAATATATTATGTGACATAGTGCAGTTAAAAGATCTAAAATCTTTTGGTTTAGTCAAATAATTTTCATAGGGAAAGAACAAGGCATCTCCCAAACCAAGTTATGTGCAACATAAGCACAACACTGACATCTGGTGTTTAAATCGGATTTCATCCTGGGCAGGGTTAGGTTAACAAGCGCTATTTAGAGCTGTCAGTTGTTCCCGCAGGGGCCGGGTACGGAGGTACCTGCAGAGGCAGATTAATGACTAAGTGGTCTTGATGATGTTAGCCTGGTGTCCTTAAGGGCCTGTACCTTTACTTGCTGGGAAGCGAGCTCCTGATATTTGGAAAATTTGGCCTGCAGAACCCGCACTACCTAATAAAGGGAATGGAAGTCTTGTAGCCAGATCTGGAGGTCCTCAGGCTGATTCAGATGGACATTTGGGGTAAGGAGGTCAGGAAGAGTTATTTCCAAAAGCAAGGCTCTCAACCAAGTAATTATAAAATACTAAATTTGGTTTAAAATCTAGTTAAGGTTATTTTTCAATAAAAGATACAGCTGAGCAGATTTTTTTATATGCCAATTTATAATTTTTGCAGTAATGTTTATTTAAGATTTTATAGTATCCTCTTGATTAAAGTAAGATTGACACATGCAAAGATACTTCTTGACCCTTGCATCTTAGATATCTTCTGTGTGTTTGCTGCATATTTTAAAAGTGACAGGTGGGCATGACTAGTTATCAGTACTCACCTTGTGTGCCATACAATGTTAACATTCATTTTAGGGAAGCCAGAACATCTCTTTTTTTGCAACTATGTATGATTCTTGGCTGATTTTTGATTTTGTTTTATCCTGAAACCCCCGAAAGAGAAAGTAAACCAGAGCGGAAAATACAGTCTATGAAATAATGTGGGATCAGACTTGCTCAGATAGCTTTGGAGAGAGTAGTCAGTTTTGTACTTTAACATATGTAATTAGTTGTCAAGTACAGATTCATCCTTAAGCCTGTCATTTGTAAGGTCCCAAGAGAAGGAAGAGATGCCATTTCCCTGTGACTTGGCTTCCAGGGCTGGTGCAGCCCAGAAGAGGTTTCTGAAAAGGGCTGTCACTCCAAGTCTGCACTGAGGTTCAATAGGGATCTATTTGCTCTGTGATGAAAACAGATGAGGAAATAAATGAAAAGCTGCTGTTTATCTGTTGCTTTCTTCAAAAATTTATTCTACAATTCGTGCTCACACCACTGAAAGGAAGTGAGTAGCCATTCTCATCCTCCCTGCCCTGAGCAGGGCAAGCCTTTCTGTAACTGGCATTTAATTATAAGGCAAATCTGAACAGAAGAGAGACTTTTGTATGTTGAAGTTTGTTAATGGCATTCAGCATCTGCCAATGAGGGAATGGAAAAGACACTGGAGATGTGCAGGGGGGAGCAGCACACCTTTAACAACGGCACTTGTGTAGTTATTTTTTTTCTCTCTAAAGTGGCACACGTAGAGAAATGCCCAAAGTTTCATAGCATCATTCAGATCGTGGGACTGAGAAAACCTAGGCCCCGTTAGCTTATCACAAGCCTTTAAAAAATAGAGATTTTAATTTGAAGGTTAAGTCTCACTGTCTCTCCAGCCACATGCTTTTTTTCTGATAACAGGTGGGCTCACCTCCTTCACTCCCTGCCATGGGGACTTGATTGCACTTAATATAAAAAGGCTAGAAAACATGAGCAAAGCCTCCACGAGGCATTTGACAGTCTTCATGGACTTGGAACCTCAGAATGAAGTAGTTATTGTTATATTTCTGAAAATTACTAATGAATACAAAAGTCTGGGAAAAAAAGGAAACGATGCATTCCTCCAAAGGGACTGATGAGGCAGCTGTGGGTATGGTTTGTTCTCTTATACTCCAGCCTATTTTGCTGAATCTTCATTCACTTAGTGTTGAGTCAGAAATCTGTTTCTTATCTTCTTATAATAACCACTAGGAATATTAAGGTTTTAGCTTAACTGCTGTTAATAGAGTTGTTTTCATTGTTTTCCTGGATTCCCTGAGCATTTGCTTTGGGTTTTGGTAGGTTTTACTTTTGCACTGGAAGCTCACCTAGAAGTGAATGATATACCTAATTTCAAAATGCATTTCAGAGAGGAAACTCAGGTGGGAGTGGTGGTTCTTACACGGAGAACAGGTAGTCTAATTGTACTCCTGTCTCAAAACAAGAGTTCATATTCAATATATTTCATAGTAATCCTAACCCTTGCAAGACAAGGCCTTTCAAAGTTCCTCAGTGCACATCTGTGTGGAGAAAAGTCCCAGTTCCTGATCTCACAGAGAACTGGGAGAGGTAGGGGTGAAGAAATGTGGAGGGGAAGGCCCTATAGGTTTCTTCTGGACATGTGGTAAAGGACACAAAAAGACAATATCTTTGCAGAAGACGCACAATAAACATATGCAAATTTGGCACATAAATTTGTGTCATTTTAATTTGATGCAGATTTTCACGTCTTTTGTTGCTGGCCAAAGGAGAGGCTAAAATCTACGTGACAAGACTTAACAAAATACCAAGAATTTATATCTCAAACCAAACCAAATGCTTTATGTAAAACACATTTAATGAGCAACAAGTACAGGAAAATTCACACATTAGCACCAAAATGTCCAAAATGGATGGCAGGAGTTACAGAACTATATTCACAGCAAGGGACTCTGCAGCACAGTGCTGAGGATGGAAACTGGTTATCATTTTCTTCTCTACAGTTTGAAACAAATAAAAGAGCTGAAGTTGTGGCTACAAAATTCTCAAAGTCATACAAGATGTAGCTACTACTTTGATGGTGCTTTTGTGTATGTGTGTATGGGGGAAAGAGGGAAAAAAAAAGAAATCATGTAAGAAAGGATGCTTGTGTAAGTACCAGTGTGTATCTCCTGTTCATAAATGTAGGAATTCCTCCTCAGACTGTGTCAGCCAAGGCAGCAATCTTTTTATTGTATTTTTTTTTTCTTTTTAATTAATATCTCATCCTATTACTTCAGTAGATGGTTTAATACTTTACAAAAAGTCCTCAAGAGAACTACTCCTCTGAATTACTTTCCAAATGCCCTATCTGCATAATCTGAATCCATCTACTAATTCCATGTGGGTGCCAAGATTCCCTGGGAGGACTTCCACCTAGGTTCAATCCTGCAGGGATTTGCTCACACTTAATATCCAAGTCAGCAGAGAGGCTCATGCAGCAAAGTCACTGCTGGGAGATCTTTCCTTCCTATTCCAGGATTCCACTGAGGTGTCAGTATCTTAAGCATCTGAATTCCCCTGGTGCAGCAGGATGCTTTTATTGCTTCATATGCAAATGGTATGGGGGAAGGAAAGGGATCATTGTTTATTTGTTTTGGTTTTAATCTCTTAATATCTTTTCCTTTGATTGCAACAAAATACTCTCGGATGTGAGTTAAAAACATTGTGATACATAATTTTAAACACTGAAGAAAAATATTTTTCATCCATTTTTATGCAAGGAACATAGAGTGCCATTTGAAGTAATTGATCAAAATATCAGTGTTACACAGATGCATTACTAAAAACATCACTCTTTCATCAATGTGACAAGAAAAGGTAATAACAATAGGATTTGGTTTGTGTATAATTCAAAGGCAACAAGTACTGTCTCTCTTTTTCCATCTGTGTACTCCAGAGTTGAAAATTAGATGTTCGGGGACCAAAAATGTTGTCAAAGGTAATGAGAGCTCTGCAGACAAGCAAGAGTTTGTGTTAAAGGATGAGTCACTCATCTACAAGGAATAGGAGAAGGAGGGGACTGAGACACTGATGACTCCTTTTTGAAAAGCAACTTCCAGACTATTTGCAATGTCTGACAAGAGATATTTATTGAATGCACACAAGTAAGTTCCCAAATTCTTCAGGTTCTTTTGTCTAGGATAGATGACAGAGCAGAGTTTATTTATTTATTTTTTTTTAAGGAAAAGTTGAAGAAGGAATGTAAAAATACGTGAGCACAAGAGGGACTTGATTAGTACAAACAAGGACTGCTAGTGCAGTTAAACAATAAAGAAGCCAGAAATAGAGACAAGTATTAAATTATTTAACATGTTCTTTATTAATATAGAAAGTTGCAACAGGATACTGATAGGAATTGAAGAAGTGGAGGAAAGTCTATGGATCTCTGGTTCTGATGGAACGTTGCTGTGGAAAATTGATGTTAAGTTTTTGTAAAACACTCAAAATAATACTAGAATTGGAAAAGTCTCTATACTGGAGTACAGGTGCAGAATGGATAACCCCTGTAAAAGCGTGAAATCTTTATTATAATAGTTTAATTTTTATTAAATCATTATTGTTATGTAGTACCTTACTAGTAGTATAATCCACATGGGAAATGGTATCAAAGCTCTGTGTGTGTGTGTATGTCTGTCCTACTAGAAGTAAAGAACAACTGTTGCTACAGCAAAGCTTTGGGTTCCTTTGTGATTAGCAGGAGTGTATTAGTGTTCTATAAAGATGAAGAAAGAAGGAGATTGATATATTCTTTGTTGATTTCTCTTTCATGGAGTAGAAATCAGGAGGAAACACAGGTAATTTAGAAAGCTCTTCAGTGCTGGACTCTGACAGCTTTCTTCAGGCAGATCTTGGCCTCCTTACTCCTTTCACTCTCATAAAACATTTTTGCAGAGACTGTGAGACTGCTTCACAGTCTTGTACCCTCAACACTCTGGGCTAATTCTGCTACAGGAAGGGAACAGTTGTTGCCTAAAAAGAGGGTTTGCCATCTTTTTGGCTGTGGTAGTTTTCTGTTGGTTTGTTTGTTTTGTTTTTTTTTTCCTTTTTATCTCTACTTAAGAAAATAAAATCCATGGACCTACTTCTTAATTTATTACATAAACAAGATAGTGCTGATCAGTTTAGGGTTCACATGGAAGAACTTTTGAGCTTTGGGAAAATTCATATTTGTTCAATATTTTCAATTAATTAATTTTCTCAACATCTGCTTCTTAGAAATATCCCAGCAAATTAATTTATTTTCAGAAATATTTGAGTAAACAGTGAGCCTTAACCAACTACTAGAACATGTCTATGAGAACGTAGAATTCAAATTTACAGTATTATTTATGATAGAAATATAACTCTAGTATTTATATTCATCCAGCTGGGAAAATGATATGTTTAATCTAAACAGCTCAGATATTGAGCACTCATAATTCACAGGCCAAAATAAAATAAAAAGTGCCTCTTTCACAAATGTTACTCATCAGATCCATTGCATCTTGCAATATGGCAGAGGAGCAGAGGGATCATGGGGCACTAAGATGCATATGACCTATTTGTATATATATGTATGTTATACTTTGGATGCATGAATACAGAATAGCCATATGCATATTGCAATGCACTTACATTGCATATGGATATATTCAACAGTAAAAGAAAAAGACTTCTAATATCTCATGATATTGGTCATAACTGAAAGACTTCTGTTAATGTTGTCCAACTATATTTAGTTGATTTTTATATATATATATATATTTGAGCCTGGGGTTTGAAAAGAACCAGTGAACCAGCTGGATCGATTCCTCTGCTGTATAGTCTAGTTTGAGATAGCTCTTGATGCTGTCCCTGCTCCTCTCTTTAAGGTGAAAGGCCTATTTCACATTCAAACACTTCTCAGCTTACTATTTATATGCCTTTCCCTTATTTTTCACCCTAGCAGTACTCTGAGCAGTAGTTCATTCATTTTAATTTAATCCTGTTCTGTTGCTTGTATCCCTCTGTTTGTCACTTATTCAAGCTATATTTTGTGCTGCTCGTGCTCTGGCAACTATTGCAGTCATCCTGCAAAGATTGAACTGGTGTGCAGCTCGGTCTGTGGCTCTGCACACTGGTTTAAATCACTGCCACAGGTCTTCCAGCTACAATTAGTAGAAACACTACTTATACCTCTGGCAAACAGCAGCCATTGCAAGATTTTTGTTGGTGCTCACAGCAAAAAAAATGAGAAATGGTAAGAAATGACAGTATCAAGGGTGTAAAAATTAGGTGGTGTCAAATTTGAATCTGTAGTTTTTTTCTGTGATGAAATTGAAAACTATTCTGTTTTTTCTTAGGCTTTTTCCAATTTCATATGTGACTGCAGAAGCACCGTTTGCATTTGTTTTTTACATTTATATTACTAAACTATCCTACAACTAGTTTCTTCATTAATCTGCCTCCTCCATTGGTTTGCATTTTTAAAGTAGAAACGCTAAATTCTTTTTCACTGTATGTAAATTATTTCCAGCTGCAATTACTTTATTCTTGTCTTTGTAATTTTTTGTTTCTCTATAGTTTACCTCAGTTTAATGACTATTACATGTTAATCTACTTACTTCAAAGTTCTAATATTTTATAGTACAAAATGGAGTCTTTTTTTGGTTAAGTATGTGAGGTACCTTTGCATAAAGTAGAAGATCAATAAAAAAAGAATCTGCAGACTATTTTCAGCTTATATTTCACAAATAAAACATTGATGCTCCCTTTTAAGTTGTCCATCACTCATCCAGCAGGTTTCACAGACAGTAACAGTTCGTTAGTAATTTCGGGAGGGGAAGATGTATGATGTTGTAAATATTTAAAATCAAATTTGAAAAAAAGGACAGAGATGAATGTGAGCAGAGTAACACAATGCTGAAGGCAACATTTTCAAAGCAGCTTGGTAGGTATTGTTTTCCCTTGTAGGTGGCAGTATTGAAAAGGAATTTAAGCTGGATCTAGTGCAGGGAACCAAAACCCCCTGGCTGACACTCACACAAAGTTGGAGAAGAACAGGATAACCACTGCCAGATCCAGACAGGGTGAATGCAACTGGGGCAGAGATTAGCTCTTGCTAATTTGAGAAAAGGGCGAGTTACTTACCGTAAAAAAATTGGTGTAAAAATTGAATATATTGCCTCAAATGTGACCCTGTGCACACAGTGCCATTTCAGGGACTGTCTGCGTTACGGTGGATAAGAGTTCAGTATAATTTTTGCTTAAGAATCATGAACCTGAAAGATTTTTTTCAAAAAGCCCATAATTTCTGCTGCTTAACAAAGTATTTAGGACCACGACCGTGTATTTCTATGCTACATATCACAGGATCTCATTTACTATTAGCTTGTTAGAGTTTTATTCCTTGCCCTGCTCTAATTGCAAAGAAACTGCCTTATGGCCAGCCAGGGCTGTTACACTGCTCATTGCTGAACTGTGGGGAAGGCTCTGAGGAACTCAGTGCTTTTTAAGACAAACAGCAATTGCTGATAGGGCTATGGATTTGTTTTTCTCTTGGTATGGCAGTCTCGGGTGGTGAACACAAACATCAAAGAGTAAATAGCAAATTTATGTCTTTCAGATCCCAAGTTACTTTGAATCACCTCCCAGCGTTCAGTTGGTGCCCTTCATTTATTGCCAAAAATGCCAAACCTGAAGGTCTTTGTTGCTATTATAAGTTGATGTTAAATGATTGAATGCAAAAGCACAAACTTTAAGATAGAATATCAACTCAGCCTAGAGAAGGGGAGACTGAGAGGAGACTTCATCACAGTTTACAACTTCCTTGTGAGGGGAAGAGAAGGGGTGGACACTGATCTCTTCTCTGTGGTGACCAGTGACAGGACCTGAGGGAACGACCTGAAGTTGTGTCAGGGCAGGTTTAGGTTGTGTATTAGATAAAGGTTCTTCCCCCAGAGGTTGGTTGGGTGCTGGAACAGGCTCCCCAGGGCAGTGGTCACAGCACCAAGCCTGACAGAGCTCAAGTGTTTGGATGATACCCTCAGGCACGTGGTGTGACTCTTGGGGATGGTTCTGTGCAGGGCCGAGGGCTGGACTCGGTCATCCCTGTGGGTCTCTTCCAACTCAGCATATTCTGTGGTTCTGTGAACTCAGGAAGTGTTTTTAGTCAATTGATTTAAAAACAGATTCTAAGATACAGTGACTTGTTCAGTCACACTTTGCAGTGACAATACAGCAATAATTGGCATGGCAGGAGCTTAAATGTTTTCATTGTACACTCTGCTGAACTAGCAGTAAAAATACTTAGTTTGTTTGTGATGCACCTGGACTTTAGAAGTACTCTAAGAAATATGAAGAGCTCGGTAACACTGAAATAAAAATAAATTGAATACCCCAATTAGAGTATCACTGTCAATACTTGCATCAGTCATGAGCAATGGTACTTGTAAGGATCAACACAGGCCTTGTTTCTTGTTTTGTATTTGCTGCAGTTCTGTGTTAATAGGGTCAGGAGGCAGCACAGGTTGGGAGGGCCCTCAGGAAGTCACTGGTCCAGCCTCTAGCTCTGAGCAGAGTCTGCTGTAGCTTAGACCTGGTTCCTCAGGGCTCAGTGCAGTTGGGGCTTGTAACCCCCCAGGGATGGAGACAGTGCAGCTCCTGCCAAGCTCCCCCAAACCACCGTCCCATGGCAGCCCAGTGCCTCTTCAGCAAAGCTGCTCCCCAGCTGGGCAGTGCCCAGCCAAAATTGCCTTTTAATATTTTTTTTAAATATTTTTTTTTCTGGAATTTAGAATGTCAAAATTGTTTAGATGCTAGACTGATATTTGCCAACTACCAGTTTGAATAGATTGATATTTAATTTTCTATTTCTACAAAATACAAATTGTAAATTTTAAAATCTAGATTTTGTGTTAGTTGCAATGCAACATAATCAAAATATTTTTAGGCTGACCCATCCTTTACAGTTGCATTTAAAAATAAGAAATCCAAATAAGGTGTGTTCATCACCACTCTTTTGCTTTATTATTTGTCATATATTTTTAATACATAAGTGACATCTGATGTATTACTTAATCAAGAGAAAAAGAATTATACCTTGCACATAATCAGTTATTTTTGCCATATCAAAAAAATTAGACTAACAGATGAGGAAAATAAATAAGATGAACTTTAAAAATGAAAATGCTTAGCCTTTGGAATTTTAGTTGACAGCTTTTGAAAATTAAATTATAAGTCAAGTACTGATAGGTTTGATATCTTCTTTGCAGCTTTGCAGATGATGTATTGCAGCTTTAATGGAATATCATTTATCATCTGATAATAACAAATGTAGTATTTCTGAGCTTGTCATCTCTTCTGTGATGACAAATAGTCCAACTTGTAGCAGTGATAATGGGATTTTATAATGATCTCTCCAAACTGACTCTGCTCTGGTGCAAGCTATTTTACTTTAAATCTCAGAATACCTATTTAAAGGTAAATTACAATAGTCCAGAACTTCAGAACTGCTAGTGTATAAAAGCTTCTATGCTACAAAAGTTGCATTTACTTCATTGATTTAAAAGTTTGGTCCATTGCATTTTGTTGGTTTTATAGTAAAAGTTGTCTAGATTTACTAAGCAGTGTGTTTATCACAATTTTCTTTGTAACAAGACTCATATGTAATAGTCCAGCAGCAGACTTGCTTTATACCAGTGTGTGAGAAGAAACAATGCAGCTTAATGTTATTCTAAAAAATGTGGCCAGTTACCTCTTGAAATTCTATCAAATTTCTTTTATTGATATAACTTAATACCTTAGAAGGAATTATTTTTTTACTTGGCTCTTTTATCTTAAACCATAAGCCATCTTCATTAGTGAAGTTGACTTCTGTAATACAGCTGCCTTGGTGTGTCTGTCAAACCACTGGATTCTTTGAAAGCACCCTTGTCTTTTCAGGGACTAATAGATAGAGTTTTAATTTACTTGAGCTTGGCAGTTAAACTGTTCTTCAGGGGAATGACTGAAAAAGAAGAAATGAAGAAAAGTTGTTTTTGTTATATAAAATGAGTTTAAAAACAACTCAACAGTCTACTTCTTGTACTCAAGTGTCTATGAGGATATGAAGTAATTTAAAGTACCCTGATATTCAAATATTAAATATAACCTTGGTGCAAGTAATTTAACAGAATTTCATCAAGTTTTCCAGATGTTTTGCCATTAAATACTTAAGTAGGGCAATTCGTGTGATCAGAAATAGATTTTTCAAATGACTCTTCCAATCTGAAGGTATTAAAAACTCAATCTGAATTTCTCAGGTTTATTTCTGTGAACTCTTGTCTTACATGAGCATTCATACAAAGCTTGTTTCAGAAACATGCATGAGAAGTTGAGGGATGGATTTGAACTTTATTATAAAATGAGAAGTTCGCTTCCTCTTCTCCAATGTAGTTCAATAAAGTAAGGGAGCTGCTGCCAAGATTACTGTAAATCTCTGGCCTCTGTGCTCACCAAAAGCATGTGCTTCTCTCTTACCACTTTTGCTGCTTTTTGTGTGAGAGTATCCCATCAAGACAGGTCCCCAAAACCTCTGTTCAGGAGCAGGAGACCTGTTGAAGAGCTCTGCTGGGTCCTGGCCAGAGCCCTTTCCCCAGCAGCCTTCCCAGAGCCCCAGCTGGCAGGGCCGAGCAGGAACCTCGGCCACACTTTTGCCTGAGAGGGCCTGGCTGATGGATTCCGGAACGGTGCTGTGTGGACAGGTGAAAAATGACTTTGGAGACCTCGAGAGCATCACATGCACTCTGTGCATCCCAACGGCTGGCGGGAGCCCTGTTGAGGATTCACAGTTCAGGACCTTTCTCTGTGGCAGCTACTGTAATATTAATGGCTCTAACATTGTCATCAAAGCATCTAAGCAGAACACTGCTTAGTGTGCAGCAGTTTGGGGTTTGCATCCACACGCTGCTCACAACTGTGAAGCAATGCACATTTTATGCAAGTTGAATTCAAGACCTAAGCAAACCTACAACCACAGCAAAACATATCCATGTTGTGCTTTGTAATTACACTGTTTTCCTGTCGACATTTCCAGATAACATTACATCTTAAATTTAACCCCAGATACTTCTTTTTATAATTGCTTTTATTTATGCACAGTTATAGAAGTTTCCAAAGGGGTGCTATGTAATCAAGGATTCACAGAAAATAGTCTGCTGACAAATGAACAGTAAATTTTTTTAATTCTCCCATTAAGAAACAAGACATTTGAGCATCTTCAGTCCAGCAATTTCTTTCCAGTCTCTGACACCCTCTCCTTATGAAAATGAAGACGAAGTAATTCTATGCCTATACAGCATTCTGTTTAAGTATAGGTTATTCTGTGTCTAAGGGACCAAGTATATGGATAAAATGCATAATATCAAATATTGGATACTTTCAATTGAACATAACTCATGCTGATAAACTGCATCCATCCATCCATGTTTTAATGTAAACTGAAAAAAATTCAAATTATAAACCCAAGTACATAATGACATACTTATCTGCTGATGAAAAATTCATAGAGAAAAAGAAAAAGTCATTAAGATAAAGTTTGAATGTTTTACCCAGAGTTCATAAAGGCAAAATAAGAACATGCTTAGAAATGAGGTGGAAAATTAGGCAAAAAAATACCTTTCCACTCTTTCCTTCAAGTATACCCAAAATTAGCAAATTGGATTTTCCCTTTAGCATCTAAGTAGTGACATAAAATCTGAAGACTAGGGGAATTGACTTGAAGATAAAAGATAAAAAAAAAGCTGGAAGTGTAGAGCTTGCCCAAGCAGTGATAGAGAGGGTATGATAAGTATGATAACCATCTACAAGTATATGAGAAGTGTTAACACCTAGGCAGGAGAGGAATTGCTCAGTAAGGGAGCGTATGGCTAGAAGTTACAGGAAGATACTTGAAAAGGTAAAGTTTTGGTTGGTTATCAACAAGAAGCTTCTGACAGTGTTACACATCAGCTGTGGGAAAGTGTCTGAAGTGATTTTCCTTGGGGTATGGTTAGCTGGAGTGGGCAATCCACGAGATGATCTAGGAATAATCCTGCACTTGTGGTCAGGCACTGGGCCAAAAGCTGATACAGATTTCTTGACACTTTCAGATTCTCTGACTCTTTGTTTCTAAATGTGATTCTTGCTAGTGGAAAGAAAATCACATGATCTTATATCCACTCAGGCAGTTCTGTTATCTAAGAACAGATCTATCGACCAGTGCACAATCCTGCAGATGAGTAGCAGTGCCCAGAGTTTCCTACAGTGCTGCAGCTCTGAAACAAATGACTGATGTCCAGTGCTAATCATTCGCCTTCTGTCAGTTCAATTGCACATTCCTCTTCTAATGTGATCTAACCCCTGCAGCAACCAAGATAGTGTACATCACTGCTGCAGTCAGGCTTCCATTCATCACCAGGGGAAAAAAGCCACCACTTCCTCCTCTTCTCCCTGCCTCTGTGCCCTAGTGCTGTGCATGCTTCAGTCTAAAAGGCCAAGATAGAAATTAGTAAAATTAATTTAAAGTGTGGGTTTTGTTTTCTTTTATTTATTCTTGAGATTTTGCTTTGCATGCAAAGTCATATATGTATATACACACACATATAAAAATATATAGTCATGGGTACTGGACCTTTGGGTTGTTTCTGTGTTGGCTAAACATTGATGGGAGTATTAAAGCGTAGTGTAATTGTACTTCTGTTGACTCCAGTGGCATCCTGATGTGTGCCAGCTGGGAACCTGGCTCAGAAACCTGGTCTTCATTTACCCATCCAATGGGGGACAATTTATAAACATGCAAATCTGAATTTTGTAGAAGCAAGCATATAGGATTAAAAGCAAAAAGGGAAGCAGAGAAAAGCAACACCAAAAAAACTGGCAAAAGAGCACACGGTGATAACATGCTAAATTCTCCTGTACACAGTCACTATTACATCCTTATTTAGCAGAATAATTTCCTAAAACATTTCACAAAATCTAATGACCTCAAAATCTAAATATAGAATCCTGCTCTCATGTAAATCCAACTAAGCACTGTAGGAGAATGGAACTGAAATCTTAATTAATTTCCACATGCTTTTCTAGCAAAATCAGAAAACCATAAGTAGTTGCTGAACTTTCTTTAAAATAGCTGTACCCTTGGCTGTTCCTTAGAAAATCTCTTGTGTGTTCTGTGTTTATTTTATTCCATCTTGTGTTCAGTTGCTAAGACCTCCACAGTGGATAATTTTGAAATCTGCAAGCTATTTTTTCTTATAATATTTTGTACATAGTAATTGTTTGGGTTAATGAAAAAAATACATTAAAGTTACTGGAGTTACAAGGCTGAATGTGATGTAAGAGCAGTAATCGTTCTACACCTTTGAGGGTAAATTTTGCAACCATTTAATATTCATCACCACAAAATCATCATGTTCCAGGTTGTAGATTTGTTTTTTCCCCCGTTGAAATGAGCTCTTCTGAATGTAGGCTCTGACAAACGCAGACTCAGCTTTTATCCTTTAACTTTGTGAGATCCCTTCTAGAGCTTAACTGTCTGTTAAGAAATTATTGGATAACTTAATAAAAATTAAATGGCAGATTTGTGTATGTGACAGGCTCTGTGAAGGATTATGTCTTAAACTGCAATTTTCAATTTGACACACTCTATTAAACACAAAATTGAACGTCATATGTAATGGTCATATGATTACATTTTACTATTAAAATTATCTTTGTGAGAGAAAATTAAATTTCTTTTTACTGAAATGTATACAAAATTAAATACCAGCTGACTTGATTAAAATAAGTATATGTGATTGTCTTTCCTTACCTTGTGAAAGAGGTGATTTTCTATGCATACAGATGCTTAAAGCTGGTGAATAATGACAGGAATCAGTAATAAATTGTAATATGATTTAAACCACTACTGTGTTAATGCCCATTTTATCAGGTTTCTGATTCAAAAAATTCAGTATAGTTTTGCTTATGAGGTGATTATAAATACAATTTTCTTCCTCCTACCAGATATGGATTTCTAGTTAAGTTGCTTCCCCACAAAACAATATTTATGTAGAAGGGTAGTAGAACAATTTATAATATTGGTCCAACAAGGAAACAAATTATACTGCATGATTGATTATGCAATTTAAGAATCAAATATGCAAAAAGTGTTTGTCTGCTGACAGTTCACAAGTCATCCAAGGATAGAAAATGGTTTTCACCATAACTGGGACAAGTTTGATGAGAGAATAATACATTAAAACTGTTGAAGAAAACTATGAGTAGGAAATGACAGCGCTGATTTTCCAGAAGGGCTGTTACAAACTGCTTCTCCGTGTTATTATTATCTGGGGAACTGTGGAGTGGCTGTGTCTATCCTGACCCACCCTGGGCATCTTCCAAGTTAAAGATGGGTCCCCTGTGAAAAGGCTTCTGTACTTAGGGGGCTGGAGGGCTGCTGAACAGTTAGTGAGTACCTGGGGCTGCAGTCTGAGCTAAGACTTGGTGTAATAGTTTGCCTTTACCAGCAAAGGATATGTACTAAGGCTTTTTGATTGCATCTACACCCATAACCCCTCTACCCCCAACCTTTGCAGAAGGGGGAAGATGGTTTGTGATGTTTGGGGGGGAAGGTGTTGTTTGTTTGTTTGAGTTTGGTTTTTTGAATATATTGCTATTTAGTATGAGATCAAAACTGTTTCCCAGTGCAAGATCTGCACAGCTGGTTTGCTGTTCCAGGTCTGGATGAGAGACACATAGGGCTGGGAAGGCTGAACATGCTGAGATCTTTCTGTACTTGCAGATGCTGCTTTGCCTGTGTTTGCATTTCCTATTCTAACAAATATCCTAGCACACTTGAAAAAGAGAGGTCCAGTTTTGTCTCCTGAAAGCTGTTTTTCCCTGTTGCCCTCTCTGAGCTAATTGCTGAATGGGGTTTCAGTAGTACTGTGGGAGTGAGGTGGGTGAGAGAGTGATCTACTTCATTTCTGATGCTTTCCAACCACACTTCAAAATTCTGCTGGGAATTTGTGTGTTGATTTCTTTGTTTATTTGTGGACTTTGTGAGTCTCTTTAGTCAATACAAAAAAGTGCTATAATTCTCTGAATTAACAGGAGATAGTGTAATCAGGTGACAATGATTCTTTCAGTGTTGGTTTTTGTGGTGTACTTGTTGCTTGGGTTTTGGTTTTGCTTTAAAAAGGCAATTTAAAAGAAATTGTGCAGAAGAGGATGGCAAATTAAAGGAATTCTTTTGTGGGGCATAAGGGGAAATTTTACCACTCATTAAAACAGTAATAATTACTAGTGAACGAACTATGGATTCATGCTGTTTACTCATCATATTGTAAAAAGCCATAACATAGACTATATTAAATACAGTTAAATTTCTGATTTATATGCATGTACACCTGAAATAAAGTCACAGGGTTCGAAGGTCCAGCTTGTATATGTCAAAGAGCAGAACCTCCCAGGTAGATGATGCTGGTACTCATCAAGTATACAATATTTTTATTATTTGCATGAATCATGCCTATGACTCTCTGGTACCTGTGGGCTATATATTCCCAGCAGATCTGTGCATTCAAAGGATTCATAAAGTACATTTGAGCAAACAAGCTACCTACTGTTCCTGTTCATCATGTCCCTTATCTTAATAAATAATGAAGGTGCCATGGGCTGACAATGAAATATTTTGAAAATAGTTTTAATGTATAGCTGGCAGAGGACCTGTTGGGCATTGATAAATTACACAAACGGAGAGGATGAGAAATCTGTAAAATATTAATGGTCTGCTTTGTAGTCAGTAAAGCAGAATATACCTGTGTCTTACGTAAGGTGCTGTGCTGCCTGTGTAAGGGTAAAGGGACTGTTTGCTACTGCGGGGTCCATGTGATGGGGGCAGGGCTCATTGCCTTTGGTGCTGCTGGTGGAGTGGATGGTCCAAGGGGTGTGAAACACAGGGCCTGCAGATTCATCTGCAGTTACTGTAGTGTGGGATCTGCAGGATAAAGCTGTCCCCATGATGAGGAGGTGCAGAAGTGGCTCTTGGCTTGTGAGAATAGGGGTGGAATTTATAAGGAACCCCCTGTGCCCCAGTGCTCAGGGTCCCTGTTACACCCTGTGTGCTTGGATTGCTCTTTGCTAATGGCTTTTGGATTGCACTGCCTGGAGGGGCAAGTGTACGTGGGGATATAGGAGCAATGGGGAGGTACGTGGAGAATGCTGTCCCCTTAGGAAATGGGGTCCTCTGATGGTGGTGCTATGAATGGAGAAGAAGGATTGGATCACAGCCCTTCCTCATCTCCCAAGCTCTGTCTTTTTCCTTTTCCTTAATAATCAGCATATTTTTACTGGGTGAAAACTTCTCTCACACTCTTGTCTTCATTTGGAGCAAGAGCTAAATACTGGGATTATACTTTCTATAAAACCATTATCACTGTAAAACCATTAAACATCCAGTTATACACTACCAGGAAGCTCTTTCATGCAGTGATTTGGCATTGTTACCACTCTTTTAGAAATACTGGTTTTGAGAGGAACTCTCCCTCAACCTGGTAATGTTTTGATCTGGATATTTTATTTTATCTCACATACAGCTGTCTGCAGCAAAGGTCTATTTGAATTCAGCAAATCAGGATTTCTGTGGTGTCTGTGTTGCACACAAAAAAAAATCCTTTGAGATTTGAAAATTATTGAGTAGAACATATTTTGACTGAGAACTGGGTAATGAAGCAATGAATTAAGATGGGAATAGCAGCATGATTTCAGTTCATTTGGGATAATGATTTTATTTTATTTCTGGATAATTCTGAAATGAAATTAAGGCTACAAATGTTAGTTTCAGTGAGAAGGATAAGCACACGTATAAATAAGAGAAGTGCAAATCGCTAAAGAGTTTAATTTTTGTGGCAACTATACCATAAAACAAAAATCCTGACTTAGCTGGGCAGTATATGCAAAGGAGAGATTCAGGCTGGTGCTCGAGACAACCCGAGCCCCAGCTGCTGGCGGGCTGTGCCCCTCTGCAGCCCTGCTGCCCCCTGAGAGCCATCCGTCACGGAGCATCTGCCCTGAGTGACAAGATAACAAGTGTCAGTTGTCTGTCCATTACATGCAGTTCAGAGCCCTAAACATTTTTTAAAAGTTTTGTGGTTTGGGTTACATCACAACGGACCATTTCTGTTCGGAGGACACTGTTGCATGTAGCCATAAACTGTAAATAGCTGAGACCTGAAGTAAAAGTATGATTCTCGTTTTTTCCAGACATGTTTTCTGTTCTAATTGCTTACTAACATCTGAACATATTCTTCATTGAAATTATATGTTTAAAAAATAAACTCTCCGTAGTTAGCTTAGCTCTGAAGCTCAGCTAATAGCTGTAGCCACTTTCAACTATTTTCATTACGCAGCCCAAATTTATTTTTAATAAGAAACACACAGATGTGTAATCCATAGCATGATCTAATGTTCTGTATGTGACTACGCCCCGTGTTATCTCTGATATTGAATTATTAGACTATGGAGCATAATTATCTGTGCAGGAAAATTCTTATTTAATTTCATTGAAAATTATGTAAAGATTTTCCGTACATCATGCACTAACCTTGCAGCTGGATTAACATGATGGACTATCAAGGCTTCTTTAGGGACATAATGCACTGTTGGGTCAATAGTCCATGAACAAAGAAGGATTTACACAATAATCTATAATGGCTCTTTAGGAGCTGTTATGGTCTATCAGGATAAAAATCTGGTAGATAATACATATAAAGTGCATTGTGGAAAGCAATCATTTGACTGCTTAAGTTTTAGCCCTGTAAAGGTCAAATTAGATTCTTTTAATGTTTTGAATGCAAGTTTACTTGTGGGGAGATTTAAGTCTATTTGCTTAATAGTGTGCTACGTGATGAAAATGAAATTCATTAGAATGCACAGCAGGTTTAAGGAAAAAAAAAGTAAAAATATCTTTTTTGAGCTATCAATACTTCGTTTATAAAGTAATTTGCAATGATTAATTTCTGCCATTCTCTCTGCCTTGGTGGCCAGTGAATTTCAGAAAGGGAGCACAGTGACCCAACAGCCCTGAAGGGTATGGGAGCCCCTGGGAGCAGCATCTTGGCTTGGCAGCAGGCTTTGGTGTTCCAACACGCCTCTGGCTATGCTGCCACTGCTCTCCTCTGACATTGTCCTGGGTGGGGTGTCCCTAGAAAGCAGTTTATATCCCCAGGAGACAGTACGATCGTCCAGAAAAATACTTATTTCAACTTCTTCAATCAAGTTATGTCCTCCAGTCTCACATGTTAAAAAAAAAAAAAAAAAAAAAAAAAAAAAAAGAGAGAATTCTATTTCTTGCCAGATACGTGTTTTTTCAAGCTCTCCCAGCGTAGGACGACACCACAATGGTTGTGTTTAACTCACAGCAAAAGAGAAGGGAGGATTTTATTTGTTTTGAGTATTTTTTCTGTGAATAGAATAGCGTCTTCTTACTGCTCTGACAAATAACGCTGCATTTTGGTGTTCAGACTTCACGTCTGTGTTGGGAATTTAATTTAAAGCGTTAGAGATCCCTCCAGAGTGCCCCAGGGAGGGGTGTAGCAGGTACTGTCCCAGCGCCGAGCCCGGACTGCAGCAGAGGGCAGCAGAGCCGCAGGATCCGCCGCGCCGGCCCCGAGTGTTGACACGGCACCGGGCAACTGGGTCATTTCTGATATTGTCCTGACACATAAACACCTACGGTCAGGTTTTCAAAGGTTATTTGCGCACTAAAAGAGGAATTAGCAAAACGAACTTACATGCCAAAAGTAATTTTGAATATTCTAAAAAGACTATAGTCCTATGAGAAGACTGATTTTAGGGAAAAGCCCCTGCTGTCGTCAGTGTGAGAATAGGAATTAAAGCGCGTTCAAAATAACTGAGCCGAAGTGATTCCTGGGAAAGAGCAGACAACAAAATTAAAAATTATGTAATTATGAGAAAGGCTAGCATTTTTTGCTGGCCTCAGACCACATTACCACATCAGTTACCCCCCCCCCCCCATTTTTTTAATATTTAATATTTGCTTACGGCATAATACGTAAAATACTGATGTTAATACGAAGAGTAACTGTGGTGCATAATCTATTGCTGTGTTTTCTATTGTGCAATTTACTTTTAAGTCATTACTCTGCCTTGTACATAAAAAGTCAGGAAATTATCAGAGTTTATTCCATTGACTTTCTCACACCTTGAGAAATAGCCCATTTGTATTATCACAGTTTGATATATTTCCCATTTACTGAGCTTCTTTAGAAAGCTGGCATTTTAATTTAATTATACTTTTTTGCTAATGGTCTTTATTTTTCAGTGTCTCTGTGGTAAAATGCCTTTAAGATCTGAGATTTTTTTTTGTTTTCTTTTTTCCCTCCTTTTGGCATGCTCTAGTGTAAATTTATAAACTGACAAAATTCAGTGTAAAATTCAAAGAGGTGAAATTGAGGAATCTGTTAAGAAATCCTGTGCTTAAATGATTAAGTATTTCTTCACTTTGAGAATGTGATTTCTGTATATATTTAGTATCGTACACCCTTAATTAGGACGTGCAATGCAAAGAGAAGATAGCATGTATAACACAGACATTTAGGAGCTTTCATGCATTTTCCTCTGTGTTGTCTAAAAGCCTTGTTATGGGTCTCAGTCCCAGACCACTGAACTCAATGGGAGTTTTGCTGCATTTTTTGTTTGTGGATAGATCTTTAATCCTTAATGTATATTCTTAATGTATATCCTTAATGTAAGTTAAAGCTACTACTAAGAATTAAATACGTATAGATATAAAAATGCTTCCCATACGTGATTGGTATTGATCTAAAATTTCATTTTAATACATAAGTTTACTGGTTTTCACTCTGTAGTCCTTTTTGTAACTTCTCTTAGCCCCTTGTCTTCAGAAAGGTGGTACAAACACACCCTGCTAATCCTTTTAGCATCCTCATGTTTGCACCACCACCTTCCTCAAGGCCTGCAGGAACTGCTGGATCTCTTTTCCTGGAACATTAACAGAAGTTTGTGGTGTGATCTCTAACTGTTTGCTTTGGCACCTCCTAGGAGCCAGAGAGAAGAGGGTAGGAATTTTTCAGTGGCGGGGACGTTGCACACTGGGGTGTGAATTAGGAGATCAAAACACAGCTAAACAAATGGGACCCGTGCTGTAGGGATGGTGGAAAACCAGGAGTGGACATAGCACACCTAAGCTCGCCACAATTACAGCTTGACCGAGGCACTAAAAACATTCCAGAGAGGGAAATGTGCTGAAAACCTGTGACTTTTTTGAATTAGCACCTTATGTAAATGAAAGCTAGTGACACCAGGCCTAGCCCTCTCCTCTGCACACCCGATAAATCATGTAACTGTGACTTAAGTTCCACCTTTGATAGGAAAGGACAAAATAAGAATTCACGCTGTCAGTCCTCAAGCAAAGCTCTCTAATTTCTCACAGAGTGGCTGCTTTGCTGTACACTTTAGTATCAGTTGTCCAAACTGGAGAGCAAGTTTAGATAAAATTGACTATCTCCTTTTCTGCTAAATTCCCACTAAAATCTTCCTGGTTTTCCTTCTGCCAATACATCTCCATCCTCAACACTTTTTGCTTTTTTGCTTTGCTCTTTACACTTCAGAATAGGGACATTTTCTTTCTTTGGGCTGTGTTCACATATGCTGTTGTGCCTTTTCATGGATACTCATTACAACCACATCTACAACCACAGTATTGTGTACTGAGACATGTATAGATAAAACTGAGCCTCTGAGCCATATATTTGCAGATTCTGTTAGCACTGGGTTTCTGCTTGCCAAACTAAGGATCTCATTTTTTTCCCCACAAACTTTTTTCCCCACAAACTTTGCTTACCTAAATTCAGCCTTGGCATGGATTGATTCCCCTTCACGTGCTCAGTTTAGAGTTTCTGTCTTGCTGCAGTTGATCACAGCTAACTAGGTATTGTATTATATTATATGTATTAAATACACTGTGTGTCTTGATGACAGCAAACGATAAGGAAATTATTAGCAGTAAGCACAAGCTGGGCTGCATACAAGAGTCAGAGCTGCCTTGACTGTAGCTGCTGTGACAACTGCTGTTTATTTTGTGTACACAGCAGCCCTGCAAGATTCAGTGCCACAATTACACCTTCCTAACTGAAGAAATCACACAATGAAAATAGGTACTTGCTGGGTTATTTAAAGGGTCTTGGAAAAGATTTGATGTAAACATCCAGAAGAGCATGAAAACAAAACCGGTTCTTGGGCTATAAGAAAGAAATAATATTACCTATACGCAAAGTATTAATAAAACCTATTTTTTAATATTAGTTTTATTTTCTATTAAAAAAAAGAAAAAAACTCAGAACAGACGATAAAAATTAATTCAAGATCTTGAAAACAAATCTACAGTGAGATTTAAGGAATTCGATGTATTTAAATCCCCTCTAGAGTGCTAAAAATGGACAATTTAATCATGGAAGGGAGAAGGAAACAAATGATAAAGACATCCTTTAGTCAAGTGATAGTGCCTAAAGAAGTCTGTGTGTTTAAGAAACTTGAATCAAAAATAATATACAAACCTACCATTAAGATTAATTAACCACTAGACAATTTAAAGTGGTGTTTTCAAATGCTGATTCTCCATCATTTGAAATCAAGAGTGCACATCTTCCCAGCTAGATGGAGTGCAGGCTGCAGAGCCTCTGCTGTGCTTGTCCATTGCATGCTCTTTTTCGGACTAGCTCTTTAATCTGTTTGTACTTGCCACCATCCTCAAAGATGTATGAAGCTTTTAATAGAAAAACTATTCTGTGAGGCCTCCTTCTATCATCAGAGCAAGAGCAGTAGATAATAACCTCTCATTTTACAACTTCCTCTGTAAATGTTGGCTTGACAATTAGCATTTTCAAAGACTAAGAGCAACCTTCAAAGACAACCATTACCAAACAGAAGGTTGATTGTCGAGCTAAACATCGCAATTAATGGCAGAGCATTAACAATGTGGCAAAGTCTCCCCTGAGTGTTTATTTGGTGCCATTTTCTGTCCTCACTAATACTGATGCAGTAAGAGGATGTCAGCTCAAATATTCCCAAAGTTAGCTTTGAAGAATATATTTACAAATTCCACATTTGTTTAGCATTGACCTAGAGCACTGGGAACCTGTTGGTGCTCCCTGAACTAGGAGGGACTGAAATGTAAATGCCAGTGTGGAGCTCTGCCCTTGGCAGAGTGCAGCTGCCTCCCTCATCCAGAGCTCCAAGCAGCATTGACGGGATCTGACAGATCCTGGGCTTCAGCACATGGCTCTGCCCTGGCCTCGCTGACAGCTGGCTCTGTTTGCAAATGGTTAGAAAAAAATGCAAAGAATGGGTTTTGTCGCACTTCTTCAAAGTTTTCATCGTACTTTGTCAAAGTTCAGCTGTTTGAAAGTTGAAATTTAGACCAGGGTGCTTCTTCTGCTGCTGCTTTGAGCAGGAACGATGGCTTGGTGGTGAGCCTTTAGCGTCAGGCTCTCGGTTGGTGACTGTTCCAGGGGCTCTGGAGAGCACCATAGCAGTGGCCTGGTTTGTTTAAATCTGAGTAGTGAAAACCATGTTAAAATACCTCATCATGACGGCTCTTCATAAGGACAGGAATAAATCAATTAACTGAATGGGTTGTATAGTTCATAGAAAGCACCTTAGAGTGCTCTTCTCTCATGCAGCAGAACAGAGCACTGTTTGAAAGGACTACCCAGAATTGGTGGTATATATATTTAAATGATTCTTTTGCTCATACAAAACTGAGAAGTGGAAGTTACATGCAACAGAAGGAGAACAATGGGAGGGAGGTCTTGACTGCATATTTCAGAATAAAGTTGGAATAGAGCAAAACCAGAAGGCGTTAGCCTTTACTCACATTGTACCCTAGAGGCCTGGCATATGGTCGTAGCTTTACAAGGAAAATAAGTTTTATTCTTCCATAGAAAATAAACAAGTTTGTTTGTTGTTGTATGTTTTGTTGGTTTTTGTTTGGTTTTTGTTGTTTTTTGTTTGGTTTTTTTTTTTAATCCACAAATATATTTCCATTTTCTTTTTGTTTCATAGTATTGTGCATCCATTTTTTTGCTACCATAGTCCTTCATATGAAATAATTTCGTGTACAAATGTTACTATTTCCAGTCCTTTACAATGAGCAGGGACAGATGCAACTCTTGCCAGATGGAACCTTTTCTGAATATAACTCTTGCGTTCAGTTCAGATTCCCTACAACATCTCACATAAATGCAGTGTAGTTTAGAAAGCTGTAAATCATTAATTATATTCCATTTTATTAGATGGTGTCTCCATAAGTCATCAAAAGTGAGGCAAAAGAAATTAAAACCCAGTGTTTTCAATCAATTTTACATCTGAAAGTAAACAGCCTTAGTAATTTGTAGCATTGACAGAATTAAAACTTGTGAGCAAAGTCTCAGCTACGATTCCGAAGGAAGACAGTTCGGGAAAGCAGCAGTGTGGAAGCAGGCACTGCCACTTAACATGGGTAGTTTAATTTGGGAAACAACCTATAGGTTCTCAGAAATTTATTAAAGCAGACTGAGAGCTTTCAGTTTAAATCTCCCAAGTGTTGTGATGGGATGGCTGAACTCCAAGATTTTTAAAAATTAATGCAAATGACGAGCTGTTGGAATTCATGTGAAGGAGGACTTTTAAAACTTTTTAAAATACTATCTAAGGATGGAGTAGTTGTAATTTTATACAAGCTGAAGGCAAGAAAGAAGTGACTGCAGCAGCTGAGCATGAGCTGAAGTTCACTGCTTGAAAGCTGACAAAAAGATACTTCAAAAATTTCTGAGAAGAGCATAGTAAAATTGGAGACACTTGAGAGAAGAGCCAAAGGGATGAGTCAAGATCTGGAACACCAGTGTTACATGAGAAACTAAGTCTATTCTGCTTATTGAAGAAAAGGTTAGCTAGTGACTTGATCAGGGTTTATAATTATCTTCTTAGGGAGAAGATTTCACATTCAGAAGGGCTACTTTAATAAAGAGAAGGGGTAAGAAGGCAAATAGCTAGAAGTTAAAGCTAGGAAAAATTGGATGCATGTTTGCAATATGAATGTTAATTTATCATTGGAACACTGTTGTATGTGGCAATTTTCCATTGCCATTAACTCAAGATAAAACAAAGCAGAACAGTGTTAGAGGGATGCAAATTTTGGTAGTAGAATAATGCAAAATACTAAACTAAACAAAATAGCTTTACAATTTTAAAACTGAAAACCAGAGCTACTGGGGTTCTGTTTCTTTACCTCCATTTGGTTCAAGCATATCCCTAATGAGCCAGTATATACACCTTGGTGTATTGCCTCTTTCCTCTGCTTATTCTAATCCTAAACTTATTAAGAGAAGAAGGATTTTGAGGCTGCCGTGAATTTTGGTGGATCCTGTGAGTGTCTCAATCTCTTGGGAAGTGTGTGTCTGTCCATGCTCTACCTTTTCCAGGCATAAAAATCAACTGTGTGACCAGGCTGTAATGGAATGATAGCTACACATGCAGACAGCACAGGTGGTTGCTGTCACATAGAGTGGTCCAGCTTCTACATCCTTCTCCCTTTTCCTGGTGTTACAGTTCCCTGTTTTGCTTCTATTCACTCTGCTACCTTTGCTGATCTGACTTGTTTTCCTAGGCTTAAAGATAATAATTTTTTTCCATACACTTTAGCTTAGAAAGCGTATCAGTAGAATCTGTTCGTAAGGGCACTAAGAGCGGCACAAGAGACAGGAGTGGGCTGCTGAGGGTGGGAAAGGGGATGTGAAAAGGGAAAGCTGGATGAAGGAGACCATGGAAGAGCACTGAGCCACAAATCAAATCAGAAATTGCCTGACTGTGCCCCAGCTGTAGTCACATGCAGTGTGCACACGGCCTGGTGATAGATTATGTTTTCAGTGCTTATGAAACTCAAGCTACCCGTAGACTTTTTTTGCTACTGCTGCAGCTTTATATAACAGTGGCCATTACTGTTTCTTTTGTCTTTGTTCTCTGGAATGTTTAAGAGAGTTGTGCACATGCTGTTTAACGAGATTTATTTGGCCTGCAAGCTGCAGATGGGCAGAAATCAAAGGAGGTGGAAGTGGACATTGACATGACCTCCAGCATGTTGTTTATGGAGAACATCCTTCTAGTGATGTATGACAAGTCTGAGGTCAATGATTAGTATCTATTAGCTCTTTGAAAAATGGAGAAAGCAATAGTTCCTGATGGTGCATGTTTTAGATCTGGTTAAAATGGAGAAGGCTGATGTGAGAAGAAAAAAATGCTTCAGTGTCTATGTATACAATTACCACACATCACCAGGGCACCTTAATGCTCAAAATACTTACACACCAACTTATGTCAGTTGGAAGAACTGTAGTCTCGATTCTTTCTCCCCTGTCTCCCCTCTGAAACAGATGGATTTGATTATTTATTATTATTCACTTCTTCCTCCTTTTTCCCTTAAATTCTCTTCATTTCTCTTTGTTTTTGTTGGAAAACTAAATCAAAGAGGAGCTTTACATTCAGTTCTAAACACAGCGAGGGATGCAGTAACTTGCTCTTCTGCAAAAAATACACATAAGGTCTTCTGTGAGCCACCTCATTCCAGCTCTCCTTCAGTTCAGCCACATCATGAAGAACTGGATAGGTTTTTCAAAGAATTTGGGGAAATTCCAATATATTATTAGTATGAAAAATCTCTGCAGAAGTCTGGAGTAGAAGATTAAGTGATTTCTGACTTTCTAACCACTAATGTTAAGTGGTTAGTTCAGCAGATTTTACATAGACCTTCTCTTCATATAATTGCATATAGAATTGAAGTAAAACAGGTTGGTCATACACAACTATAAAATTGTGAGCAAATCCAGATACATTTGAAATGAGGGTACTCACAACTGTCAAAGAACCCCTCCTTTTTTACAATTTTATTGGTAGAACAAAAAATATCTTTTTCATTTTAAAAGGGTTGCCTATACTTCAGAAAAAAAAAGACTGAAAAAATAATTTTGAGAATTCAGAAAAAATAATACAAAATATTCCTTTGCTTCTATTACTTACCAGCAATGAGTACTTGTACTCATTGGTACAGAGTCCAAAATGACCATTGTATTTAAAATGAGTTCAGAGACTCTTTATGCCATCAGTATATCATCAAAATTAAGTTTTCTCCAGCAGCAGCCCCTTCTCCCCACCAAAACTGTACATGTTTGAGAAGCTCAGTCCCGGGTTACAGCTGCCCTTCATCTTTGCTATGTCCAGGCAAAAAAAACTTCCAGGGAAAGTGATGATTTGGGCTTTGAGTAAAGGACAGGAGAGGCTGCCTGGGGGAGCCTGCGATGCCTCTGTGTCTCTCCGACAGGCTGTGCTAGAGGACATGGTCTCGCAGAGCAACCCTCGTAAATTATTTTGAAATTATTTGAATGCACTTTCAGTGAGGGAGGAGGGGGAGCTCTATTGTCTGCGAAACTGAGGCTCGCACGGAGCAAACTGCGTTTGTTTATGGCTGGGCTGAGACATAAAACAATCCAGGGGCTCCAAAGCACGTAGTTGCCAATATTTCCTCGTATTGCTTTGGAGACACAGCTTGATAAACAGAGTACCCGAAGTTTTATGTAACTTTCTGTGAGTCGTTTTCCGGCTGCAGAAGGGATTTTAGTTCATTCCCCAGTGATTCTGCTGCAACAGAGCAGAGACTTTTGCTCTGGGGAATGTTGTGCGTGGGTGCCTCTCTGGGAATGTGTGTGTGTGTGTGTGTGTGTGTGTGTGTGTGTGTGTGTGGAGATGATAGTATCTGCATTTGTGTGCTGTCATTCAGGTGTTGGTATCTGTGCTGCCTGCTCAGAGCAATGAGACTCTCTAGGATTAGCCCCTAAATCTTAATGAAGACCTCCTGTCTTTAGAAATCCTCCTCCACAATGGTTTTCTGTGCTTTAGGCAGGCATACAACTTTCCTTTCCCATTCATAACTTGGAGTCTTATCCTTTTTTTCTTTTTCCTTTTTTTTCTCTACTCTTCTTTCACAGAAATTAAATGGCAGTGGCTGGCTCCAATCACCACATTCTCTCTCTGCTTAATTTCTGCTACAAAGTTCTCCAGTTCTTTTATCTGCACAGCTGTTTTTAATGGGCTGTTCAGAGAAGGAACTGATAATGGGCACTTTGTGCTGTTTGGATTATCACTAGCTCTAAGGTTGGCAGCCAGCATTGGCAATATGCTCTTCTTTAGGCAGCATTTTTTTTGTAGCTGGACAGCAACCCAATGACACCAGACAAAGCTGCAGCAGCAGCAGGCTGACAAGCAGCACTGTGCTATCTGCTCCCTCTGCTTCAGCTCATACCCCAGGGGCTGTGACTATCAACTTGGGAACTGTTTTCCTTCCTTACTTTCTTAACTTTTTTCCTTATCCTTTATTGTTGCACTTGTCCTCAGGGGAAGCTAAGGGTGAAGTTGAGATTCATGAAGATATAGAACATGTACCCAGAAGGGAAGTATGAAGTATTTTTTCGTGATAAGTCTGGTTAATAGATGTGCAAAGTAAGGGAGTGTCTAAAGATGCTTTTGAAAATTCCCCAGCCTTTCCCAATATTGTTATAAGCCTTGTCATTTGGAACAAAATATTTGGAAAAATGGAAATGGGTGGATAGTGTGTGATCGCAGCCTCTGTGAAGGGGAAGGAGGGTTTGGATCCTGGTCTTGTTTCGTGTCATTTTCTCCAGTCACAATTAAGGTGACAAACAGTTGAAAATAGCCTGTCCACTTTTGTATCCTCTCTTGACCTCTAGAGAGTTTGGATATCTCTACAGTTCTCTAGAGGAGAAAAGTGAGAATAAATGAAGGAAAGACTATGAAACAGAGCTTCATTCTGCTCCTTATTGTTAATATGACCACCAGCTTAACACAAGGACACATGAGGAACAGTTCAGGCTTCTTTTTTCAGTCCTGCATGGATACTATCAGTATTTTAAAAATCACTATGCCCTTAGGGTCAGGCCAGATGTAGAGTTGCTAGTTTGCTTTGTGGCAGCATAAAGCAGTTTATTCATCTCACTGAGTAGCTCAAAAATACTAACTCCATTAGTTTAGTTACATTAAAAAAGAAAAAAAAAAGAGTTAGATAGTAGTTTTGGAGCCATTTCACAGGGTCAGTCACTATACAGTGTGTCTTCAGTTGCCAGGGATTTCTAAGAGCTATTTCTTCTCTGTAGTGTGTACTCTAGTTCAAGTACAAATGAATTTTAGTCATACAGAGTTAGGATCTTGTTGGTTTCTGAAAATCCACTTCTTTTTATCTGAGATGGCAACATTTTCTTATTCCTGTATGTGTTTGAATGTATCTAAATTGCTTTAGGCCTTAGTAATTTTATTCTGATTTTTATTACTTTTGAAATAGAATGTATAAACACATATAAAAAGTCAACAGAGTCAGTTTATCAAAGCTCCAGCCATAAGAAATATGACATAGTATTCTTAGTATTAACTACAGAGTTCAAAGAGCTTCCCTTTAGTTTCTAAGAAAAAATTCTGTCCTCTTGAAAGACAGAAAAAAAGGTTAATATTTTTTTAAAAGTTTATTCCCAGAAGGGAGAAACACCCTCAAATAACTGATATTACTTCTGGAAAAGTCATTACTCTCTTCTGCATTACCAAAAATTTGCAAAAAATTTTCAAGATTTTTCCCTGACACTTCTTGAGAAGCTACCTAAGGGAGATCAGATAAACCTAAAATGACACAAAAGGGGGGGGGGGAAGCAAAAATGATAATAAACTTGTTGTAATATAGCCATCTAATACAGAGCCAACATATGAGAGAACCTTATTATTGGTATACCTAGCACAGTCCTTTAACTTAAATCCACAAGAACTGACGCTTATTTTTCTAGGAAAGAAAGGTCTATCAATGTACTCTGGCAGTTATCCAAACAGGTGTGAAATTATCATGACTCTCAATTTCTGAAAAATTGTCTTCCTGGATTTTTTTACATATGCATGAAAAACTATTTTTGAATATAACAATGATATTTAGTGTTTTAATTATACGTCCCATCTCTTGCATTACTTTGTATGTATTAATTGTCAGGACACCTCTGTGAGGTAACAGTGTTGGAGTGAATTGAATAATTCACAATGAATAATTTATTTGAAGTTAGTCCCTTGGTTTACTCTCAGAATATCCATCAGAATCTTACCACTGCTAAGACTTTAAGCATTTAAAGGTTGGGGGGTTTTCTCTTTTTTGCTTTGCTCTAAAATGAAGGCGCATTAACTTGACGTCAAGTCAAATTTGTTAAGTCAGCCTGTCGGGATAGTGGGTGTTCAAAGTCCAAATATAATCCAGTAGGCAGGAAGAAGTTAATGTATCTAAACATTTGTGCTTTATAGCTGCTATAACTGGAACAGGAGATTTCCAACCTTGAAGGGTAGGCATCAAATTCAAGTGGTAAAATCCCCAAAAATCTTATTTTTGCGGAAGAAAGAATTGAGAAGAGGGAAGGAGAAATTTTATCACTGCAAGCATAGCACCAATATACTTAAGATTCTCTTGTTTTATTAGTAAAGTAAATAGTAGATTTCCAAATATTCCTTGAAATCAAGGGCCTGATGGAAGCCAACTGAAATCAGTTGGGGAAAATGTCTCCAAATGCTTCTGCAGGACTCAGATCAGGTCTTCAATGTGTGAACAAGCAGTAACTACAATGAAAACATGAGCTGTACTCACTCCAGTAGGATATAGTAAGAGAAAGTGATTATGATTACTGGCTTTCATAATAAGTTTAGAAATATTTTCCTGCTTTGGTTTGAAAAAATGAACAAACGATGACAAAACTACAGGTGTTTATAACCCATACTTTATAGTCTGAAGGAAAGTTTTCCACATCAACTCCAATACAAAGCACGTGTTTATATTAATGACACTCTATTGTACTGTCAGTTTCAGTAAACTGATGTTATTGTGGTCCCAATGTATGGAAAGGGTCATGAATGAGGCTGCACAAGGGCACACACTATCCAAGACTTAAAAAAAATATGTTATTTAACTTTCAGGAACACTAAAAACACAAACTGTGTCACATAAAATTAGAAATCAGTTCATAAAATAGTAATAACTGACCTGCACAATGTAAATTTCCTGAAATGTGCACTCATGTTGGCAGCAAGTAACAGCTAATGAAGGGAGTTTACAGAGCTGATTAACAAGGCCCTATGCTTTTTATTAGACTCATTTTGTTAATCCCTAAAATTAAGGAATTCCAGGTGTATGGAGCCAAGTATGCAAATGATTTCCTTCCGTCTAGCTGCTGATTTCATAAAAGGTCCTCCAAACAGTGAAATAAAACACAACATGCATAATGTGGAAAGCTTTACTACATATGAGAGAACAGTCTGGCTTTACCAAGTTAAGCAGGGTGTGCTGTAAACTTGCCACAGATACAAATTTGAACAAAGCTGTAAAATAGGTATAAATAAGTAAATTAAAGGAATGAATAAAACGAAAGAAAAAGAAAGAAAAAACCAAACAAAAAAACATACTTTCAGTTTACTGATTGTCAGTTCAGCTGTTGGTACAGCTGAAAACAATATACCTAAAATTAAGCTTATCAGACTAGTGTAAGGCATACAGATCTCTGCTAAAGCAGAAACAGATGTAAAATGATAAAGGAAACCATCCTAATCTGCTAAAGATGTACCAATTAGTCTGGTGGTGCTATGGTACTGTGTATGCTTCCTTCATACAATTATACTTCTAAACTGGCTTATTAGCCTATAATGTATGCAAATACCTAACTCACTGTTTAATTTTGGGTATACAGGCCTGGCACCATTAAAGTCAATGATAAAACTCCTCTGACTAAAACAAATATACACCCTCAAGCTGCTCATTACTTTCACCTCCTTTCATCTTGTCACAGTTCAGCAAAGTACTTTAGCATGTGAGGAGTCCCAGTAACTCTTAAAATTAACCCTAGCTTTTGAAACCCAACAGGCTATAAAATACACACTACCTTTTGGGCAGACTGCTCTGCTTCTGTATGACATTATATAGACAACTGATTCTCACATTAAATTTTAAAAGCTTATAATTTCTCCAAGTCCAACATTATATGGTTCAGGATACTCTTTTCTCAATATAGCCATGGATAGGCACTGTCCATTCATCTGAGAATAGTTCTTATTTACCTCGTGGGAGAACGGGGGCTATAAAACATGCAGGAAAGGGAAGAAATTCCAGATTGGCAAACTGTGGTTTGCCTGGAGTCAGTAAAAAGCCATGAGGCCAAGTCCTGGAAATGAAGACTAAATAAGGAGTGAGTTCAGGGGGAGGTAACAAACTGCTATCAAGCACACTCTTTATAGGAGACAAAGACTCAGGAGTCTGCGATGAGACTGGCAGCAGCTTTGACGATGTGATGAGAAAGGTACTAATTCCACACAAACTATTCAGCTGTCAGTCTCTGGTTGCTGGAGTCCGTGATAATAGAAAGAAGAACCCCTACGCTGTTTTGTCACGTATCTTGTATTCTTTACAGTGACTTACTTTTAGGATTTGGTCCTGCGAAGGCATCCTTGCTCAGTTAAATGGATGAAGTCAGAAGGAATGTCCTTTACCTGAGCTTACAAATATGTAGGATGAGGTCTTTAAGTAGGTACTATGACAGTCTCGTCTGGCAGGAGGTGGCAGGGTAAACTGATGTCATCCAGCAGTCACAGAATCACAGAATATGCTGGGTTGGAAGGGACCCACAAGGATCATTGAGTCCAACTCCTGGCCCTGCACAGGACCACTCCCATGAATTACACCATGTGCCTAAGAGCATTGTCCAAACGCTTCTTGAACTCTGTCAGCCTTGGTGTTGTGATCACTTCTCTGGGGAGTTCCAGTGCCCAACCACCCTCTGGGTCAAGAACTTTTTACTAATGTCCAACCTAAACCTCCCCTGGTGTGACTTCAGGCCATTCTCTCGAGTCCTGTCACTGGTCACCACAGAGCAGAGCTCAGTGCCTGCCCCTCCTCTGCCCCTCCTGGGGAAGTTGTAACTGCAGTGAGGTCTCCCCTCAGTCTCCTCTTCTCCAGCTGAACAGACCAAGTGCCCTCAGCTGCTCCTCTTACAGCTTCCCCTCAAGGCCCTTCACCATCTTTGTTGCACCCTTCCTGCAAACCTGCTGTGTAACATGTCCTGTGGCTGCTAAAGGCATCTAGGGGATTGCCTGGCTTCGGTGTCATATCTGCAGGTTAGACAGGCTGTGGATTTTCTACAGAGCAGCCCCAGGAAGGCTACACATGGGCATGAGCTATCTGATCTTCCAACTTCATTTTCCTGACTAAATGACATAGAGCTTTCTATATGTCCTTTCAGTTTATATATTGCGCAAGATTCCTTCGGATTGTTTAGTGTATGTAAAAAAACCTTTTTTTTCAAGCAGTTACTTTCAAAATCTCTCTTGGTCTCAGGACACCACCATTTCATATACTGGGTTGGAGGAAAAGAAACAAGAATTGCCCTTCCCTCTTGTATAGTGTATGATTGTGGTTTCTGTATTTCAGCTTTGGTTCTAATATATTTCAAAATTACATTTCTCTAGTGATACACTGAAAAAAAGAAAAGAAAAAGTATTTACATTCAAACCAAGCTCACTCAAGTTTTTTAAAAGTGCTTAAAAAGAGAAAATAATTGCATTTAAGGTTACTTCACCTCAACCAAGGAAACTGGCAGTGATGCAAATGACAATACAGCCACGGGTGCTCTTAACACACCTGTACTGTTCATGTTATCTGCAACACTGATATTTGCATCCTCATGAACTAGCACTGCTTGCAATGTATTTACTTATGGCAAGAAAAAATAATTGATAAAGAGAAATAATTATTAAAGGTTAATATTAAGAGGCTGTTTCAGTTACTTGACTTTCCAGTCCGATATATGTTTGTTGAGAGAGCAGACAACCATGAGCTGTGAGCTGAGGTTTAAAGGTATTCACTGGTTGCTGGAAATAAATAAGAAATAACTAATCTTAAAATCTTAAGAGTTAACCACCCAGTTCATCTGGCTAACTGCTCAGATCTGAGTCCAACTTTGAGTCAAATAGAAAATATTGTTGTAAATCTTATGCAGTTAAATGAAGTGCCATTTTTCCGACTTGTACTTTATTAGCACTTGTGTGCTGCTACTACAAATCATGTTAAAAAGGCTCTGGAGCAAAGAGTTTAGGTAAAAGTTGGAAGTGTGGCATGTGGTTATTATTACAAGTTTTGTCAGGGAGCAGTAGCTGTCAGGACCTGGGCTGACAGCAGCGATCACACCGTGTTAGTAGGCAGGGCAGCAGTTCACAGTCCGTGTTGCACAGAACATGCCAGTGCTTTTCTTTGGTCCCTCAGGAAAGATGTAGGAGGATGTGATGAGAGGCAGTTGTGAATGAGCATTCTTTGACAAAGGTCAGATGCAATTGTTTGCCATCTGCCCTTTGCCAAGTGGGTTTGTATTTAATCTCAGCCATCATCTTTAGCAAGCTGTACCAGGGAACTGTATGACAAACTGTGATAACAGTATCTTTAGATGCACCTCTCTGACGTGCAAGGATATCCTTTCAGGTTGCAAATAAAACATTTTGAGGAAAATCACAGGTAGGAAAAGGCTCCCATTAAATGAAATCAGTAAGTTTATTATTCACCCTATCATAAATACAAAAGTAATAACAGATTTCAGCATTCACTGTAAATTCATTGCAAAGCTGGTATAAAGAAAACCTTTTACAGCTGCAAGAAGTACGTCACTCATCCAACCGAGTGGTAACTAGAGTAAATACAGCTCAGAATCGTATTATCCAATGTGAAAAACAAAGAATTCTTTCATAAACTCACCTAATTAGTACAAGTAATGTACATGTTCAAAGTCTAGGCATTAGCCAGCTATACATGTACTATTATACTCTAAGAATTTTGCAGAAGAATTACAGAATTTTTTTAAGGACTTTTTTTTTTTTTAAAGGAACCTAAACGTGAGACCACTGACATTTCGTTTTTATTTTGAAAAGACTGAAAACAAAATCTTGATCCTTTTGTCATTTGCATGCTTGATTGCTGTTGATTTTATGTGAATTCAATGGAACCATTTATGGGCGTATGCAGGAGACCAGGAGTTGGTAACTCTGGTTCCAGTTAAAATATGTTTACTGTTGTATGACCAAATGCAATGAATTGTGGAGTTCAGACAGGTAGTGGGGTGAGAAACTATTTGTGATCAAAGCTGACTTTACAGATTTCCTTTCAAGATTTTGATTTCACCCATAAAAAGTTTTTCTTTTTGGCAATGTTTAGAGGGTAGCAGCTTGGCATTCTTCTTGGCTCTCACCTTTCTGCAGAAATTTCTGAGTAGATTAACCACAGTGACCTGTCTGGTTACTAGTTGCATAGACTACTTTAAATCCTACAGAACCAGATATGGTTTGTGGTATTGGCCACCTCTCCCTGTGCCTTTTGAGGCACACTCCTAAATGCTCTTCCTAGGTCCTGTGTCTGACTGTTCTCCCATTGCACAGCCAGCTTGAATCAATGAGGATGAGGAAGATTTTCTAAACTCAAGCTGTTTATTTAACAGGTGAATGTAGATTTAGTATCTTATTCTTAAAGACTTAGAAACAAATTATTAGCCCTTAAGGAACTGCTGTTCCAAACATCCTCTGTGTATCCTGATGCTTTATTGTCATCAATTAACATAGCATTGTCACTGGCAAAACATTGTAGGACTTAAGAATCCAAGGGAGTAATGCATCTTATAAGTTGTATTCAAGTTAGATTGTAGTCTGAGTTCACAGTAAGACACATAATAAATAATAAAGAATTTAAATATGTACTGTTTCACATAAGCAGAGAATGGTGGTCAACATTCAGAATAAAAGGCCAGAAGCAGCAGTAGTAATAACAGTCCTTTCAGGAAAGTTACACAAATATGTGGAAGAATAAAGCAAATCTGCTAGTTTTAAAAGTATTCCAGGCATGGACTAAGCACAGACTTTGGTCTCCTTTCATGTTATAATTTTCTGGGTTTGCTTTTTCAGAGAGACTAAAGCATATATTCAATCAAACTCACTGCACTAAATCTGCTGTATGGTTTATCTTGAGCTTTAACTTCAAAGTGTTTTTACCTAGTAAGAAACTGATTGTTCCTCTGTAATTGAAAGAGGAAGAAACTATTTTCAGAGTATGAAGATAACAAAACTGTTTTAATATAACATGACATACATGTTATAATTTATATGCATTGGCTCAGGTTCTCACGCTTACCTGGTCTAGTGTACTCTTCTCATATGCACATGACCTTCAGATGGTGAAAAATCCTTTTTAGAAGGAGGAAGAACTTACATTATTACTGAAGGAAAAGAATCCATAGATATGGTGGTGTGAATCAGAGGTTAAATTCAGTTTCTGCCTTTCATGTGATATAAGGACTCATCCATAACTCTTACAGTTCATAAGGGTTCTGGAAATTCTCAACATGGGTGTTGAGAAGAAAGGCATGGTGAAATAATTTATTTCATCTAACTATAATTCTAAATTATACTCTATTTGACTTTTCCTGGGTTTCATTGTGTTGCCTAAATGAGTAGCAAGTCTTATTTCAAGCCCTTTTAGAACACTGGTAAACCTGTGTTCCTGTATGTTGTGAATCCAGAGATTCCAGCTGTTGCACTGCAGCTTATTTGAGCATTGCATTGTCATTGTCAAGTTACAACTGCAGACACGGCATGTAGGTGGTAGAGAATGTTTGCTGTGTAAAATGGAATTAAGAGCAGGTTGTTTTTGTATTGGAAGAGATCTTTATGCCTTCAAAGCAGCTCTCGTTAGAATGGGTTTGATTGACTGAGAGCATCTTTTGTTATTTTTTCTCTAGTTCTCCTACAGGCAAAGATCAATTGATGTCACACCTACCTGTTTAAAAGTCATGAGAAAATCTCTACTGATTACAGCCAGAATTACAGCCTGCCACAGACTGCCTCATATTCAAGAACGTAATGGTTAGTCAGAACCACAGTGTTAATTCTAGCCCAAGTTGAACTCGAGTTTCTCAAAACATTTTATACAGTAACTAAGAAAGAAACTTGGAAGGTGTGGGATTTGCAAAAGTAGTCTGATCAGCATAAAAATACTAATGTCTGCTCTGCAGGTTTGAAAAGAAAGTGTTTATGAATAATCATGACACAGTAATTTTAAAATGTTACTCTATTTCCCTCTTTTTATGAAAGAAAAAATCTTTGTCAGATATTGTTGTGGTAGGTGTTAGCTGCTTAGTAATGCTAAACTGTAACATTTTGTGTCACAGGACAAAAACTCCCAGGGTGTATATGAATTGCCAGTGATGTTTAGGTGACCTAAAGTTTAACAGCTTTAGCACTAGCTCTGCAAATGAAGGAAAAACAAAACAAAAAGTACCTCAGACCATGCATTAGCTGCCAAACCAGTGAGAACTGTGGTTATTTCAGCAAGGTTTTTAAGTTGTTAAAGTTATTTGTGTATTGAGCATTAATTCTCATGCAATTGAACAGCACAAGCTATTCCACATAGAAAGAAAATGAAGTTGTTGCAAAAACTGTTGCCATGGTGCAGCTCCTGTCACTGGAGTCTCAGGGACAGTGCAGGTAGGGTAGGTAAAACAACTCAAACTTTTTGTTAATGCTAAAAGGCACTGCAGTGTAAATATGGAGCTTTCCTCATACACAGCTGACTTTAAAAACGTGTTGAACAACTCACAGATTATCTTCTCATAGTGAAACTCATCATGAAGCTAAGTAGTACTAGGTCATCTAAAATATAGCAAAGTATATTGATAGCACAGCAACAACTTCTGGGAAATAAGTTTAGAAAAAGAAGGTTCTCCAGAAAAGAGAACAAAAAAATCCCGTTATGCAGCTACGCAACAAAGGACTTCATCCTGAGATGTTGCATGTCCACTTGGGCAGGATCAGGCCCAGAGGTGCTCAGCTCACAGCTTCCCTGCCTGTTGGTCTGGTCTTGCACCCCAGAGAAACATTGAATCAAATGTATTGAGTTGTTGCAGTTGTTGAGCAGAAGTGCCTTTCGAAGTGTTTTGGATCATTTGGTGACCATGCTATGCTATGTTAGGCAGATTTTATAGACTATTAAATAAAAATCAGAACCACCTCTCCCCATCAAACAACTTGCTCTACTGCCTCTAGGATACCACAGAGAAACTTTCCTCCTTGACTAGGAGACCTCAGGAGTGCAACAGGTGTGTGGGTCTGGATATCAACAGATATTTCATGAAAAAAGGAGGCTCCTTTTCAGAATTGATACAGCTTCAAAGGTGTTGCCTTGTTCTTTTTCTCACCAGGACTCTGGCTGCAATACTGCATGTAACTCAAGTTATTGGCATGTTCCAGGGTACAGAAAGTCTCAGTTATGGAAAATTATTTTAGCACCTACTGTATACCTGTATGTGAATATTCCAATTAGTTACATGTTCAATTATATTTTAAATTGAGCTAGTTAATACAAAAACTGTTATTAAGGAACATTCCTTCATGTTCTAAATGAATGATTGAGTGTGTCATTAATTTATTTTATGGCAAGAACGTGACTAGGGGAAGAAATTCTAGGTGACTGTTTGGAAAGTAAGTACAGAGATTTGAGATTTGATTGACAATCAAAATTTCTGTTAACCAGAAAGAACTGAAGAAAGAGTCTAATCGCTGACAGAGAAAATCCATTTGCTTGAACATATTAAACAAATGTTTCTTTGTTATAAAAGGGAACATTTTGTTGATTTCTAAAGTATTCAAAATAACAGTTTTAGAGAATCTAATGGGCTTTTATATTTAGCCACCATGAAATAATTGTTCTGAATATCTTGAAAATTTAATCATGTGAGTAACTATATACACATTGTTAGTTCTATTCATTTTGAAGAATTACTTACATATGCACAGTTATAATTTTCTTCCGTTATGAAAAACTCTCCTATATCATGCAGCTGGAGCCTGTCAGAGTCCCCTCATTCATGGAAAGACCATGTAAGACAGTAGGAGGTTTGGCCTGCAATATGGGAAGGCTTTTCCCAAGCTCCTTTGCCCATATTTTGTTGTAGGTTCACCTTAAATTGCAGTTTAAGGCCTTTGAGCAACTTTCCTCTCTCTCACCTCTGACACTGAAGGGCTGAAGCTTTTCTCTTGAGCCTGGGCTGTGTCCGTGGTGTTAATGCTGTGTCTGTGCAGCAGAAGTGGGATATCCCCCCCCCGGGGGGCTCCTGTTTGCTCTGAAGGACCTGCTTTTTGGTGGTTGCTAGTTTGGCCTTTCATGATTCCTTCTTGGCTGTTTGGTGTTCCTGTCTGAAGAGAGTTATGTTGCCCATTTTCCTACAGCTTCTATAACCATAATTTATTTTTTTCTTTTTATAATTAACAAAAAGCAATTTTCTATTACCTTGGAGTCATCTTGCATTCTCAGTTAGGGTGGTACTGCACCCTCAGAGTACACTTACCCTCACAGTGATACTGTATTTTTACCATCCATATAGATCAAATGGTATTGAAACACAATAATCTTGTCATAATTGAAACTTTAGTTCAAAGAAGAATCTTACCTTTAGCTTAAGGCTGAAATGTTAGCCACATTTTCCTCTGCAAAGCATAACAAATTTCAAGTATTATCTGGCAATTCCAAGACCATATAAAAAGCTAAAAACATGATTACTAAATCAAACTATTTAGTTTTGATGTCTGAGTATTTCTGGGATTACAGAGAAGAGGCAAATACATTCAAACCCTGTCACATAATTCTAACTCTGCAGTTTACTGTGTTTAGAGAACTTTTCTTTTGTTCCTTGTGTGTCCAGCATTGACTTTAATTTCACTTTCCCAGTGAATTACTGTTCCAAATCAGGAATTGAAATGTCCTGGCAGTTAATGAGGTTTACAAGAGAGAGGAAAAAAAAGAAAAAAAAAGAGGGAAAAGAAAAGTTTTTGTACTTCTCAGTTAGGATTTAATGTCTTTGGGACTAATTCTACTCTGCAAATGATTAATTTAGAAATGACTTTTCTGCAGACTATGATTCAAACTGGTATCAGGGAGAGCAGAACCACATCTCTTATTTTGGTGAAAATCAAGGATAAAAGCTTTTTTGAATTATTTTAAAAATTGACAGTATAATAGTTGAAGATAATAGAGGTTTTAAAGGCCATCTTCTCTGAGATTTCTTTAAGATGCACCAAAAAAAAACCAAGAGCTGAAAATAAGCTAAGTAACTATGTAAGGTTCCAAACATATGCAGTGGAAAAGTCTACTGTAACGTGCAGTTGCATTGCTCACTGTGTAGATGTTGTGAGTTTGGAGCTGGATCTTTGTTCAGCAAATTTAAGTGCATTGTACTCTTCCAGCAGCGTAATGAACATTAGCACTGACCGAAACCCACCACCTGCCAGGGATCAGAACAACTTGGTCACCCCTTAACTCACACTTTAGTGCTGCTTTGAAGGCTTAGGTGATCCCTGGTCCTTGTGCTAAAATACTGCCCCTGGGTAAACCCTCTGCCCACTGCAGGAGCTCCAGGGACTTGTTACAGCAGATTGTACTGTGCCAAAATAGAGTCTAGAAATCTGTCCCAGTGCCCAGCAGTCAGTACAGCCTAAGCTTAGCTTTCAGCTGCAGAAATAGAGGTGTTCAGGTGTAATTCAAGTTGTGATGTTGAGCAGTGTGAAGGGACTTCTCTTACTCTCCTCTGTGGTTCTACTGTCTGGCCACCAGTCAGCAGGTGCAGCAGGATGTATTTGAATGTAATGTGACGCACTGGTGGCTGTGCTGGAATCAAACCATAACCTATTAGAACATTCATTGAAGAGTTGGAAAAGGAGACAAGAGTGATCTGGAACTGCATGTATGTGGCTGAGAAGTTCTGACTGCCTGGGGCTGAAATGCTGGGATATATACAGTAGTGTTTCAAGTTGTCACCTGTTAGGAAATTATTATATTTATGTCCTCCAGAGAAAGTTCATTAGAATGCCAACAGTCTTACAGCAAATGTAATTACATTTCTTTAGGACTGTTACTATGTAATTATGCATCTGGCATAAACTGCAATATATTTGAACAATATTGAAAGATGCTTTTTAGTGTGTTGAGTGTTTGAACTTAATTCAGCCACCCTTCTCGTTGAGAAATTCGATATCAATGTGACTAGATGAAAAATTGTTAACAATAAAACAAAAAAACAAACCAACAAAACAAACCGAAATTCAGGTGAGATACAAAATGCAAAAGTGCAAATAGTTGATCGAAGTACTCACTGCTGCCTACAAGAGGGATACACCATCAAAATGGTTGCTGCAGTGTGTAGGGCTGTTGAAAGGTGATAGTCTGGTTTTACATGCTCTGTATATGAGACTGTGGATGTAAAATTAGTGCTAACATCCTCAGAACCTACCCAGAGATCTTCAGAGTGTGTTGATTCTGTATATAGCACATAAATGATCAGAAGAATAATAGAGTGCAAAAAGGGATGCTTTGTGGGCTGACAAAAAATCCCCAATTTTATTTTGCAGTGGAAGTAAGAGCACTCATGACCTCTGTTAAACTTTTGCTGAGATTTAGAGGTAGCACTGGTAAGAAAAAAATGCAGAAAACAGAATGGATAAACACCTTTGAACTATTTCACACTACAATTTGAATTTGTAAGTAAATTTCTCAAATCAGCTGTAGAAAGATACAAATTAAAAATACAATTGCAACGTTTCCCTCCTTGGGCTTGTAGGATCCTAAACTTTAATCTGTAACACATCAGCACAATCATTTTACTTCCTTTCTCTTACAGCAGAGGAAAAAGGGAAAATTCCATTCAAATCCACAGTCATAGGGACTTCTGAATAATATTACAAAGGTCACATATAGCATTCAGTGAAAATTCCCACTGTTTTCAAGGGGACAGACCCAAATTGCTTTGAGACTCTTTACAATAAACAGATATTGTTTATGCGACTGTAAACTAGTTTCTCGTGGTTTCAGAAAGTCCTGGAAACAACCCACAATATTTACCAGACACCACTGATTTAAAGTTACCTTTTAGCATGCAAGATGTAATTCAGTTTGACTAATTAGTATCCTGAACTTGTCTCGATCATAAAGGTGATTGCTAAATTTATCCAAAGCTTCCATCAGTCAGTGGTAGCACATTTGCTATATAGGAGTAATTTCCTCCCTGACATTGGACAGTATTACTACCTGATGTATTTAGGTTCTAAACAGAGAAAAATGATCAAAATCCATACCTGTTGCTTAAAAATTGATATGTGAATTCTGATCACAACAACATCTGGTTAAACTAGTAGGGTAGTAAATAAAACAAGGGTTCAATATCAACTCCAGCTCTCAGAGTATCTAAGCACCTTAGCAGATGAATGGATTAATTGAACACTGCATAAAACACTAAACATTTTCTTCTGTTAATCATTCACTGATTCACCTTGAGGGTAGGATAAGTGGTGGATTAACCTAAACTTAATTTGTTCCTTCTTAGGCCCCGTACTTGGAAGGAGCCTTACTGTATCCATTCAGTGATTTACTCACTGGCTGCACTGACTGACATCTGGTCCTTTCAAAGGACTGACAGCTTCTCAGAATTTATTAAAATATCTGCTGTGTTCTGTAGACCTTTAGACACTGGAGATGTTAATCTGTCTAATTATTTTGTGACAGTAAACTCTCTCTATAGTTTGCCCTTTCAAGCCAGACTTCTAAGAACTGAACAAACTATGTATTAGTAGCTGAAGTTTTGGAGTAAGTATTTGCAAAATCTTTCTGGTGATGTGTTGTCTCAGCTGAAAGAGAAAGTACATGAGTGTGAAGGTAGTTCCCATGGACCTGTTGAGCAGAGCACTGCAGCTGCCTGGCTTATCTCATTGTACAAAACAGTGACTTAACTTTTTCATTTGCTGTAGTAGCCAAAGCAAACAAATATCGGTCACACTGTGAAACGTTTGGGTTTAACATCACTGAAACTTACTGCAATGAGTCCCAGAAGGTGTAGGGACTAATTTCCCTGGCATATGTGTACTGCCAAGGGTACAGCCGTGGAGGCTTTACTCACTGGAGCTCGGTATAATGTACTGGATGTGCAGGAAGTTCCGTAGCCTACCTGAGCTCCAAGGAGAAGCAGGTTTCCTAACTGGTGTCTATGAAAGAATTCTTGAGTGTCTTTGGGTAAACAAAGGATTCAAGTGACAGCACTGTATCTTATCCAATATATATTTGAAGTTATCTTTTTAAGGATATTTGCCTTCCTTGCCAAAGACTGATCAAAAAATAAAACCACATTTTACTGTATCATTCAAATAATAACTAACTGCTCTGTATTCTCTAAGCATGTATGATTAGTTAACTAGACTATATTCTACTAGAAATCTCGTTTGATTGCTGATTTTATGAAAAAAATAATCCGTGGCTGAACCTTTTTCTTTTGAAAGATATAAATTAAAATCAGTGGACCCTGTTAAGTGCAGCCTCACAAATTAATATGAAATATAGTGCTTTTTCATAAGGTTTGAGAACCAGATTTAAAAGCATATTGGTGTTTGTGCACAGCAGGCAATAATGATCCATTATCCTGCAAGCAGAGGAGCTAGCAGCAACACATAAATAAGAAGCAATTGGACCATCTGCTTTGATTTCTGTAGCATCCCCAGAGGATGTGAGCAGGAGCTGACACTTCTCTCCATCTGCCCTTACGTTATCAATTACAGTTAAATTATGCTGCATGCTACAAGGCTGGCAGATATGGATTGTAGATTGTGGCACCTGAAAAATATAGAAGAAAATACATATGTTGCAAGCCAGCTGTTTATTTACAAGTTCTTGACATTTTTTTCTTCACTTTCTTTGATACCTTTTTCTAAAGCTTCTAAGAAACATCTCTGCTTAGTGTGAAATAGAGAAGAAATTAAGTGTAGCAGTATAGCACCAGGCACAAAATATTCCAGTTCCCTGGTTTATGGTTGAATCCTTAATGGTGCAGAGCAGAATTTAAATTTTGAAGAAATAAGTTCTGAGTACACCTGGGTCAGCTGCTCTAGCCAGTGTTTATAAAGCACGTTAGAGCAGGAGGGGCAACACACCCTGTACGATTTTTTGTAGCTTAGAAATCACGTGTAAAACTGTAACTTTTATGAAATGTTAAGTGTTTATGAAAGCTCTGGGAGTGGTAGAAGCTGGAATTGAGGGCCACAGTTGCCATGTGCTGCGAGCAAGTGCTCTGTTGCCGTGTCTGACCGCAGCCCATAGGAATGCCGCTCCCCTTCAACCAGGGATAATTTTGTTGTAAGTTCATTCAATTTCCGACCTGTTTGATGGATGGTTGCCAGTCGTGCTGAATTGCATTTTGGTTTGGTGGTGTGGTATTCTGGCCATCGAAGCTGACATATGAACACTAGTTAACAACTTTCCTTTTGCCCTGACTGCAATTGGAAACCTGGCGCATTCATCAATCGCGCCAGCCAGTTAACCAGGGGATGCTCCGAGGCAAATGCACTCCAAACTTTGAACACTCTGCCTTTCTCATAGTTTCTATCACTGCTCCTTGCATTTCCAATATCATTAGTGCTCTCATTAAACAAAGCCTTTAGCAAGTGCTAAAAAAATAATAAAATTGATTACATATGTTTTAATAGCCTCTTGCCAATGCTGTGCAATCCCTACAAGCTGGTAGGATACTGCACAAGACAGAAGTTAACAGGAAAAAAAAACAACTAAAAACCTTTGAAAGAACCAGAAAGAAATGCTTGAACACAAAGTAGCAAAGAGGAGCTGAGAAAAAGGGATTTATCTGCATCATGACTACCATTATAATAAGGAATTTAAAGGTGCTTTCTCTCCCTGGAGTTCCAGTAAAGGACTGTCATGGGTGAGCTTTGGCAGTCCCAAAAAGGAAACATAGGTTATCTTGATATATATGAGCTATATTCTGTCATTCTTGCTATTGCATATATTTTACTCATTTTGCCTTTTCTTCTTGAGACCATTTGGCATTAGCAGTAGTGCTATCTGAGGAGACTGTTCTGTAGGCTCTGCCTCCTGTATCTTACTCTATATGACTTACTGGAAACTATTCTAACCTCTCTGAAATGATGGAGTTTTGCGACCTTCAGCCTAGCAAGCAAAATACTTTACTCCTTGGTTCTCTTCCCTGGGTCCCACAAGGACTGTCCTTTCCTTTTTTCTTCCTTTCTTGCAGTTTTGTGGTTTTGTGCCTGCCTCACTGTGTTATGATTTCCTCTCCCTGCCTTTTGAGGGTTATGCTGACAAGCTCACTTTTCCAGTGGCGAAACCGTGGTTTTTACTGGCATCACACCTGTTCCTCTGTGTTAAAATGATAATATTGCTCTTTATTGCAACGTGATTTATCACACCAGGGATATGAGAATTGTCTTTGGATAAGGAAAGACAGAGCCCTACTCAGGATCCCATGATTCAAGCAAAGTTACGTGTTTCCTCATTGAAGTGGAATTTATCGATATGTTTGTAACACGATACGTTGGTATCTGTCTCAAGCCTGCCTGCTCTGGCAATGTTGTTATCCTTGGCATGCATACATAGGAAATTCTCTATCACCCCACTGCTACTGAATATTCCCTTGGAGAGGCCAGACCTTCCCTTGACTATTGGTCACAAAGTCCAGGCTAAAGCAGCAAACTCCGTGTCCACGTGTATATTTTTTGTAAGAGTTTTAAAATTCTTGTGAAATGAGGCTCCCAGTCCTCAGGACTTTATTCTGTGTTGTTTCTGCTTGCTTGCTGCTAAAGTGAGAGTTTCTGTGTGCTTGTCTGCTTTTGGCCACTTGTTCATACAGACCTACAGAGAAGAACAAATTGTGTTATTTACAGGTGACTAAGATGCGTGGATGTGAGGTTGGTAATGTGTTGAAAAACCACCGACCTACAAAATTCATCCAAAGCATGTAAAATGATTGTGATGAAAAAGTTTTTATTTTAAATGAAGATGTCTTAAAGTTGAAATTATCTCTGGTTCCAGATTTATGCTGTTATTATTGAACAATCCTTTCTTGCTTCTTTGTTGCTATGAAAGCTCAGTATTTGTGTTCTTCCCTTTGGGGGTGGGGATGGGATTGAAACAGCTTTGTAGTGCTGTGAACTGTCTGAATTCTATAACTAAGCAGCATTTTGCAACACCTTTATAGCAGACTGACTTTGAAATGATTTTTCCAGTGGAGCAATGATAAACTGTAGAAAAGAGCAGCCAAAAATTCTAAAGTAAATTAAACTCATTTCACATCCTGGATAAAGCTCATACTAAGCCATCCATAAGAATATTTGGGAAATCACTAAGAAAATTTTTACTTTGTTAGTCATCAATTTAAAAAAATAATTTTATTTCTACCAGTAGTATGAAGTAGGCTTTCAATTTGCATCTTTATGTACAGCAGATAACTATGTGAAAAACATTAGTTTTCTAGTTTACATATGAGGTCCATAAAACTAGAGTTATTAGCTCAGTGGGTAATTATTTCTATGAAATTATTATAATAGCTTTGAACAAGGATTTACATTACTGTGGTAAAATAACTAACAGTTATGTATATTCTGTTTCATTTTTCAGCAGCAACGTTTGTGTTTTGAAAGATTGTCCCTCAGAAATTGTATGTCTTTTGGACAGGGAGGGGCAATAAATGAATGTGCATATTGTTACACATGGTTTGTAAAGAACAATGCAAGTTATGAATCTGTAACTTAGGTAAAAACTTACTGGAGACAAAAGAATGGATTTGCCATCTTTTTAAAGAGCCTTTGGTGCGATGCTTGGTTCAGGTTATTAATCAGATAATCTTAAAATGGGTGTTTTGTGTAAGTAATAAATTATAAGGTGTTTTGTAAATTCTGAAAGGGAAATTCTGTCTCTGTCTCTCTCAGCGCAGAGCGGAGACTCAAATGGTGTGAATGTCATAAAATCTCTTTCTGTATGCTGTAAGTAGAAGTAATAAGAAGGTCCTTAAAAGAGGCTTCTCAGCTGCCTTAATAAAGATCAGTAAAAAAGTGAGGCTTTCAGGAGAAAAACCTATTACATGGCTTTTCACACTGCTAACCCTCACTGATAGGAAGGTGCCTAAACCCAAATGCTCTCAGGTCACCTCTGGCCTCAGGTTTGAAAGGTTTGACCTCAGAAATCACGATCTGGCCTTGCAGACCAGTCCTGAAGCACCAGAAAAACAGGGAGGGAAGAGGGTTTAAGTCCATAAAGATGGAACTTTCCTTTCACAGTTCAATTTCTGACAACTTGGAGACCTGCCTGGCTGGCAAAGAGAGAGCCGGGCTCCACACGGCACCTGAATGGGATGCTTCGTTCCTTGGGTGTGGTGGGTGGTGCCAGATGTGCAACTCAAAGGTCTTAGACCTCTTGGATTCCTGGTCTTCCTACATTCATTGAGTGCTTTGAGGGTCCTAGCTCATCATAAACTTGGCAGAGAACTGTAAATCCTTTTTCCAGGCAATGCTGAAATGTTTTTGGTTTTTACTGGAATATAACAAAACATCAAATTATTGCATCCTTCATAAAACGGAAATAACTTTGGCTACCTATCTTGGATCAAGGAGTAAAAGGTTTGTTTTCAATTAAACTTGCCATCCCCCCTGCTTTTTTTTTCTTTTAAGCACAAACAGAAATTAAGTCAAAGAATGCATGTTTTTAATAGTGTTTGATACAGCAAATGGCAGCAGTGGTGTAGATATTGTCAGTTCCTGTCCATCCAAACTTGCATATCTAGAGAAGGCTTTATACAACCATTCAAAGATGCTAATACATAATGTTCTTTTACTTCAGCAAGTGCCCAGTGCATTTTCAGGGTAAGAGTGGAACTGAAAGGTAGATTTTAAGTCTGTGCTAACTGCATTAATAGTGCCTTTTGTATTCCAGTTGCTCTCAGGTACACTGTCTCATGTCAATAGCCTATCTTTTTAAAAGTCTTCTGATGAAGTAAATAATTTTGTAGCATGTGAAAGACCTTGTATTTAATTTGATGGGATGGGAAGCTGCATCTGCCCCTTAAAGTCTAATTAACATGGAGACTATCTTCTCTGATGAGTTCATAAGCTGTTCACAGACAGTTGGGATGTAGCAACTTTGCAAGACACTGTTTAAAGATCTCTGACATCTGAGAAAGCCACAAAATCCAATAATCCTACTTTCAGAACTCCAGGGTGTCCTCTGAGATCAATCTCATATCTAAACATCACATAAGGGAGTGCATTGTGTTATAGACTGGTTTCTATTGAACACCAAGTAAGAAGCAGCATTAGACATTCTTGAAGAAGAGCTTTTATCAGGGGACTATAAAGGGTTGTCAAATTCTGAAAATTTTACCCATGATTAAAGCAGTACTATGAAAATTGTTATATTTTTAACAAAGGTCAGCTTATCCTCCATAGAGCTCTCTTGAGAGCAACCGGCAAATTAGTTATTGGGAATAAAGTTGAGCAGCTTTCATGTTTATCTGTGTGCATGAACAGAGCTGGCATTAATTCTGTTGTCTCTAATTGCTGTGCTATCATGTCAAATATCCTCTCAAGTAGTCTTGAGTTCTGGTTTCAGTTGTGCTTTTGGTCCACATATATTTATATAAAGGCAGTTTCAAGTGTGAAACTGCCTGAGAAAAAAGGTTATGTAGGATTAGTAATGTACCAGTGTTCTCATTATCCCCGTGCCTGTATTTTCATACATTCTCAGGCCATTCACATTCAGTCTGCCATGCTGATATTTCGCAGTGTATTTTTTGTAGTGTTATAAGTGGATCTAAGCATTAAAGATCTTTATACCTGCTCTGCAACAAAAACAGAACTAAAAAGGAATTGGTTCTATAAGTTTAATTTGGGCTGTTTAACCCAATATACCAGTCATGGTGTGGAGTTATTCCAGAATACCTCATGGGAACACACTGCAGGGGCATGTTTTACTTTGCTCCCAACAGGAAAAATTCTCACGCTGTCAGTCACAACATACTAGGGCACTGTAACTCAGCCTTACACTTGAACCCCTACCCCTGGGTACCTGTTTGCACAGAAACTCAAATTAAATTTCTTAATTTGCTAATTCATTGAAAATTTTCAAAGATTTTCATGAGAGGATTCAGTGAAAGTTTCTAGCATCTACCTTTATTTCACTTTTGAGTGGTGACAAAGCCAGTTTGGTTTTTTTTTTTTTAATAATGCTGTAATTCATATGATTCTGTTGCTCTTCTTTTGTTTTCCAAAGACGCGTTTCTCTGCCTTAAGTCTACACACTAATTTTGGCCACATTTTTTTTGCACTTTGAGTTGTTGTATTCACTGGATGAAGCATTAAAAGGTTGAAACATATAGTTTATATATAGCCAATGAAGGCTTGTAATAGAGCCTTTCAGATAATCTCACTATAGCTAATACAAAGCTCTAAATTCTCAGCTGGAAGGTCCAGATGCAGACATAGCCAGAGCAAATGCATTTGTGTGTCTGTATGATCAAATTGTGTAACTGTTTATACAAACCACTGTTTCTGTGTGCATAGTACTGGATGTAGCAATATTCAAATGCCACAACCCTGCAGACACATTGCTGGGGTTGTTAAACCGTTTGTGGTTCTCAAATATGCAATAGCAAAAGGGTTCTTGAATCTTAACCTCTGGATTTCTAATATTTACCTCTAAAAAATAAGATGGCTTTGTCTGGAAACTGCATTCGAATATTTGGATTCTGTCTTAAACTGTCAGTATTTTAAACTGGCCCCATGTTGGACTCTTCTCTACTTTCTAGTGCCTGCCTGTTCTCATTGAGAAATATCAGTGTTGAGAGACACAACATTTATGAGCAAAGGGAAAGTAGTGGTAATAGATGCAGTAAATAAAGCAGAAATATTTTGTGTGGAGCTAAGAATGGGTAGTATTGTGTACTAACTGTGCCAGACCTCAAAAACATACCTGTTTAACTTGTCCTCTGGGAAATATGATCAAGTTGATGTAAATAGTGAGTGACTATAGCCTAATCAGAGTAAATAAAATTTGTTTTCTTAAACTGGCAGTTAGTAGATAGCAGTTTCTAATACCAGTGTAATTCTGCTAGAATACAGACAAGGGAACAGGAGTGTTCTCTGCATTGAAACCTGTCCAGAAACAGGCATCAGTTACACTAAACTTCTCATCAGCTGCTCCAAGCTGGTATTTGTTGCATAAGTATCATACCGGGATGTCTATTCTGTACTTCTTACAATCCCTAAAAAAATTTAGGAAAAAATTTAGATTTTTTCACTCCGAAGATGACTCTCAAAGCATTGTCAATTTGCTGGGGGACAGGATATTCTGCTGGAGCATGTGTCTCATTTTAATGTCTTTAATATAGATGATATACACATATTTATCTACCTTCATAAACCTGTTCTGGGGCTCAGAGTTCTGAAATGCAAATGCACTGTTTGTACTGCTGCTTTAGAACATTTGCTAAGAATTGCAGCTACAGGTACTGGAGCTGTGAGGGGCGTTTTGTGGTGTCTGGATTAGAAAACCAAATGTGACATCCTTTTTGGCTTGCAGAGGAGTCAATAGAATCGTGTTTCAAGACATTTTAAAATTCTCTTTTAATTCATTGTAATGGTTTACATGTATATTACATTTTCTACTTCATTCTTTGACTTGAGTCAATACGTATCCAATGTAAGTGCAGTTCATTTATAAATAAATTGATATTCTGTCCCTCATTACCTATATTTCTAATGCATTCTGATACATTAGTAAATAGACTTGTCTGATTAATCATTAGCACATGAAAAGAATTAGCTGTCTACTGCCAAATGGAACTATTGACAATGATAATAAGACCAGCTACTGTATCATCTGGAAGCTGATGTTTTACAGGAAGGCTGGAAGTGGGTGGTATTCTATTTGTGCACTGAAACTGAATGACAGAAGTCATCTGTCTGGGTAAAAGAAAAATAATAATTTCTCCATATGCCTTCATGTATTTCTACCACTAAAACACAATAATGCCTTTTTACCCTGAGTATTGATTGGACTGCTTTCATGCCATCTTCAGTTTCTTATTCAGACTGAGGAAAAAAAGATAAAATGTATTTTCCCTCAAACCAACATGTGTAAGTTTCTAGGATAATTACTCATTAAAAAAAATTTACAAAGAGAGAGAAGAAAAAATATCCTGTCCTGTATATTGTGTCAGCTTGCTGCTATAATTCAGCTTAGCACATCTAGAATGGTCGCTACCCCAGTATGTGAAACCCTTCTTGGGATTTTCCCTTTTTGTTTGTACTATTTAAAAGCATTCCAATATAATTGCCTCAAATATGCAAGTTAAATACATGATAAAAGCAGCAACTTGATTTACCAAAATTTTGTGAAAAATTTTATTGTGGTTATTAAGTAACTGCATTGTGTGCTAAATATTTGTTACTGGTGATGAAGCAGTGCCTCTGTTGGGAGCAGCACTCGCTCCTTTCTTCAGATGCTCAGAAATTCACCTCTTGTGGAGTAGTTATGAAAGGCTGACAGAAAGGCTAACACAACTTTAGTCTTCCAGCATATTAAAATAATACACAGTTAGCACAGGCAAAAAGGTGCTAACCATATTCTAAATATTTTAGCACGACCTGTATGTTACTTAATTGCATAAGTTAACAAAATGAGAATTATTCTGTAAATATTTTTTTTTTTTTACACTTAGTTTTCACCTTTGAAGAGCTGGGGACAACTGTATTTATTAGAGACTCATAAGACCTTTTGAAAATGGGGACCTTGTATCAATATTCTTGCAAATAGCATCTTCAGGTTTTAAAATGTAAAACAATCATTTCAGATTAAGTCCTTTTTAATGTGGTGTTCATTAAGCAAGTAGACATGAATAGTGTGCTGAAAAGGAAATTTGTTCATATGTAAGACAGAATAGTGTTTGTGCATCTGTGATATATGAAAACTTGTAGAGAGCCCACTGAGAAAGTGAACTGTGTATTCAATCCCTCAATCCTTTTTGGGGGCCTGAGGTATGATAGTGCTTCTTTCTCCCCTGTAAGAAAAGCAGCTGATACCTAATTGCAGTTTAGATTTCTGATTCTTTTTGTGATGTTTTGGAGTAAGAAATAAAAGAGTGTAAAATGCTGCTTGCATAAGCATGGTTGGCATGTTTATATTTGTGAGATTTGGTTGTAAATATGAATGAAAAGTGGTATGCAGTGAGCAGAAATGGTATTAGAAATAATATTTGTAAATGTGTCATATCTAATTTGAGTGGGATTAAAATACAACTATAATAAGTAATGTATTATCAAACACTAACTACAAGTAAAGGACAAGAAGCAAGCAAAACACCCAATCTGTGGGGAAAAAATAAAAAATATGACAGCATATGCAGGTATATTTGTGTGGGGGAGGAAGCGGCAGACTGCTACACATAAATCAAATATAATTTGCAAAGGAGCTATTTTCAGATCCTTTTAAAATTAAATTGAGAGGAATGCATCCATATGTTAAATTTAGGGAAATTGAAAAGACCAAGTTTGTTCAGAATAAATACCTAATCTGCCATCTCTTTAACTGTTCCCTTATTTATAAGAGAGCATGAGTAAGGCTATTTATATTAATACTGATTCGCAGGATGGGGCTGTGAAGTTTGCTGTATTCAGCTTTGTTACTACTGTATTTATAGTGTTTAGATTGCATAGTATCAGTGCTTCCTAGGTTCACTTACCAGTGCTTTTTAGACTCTGTCCAGGGACCTAATTAGTGCTTGAATTTGCAGTTCTCTTGTAAGAAAAGTGCTACATTTAACATAAGTCAATGAGACTTTTACTTTTGCAAAGACTGCTGGATCAGGCTCTTACTGTATACAAGAAATATTTCAGCTTGATGACCTTCTCTTTACCATATTTGAAACTGAAGCAAAAAGAAGGTCATTGTTTCATAAAAAATATTAAAAATTCATGATATGTTTTGGTTTCTGCACTTGGATTCCTGGAGTAAATAATACTAATGGTATATTTTCAACATGTCTCTTAGCAATTACTGTATGTTATGTAAATACTAGCAGGTAGCATACAGTAAATCTGCAACTGAAGAAATATTGACTTGAAACAAACTCATTTTAATTGAGAAACAGTGAACTTTTTGTGCCTTTTTACTGGTCTCAGATTCATGGTGTCACAAATCTCTAATTTCCTAAGACAGTACGCAGAGAAACTGTAAAATGCCGTTTTCAGTGTTCAGGGAATAAAGGAAAGCAGAAAGACATTTTTACTAAAATAAACAACCTGACTAAACCCGGTGCTGTAAAATGCAAGTGTGAAAATTCCACTTTAATTGTGAAAGAGAAAAAAAAAATGCATCCTCACTCTGGATAAAGACACACCTTCAGCAGCACAGAAGGGAACAGAGCAGGTAATACCAACATCCTGCAGTGATGTATGTTCATGGAAGGCAAAGGACAATAGAGCATAAATTTCCATCATGACTTCAAATTGCTTTTCCTTTCTTACTCAATGCAATAATGTTGCTGAATGTTTTAATAAAAGGTGTTTTCCAAGTACTATTTTGAAAAAAGGATACTTTGAACACCACTCAGTGTGTTCTTGCTCAATGCAGTAGAGTGGTTAGAGTAAGACAGAGCAAGAGCAGCTGTATCTTGTTCAGTACAACCTGTCTGGGAGTGCAGGGTCCTTTGGGCAGAGCCCCAAACACAGGGTGCTCGTGCACACCTGCACCCCGGGCAGCCTGTCCCCTCGGAGCACAGCAGGAAGCAGTTCACGCAGAACACCGGGAAAGCAATGAGGGGTTCTGATATTTTTGCAAGCTGAGACAAAATTGCTTATTTTCATCACTCAGTGAAAAAAGGGTCTTTTTGAGGACATTTATGTAAGAATAGAATCATTTTTCTTCTAAAACCAACAGCTGGATATCACAAGAGCAAAGGCCTTAGTATTAATTTCCGTAGAGTTATTGATTTCTACCTTCCTCTATTATAGCTTTCCCCAAATAATATACCAGACTCATATATTTGGGTATCACCTCTACATACTTTTGATATTTTATTCATGCCAAGTGAAGGAGGCAGAGATAAAGAGTATTGGTTTCCAGAAGCCTCTGGAACCATTTCACACCAAATTTCCATTTGTTGTAGTGATGCAGGTATGAGTCCTAATTCTCTTCTTCACATGTTGATCAGCTCTTACATGATACTGAACTCTTGATGCAGTTAGTGAGTGGTAAGGTACTCTGTGCTTTGAAACACATTTCTGAAGGACAAGATCACGTCTAAAAGCTTTTATCCAGCTCTGATATTTATTAAGTTTCCATGTGTGCAGTTCTAGCTTGAATTTCTCAAAGGGATCTTTGTTAAATATTCCCCTGTCTGATCACCAGTAAGTCATTAAATCAATCTAAGTAATGTGTGCTTGGGGTTCTTGGTTGGGTTTTTTTTACTCCTTTTAGTAATTTTTTCCTTGCTAAGCACAGGAGCTTATGTGATGCTGAGTGCCTTTGTCTTGACATGGAAGGTGACAACATGGTATAGAATAAGATTTTAAGTAATATTAAATGGAATTACTTAGAAACCTGAAGGTTGCAATAGACAACTGTCTGTCTAAATATGAAAATATATCATTGTGTGCTTCAAAATCTGAGTTGCTGCTGCTGCTGAATGCATAGGGCTGTGCTTACAGACAGGGGATGTATCATAATAGGCCAAGTCTTTCTACCTTACTTTTCCACTGTCCGTACAGCAAAGCAGGAGCTGTCTGTTGAGAGTTCAAAGTCATTTCCCTCTTTACTCTGCTTGAAAAGATTGGGGTAATCTTGTATTTAGTGAGGAGTACCTTACTTAAGAAGGTAACATAGACATTTTTAAATTATGAAGGAGCAACTTCGCATCTCTCCAGTTTAACAGTTATCAGAAATTAGGATAATGAAAAAAGTGCAACTTATGATTTTGTGTAAATTTTATATAAGAATAATGTAATTTACTTGAGAAAAGGTACTAAATATCTCTAAGATTAGATTATGAGATTGTGTATCAAAGAGAGAAGAGTCTTATTTCTGAGGAGTTTGGGCAAATCCAGTGTAGGGAAAAATCCAGTGGGGAAAAATACTACCCAGTGTAATGGTATGAAAGTCTATTCCCATTTTGCATATAAGAGGTGGAAACCACAATTTCCAGAAGCTGGTGTGGAGGAAGCCTGAGGTTTGTTTAGGCAAAAAGTTTAAGGTCCTCTCTCCACCCGTGATGCCAATGGGAATTGGATTGTTTTGTGTAGGGGCTCTGCCTATGATAGGAGAATGAACTGTTCTAAATATTTATCCCCTGAATACTCTCTATCCAAAACGTATGAACAGTGCAGTGGTAAAGGTAGCTCTTTAAAGAGAAGAACTCTGATTTGTGAGATTTTAATTTTATTATATATGTTTATAGCAAACAATCAGTTGTGCCATTATTCTTCATCAAAACTACTATAAATATGTTTTTTATTTTAGAGGTTACTGTTTTTATTATAAATGGATTAGCATTTTATTTTATAAGCCCTAGCGAATGTTGTATAATGAGAAGGCCAACCCTTAAAATAAACTAAATGCATGTTCAGTGATTAAGTGTCTTGCTTATTTCCATTGAAAAGACTATATAAATTACTTAAAAGCCACATAGACATTATTTATGAAGCTTATAGATTGCTTTTTAAAGTTCACTTGAAACTGTCAAAGGACAGGGACCCTTTAAAGTTTTACTTGTACCAGATTATACTAAAATATAAAATGAGGTAAAATGTTCAGCACACCATGTTTTGTTAGTTTTTTTTCACTTAGTAATAATTTGACTAGACCATGAAAAAAGCATTTTAAAAGTCATCATGTTGTATTATATTGTATTTTCTGGTATTTTTATATAATGTAGCAATTAAATGCACTGAAAAAACGTGCAGTAGAAATATTCTCAGTAGCAAAAGTAACATGAGATTTATATGTACTTATATAAATTAATTTCAGTACTTAAAAGGTATGAGTCAACATAAAAAGATATAAAGTATCTGCAGTATCAGATAATATGGTTACACATTTATGGTAACTTTAGACTTGGCATCATGAGCAAAGGTGCAGGAAAGATATATATATATGTGTGTATATATATATATATATATATATATATATACTGGTATACAATATATGCCAGTATCTTGTGCCAACTTTTATTTATAACTTTCTTTCATGTTGGAACCCATGTGACTCATTCATTATTTATCAGGAGTCTATTACTGACAGCAAATACTGTGTAGAAGTTTGTAAGAAAGCAATTGGCATTATTTAAAGCCAGAATTTTCCTATTAAGTCTTGTAAGATGTAGTGCTTAAGTTTTCTGAAAATAAACCTTTTAGTGACTCAGAACTAGTCTCCCAATTATCCTTAAAGCATTTATAGAATAAAAATGTCAGCAGATTAATTTTAGTTCACTAGTGGGTGCTGATGGCATTCAGTTAGATTAATTTACTGTGATCAGTGCTCTCACTTTCAGGTTCGCCTCAGCCCTAAGAACAGACAAGACGTGTAAACGTTGTCAGAAGGTTGCTAATGGGGGGAGTTCTGTTCTCAGATGAATGAGCCAAAATTTTGATATCTGGCTCTACTAAAGGCAACAACAAAACTCTTATTCACGTAAATACTCCAAGGAGTTCATTCCCAATTCTTGGAACGTTTCTTTAAATAGCTGATGGTTTATTTGTGTGCATGTGTAGAGGAAGTTTAAATAGATTCATAATCTTGAACATGGCGTGTAGTATGCAATTTTGGATGTGCAGTTTCAGTAGAAGTGCTGTTTTACTTAATCTAATAAATTTTGAAAGAGATTCCATTTTTGGACAATGTCCTTATATTTTAAAATAGAATATGCTCTTTCAAAAATAGTCTCAGCTTGAAAGTCACACAAATCTTATAAATATATATACATGAAATAGAAATGGAACACTTTATATGAAATTAGTATAAAGACTTGATGCATCACAAACCTGGAATGTAGCCACTCTTTGGATTTACCTCTTTCAGTTGTCTTTATATTAGAAACATGATTTCCTAATCTGTAGGGTTTTTTTTTTCAAAAAATCAAACATGACCTGTATGACTGTCTGGACTGCCTGTGAGGAATAGTTACATGACACTTTCATTTCTTTACTTTCCTCTTCTAGTTTCATTAGCAGAGCCATGACTGAATTTGCAGAGAGGAGCAGAATTCACAAAGTAGGTGATTTTGGAAGAAATGCCCAGCATTTCCTTTGTGCAAGTGGCACAAACACTAACTGTAAATTCAACATCCTTGTGAATGCTTTCTTAGAACAAGTGTTAGTTAGTTTTTGAAATATTTATTCTTCTGTTGTTTCATCAGAAAATAACAACAATAAAAAAAAAAAGGTTAGAAATGACCAGTCTAATGAGATTCTCAAGGAGAAAACATAACAGCCCAGGCAGAGTTGGGCTGAATGCTAGCTTCCTAGAAAGTGTATTTCGTATGTGTAAGAGCAGCAGAATTCTGTGTTAAACTGTTTAAAAAAGAAACAACAAAACACCACCCACCCACACCCACATTCATTCATTGGCTTCTACATTTTCTCATTAGTGGAAAGATGCAGGGACTTGGTGAAGTCTATTATGAATAATAATGGCCACAATAGATGATAAAGGGAATTGATGATTTTATGCAAATGACCTTAGAAAAACTGCACGGAGACAATTTTGTTGAGAACTCGATAAAGAAATCCTCTACTAAAGAGGAAGAACAGCAGAACTGTCCAGGAGAAAAGACCAAAATAATAACAACCATTAGTTTTAAGCACTGATGGGAGCTAAAAGGCACTCAGGAGGCAAAGTGACCAAGAAGACATCCATCACACCCAACGTACATGCTGCAGAAATGATATGAAGGACAAAAATAAGTGTTCAGCCATCGGCAACGTTCTGTGCTGGGGGAAACAGAATCACTGTCTATCATAATGCCAGTGGCAAATGCTGGGAATGTAGGAGCATTAATATATCAAATGATTGAAGACATGAAGTTCTCCTATGAAGAGAAAGATGCATATAGTGACTTTGAGAGATCCTAGGCAAATGCATGTAAAGTACATGTACATGGCAAAAGAAAGCTTCCAGCTGTTTTCCTTCCAGCTGTTCCCATTAAGAAAGCACACTCATATCAATCCAGGTCTAGCTTGATTACAGAATTTTAGCTACAAAATACTGCTTATCAGCAGCAGAGATTTAATAGGAAACCATGGCCAAGTTTTGGAGAAATGCAAATTCTGAATCTACTGAACAAGCAAGTAGTTAACGAAAAATTTGCTAAATAGAAGCATAATTATTTAGAGGGGTCACAAGAGAAGCCACAAGGGTCTGGATTTTTCACAATGTCAAAACAATAATTTAACATATTTTTTAAAGAATATTATACCTGTTTGTTTTCCATGTCAGTGAAAACTAAATAAAGTATCTGTACAGGTTAGGAAGAAAATTCTGCTTGATAGGGAACACTGAGCAGTGAAGCTTTCATATTGGCTTCCTTCACATGTTCAGATATTGCATGAATAAAATATCTTTTGTGTGAGCTGTCATGACCTCTTTGTAAGTTAAAACAGGTTTATTCTTTTTGGGTCAACTGGTGAAGGTGCAGTAATGCAACACTGGCATTGGTGTTTCCTACTGTGACTTCAGAAGTGCTCACCATGTGAGGCAGAAAGGATGAGTACTAAATGTCTGTATTGTATTCCACAGTGCATCACAGGAATATGCACCCAGATTTTTTTTTTTATACAACTCTTACTTCTTAGAATCTTACAAAGATATTTGTGCTGCCAGTACTAGGTGAAAGAAAAATCCTAACGTTTCATTTTTTATTGTTTTAACTTAAAATTTAATTGCATATTTCTTTTGATTCATTCTGTTAGCTGTGCTCTTTCCAATACATTTTTTTCTGTCTCTGTTAGTTCCTTTCCACCTAAAAGAAAATGGAACAAAAAATATTCCCATGACTTTCTGAGATTTCCTAGCAAGACATTAGAAGACCAGATGCTACAGTCTTATAAATTAAAAAGGCATTATATACAGCCAGCTGTACCATATAAACTCAGATCTTTATACCACATTGTGGTGTTCTGTGCATCCCTATTGTTTTCAACATCTGCTTGGACCTGTCCATGCTTCCCATCTATTAATTATAATTAATCATCTACCAGAACATACCTTTATGTTTGAAGTTTGATCCAATAAGAAAGCTGTTATACAACTTACTGGTTGCTTGCTAAAGAGAAAATTGTATTTTGTTTATGCTTTTGCTGCTTAATGAAAATTTCTTTACTTTCCTGTGCATTTCTGACTTTGGAAAAAACCTTGATTATAGGTTAATTGATACAAATGCATTATGAAGTATCAATTAAAAAGGAATTTTTTTGTTCAGTTCCACATGATTATTTACTTCCATGTAAAAATGTTGTACTGTCTGACTCTTTGATGTCTGACCCTTCTTACTGACATTTCAGCATTCTTCTTCTCTACTATTCTAATTTTTATTGGAAGTTACCAAAGTCTCCTTGAAGCACATCATTTAACAAGAGTTTTAATAAGGACTTTGCATGGTCTCCAAAACTAGTTTTGGCTTTCTGTGTGCTAGGGTGACACACTGAATTAAAAATAGCAAACTTGAAGTTCACAGTTCGATGTTTCAGCTGACCCTGCATTTTCCTGTGTATATCTTGCATAGCCTCTCATTTCAAATTAGAAAATCCAAGGATAAATCCAAACCAAGAGCCTTGAATAAAGCAAAGCCAGAGTGACGCGTTTGTAAGACACTGCAAATGCCACAAATCGTGTGGCAATATCCTGGGTGGTGCTCAGATGTATACAGGCAAGATTCTCGTTCCTTTCCAGGCAGGGGGGTGTTTCGTGTTCCTTCTGAGGGATTGGTAGCACCTGAGAGATCCTGCCTCCAGATCTGCTCAGCCATCACCAAGAGAGACTCAGAGCAGGTCCAGGGAAGGGCTGCAGGTATTTGTAGGAGGGCAGGGAGTTCTTTTCTGTGGGACTGGGCTCAGTGGATTTGGCTTGGTTAGCCTGACAAAACAGGGACTGATGAGAGAGACAGAGCCAGCATTGTGGCTGTGGAGCCGTGAGCTACTATAAACTGACCAGGAATAAATTTAGACTGGAAATACAAGAGGTTTGTCACATGACACGGAGCAGCTCTTTCCTTGGACTGTGACCCCTTAGTTTTCTTTGGGAAAAGCTATCCCTGATAGGGCTGGGGGGTTTATTAGTCTTTGGGGGCTGGGCCCGCAGTTGCTGGTTTTCCTGTCTCCCAGTAGTTCACCAAGAGGACATGTTCCCCAAGACTAGAGCTTTATCAGAGCAGGGCTGGTCATTTAAATACTTTCCTCTCTGAGGGTTTGCTATCCTATTTCTCTGAAAGCCAAGTAAGGTAGTAGGGAATAATTTTTTCCCTATATTTGGCTACAGCTGATGTATAAATAGTGGATAAAAGGTGGTATGTGGCAAGAAGTAATTTTTAAGAATTGAATGTGCGTAAAGTGTGTAGGTTTTTCCATCCTTCATTCACTTCATTAAATGCAAAGCAAGCAAAGTTTTAAAATAACTTTAATAAGTGTTTAATAGTTCCTAACACATTTGAATGGAAATTGTTATATTATCTTTTCCATGTAGGAGATGCTATTAGGCAATGATTTAAAACAATATTTGCAGAATTATATCTACCATATAAATACTCAAACTTTTAAAATTCAAGCACTTTTGGGGATTCCAAGAGCCTGATTTTTTAAATATACTGGTTTAGTTTGTGAAGGTTTTCAGTGTGCTTTGAAACATATATGCATTAGGCTTAAAGGCAAAAGGAAGCAATGAGTGGTAAATTACTAGTGGCTGAAATAAAACAGTGTTTCAGGATCAAAGTGTGGACCAGCATTAACACAAGCCTCTCTAAATTTTTGAATGTTTTCAATTCTACAGCTAAAATTGATGCCAGAAGACTTATATTATATTTATTTAATTTCCCCCTTTTTATCATCACAAATACACTGAAATACACAGCACATAACACAGTGTGCTTGTATTTCCCTGGGATGTATATAGAGTTATTCCCAGTGAAAGAATGCGAGTCCGAGTAAAACTTTGTCCTCGAAAGTGTGAACTGAATATACCTGGTCACCATGAGAAAGTTAAAACAGATTATATTAAACTGTCCAATATGGTGTCACTGATTAATAATGATTGATTCTGTAATAACCATGCAAATGTAAACTATTCATTTATTCCAAATACGTATGAATTGGGAGAATGATATCTCATATAATCTGGTGTTAGTCTATTCACTGCATCATAAAAATTAATTTGTCTAATTAATGACATTAGTTCTTTTATACATGCATAATTCATATTAATTGATAGGTCTGCCTAAAAAGAGTACCTTTTGGAAGAAAAATGATCCTATTAGTGCAAGTTTAATCCAAATCAGGACTGACAAAGCATGGTGCTTTCAAGGCTTATCTCCAGCTTTGTTAATTGTCATAAGCATTCTAAATTGATTATTCTTACATTAACATGGGACATTTCATTCATCAATGCTTTGCTGTAAAGAAAATTTGTCTAATGGATTTGGGTAGCAGCACTAAATAAGTATGTTGGTCCATTTTTCCACTGTAGCTACAGGGGTATTCAAAGCATATTAATTCAGTAATACTGAAAAAATTAAGTGCTAAAATATATAGAAATATCATACAAAATTAGATTTCTGACACTGAATAATTTTTGTGATATTTCAATAGTAAATGAGTGTGCACACTAGCACTTTTATTGCTTTTGTATTTCACAGATGCCTTGATAAACAGCCAGTGTTAATATTTCTTATGAGCGATGTTGCTTCACCTTCCAGGGCCACAGGGGCACAAAGTGTAGGATAAATTAGTTAAATATGCATTTTAAGGAGCTGCTCGGAGGAACAAAAATTATAATATAGTCAGGATTTATAGTGTACAACCTTATAGTTAGCATTTTAATAATTTATTTGCAGATGATCAAGTTTACTATTGGTCAATGAAAGAGTTCACACGCAGACAGATTTTAGTGAAACAAGTGAATTTTAAAGTGTTTGTTGCTTGCTCTGCTAGTTAAGCTACAGTTCTGATTTTTAAAAAAATATATTCATAGACACAGAAAATACAATCTTTACAAATTCATCTGGTTTCTGCTCAGAATGAGAGGGATCACCTTTCAAAAACTACACTCCTTTTATAAGTGTTGGCTCTGTTGGCGGAATGTACTTTATGTGCACTTTTTATGATACTCTAGTTTCTGTTCCCCATTCACCTGATCTTTGTTTGTCTTGCACTTTCTAGCATTCTGTTAATCACTGGAAGCCACTGTGGAATGAGATCTCTGGCAGTGCCAAGAATTTCAGGAAGCTTTTTATAGTAGTTTGCAATTGAAGGCATGCATCATAAAACGAATGAGGAGGAAGGGAAGATGCTGTCCAATAGAAATTAAAGGCTTGTTCTCTCCAACTCTCTAATCAGTGCATATTTTTCCACTTTGTTGAGCCTATCATTGAAGAGCAATCCATAAAATGAGGCCATGCTTGACCTCCATTGCTTCTGCCATAGTTTAAAAAGATCCATGAAAGAAACAAAAATGCTTTTTCCTATTTCTGTTCCTCTCAGTATAGGTTCAGAGGGAGTAGATGAACAATTCAATTTAGCATAGGAGTTTTGAAGTTCAATCAGTGTTTGTATGTGGGGCTTTGGGTTCTCCATACCAATGCTGTTTTCATGCTGGTGCTGCTTTACCTTGGCTTTCTAGTTCCACAGGGCAGGTTGGAGACGTTTCTAGGTTTTTTTGTTATTTCAAACAAACAAAAAAAGTGCGCCGATGTTTTGATCTTTGCATTGTGTAATCAGATTCTCCTTCAGTCATTCAGAGCTACAGATAAAAAAGTGCAGCTGAACAGCTGGCTAGGCTATTTTCCATTCTTCAAACACAAAACTTAGATAAAAGTGAATAGTGTTGGTTTGAATTTAATCCTATGGGAAGGGATTTTACTCTTGCTGGTGAATTTTATGCAGGAAGTGCTCTGTTACTCTGTAATAAACCCCTGAGAGTTATATTGTAATTGTACAGCATAGGGTGGTTCTTCAGTTTGTGTCAGGAATCAACATAACCTTAAGCTTGTGTTACCTGCATTTAAACACATACACTTTGCATTTACTGTTTAGACAGAAACACAATGGCAAAGACCATCTTTTTGCTTGTCTCTTCTGTAATCGTGACTCAGTTAAGAAATAAACAGTACAAGTTCAGTGTCATTTGAAATATGTATCCTGGCACTGTAAATTCGACTCTACTATGAAAATGCACTTAGAATCCATAAAAAACCCCAACCCTATGTACTTCTTCCTGAACGCCATCATTTCTAAGTGTGCTGTCTTCATTTATCACCTTTGACTTAGATTCAGTCCTGATTTCTAAATTATAACAACTGAAGCTAGGATAGATTGCACCTTCAACTTTCTATCCATTCCTGTGGTCTAAAAAAAAAAAATTCCCTTTGTTCCAATCATGACTGGTTTTTCACATCCATTTTTAATCCATATGCCAAGCATTCTCCATAGGGTTCAAATTTCAGTGAAAAAGGAACACTTCCGAAAGTTGTTCAGTTTGGTTTACAGTAGACAATGTTTGGGAAAGACAGAGATATTCCATATCCCAAAACTAAAGTATTCCAGATGTGCAGCTTTATTCTGGTTAAGAACAGATCAGAAAAAAAACATATATGATATTCTTTGTTTCCTAAAAGTAATTTAATATTGCTTTCAACAGAGAATATGATACTCCAATTTTATATAGTAAAAATGGAAAAGCTATGTATCTATGATAATGAAGGAAATGAAAACAAATTACCTGTATTTAAAATCCAATAAAATTCAACAAATACCTTCATGTCTGATATTAGTTGAATACATACTTCCAAGTCATGTAAGAATTAATTACTCTTCAAGTAATGTCATTACCAGTGCCTGCATTTAACAGATTGCTCAGTTCAACATGGGAGTCTGGTAATTTTTATTATTTTAAAATGAATGGAACTAACAGGTTTTTACTGGTCATTCAAGGAAGTATTGTTGGGTTCCAGTGTGCCTCTCATGTGCTCTGAGTTTGAAGGATAAAAAGCAAAGGGGTAGTTTTTCTCATTAAAACACAACAGTGAAACGAGATACTCTCGTCTTCTTCCTTTACACCACAAGAAGCAGAACACAATATTTCCTCCAAATGCTTTTGTTTGTTAGGGGTTTCCTGTAAGTTTGATTGTTTTAAGAGACAGGAGAAAGGAGGAGGAGTTGAACTTGTTGGAAGATGTTTAATGATCTTATAGTTGTTATCTTCAAAGTGTCTGTAAGACATGTTTTCCCAGGCTGCTGAGAGAGTCCTTTAAGATTCACTCACCTTCAGACATAAGACATCATGGTAATTATTGAGGTATGGAACCCTCACAGACTAAAAATATATAATCTTCTAAATTACTTTTACTTGTCCATATCTTCTTCTTTAGTGAGCTCTGGCTGTCTGAGTTATCCTCTATATTCTCCACAGTCTTAATGTCTTTCATACAAGACATGTGTTTAAGTCTATGTATTACTATCCCTAGATTTCCAACTGTGACTAGGATTTTGGAAACTATTTAGTTTTGAATGTTTGGAGTTGCAGTTCTGGGTCAGCTGGATGCAACTTTAAAAGCTCAGCCATGAAATTCACATCCTGTTACAAATTCTGACTGCAGTATTTAGAGATGTTCATATTTGGGGTTTTATTTTAGTCTTTTATTTGGTTATAGTACAATGGCAGAAACAAATAAGATTAAGGAACCAAAACAAATCAGCTGGATTTTCCCAAATCTGGCTCCCCACTGAATAAAAACTAAAACCGATCCCAGCAGGTTTGTGTTCCTGGTACGTGTCTATGACAAAACCAATTAATTTACTATGGAACAAGTCACTTATTGGATAAATCTATCCTCCAAATGTCAATTCCGTATGACATCTGTGTACTGTATGGCCCTGTGTACTAAATCTACACAAAGTCCTCTTCCATAAGCGCCTTCAGAAATACCGGTTGCAGGAACATAACTAATATTGACTGGATGAAAAAAAATCAAATAGATGTGTACTTTCCAGAAATACATGGGCCTGGTGGATTTCTAGTTTTATCAACCAACAGGTTGAGGTAAAATCCAACTGTGGTATTGTCTAGACTGTCACATTCTTATAGATATCTAAAGGCAAAGGAGGTAATGAAGGGAAGAATCATGACAGAGAACAGGCTTGTGCTTAGAGAAGAAAACACCAATGAAGTCTGTCCTGTGTTTACAAAGCCTTTGTCTCCAAAACTTCCAACTTCTCTTTTTAGTTGTAATGAAGGTAGAAAGCAATGAGAATAGTTCATATTCTGATTTCTGCTCTCCAAAATTAATCCTGAAAGAGAAATCTCAAAAAATAATGTTTGCATTACCCCTGACTCAGAATATCTGTATTTGTTCCCATAGTATAACTCTCTGTGATGCCTTCATTTAATAAGACTTGGCTTGGATTCCTAATGGGAGAGTCTTCCATGCAAGGCCCAGCAACTGACTTACTTCCACTTTTTGTTTAGGCTACTTTCTTCTGCAAAAAAATTGTCTGTAGGATGGTGAACAGGACGTGACTGAGCAGCCTCATAGAGAGGATCAGGGATTTTGCCTGTAGCTGTCAGGGTAGACTCTGGATTGAAGTAATGACATTTCAGAAATCAAGTAGTGATATCAGTGTGAAGTCCCTAATAGGTTGTATAATAAAATTATGTTAAATGGGAGATGTTCCAACAACCTTTCAGGTTCCATCCAGCTTACTGTTGATGGTTTTCTCAGAGTCAGCAGAACTGGGAATTCTGGGGAATAGATTTGTGGGATTTTTTAGTGTTTTTTCTTTACCGTGTCATTTCACTTCAATTTTCATTTTGAGCCATCAGAACAGAATGCAAACTGCTTGTCAGAAACATAGCATGGCTTGGCAAGAGATGCAGCAGCTCTTGTGTACATCAGGTTATTGCTTTAGAATATGACATGCCAATTGCACTGTGCTCTGTTACAAATTAGTGATGCCATGTCTCACTGTATGAGAATTATCATGAAATGCTGCTGCAGATAAAGGGCATTGCATGACCAAATGTTTATGATCATCCATAAGGAGATAAAAGGTTTGCATTACCCAAGAGACAATCAGGTTTTCCTTGTCCCAGCCCTAAACAAAATACCAACTTCTAATTTGTTGATGAAAGATTGTCTTTCCCATGTTTCCACTCCTCCCCCATTCCTTTGTAAAGCAATTTCAAAGTAAACAATGGCCTACCACCAAATAAGAGTTTACTAAGAATAAAAATTGAATTTGGTCTGCCTGTTGACAAGCTGATTGATTTGTGAGCTCTTATGACTGAATCCTCTCCTAAATGTGCTCTCATTTATCATGTGTAAGATTGTTTCAGAATCAATACCAGCTTAACACAGAAGCATTTCTGCCATGGACATTTTGAAAACAACTTGCCTTCTCAATATTCCTGCTAATTTTTTCAGGCAGAATTATCGGAACAGTTTAATTGCACTTTGCAAGTTAGCACATGCTTATACTAGGTTCTGCTTTGAAAGGATGATTTTCAAAGTAACTTCTATATATCATCTTTTTAAGAGAATGAAAATAGATTAAAATTGGATTTTCCTTCCTCTTCTAATGGGGAAATCAGATCGAACTTTCTCTAGTTGCTAAATGTGCCCTTTGAAAACCCATTTTCCAAAAATTGGATTTCTTAAATTAGCTTTTTAACATAATTATTAGCATTCTATTGGAAAAAGTACCAGAAAGCAGTCTGGGAGAAAGCCTGCTTGGGTATACGCTCCCGTTCTTCCCCAGCGATGGCAAGAGTTTAAAGTTACTATTCCTGATTTAACACCCATAAATTAAATTTTAAATGATAGTTTTTAAAGTCCAGTGTAGCAGAAGGAATGGAGAAAGAGAGGAACACAGTAGAAGGTTCAGAGCTCTTCAGGGAGTCCAGTGTTGTCTCAGACCTAGTGTGCAGCTCTGCCTGGGCAGGGAGGTGGAGCAGGGCAGGGCTTGGCTCGGCTCCATCCCTCCTGCCACGGGCAGGAGCATCGGCAGCAGGGGAGGCACAGCCAGTGCAAGCAGGGAAGAGCAGGAGTGGGTCATGCTGGATACAAGCCTGCCAGCCAGGAGGGAAGACTGGGGCAAAGGAATACTTGGTGTCAAGTATCTCCCATCTGCCTTTTGCAATCCGTAGGGTTTTTCATACATTTTTACCCCTTCGAGCAGAACCTGTAGAACAAGCAGTCAGGTTGTGGAGGAGTCAGTTTGAGGAAGAATTTAAAGGTTTGTCCACACTTGAATTTAACTCTGAACCCTGAAAGAAAAATTTTGATTGAGTCCGTTTGAATTTGATGTTCTGAAGGGCATTTCCTCCAGATTCTCCCACTTCTGGTCTCAGATGGTCCCACTCCCTGTGGGTTGATCGCAGTGTTTAGGCTGCTTGGGGTGAGTCAGAAGCCTTTAGGCTTCTGAGGTATGCAAAGGATCCAGGAAATGGCCTTGTTGTCACTTGGGAGCATTGGATGCAATTTTAAAAAGGACCTCCTGCTTCCTGCAACCCACAGGCATTTCACAGGTTCCCACATCATACAAAGCTTGTCGTAGGTGTGTTGCACTCAAAGATGCTTCATTGAACAAAAAGCCTCAACTTCACAAGATAAAAACATCCTGATCAAAATTAACTTTTTTGCAAGCATAACTTTGTTCTGGGCAAACTCCACATATTTATACATAATTATACCACAATTAGCTTTTCTTATATTTAATTATATTGTATTTAATATATAATTATTTTTATTTATAGTTAGTTATATTTAAATCTCACTTATTTCACCAAGGAAAAAAGGAAAATTGTCATTTAATTTTTCAGTAAGTTGCTTAGCCTCTATTCAAAACAATTGATTATTCATACAGCCTTATGTGTTACATTAATAACAATCTATAAATGTTTTTACTGCACTTTTTTACACCTTGCTACTGTGTTATCTTTCTCACATGGAAAGTAAATCAGAAATTTTATTTTGAATTGTATGATTGCTCAAAAAAACTTTCAAGCTTTACCTTGATTTTTAGATTTCTGCTGAGGTGGTGACAAACACTAAATTGTGACAGCCTTGAGTGTATGCTCTGTCTCCATTTAGATCAAAAGAAGGTTTTCTGTAAATTTAATTAGAACAAGACAGTATCGTGTAATTGATTTAAATTGTTTTGTGTCTAGAAATTAAGCTTAGGGAATAAATTCAGCATTCTGATGGAAAATACCCCCCCAAATAGTTGAACATATTGGCAGGTGTTTAATACTGAACAAAAAGAAAATAAGTGGAAAACAAAAGAAGGAAATAAGCATTTAAATAAATTATTATTACTATACGGTGCAGTATCAATTTTAATGAGATCTGGAGTTCAGCTGAATTTGATTAGTGCAGACAAAACCTAAATGTGTCCTAGAGCCAAATTATAAAATTTTTAAAGTTCCCTCTTTATGCTAAATATGTACATGTTCAGCTATCCTTCTCAAAAGAAATGGGTAGTATTTTTTATGAAATATTTGTAACAACCTATTTTTGTACCATAAAGTCCTATTAGGGCTTACCTCAGAGTGGGAGATGATGATAATGTATACATGCAGACAGATAAATGATTCAATTCTTACTTACAAGAACAGCTGACAGTGATTGCTTATGCTCATTTCCTTTGTGCACACTATGTAGACCAGGAAACTCCAGGTTTCATGGCCTTTCATGTTCTCCAAAGTAAATCAGTCACTCACATAATAATTATTAATTATTTCATGTTGACAGATTGTTGTACTGGTTTATGACAGTTGAAAGACCATACAAAGTGAAAAAAAATGCAGCAACTGATAAAATACATTACAGCTGCAGTGATAGCATAAATAATTATCAGTTGTTTGTAAACAACTAGACAGATAAATTGAGATATTTGTTGTTGAGGCTCAGCTCTCTGCAGTCCAGAGATTCAGCTCTGTAGATTATGAAGCTGAAGGTACGCAACAAAGGTTTTGGTTCATATTACAGTGTATTTATCCAGGTCATATTTGGGTCTCTACCCTGTATATTGAGAACATATGTGGTTAAACTTTTATTATGCAAGATATACACCAGTTGGTTGTGAATTTCTTGCATTGTGCTGACTCCAATGTTTAACTTCAACTTCAGCCCTCTCAGAGCTGTGGTGTTTGGAATATTTCTGATTTTAATCTGAGCTCTTTATCCTGCTGTGCTTTCAAACTGGACTCCTAATCACCTAGCTGAGTTGAACTTTTGATCTGGGGAAGGCAGTGAGGTATCCCAGCCAAAGATCAAATACTCACAACTGCTGTGCAGCGTGGAAGTGAGCCAAGGTGATCACCAAATGCACTGCGAAGAAGGAAGGGAAGCTGTGATGTTCTTAATATTTCTCTCTGTTTTCAAGCTCCTCTGTAGCTGCTGAATTGCTGAATCTGTCTGCTGTAAGGCTTGGCCCCTCTGAATAAAGCCACGGTCCAGAGGAGACAATGCTGTCTGTGGCAGGTGCTCCCCAGCAGCAGTAGGAGAATGAGCCATCATGGTTCACATGTGCTGCCAGTGCTGGGAGGTCCATGAGAGCTGACCCCACTGTCTCAGCCTTTTCAGAGACTGCCCACCCCAGACATGTTCTCTCTCTCTGCTATGTTTTCTTCCAGCAGGGTTGATGGGTGGAATAGAAGGACAATGAAAGTATCTGATCACTGCTTTAAAGAGTTGAGAAGATTAGCTTCTGCACTTAGTTCCTTATCTGGTTGGGTAGGAGAGTAGTTTTTTCTTGGAGGATCTACTCACACTACTGGATGCTGTGGGAAGAGCTGGAAATGACAAATAGTTATATTCTTGATCTTGGTTTGATAAACCTTATTTTCTATTTCTTTTTTTTTTACTGACTCTTTTAAAAGATGTTATGTTTTATGATCCCTGTGCCAAAGTAGGAATGATGAACTCTTAGGATATCCAAGTAGTAATACTTGGAAGCAGAGTGCTCTTATCTATACTGCAAAAGTATACTTTGCATTTCTGAGTGATTCAGCTGTTAGCAACAAGCAACTGATGCTTTTCTACTTTAAAAGGGTCTGCAAAGAATAAATGGGTTGTGCTATGAATCATATGGACATTGTGTATCAATACTTCAGTATTATTTTAAAGTATATGATTGCTACACAAAATGAAAATCTTATTTTTTTTTTAAATTTTACCCTACTATATCACAATAATCAGGAAGTTTATTCATTTATAAACATGTCTTATCTTTAGCATCTCAGTCATATGCAACTGAGTTATAGTTTGTATTATGTAGATGACTCATTTCCCTTTCAAGGATGTGCAAATCATATGTCATATACAGTATCTGACCTTTCTTCTTTCAGTGTGTACAGGCCACCATTTGATTATTCAAAGCAATGCTTACAGTAACGATAACAATGTCAAGAAAAACAGTGCAGGAAAAAAAGTCTCTTAAGGATGGCCGATATGAAATGCATGCAATATTAAAATATTAGAGTAAAAGCAATACTGAGAAAAGTTTAAAATAATAGTAGAAGAGACAGCTTGGAAACAAGGAACAGCATGGGAAAAAGCAGTGTGGAGCAAACTGCCTAAGAAATCCAAGTTTTTTCCAGATGAATTTCAAAACATGAAAGGACTGCCTTTGTGAAAATGTAGATTCAAACGGGGAGGCTGTAACCCAGACACAGACTCTATTCCTGCTATGCAAATCTGCCATGGTTTCAGATTACAAATCAGACAATGTCCCTTCATGATTTCCCCTCTTGAAACAGACTTCCAAAGTGCTGATTGTTTCATGTCAGTGGTTGTCTCTGGTAACACCTTTGAAAGGAAAGGGATAAGGTAAATGGGTATCCCTGGCAGTTAGCTGAGTCTTGCTGTTTTCCAAGTCATGTCTAACCACAGTCATTTGCAATGTCATGAAAGTACAAAAAATATCCCCTCAGAGGTGCCTGGCATTACCCCAAAAATAACACAGCTTTGTGGGTGTCAAGTGTTGGCAAAGCAAGGGTGCAGTACAGGCACAGAGAACCCCTGAAGTCACTTTTCTGTAAGATTTGGTGATGGGTATCTGTGACAATATTCAGATTGTGTAACCCATAGTACCAAAACAAACTGGAGTCCTGCTAAGTGCCAGAAGAGGTTACTAGCTACAGTGCAATGTTGAGCCACGAAGGGAGCCTGCTCTGGCCAGGAGCTCTAGGCAGGACACGCTGGGCTCCAGGAAAGCCCCTGACTTTAGCTCTAGGTCATACAAAGCAGCTAGTTTGCCTTCAAGGACAGCCTGGCTGTGCTGGGGACATGGCTTTGTTTGCTTGAGGTGGTGTGGGGTGAATTTGGTCTGCTGAGCTCAGACTGGCCCCAAAGGAACTGCTGGGAGTGCTGAACCCCCACAGCACAACTGGAGAGTGGCGTGGCCTCCCTACCTGCAGTGACTGCGTGTTGTCTGCACCCTGCAGGGTGTTCCTGCTCCACTCTGTTCTTTACAAGCCATGTTTTCCACCACAGGAAGGTTTGGCTGGTTGATAGTTTATTTTTGGTTTTTTGTTTTTTGTTTTCCTTAATTTCCATTACTGTGACTCATTCTGCTTTGGTGGAAAATCTGTATTCTTTTTTGTATAAAATCTGTTTATGACATGTGTCAGGATAGCATATAAACTCCCGCTGAATCCCACCTGTACTTTTAATCGTCTCAGAACTCAAGTATTTTACTAGCAGTGGATATTATTGCAATAATTTTGGTGTATGTGGTTTCCCAACCTTACTATTAAAATTAATATTTAGGGTTTATATCTTTCAAATGGGAAAAATGATGTTAGTTATCTGATGTTTACATCTTTCAGTCACGAAAATGTTCCTATTTAGGCTATAACAGGCCACACACATGTAATCACAATAAATAGTATCTAATATGTTTACAGTAGTGGAAGGATGAGGTTAACTTCTGTTTTCATATTGATGGACTCAGCTGGACTTGTAATACTATTGTTTACAATTAGCTACATTTTTGTTGTTGTGCTTTACCCTCAAATTAAATCTTTATTTCATCAACTAACCCTAGGGATTCCCTGTTATAATCAATGTAATAAACAGCATTAGTTGATAGCCTATAGCTGATGTTCATTTGTAATTAGGCTTGTGTTTAAAGAAGAATAATTTTCTAAATTTTATTGCAATAATTTTCCTTTTGATTTATTTATGAAAGGCAGGATTAAAAGTTGACTATGGTTTGTCTTGTCTCCACATGTCTTTAAAGCAAGGTCATTCTACTGGGACAGGATTTTTCAATGTCTTTTTTTTTTAACATAATTTTAGAAGGGAAATTGCTAGCAGTCAATATGGGCTGAGGACCTAACTACCAAATACTCATTCAAAATCTGTTCTACTACTTTGTGAAGTGCTTGCTAAAGACACAGCTAGCATATTGACTACCCACGTAAGACCAGAGCATATGGCAAGTATCAGTGACACCCTCCTAAACATTAAAAGGTAGGAGCAAGATGCAACAGGCCAGGGCACAGATAACAGCCTCCAAGTCAAGTTTTACTTGATGGAAAAAAAATGGCCAGAGGCAGAAGTCCAGCAGGAATTATATATAAATCTTTAACAGCAGTTCTCAGAATGCAAGTGAGCCCCAAAGCTTTTTGTGTGCAGTGAGCAAAGGGACACCTAGTGAAAGCTGTTTTGCAGACAACTTACTAACTTTACCCAGTAAGTTACCCTTCTTTGGGTAATTTTTGAAAATTTGTAAATGCCTGCCTGTGTAACATTAGTTTAAATCTGATGAGGTGAACTGTACAGTTCTGACCTCTGATGAAAGTAAAAGAAAATAAATATAAAGAGTTCTTTATAAAGCATGTCCTTGGTTAGTCAAGAAGAACACCACCAAAATGGTCCCAAACCTTGAGTGTGTTTTATACATATTGTCAGGCTAAGCAAAATTTTGATAAAACAGATTGTGGCATATCTGTGTGCATTTCAGATTAGAACACTGGTATTTATGAAAAGAATAAAAGGAGAAAGGAGCTGACAAGAAAGCTGATGGATTATTTAGGTACGGGTTGCTTAAAGTGTGTATCTGTGGGAAACTCAAGAGAGCCCTGAGGGAGTTGCTCTGGTATTACAAGTTGTCCAGCTTGCACCGTTAGTACAGTGCTTTATTTTGATCTAGATTTTGCCATGTAGGTTTACTCTCTGGAACAAGATTAATTTCCCCTAAAACCAACTGCTAATACTCTCAAACCTCCAGCTTATGTGACTGGTTTCCTGCATTTAACTCTGGGAGGAAGTGTCGATCCACCCCTTCTGAGTCTCTGGTTAACACTCCTTGCTGCCAGCTAGTGCTCAGGCCCAATAATAAATGAGCTTTAGTTCATAAAGAAGAGAAAAACAGTAATTGAAAAGTGGAAAGGTACAAGAATAACATTAATTAATGTGAATTTTTTTGGCCATTACACAGTGGGTAGGATGCAAATGGATCATCCTTATTTGCGTGTTTACTCATATGCGTTTTATTCAAATTTAGTTATGAATGCTTGGACAAAATGTATGTCTAGATCAAAGACTGATAAAATAATTTGCAAGGTGCAAAGCTTATGGTCTGCCATAATAAAGCTACCAGCAGAACAAATCAATATGCTGCACTGGAGCCAGAGCAGGGCAGTTTGCCCTGAGCTGTGAACGCAGAGTACATTTCACCTGACAGATCTGAGAAATTCAAATCACCCCAGTACTGACCTGGTGTAGATGCCATCTTGCCTGAGTGAAATGAGTGGAGTCACTAGTACAGAGGTGTGCTTATTGTATGGTTTGGGTGGAGGTTTGTGGACAACAAACTTCTAAAATTAAATGTAAAATTTTAGTCTCTGCAGCTGATATTTAGGATCATAACTTCAAGTACTAAGATACAGGTCCTCAAAAGTATTTGAGAAATCTAATGAAATTAAGTGGAAATCGAGTAGAAAAATGGTAGTGAGATGCTGAAATGCTTTTCAGAATTATCTGAGATATGTGTGTAAGTACTGTTGTCCTGAATTTCTCTAAGAAAATGATTGCACTTTCCAAGACATGGAAAACCAGGGAGAATTAGTTCTGTGACAGAACCTCTTTTCTGTCCATCCCTTTCATAGGATGTTGTATTTTTGAATCTCAGTTACGCATAGGAACATCTTATTATTTCAAATGATGAGCCATTAGTTCAAATGAAAAAGATGTTACACAACTGTGGTTATGAGCAGAGTATGAAACTTTTTTTGTTCTGAGTGGTTTTCTTTCTGGGACTAGATGTTGTGAAATCAGTGAGGGATAGCTCAAGACTTACCCTGGTGTGCAGCCATTCACCTCCAATTCCTGTGTAGGCAGTGGAACTACACATGTGAGTAGCTGCTCACTGCTGTACTGAAGGGGCTCATAATCTCACCTTTAGTGACACAGTGCATTCAAATCTGGGCTTGACATTTCAGGAAACTTTTAAGTGAGAATGAAATAACCACTTTATGCCAGATATCCACAGCAAGCCTTGGAGATCTCATAATCATGTGAGGAAATGTACCTCTCAATATGGGAGGTTTAAATAAAAATAATTTCATTTGTATTCAGGTAACATTTTTATAGCACCAATTTTATGATGAACACAACAGCTGCAGCAAGATTGTTTTTCTTGCTGTAAGGCATAGTAGAGAGTGTTTGCCAATTTTCTGTCTCAAAAAAAAGGTGTCTTCACATCTTGATTTAGCCCTGAATATTTCAGCAGAATCTTTAATAACAGACTTGCATGTTATAAGATCCTGTAACATGTTATAGTTTAAAAAGGCAGTAAAAAATTGGATGCCATCATAGGACTGTGATTTCCAAAGAGTAGTTTTAAGGATATGTTGTATATTATATGGTTTATCGTGACTGACTTTTGCTTGACTTAGGTCAGAATCTGTGACCCTGAAACAAGCTATATTCCCTTGCTGAACCTTATAAAAAGAATACAGAAAAGTACACGTTATCTAGTGCACTTGGTTCATTCTCTGCCAAATACATTCTTTCTCCAAGTGGCAGCTTTCTTGAATGGGAAGGAAAGAACTAACAGAGGAGCAGATCTCCCATATCTGCAATTTTGTCTATAAATAGAGCTATTTTGCCACGCCATGTAGGATGTACAGGAGCACCACCCTACGTTTTACATCAAGATTTTTTAAATTGTTTGAATATTGTTCAAAACAAAGAAATAACAAGGGCTGGCATGAAGACCAAGAGCATCTTCAATATTTAATATGCCTTTTTCTATTTCTCCAGAACTTCTACACTTTCAATCGCAGTGTATTTAAATTAGTGTCTCCTGTCTCTATAAGGCCCAGTCATCTGAAGCAGTGATGGCAAGTTGTTCTGTCACATAACCAACCTCTCTGTTAGCTGAGAAACATGAGACATACCAAACACCTAAGGAAAGGCAGAATCCTGGGACTAGTTTGTGCTCGGATGCTCCCAGAAGAGTCTGCTGCTCCAGGGAAGGTTAGTTTGGTCATCAAGTTATGTTCTTAGATTTCCAGACTCACTTTTACAGGTGAAGATGAGCAGCAGATGACACTTAGCCATCTGAGTGCTTGGGAGTTACATGAGTGGCTTTGTGGTGACTGGCTGGGGTTAAACCACGACAGCAACTTAAAGAAACTGCTTTTTCAGTGCCCTTATCATTTGCATAAAGCCACTTGGGAAGATGAAATAAGGTATGAGCAGGACATCTTTTGCTGACAAACACTCTGCACAGAGGGAGAGCAGAATAAACATTGGCTTGCAGCTTTGTCTCCGAGTTACACGTCAAGCACTAATAATCATAGCCTGGTATTTTCCTAGAACAAAATGGCTGCACAGTCATTAAAGTAATGGAAAATCTTTACAAGAACTTTCACAAAAGGATATGCTACATGTTAATCAAACTTATGGCAGCTGCTAGAAGGGATTGTCAGTTCCTTTTATGATGAAAATCCACATGGGGCCAATTCACAATGTTGGCCAAGTTACAGGTGTCATATGTATAAAACATGTAGTTGGTTTAAGATTTAATTAGGACTTTCTTCTCTGATCATAACACTTTAAAGGAAAAATACACTTAGGATTTAATTTTCTTTGAGAGTGGTTATTAATTTGATGTGATTGATGTTAAATGGGAATTAAATCATAAATGTGATTATGCTTGTGGTTGGATGTTGTCTCAGCAGATTGTTTCTGCTTGTCACTTTTGAATGACTGGTGACGTGATATGGCATGTTGATTTTTATTATTGCTTAAAGATTTCACTTTATCATCATTTGTCAGGAAACTGATTTTCCTCTTAGTCCCATTAATATTAAATCTGTCATAACTAGATTAGGATAGAATTGTTATCTTCTGCAACTTTGAGCCCTAGGCTAAATTTTACTCCCAGGAAAAAGACAGCATAATAATGCAGAGGGGAAAACCAACCAACTCACAAAAAGTAAAGCTTGAATGTGAATACCAACAGATGAGAGTAATTTTTTCCCCCTGTAATTATGGTGCATATTTCTATTTACTTGGCTAAAACAGATTTTAGGAGTGCTTACACCTGAACTGGAAACTCGCTTTTCAGTGACAGAATAGGTATGAAAAACTATTAAGCTGAGGCATTTAAAGATGGACTAAGAATGCTGTATCTTTTAAAAATGATAATTTAGAAGATTAGAGGGGCAGCCACTTTGATTTTCCTGACGGCAAACAGGCTTTTGGCAAAGATAGCAGAGAATGACACACCATTTCTGTGGACAACCCCCTCCCCATTTGGGGTCAGAATGTACCTAGAGGAATTGTGGGATTTCTGTCACCTTACAGAATGGACCCAATGTCACTAACACATATGCTGCCCACTTTCATCCAGAAAATCTCAAAGACTGGTTGGTGCAATGTGCTCTTTTACAATCAGAGTCGAGTCTGAAGCCTGCTCAGTCAATTAAATGGACTTCTGTGGTCTCACATCAAACCTTACATTTGTTGCTCATTTGCACTAACCAGGATTCTTCTCTGGTACTTATTTGATGCCCATTACTGTGATATCTGAGAACAAAGATCATTGAAAACAGATACTATTTCTACAAGAAAACTGAGTTTTGTATTGTTGTAGAAGCAGGAGAATCCTATTAATCCACAAGGCACATCAGAGTGCATTGCACACAATGCAAGCCATGTGCATGCTCTACACAAGCCACAGCTCACAAGCTGAGATAACTGTGGCCTAGCCCTCAGTCTGAAAAAAATAAATACTTTTTTGTTGTGGTTTGTTTTGTTTGGTTTTTTTTAAATTTTGGAAAAAAACCCCAATAATTAAACAGTTATTTAAAGCCAAAGTTTTGCTTTCTAGATTAAATTTGAGTATAGAAATAAGTATAACCTTGAAAAATGGGGGGTTTTATACGTGATCCCTGCCTTTGTAGTAGTCTCAAATCTAGTACTTGATTTGTTAAAACTATCTTTATTATAGACAAATGTCTATAATAAATGTCTATAATTTAGACATCTCCCTGCTTGACTCATCTGCCATCTACTATCAATGTCAGGGCCACACTGTGCGAGATGTGCCATCAATTGCAAATGGCACACAGCAGGACAGATGTTCCCTGGATGCTGTAGTTTCTGGGTTTCTAAGAACTAGTGTATGATAGGATATTATTAAATGAAAAAGGAGTTGATTTTTGTTCTGAGAGTGCCAGTTATTTTACAGGTGTTTTAAACCAGGCTTTTTAGACTTGAGAAATCAGTCAAAGCTAAAGCTTTCTTGCAAATTCTTCAGTTAAAAAAGTATGCCTTCACTTCAAAAGTTTCTCTTCAGTGCTAATGTTTAGTAACAAAAATTCAAAAGTGAGAAACTTCAGCAACAAGCAAAGAAAAGCAAGAATATTAGTTGCCTAAATGACTGAATATGACAGATTAGGCAAGGACATTTTCTGCAAGAGAACCCATTTTCAAACAAAGTATAATACAGTGAGACTCTGAAAATGTGGCATCAGTCATGACAGACTGCAGTTCTGTTTTGTTTATAAGATCTGTGACTTCAAATACACAGAAGTAGCTTTCCCTAGCAAGTATTAGCTGTAATAGGGAACCAAAGAAGGAAGGGGTTAGATTCTGCACCCTTGGCACAGAAAAGAGGAGAAAATTCAATTGAAATAAGTGGAATTACAGAGGAGAAAAATGAGTCAGAGATCAGAATCAAGGCTTTATTGAAAAAGCTTATGATGTTGAATATTAAATTAATCTAATTTGCACTGTCTGATGGTGGCCATTAGTGCCTGAAGTAGAGGCAATGAAATGCTAATGTGATTAGTTAGAAACACTAAAAACAACAAGTACATTTTTCCTTTGATTGTGTGTTTAAGAATATTTCATTACTTCTGCTTCCTTTGAAATAAGGGTAAGATATAAATCATAGGCACAGATATAACTAGTGGTTGTGACGTTTTGTTACAGAGTTTAATTACATGAATCATAAAATATTGCTACAATTTTCCAAACTGTTAAACCTTAATTAATATGAACCCACAGGGACCACCTTGATGGTTCATAATACTCTGGAAACTCTCCTCCTATAGTAGTAGTTCATATGGTTGAAGATTGCTTTATAATTTACAGAGAGTGATCAATTATTAGAAATGAAGCCAGACAAATTAATTTAATATAAATGGGGTTGTATGGAGTTTGACTAATTCTTTTTAATTACCTATATGTTATTTTTTCAATAGTCTAACAAAGGGAACCATTATTCTTCCCCATGTACAAATTCATTAATCTCATTACCGTGCAGTATTAATATAATTTTATCACACATTCCAGAAGTGGAGCACATTGACAAACCATAATGAATCACAGCATTAGTGTACTATCACTACATTAATTTCAGGACATGCCTTGCTCATCTGCAATTTACGTTGAGACTTGGTATAAAATGAGCTGAATAAGCACGTAATTATGACATCTGCTTCTTTTCAGGTACCTCTTTGTAAATCAGTGACAAAGGAATAACAGGTTTAAATATGTGTTAACACTCTGATAGCATGTATAATTGCAATATGGCAATGTGTAATGAAGATTAAATTAGACTGCAGTGTACCTGACATATGCAAGAGCATAATTGAACTGCAATAATTGTGGAACGAAAGAGACTGTGAAGTACTAATATTTCAATTCAGTAACGTAAAACCAGAATAAAGAAGAAATATTATTAAAATGGTGATGCAGGCAAGTACGTTGTTTTTTTTTAACTAAGTGCTATTTATATTCACAGTTTTTATCTTCGGTGTACTTGATATGTTGTTGGTGTTAGGTAAAGTTCTCACAGACTCTCCTGTTTTGATCCTCCTTGGATTTCAGGTATCTCTGCCTTTCATCTCTCCGGCAGCGGGTAACGCCCGTCACATCCACGTGTGACACTGCTCGTTGGGGGTTCATGAGGCAGAGGAACGTGACTTTCACACGTGTGCTGTGGTAGAAAACATTCTGTCACTGTAGCTATGCCCTTCCATCAGGAGGCTGAGGAAGGGTTATATGCTTTGTCCTGTATGAGACACAACCTGAAACATATGGGAGATCAAACTGTAAGCCAGAGGGTATGGCAAATTATTAACTGCATTTTAACCATAGTCATTATCACAGAACTGGTAAAATATTTATTTTAGATGTGTATCATGGTTCATTTCAGCTTCAACTCACTTGTGGAGAGAAATTAATTCTAAAAGTTAGTAAGAGAATAATAGGGCTTGTGTTAAATACTCTTATTTGTACAAAAATACACAATATCTATGAATGTGACTCTGGCAAAGTCTGCAATGTTATACCATGTTTACATTATAACCTAAATTATACTATTATAATTTAAACAAAAACATATTTGCTATATGAACACAAGAGACATTCATATAAATAATTGGATATTATATTAATGAGTTCATTGTTGTATTAAATCATTCTCATTGTCAGAATGACTGCTTACATCTCTTATAAAACATAAAAACCTATTCATGCTTATGACAGCACATAATAACATTTTAAATATAATCTGTGATCTGTTTGTCATGCATTTGTGTACGTATGTGCTCATACCCTGTACACATACTTATGAGACTGCACTATATTTCTTCTAAGGAATTATGTGTCTAGTTCTGCAGCTTCTTAGACTTTCTTCTGAGAACAGCTTTTTTAGACTTTATTCTGACATCAACTTTTCTTTTGTGTTACTAAGCTGGAAAACAGCAGCTCCTTCCCATATTTCACACAGAAATATGTTAAAAAGAATTTTCAAGCTACACAGAAGGATTTCCAGTGAAACCATCAGAGCCTGAACAACAAATAAAACAACATGTGACCTTTCTAAAGAACCTGGTGACTTCTTTCAGCTCACGCTGGATTTGCCTCTTTCAAAACTCTCTGTGGCTCTTATTATACAACTGGCTAAATGAATTCCCTTGTGATATTCCAATAAAGGCAAGTTAAGCAGCCAGGTCGTCCTGCGTCACAGAGCAGGTTTCAGCTGGAGCGCAGAGTTGGGTTTGCTTGGAATTCCTTGCACAGGAAGTTTACTGAGCTTCACATGGCCAACAGCCACAGAGTCCCGTTTGGGTTGGACCAGGCCCTAAGAAAGCACACTCTGGCAAATATTTTCAGAAATTTCTCTTTGCAAGTCTTTCTAGTTTTCCGTGTCTAATCTGTAATTACACGTGCAGAGCTGTATACACGCACCCATCATTAATTAACAAACACAAATTAGAGCAGCTTTATCAAATTGATTTTGAGTAGCCAGACATGTATAGAAAAGGTAAATGCTATCTTATTATTCAGGCTGAAATTGCAGAATGTAATAGCTCTTTCTGTAGTGCTACTGCTCATATTTGCTAATTTTCATATCTCCTATCTTGTTAACTCACTGTTCATTGGTATCCTGGGTTTTAACTGAGGTTAATGAAATTTTGTGTTCTCTTCTCCACATAAATGCAGACACTTTCTCCATGGTACACTTGCTAGTGCGTTGTTTTATTTTGTTACAAAATTTGCTGAATGCTAGAGAGGATCTCCATATCATTTCCTTTCTTCAACCAATTTAAGGCATTTTACTTTCAAGAAGTTTTCCTGATATTTAACCTACATTTTTCCCTTTCTACATTAATCTTGTAACTCCTAGTTATATCCCATGAACACCATTAGATAATTTTTTTGTCTTATTTGTGTGTTCATATCTTGAAATATTTATAGACTGCTACCATGCCTGATATCCCTTACCTAGTCATTATTTGGCCAGTCTGTTACCTCTCTTAAATCTTTCCTCATAAATCTCTTTCCCTTCTCTAACCTCATTTTGTTGCTTCTCTCTAAATTACCTTCTTTTCTCCCAGTCTCTCCCACAGTGAGGTGGCCTGTGCTGGACACAGTGTTCCAGATGTGATTGTCTTCCACCCATGTTGGCAGTGACCGTTACCTCACTGCCCCATGCTGGGAAGTTTCTGCACAGACAGTGTAAAATTGTGTGGTTTTTGGGTTTTGAGGTTTTTTTTAATTTTATTTTATTTATTTTATTTTATTTACATACTTATTGCAAAATGATGTCCGATGTCTTGCTAGGAAACAGCATTAAGAATCTTTATGTTATTGTTTCTCAGGTTTCTCTCTTCAAATTGGATTGTATGTGTTTCTTTGCCTTGAATATATGAGCAAATGAACCCTCAAAACACACACTGGTCCATCTCCATTGCCTAGCACACATTAGAATTCTCTGCCTTCTCCCTCATGTTTGCTGATGGGTACAGACCTCAGTTCTAGGGCCATCAGGAAGACATTGATGTTACTTCTACCCAAGATGTCCTGCCTCCGAGTACATGAGTATATGAGTTAATTTATGATCCAGCCTTTAAGGTATAATTCTACAGATGTTTAAGTCAATATAGTTGACAGTCCTGCTCTCCCCCTATCGTTACATGTGTGCTGCCTTTAAAGAAAGTAGTAGGGCTTGGGAGGCTGAGACAGACAAACCTAAACTGTTTGTTTGTGGGTTTGGTTTGGTTTTGGGTTTTGTTGTTGTTGTTGTTTGATAGGCTTATATTTTATCTATTTCAGTTGCCAGAACGAACTCACTGTGCAGTCCCAGCAGTGTGAGTGCTGGTGTAAGGAAGAGGGAGAAGAAGCTTGGCCAAGGCAGGGGCAAGGCAGATCTCTGGCATCTTTGCTTCAATTGCTCTAAAATAGCAGGGAAACTGCTAACAGTAACTGGTCACAAATATATGCAATATCACATTCCACTGAAGGAATAATACTGTTGGTATATGGCCAATTCAGTCATATATTTTCCTTTATATTCAATTGTCTGTATTAAAATCTATTTTTATTCTTACCTTCAGTAATCTTAATATATATTTATTGGATAAAAGCTATTCAGTATCATACACTGAGATTTTTTTCCTCTTTGTTATATATGTGCATTACTGCTTCATGCATATGTTTTAACCAAGTGACTTTTTTTCCATTAACCAAACTTTAAAACCATTTGCATATATGTAACAGCTTTAGTAAATTAAATCTACGTTAAGTTGATGGATTTTCATGACTCCAAGTTATGTCCAAATGCTTAATTATTGCAGCTGCAATAATATTGAAATATAGGACTTTTCAAAACAATTTTATTAATTTTAATGCAGTGTTTAGAAAACTCTCCTTTTTGTTGAGCAATAAGCCAAAAAAAGAGCCTGACTTTTTCTTCTAATGGAGTCAAGTTTTGCCTTTTTTAGTTCATGAGTTAGCACACTAATATCCAAAGTATTTAAAGATGTCATGATGACTCTGACTTGTTGTAGAAATAAATAAAGATGGAATCCATATGTTTTTCTTTTGATGGATTAAGGGCCATGTTTACAACAACATAAGTTTACACTGTTGCTGCCCTCAAGTATTCTGCAGACCTTCCTGGGTCAGCTCCTGCAGAGGCTCATTCTTACTCAAAGTACAATTACAGTAACCATTTCCATGGTCAGGGAAACAGTCTGTTCTGGATAGAACATAGAGCATGATGCTGATTTTTTTTTTTTTAGAACTTTTTTTGTATTTAGCAATTTTAGTTTCCAATAGCACTACCTCAGTATTTAATGATTTACTATAGTTATAGATTAACATTCATCTAATATCAGTAAAATATTTTGTACACATTAATTCTATTTTAATTAAGTTTGTTCTTTTGTCACAGATAATACAAAGGCCTATTTTTTTAAGGAATATGGAGTCTCATTTTATATCTGCTATCCTTCCTTTCTCTATTTTAGTGTCTTTAAATCTTTGTTTCAGTGTTATCAGCTCTGCAAAGACCACAGAATGAAACTGGAAGCATAACATATTTAGGAGTCACATCTCTACTTCAGTTTACTGCTTTTGATTTTTTCTGGAATTAGCAACAGATTAGTCTGGATAATATTTTTACAATGTTCATGATGTATTGAGATAAATGTTGAGCTCTTGCACATGTTTATAAGATCAAGTTTAAAGTATGCATTTATTCCTGTTAGTGTTGCAAGTTGCAGTTTGAAGAGTCCACAATCTTGATGAGCAATTCTTGGTATTGGTGTTTATAGACTCCAGTCCATAACAGGCAAAAATATTTGCAACTGATCATTGCCAACTATCAGTTGTTGGCCAAACTTACTCCCAAGGAGCTTTGCTTTACTCTGACAGTGATCCTGAGTTAAGTGGATGAGACTGAGTGAGGATGGGACTGTGTTGGCACATGATGTAGGTATACAGGCCAGTTTGGCAAATAAAGAGACTGGCCCAGTTTCCCAGCCTCTGCAATAAAAATCTACCCTAGCTGAGGTTCAGTATCTTCTGTGGCTGGAGAGCAGCACAGAGATGTTCTCATTCCACAGTTTCCTAATACAGCAAAAAAGAGAGAGAGAGCCCTGAGAAATAACACAAACTGTACAACACATTTCCATGAAGGCCCTCAAGGAAAGTTTTGGTGCAGGATGAGTTCCTTGCAGTGTCACAGTTTTGTGTGTTGTGTCCATCTCATTCAAAAAATTGAAAGTGTGGAAGTAAACAGTGCATTAGATTCTAGACAGTATTGACAGAAGGTGCTGGGATGCTTTGTATGTAAGATTTAAAATTACTGCAAAAGTATTATATAAGAGGATTATAACTGCAGAAGCAATTTCAGTAATGGAGGAGCGGTTTGCTTTCCTGGAGTGGATTGGAAGATTTTATTCTGAAGGTAAATGGAAAAAAAGAAATGGTATTTCAAAGATAAAGAAAATAACATTTCAAAGATAAGAATGTTCTCTTAGCTTTAAGGAGAGGATTGAAAGCCAGACTGTCTTCTGGGATTGCTCTCTCTTTATGCATTTGCGGGTACTAAATATTTGATGACGGGTCTATGGCTATCCAATAAGCCTTTCATGTTCTTGAGAAGCAAGCCAAAAATGGATTGTGAGTCAGAGATACAGAGCCTGTTTCTTTGAGCGTGCTGAGCACCATGTTCTTCCTTAGTGCCTTATATGTTCTCTGTGGTTTGTTTTTTTTTTTTCAAATTTTCTCCAGAGAGAGGAAGCTATTCCTCACCTTGCAAAACTTGTTACATTTACAAAAGCAGTAGAGCAACTGAGATATTATATTTCTTAGACATAAATATATTATTGAATTATAAGTATCTATCTAGAGAATCAGGAGTTCCCTTGAAATGTTCAAATAAGTTAAGTGTTCCTTCTGTGCTCTACAAATGTGGCTTCCCAAAAGCAGCTGCCTTGTGCAGCGTTTCCTGGACTGTTATCTACCAAATGTGTGGTCGTTCATTTGACAGTCATTGCCTGGGAATATTATTAATGCATTTCAGCATTTTATTATCTACATGGCAGGCTGGCTTCAGCACAGGAAAGCTGTCAATGACCACATAATGTTCTGTTTGATGTGACACTGGGAAAAGGTTAGGTGGTTCCCACATTATAACAGTTGTTTCTGTTTGCACACCAGGGCTCAGTTTTATGGTGTATTGAAAGAAGCCACTTGGGAGTCAGGTTTTGTCTTTAGAGAAATGATGGATAATAACAGGTTGGAATATGGAAGGTAAAAAGTCTTAATTACATCATATACACACATGAAAATTTAGTGGTTAAACACTCAGCTGTTACAATTTGCCAAAGCCCAGTTAACTACTGAGGAGGAAAAAAAATACTGGAACATTAAGCAAAATGCATCCTTTGGTGACTTATATCTGATATTTTAAATTAACCCCTGTAGCGCTCATTTACTTGCTTTTCTTCATAAGTGACACTTATTAAGGCAGCAGTGGTAGGTGGGACAATACTAAGACCAGAATATTGCTTCCTGGAAATTTCCCAAACCTGATTCTTTAACACTCTTCATATACTTAACAGTATTTCCTAACTTTTTCAAGGTTTTTTTTTCAACATCTTGAGAGAGGGGATATGCACTTCTGGAAGGCATGCTGGGAGCTCAGCTAAAATAAACCTTGCATTTCAAAGTTACTTTATTCTATACAGTAACATCGCTGAAAACAAATGTTGCAAATTGCAATTTAGGCAAGTTTTGAGAGAATGGACCCACGGATGAGTCAGCTAAAGCAGAAAATTAGTATGTCAGGCTGAGAATTAAACTTAATCCAGTGTTTGAATGTGTGAAAAGTCATAAGATCAATGAGTACCTCACCAGCCCCTCTTGTTTTCATGTACCATGTAATCGAATAGTTTGGAATTGTACAGATAAGTTTTTGAGAGTAAAACTGAGGCTTAAACATCTTGTGGATTAAGTGTGGAATATAGAGTCTGAAGAGTCAGATTTTCAGTCAGGATATTTCACAGTCCTTACTCTTGGGACCTTTTAATTATAATATTTTGGAGGTTTTGTCTTTGTTTTTAAAAATATCATGTGGTCAAATTTAGAAATTCATAGAATCTGTCCATGAGTAGAGGGAGATTAGTTTGGTATCACTGTGTCAATGAATTACTGTATAAATTCAATATTTGCCTGATCTCCTAATTGTTTCTCATTGCCCCCCCTCTTCTGAACAAGGCTCACAGAACCTAATGCATCAAATAATATAATTCCCCATGAAGATGGCCTGGAAAACTAAACTTGATGTAATCAAAAACAATTCAGAATATGAATGGTTGACTACTTGCTTCTTTCTTTCTTTCACCAGTATGAGTTCCACTAAAGCAGAGTATTTTATAATTAGGAAAAGTGGAAATAGCTTTAAAAGAAGTCTGAAGACTAAACTGATTCTCATTATTCTGTATTTTGCCCAGGACCTAGCTGATTCTCTAGCTCTTTTGCTTAACTAGAAGACAGTATCTGGACAGAAGCAGAGAGAGGGGAGAAATTCTGTGTAAAGATACGTTGGTTCAGAAATCCTCTTCCAAAGACAGCCACCTTCAAGCACCTGTTTTATCCAGGGAAAAGATGGATCCAGGCATGCACACCTCGAGTGTGTGTGAATTCTGGTGTGAACACCTGGCTATTACAGTCCAGCACTCCAGCTAATTTTAGATTCCTCAGCTGAATTTATATAAAAATCCTTAAAACCAGAACTTTGATGAGGCTGGGTTTTTTAATAAACATTCCAGATCTCTGCCCGTGTTTGTTCTCCAGGAAAATGTTATATAAAATAAAACAGAGATAAGCCTTTTAAATACATTTTGAAAATTTACAAGTGCTTCTAGCAGTAAAAGCTGTAGTATGGTCACCTTTGGATTTAAAATACAATGTTTCTAATTTGATAACGGAGAAGGAACAATGCAAACAAGGAACAGACAGAACAAATGTGTTTTTTTTTTCTTTTTGGTGTTTTCATTGTCTGTTTAGTTTTGTTTTAGGTGAGGTTTTGTAAATTTTTTGTTTGTTTTGGGTTTTGTTTGGGTTTTTGTTTTGGGGTTTTTGTTTGTTTGTTTGTTTGTTTTTTGAAGAAAAAGGGAAATTAGATTATGAGTGACTTCAGGAGAAAAGTCATGACAGAAGATGTCATTTGTTCCAAGAGTAACTTGCAATCTAGGGAAATAGTTGTGCATGTAATCACCTAATCTGGCAAAACAATAATTTAGGTTAGAAAGATTTTATCTTATAAAACTGTGGTTTTGTATGTCATTGAATAGTCCAACTTCAGAGTGAGAGTTTATATCTCTCATGGTAAACTTGAGCTGTGCTGCAGGTGTTTTAGTTTATCACTGAAAGGAAATGACTTTTTTTACACCTAATTTAAACTGAAGCTATTCACAGTTTAAAATGTTCAGTAACAGTGACCTCTGTAATGACTAACACATTGCAGGTGGTCCGATAGCAGGCCAGTGGTTAATGTTTGCTATCGAGAGAGACAGAATTAAATGTCCACCCCAGAGTTGTTTTCTTCCAATTTATAGCACGAACACAACAGCTGGCTCAAGAGTAAGCCACAATTAAAGGACTTCTGAAAAGTGGCAATCTGTTTAGTTCCTGCAATGGGAGACTTTCCTGTTGTCATCTATTTAAAATTTGTCATTAAGTTTGAAAGCAGAAATCCTGCTAAATATTTGCAACCTGAGTCTCTGTAGTAAACTTCTGATATTATGTTGCAGCCTTGCAGTCCCAGCTCAGTCCTTCAGGCAAAACTTCTGTTTGTTCTGCAGTTACATGCTTGGGATCAATAAGTATTTTGTCTTGGAGGACTTCAAGTGCTTTCTCAGGCCTAAGAAAGCTCAACCAAAGCTCTTAAATTTCACGAATAACTAACTGAGAAGGCGGTTCAGACTTCCCATAACAACATATAAAGCAAAACTGGTGAACCTGAAGCTTTCATTTTGGCTTATTTTCATTTTGACCAAAATTAAGCATCCGTACTGTGTAGCTGCTGTGCAGACCTGGGTGTATCTGGGCCAGTCATAACCACTGTTGAATGGTACCTTGGTTTAAAATTCTATTTCCCTGAATCCTTTTTGTAAGTGCAATTAGAGAGTCTAACATAATTTGTGCTTTTTTTACCAAGCACAAAAGTACTTGGTAAAAATGCATGAGAAATTTAGGTCTCAGTTTTCTACTGAGAAACAGTTTTACTGTTTCTGCTCTTTGCCTTGGAGTGATGTGAGCTTTCACATGGAGAAAGAACCTCTGAAAGTAAAAGCAAATCTGCTTCACAAGAGATAATAGCCTTCATATCTTAGAAAATGTTTCTTCGGGAGGTGTCTTCAGCAGGAATTTAAAACAGCCGTATTTTCATAGAAGAGAGGTTAACTGACCACAACAGTTGAGAAGATATGATGTGCAAAAAGAAGAGGTTCTGAAAAGTATGTTTCAATTGATGTGTTAGATACTATACAAGCTTTTTATGAAATGGCCAGGATTAGGATTTATCAGCACTTTGTGAACTATTCCTTAAAGAAAAATAGTCATCTTACTAATAGGATGCCTGGATAGGACCCATTTCACTGCTTTTTTAACTATGCACAGATGAGAATCAAGGGCACTCTGTAGTGTTACGTGAAGTACCTCAGCTGACATTGCTTTTTGCTGCATGAATGAATGTAGACAAAAAAACTCCACAGTATGAGCAGTAGATAAAGTAGACTGAATTCTAATTGGGAGAGGGATCAGAATCCAGATCATTTTTGTGTAATCAGTTTTGGTCAGACTGAAAAAAAACAACCAGTCAGGGGAGTCTCAGTAAATATTTAATTACTCTATTCCCACTTGGGAATGACATATAATCTGGTTTTTAGGTTTCTCTTCTGGGAAGAAGAAAATTTGCATTCTAAAACTGTGAAGCAGAGGGTGTTTCCTGTCTCCTTGTGTTTCCTGAGTGCCATCCTCTGCCAGATCACCTTCTGCTGGATGTTACCCCAAAGTTCCTCTAGGTTTTATGAAATCTTTTATGAAATACTTCTTCCACTCATAATGAATGAAGCATACCTTGTTCTCTGCAGTTATTTGTTTCTGCAGTGAATGTTCAGCTGAACCAAAATAGACTCTTTGTATAGGTGTGTGAACAAATGGTTTCACTTGTACTCTTTCCTACCTCTTCCTCCTATATTTCATGATCTAAAAGAAAGCACTAAGATGTGTATCATTAATATATTTTATTTATTATTTGAGGATCGACCCAAAGCCTAATACAGTTATTGGAAAGAACTGCATTAATATCAGTCCTATATTCTTAGTGGGTTTTCATTGTCAGATATTTATTCTTTAATTGAAAATAAGTAGTTTGCCAAAGTATTTTGATATCTATACTTCTTCAAAAGTATTTATGGTTTCTGACTAGGAATGACAGGGCATCATGGCCATCTCCTTTATATATGTAGCTTTATAAATCAGTAGAATTGTTCATACTTAAAATTCCTTTAAAGTTATTTCATATTTAAAGTATCAGATATATAAAAAATTATAGACACAAAGATTTAAAATTATCAGAAAAAAAAATTATGATTATTCTTTTCATAAGCTATACCTTATATGGTACTCATATATTTGTGTCTTTTGTGGATGTGTTACATAAATAACACACAAAATGAATATTTAGTCCTGACCCACTTACATTTATATCTTTGACACTAAAAATTTCCATTTGCAGTTAGTCTGTACATATATTAGCAAGGCCCTTTATTGTCTTGAAATTAAAGCTTTTGAAGTTTCTTCCTCTCTGAGACAAAAGAAAGCATATAGTTCACATCAAAGTGGAGACATACTGCTGACTAGTAATTATGGTAGCTTAACGTTGCCCAGTCCCCACCCATTTACAAGCTTGCCTTTACTTTCCTCAGCATGCTCTTATTTTGATCAACACCTTTAGAAATAACTGGACAGCCCAGCTACTAATAAAGTTTCTGCAAATTCGGTTGGAAAACAAAATACTGGTTTAATAATTTATTCTTTATATACAGTTTTGGCTTTTTAAAACCTTATTTAATTACTCTAAGTAACTTGTAACTGTTAGCTGGGTGTTGCCAGATGTGAAACCAGACACAAGGGTGAGATTTTACAATTTAAGAACAGCTGTTTAAGACAAAAATCTGGTTTAGGACGCAAGAGATGGATTTAAAATAGTAAATTTATATTAAAAAATAGTAAGGAATCATATGCAGGACAGCTAAAGGTTTTTTTGGCAAACTTATGAGCTTCAAGTGAATCAATCCAATCAAAGTCCAAAAGAGGCTTCAAAACCCAGCAAATTTGCTGTCAGTCTCCTCCCCTCATCCACAAAAGCAAACATTACAAATGCAGAGCACTGCTCTGTTTGCAAATTAAAGCCTCAGTTTTTTCTAATGTGTATGTTAGTAAGGTGAGTGCTGGAACCAAGGATGAAATGCCTCTGTGTCTTGGAACAGTTTTAAACTTCCCTAAGTACCAGGATGATGAACTCAAAAGAAGTTTATTTAGTTTGGGCATTTGAGTTTTACAGCTTAAGAAAGAATAACTTTAGAAATCCATGGCGGGGGGGAGGGCAGAGTCCTCCCCATTCTTGCAAATTCTACTGCACTGGCCAAATTGTGGATATGCTTAGTGGAGCATGTCAGGTAGTGCAGAGCAGCTGAAATAACTCCACATGTCTTCTGCATGTTGACCTTTGTACCACGTGTGAATGAGGAGAGAGAGAGGGAGAGGCACAACATTTATATCAATATTTTAACAAGAGATGTGTGGGACTGGGAAAACCTATCCAACGAGTTATTTTTCCATAACTAAAACCAAAACAAAAATAAGTTTGTGTACTTTCATCATAAAGTGTGTTTGAATTACAAAGCTGTAACAGTTTTACTAGTTTAACCCAAATCTCGTGGGTACCGTGTTTGCCCTCACTGTATCCCATCTTTTGTTTAGGGGATGGGTATGCAGCACTTCGAAGAGACATTTTATTGGTGATTCATTCCTAAAACCAACAGTGACTCACAACAAGAAAAAGGCAATTTAGCTATAGCAAAACCCAAAATAATTTAGTCACAACAAACCCCCTAGAATCTTCCATCTAGCATGATTCTTTATTTACAAAAATGGTAGCTCAAAAGTGAACTGCCTCTAGTATTTCTCCCAAGTTGCTCTTTTTCTTCCACTCGATGCTGATCTCAGTTACTGCTTCAGAGCAACAAGCAACTGCAGCAGCTAATTATAACCAGCAGTCCCTGCTTCCCCTGCCTTCTTACCAGGTCATGGCAACATTCATTTTTAGAGTGTTTTTTTCTAAACAGGAAAACATTTCTCCAACAAAAGTCTGTAAATATTTTTCTCAGTATTACTGGCAGGGAGTATATATCCTGGTACTGAGGTCATTTAGAGGAGATCTAATGTGATAATGCTGAGCTTTTAGCTGTCAGCATGACTTTCTGGTATTTCCATAGAGTTTTCAAACATACAAGCATAAAGAAGTCTGTTTTTCTTGTCGAGGCACGCTTCTAATTTCCATCACTATTAATAGGTGTTGTACAGTCTTATCAGGGACATTATAGACCTCCCAAGTGTTCTATGACCAGTTACCTCTTTCATGTTTTAATTGATTTTCTGTGCCAGATAACAACGTACACAGATCTGTGATTTGATCAAGAGATCCTGATGAACCTTATAAATTTTCAAAATGAATTCTAACTGTTCCATGCATACTTTCCAAACCTGGTGATGGAATGGCAGAGGAACATGACAATGAGTGTGTTTATCACTGTGTATAACAATAGCTGGTCTCTTCTCTCTCCTGCCCTGTCTCCTCAGCATGTTTTATCACTTCTTTTCTTATTTTTTTTATTTATTTTCTGTTTGGTTTTTTTTTATTATTTTCATTGTGACACTAATTTTCTGTATGGCCCTTCTTGACAGTAACAATAGTTATTATGAAGTGTTGTGTGTTGTTTGTGAAAGTCAAGCAGCCAATAGATTAAAGCATTTATAAACTTACCCAACAATCATTACTTACACAATATTTATCAGGATGTCATCCATTCTATTTATTTACTGGTCTATCCGTTTTTGTCATCATATTTATTAAAAAAAAAATCAAAATCACCTTTTATTCTGATTTCTTATGAAGTAAGGAATTACTGAAGTAATGCAAATGTAAATGTTCTGCTACCTTGATTAGGACATACAGACTGATGAATGAGTTCTAAAGGAGAATCCTTTAAACTTCTCAACTGAGTGTTGACAGTTATTTCTACCCTGGCCTCCATTTGTAAATATTAGCCTCTCTTCTATCAAATGACAGTGTTTGGCAATTTCCTTGCTACCTGTTACCAACATGTAGGATGGACTTTCTTCAGCGTTATTGCCCATATGCATCACATGCAGTTCACCGTAGAACCATCTTATTTTATTCTCATTAAAAGCAAATCAGTAGATTTGTAATGTTCACCCTTCCCTGACAGTGTTACTAGGCTTCAACATTTATCTACCAAATCTCAGGTTTAGCATGAGAAATCAGGCTATTGGTGTGATACAGAAGATTATCTGACTTTATAACAAATCTGTCAGAATTACTTGGATTTCCATGTAGAAAAGCATTTAGACTTTTCAATTCAAGTCTCTGTGGCTATTTATCTTTACCTGCCTATATATGTCATGCTTTTAGGGGTCTCTCTTTCAAACCCCTGCACAGTACTAAATAACTACACTGACTACTTGGTGGAAGGAAGAGGGAACAAGAACCTTTCAGTGGTCGATGACTTTGCTTCCCAACACATTTGAAGATAATGCACATTTTTTTTTCAAATAGAGTTATGAAATTGGACTGTTAATAATAATATAGCAGTTTGTAATGGCTTAATTTCTTGAAAATAAGTCTGTTGCTAATTTTGAATGTGTCGGAACAAAACTGTTCTCCCAGCTCATATAAAGAGTCCGCTGACATTGAAGATACTCTTTGTTACTCAGAACCCTAATTCTCTGTGTGTATTAGGACGTCAAGTTGCTCTCACATGACTGCCTCAAAAGAACAGACTGATTATGTGGGAAGTCATTGTTGAGTAGAAACAAGTTTTTGTGATACAATATGAACACTTATTATTTCTAACCAGTTAAGGAAAGCAAAATCCTAGTATGTTCTTTTCATTCCCACTTAGAATAGTAACTTGCCATGGAGAGTCCACTGCTAATTAAAAATATTAGTACTGTTAGCACTGTAGACTAGCTAAGTAATCGTCTTAGTAACAATTCATCCAAACCAGAAGCAAGAAGTGGCAAGAATTTTAAAATTAATTGCCTGAGATTATTCATGTCAATCTTATGACAAATAGATGGTACCGAGTTCCATGAAATAATTTAGTACCTGAGAGTCTATTAGCTAGTTAGAAACCCTGACCCCATTTAACAGTTATGGACCACCATAGCATCTAATCTATATTGGTTGATTTGTATATCCTTTATGATCTGAACTAGATCCCATAATGTCAAAAATCATAGCTATCACATTGAATTATAACCCAATAAGAATGCAGGATTGGAAAAATCAGATACGTTTGTCTCAAGAGTGAGCTCTGTTAGCATATTTACTCTACAGTGAAAGAGATTCTGCCCATTGAAATAAAAAAAATCAAGCACTCATCCCCAAGTGCTTTTAAAATTAAATGGAGCATGAGGTAATCATTTTAAAGCACTTCTGGTTGGCTTTTCCCTACAGTCTTCATTACAAAAAACTATATAGTTGTTTTTGTATTTTTAAGAGCTGAATGTCAGTTGATGGCTTCTATAATTCTGTACATATTTGTTTGCCCACCAAATTTAGGTCAGCAGATCATTTTAAACTGTATCAGGCTTCTAAATCACACAGCAACTACAGTTACCTGTGATGGAAGAAGAAAACTATTGATTCTACATAAAAATGTGGTAGAAAAAAAGAAATACATTCCTGAACTTACTTTTCAGTACACAGTAAGATGTGAATGTGAATACATGACATACAGAAGTTAATTTAACAAAGCTCTAATTTAGCACAGGGCTTTAATTTAGCGAAACATATTTTAAAACTATTATAATTATGTATGATACTTTTGACATCTTATGCTTTATTACAGAACCTCAGTTTTTTGGAGATAGAACCTGAAAGATATGATCATAGTTAGTTTTGGTATTCTAATAGGTAATCTGACTCCTTCTGATGGGGTTCAACACTATTACCAAAATATGCCAGGCTAAATGTCAATATTTAACAGTTCCTCTGCCTTCTGTTTCCACAGAAAAATCTAGTCATTCATTTTCCCAATGGCTCCTAATACTTGTCCAGATTGGGAATCTAATTAGAAAAATTATATCACAGAAATTGTTGGTTTTTCATTTATTTTTCTATTATCTTACAAGTCCTGATGTAGGTTCCTAACTAGAGGTAGAATGCAAAATTCACTTCCACATGAAGTTAAATATCAAAGTTCTCTCAACTACCAGTTTAAAAGCAACAATGAAGTTAAACTCTCACAAAGTTTGTAGTGTCTTGAACTTTACCGGTTCTCCCACAGCCTCGTAGGTGTTTATATAAGACAGCCTTGAAATTGAAACCGCAATTTTTGCTGGAAGAAGTTTCTTTCTTGTTTAGTATGCATATGCTATTTTTTTTAGAGTATATGTATTTAGCAGGTAAATACAATGTACAGTACAAATACAGTGTATTTATATTTGGACAATACTATGCACATAAATGAAGAAGTAGAGGTGAATATGAAAACTGCTTTAGGAGTGAATTAGTATAATCGTTGATAATTTTAACTAGGTATATGGAAAATATCATCAAATATTCCCAAATGAAATATGTATGCATATTTCTAGGCAATGTATATTCTTTTTTCAACAGGTTGTATGAAACTTGGAAGGAAGGACATTCAGCTCCTTATATATTGTTTAGTATGGCCATGTCCACAGAGCAAGCTGCACTCTCAATCCAGTGACACCTTCCTGCTCCTCTCAGAGATGCAGACAGAATGTTGGAACAGCCTTGGGGATTCAGTTTCATCAGACAGGGACTACATTTGCACTTCTTTCATAATTTTTTGTCATGTTGTAAAACTCCACACCCTTCATTAGTGTGTTGATTTCCAACACAGTTGCCTGTCAGACAGAGCTGGACGATGCAGGTGGAGGAAGGTGTGTGTGTGACTGCACAACTGGCTGGAATTCTTCGGTGTTCTAGAGCATCCCCACAAATGTAGAGATTGAACAAGGCTGACAAGTGGTTTTGCATTCACCAATAGATTACTTGAAATCCCTAATACAAAGAATGGTATTCCAAGAATTTTGTAGGTGATCAAGAACACAGTATGCTGAAAATATCACCAAAGCCTAACAACTTAGTCCCAGGTTTAATGAAGTCCTTAGGCCCAGACTTGCCATTAATTTAAATAGGAAATCGATGGGAAGTTAGGAGCCTAAATACTTTGTTGAAGCAGAGCCTCCAGGCTCAATTGAGATTCCCTTAGTGATCACTATAAAGAATTCTATTAAAGCTCTGGATTGTGTTAATCACTTCCATATCTGTCTGTTGGTACCTACCTGGTTCATTTGCAACATTTGTTTTATGGGTTTTATTAGGAACTAAAATTGATACTTTCAAAGCACCTAAGGTAAAGTTAGACTCATACTAGGACTTTGAGTAAAATCCAAAATAATTTCTAAAATTTTTCCAGTGCCTACATTTTCAAGTACATATCTAGAGCAAAAGCTATCACTAGTGATTGAAATACCCAAATCCTAAATTGCACTTTCTCTCCACTTCCAAACCATTTCTTTAGAATTTCTGTCTTGAATGCAACCAAAAATTTGAATAATTATTACAATAATTTTTCCTACCACTCTGTCTGGTATCAGTCAAAGACATTTGAATAATTGGCCTAGTCTGTGAATCTTTCTAATGTAGTATTTTTAAGATGTTAAGGAATTTTGAAAAAAACCCGCTAGTTTTAAAATTTTTCACTAACTAGAAAATCTAATCAATAGAGATATATGAATAATTAATTCTAAATTATAAGTCCTGGTTTGTTACTTTAATTCTAATAAGTAATTATTCAGTTTTATCTTACAGTATTCCCAAGCTTCTACTAACTGGCTTCACTGAAGTAATTCACTATGGGCCAAAGCTTGATTGCACTGAAGTCAATGGCAAAAATCCCATTTTCTCCAGTGACAACAGCATTTAACCCCGAGGAACTGACCTTAAGGTTAATTAAATGTTTGAGAAAACCCGAGGTGATTTATAGTTTCATGCTGAAAGCAAGAAAAATTCACAGTTTTGTTAAGTTTTGATGTTAAACAAGATAAAACCTCGTGCTCTCAAGCTGAGTTTCACTTTCAGTTTTTATTTTCTTTTAAAATCTGAAACTCAGAGAAACTGAGGTTGAGTGAAATGTACTATGTGGATTGCACCCAGACTTTTTTTTTGTAACTCCTTATGAAGTTGTACCCAGAAAGTGTTGTATACCTTTGCTTCTATGATCTCCTTCACACACCCTACTAATAATGAGTCTTTTATTAGAGGTTTGTTTTCATGGTACTTTTTTACTGGAACTCCTGCAAGCAGTGCTGGGCATATTCCTTCAATGTGCATGTAAACAGTTATGAGAGAAATAAAAAAGAAAGCCTTCTGTATACACATTTCATGGAATGGGCAGCATTAGTTAAGGAATGTTATATACTTGATTTGATTAATGAGTTTTGGGGAGATTATTTCTCAGCTTGATTCATGTGCTTAAGGACTGCAAAGTAATTTAGAATCTAATTGCAATGTTTTCCAGAATGTTATGTTGCTTACATTATCCTTATGGAATAGAAAAATTCTAATTCATCCTCTGCATAGTTTTTTGATACACAGTAGCTTGATTCATTTCACCAGAAGGTAGTCAGATTACACATGCAAGTATATTATTCAGTTAAAGATATTAAACTTTCTTCTGTATATGTTGTTAAAAATACCCAATACCAGTACGTTAATATACAGATTTTTCAAGGCTCACTGTTCAGTTCTGCTATTTAATACAAGCAGGGAAAGATTTTTCCATTGTAATTGCATATAGAATATTAGACTTTTTATAAAAATAATGGTAGTTTTTCCTTTCGATTTCCTCAACTAGTATCCATTCAGATAGAAGTTGACTGTGTAGTTATTTGAGAGTGGAAAAGGTACTGCTGTATGCAGAGTCTGTAGGTGGGAAGGAGAATTAAAGGAAGTATTTATCAGCAGCCATACCAAAAACCACAAACATTGGAATCGCAAAGAGATCAAGCTGAACAGAAGCTGTGATGCAGAACTGAAAGTGCACAGAGTTCAATATTTGATAACTTTATGGATTCCATGAAGAGACTTTTTCTTAGGAAAAAGAAGCAGAAAGAATCTAATCCAGCTCACTAAATTGCAGGACTCACCTGATTTAATAGTAAGATTATCTTTGTCCTTGGAGCAAAATGCTGAGAACAGGAGAAAGGGTGTTCAGTTCTCTGAAGCTCTCTGTTGCTTGCCCATGCTCTAGCACCTCTGCTGTCTTCTTCATATTTGGTAAAAGAGTCTGGATTTTTTTTTTTCCTGTGTCCATGGCCAGGAGCTAAAGCAGAATGAATTCATGATCAAAGACCCCAAAAGAAAGACCTTAACATTGAGTTAGATATAGGCACCCAGAAGAATGAGCTCTCATCTTTTAGAGCATTGGTTTATTTCTTGTTCCTGTGTATCTACATCTGACTGGTATTTTATATATTTCCTTTTTCCTGCTACAAGACATTTTTCATGTTCTGTGCTTTCAATTTGCCTTGAATTACTGAATAGGAAAAAAATGTACATTTCATGAGGAATTTTCTGAAACCTAGACATTTAGAGAGAAGTCTTCTGCTGTCAGTGTCCTGGATCATGCAGAACTGAGACTCAGGTTATTAGAGTAAAACCTGCTTTTTTATAGGGACAATGGCTCTTTTGACTCTATGTCCACTATTTAACTTGGAGTAGGTTAATTTGAGGTCACAACATTTAGAAGAGTCTGTCAGAACCATGAGTTTCTCTTTTCTCATTCTTGTGGCTGACAGGGGATGTTTTGGCTTGCTGCAAATTCCATGTCTGTTTTGAGAAACTCTAACCAATCTTCGGTTTCCTGGATATTTTTAGGGTCTGTCAGTGTGCAATATCTAAAGTCTTGGTTTTCATGCTTATGTTGTACTAAGTGTCATGTGTATGTTAGCCTTGCCAGAATAGCTTGAGGAAGTTCTGAATGTTAAGATTTGATCAATGGTAAAGAATGACCTTTAGAGAGGAAAATACAAAATTACCTCCCTCTTTTACAATCTGTTGAAAGCCAACAATTTTTTGAAAATATATCAAAGGATTGCTTTTCTCTCTTTTGTTCTCTACTGTAAGTATAGATGCCACAGAGGATCTAGAACAGTGAGGAGGCTGTAAGGTAGATTTTACTTCACTGAAGACTAACATTACTGGTATTTTGGGATAGTATCTATTGTACAATGTACTGTGGAAAAGAGGATGCCCCCATAAGATACAGCATAGTGATCACACCAATTGTCATCTCCAGTAATTACCACAAAACCAGGCAAAATATAGAAGAGAAGGAAAACTTCTGCTTAGATTCTTGATAATTGAAGTTACTCTCCCTGGATATCTCTAATCATCTAAATGTTCTGTACTTCTTGTCTTCCTTTCTCCTGAATTTTTTTCCCAGTTGTGACATGGCACTAGAAAGTTGGCTCACAGATTAAAATCCATGAATTTCAAAGAACTGGAACTCTTTCTCTGCAATATTAAGTATCTATAAGCTAATATTAAAATTTCGTATATATTTGGATATTAGCAAAAGAGAAGGGCTACCCCAGGTTTTATCTAGTTACAATCCACATGTTGAAGGCTATATTTGATATACAGATGGTTTTAGTAGATATGTCTGAATACAGAACTGGGCAATGTATTTCACATTATTTTGCACTCCCCCAGAAAAATGAGAAAATACACTGAACCATCTTTGCATCTCTGAAAACACATTAGGGGAATCATTCATAAGGTTCCAGGTGTTCACTGCTAATGAATGCCCTGAATTAGGGAATAAAGTTTTCAATTTTTTTTTTACCTTATGCAGTGTTGTAAATTAATGTGTTTCTTAGCTCTGTTGAGGTAAATAATCATGTGAAAATTAAAAGAGACAGAAGCATTTTAAAAGAGGATTCATTAAGTCCCTAGACTATGCTGTACCCACCGGTGATATTGCAAAGCATCTAAACCAGAATGGAACATTGATGAGATTTTTAGCCTTGGATAATTTAGGAACTATTTGAAAATCATGTTATGGGAAGCTCTACTTGCTCTGAGTCAGTTGGAGGATTAAGTTGTGGCAGTTCAAGAGAAGAGTATGAAATATCCAGTTCTTAAGAGTTTTCAGAAGAACAGCCCAGCTTCTGTCCATTTTTGGAACGCATAAAAAATTTTAGTGCATCAAGGGGTTTTGTTGGTACTTTTCTAGGTTTTTTTTTTTTTTGTTTTGTTTTCTTTCTAGAAATATGACTTTGACTTTTGAAATTAGCACCTTTGATGAATAATGAAAATATTTCCATGTTATTCATCATTGAACCGCAAGTAGTGCTGCAGTTTTTGCTGCTGTTTTATAGCCCTGGAGATGATGAGATCATAGCTGATCAGGCAGCTAAATCTTTGGGTTGGATATGATCTTACACAGTGAAAGCACTAAATCTGTGAAAACCTGCCTTTGCTTTCCTGCACAGATTTTGACCCTCAGTACTGAGCAGCAGGTTAAAAATCTGCCAATTTTGTTGGCAGATGGGGAACCCCTCCCCATTTGGAGGTACTGCAATCAAGTGGATTTTTAACTAGTGCAGCACATCTTTATTTACAACTTGTAAAGTGTGTTTTTTTCTAAAACTTTCCATGTGATACAGCTCTATATATTATATTACACTTATAAAATCTCACCAAGCCCTTATGAATTAAAAGATAATTAGTGGTTCAAAACCCATAAGACATTAGGCCAGAAGTGTCAAAAATGTCATGAAAGACCATAAATCATAGTATACTTGCATTGATCCCTCATATAGTTAGTTTTTAAATCATCTCTTTAACACCTTGTAAATGTACAAACAACTATGAACCCAAGGGAAACTTTAATATGTTTTTTATACATATTTTAATTTCATCTCAAAGTACTGGCTGCATAAAAATTAAGTCAGACTCACAAAAACTCATTGATTTCCTCTGGATAAAACCCATCTGTCCAAACTAATTTAGAACCTTTTTGAAGCTGTAAAGTTAGTCATGCAACACTGAGGTCATTATGGACATCCTGTACTGTAGGAACTCTAGTGTAATTTTAAGAAGGTAATTTTGTTATATTTACTGTATTTAAATACAGTGCTACTTTTAAGGAACAAAAGCCTTACTGTGTAACTGTATTGAAAGTAAACCAGAAGCTGTGAAAAGTGAGATCTGTTCTTTTCCTTGTGATTAATGCACCTTTCTGCCAAAATTGAAACTTCTTAACTGAGCTCATTTAATACAAAGTAAACGAATTCTGCTCTTTGGATTTGATCTGCTGGCTAAGCTCTATAGATAAGGGTCTAACAGTGAATAGCTTTCATTCTAAACAAAGGATGTTTTGATAGAAAGGTCAGAGCTAAGGTCTTTTATATTGTGATAACAGGAAAGGGAAATGACATATTAATGGCAATTCATGCCATGGTGGTCTGCTGAACATGGTGGATCCAAAAGAAAAAAAAAAAAGGCTGCAGTGCTATTTTTTTAAGGACATCAGTTTTTAATTGGTCTTATTTTGAATGACAATTTCTTTCATTACAGTTGGCAAGACAGAGATGCCAAAATGTACAACACTACTACCACAGGGAAGATTGAAAAAAATTGTGTGTATTGATCTGGATTCTGCCCTCGAACATTTTGCTACCAACCAGAATATTAAGCAGGCTTAGCCCTTGTGAGTCACTTTGGTAACAAATGATGATCTGTAGCTAATTTTTATAATGTGATAGACTTTAATTACATGCTGAATCACTTGAATAGGGCAAATAAGTTTAAATTAAGAGGTTCTCTCTGTAGCTCAGGACACGTACATCATGTTGCGTGCTTTATGTGCAGTGTTTGTGATTTTGGGAGCAGAATTTGTATAGCAGAATAGAAAACAAGGATTTCAAAAACATTTTTGCATATTATAAAAAAAACCCCAAACTATCGTGGAGGACTAATTCTACCACAGAAATCTTTATTATGAGATAAACAAAATGATGTGATCTGGCAAAGATTTTGCTGAAGATACTCAAAGCAGTTATTCCACTCCCCACCCTCCCAGCCCCCTCCCCGTGGGGCAGGCTGCTTTATCTAGAGCCACCTGATGTTATCTATACTGCCAGCAGCATTTTACATATCCGCATTGAGTCCAACAATTTTGTGACATAGCATTATAGTGTAGATTCCCATGTTACCTAATGAAGGCTAAATTGAATAGCATTTCTTTTATGCTTAGTAGAGTATCAACACAGAAAACAGCAGGATCAGGTATTCAAGAACCAGTGTAGGATGACAGCAGGATAGTACATTTTTCCTGTTCACGTCTCACATCTCCAAAGAGAAAACTTCCCCTTGCCTGCTTCCCTCCTTTCTCCCTTGAGATGCATTCCCTAGTAGTCAGGCACTTTGCACGTCAGGCAGCAACTCAACTGGCAATGCTGTCCCTTGCTACTATATCCGAGCACTGCAAACCGCACCCTCCCGTTCCAAACTACCACAGCACAAATAATGTCATTATATTTGCTTGTACAGGCCTGTCAAGCACTTCGATGACACTGATAATTCTGAAGAGCACCCCATAGGACGGATACCAGAAACCAAACAACCCCACCACACTCATGTCTGCTATTTAAATAACCTTCCACCCCCAGACAGAAAATTAGAACCAGTCTCGTTGCTTTCAGACTGGGATGTTGCATGCCATCTCTCTGGATAATCTTGGAGAGTACACAAGCCCACGTTAGAAATGCTTTGTCATGCCGTCTGGGAGCAGCTCTGGGAAAGAGTTCTTTTATTAAAAAAGTCTGCACACAATGGATTTAAACTCCCACAGAGAAATACAGGAACTCTGAAAATATTTCTTACTTAGTAGAGAAACTGTGTGTCTCTAGGCAATGTAGGGTAAAGGTAGTTACACACCTGAGGTGGACGTGAGGTTGATGTAACCCGGCTATTAGGAAAGAAGCATTAGGAATTCAAATAACTAATTGCTCCTTTCGGTACATCAGTATATCCCTTTATCCAGTGTCCCTTCCCTTGTCTTAATGCAACCCAGCATGATGGCTGTATTATTCCTGCAGGGAGTGAAAATATAGGACATAGAACCAACAGCTTTTCCTGAATTTTGATGAAATCCCAAGTCAAACTCTAGTCATGATGAACCTCCTCTCCACATCTCCCATCCTCACACTACCATCCCTTCACGCAATTTGCCAGCCATCATACTCAGAAAAGAAAATATTTGTTTAAAAATTATGTTCCCTGGTATCATTCTACTGCTGTATTTCCTACTATTTGCCCATAGCACATGGTGTCTCCCTCAGTCTTTCTTGCTATACCCTATAGTGGTGTGGAAAACTTACTTCAAATGGTTCTCCCGTGGGCAGCCAAAAACTTATTTTACTGAATTGTGGTTGCAGCGTAAATGTTTACCTTTTTTACTCAATGATGCTAAATGATATCTAAAAAAATAACATTATCAGCTACCATTTTGTTTTAGAGAAAACTTTTAAAGGAAGAACAATCTGGATACTAGTGAAATATATGCAAGTGAATAAATGTGACATCACTTTGAAAATTTTTTTTAAGATATAAAATAATAAACAGCTCTTTATGAGATAGTTAAATTTTGTTAGATTTTAATCTAGCCATGGAATGAAAACAGTTTTCCATTTTGTAGTCTGTTACCAAGTAGTAGTAACTTCTTTCAAAATCAAATTTCTTCCTTTTAATAGGTAGCTATTTAAGCACCACAGGAACAAGGCAGTAGTGTTTTCTAAAATGTTTAGGAGTTCTCTGGATTTTTTTCAACTCTCTTTACAAATATGTAATTTAACTCCTGCATCTGAGCAATCATGCTACAAAAAATAAACCTGAAATGATGGGGTTTTACCAGTGACAAAGTTCATGAAAGTAAATAAAACTGCATTTATTTGCTCCTTAAAAAGAAAAATAATAATTAGGAGAACAGCATACTTGGGAAATGTGATTTGAGATATGACTTGTGAAATAATTCCTTTGAAGGACTGCCACAATGGCAAATTATTGTGTGGTTGTAGGTGACATCGAAGACAAGATTTTTGTGGAAGTCAGTGTGTATGGGCATGTGGCACTTCCTTTATATCTGTGTTCTAGAAGATGGAATAGACATCTTTAGAAATGATGCTGCTTCTGACTGAGCTAATTATTGTACAAGACTGATTTGGATCAATATGCTTAAATGATGGACAATTTGTTCTTCCGTAGTTCCCACTTCACTCTGTAAACTGGGAAGAGTGCAAGCAGAGCTCAAAGGATATGTCAGAAAAATCCTGCTGCGTGGAAGGGTGAATTTAGTCCTCAGAGCTGACCCTGTCACGTAGAGGTAGCACTGCAGTCTTCACTCGTCGAATCACCTTACAAGTACAGACTAGGTTGGATTTTCTTTAGGAGTCTTTTCCAATAGCAAAGTTTCTACTCCTAATCTTTTTCATAATATTAGAAGAAAAAAAATCCAGTAGTAAGAGTAATAATGAAGGAGCAATGTGCTTGTAGCAAATGTATCAAGGAATGCCAAATGATTTTCTGAATAAAGAAAAAAAAGTGAAGTCATTTACCTCATTTTTCCTGCTGTCATAGCACTCTCTAAAATTCCTGCCTTATACTGTCTTACTCAGTGTTTATTTGTTCATCATATAAAAGGGGAACACATTGGATAAATACAATTGTTCCTTATGCTCCTCAAAAAGAGGATAATGTCCTTCTTATGCACAAGGTAGTCTTTAAAAATGCATCTATCACACTCTATGAAACATTTTATGTGACCTCTGTTTTCATATCTCGCAGTCCTAACGTTTCCCAAGACATAACTGTGATATAAGAAGGTACTACTGTCTCTGTTATAGTGAGGGGAAATTAAAGTACAAAGTGCCTATGTGAATTGGCAAAATCACAAAAGAGGCCTATGGGGGAGCAAAAAATTGAATACCAGCCTTGTAGCTTAACCAGCGTGTCAGCCTTCTCTTTGAAAAGAATAAATGGTGCTGGAATACTGAATGGTTATTGAAATCAATATGCAAGAAATAAAAAGTAGATGTTTGTTAGTTTTGCAATAATTTTGCCCCTGAGGCAAGGTTTATATTTCAAATTTAAAAATTCATTTACTTTCAAAGGACAAAAACAAGCAGATCATAAAGCAGAAAAAGCAAAATAGTTTAATACTGTAGAATTCTGGAGAAAACAATGTAAATCACAACCAGATACATATATTTATGTAATTTATGTGAGCATGTATATATACATACCCATATATATATATATATATATACACACACACACATTCTATTTCATAAGAGTTGTCCTCCCTCCATCACTTCTGACTTTCTTGTTAAAACCATTTTGTGTCAAGGCAAGACAAAAGTGGATTCCAGACTTTTGTGCAATGCCTTGATGACAAAATATGCCTTCTTGTTCCATGTTAGTCAATACATCAGGCATGTCTTACATAACTTTATTATTGTTAATGTCATAATTAATTTCTGGTTTTGATGGATAGGATTCTAACAATTGAAAACCCCAGAGTTTTTAGGAACAGATTCAGTATCAAATATCTTCCCCATTATAAATTACTAGTGTACTCACTTGCTAATATTGCAGTTCTTTAGGATCTTAATTTAACCTTATTTTAGTACATCAAAGTTCTGAAATGCCAAGACTGAAACAAAAATCAACAGGCCAGAACATGGCATATTCATGATATTCAGTGCTAATCATCAGTTATGTCAAGGAGGTCTAGATCGTTATAATACTAAAGTCATTAGTCTGACTGTTTATAACCTATTATTTAACTACAACATAGCATTAGAGTTCAGCTACAGACATTTGCTACTCAGGGAGAGACATTTATGACCAAACGGAAATTCTATACACTGTGGTTTTCCTGACATTTTGCTCAGCTGTTCACCATGTATTGGAAATCATGATTACTAAATTGTTTGCTAAATTCAATATAAAGTTTAATGAATTAGAGAAATATACCAAGAGTTATATTTAACAGGGATGAGCCTGTGACTAAAGACAAAAAAAAAAATCTACACTTTTTCTTACCCTGGTTTTACTTTTATAGCTCAAATCAGAAGTACAGATAGATGAAATCCTAATCTCTTTGCAATGAAAATGTTTTGAAACTTTATGAGAATTTCATCTTCCTGCCTTTCTGGGCCATTTATCATCCAGCTCATTTCAGTCAATGACAGCTCTGTAGTGATCTCCTGTTGACATTCAAAGAACTTTTTTCCATTGTTGTATCGTTCAGTCCATCTATTTTTATGCTTCTTAGGATTTGTTTATAAGAATTATAAAGAACTGTAAGAAAATAATAGGCATCTTTCTGAATCAATTTATTCTGTTCTTATATGTCCTCAGTTTTCAGACATTAATTTGTGCGAAAATTTTACATGTCCTGAGTTACAGATGTACATTGAGAATGAATTTTCCAACTGAACACAAATTTTGAGTGTTTCAAAATACCAGTTAATTTTGTTGCCACATTTTTATTTGATATTATGAAAAGGAAGAATGGAACAATTAGTATTGGAAGCTAATCTTCACATTGAATTCTAATGGAATTGAACGGGTGAGTTTTTTACAGAGACTTTTCATCATCAGTTTTATAAATAGTGAGTATCTTATCCTTCATTAGCCTCTTAAACCCTTCATTATTTTTTTTCTTTCAGACTTTTCCTTTCAGACTTTGAACTGCTTCTTCTAGTCCTAGCAATGGACAGTTTAAACACACAAATAAAATGTAACATCTTTGAAAAAATAACTGGAAAGGAAAAGACAATACCTTTTACAATACCTGTTATACTCACTTTAACCTTGAGAACAAAATTACTGTGTGCAGTGGCCAGCGCCCCAGTCTAGCTACCAGTGAACGAGCAATCCCTGAAGCTAAATTCTTTCTAAAAACTTTAGCTGAGTGCTATAACAAATTGGATCTTCTTTGAATTAAGCTTGTAAGGGATCCATCGAAATTGCCTGAGCCTTAGAGCTCAGTAAATAGTTCAGTTCCATGATAAGCCACTTTGGTAGAAGATGAGAAGAATATGATAGACCCTTGCTAGTTTAAATTCCTTGAGAGCATACCAAATTTAGATGAGTGAAGTTCATATTAATGCACCTCAGTGGTAATTGTTTAACTAGGCATTATTCAGATACTCCATTCAGTTATATTTTATCTTAAAAAGGCAACACCTTGCTGATGCCAGAAACTTGCCATTGTAACTGGTAGTACATTGATGTGTACAGAGAGAAATTAGCAGAGAAGGTCTAATGTGTTTCACACAAAAGTGAGGAAGTATCAGAGCTTTTAAAAATGTATGTAAATTTTGTGCTACCAATTTTCCATCTACGACCATTTTTATTTATAGGAATAATTGCATCCCCAATGTGTTAGAGGAAATAGTTACTTTTTTTTTTCAGTGCTATTTATCTCATTGTAATAAAACAGCACTTTCACCCCTACTGATCAACACTGATATCATATCACTGGTAATAGAAGCTACTTCTGAATCATACAGAAGATCAGTATAATCGAAAATCAATGATCTAAACTGAGGCTGCTTGTTCTATAATGTGGTTTATGTAATTTGATAATGCCAATCCTAATGGAGTTAAATATAATCCATCGAAATTTCAGGATGCAAGGGTCAATAGGGAGTGCAATGCCTCACTTCCCAGCAATTACCACTTATTACTGGGGCAGTGCTTTTGCTTTGCTGTTCTGCTTGCCTCAATAAATAATATTTGGAGACCCTGCAGCTGCAGTCAATAGAGTACAGTTTTATTGTCACAGCGTTGTAGTCAGATCAATACCAACTCTTCTGAGACACAGGAGAGAACCACCACACGCCAGTCTAATGAAACCATGTGTTTTTATGATTCTGAAATTATACATTTTATTCAATGCTCATGCTTAATGTCACTGTTGCTTTTAATAAGACTCTTTTGACTAAATTTTTATGTGCCCTTCACATGACATTTATGTGTACAAAGAAAGGGAATTTGTGTTCTTAAAATGAATTATAGTGAACCAAAATTGCAAACATTTCCTGATTTTTTTCCTGTCGACTTCAGTTATGAGATTTCCCTACATTGTTGCTGCAGGGTTTGAGAATAAACCAGAAAATAACAAAAGTGTCTAAGTGGACCTCATGCTGCCATTCAAAATTCATTAAAGAACAATGTAAGCTTCACTCAGGAGTGTGATTCTGGGCTGATTAAAAAACCTGATGATTCTAAAAAATGTCCAAAAAGTTATCTGCATCTTTATGAATATTTACATGTTACAGCTTACTCTACAAACACTGGACTCAGAGGCTGGCATGCAATTCTAAGAGCTTAAATGATTCAAAGGAACAAGTTACATCAAAGAAAGCTGGGTTCAATTCAGGAAGTGCATTTAAGATGCAAGTGAACTTGCATGTGTGAACATCAGTAGTGATGTGAACAAGCGTCAGGGAGTAGCATTATTGCATGGAAGCAATTTTCTTTACAATTATTTTTTAACTATTCCTTGTATTTTTACTTCTCATGCCAGTGATGATTTGTCACAGGATTATGGAAATAAGGTGCTCAGTCATTTCCATTGGGTTTACATAGTCGTGCTTTCAGTGAATGCTTTGGAAACACCGAAAGCTCAATTTCTGCCGCTGGTAAAAATCCCACAAGGTGTATAGACACTGAAAGTCTGTTCGATGATTTAAAGTCAGGTAAAAAAAGGTGAGGAAGGATTTCAACATTTTTTTAAAACAGAGACCCTCTTTCCAAAGCCTTCAGGAGGGAGTTTTCCTTCGCAGTAGCATAAATATTTATAACACTCACCACCACCTGCACAATCATCCCCATAAACTGATATGCTCTCATAACTACTGGTAGTGAAATGTGTCTAACACTACAAGCCCGTGGCAGTGTGTCTGTGCAGCACAGACATTATCAAAACAAGAGCACCAGCAAGCACTGCTGTGACACAGCTACTGGCTATTTTGAGGTGTTTTCTTTCCCAGACAACATCTCACATGTATGTATGTGTGTGTACAAAACTAGAGGAAGCAGTGTTGCCTAGAAGCCAGGCAGTTGGGATTTGGGTTCTATTCCCACTTTTTTCCACTGATTTATTGGTAAACTTTTGGGAACTTCATCTGAAATTGCTACTTGCAAAACAGAATACTGGGACCTGATTATTTTATGTGCTTTGAAATTAACGAATTAAAAAATGATGTGTGTGAAGTAAACACTCTACAAATAACATATTTATGTTTGTGAGTATCTAGGTTTTAAATAATCAGTTTGGAGTAGAAAATATATTGTTACCTCATTGTAGAATAACTATGCTTCTTTTTGGGACAGCTAAAATATCAGTCACAGTTCCTGAAGCAAAGTTACTTTACTTCAGCAACAATTTGGGACAGCTAACAATTTTGAAGGAATCTAGAATAATTATGAATTTGAACAATAATGTCAAACCAGAAAAAAAGAAAATTAATAGATGTCTTAATTTCAAATCTTTCTAGAAGATATAAGTATTTTAAATCATGTCTGTGATCCAAAATTATGTTTATAACGTATGAGTGGTCTTTGTGGGTTTGTTGGTTGTCATCCAGATTTGTATGGTTTCAAAACTTTTTTATAAAGGACTGAGTAAGATAAAATTCCAGGTTTGCAATAAAATTTTGGCAGAACAGGCATTCACCTTTACGTTCAACTGTAAAAATCTTCTCATTGTACATGTATAAAAAAAGCAAGTAGTTTTGTACAATGAGAAAATAATCTGGATAAAGACTGTAAAATAATAAAAGTTGATCCAAAGCTCACTGAAGACAATAGAACTCTCTTCCCCTGATTACAAGGTATGTTGGATAGGCTCCTAAACAGGAAAATTAAGGCATTCATCCAGTGAAGCACTTAAACATGAGAATAGTCTCACTTAAATCTCATTGAAAGCCTCTCGGTTTTGATTTCAGCAGGATTACTTGTAGAGTGAGAAATGACTCTGTATGAGCAGGGATAACAGAATACGGCCTCTGGAGTCATATACTCAGGCCAGATCTTTGTGTCCATGAATACAGAGCCTGTATCCACATCTTTAAAGAGTCATAGAGGCTGCTTTAGCCCAGCTGAAGTCCAGCTGCTGAAGAATGGAACAAATCTCGTAGCCTGTCACCACCACCTTCCCCGGGGGAGGCTGATCTGTGCTGCATCACGCACAGGGTGTGGCTGCTCCCAGCCTTCCACTGCCTTTGTCCTGCTGCTGAGCTTGCTGGACCACTCAGAAAGGTGCTCATTTCATGATGAAGAGCAACCAAGAAATTTAAACAAAGGGTCTTTCCCATCAGTAGACCTTTTGATCACCTTTTATAACTTAATTTTTCGCTAAGAGTATGATAGGGAAGTTTTGTATGATAGAACAAGTTGTGTTTTAGCAAAATCACACCTGATGGCAAGGAGGGAGGATGTTATTTAGATATGAATTCATAGACGTGAACAAGAAAGCACAGCTTATTCCTATATAAAAATAATCCATAGTGTAAAATCTAAGAGTAGGATATTACTGTAAATTTAAAAGCCTCCACTTTTTAAAGAATACGTCATTGTAAGTTCGTTGAAGTATGTTCAGACTTTGGAATTGTGTAGTATTTTCTCTTTAAATTGTTGTGTATAGGCACAGTTTATTCAGTGAAAACAGGACAGCTAGAAAAATTCTGCTTTGCCAATCCATGTATCCCTGACATGCAAAATTTACAGGTGGAAGAAACATAAAATGAGGAGACTATACAATAATTGCTGAGAAAAGTAGAACCCAAGAGCAGAACAGATACATCTTAGTGTGTTTTTTATAATGAATCACTTGACAAATGAGGTGACTCTTGTATATGGAAGTGTTCTGTTGTACCAGTATTTTTTCCTAAGAGAAGCATTTTTAGGTGGAGAAATTCTCATATATTTTACGATGAAATGTTATTAAAAATGGCTTTGTCTTGGGAAATGAATGAGATCTTATATTGTCACTGAACATATTGGAAGGGACTAAAGACTATAAGTTAACTCCTTATGGTTCTCATTTGAAATGTGTCAAAGCATCACTAGAACTAGATAATTCATTACAATCCAGTGCAGTTAAGCACCTCATAAAGTTAATATTCAACACTTGTATTTACAGCACTTTCACTTCAGTAGGTTTTTAGGCATGTTATTTAAACCAAACTGGTGTTAATGCAATTATTTCATTTTGCCTTGTGTCAGTATGAGATAATAATATTTTTCTTTATTGAATGTTTTCCCAAAGTCAGACCATTTGCTCATTTTACAACAGAACAACAACTGAAAACACACCATTCCCAGTATGAAGGGACTAGAACTTTCAGTCCTTTTTCTTACACTTCCAAGAAATAATATCTTTCTTGTGCTTTATAAAAAAGCACAATATGGGACTGGGGCAGAACTCCTTTTTTTTTCATCTTGAAAGTTATTCAGCTTCTTGCTATACAAGGGATTTACAGATTTTCCATGCTTTTCATAACGAACACTAGAAAATAGGCTGCAGTTTTCATCTTACTTACCAATACAGTACATAGAAGATGAGAAAATACAGTCACACTAGTAGATGTATAAATTATTTTCTGTTGTCTTACCTTCCCCCCAAATGAAAATCTTTTGACAATGAAGTGATATCAAGATTACCTAGATTCATCTGTTAGTTCTTCCTACTGCAACCCACTTCATCCTTTTCTATGTAAAGCTGTAAAACTAAAATCCATTGAAAAACAACAATAGTTCTGATCTTTACATTGTCTTTCTGTGATGTAAACATTGCAGAAAAAGAACATCTTGATATTTCTAAAATGCGAGCGCATGATTTTAGTTTGGATGAAAATAATAAACAACCTTATTGCAGTATCCATGGTGTAAAAATATGTGTGGGAATGTGTGTAGTAAAAAGAAATTCCTTTTTGGTACTTTCATTTTAAACTGTTGTTTTCAGCTTTATAAATTGGCCTAAGAAAAGATATTGACACTACTTAAAAATCCTGTTGTGCAAAAGGAATAGTAATAATGATGATAAACTACCTTTGAAATGCTTCTATCTAGGATTGTGAAAAATTGTAATGTTAAAGAAGAAATAGAATGAAAATATTATCTATAGTCCACGGCAATTATTTCTCTAAGTCACAGACAATTACATATGATTTGAGGGTGTGCAGTTACACTAGTTCTGGAATTAATTCACACATTGGTTGTTTTATGTATACTTTGTGATTCTGTTCAGTGTCACAAAATATATTGAAAACTCTTAACACCTTTTAAAACTCGATTCACTTCTGATGCAATAACAGAGATTGGACCAATAAAGTAGAATGAAAATCCATTTGTGAACTTTTTTGCAGAAGTATATTAAAAAAAAAAAAATCTCCTGTTATTTGAGCTTACCTTATAAAATGTTTACATGCCATTAAATAGTACTAACATCTCCTGTGTAAATTAAATGGGCTATGATGTTCCCTGTGTCCTAAAGAGCAGGAGTACTTGAGGCTATAAAAATACCTTCATGTAATAAATCAAATGCTCTGCTCCTAAAACTGGAATTATAAAAATAAAGGGACAAAACCCCTGCCTAATTAGCTTGTCTGTACACGTATTGCTCTGCAAGCACTATAAACAAACTATGTTTAAACTACAGTAGTTCTTACTACTCAGTATATTTTAAGAGCTAGTACCTAGTACAGGAGGGAGAATTTACTTTTCAGAATAATTTTGAGGAAAAATTTTAAAGTATGTGTGCTAGTTTGTTAAAGATTTTTCCATCTATACAAATAAACGGTAGTGGATAACACCATTTGACAGTATAGAATCTGACACAACGGTCTAAATTCAGAGGGGAGACAGGGAGTTGAAGTAAGTTGATCCTTTTAATACTAACTTTAAATATTTGCTTTCATCCATTGACTGATGTGTAAGTGAAAGGTGGCCTAACCTGCATTGAAGGAAGGTACAAATTTAGGCTGAATTAGAAACCTTTTTGTCCTCAATGTACATGTTTCTGCACACCATGATAGTTTCTTTCTTTGTTACAATCCACTGAACCTTTTGCAAATAAAGTTTGCCAGCATGAGACTTCGCCAAACCTTTCTGTTTCCATTTTTGGCTTCAGCTGTATAGAGAAGTACTATCTTTAGATAAGCCTGTTCTACAAAGAATAAAATGTATGTTGTAGTGGCTGAGGGAAGCTCACCTGAGTCATTTTATCAGCTAGAGCTGTTTTCTGTCTGCTACAAAGTTGAGTGTTACTGAAATTTAGCTAAAAGCTGAAAGAATTATTCTGGCAACTAATAGCTTTTGTATGTGCATATTTTTTAACATTGAAAGATAGTTAGAAAATAATTGAATCTATATGCAGCAGTTACTATGAATAAATGACACACAGTCTGGTTTAGGTCTCACCTAGACTGATCCTTAAATGAGTATTTATTGACTATATCCCCACAAGTTGCATTATTTGAGGTTAAAACTGCTCCTGTGTGTGTTAATAGTTGGTATAACAAAATGCTGTGGAGGCTGTGGAGTGCACTGCTCTCCATTTCCTTGAAGATGAGCACACAAGTGCTCCAGCTATGAAGCCAGCTTGTATTAGCATCCAAGAAAATTAAACTTGAGCATATAACTCTCTAATGATACAAAAAGATTAGAGAGATTGAAAACAAAGCTCCACTCTGCCCACCAGGGCTTTGTAGAATCCCACCTTTTCTCCATCCTGCTTTCCCACCCTGCAACACCAGTGCTCTTGGGGGTTGCAAATATCTCTGTGGAGACTCTTTTCAATCCATAGAAACTTCATCCTTGTCCAGCCATGCCGTGCACCTGCCTAGGAGACCCATCCCTGTCTCACACTGTAGTGGGGTGGCCCACGCCAGCTGGCACTGCAAAGGCACTGCAGCCCCACACGCTCATGGCACTGGCACAACTCTGATCCCAACGGACCCTCCCTTCCTTTTCATGGACTTCTCTTCCCTCACAGGCCTTAAACATTTGGATTTTGTATTTCTACAGGACGTACAGTAATTTACAGACAAACAGACTGGATGTTTTTGACACCTAATCACACCTGATGAAGCTGATGGCCATTTTGGGGACATTTTTGCAGCCTGTTCTCCTGACAGCACTAGTGAGTGTGTTCTGTTGTCACAACCCCTTGCAGTGCTTCTCAACCACTTTGTTTTTCTAAAGAGCTTCAAACCCGTTAGTGAGACGCATCTCACCTGATCTACCAGGTGCAGAGGAGAAAGGCAGCTCCACCTGCCACGGGGCTCCTGGTTGGGCTCCTTATGCCCCTCCAGCTGCAGCTCTGCAGGGTGATGAGCTTCCTGGGTGGGAGTGAGTGCATGGCTGGAGCCAGGAGGGGGAATGCAGCAGTTGTGTCTCTGCTAAGGTGGGTATGGGGCTGAGCTGGCTTCCTTCCCACTGAGGTTCCTGTTTTGAGAAGCTCAGAGACTGCTGTTGTGGGGGTGGTGTGTGGGACAGCTCTCTGCTGGCGTTGCCCCTCCGTGGTGCAGAAGCTGAGGGCAATGCTGTGGTAGTGAGGTGGTCTCCTCAGTCCCAGTGGTGCAGGAGGTTTCCACCAGCTACCTGGGCTGGGGATGGTGCTTCTACAAGGGAAGCTGAGTGGGCAGGCAGGCGAGGCTGTGGGGGAAGCCTTTGGGAGGCTGCTGGCCATGGGAGGAGCTGTGGCAGCCAGGCTTACTCTTCACTCCTTTGTGCCGCAGCGGGCTCGGTAATTTCTACCTGTTGTATTTTATACTTCCCTCATGGGGAGCCCTGAGGGGCCACCCTGGGCCCCATCCCGCTGCAGGGGGGCTGCAGGCACTGTGCTGGAGTGGCTGTGAATTCAGTGGGGGAGCTCACTGGGAAGCAGCAGACCTTGACATTTGACAAGGACCTGGTGGCAATAGCTGGCTTGTTGCTGTTTGAGATGCCTTGTTTTGCATTTTGTTGGGCACATAAACTTTGTGTGAGGTGTGTCCTGCTGTTTATGTCCCTGCCAAAGAGTGTCCGAGCTTTTAAAAGAGAAAAGAAAAAGTGGAGTGACTATGTGAATGGCTTTTTTGGGGTCTGTGCTGACATGTTTTCACAAGCCAGTTACTAGTGCTTTTGTACTACCAGCCCAATTTCAAGTTAAAATTAATTTTATGAAGCTTCTTTTCCAAAACAGGGCCCAAGAACAGATAGATATACTTTGCAGGTTTAATTTGCTGTTTCCTTTAAAAGTACTGTTAATGTACATGAATAAATGAATTTTTAACTATAAATTAATACTAGGGTAGCATGAAAAGTTTGAGGCCTTAATATCTTTTACATGTGTAAAACCCTAATTTTACCAGCAGCAAGTACTAATTTTCTTGTAAGCAAGCTGTGTTTATCTCTGCATACTGATGTTACTTGTCCAATAGCCTGCAGTGTGTGTATTCTTGCTGCCCTAGCCCAGAGCTGCCTGTGAGACTGCAAGTGGCAGGAGGGGCTGCAGGCATGTGCAGGCAGAAGCCAGTTATGAGCAGGCAGAGAGAGGGGAAAAGGCCAGGCCTTTTGGCAGCAGATCAAGTCTGACTGAATTAATTGTATCGTGAAACTTTGACACATAATTTAATTGAACCTTTGTAAGGGAACGGGAAAACTGCCGTAGTTATGTTGTGAGTAGTACTCTCAGTGTGGCAGAACTTTTGAATTCATTGATATTTTCAAATAAATCTGAGAAGAACGATGCGCTTCTCAAAGATAATTAAGTTCCTTTTACCTTGGAAATCATTATCTGAGAAAACAGATGGATTCTTAACTGTTGAGGTAACTTCAGAACTGTTTTGTTGTCCTGCTTGGCCTGATGCATGTGCATATGATAGTAAGTACAGTCGGTGAAAGACATTATTAAATTTCACAAGTAAAATCTGTGTTTTGGGTGACCTGAATAACAGCAAACAGAGGAATTAGCATGTAGAAAAGTGTGGAAAAATTAAAGGGGCCTTTGATCATGAAAGAATTGGAGATGAGGAAGAGGCATAACTGTGTTATGAGCTGCAGCTGAGTATCTGAGAGCAAAGCTGGGTCTGGCAGCACACCTCAGCTGTTGTACATTGACAGTGTTCTCATTGTATGCCTGGATGCACAGTGATGCTTGATAATTTTAATGACTTGTTACATGATGCTTCAAATGTGATTCTTGATTAACTTAGGTGCCCCAGTGTTGACTTGTAGTTACAGTCTTTCCTGTCCATTTTCCATTGGAGCAAAGCCGAGTATTTGGGTTGAATTATGGATGAAATGTTGCTAGCCAGTTCATTTCTAGTTCACTGTAGGAAACCTGAGATGTCATCAAATGTGTATTTCTTAATAGGAAGCCACATATTATTTTCAGGCAAATTAAATTTTAATGTTACCAAAAAACTTGACCTGTCCTTTGTAGAAAGTTGTAGTATTGTATTGCTGGGTGGGTTTTGGGAATGTGTATTGATGCATGGATTGCAATTATTTTAATTCCATAACATTATCGGGAACAGACATATGACTATAGTAGTGCAATTCTCTTTAACACAGTCTGTAAAAATGCATTGATTTTATAGCTCCCCAAACTGATTACATTAATATCTGTGCATAATTAGTTTACACATTACTAAATTACTGACAGATTAAAAGTGAAATAGTGCAGTTCATACATGGCCGCATAACTGCCAGAAAGGAAATTAATATGGATTCAAATGGTCCTTGGAGACCTGCACTGAAATAGCAGAAATCTATAAAGACTGCTTGCGTTAGGAAATTTCCATCACCAACATGTTTGTGGTTGATGCTTTTCTAAGTCTGTTAATATGGGTAAAATTTAGTACAGGAAATGATGTTTGAATGATGCTTTTACTGTTACTAGTTCAAGAATGTGTTTATTAAAAGTAAATTCCTGACTTAAATGGCAATTACATTGCATGTGAATATGAATTTTTAAATGCCTTTTTAAATGTTCCTAATGAAGTGGTAGTAGCATAAAGTAGCTACTACTTAAGATGCATTTGCAAATTATATTGTTTTTAAGGACTATAAAAATTGAGAACTTGCTCTTGATGCTTCTCCCTCAGGCCAAACACACGTTAGAGATAACCCTATATTAAAACTCAATCTGTTTTTACAACCTCAAATTCTCCCAGAAAAATATCTGTCTTTAGAAGAGTTTTGATGTAAACCGTGCAATGCAGCTCTAATTCATCAACTGTCTACAGGCTTTTATTTACTGGATGCATCTTGGATGCCAGTTCCAAGCTATCACTATGGAAAGAACCATAAATAAGACTTGGTTGCGGTTCTTACAGGTTGGTTGCAGCAGAAAATTGTGTCAAGGTACTTTGTCTTTTCATTTCTGTTTGTTTGTTTGTGTGGTTTGTTGGTTTGGTTTTTTTTTTGTTTGGTTTGGTGGGGGTTTTTTTCCATTTTCTTCTCAACCTTCGTGAAATATGACATGGAAAGAAAAAAGAAGTGAGAGATACTTCCTGTTGTAGGCTTTGGTGAAGGCTGGATGTGACCTCAGTGAATGGGTAGCATTTCTTAGTAGAGCACGATGGCAAGGGTGAGTTGTGTTATGCAGTGAGCTGCAGCCAGATTTACTATCTACAACTGAATACAAAATGGAAATGCTAGATGAATTTAGTCTCAGTTGTGTCTCTTGAGGCAAAATGCCCTCCAAGGTCAACCAGCGTGATGTGCATAAGGATCTGATTTCTTGGAAGTCTCAGTATTTATAGCTCCTATTGCCTTCAGCAGAAGCTGTGGATGTTGGTGGCTGACAACTCTAAAAGCCATATTACAAAAGCAAAACAAATTCTTTGGCGGAGGGAGAAAGACTACTGTTGCTTCCCTGCCTTGTTCTTTCTTTAGTGTAGCATCCAGTTCACCCTTTCTTAGCAAGTCTCAAAAAAATTAGATTTATGTGTGTATAAAAGATCTGGGAAGACAGTACTAAATATGCCTGTTTTCTAGAATTCCTGTAGTTTCTTAAGTAGATTCATTTTTTTCTTTTAGAGAGGGCTCTTTTGTTCTTTTAGTAAAATGCTTTCTTTAAACTTATAGAATCATAGTATGGTTTGGATTGGAATGAGCCTTAAAAAACACTTAGTTCCAACTCCTGTGCCATGGGCAGGGACACCTTTCACTAGACCAGGTTCAGAGCTCCATCCAGCCTGGTCTTGAACACTTCCAGGGATGGGGCTGTCACAGCTTCTCTGGGCAACCCGTGCCACGGCCTCACCACCTTCAGTGTGAAGAATATCTTTCTTATAGCTGATCTAAACTGACCTTTTTTCAGTTTGGTCAAATCCATGTATCTCCAATTTAGACACAAGGATGTTGTGTAGGACAGTGTCAAATGCTTTGCACAAGTCCAGATAGATGATGTAAGTTGTTCTTCTCTTACCCACTTCAGCAGAGGGGAGAAACTTATTGAGTTAACTTTTGGGATGTCATATTTAGCACATGACCTTTTTTATGAGCTTAACACAAAAATGAGGGTCTGAATATAAGTTGTCAACAGGTTTTTCACCCGTTTGTTGCTGGTACGAAAATCAGTTTATTGGTCTGTTGTGAGTGAAAAGGGAGGGAAGGGAGAAAGGTTAAAGGTAGTTTATGCTGTGACTCTTCAAGTAACAATATGGTAGAGGGTGACATTTCATATGAAGCACAATAAAAACAAAGGTCAAATGACAGCTTTTTAGATGTAACAAGATTTTGTTAAGGATGTGTTACTTGCTTTTGCTTGAATGGTAACAAATATGTGGATTTGCTAAATATGGTTTCACATGGAGTTGCCTGGACATTGTGTTCTGGGAGGAGATAAATTTCATGTTTAAGACAATAACAGTTTTAACATCCTGATCCGTTTCACCAAAGGAGTCATTGTGGCTTGTTGGAACTGTATTTATGTTTGCGTAGTAAGTGCTTCAAATTCACCAGTCTTTGCTGGAATGAATCACATGTACATGCCAATTAACTTTCTGGATTTGAAATAAGAATGGATCTGTGTGAAACATGATGATTTTGTTTGTAAATATTTTTTTGGTAAACGTTTCCATCAGTTATAAGTCATGCAGTGAGATGCCATATGGGAGGTCTGCCAGGTTCCTGCAGTTGGCAGACCTGTCGTGTGTCACTGCTGGATTGCTGTGTGTCTTGCTGAACTGTCAGGAAGTGCTTTGCTTCTTGCCAGCTGATGGAAGCTACTGTTGTGCTTATGTCCCACTGCACTTGTGGAGAAGACAGTAGCTAAAATTTCTAGGAAGAAGCAAGGACTGCACATGGATCTAAGAGACCCAGCTTTATGGAGCTAGGTTTTTTAGTATTAGTCATTACGAAGAGGAATGAAGATGAACTGTACTTTTGTTTCCTTTTTTTTTTTTTAATGATTTTCCAGAGCAGAAACTTGTATTTTCATGCTCTAACTTATGCAGGGTAGAACTGTTGCCGTTTGCTGTATTACCAAATCCATGTTATTCACCAGGATTATTGGCACCAAGTCAGCCCTGTGTTCGAACAGTGTTTCGAGTGAAAAGGGACGATGTTACAACTGCTGTAACTTCATTGTTTTAGGCAGAATTTTGAAATACCTGTAATGCTTAATATGATCTAGATATAGTTTGGATGGTATTGTCAAGTAAATAAAGGTCTTTGTTCCTGCAGGTGCATTTAATGCACAAGATATTTAATGTGACCAACTACTTTGTGCATTTTGAATACCTTTTTTTTGGCAATGAGTATACCTTGGCAGTGTTATTAAGAATTGAGTAATTCTTAATGTTCATGTCCAGTAAATAAGTCTAAATGTTATCTTTGCTGTGCTTTTTAGAGTTCTTTTGATCTTTAGTGATATGAGTCTCCTGGAATTTTTTTTTTTGTCAAAGAAAAAGGTTTTCTTTATATATATTGCTTGTCTTGTAGTAGGTGTAGTGAAATAGGATGCAAGATCAATGCAATAAGTTTTGCTTATTGCATTATCCAGCTAAGACTCTATAGGTCTTGAAGTTATACCTTTTCTACTAAGAAGCAGCTACATAAAAACCCCTCCCTGCACACCCTAAAAGACAAACAAAACAAAAAAAAAAGGTTTTTCACTTTTTATTTATTACAACGTTTACACTGCTAAAACAGAGTTAAGATTCCTTAGGAGCTGGTCACAGAGACTATTTCTGTTTAATGAGCTATGTGAGTGTTGGAAGAATTGTGAAACATTAGACTGCAGTTTCCATAGATGTTAATTTGACATTTTTACAGGAGTATTCTTTCTACTTGTCTGTATCAAACAGATCTGTAAATAAGTAATTATTTTGTTTTAGAATTTCATTTGCTTCAGTACATTCTGGTTTCCATATAGTCTCTTGTTAAGCTCATGTAAAGGTCACTGCATTCAGATAGTTTGAGCATCATCGTTTCACCAGTTCTACTGGTTTCTTCACAAGTCTTACAACATTTTCAGTTTTTCTCCTTGTATTAACTACAGGAAATCTAAGATCATGAAAGAGTTGAGTTTCTTACAATAAGAGAGCAAATTAACTTAGTAAATCAGTGTTTCCTGCTAAGGTTGCAAAGCCTTCCCAGATGAGATATGATTAAAGTAGTCCTGAACGCCTCAGACTTTCAATTTTCCAAGTAGCATGTTGTTGAAAAGTGTGATGGCTAGAAATTGGATCAATAGTGGAAAAATCTTTCCCATAAGAGTTAATGTATTAGAGGGTGGCTGTATGCATGATCTGAAGTGTGCTCAGTTGAGATACACATATGAACGTATGGACAATGAAGGTGCAGTAGCAGGCTGTCAGGATTGCCAAGTGGAAGGGAATGGCCTTTCAGTGACTGAATTTTTGCTGCCTGAAGGTGCTGAATGCTTTCTAAAATAAAAATCCAGAGGTGATGAGGTGATTGTTCAGTATTCTGTCTAATAATAATAATAATAATACAGAACACTGGGTGAAGATAATGGTGGAATTTAATGCTATTTCATGAGAGCTACCTTTGTAAAATGTGATATTTGCTGGCAGAATTTGTTTTCCTAATTACTTTTAGCTTGCTTTTTTTTTTTTTTTAAGAAAAAGCAATTCTTAGAAAATCTTTCTCACTGGCAGTAACTGTAGCTGCAGCTCCATCTTAGTGAAGGCAATCTTGTTGCCTTGTAATAGCTGCATTGTCAGTGCTACCTTGTATTAGCTGCATTTTCATTGCTGCCATCTTCTTTAGATGGCCTGAATGTGAAAATACACCATTTTCTCCTAAATAACTCCCCCACTGCAAGGTTCTTAAGCCTACTGTTAGTTCTAGAGGCTTTTTAAAATATGAGGATGCAAAAAGTCAGAAAGGAGAGATGCTTCTATTGATATTTTAGGATGGAGCACCTCTCCTATGAAGAAAGGCTGAGAGATTATTCAGCCTGGAAAAGAGGAGGCTTCAGGGTGACCTAATGGCAGCCTTCCAGTATCTGAAGGGAGCCTACAGGAAAGACAGAGAGGGACTTTTTACAAGAGCATGTAGTGACAGGACAAGGGGGAATGGATTCAAACTAAAAGAGAGTAGGTTTAGATTAGATACTAGGAATAAATTCTTTCCTGTGAGTGTGGTGAGGCCCTGGCACAGGTTGCCCAGAGAAGCTGTAGGTGCCACATCCCTGGAAGTGTTCAAGGACAGGCTGAATGGAGCCCTGAGCAACTTGGGAGAGTGGAAAATGTCCTTGCCCATGGCAGGGGGTGGAACTGGATGAGCTTTACGATCCCTTCCGACCCAAACCATTCTATGATTTGACTTTGTTTATCTTCCCTGGGTAACTGTACAGGTATTCTACTGGGCATTTTTGTATTTTTAGAAACAGCCTTTTTTCCTCTTGAACTGTTAAATTAACTGTTAAAATAAAAATATATTCCTCCCCCCCAACCCAATGAAATTATCTAATGTTAGGCAATAATTTTCAACCCTTTTCAAGAAACTGGCTTTTTTTCTTCTTGTTATACTCTAAAGAGCAAATGTTTGGTATTTACAGGTTTCTTTTCCCTTTGACTTGAAAAGAGTTACATCAATGATTTCACAGCTGCTTTGAAAGTTAATCTTCTAAGGCAAAGGAAGGAACAGATCTAAAAAAAATGAAATAAATTGTGTTTTTTCTGTTTTTATTATATCTGCTGTTATTTAAGAATGGTGAGAGTGGTTTTCTGGCATCTGTGAAGTAAATGTAGAATTTCCCTGCCTTACCAAAAGTAGTTAATCTTTGTTACATGATAGTTACATCAGTTTTGCTTATAATCATGGAAGTGGTCTTCTAGTTAGAGAATTTAAAAAAACCTATATGGTAATGTCAGGATGGAAGCATGTTTTATGGATGACAATTTTTAAAATTAAGTTCTAGGTCCATTCAGCATTTTCTGAAGGGGGTGAACACTGAAGATTAGGAAGTTATGTTTACAATTACTGTGTTTTCTTTAATTTTTTGTGTAAATTTTGAAAATCTGTTTTACTTTTTTAGAAATAATTACTGACTCACTTTTTGGATTCTTCAGAGAAAAAGGGGCAGGTGAAGATAGTAACCAAGGGTTAGATGGCTGGCAAAGCTTTGACTTTACTGGGGAGATTTCACTAGGTGCTCTATAAATGGATTACTGCATTGTCTGTAAATATTTGCAGGAAAGCAAAAATAAATAAGCAGTAGGGAAATTATTCAGGTGTTACACTGTCCCCTCTTCCTCCCTCACCCACCCCCCTGGTTCATTTTGTGGGACCTATTTCTTCTCTTGTTTTATGTGTAAGATGAAGGGACCTGTTCTCTTTCTTATACAAAATAGTGGAAAAAAACCCAAAATAGAAGTGTGTTTCTGTTCATTCCAATATCAAAATTGCATAATCTACCCTGTGTAAAACTATATTTACAGCTGTTTGGCAAAGGGATGAAGCAAGGTTGCAGCCTAAGTAACAAACTGCACAGACACAGCCCTCCATTAAGAGTTGCTTGTGTAAGCAGATCAGATTTCCTGGAATGTAAACCACATTAAAAAAAATATATTTTATATGCTGTAAATCTCATTAAAGCACTGAAATGAACTCAGGTATTTTTTTATATTTGCTTGTACTTAGCAACATTTGTAGCAGTACTTTAAAATGTATAGCTGCTTTCCCTGTGTTTCTGCATGGTAATGAGCAAGCAGGAGTACTTGTTATTATACTATTTTTTTCTTGCAACAATGTACTTAAAAATTTTTGTGCCCTTCAGACTACTTCTCCTAATTATGCTGAATACACATCAGTAAACAACATGAAGATACAAAATGTAACTTGAGAGGAACTAATTACATTTTGAATTCAAAGCACGTCACAAAAATTATTTGAATGTTTTCAAGAAAGTCGAAAATCCTACAAGCTTCTCCAGTTCTACTAAATCCCTGCTCCTCTGAAACCAAGAAAATGAATATTCAATATTTTTTTCCATTTGAGTCTCTTGACATGCTATTGATTCACTTTATTTTCCCAACAATTTCTGACAGATTTCCCAGTGTGGATTACTTATGTGCTTTGATATTCATTTTGTGACTGCCTTTGAAAAGCACATAAAATTAGAACTGCGGGAATCTATTCAGTAGAGCTACAAACTAGTGAGCACAACCCTTGGAATCAGTGTGTTCACTACTGCTGGCATGTGCAATTCACTGTTTTCAGCATCCAACATACTGAGTATTAACAGAAGGTAGAAAGTGTTGATGTCATAGGTATTAAAGACCATTTCATTGGCTTATGGCAACATTATTGAAAGAAGGATAACATCTTGAAAAGCTTGTTCCTTTCATGTTCCACCTCTGTGTGGTGTATTTCAATTCTGTTTAGTCATTACACTTTATGCACTTTTTGGGTACAGAAAAGATAAATGAGGAAGAACTTTACTGTGTGAGTGAGGTACTGAAACAGATTGCCCAGAGAGTCTCCCTCACTGGAGTTTCCCTCACTGGAGATATTCCAGAAGTGCATGGACACAATTCTGTGTCATAAGCTCTGGGATGACTCGGCTTGAGCAGGGAGGTGGGACCAGATGATCCCACTGTGTTCCCTTCCAGCATCACCCGTCCTGTGATTCTGTGAGAAGCAATAGACTTTGGGGTAATAAGAGTGGCATTAACAGGGATGCAAGCTGACAAAAATAGCGTAAATCTGAAAGCAAAGACCTAATGCTGAGTGAGTTGCTTGTGGAACTTCTGTGTTTAGATGGTAATTTTCTGAAGTCAATTTGTTATTCTCAGTAACTGGTCTGAACAACCTAGTGAAGGGGACAGGGTGCATCTTTGTTTCACTGTTTGAGCACACACACATATCTAAGATGTTTTAAATAAACCCGAACAAACACCCCAAATCTCCTCAAACACCCATGAAATTTGGAAATGCAACCCTCCCCACCCTGGGTCAGGATAAAATTTGAGGATTGCTCTTTCCTTCTTGCAAAGTCTAAAACCTACTGTGGGCTGACTCTTGTCCATAGTTTGATGTTCCCATTTTGCTAAGGGATTCCTTTTGTGTGGAAGTGATTCCTTTCATTTTGCTGGCTCACTCTGTCAGACACTGAAATGTGCAGCAGCATATACATTCTGAAAATTCTTGAAGTTGACCTATTCTTGCCTTGCCACCTGTGCTGGGGGTGGGGAAGAAGGTTGACCTCAGCAATGTGGTATCCTTATAAATGTGAGTCTTGAATTTACTGCTGGTCAAAATGATTTTGTTTCCTATAATAGTGTCCTGGATTAGATATGTGGTGTTTTTGGGAGAATTTGGACTTGTGCTTCTTGGACCCAACCCCCTTCTTACCCAGGATCTCTGGAAGTGAATGGTGCAAACACCATGAACAGTCAAATTTTCCACACTTTGATGGGAACCACTCAAATCTTGTACCTCCACAGCAACTGACAGCACTTGTACAATTTTTTTCCTCCCTGGTTGACTATGTAAACCTTTAGCAATTTTCTTAATCTGAGATAAGCCTGGTATGATGCATGACATTTTGCTTGATTGGATAAATGTGTGTAAACAGTTGAGATAAAAATGAGATTTGAGAGCTGAGATAATTTTTACCTGGATACTTTTTGAGTAATTTTTTCAAATTGGCTGAATTTAAATTTGCAGAAAAAAATTCTTTTACAGATTTGAGACCATTTGTGAAAACACTGGAAAGATGCTCTGAAGGTGAAGAATTACTAAGTTAGCTAAGCATTAAGTCATGTACTTAATTTGTAGTGTGTTAATGACCAAATCAAATTAGTTTGTCTAAAGTAGCACCTGATGACCCAGGACCATAATTCTGGGGATGCACAGTATAGGAACACCAGTTTAAATGTAACCCAGGATTTAGTACCCGCAACAATGTACCAGTTAATCAATCAGACAAAAAGTCCCTCAAACAACAAAACCAAACACAGTGTGAAGACAGTGTTTGTGTGAATAACAGGCCAGAATAACTTTAAGCAGGTCTGTTTGATCCTGATTTTCAGGGCTTTTTAAGCTTTATCCTTACTGGCTTTGTGAGCTTAGATTTTTTTAAAAGTCTTTTTCTAGGTAGTTCCTTCAATTTTGGAACCAAGTTCACTGAACCAAATTAGACCTTTGAAACTTGCTAATTCTTTTAAGCTTCTTTATGAAGGAGGTTCCAAACTGGATTAATTCAAATTAATACCTTGGCAATACCTAAGCACCTGATAGTAATGTCATTACTGAGAATTCTCCCTTTCATGTAACCTGTATCACAGTTATGCTTAGGTAAAGTTCAGATCCCAGGGTATCATGATGTTCCTCTAGCTATATTTTATGTTTAGTATTCGAATTTGTGATTCATTCTAAATCAAAAAGGAATGGTTTAGCAACAGACCCTTAGCTTTTAATCTGTAAAATACACTGTTATTAAATTGAGAGAAGGGGAAGATGTAGGAATTCAAGGAGGGGAAGCAAATCAAGTAGGATTGATGTTTAATTTTGAAGTTGAAATGCCATTTATTTTCTGAAGAAAGATATTATATTGAATAATTCTATTTCTTCAGTTTCTGGACTAGATTATTAAATTAGGAGATTGTTTTCCCGAAGTTTCCTAAAATCTTTACAATAGGACTTTTTTCTGTTTCATGATGAGAATTTTCTTGGAGATCGATTTAGGCATCTATATGGACTGATATAGACCAGTAGTAGTTACTACTCTGAACTCTAAATTATTAACAATCCATGCAGAATTTCCCAGTTATGTGGCTCCCTAATGTTTTCTGGAATGTTGACAGAGAGTTGATTTCTTAGGGCAGTCATGTTTACTGTGTGTGAGGGTGTCTGTGCACCTATTGCTAAAAGCATTTTGATTTTGTCATTCCCAATTAAATGTGGTGGAGAGCTAGAAATCTGAAAGATATTTCAGTTCTGTGAGTCCTAGAAAAATAAGCAGTGGTTAGAAGGAAAAGTTCTTATCCCCCTGAGAGGGAAGGGTACAATGTAATGTCGGCCTTTATTAGAAACCAGGGAAGCCACACGAGCCATCAGCCTTGGGGCAAAACTCTGCAGGAAAGGAGGATTTATTAGTTTTGCTCTTTCAGAATCTGGTTGGTTTGGTCTTGGAGATACATTTACGTAAAGAAAAAACTTCTATCACTGTGGGAAAAGCAGTGGGAAAAGCACAGAAATGGATCAACTAGATTAAAAAACTTGACTAGGAATAATGCTGTCAAATGTGCATGCTGTGGTGGAAAAAGAATGAAAATATGTTGTCCAGCCTTTTTTTCTCTCTCTCTCACCTGTATGGTCAAAACTGGTTCTTCACAAACAAGCTACTGTTTTGGAGAGTAAATTGTTCGTTGATGTTGTCAGAAAGTAGTTCACTGTCTTGAATCCTGTGTTCATACCGTCAGGTTATTTCTGAGAAAGTTTACCTAGTCCAACCTCCTGCTCAGAGAAAGAGTGATTTCCCAGTTAGATGAAGTTCCTAATGATTTATCTATCTGAATTCAGTAAATCTCAGAAGCTGGAGATAAGTCAGCATATTTATGTCTTCATAGGTGAATATACTCAATATTTATTTGAGAACTACTAGTACTAAAATTATTTTAGTGTGCTGTTCTAAAAATAGAAAAATATTCAAAACCATATAATTCTTTCTGCATTTGTACCAAAGCATTTTTCTGGCACACTGTCAGAATTTTCTTTAAAGAAAATATTTTGAAAAGGCACCTGCTTAGTGTCATTGGAGCCACTAACTTGAATGGAACTGCTAAGTCTCTTGTTTTTATGAAATAGTGTTCTCAGCACTCTGGCAGTAATGATCTTAAATTAGGTGAAAGCTTAAAGTAGACAAGGAGTGACTGCTTTAAGATACCATTCCATCAAATGGCTAAACATTATAATACATTTATCCTAAAAATGTCATTAGAATGCCTAATAAGATATTGTAGTTTATGCCTGCTTATGATTGTTTCCATAGATTTTGGTGGGCTGCTAACGTGCTTAAACAAGTGATCATATATAACCTTTACAGAACTGTGGCAGTAGTTATACAAAAAATCAATATACTACACTAAGATATTGAAAAATAGGATTTTCTACCAATTAGATACACACCATTAAGGTATAGTAAGGCTCCCAGTACAATCCTCATTGCTTTGTTTGCCAGTTTCTTCAATTTCTAATATATGCTCATAGAAATTTGTGACAATTGTTCTAGCTCTCTGTGTAAATCTATTTTCTCCTTTGAAGGGTGTGATTTTATTTTTCAGGTTGAGGGAGTTTGGTTTTGTGAGTGTTTTTTGTGGGTGGGTTTGTTTTGGTTTGTTTGTTTAGTTTTTTTAAGGAGATAGGAATGTAACGAATCTCATGGCTTGGTCCTTTCAGGACCCTTTTGGCAAATTTTACTGGCTCAGTAGCCTCTAATGGCAGCTTTCTGCAAGCAGTCTGTAAACTCAAGGGCATAGAACAGAAATAACAAGTGTAGCAACAGAGATCACAGTATTAATAATACTGTAAAGTAGGGTAGTGCTGTGGTGCTAACCAAGATCAAGGCTCTGTTGAGTGGAGACATGTCTAGTGGAAGGTGTCCCAGTCCACAGCAGGGATTTGGAGCTTTAAAGTCCCTTCCAACCCAAAGCATCCTGTGATGCTGTGTTCCAAGCAAACCTGAAGTCCATCATAGCCCCCAACTTCTGTGACGGGTGCTGAGTGCTTTGGGAACTGCTGTCAGTGCTGTAAAACACACTGTGGTGGAGCTACCTGTGAGCTTTGAATTCTAGATTTTCTTTTTCTACATTGTTTTTGTCCTATAACAGCACTGCATGTTGGCTCTAAGTTTGTATTTATGACATTTGTACAAATTTAGCATATGAAAATTAAGTCATTCTCAAAACTTTCAAAGCTGCAGGCACAATATACATGTATTACTTGAGGTCGTTCTTGCAAATTCTTTAATTGGTTGCAGAAGTCATTATTTATAGTTCTGTGTTAGTGGAAAAATTACATGTCACTATTTTGAAACAACAAAGATCGTTTTGTGTTTATTTGTCATAGACATTTACATTTGCAGTTGTTCATAAACAACCAGTGATTCAAAATCATTCTAAATCAGGATGCAGTGGCTTCGAATATTCAGTAGTTCTTGGATAATCATACTGCAAAGTAATGTGCTTGAAATGGAGTTTTGAGTTGTTTTTGCCATCTCTAGTTTTAACTTTAGTTTCTTGTAGCCATGGGCAGTAGCTTGAAAATGTTTCTGTTGGAGAACGTTAATCTTTGATAAATGCCATGTTATGGATAAGTACTTCCACATTAGTTTAAAGCATATGTACCTCATTTCCATGCAATTAAATAATACTCAGTTCCTTAAAAGTGATATCTTATTGAGGTTTTTTCCTTTCGTAGGGTATGTATCAGTTCTCAGTGAAGTTGTTAAATAACTGGGATTTCTTACTGATTTAGTCTGAATAGTATTTAATTAAAATGTAGTTTGTGACAAGCCTTGTCTTGGCTGCCACTGAGATTTTTTTTTTTTAAGTGCTCTGTTTGTTAGGGGCACTTGGCAAAAATGTGGAAGAAATGTTTCCTGTCCCACAGAGTCTATAAAACAAATGGGTAATCCAAATTCCCTTGAAATTTGTGAAAACTAATGTCTTTTCTGATTAATTATTTGTAAGAGTTTTCATGTTATTTTCAGATGTTTTGCTAAAATTAAAAAAAAAAAAAGAAAAAATTATATTATACTTAAAAGTGATTGAAAGTAGAGTTTGTAAAGTCTACATTATGCCTTTATTGAACTCAGGAGAAAATGTCCTATGCTGTGCTATTATCTGTGATCCTAGAGATTACATCTGGGTTACTGGGTTCTTGGCACATTGATATTTAATATATTTGTGGTAGATATGTAGGAGTGTCTACTTACAACTTTAGGCCAATGTGTTTTACGTAGTTTAAAACATCTGTAAGAATACTGGGAATTAGCAAGAACTTAGTCTTTTTGATAGAACAAAAATCAACTGTTTGTAAGTAAGGCTTGATATAGCTGGAAATCTCTTGGTACTGATAAATCATTATTTGGTAGTTTTCTGAGATACTAAACTTATTCCTTTACAAAGTTATGAAGGAATTAATATTTGTGCTATGTGTCGATATGATAAAGATGCTGACACAAGAGTTCAGCTTTAGGCTTTAGGCTGTGCCAAGAAGTTAATATAGTGCAGCTGGAGATAACACTTTGGATCCCTTTTTCTCATCTTTTTTTGTTGTTGCTGTTGGGGTTTGTTTATTTGTCTCTTGGTTGTTTAACAACTATGATTGTCTTAAAAGTAGTGCAAGAAACTTTCATGTGACAGCACGCTGAGGTGATTGCATATCACTACAGTGACAAATGAAATTATGCTTAGTACATAACTACTGAGTCACTGAAATATAGAAACAGCTCTCTGTTATAATTTGAAGTAGAAGCATATTGTGGGATGAACAATACCAAATAAAACTTTATAAAAATACTTATAGGATAGAGAATATTCTAAACTGAATGCATTTTTTTATTTTTGAGGTTCTGGCACGTGGTAGTGTGGCCAAAGAAATCTGATAATCCTGCTCAAGATTTTTTCTTATCTGTTACTTGGCCACTTTGATAATTTCCTACCAGTGCCAAGCAGGATTATTGTGTGTCTCCATGTTGTCCATTCTGTGGCATGGGCATGCAATGTTGTGTTGTTTGGATTTGCAGAGCTTTGTACAATCTTGTGCTGGCTGCAGGAAAAGGAGGGCATGCTGGTTTCATTCCTCGTTTACTGATTGGGAAAATAGACCACTCCAAATTTATTTATTTTTTAGACTCAAGTATTACACTAGCTTAAATATAAAGTGCTGAATATATTAATTGGAGTCAGTTGTAGATGTAACAAAGCCATTTGACTGTGAGTTGTTGGGGGGGGGAAGAAAGAGAGGGATTCTTCTGACTCTTGAGGGTTGCCCTGAAGATGTGAGCTAGCTATTGCTGAAATTGCTAAGAGTCGGCTTCTTTTACCAGGGATTGAACTGAGCTCTAACCACGCTCTGAGCTTGGACAGCTCAGAAATAGGATTTTCAAAGTAGCCTGTCCTATTATGCTGAAATATGAGTTCCTCTAACATTGCTTACCTGTTTCTTGCTCGTGTTGCCCAGCGTGCTGTGCATGTTCCCCAAGCAGGGCAGCTGTTTATCATCAAGCTGTCACAGAGCACACTGTGGCCAGGACCCCACAGTGGGTACTAAACGTGTGATATTTTTGGTATGCACATGGACCAGCAAAGGCCTCTACGCACCTCGTGAAACAGGCATCAAGTAAACAAATTAATTTACGGGGAGCAGCCAGAGGTGTGAGCAGAATCTGGGTTTCCCATCTATGGAATTCTGCCACCACCGTTTAAGTGGTGTCACCAGGGAAGGACTGTCAGACCCAGTCCTGTCGCTCGAACTCTCACAGTGTGAGGGTGGGGTTTATACAGGCAGCTCTGCTAATGCTGCAGAGTTTGTCTTTAACTTTTAAATCTATGGCTACTGCTCATAGGTAAACTGCATAAAAAGTTAACATTTCAGAGGCCTGGATAGTCCCTTTTTGGGGGGAAATGCTATTTTTTGTGTTGATGTGGCAAACAATTGCAGTTGACTGCAATTGATGTTGGTCGTCTTTTTCTTTTAAGTAACAATAAAAGCTTAAAACAATAAATTTAAACAATAAGCTTGCTCACAGGTCATTTCATAAGGCTGTTTTGTCTTTCATAATCTTGTAAAGATAGCATTCAAAATATCACTTTTCATCTGCTTGCATATATGAAGCCTGAAAAAAATAAAAGTACACTCTTCATCAGTTATGTTTATACTATTTTTAATGTCTTTATTCATTATAAGCCAAAATAAAATGACTGTGTCTGAATTTAGCTTTTATTAAGTAAGGATTAATCTAGGACAGAAACTGTTGTGACATTCTTGCTTAAGAAAAAAAATCTTTCTGCATCTGACAACCTCCTAAATTTTCTTCCAAAAGAGAAGCTATCTAGACTGAAGCAAGAAAATAATGTCCATGAAATAGTTTAAAATGGGCACTTCCCTGGATGGGGACGAAGGAAATGCAGCGTTCTTTTTTTTCTTTTGAATAAGACCCTCCTGCTCAGATTTCATCTCTGTATGATTTTCAGATGTCTTTAAGTACACGTCTGACTCTCCTTGTGTGTGTCTCTCTCTTATTCTCTTTCAGATTGTACAGTGAATCTGTGCAGAATTCTGCAAGTGCCGTGGAACTGAGGTGAGTGGAATGTCATGTTTTTAGATTTCCGATCGCAGGGAGTTGGACGCGTTGTGTCCCCAGCCCGTCGCTCAAACCAGCAGATGGTGCTGTGCAGCATCTTATGACTCCACGTATCAACTACAGTACATTTTTGAACCAGAAAAACTACTTAAAGTTTCTAGTGCGATTCCTGAGCTGAAACAAATGTTTGTGGAATTAAGTAGTGATTTCCTTTAAGTCTGGGGGACTATTTTAGTGGGTATGTTTTCAGTCTTCAGATGTTGACATATGCCATATATTGTTTTGTTTTTTTCCTGATGGAATCAGGGGTACCCAACCACACATAAACCAACTGTAACTGTTCATGTCACTTAGTAAAGGTTTGAATTTTCTGACAGAATAACTAATAAAACTTTCATATTAAGAGTTAAAATGTTTTAGAAGAGAAAATATTCTGGAAACTGTAAGTAAAAACAGCAGCTAACCTTTTATTTATGGAATACAGATGAGGGAAAGCTTTTTGTTTGGTTTTGTTGTGTTTTTTTTCTTTCAACAATAACCCTTGCTGTGTGAATAGTACAAACCAGTTGAAATATTCAATTATATAATGCATACTGAGGGCTTAAAACCATAAAGGTAATGCATCATGGATGTATCTTTTAGATTAAAAACTACGCCTAACAAAAGAATTTGTCTTGTATTTAGTTTCAAATTGCAGTGTAGCTGTACATTGCTCTAAGATTCAGTTATTTAACAAAAGGGTTAAGTGAAAATTCTGATGCAAGAATCAAATATGGTGCACTTGAATTGTAAATAAGATTGTTCCAAGGTTTCAATTTGTTGTATTAGTCAGTGACAAGTACAACATTTTTAATGCATGCCATAAGATTAGTCTACCCAAAGTAAACAAGCAGTAGTCTGTGTGCATCTCCAGCAATTGGTTGGGGTTATATGTATGCAGCTTTGTTTCTGATAATGGATTCAAGTTCAACATAAATAAAAACAGTGTACATTAAGGAGGATAAATATCTAATTGCCATAATCTGCATCTAGAATTGAATGGCTGTAAACATGCTAACCCTAGAAGACAATTCCTCGCAACAGAAAGTAGCTAGCTGGGTGATAATTAGCAAAATATCTGTACTTTTTTTTTGTCTACTAAACCTTTCCTCTTCAACATTGTAAACAATAATTTTTTGGGGCACTTTTAAAATGTCATAGCATTTGACCCTTTTAAATATGAGGTGGAATTATATTATGTGGTTTATATACATTTTGTGGCACTGTAGTAAAATGCATCCTTTGTAGATTGCAAGATCAGTAGAGAGCAGACCTATGCTGTTAAAAGTTTTGATATAATTTAAAGTAGTTTTTTCATGCAGAATTCAATTTCAGCTCAGAAATTACATTGCTTTTTATCTCAACACTTTAAAGAATGAAATAATATTTTTATGTAAGTAGGCATGAGCAAGATACAAATAATTTTTTATATTTTTGGTTATAAGTGATGTTTAAAAATGTATTGCATTTGCTTAGTTTGAAAAGGAATGCAGAGTATTTACTTTCAAAGTGCACAGTATAGGCCCAGGCAGAATCATGTTTCTGCTGAGCATCCTGATTATTGAAACTCATATCTAACAGAATTCAAAAGTATTAATATCAGTGAGATGAATATCTTAGCTTAGAAAACTACTAGGAAAATGTGGCTGATTTGAATAACACATACTGCTTTCCCAAGAACCAGGGTTTTTGTTGAGAACTGGATAATACATTTAAGTAACTGCATTCACCTGTATAGTTATTAAAAAAGAAAAACAACAGATATTTAACAAAACTTTTTTCACTAATATCTTTTAAATGTTTGCTTATACGGAAATATATTTGGCTTTTGATAAATATAATTAAATATATTTCTACCTTCTAAAACTGTACGAGCCTCAGATCTACATTGAACGTATAAGACATTGAAACTGTGTATTGAAAAGAATGTGATAAGAAAAATGCAATATTGATAAATTATGAAAGATGAATATGAATTTGAAAAGACAGTTAAGCACAGTGGCAACATTCAGACTTAGTATCTTCATGTCAGGGCTTTAATTGTCTCTTACAAAGCTGATAATTCTTTTTTTAAAGAAAATCTATTACTTAAAGAGACACTTCAGAATTTGAAGCCTCTTTGAAATTACTGTAAAATTTTGATATTTGTCACAGGTTTTAACAGTTTTAAAACTTCCAAAATAAGAAAATACTGAGAACTATTTGTCATTAAATTACTTTTATCAGCTAAGTTATGTTTCTGTATAATTTCTGTATAATTAATGATTTTAAAAAATTAACAGTGAGTTTGAATATTATTGCTCTGAGATTAAGAGCTAAGAATCAGTATCACATCTTCAAGATTGCAGTAATACAGATCAAAATGTATTTCCAATATACTAATATAGGCCTCCTATCACTGGACTGTGAAAATATACTTGCTTTCCACACAAAATCAAAATTGTCCATAAGGAATGCTATGCCTTGTAAAGAACTCATTGCATTTATAAATAAGAGATATATTTCTAATGTTTCTTTCAGGGTAAAGTAAGCTAATTTTGCTTTAAGTAAGACAAACTTTTTAGTGGGATCTCTAAAACACTAATATTTCAAGAATACGTATAAATTTGCTTATAAATGTATATTACTATTTTTTGTGATAAATTGTGGTCTAATTTCTTCAGGTATTTCCATTTAATACCCTGAAAATGAATATTGAAATTACTCAATTGCTTGTCCTTGAACTCCTTGCTTTACTACACTTCATCTCACTTCATCATTTAATTTGTATGGTTTCCAAATCTACGTGATTATCATCTATTAGTACCCTTGGTGACAGAGGGCAGGACACTGTTGTATCAGAGTTAATAAAGCAGAAACACAAGCCTAATTACTATGGGAGGTAAGCCATGCTGGCAAGATTTACCTTTCACATAAGGCCTATATGTGGTTAATACTTACAAATAAAGATGGATAGATAGGCATCTATGTGTGTGTGTTGCTTTCTCATGTTGACATAATTCATTTTTGTATTTACAATTTTTTATATAGTCTCCTTTTTTTTTTTTTTGGTAGGCTTCTCTGAATATATTACTGTAATAGTTCTCATATGCTTTATGTTCAATTTTGAAAACTTAGCTATACATGGAAGCTTTCATCTGAGTTAACTGAAATGATTATGCAAATGTAGTGTAGATGTTCTCAGGGATTGCTTCTACCTCTGCAAATTCGTATTAACAAGTATGTATACTGTATATATTAATCTGAGATTTATTCAAAGTGGCTGTGTGCATAGCAAACTGAAAACACTTGTCATGATAGTATTAAATATAGTGTGTACAGAATATTAAGCATGATTTTGTATAGATTTTTAATATAGACAGGGGTCTGTATTTGAATATATTTGTATGCAAGTATGTGCCTGCATACATACATAGAGAAGTCAGTGTCATAAAAACTTATTTTGCTGCCACTGTCTTACTACTCATGAAAATATACAGTATTGCACCACAGTTCTTATATATCATAGTGATTTTAAAGATGAAATGGTTTAATTGTATACTTCAAATTTCTGCATCGAATCCAGATATTTTTGAAATTTCACATTTACAAATATAGGTGTATTTAATTTGCTGGATGTTACGTCAGTCTGGAAACTTTTAAGTCTTTTTCGAGTGGTATTTATGATGAATTTGTTGTGAAGTGTTGCAATCTTTATTCAATAAAAATAAATATATACAGGTTTTGGGCTATGAGACTGAAAAATGTTACGATAGTTTATACAAGACTTTATATAAAATGTTTTATTGATTGACTGTATGTCAATTTTAATTTAAGCTTTATGATTCAATCTGTGTCTATTTTTAATTTAAGTGGATTACATTCCGTAAAGATCCTTTTACTGTATTGACTTGGATGTACCATATTATTAGGTACTATGAGTTCAGCTTCTACAAATCTGTTAATACATAAAACCATAAGAAGCCTCTTATGCTCAAACCAGGTTAGAGTGAAGACATCAGATTAATATTTGATCATGGAGAAGTGCCCTTAATCAGATTTACTTATTTCTCAGAGTGTTTCTGCAATTATCATAATTGTTGTGCTAAATATGTTTGTCTTTATATCTGGCTTTGGGCATAATCTTCTCTCTTGAAACCCTCTCATTGTGGGACTCAGATTCCTGCACAAAACCCAATTAATATTAAGATGACAGTCCCTGATGAGTTCCCAAGGAGTCAGCAGCTGAGCAGACTCTGTAACGTTCTTAAGTACAGACTACTTGAATGATCAAGAGCATCTGAGGGAGACATACAATTCAATAATCCCTTTCTCAGGAAAGTCAAGAGTCCTGTGAGATAAGAGTGAAATCAAAGGAACACATCAGAAAGAAAATGACTGGTATAGTCTTGTAGTGTCTCTATTAAAATGCAAAAGTTATGGATTTTTTTAGGGGTGATGGGAACCTTTTCTGTTTTATTGATTTCTTTTTATAGTTTGATGATTTCTCTAAGATTATCTTAAAAGCTTAAAGAAAAAAGAGACTTCATCAAAAGGTATTCCGTGTGACAGGCGCATACATACTTTTTGTTTCCATTATATTAATTAATACAGCACATTTCAGTGGCTCTTGGTTTTGAGACTTAAACTTATGCACTTGGTGTATATGATATATTTGTCACGGGTCTTTTTCTGATTGTGATCCACAAATGATAAATACGCCACATGTGACTTTGTAAGAATTGTTCCTCGAAAATGTGGAGTTGCAGAAAAGCAATAGTGTTTGCTGGGGTTCGTACTCATCAAAATGGCAGCAACTGTTCTTTTCTGATATTCTCTTCTATGATCTAATATCAACAACTAAATTTACTCTCTGATGATAGTGTGCTAAACTATTGATTTGTAATCAGAAATTGGTTTCCTGTCACTTTAAAAGGGAAGCACTAAGGGGCAGTAAAAACAAGCCTGTCTGTTCTAGATGAAGCTCTGGTTCAGGCTCCATGCTCTATGTTTTCTTTTTTTAAAGAGTTTGCTTTTTTTTAAAAAAAAAAAAAAAGATGCTACTGAAAAGGCTATTGCTTTTTATCTTATTACATTGTGCAGGGTTTGTGTGTTTGAATTGCTTTTGAAGTCCTTCTTCTATCCATACTAATATCCATAATTAAGATTTTATTTTTTTAATGATTATATGGCTGAAGCTGATATTTCTAGAGGTAAAAAACACAAACCAAACAAAACATCTCAATGCTGGTAAGTGTTCTTTCACTATAGATTTAAATCATTAACAAAGTTTCATTGTCTGAAACTTGTTAGACAGTAAGATAGTAAATGTTACTAAGTGATCAAAAATGCTCTTCTGTTCAAAAATGCTCTTCTATATCTTCGTTAGTGTTCTGCATTGTCCCTTAGGTTTGCCTTGTGAATTTCACTGAATAGATTTATTCAAGTAGTTACATAAAGATTTGTTTCAAAACCAGTAGGACTGTAATGGAATGCAGCACAGGCGCTTTCTAAATGCAGATTTTTAAGTCTTACTCATCCTCTCTTTTTAGTTCCGTTTATTGTATATTATGGTAAACTTTGTAGCTGAGGACATTATCCTAAGAAAGTCTAATATTATATTAGAAGTATGACCTGCCAACATAAGCTTTTTTGTTCATTTCCCATGCCAAACTAGACTAAATTATGAAGGATGTGAAATAAAGTGTGCCTTCTAGTTTTCTTCCACCTAATTAGTATTCAAAAGAATCAAAGAGGAAAAAATGAATACCTAAATCATACATATGTATATGCCTTTTAAGCTTTATAATAAAGGCAAAATAACCCCTTACTTGGTTAAAATCCAACTTAAGAGTCAACATGCAAAGGTGACTGCTGTATAATATTAGACATATCTGTATTATGTGGGCACGTTACTGCTCCACCAGAATCTCTCGATAGTAATTATTATGCCAAGCACCCTGTTGGCACAATTACACTAAAGCTCTAATTAGTAGCAGTAAGATTAGAACCCCTACATGTTAAATCTGTAGAAGCAAAGCTGAGTGAAGGATTTAAAACAGTTTCAAAACATTGTATTGTCTTTATTACAGTCTTTATATTTCAGTAAAGAAGGGTTTTCTATAAAATGCACTTAAAATAATCTGGTCCTGTCACTAAAAATAGGAAAGATAAGGTAATTGCAGTCAAACCTCAGTGCTCTGCTTCTGTCTAGGTGCTTTATATCTCAAGTGTCAAATCCAGTGAACTCTAGTGGAAGTCACATACTCGGAAGTTTTTGCTTCGATGAATTGGTGTTTTTTGGATGGATAAAGGCTTTTCCTGGTGCCTTCAGTTCCTTATTAGTGACCATTGAGTGTTCTGTGCTCTAACTGTCTGGCATGTGGCAAGTCTTATGTCACAACTTTATCGGCAGCTAAACATGATCCTTGTTAATTTACGCCTTTCTCAATTTCACTCTTCACTGTTTTTTGTGTAAAGTAATGAAAACACCGAGTTCATTGTCCAGCTGTAGCTTTATGGACAGTACACAAACACTGTGCAGTGCCAGTCTGAGTCTGCTCCTTTACCTTAGCAGTGACAAAACAGAAACCATCACAAATGATGTCAAAGGATTGATTTCACTATTTGAAAAGTTGTGGCCTTACCACCTGTGCAACAGGAAGGAGATTTTAGCAGTTTTGAAATGACTGATGATGCATCCTCATCTAAATTTGATATCTTCTGAATTGAGGTTAAAAATATCTGCTTCTCTATAACACTTTGTATGTACTGTAAGATCTTTTTTTCCCCTGATGTTGGATCTTAGATACAGTATATTCAAGTAATGCATCATTTCAAAAATAAGTAGAGATTTGCATGCCCAAAGAGTTTGCCTCTGCTTCTGGTTCTTAGTATACTTTGTATTTGAGGAGAGGAAGCTGGTATTTTCTGGATTCTGTTTTAGGAACAGTTTCTTCAGCTGTGCTGAATTGTAATAATGATTCCTCTCATCAATTTAATTATTTTTATTTATAGCATATGCCAATTTCTCACTGAGCAAATTATTGTATGATTGGTTTGTCTTAATGTTTATTGATTGTATAGTGCCACTACCATTAATGAAGAAAACTGGATGCAAAGCTAACTGAACCTAGTAAATATATTCCTGCTGGTTCCAGTAAGTTTTGAATTATGCCCACAGTAGAAACACACTTGGTTGAGCTCTCCTCAAGCTTCTCCTAAGGGGTGGAGGACACCTTCTGTGCTTCTCTTCTAGGTTACTTTAGAGGTAGAGTTATAAGCAAAACAGGAAGGCGGAGACCTGGGAATTCACTTTATGAGGGATTTTGCACTTCAGCCCTTCATGTGTTAGGGATATTGTTTAATACTATTGTACTTCTCACTGACTTGGTCGGATCAAATAAGCACAAGACAATACTGGGAGCAAAGGAGTTGCCTACATTTAGGGTTTTCTACTACTGTGTTTTTCCACAGTAGAAGAGAGAGTCTTACATGACACCACTACTGTGTTTTGTCAGCCCAGGGAGAGACATCCAGGTATTTTTCCATGTAGCTTCAGGCTGGTTCAGTGACTTGAGCTGCTGCAAAGAGAAGCACAGAGTACAGTCTCCATTGCATTGCACTAACTCTGCTCAGACAGCCTCATATAATCAATCTAGTTAAATACCTTTCTTTGTAAATGCCTAGATGTTGAGGGCACAGGTGAAAATCATCAGTGCTCCAAAGGTATTGGGTTTTTATATGCATTATTCAGACTTAATTTATAGACAGTCATTGCTATCTATAATATGTGGCAGACTTAAGAGCCTGCTGTCTTAGTTTCAATATTTACCCTGATTTAAAAAAAATAAAAATATTTTTAGTCTCAAATTCAGGGAAGAAAGCTGATAATGAAAAATGAAAGTTATTTATGAATAATAAAAATACCTGTCACTAAATTACCTGGTCTATGATTTTAAAGAATTCAAAAACTGTTGAAGTTCATGTTTCTCTCATTGTTAGTACTATTAAATGCATATTAGCATGGTCATTTTTGTTTAATGGAAACAAATAACAGTTAATCTTATTGGGAGGTTAAGTGGGTTTACTCTGTAAAGGGCAAATCCCAGATGAATGTTTTCTTTTTTAAAGAATAGCTTTAGTCACTGACAGATGGTCTCTGTCTGAGTCTCCCTGTAGACAGATACAGTTTCTTTTTACACGTTTATGAAAGTTGTAGATACAGATATTCAGTAATATGCTGTTGTGTAGGACAAAGAGCAAGTCTGGTGGATTGATAGGATTAGGTTTCAGAACAGTGACATATGGTTGGTTTACCAAAGTGGGTAAAATTTGAAAGGAAAAAAAAGAAGTATCTACAGTTACAGCTACTCATGTAAGGGAACAATTTATATTCGGCCAATTGCTTCTTGCAAAAGACAATATGGTAGCTCTTATTTAACTCTGCTTAGAGGTGGGTCTGTCATGATTAGGTCCTGATTGTAGACATTTCTGACTTTCAGATAACTCTCCTAACAAATTTTCATGTAATCTTAAGTGCAGAAAAGCAGTAATGCCCTAATTTAGAATATTGATAATTTGGTGCCTTGCCCTAACCAATCAGATATCAATATCACTTACATGTCTGTTGCAAGTTTGTTTTATAAATAGAACTAAGAGCCTCTATAATCCTGCATGATAAGCCTGTATTTTGCTTACCCTGTATGCTACATATAAAGTTATAACATCATTATAACCTTAATCAAATAACTATACAACATATTTAGTGGTAATTTGTCACAGTAAAATTATTCATAGGTGTCCTGAGTAAGTTCAGTTTTATTTATGTGTTATGCCATACCATGTTTTTGGCAATGGAGTTTGCTAGATTTCATAGATTTACTGTGTCTGCTTTTTTTTTTATGACTGACATAGCAATAACCAGATTGCAAGGATATTTATGTTGTTTGTGGCTTAGCAAGATAATTAAAGGATATAAATTAATCAAGTGCAATTAATTAGAAACTTTATGTTCACAGCAGTCCTTCTTTGCATGTATAATTTATATGTATTGATTTCCCAGCTTTCATTAGCCTATGAGATAACAGCAAAAATGCATTAGAGAAGAAAATGTACAATTAGCGTGAGAGTGAACCCTGGCATAATTGATAGATCAGCACATGTTTGGGGCAAATATAAAGCTTTGTTAACTGTCATAAGCAGTTAGAATTGATAAGTGGTATTTCACTACATATCTCTCAGCTGATTAATGGTGTTTTTAAAGAGTCCTCTTAATGGGAAGCTGATAGGTTGGTTGAATTTACATTTTAATCAGAGTATTTATGATGGAGGCAGCCATAAGAAATTCATTGGCACAGTGGTAAGGACCTTCCCTGAGGGATTTGGGGGAAGTGAAAGCATTTTAATATGGCTACTCACCTTCCCCTTCTTTGTGTGACCTGGTCAGCACATAGGAAGGGCAAGCCTTTTTGCTATCAGCTAATAACTTACTGTTGTTAGGGGAAATTTCAGTTTCAACTGTGCTAATTAGTAAGGTAAAATAAGGATGAAAACCTACAGAGTACTTACAAACTTATTCAGGAAGGAGTAGCTCTGTTACCAACAATAATCTGTAACAATTACTTGTGGAACCTTACAGTGCGAGATGCTGTGTTTTGGTTATAGTGTTGTTTAAACAACACATTTCTTTTATACTTGTAGGCCCTTCTACTGTAGGAGAACCCTTGATCAAAACTAGTCTCTTATTATCTGTTGAATATGGATTTAGAATTGGTAGGTATGTTGGAATAGCCTCAGCCAGTTTACAGGTGGGGTTTATCATTCATCATTCAGGTGTCCTTTGTAAGAACAACAGTCTATATGCTGCTCAAAAAAACATACATGTTTGTTACTTACTTGAAACTAGACACTTTCATATAAAAATGTTTTCAAGTCACATGTTCTATTTGAGACTTTCTGATTTCTGCTTTAATAAAAATATCTAACTAATGCATATTCTCATATTCCCAAAATTCTGCCTAGCACATAAGCAGCTTTTCTTACCTAGTTAAACTAGTTGTTCAAATGGAGGAGAGCTAGACTCAAAGTATCTTGCTTTACTGTTTTTATTGACATGTCTAAGAAGTTAATAGCCTCATGCATCACTTTCTGTCTCGATGAATTCTATTTGATTTTCTTTTGTATAGCTATTCCACAAAACAAGCAATAGCTGGGGTATATTTTATACATAGTATGTTAGATAAACTTATGTGGTTTAGGTATTTATGGGTTTTTTTTTTGTTTTGTTTTGTTTTACACTGCTAATTAGAGTAGCAGATCAGTAAAACTAATTCATAGAATATTAATAGAACATGAAATATTTGGTATAAAAAAGGAAGTTACATCTGACAATTAAAAGAAATTAAGCACCCCATGCTTAAAAATGATAGGTTATTTGTATGTCATATTAGCCATATCAGATAAGAATCTTAGGCCATATATAGACACATTAGTTTTGTACTATAAATGTCTTAATTATTCAGAGTTCATTAGTTTCCTTTTTTCACAACTCAAAATAAATGAAAGTTAGATGAGTTTTGCTATTCAGTAGCAGTAGATAAGCCGCATCACCGAGTGACAGTTTTATAGACAGCATGGTAATGGCTTATTCCTTTAGAAAGAAGGAGACAAAGTGATTATTATATCACTTATTATTTTAATGCAGAAATTAGGGTTTCCTACATTTGTAATTTAGATAGGTTGCCACCTTAATGCAAAGTTGTCTTTTTTGTATTGTGTCCTTACTTGCTCAATTTGCATTGTGCCTGTTGCTTTACACGGTGTCTTTGGTTGGATTTGTTGGCATTCTGAAGGTGAGAACTATTGTTTCATCAGTCTGGTGGCCCCAGGGAAGAAGAATATCAAGTACTGTCTGCAACACATTTCCCTTTTTTTATTTCTAGGTTCTAGAAATATAAAGCTGAAACAAGACAACTTGGATAAAATTTGGAATTAATAACATTTCTAAATTAGTGATTTATTCGACTGTAATCCTACAGATTTCTTTGTCCACAATCAGGAAAAATGAATGATGTAGATCTAAACAGTACTCCTGTGACCTATTCTTGCTCCCTTTGAACCAGAGAGATTTCTTCTACAGGAATAATTCTCTTCCCCTGACCTCTTTACCAATTTCTCCGATATATTCCATGCCTTTGTGCCCATTAGTGACTGGTACCAGTCTGAAATGGCAGATTGCTCAAATGTTGGTATAACGCCCTTTTTTTTATATAATTCCCGTTTGCCGGTTTTAGAGTCTGGGCAGCTCCCCTGTCATCCCTTGGCAGCCACAGGTCTCTGGAATGGCTGCCTGAGCCCACTCACAATGGCCCCAAGAAAGGCTCTTTCTGGAAAAACAACATACTGGAGACTCTTATTTGCCTTATTTCCTCTTCTGCATTCAAGGACAAGTGTTTTTGTGTACCTTGCAGTGTGTAATTGCATGCTTCATACTGAGAACTCACTTCCAAATGAACCAGGTTTATGTGTAAATGTTACAATGGTAGTTAAACCTGAAGGTAAAAAATTATTTAAATCTTTCTATATAAAATTCTAAGCTGAGTGAAAAGAAAAAAACTACTTTATGTTATTTTACAGGGAATAATAAAAGTTTGCTTGATTTTCAGTTTACTTTGGAAGTCAGATGTAATACAGATGCTTGTTGCATAGCAGGTATGTTGGATACATAATGATGTAATTTTCTTTGTTGTGGTATACTTCTTGTCATCTTAATAATAAAAAAGGAAATCTGCATAGAAAAAAATATTGTGAGATTTTTGTGCCAAACTGTAATGACATCTTTTGAAAATGTTTGACTGGATAGTTTTCCAGTTAGATGTGTATCTGTTTTATTTAAAATGTTAGGTAAGCTATGAGTAGGCAACTCCAGAAATACAATTATCTGTTCACAAATGCTATGTTGTCACTGGATTGAATAAGCAAAGATGGGGACTATAACTTTATCTGAGCAACATATAGAAAATATCTATAATTCCCACTCAGTTGTTGCACATTTACTTTAGCATTTTGAACTGAAAGATCAGGCACTTTCATTTTATAATGGTTGGGGTTCTCTCCAGTTTAATGCCAAGAACTCTCTGAGAGTGAAATGTGACAGTATTCCAATAGAAAAGATGAAGTGGCAGTGGTGTGCTAAGGATGTGGTATGTAAGTTGTTGATGTGAATGTTTTAAATTAGTTTATATGCACCAGAAGAAGAGCTACTTGAGCAAGGTTACTGCCTACTAACCACTATAAATTCTCCAGTGAATGGGAGCATGCCCAGGATTTTACATGAGATTCTTTTTTGTTGTAGGATCCCCATTGCTGGCTGACTCTAGTACAGCTTTATTCAGAGCCTTATGCCATTACATACTGTGAAAACACTTTGAGGATGCTGCACTATGCAATTTGTGAGGTGGGGGATATTGCAAACAGTACCTAAAGAAATCTCTATCTGAAGTGCGATGGCTTTATTTTGGATGGCTGTGGTTTTCTCTGCACAGATCAAAATTAGCTAAAATCTATCTCCTATGCAGTAAACAGCAGCAGTTCTGAGAGGCAGGACATTGCTCTAAAAGTTCTACTGGAATTCCATTGTGGAGTGTGCCTCTGCTCTACCTTCTGCAAATAAACTCATTTTGTACAGAATTAAAAGTTCAGTTTAATAGATTACATAGATTCTGGCTTCCTCACAGTTTTTATCTAAAGTCTCTATACTTTGGTTTTAGAAAGGTAATGAAAGCTTGTTTCTAATCAAAGCTGCTTCCTGCATCTTTTATTTTTATGCTAGCTGATTTAAATTCACAGGTTAATGGGAGTAATGAGGATAGAACAACTCCATTCCTCAGGAAAACAGGCCATTTATTCTGAAAGAAAGAGACACTCCATTATAAATACCCAATGTTTTTGTAATATAGAATTTGGTAAGTGACAAAACAGTCAATCTAATTGGTCTGACTGATTGATGGAGCCAAAGTTTCTAAGATTCTGGAAGAGCAGTGGAAAAAAAAAACAACCCACAACTGAAAAACCCAAACCAAACATGCAAAATAGAAGTATGTACTTATATGCAATGGAAAAGGATGTGCTACTTCAGGACAAGAGAAAAATTAACATCTACACTTGGAAAAAAAAGTCATAATTTCAGTTAGCTTTTAGCAAACAACCCTCTTCTAATTTAGATTAGTTCTACAGATCTGTGTGAGACTGCTGGCAGTGGACTAATGTTTTTATTTCTTTTTGCTAAGCTATCACTTTATTACCACTTGACCATCTCGTCCCCATGTGAGAACAATCAAACATTTCGTTGGAAATCTATAAAATGAAATACAAAGTTTTTCTGTTCTTCAGTTTGGATGTGTATGAAATGCATTGTCATGAGGCAAAAATAGCAGTTTCTGTGTATATTTATCTTAGGTTTGTCTCTTCGGGGTTAGTTCCAACTCACAATGGAAAGTAAGAAGTGAACAGTATGATTTGAAATCCTTAAGTGTGAACTTAATCCCATTAAGTTAGTTCCTTAATTCCTCAGGGTGCCTGTGAATGCTTCAGTATGCTTCAGTATATTACTTAAATGTGTTTGAGGAGGTTATGAAATGTTTGGCTTCAGGGAAAGTTGCAGCATTGGAGTTTCAGTGTTGAATGCTTTATATAAAATATAAATTTTTTTAAAGGCAGTTGTCAAATATCGTGCAAGTTAGGACTGTGTGTTGTGCACTTTAATGTGCATATCAATAACTTTGATTTTTTTAATGAACTGTGTTGAACATGACTGTAAGAGAAGATGATATCAGAGTGTGCAGATGATGAACTCATATTTTGAAGAAATAGCTGCAAAATGCTTGACTATCCTTATAGTATGTGGTAACTACATCGTAATTTCTTTTTGCTATGGTCATTCCTCTTTAATAAGGAGGGGTTTGTTTGTTGGTTTTTTTTTTAGCAACAGCTTTGGCTTCCTTTATTATGTTTCCATCTATTTTTGTTCCTGGATTGCACCTGCTCAGTAGTTATCTAATCTTTCTTAGAAGTTTACACTCTCAAGTAAAAGCTTTGAAGTTTACACTGATTAGTGTTTTATAGCATAAGAGATATGTATGGTTCCTTCTTTTACAGTGTTAAAGCTATTATGCACCTGGTGCAAAGATAGACATTAAAGTGCAGATGACAAACCTTTAAAATATTTAGTAGATTAAAGTACTGAATTACTCCCTACTTCTTGTTCAAGGTCCTTAATTTTGTAAAAAATTCTGCTAGTTTGGGTTTTGAAAACAAGAACTCTTCATTTCAAGTTGCACACTGGTAGGCATGAGACATTTTGGAAGAAGATAGTCATAGAAATCCACTTTTTAACTATAACTGTATTAAAATATTCCTGATTCTAGTACTGTAATATTGCCTTTTCTTGGCAATGTACATAACAATTATTCATCCAGACACTTGGGGGTTTTTTTGTTGGCAGAGAGCACTGTATTTAACAAACATATTTGCAAGGTGGATCTTGTGAAATTTTGAACAGAAGAAATCTGTGTAATGGAGATTCTCTCTAAGCATCTATTTGCATGTTTATGCACTGGGAAAATATAGGCATATAGGTTACCTGAAAACAACTGATTCTTCCTAATATTTAAAGGTGATCTCTATCTGGAGAAGCATTGTTGACAATACAGTGTCTTTGGATGCAATTTTTATATTTGTGGTAGAGTGGAAATGGGTGTTTGATCTTCAGTGTTAGGAAAGTGGGCTAAATTCAGGAAGTAGGTCAAGATTTCACTGCAAAATCTTTCTACGTTTTAAATAAATATAAGTCAATGGAAATATTTAATAGGCCAATTAAACTCTAAGTGCAATAATTTTAAGACCATCTATACAATTTTTGATTAATAAAACTCATAAAATTCAAATGTGGAAACATTCAAAATGCCTGGAATTAAATGGAAGAAATTGAGACAGTTCACTGAAATACATAACTTGTGCCTTCTGCTTTGGGGTCTTATTATTAAATGTCACTTTGTGTTCTCAATTCCATTTATCCTAACAGTAGTGGAGAGAATGTTCCACTGATTTCAGAGTTTAACTGATGGTGAGACTTCCTCCAGGTTCTACTATTTTAGGTAAGACTTTCTAGGAAAAATCCCACAGGTGAACCTTCTTAAGTAATGGATTTTCTCTTGGAGTAGAACACCTTTCCCTATGTATTGACAAATGAGGAGACAAAGATACTTTGAAAAAGGAAGCACTAAAGAAACTTGGCTTAGTGTTATGGGGGTTGTTCTGGTTTTGTTTGGAGTTGTTTGGTTTTTTTCAGTGGTCACTGGGATCTACAGTGAGGTATATTCAGTGTGCTCACAAGGACTGCAATTTGATCTAATCAGGGTTGGCCTAAGAATGTAATAAACTGTCAATGCAGGACTTTTGCATTCATTTACACTAATACAGAGCATCTCATTTCTGAGAAGTAAATCACAGTGGTTTTAGTACTTTATTTTCCATCTTGTATGTAAGTAAACTGCAGGATCAACTGGGAGGTTGAATCAGTCTGCTATTTATTACCTCGAAATGTGACACCCTATTTTAAGTGCCTTATTCCCTTATGATTTAGATGGAGTAGTGCATTACGTTTAAACAACATAGAAACCAGCTTTACTCTTAGTGGATTTTTCACTTTAGATGTGATGGATTTACATTTGTAAAAAACTTTCAATACATCATTATATTATTACATAAAATGGAGTTTCAAACACACTGATATAGAGAGAACAAGAAAAGTATTTCCAATTACTTTTTCCTGTCATCTAGTAAGTATTAATAATTCTGTAAGAGTTTCTTCTAGCCCTATATTCAAATACACTTGAAAAATATATTATTGATCAGTTGTTTCTTTTTGTTTTTTTTGTCTAGACATTTCTTAGTAGATTATTTTCCAAGAAAACTATGATTTGTTGTAGAGCATAAGGCATTTCAAACACTTTTCTCACACGGTTTCTTGTGATTTAATGAGACTTTTCTCCATTAATTTATGCAAGTAAAAAAGTAAAGCTTTGGGTTTTGTGGGTTCGGTTTGGGTTTTTTGAATTATTATTGTTTTTCATGGAGGTCATGGTATGAGAACAAACACTTTTCCTCTTCTTCCAACACTATATTCTGGGGCCATACACCACTGTGATATCTAACAGTGTTAACTTATGTCATTGAGTTTTTCATCATATCTTTAAATTGAATTTTTATGTATTGACCTACTTTTTAAGGAATTAATTGGAAACATACAGGGAAGTTATCATCATATAAAAAACCTTATAGATTTAGTTGAATAAAAAGACAGAAACACCCACAATACTGATTGTCCAAAGAATTTTGACTTCTGGGTCTCATTGAACATGACTTAGTTGGGATAAAAGTTTCTCTGATTATTTTTGTGTCTGCTCTGATTTTTCTACTAGCAGGTTCTACTTAACTTCCTTTGGCTCTTGCTTACAAAATCAGTGTTATAGTTTTGAAAATAGTAAACTGATGAAATTAAGGAAAGATTTTTCTCATGCAAATGGAAAAGTAACCCGTTTTCTGAAGCTAAGCATATACATTTTTATTTTAGCATATTAATATGAAGTTTTAGGGAACTTTGACAAAATCACAATTACTTTTTTTTTTTTTTACAATGTACTACTTAAAGTATTAAAAAAGCCCTATTCTTGCAAATTTTAATCAAGTTCTTATGCATGTACTGTTTGCAGCTGGGATCTTTGATGGTCTTTGTGTTCTTGGAAAGTATATCTTACATTTGGAGTAGAAAATTTGATGTAAGGAAGAAATATCCCCACACTACCAACTTCTTTCATGTATTTAGCACTCAAGAAATACCTGCTATATGGGAGTAGTGGCAAAGGGCTAACTATTTTATTCCACAAATGAACAAAGCTGATAAAAATTTTAGCATAGATGTCAAATGACTAGATAAACTATATTCAGGCACAAAAAATTGTAAAGATATCTTGAATCATTACCTGGTACTTGAAGCAGTTTGCTTTGACTAGCTTTTTTCCCCTTCCTGTTTTATTACAGCCATACTGTATGCTCAATAGTAAAGAGAGGGGAAAGCATATGGCCTCCTGTTTGAACTTCTGTAATTAATCCTTCCAAATACTATTTCCTTGGAAAGTTATTTTTAATTTTATTACAGTCTGTTCTTGTATTCTCCCACACAATCACTTGGGCAACATTTGTATCGATGAAAACGACATAAAGCAGCTCTTAACTAAAAGGAGACTGCTGTTTTACACAACATGTAAATGATTAAGTGATAGATTTTTATTACTGTTTGTGTGTAGAGTGCACTACAGCGTTTGAACATTAACTCTCCCCCAACCCCGCCCCAAATCTGTGCAGTCCTACAGGGTGTGTTTAAGGTTTTTTGTTGTTTAAAATCATATGGCTTATTTTTTAGAAAGCTTTTTAGAGTGCTAGTTATTCCCTTAGAGATATGTTGATATTTCTGTATATGATCTATGGATTCTTGCACTCATGCAAAATAAATTCTTACACTGTGGAATTGGTAAGAAAAACTAAATTAAGATTATATCTATGAGTGATGAAGGAATCTTGACAAATGTCATAAAAAAGGTGATCAGGTTGGTCCCATCACAGTCAGTAGCTTGTGTAAGATTAGAAAAAAGAAAAAGTCTATCCATTCTTAAAACTTCGTTTGTGATTTGCTTACATACAGAATTATAGATGTTTGCACTGAGCATGGCTGTTTATGGGCAAGACATTGGATGCTGCAACCCTGTAAGGTAACACAGGGAAATAACATTGCAAATAAGATAATGTGATGATAGACAGCAGCAAGGATTATATTTTTTAATATCTCAAAATATTTTAATATCTCAAAATATGTACTTTTTGTGTAACACAGAACATATTAAATAGTGGTTCCAGTTGCCTACAAAACATAGAAAGGTGACAAATGCTTTCTAGATATTTCCTGAGATTGTCTTGAATTGTAAATTGAGAGGAAATCTTCCTCCAATTTAATCTTGAAATGAAGTTGAGTTGTTCTAGATTCCAGGCTTTTGGAAAGCTCATAGTAAAATCCACCCTTTTAAGGTATTTCACAGAATTTTTCTTATGTCTCTTTCCCTCCTCATCCATATCAATTTTTCATACGATTTAGTAAGGGAGCTTTCTACAGCTATATTAGCCTGAATGCTGTTGATTTTAAAGGTTGTTGTAATTGGGAGCATAATTTCAGTTAAGAGGTCTACTGGCAAGAAATAAGACTGACTAGAAACAGTGGACATAAAATGTGGTTTTATTCAAATAAACTAAAGGGTGAAAGCAGTGTCTAACAGATATCTCTTAGCAACTTAATTCCTTTTCCAGGGTCACAGTAAGATCACATGGGCAGGAAGTGATCAAGGTTTGCCTCTTAGGCATGTCCAGTTGTTGGTTTTGTTCCTTGAAACTGAAATTACTGTGTTGTACCAAAGAAGACAACACAGGCTTGATTTACACAGGCACAGTCCTCATTAATTCAGGTGGAGTATTAGGTCAGCAGCTCTGCAAAAGCAGGATTAGATAGTGCCTTGTCTGCGAATTCAGTTGCTGTTTTTCTTCAAAGATATGCATTTCAGTTCTGTCACATATAAACACTGGGTTTAAATGGAGCACTTTATGGTAAATGAAGTCATGCTTTTGCTGAACAGCAACACTTTTTCTTAGCCTACATATATGAATTATACATGTGAAATGGAGCTGTCTAAATGTCAACGTTAAACTCAGTTGCTTAAATAATATCAGCATGATTAGTTCACATAGTTTTAATTAAAATTTATTAGATTGTATAGTAGTTTTAGGAAACTATCGTAACTGACTTTTTTTTATAAAATGCACGTATGTACTAGCAAAGAAATTTCCTTTGTTATGGAAAAATCATACTTCCAGCTTTACTCTGCTTTTGGCTCCTGTTTCAAGATTGTGTTGACCTTGCAGAAGTCTGTTGCATCACTGCTGTACTAGAAAACTTCACAGCGTTTCAAAGCAGTATTCCATTTATTTAGGATACACAGACATCCCCAGTTACCAGACTTACTGAGAACCATGTATTCATGTCAAAACATATGATGTTGTCATGCTCCATGCTCTAACCAGAAGTAGGTATCGAGTTTGCTTCTGGAACTGGCAGACAAGCAATAGTAAGGCTTTGTTAATGTTCTAAACTGTCTTGAATGTTTTCATTTTCATTCCATTTTATTAATATTACTTTAAAATGGGATTCGTTACAGCTCTTAAGTGTTGTAGATTTGTGTTAAATTTGATTGTCAAACAGCAAGCTAAATCTTAATGCTCCAGAAATGTTCAGGGTCTTATGAATTATCAGCTGCTTGATGTCTTGACCAAATGAAGCTTTGCTGTTTCTCTCACTATTAAAAATTAGTGAGAGCCTCAAACTTTTAGAGAGTGCAAAATGTAACTGTGGACTTCATTACTGTGGTGTGGCTGCGGATGCTTAAATTTACAAAAACTCAAAAGGCTGATAGATATATTTGCTAAGGAAAAAACACTCCATCAAGGAATGCTGATGGAATAAAGTTGATTTTGAAGATTCCTGAAGTTTAAGATATGTATCAGTTTTTGCTTTCCAAGGGACAGTCCTCTTTGTTTTCTGTTAGTAACTGTTGCAGAAATGAAGAGTCATTTTGTGGGGGCTAGATTCTATGTAGTAGCTGATTTGTCTGCAAGGAAACACAAATAAAAATACCTGTGGCTTTTAGCTTATATAGGCTCAGGGCTTTTGAGTTACCTGCTTGTCTTTCAGTGAAAGAAATTATCTACAGAAAACTAGAAAAGCGTTTCTTAGTTTAAGCATTCCCTCTGTGTTTGAACTGCAGATGGGTAAATATTCTTCAACTCTGAGGCCTGACCTCAAAACTGTAGTTTAATAACTAACTGTAGCTTTAGTAAGTTCTGTCACAGTGATCTCTCTAGTCTGCTATGTCACAGAAGCAACCAGTGTTTCTTTAGTGTATGTCCTTCAGGATACCTTTGTCATTGCTCTCCATGACACTTCTGTTTCTTAAAACTTTTTTCTTTTTTCTTGTGCTTGGATTCAGTTTAACTTGCACTTAATTTTCACACTGCAAGAGTAAGAAAGAGATAATCTTCATACATTAGCTACCTTCTGTGATTTGCAATTTGCTATAGAAATTAGATGAGGGGAAATCAGTCTTTAGATTCAAATCTTAAGAAACTGTGTGCCCCATTCCTAATGTTCACCAAGATTTTTGTCTAACAGCAGGAGTGGAAAGAAGCACTGAATAACTTTTCATGAATTCATGTTTTGCTTGTGCTCTCATGAGTTTAATCTGCTTGCAAAATAGATGATGAATCTGGCTGTAGTTACAAGCAGTGGGAGGCTTTACCTTTAGCAGGTGAGTCATTACAATATAACATTCCATTTTAGTGCTGTTATGGAAAACCTTTTTTGATGTTTTCTTATGATGTATGGTTTCTGCAGAATTTATGAAAGAAGCAATTAAATGGGTGGTGCCTGTGAATCAGGTTTATATTTAAAAGTATGCACTTTTACTGGAGTAGTACTGTAATTGAGCACTCCCACCTCTAATACCTTAACATACAGATAAATATTTTTACCCCTTAATAGTTCTTTGCCCTTTCTCTCTGCTAGTAAGCTGGTTTTTTCCATTTAAGCTAGCAGAGTTAAATACTGAATTCACCTGACTTGCAGCCAGAGACAATGTTGCAGGATGACACTTCTTTACCCCTCTTAATATTGATTCTTTAATATGCTTAGGTTAAAGTGAACTGATTATAGGAAGCTGGTGGGTGCTCATTGGTGAGATATTTTAGTAGTAAAACAGCGTCAGGGTCTTGTAAGCTAACAACCTTATAGGAGATAAGACATAGGTATATATTGAATGCAAAAATGTAATCCTGATTAAAGCTTTCTGGAGACAAAGGATTCTTGAGACTGGGGGGGGGAGGGGGTTGTTGTTTTGCCTTTAAAATGCTTCCTCAGCCTACCTAGTACAGTTTGTGTTCTCCTGTATTGGAAGACTACTTTCTGTAAATTGTGGGCTGTGCTATGCCATCTTGAGATGAACTGTCAGCTGTATGATGTAGAAACTTGTTGTCACTCCGGAAATAGTGCTCAACTTCTTCAGTAAAAATGGCCATTATTGTTTGAAGAGCACAATATATTTCTTAATTTATTCTAAAATATGTTGTTATAATTCGTAGCTCTAGTCTGCAGTGCAGTTGGAAGATTTGCATTATGAAGTAAAACATTCCAGTTAAGATTTGCTCATAAATGATTCATTTGGCAGTTATTAAATCACATTCTAACTCTCACCTGCCATAAGGAGTTTATCAGAGTATTTTAACTGCACGGCAAACAGCTGGCTGTCTATAAGTCCTTTAAAGTTGGAAAGCCACTGACCAGTTTACTATGTTAGATTTGTTCTTTACAGAGAGTTATTTTACAAGCAGGATGATGTTGGAAGGCATTTTGTTTTTAGTTTATGAATATTTTATTTCTGTGATAAAGGAAGGTTTGCATACCAGGAAAATTTTAGTACCACGTAAGTAGATGAAGTGGCAGTTAAATGGCCAAAGGACACTTCAAAATTAATGTACCATTTGCTCTTGCTGTCAACAAAATCCAAATCTGCTTGTCTGTCCAAAGCTAAGAAATGAGCTTTTTACCTGGGAGTTCAGCATAGAATGGGAAGATGACTTTGATGCCATCAGATGTGAATTCCCTCAGAATTATGCTTTGCCCCTACTTAGTCTGGAGCATGAGCTGCATAGGTGTGTCTACACTGTCATTGTGTCTTGTTTTGTTGGGGTTTTATTTATTTGTTTGTTTTTATGTATGTCTGAGTAACATGTCGACAGCAGTTTTGAGAAGTATGTGAAGCGTGTGCACCGGTGTCTCTGTATGTAGATGGTCCTGTGATAAGACAACACTAACTTTGCCACAGAAATGAGAGGAAAATAACTGTCCAAGAAAGGAGTCAGTAGCTGAATAATGCAGTATGTTTTGGTGTAGGAGTTGTTCCTTGTCTGGATAAAAGAGATAGAAGGAGCACATAATCTAAAGGTTGGTTCTGATTAGTACCAAGGGTGATTATATGCTTAACTACAGCAAAGATGTAGAGCATTTCATAAAGACTTCAGCTCTTGCTTGGCTTGTAACTCGATGTTTTTTCTTTTTATGAATAACATCTGTTTTTATTGTGGGCATGTTTGCCACTAAGGCAGTCCACAGAGCCCTGGGATTGTAGCTGCACTGTTTGTAATTTTGCCAAGTGTTTAAGAAATCGAGTTTACCTCACTGTAGTTTGCAGGTAACTTGTGTTGGTCTGCAATTCAGAATATACTATAAATAAGAGATTTAGTTTATGTATTAATGTAATTCCTCAGATAGTATCTGTGCATGTGATTTGAATTGTTGGTGCCCTGGGCCCAGGCAGAGTCCCTAAAGAAATTGCTAGGGCTCTGCAGGGATGTGGTGTGCTACCTGTAGGGATCTAGATTAAAAAGTAGATTCCAAAAAGACTGAACAAAACAGATGCCTGATACAGTTAAAATAGGTCATAGTTAATACAGATTTTCAAGTGTTAGTGAAATACAGACATTTATGTTTGCATTCCTGAGACAGCTCTTCAATGCTGCTCTGAACTGAGAGTTTTTTCAGAGCAACAGGAGGGCTGTGTATGACCAACCCTTAACTTTTCTTCCTTGATGAAATTCTTTGATATCAGGAAGAATGCATTCTTGCTTCTTTCTGTCCCTGTATACTGATACTGTGCTTCATTCCATTCTGGATTTCCTTTTTTTTTTTTTTTTTTTTTTTTTTTTTTTTTTGGTGCTTTAGAAATAAAGGGCATTTTTTTGTCCTTTCGCCTTTTGAGTTCACTCTTTTACTTTTTGTTATATTCTTGAGGGCAACTTGATCTGAATTCCGTAGTACTGTTTATGTAAGCATGCAGTCAAAACTACATACCTACATGCCAAGGGTGTGAGTTTTAAATATATGTTAGATATAAATAGTGTGAATACAGTAAACAATTTGAGATAGATTATGAGATACTGTCTTTTTAATCATGATCCTTTTCAGATGTAATCCTTAGAGAAGATTCGCACTTCCGTGACTTGACCACTGATAAGATAATAAGGCGAATTACACTCACAGGGCCTACCAATGTCACTTAAATCAGTCACTTGTTTTTAGCATAAGCTCTGTGGAAACAGAAGCAGAAGGACTCTTATGTAAGACTCATTACTAAACATGGTATTTAGTTATACATGAGACACGTTCAGGGAAAATCTCAGGTGACAAAGAAAGATGCTTCAGAGCATTAATCCCAATATAGTAACTTGCCATATACTGATAAATATATCCAAGCTTAAGTAATTAAATCTTTTTTTGAAGACACACTATGATAAGGAGTAAGTGTCCTGAGCAGATTAAATTTCTTTTTCCTCTCACATACTGCACTTCAACAGTGATCTTTCAGAAGTCAGTCTCTCTTTCCCTCTTCTGCTTTTTTTTTTTTTCTTTTAAGACCACTGGGGATTGCTTAAACATTTATATTGGCCTGTGTATAAAAAATAGACTCTACATTCTCTGGTCTCTTAAATACAAATTTATCATCTCCTATTATTTGTATGCAACATTATCATTATTTAATCTTGTTATCTTGTTTTCCTTTTTGGGTATCCAGCTTCTTCAGATTAAGTCTAAATATACCTTTATTTAAAACAATAGTGTCCTGTCCTTTATATCCAAAATCTTTAGCTTGAAGAAATTATCTGAAATTGTTGAATGTCTCTGTCTCATCAGGGGAATAATTCCATCAATATTTGTATTTAAAAGATTACTGAGACTAGTTTAACACTCAGGAACTTGTATTTCATTCCTTCCAATTAATTTTGGTTTACTCTTGAATAAGTCAAAAGATCGAGCCCAGATCAGTGTCAGAGCAGCTCTGATGTGTTGTGTGTATCTGTGTTCATGCATTTATTACAGGACAGACTTTGAGTTGAGCTGAGCAGCCTCTGGAGAATTCTTGTTGCACTGACTGTGTGAGAAGGAGAGTTAGCTGTGGGGTTGTGGGGATTTTTTTTTTTTTTTTTTGCTGTACTTCTGTAATGGCTTCTCTTCTGCCTGAAAAAGTAGTTGCTTCTATTTTTAAGAGGTGCTTAAGGGCAAAACTCTGTCTGATCACACATTTGTGTTCAATTTAGTGTTGCTTGCTTTCTGCATCCTGCATTAGTAGGTGAAGGAATACTGAAAGGCAGCAATTCTGAATTGCTAAAAGAAATCTGATTTTTAACATAGTTATTGACATCCATATGGTGAAAAATTCAACAGTAAAGATGGCATTCCTATTTTAAAGATTGTGAAATGACTGCTGGAGACACTGGTGTTTACATATTCTTAAATATGTTCTTAGTCTTTACAAATAAATGGGATATGACAATGTATTAGCACAAGCCTCCACTTAACCTGCAAGCTGAAATGTAAGTTTAATGAAGAGCTGTAAATGGAGGACTGTTTTCCCTTTTCAGTGGTGTAACACATCCTACCAGTTGCACCAGCTTAAATTACTTCTTTTCAAGGTGCATACCAGGTGAAGTGGAGTATAGTCTGAACTGGGGTGGGGGCAGAAGGAGGGGGTAGTATTACAAAATGTGTGTAATAGGCTTTTTATGAAGGTGCATGACCTGGTTCATAAAGTTTTCAAGCTCTTTTGTTTTTTCTGGAGATGAATAAATGTTAAAGCAGTTATGTGATACAAGTAACATTACACTTGTCGTTATTTCCAACTGTTTGACAATGTTTAGCTCTAGACAAAACTAAGAGAGGAAAAAAGCTTTAATTTATGCATTGAAGGTCACACTTCTTTCAGACCTTGCATGTATGATTCTATATAATACATTGGTAATGGCCATACCTAATACAGCAAATTAAATTCGACTTACACTTGATTGTGGATTTTGTGTCAAAATTGTAATTTTAGCATGTTATTTCTGTAGCTTTCCCAGAATGGCACAAGTACTGGAGACTGTGGAATCTTCCTCTCTGGAGATATTCAAAAGCAGAGTAGACATGGCCCTGGGCAACCAGCTCTGTCTGGTCCTGCTTGAGCCAGGGAAATTGGACCATGTGTCCTCCAGAGGTCCTTTCCCAACTCAGCCATTTTATGATTCTGTCATTTACCCTGAAAGTTAGTTAGATGGAGCCAGAGTATACAACTGTAACTGCTGGATAGAGGTACACAGCTGTTTACAGTATAGATCTATTGTTTCTGGGCACGGGGTGGGGGGGGGAGGAGGGGGAAGGAGTGTTTGGTGTCATAAATAAGCATATAAAAGGCAGTACTGCAGTCTATCCTCAATACAATTGAATGTTTTGATGCTACCAGGAGTTTCTCCTACTGAGAAGTAGGAGAAAATATCACAGCTGAAGACAGTGATTTTTGTAGATGGAATGGCATGATTAGAGCTGTTACAGGTAAAGATCAAGAATAGCCCCAGTTGAAGATGCTCCACTGGATGCATGAAACTGTTTTTCTTCAGGTTTAATAGCATGGAACCTAAATCATCCAAAAAGAACTCAATCCAAACTAGAAGTAACTCTTAGGTCCTGTCTAAAGTCGTACTTATAAAGACATCTTAAAAACAAGACCGCAACAGTTTTGATACTTTAATGCTGTTTTTGAATGCATCTTTGTCTTTTTTCTTTCTTTATTCCCCTAGCTAAGATCTTGGGTCTCCTTATATTTCCTGTGATGTAATCAAACAGACTTGATCCAAAATAATAGCTAGCAAAATAATTTCTTGATTTGAAGAAAGTACATTACTAGTGTGGATAGAGAAATAAAGTGTCTAATTGAATTAGTGTAGGCACTGTGTCAATGATACAGCCATTGTGATTAATGGAGATTAATTTCCTTCAGAATGAATGTTCTATGGAACAGCCTCCTCTTTTGTCAAAGTTGAAAAATATCAATGATTTCAGATTTAGTAGAGTAATATACAGTCTGAGTAAAGAACTTGAAAGTGCAAAGTACCATTTGTTATTTGTATTTTTGCTTCTTGAGTTAGGGGGTAGCTTTAAATGCCCTTTTGCACACCCTGCTGTGGTTCTAGGTATGCCAGACTGAATTAAGCTACTACTCAAATTATGTCATTGTAATTGAGGGAACTGACTGATGAAATGGGAGGGATGTTGGCTTCATCTCTTCCTGTTTGTGAACACAAATGTATGTTCCTTGTCAGAAAATTCTGCTTGCTTTTGGGAAGGCAGCCAACAGTGAGTTTCTTTAGCAAAAAGAGCTGTTCTATCAATATGGAATGATTTCAAAGTGTATTAACAGTCAGGCTGAGATGTTGAGAAAGGAGTGAGAAGACTGATTTATGTTGTATGTAATATAAGTTATAGGAAATGGATATAAGTTGTTTGCATTGTGCTATGAAGGTCGATGTTTGACATACTACATGAAAGAAATCATGAACATGTTAAGAAGCTTAAAGATTTAGAACCTATATCTTGAAATCCTTTCTTTTCCATGTAAGATTTCTTAATCAAATATGAAGTTGCTATTTGCAGTTAAATAGATTTAGATTGCTGGCAACTGAAGAACCAGTAAAGGAAAATAACTTGGGTATCAACTTTAACTTCCTGCAAAAGTGATGAAGCACTACCTGTTCTTCCCACTAGTTTCAGCAAGAATAAGCAATTGTTCTTTTGTGTATCCTTATGTATTTTAATGTTGTGCATTAAGAATATTATTAAATCCATTGATCCTCTTAGCGATTCAATAATCTTGGATAATCATTTTAAATTTAATCTTTCATGTCATAAAGAGATGTCTAGATTTTCCAAGTAATATCAGTATACAAGTTTTTCTTTGATAAAGTGATACAAGATGAAAAGGATGTTGATCTGTATAACCAAAAGGATTATTTGGAAAAAAAATTAAAAAAAAAAAATTCATCTTGGGAAATAAGTAGGACTTACTCTTGGGTATTTGTGGCATTCTTTTCCTTTTCTTTTTTTGCTTACACCCCTTCATAACATTCAAAAAAACCTTTTCAGCTTAAAATACAAAGAAAATGGTCAACAACAACAAAACCCATGCTCTGCTATACATTACCTCGTGCAGTTTTTGTTTTGGAGCTGAAATGAAGAACTAATTATCTTGTCCTAAATACTGCATTTTGTTATGTGATTTCTTTTAAAGGTGCAACTACGAATTTTTTTATATTTAATTTAATGAATGAAATTACTTCTATTTAAAATACACCTTTTTTTATTTGTCCTTAGCTGAAAGGACTGCCTGGAATGTACCTACTGTATCTTCTAGCCTACAGGTTGCCCAGTTTTAATACATTCATTAATTAGAAATAATAATATGAGATGACATATTATTCTTAGCACTTTCTGTTGCAGCTCTATGATAGCAGAAATTATAAATGTTTGAATATTGCTGGGGGAAAAATCTAATAAGGATTAAAATATGATAAATTCTCTTGTCTTAGTTAATATAATATGTATTAGGTACACATACATGGCTTAAATTGCTCTGTATGAATTCATGTCTCTGTGGTATTGGGAAACCTGGGTTTATTTTGAGTTAACATGATTTTCTGAGCACTTTCTGTAAGTATTTAGTGATGAAGGAACTATTTTATTTATAGAACAGTAGAAAATAATGTCCAACTTCTGCTGGGAAAAGGCCTAGAGTAGGAAAAAAAGCAGTATTGTGAGACAAAATATTGGGAATTTTGTAGATGACCAAAATTTCTGCTGATAAATGCAGAGAAATTATATGTACTTGACCAGGTTCAGACTGTGGGTCCAATTCTTGTGTGCTGCTCTTGAGTGTGAGGGAGCTGCATCAGCATGGGAGGTAAACACAGGATAAAAATAAGTGTTTACTCTCTCCAGAAGTCCCAGAGCATTGATTAAAATTGCAAGTAACTGTAAAAAATTATAAAACCAGCAGTGAAAACTGCTTTGTTCTTTTATCTGTCTTTGAACCATGGGTGTGAATGGAGAATCTTGTCTCCAAAGCTTCCGGACTTCAGGATTACAACTGAACCTGGGTTGGGTTGTTTTCATCCTAGAAACAGTGCTGCTGAGGAAAAAAACCCCAACACTTTAATTTTAGATTTCCCTTCTCATGTTGATCTCAGAGTATCTCCTCCTCAGAACATCAAAATGCACATTGACTCTCTGATGGCCTCATTCTCAAGGCATGGTGTCTGTCATTTTTGTGTGAATCTCACTTTTGACTGTCTGCTTCACAGGCTGTGCTTGTCTTTTTTAAAGTATGCCTTTTTTATTAAAAAGATAAAAAGCTCAGATGAGATAGTGGTTATTTCATATGTAATTAGAGGAGGGATGAAATGCTGGTGCTTTTATGTTGAAAATTTTGGCAGATAAATTTTGGTTTTTTCAGTTCTTCTGCAGATGCAATGAAATCCAGAGCTCAGTTAAGAGTTCATATTACCTTATGCAGAAAATATCTTGCCTTCTTTCTCTGATGAGTTAACTGGAAATAGATTTTATTGTGTGAACACCTTAGCAATCAGAGAGTTGCTTTATTTTTAACCCAAAGCCATGAATATATTGTTGATGTGTAAAATGTTATCCAAATTTAAAAAAATTCTAATTAAATTGTGGGTTAAGTAGAGAATAATAACATGAAAATGTTTGAAAAGCTTGAAGAGAATGTTCATCATTTCAGAACGGGGGAGGAAGGGAGAACAGAAAGAATGAAGAAGTGAAAGTGAAGTTACCTCAGAAAAAGGCAAAAGTCCTTTCTGTACTAATTGTGTTTCGGTATTGAGGAGATGGAATTTTGTGACTCTCTGTTGACTTCCACTATTAGGAGAAAGGGAGCCAGGGATTTTTTTTAATAGAGACTCTCCTGTAAAGAAAGAGGGAAACAATAGCTAGCTGTCACAACAAGCTGATATATACCTTTGATCAGCCAAATGAATGTTGCAGGCATTTCTTATAGAAAGGAGATTGCTTATCGATCTATATCAAAATATGCATGCTAATCCCAGGCAGCACAGAGTATTTTCAAGTGGAGTTAATAATCTGATTGCTGTCCTGTCTGGTGCAATTCACTGAACTCGAAGCTCTAATCAGTCTGGGGTCTTGCAGTCAAATGTATTTTGCTGCTTAAATTTGGATTTGTGACATTGATTGAGGAGTCCTTGTAAAGGTGTTGACAAATCAAATTGTTTGTTCCAGTAGTGTTTTGCTAGAGATCAAGTCCAAAGTAATAAGCAGTGAATTTGTTCATTACTAGTAGGGTGAAAGGAATGATAAAATTCACCTGCATCATTATTGCAGACACAGTATCAATAAAAGATATGTTTTGAGTGAAGAAAATGAACTGGTATTTGTGGTTGAATGTGATGAGTGATGAAAACTGAAATATATCATCGTAATTCAAGAGTTACTTAATTATAACTTGGAGAAAAATAATATTTAAAAAACTCCCGCCTTTACAAAACAAGGAGGAGAGATAAGAGAAAAGCAAATTTTAAAATAATTTTTGGAATTTAAATTAGTTTCTTAGATTAAAAATTGTTAGTGAAAATATATAATTTACTATACAAGTGTTTCAATCTGTTTTACACATGTACAGTAACTGTGGCTATTCTCCATGCATGTTAATTTTGGTTTAGTTAAAATGTGGAGGTGCATACACTGAAATTTGTGCAGTGTTCATTCAAAATGTAAGATTTTATATGATATACCTTGAAAAAGGATTTGTAGTAAAGGATAACAAAATGCTTTTTGCTAAGTCTTTAAGTGGGATTCTCAAATAATATATAATTCATTTAATTTATATGGTATTAATTGTTTGTTATTTGATTAGTTTCTTTAGCAGTTTCTGCAAGAAACATGTTTGCCTAAAATATTATTCCTGTGGTTATCACATTTTCTTATAAAAACTGGAATTCCCTTGAGAGAAGTGTTTCACACCTCCACCTTTGTTTCACACCTCCCATGTGTATGTGGTAAATGCCAGATTAATTTGGTTACTTCGATTCTTATTTTTGAGTAATGTGAATTGTTTGCATGTGACTCTTTTTTCCATATTGTTCTACACTGAGCATCAAACAAGTGAATTTAGTCAGCACAGTAAAATTATTGTTCATGAAGTTTAGCATCAGAACTCCGGGAGCATGAGAACAGCTTTGTGTTTTCTCTATTTCTCTCAGCCCACTGTAATACCTCAAGCTTGGAAACAGAGTTCTCATTTTCCTGCTTAGGTTGTGGCAAAAAGAATATTCAACCAAATATTTTTCTGGCAGTGGTAAAGCACTTTGGTCTCTCAAATATAGTCTTCTTGTCTTCGCTTGGAGCTTTATCTGAGAAGGATTTAAGGTGTTTGGTCAAGTGCTCAGATCTGGAGCACTAAAAGCAGAGCTGAGGTGACAGTCCTCCTTGTGTTCAGGTGGATGACAAATCCAGGCATGGTGCACTTTGCTCTTGCTGGACATTTCCTCAGGTGGCCCAGACTTGCCACGGGGGTGTGGTTTACTTGTGTGCAACATGTCTCTGGCATAATGAGTTATAACTAAGGTGTGTGTTGTGCAACAGCCTTACTGGAATGATGCATTTCTTTTGAGTACAATGGAATAGCAATGCTGTTTTTCAGTGAGACAAAATATTTATACAGCTTAGCGAAATGGTTTAATGGGAGAGGGAAAAAGGTAGATTTTACTAAGAAAAAAGTTTTAAATTTTTTAAGAAGAATTTAAAATAACTTTTTAAGTTTTTTTTCTTTGCCATAATAAAGCATAGTCATATAAACATCGCAGGAATTCACTGAGACTTGCTAAAAAACTCTGATGGGAGTTTATTTCATGTGATATCATCAATATAAAATCTTTTCTTAATTCTTATTTTAAAAGAAATTTTGGAACTAGTGTCGTACGGAAAACTCTGGCGGGTTTGGAGGATTGAGATATATCCACGTTCTGTGATGGGGGAAAAAAAAGTCAAAATATTTTTTTAATTGGTTTTATATTCAATAAAATAAAAACTAACCTTTTGAGGAAGTAGAGGATTTGTGCTTTAGAGATACTGGAAGCCAAGCTCAAAGTTTACTTTTCTAAAGCAAAAGTCTCTGTTACAGCATTGGATTTAAAAGATATTAAACGTTGCTCACCTCAGACCAGCTCCTTGCTGCATCAGCCTAACTCTGACCTCTTTGGATAAATATATTGTCAAAATATCTGCCAAATAATTATGCTCTGATTAAAAAAAAAAAAATTATGTTTCAGCTTATTTTAATTAAATAGTTTCATCCACATGTTTGTTAGCTGTCCAGTAGGCCATCCACTGGTCGGTCACAAAAATAGACTGGGTTAGGAAGTGAGTGTTGTTGGGAACTCTCATGGTTTCTGAGTAACCATGGGATTAATAAGGTTGGAAGTGACCTCCAGGCTCTGTATTGTAACTTTCTGCTTAAAGGAGTCAGCTACAGGATCAGACCAGTTTACTCCAGGCTTTGTCCTCTGAGCCTTAAACTTCCAAGGATGGAGACTACACAGCCCCTCTAGGCAACGTCCTTGTGGGAACAATATTTTCCTTATATATCCATCAGAACCGGGGCTGTTCCCATACATGTTTACTGTCTTCTCTTCTCCCACCCTGTCTGCTGCCCAAGGGCCTGGTTTGGAATCTCAGCAACCTCCAGTGCCATGTCAGAGTCAGGTGGGTTTGGCAGCTTAGAAGCAGAGTGTGTAAGCAGGGGTACAGCACAGGACTGGCAAAAGGTGGGGGATTTTTTTTTTTAGGAAAGAATCCCAGAATCCCCAGGTGAGGGAGAGCCAGGGAGATGTGCTTGGCTGTAGTTATTAAAGAATTCTGGCATCTGGCTTGCATGGCCCCCTGGCTGGGTCAGGAAGATTTGCTATCCTAATCCCAGAGGCTCTCCAAGTTCTCAATTGCCTCTCTTTCATTCTGTGAAAACAGTGTCCTTGGAATGAAATACCCTAATTTTTTTGTCCTGCTCCAAAACAAAAGACCATGATAGAAAATGTCATTCCAAACAGTAAAAATACAAAATACCAGAGGTAGCCATGGATTCTTTTTCTTGCATTTCCTAATCCTTCCTGTAATGGGACTTTGAGTCCTTTTTATATTTGGGTTTTCCTCCTACTGTGTATTGATTTAACACCTAGCCAAATGTTATTAAAGATTTTTCCTTTTGGAATATGATTATGTTCTCAGTTTGATAGACTGACCTTTTTCTTTTTTCCTCTTGACATGCATGTAATTCATCCCATCAAACATATTTCTTGTGATGTTTTGCTTTTCTTTCTGTTCTCCCATTTAATTTCAGTGTCTAGGGCCCCCTTCTGTTTCAGAGAAAGGCAGTGAAATGCCTAAGACTGTGCAGTCTGAAAGCATTTTTTTTTTCTTTATAGTGGTAACTTCTTTCCTTTGTAGTTGAAATGTTTCTCTTTTCTTACAAGAAGGTCTCCTAGATTCAGTGACATGGATAATTTTGCTTTCTTTTTGTATCCTCAAGTAGTCCCTCATGCTCCCACCCACATACCCCTTGGGTTTTTTTGCGGGAGTTCCATGTCTGAGAACCATGCCACATCCCACACAATCCTTTATGAAAAAGAAAAAATGTAAACTATATAACCCTTCCAGAACATGTTTCAAAACCACAGCAGCCATCTGGTTTTCCAGAAGGCCTGCTGTTCTTTTCATGTTCGGAGGAATAGTTTGATAACAAACTTGTCTAATAAATATAGAGCGAAAGACAACAAATAAGTGTTTGCCATCTCCTGACATTTTTGATGTTTTCCTAATTTATAACATTAAAAACTGTTAAAACAGATGGGGTTTAATATATTCTCCTGTACAAACACATGGCTGAAGTTGTGTACGATATCAGCGTGTTGGATTGTGCATACTCTATCAGATTTCACTTCATTCCATAAGAACAATATTCAACTACTAGCAAGCATTTTTTGGTAAAGGTAATCTGTTAACCAGCATAAACAATACACTAATCATCTGTGTAAACAGATTGTTTTACGATTGAATTAATGCTAGAAGATAACTTTGGTCAAGTTGCAAATATGTATTTGACCATATTTTGTATTAACTGGATTGTAGGAGCTTCTCCTTAAACCCAACATTGGCTGATATGATTAAATTCTTACCTGAAATTTGTATTCAAATAAGCAATAGTGTATCATTTTGAAAGACCATATCTCTCACTGGGGAGCAGGAATATGTTAAGGGAGGTGGCCAGTTGACAAAACTAATTTGGTGCAGACTCGACGTGTACCTGTTCACCTTACCATTCTTTTCAGCCTTGACTCATTGAATGCACAGTTTTCTCAACAGCTCATAAAATGTTGGAGTTTACTAATCTGAGGCTGCTGTCAGAGATAAAGGGAAAGGAGTAGATGTTATGAAATCAAATTCAAACAAATAATCTATCCAGTCATAAATGTAACATTCACCTATATATTTATGCAAAGTTCCACCTGTATAATACTGTGACTCATAATATTGAAGAGCTATTAAGATGTTTAATGGTTCTGAGCAAACTTTGAAATCAGCAGTGGAACATAAGAGAAGGTGTCTATGCCACTCTACTGCAATTCATGTTAAAACACAGAGTAGATGCTCTCCTAATTTGAAAATACCAGTGTGTAGAGTCATACCATAGCTTACTTTATTTTTGCTTAGGGAAAATTTGAATCACTGAATCTTGAATTTACCCCATTTTTTTAGTTTTACCATGGTAGAACATTTTAAAGGACTGCTGCTTTCCAGAAAGTGATCTGTTAAGTTCTGTAAATATGACAGAAATTTTCCTTCTTGGGGGTAAGGGGGCCAGAAAATACTGGCTCTGACTCAGCAAGACACTTAAGTCTGCTAAACTGTTTGTGTGTTTAATGTTAACGAAGTACTGAACAAGTTTTTGACCAGAGCAGTCAGAATCTATTGAAATCATCAGAAGATTTGTGTAGTCTACAATAACAATCTAGTCTGATTTTTCAGAAAGATGTGTTCTGGATCAGCTATGCAAAAATTAGGACCATATAAAATGACTGTTTCCAGCCTGATTTATTTTGCCTAAAAGTGAGGTTTTCAAGCAATTTACTATCTTAATTTTAGCAGTTTGACTCTTTTGTGTGCTAACAAAAAGAAATACACAAATGAGGTACCACTTTGCTTTTTAGCAAAATATATTTCTGTGCAAACACTTGACTTTATAACGTACTTCACAGATCTGTTTTGTAATTAGAAGTTAAATCTGCATTTCTCTTTGACTTTACTGTTGGATTGTGTGAGGTTGTTTATACTTGCATGTCCACCTAGGTGTGCGCTTCGTGTACATTACACGTGTGAAGTTTTGGGTTAATTTACAGCAAGGAAAGTTCATCTCTATATATAATTGTCACCCTTCTTCCAGTATTCTGAAAAATCTGTATGTGCAGATATTATTTTGTTCCTTAGATGATGGCTAAAGAATGGTAAGTAAGAATTTTGTCTGTATAGTCTAAAGAATCAGAGTTCATGGAACTTCTATTATTCCTGGTCTCAAGTTGGTTCAGTGAATCAACTTTTGAATGCACTAAAATTCCTTTCAGAAGGGTACTGAGGATTGTACTTGTACATTTCTTTTCTGAGCTATTTTACTGTTAAAGTTTCTCTGGAAATCCTGATTTAAGGAAAATACTTATGTAACTGTTACTAAATCTTAACTATAAAACAATTCCACAGGAACTGCATTTTATGGGTACGTAGATGGCACTTTTTTGGACCAAAATTGCACTGATTGTTCAGGCACACAGTAGGTATCTCCTGTAGTTTACCATGTCAGTCAGGAGTGTTTCAGCATTGGGATAACACTGACATAATCTCTACCATTGAGTTTCCTACTCTGGGAGGTTGGACAAGGACTTCCCACCTGACACATTTAATGTGCTTACATATCTCGCTCAATTGTGGCTGCAGTATGATGGACACAGTGGAAATCTTTGAAGTGAAAGGTGCTGAATTTTGGAAAGTAAACTTTGCCACAACAATTTATTCAAGATGTAGTTCATATTGGAATTTAATTCTTCTTGTGACATTGGTGCCCAACTCAGTTATCTAGTTATGCTTTAAGAAGACTTGTCACTTCTAAGAACTTGTCCCTCAGCCTGTACCCACACAAAATTCCTAAATTCCTTTTGATGATATCAAAAGGATGCTTCCTGGGACTGCAAGTTCTGTGATCTTAACTTTGTTTTCTCTCTTCTGCTGTAGTTTGAAAAGAAAAACACAACAGATAGAACAAAACAAATTAATAAAAAACCAGCCAAACCCAACAAATATGCATACATTTAGACAATCCGTTGGTGCTGAAATATGTCAGCATGTAAGACTGAGTTGTACTTTGCCTTCTAACCTTAAATGTAACATGAACCTTTAAATGTGACCTGACTGGATACCTGTTTGTATTCATCTATGGAAAACTGAGTTTATATTAAATTTCAGATTCTGGATATTTGGGAGCAGGTAATGCTTTCGTAGGATTTCACTGTGATGGGAAAGGTTTGAATTTTCTTATGTGGCTTTTTTTTTCCTCTTGTTTTTTTGAAATATTGTCAACTGTGCAGCCCTGTAGGTGCTTAAAGTTATCCTGTGGGTAGAAGTTTTGCTAGGTCTGTGTTTACCGTGTTCATACTGAATGTAACTGTACCTTTTGTGTGCATGAAGGTCTGTTTTGTGTGTTCTTTGCACCTTTTATTTTCTTTGTCTGTGGGGAAAATGTGTAATTATTAAATCATAACTGGCAGAAAGAATATGTTAAATCCCAAGCAGTGTAGTTTTGATTTTAAAGTATTCTGAAAGCTTTCATCATTTGCTTTGAAAGAAAATATGAATGTGAATATTTTTCTCAATTCTTACTTAAAAGTACAAAAATGCAACTGTTCTTAATTTTTGTGTATGGAACAAAAAAAATACATAAGCTATAAGCTGACTCAACTGGGGTTTACATTATAGACCACCAGCAAATGTAATTGTATGCTGTACACTTGATGAAAAGTACAATATATATCCTCTCAGTAAGGGTTCTTTATTATAAAAGGGCTAGGTATTGCTTGGGTATTAACTATACTGTACTAAAACCCATAAACACCTTTTTACACATAGAGTGCACACTTCAATGCAACAATCAAATGCTTTTCTATAAATAACAAACTTATGGAAAAAGAGGCCTTTGATTGCTTTCCAAGAATGCATTGAAACTTTAGAGGGACTTTATTTGATTCCAGAAGTTGAGTGCTAGTTCATGTATATCAACATTGGATCTCTTATAATTATTGAAAAATAGGGTTCCATTTTAATATTGGAATCTACATTATTTACAAGTGGCGTTTATCGTACCCTGAAAAATTTAAGTCTTTTTTAGGTAATTCTCTGAATACTTTAATTTTGTTAGCTCACAAGAGGTAATTTCTCTGAAAAGGCAATATACCTACTAAACAGACAGCCAAAAGTAGTGTGTCAAATAAGGGGGTGAGGGTTGGAGGGGAACTTCTCTCTGTTTACTCAAAGTCACTTCTGTTCTAAGCTTTTGGTGAAGTGTCAGACTTTTTTTTCCTGGAAAGAATTATTGTGAAAAAAGCCCGTTTTGTTTTATGCCTGGAACAGGTGATACCTAAATGCTAAGTGCACATTTGGTTGAATGTTAGATGGGAGCTGCCAGTGACATCAATCATTTAATTCCATTGTCGGTGTGGGTAAACAGCAGTTGTTTTGTCTAAAGGTGGGGCTGAGTTATGTGTGGCCTGACTGCACAGCAGATGGAGGGTGGTTGCCTCTATGTATGAATGCTGTCACCCAGCTATTAACATACATGGTACAGATGGTAGTTTGGATCCAAGTACATAAAGCTGAAAACTACAGCAAGGGAGTGTAATCCATGAAAAGCAGTTTGCCTGCTTTGCACTACCTGTGTATATGCTCTTGGTATTTATAAGAATGAATGAATAAAAGGTGGCTAGCAATGATATGATTCTTTATAGGAATTCCTGCTCATACCCAAATTCTAAACCTAAACCAAAACAGCGTAATTATTTCTTTAAAGGACGTGTAGGAATCTTTGCATGGTAAAATAGAAAATATTTATTTATTCTTGAGAGCTCACATTTCTGAAAGAGCATCTTTTTTTCATTGAAAAGGTATTTTTTGCCAAACTCTACATCTGGGAAGCTTGAGTCACAAGGAAGTTAGCAACTTGAAACACAAAATGACAGTTTGATTTTATAGCCTTGGTGGTTTGCTTCTGTTAGTCCATCACACTGCTTGCTTCTGGCTTTGTAAAGCATACAATTGAGAAATAAATGGTATTTTCCTCTCTCATATCCTTATTAATGAATACTGCTGGCTGGAGGAACTAGTTTGACTGGCTGATATGTATTTTATGGAAGCACGCTGGCTTCCATGTACTTTTGGTTGGCTTCAGGAAAACCTTGATTTGGAGGGTGAAAGAAACAGCAGTTTCTCTGCCTTATTCTTAAGGACTGACTTCGATGATATGGAATTGCTTCAAGGTAACAATTTGCTTCTTAAAAACACCTGTAGACAACCATTTTTTAGACCTAACTGCCCAGGGATACAAGATGTTGTTGTCAGAAACAGAATCAAATTGTTTTCCTCTAATGACAGTGATTTCACTAAAAATTCTTTTTCACGTCTACTGTGACTTCATTTGCCAAGAGCTGGCCGTGGTATTTATTTTAGTACACTAATCCATTCCTGTGAGAATTGGGCGTTTTTTGAGGGTTTTGTAGCATCAGCTGTTTTGCTGGATATCTAACATTTGTTAAGGTGTTTGAATAGATGCCTCATTTGCAGAGAATTACACTGGATTATGGTATGACTTTGGTCAAATAACTTCCTGTCAGTCTCTTTCCTCTCACTGTCTTCTGTATTGAGCTTCTAGACTCCTTCAAACATATTGAACTCATTCAAACTCAGTTCTTGACTGGGACTTGGATTTGTTCAGCCTACATTTTGCATTATAGGAACTCTTCTAAAGCCAAAATTCTGTTCTCAGGTCTGTGGACTTCTATGGAAAAAATTTCTTCCAAAGGTCATTGTTATTAAGGAGTGATTCATTTAGAATGTTCATTTAGAACCTGAAGTAATTTGAAAGCTATGGATGTGCTGTATGAAGTATTTATAAGGAGTCAACTGAGAAAAGCAAACTTAATGTCTAAGGGGCTCGCATTCGTTACTCTGGACAATAAAAAAAATTTGAAAATCTAAAAGAAAATTGAAAATTCCTGATTGATAGATAGATGCCCAAAATAAGCTTTCATAATCCAGTAGATATATAAGGGAATGGGGAAAAAAATATGTATTCTCTCTCAAATGTCTCAGTCTTTAAAATTAAAATAGCGGATTTAGTAAGCATAAATGCATCTAGTGCTATTTTTCCTTGATAAATAGGTAGAATCATGAACAAATATGATAGATACACAAAATTTTGTAATATTTGAATTTAGTTTTTATATTTGTTTGTAATAATGGTAAAAATTGTTACTTTCCATGAGCTACCATAAACATGATTTGATGCGGTTAAGACAAGGAGGAGCTTTCTGATTTTTTTCAGTCTTATGCTACTGTAAATATTTAATCAAGTTTTAAACATTAAAGAAGCACTTGGGTCTGCGTTATGCAGTTTTCCCGGTGGAGTTGTAGATCTTATTAAAATCATTTGTTATGTTGGTAGGGAACTTTTAAATGAATCAAACTTAATACCCTAGTTCTTCACCTTTGAAGGAATGGGTTCAAAGATCTCGCTCAGGTCACAAGGTAAATTAGCTTGGTAACCCCAGCACAGCCCCTTGTGGATGGACAAACTGATCTCTGCTGTTCTGCCCCGACTCCCAATAAAAAAGTAGTGTTTTCATCTTTACCCAACATGCAAAAAGATATTGGGTTTGCAAGTTACAGGCATGTTTTGGCATTCAACATAATTCTGCAATTTTATGTTCTGTCTTAAGGATCCATTTTTTATACAGACTGTCTGTAAACATAAACACACTTGAAAGTTTTGGAAATTCCTGTAAACAGTCATCCATGTTCTACTCACAGCCTTATTTATCCAGACAGAATTCTTAGTCTTTATAACAGACCACAAATCTATTCAGTCTGTTGATGGAATAGAGTAGAGCATCATTGTGGTCAACCTCTATTAGTTTTTAATTTTTTAAGTTTCCTGTACTTCTGGGTAGGTTAGCTTAAATTATTTAAATCTGAATTAAAAATAAAATGCTCAATATGCAGAAAACTACATCATCATTTTTTAAATGGTCAAACCTCACCTACCTGGAAAACGAACTTCAACAATTCACATGTTTCTGAAAACTTCAGTGGGTTTCTATCTATATTATCAGTGTAATGTATTCTTTTTATTTATTTTAATCTTTCGGTCTTTATGCTTTTGACCATACTGCTATTTATACCCTCTCATCAATTTTGTCATTTTTCCATCTGATAATTTTCAGTGGTAATATTATTTCATTTTTTTTTTCTGTATTGAGTACATATTGGTGTAATCTGGCAAGTTCCTATGGGTTTTTTGCTTTTGTGTTGAGGTTTATTCCCCCAAATACCTTTTTATAAATACAGGTGCACATGCATATAAATTCTTCCTTTGGGTTCTAATAACAATAAATATTGGCTGGCCAACCTTCTCCTCTCTGTGCATGGTAAATCACAACTTTCCCTACTTCAAGTCGTTCAAAACACGTCTCTAAGTGTCATTTTTCTGGCTCATAACCTTAACAGTGTGTTTGTCTGCACTTCCATTTAACTGCATTCACATACCAATAACTGTTTTGTTTAACAGAAATTACTTGCTTTTCCTCTGAAGGGCCCTGTAAGTTTTTCAGTTCTACCAGTGGTTTCTCACAGAGTTGTCATCCATCCCTAACTTTGTTAGGGAATGGTAAGCCCAGCTTTGTTGCAAACTTGATGCCAATAAATTCTTTTGTTCTTTCTCTGTTCATACTTTGTTTTTCTCACAAAGATATCCAGGTATTAGCTGATAAGTTGTCTGAATTTCTTTCTACCAGTAGAAAAAAAAAATGGAGGTTTGGAGCTTTTTCTTCTATTATGATAATGAAAAACAGTCAAAAGTGCATTCCTCAGTTGGAAACTAAGTGGTAGATACAGACACTAGGGAAGACTCACATCATCTGGCTGCACTGGGGATTAAGTAAATATTGATGTTCTTGGCCCACTAAATAATGCAATGGAACTAACTCTGAAAATTATATTTTGAGATAAATGTTAAGGATCATCCTGTTAACTTTTATACTCTTATCCACAGTGCCCACCTGTAATCTTGAGGTTTAAAATGTCATTATAGGAAGGAGAACTTCTTATTTGTTTGCACAGTACTAAGGGCATGTGAGTTCTTGCCTATAGATTCTGCTGTAATCCTTCTTGCAAAGTTTTTATTAGTTTAAAGTTTTCTTTGTTATAAAATGACTGTAAAATAAGCTATAATAAATGTGAATTTAGATGGATTGTTGACCTTAGCATCTGGTCCTGGGCTCAGGGGAAAAACCATCTGGAGAAAATGTAGACATACCTGTAAAACTGAACCAATAACAGAAAATTAAACTGGTAGTATATTCATTTGCAGTTCATTTCTAGATTTGTTTGAAGTTCTTAATTTTATTTAGTTGATACAAAGCCTTTTTTTTTTTACTTTTCAAATGTGTAACTCTTGAAAGAATGCAGAAGAAATAATTGGCTTCTATCTATTCAGTACTGTAGACCACAACAGGGTCTAATAACATTCACAGCCAATTAATAATGCAAGACTGGCAGGCTGTACAACCCTGTTTAACAGCAAAGACTTTAGGAAAGCACACAGAATCTTAAGTTCTTTCATTATTTTTGACATTGATTTGTCATTAAGAAAATATATTAGTTCAGGTTAAATTGATCTGAAACATCCATTAATATAGGTGATAGATTCCTTTTTTTTTGTTTTGTTTCACTTCCTTAATATCTCAAATTAAGCAATGCAGAAAAAAGCTAATTGTACTGAATATTTTTCTCTGATAAATTTTGTTCTGGAAATAGGACTAGAGATCTATGGTGACAGGTAGATGCAAGTATGTATCAGGCTTGCTGCTAATAAGGTCAAGTATAGTTGACATCAACCATCTATAAAACGGATTAAACATTACTTACCAAAATGAACCAGAAAATATTCACAACTGTATCTAGAGAATTAATGACTTCAGAGTACACAGAGGTGCTTGGATAGAAGGGAATATTCTCACCCTTTTTGATATCTCACATAGATTTATTTCTTATACTGTGGGTTAACTATATAATTTGTGCCAGCTGAAACTACACTGTTACTCCACATGGCTGAGAATCTTATAATACTCTCCTTTTAACAATTGAAAGCAGTTTTGAAATTCACCATTTTCCCAGAGCAGATTTCTTTGTCAGTCCTTTCACTGAACCTGCTCTACTCAAAAAAAAACAATTCAAAATAGTTATGCTGACCTGAGATGAAAGAAAAATTGTGTACCAGCTCTGACCAAGGTCTCTGTTGATATCTGAAAAAAAAAATGGGTACAATGCAAATGAAATAAAGGCAATATTTGCCACTAGAGGTGTTTTTATATGATACCTTTATCTCTTGCCTTGATTGAGTGTTATGGTTTAAGCATCAGCAATAGAACATAGGTACTGCAAGGGGGATTCTTCTGATCTTAATGACTGACTATGGGGTGGGATAAAAGCTATTGAAAAAAGGATGGGAGAAGGAAATGCTTATGTGAACACCAGGCAGGTTGTGCTTGTCAGCCAGAGTGAAGTCCAGAAGAGGACGTGTTAGGCAATCTTTGTTACTCAACTGAAGTTCTTAGAAATCAGATATAACACTTCTTTTACAGCTCAGAGCTGTGCCTTATTCATATTCAGTGCATGGTAAACAACATCATATGTGAAGATTTATCTTCTTTGAGGATTTTATGGGTTTTCTTAGTATATTTCTAAGTATAAATCTTTATTTGGTAGGCAACTTCTGGAGGTTTGTCCAATAGCTCTAAAGTTAATCTGTTGATGCTGTTTTATTTATATAAGGTAGACTTCCTGCAGAAAATATTCCTTACTAAACCTAAGTATGCAAATAAAAGGATCTTGCTCTCCAGTTTTACCCGGCTTAATGTCTGCATATTGAATTTAGGTGTAGGTTAAATCCAGTTCTTTTTTGGTTAACTTACTGCACTCTAGAAGGCTCTAAGAAACAATGGTGAAAAAGAAAGCACTGCACTTACAAATAACTTCCCCTAAACTCTACCTTAGTGTCTACAGGATACAGCCAGACTGTAGGCTGGGAGAGTGAAGTGCTACACTTAGCATTCTGGACCATATTTAAACAATTTTCATAGGTTTTTGGTACTGTGGAGGATATTCGTGCAGTGTGAAAATTGGTAGATGTTTCATTGGAATTTTTTAATATCTGAGTGTAAAAAGCTATCAAATTTCATAGTTCATACTTTGTGTTCATATCTCAAACTTATCAAATGTGCCTATTCAAATTCCTCATGCTTCTGCCAAGTAAGTCATGGAAGCAGGAACACTCAAGAAGTTTTTCTAACACTCATCAATTACAGTTACAGTAAGGCTGAAAATACAGCATGCTATGCACTAATGCATAGTAGCTTATTAACTTTGATTTTAAATAAATTTTGGTACCAGCAGGACTGGACATGCAGTACACATATGCTTAAGTGCCTCCATGAGCGAGTGGGTTTGATACTGCAAAGTTAGACAGGGAGTAATCTGTTACTGAAAGAGGAAAGAAGACAGAGAAAGAAGTGGTCTGTCAAAATAATGTATCTGTTGAACTTCTTATGGCAAAAATATGCATAATTTGTTGGTATACAAAGATGCAGTAATTTTTCTAATGTTGACTACACAGATGTTACTGTACTAGTGCTAACTATTTGTCAATTTGGTGAAAGTGGGAAAGTGACCATATATCCTAATTGTTTTTCTAGATAATGTATAGAGGACTTCTTTGTGTTGAAAAACATTTTTCAGGGTGTTAGGAAATGTCTTTAGAACAATCTGTAGCACTGTAAAAGCTATGGAAAACATTTCCCAATATCAGCAAGCTTTCATAGAGCAGATTTTACAAGCACACTTTTGAAATGAAATAATTAAAATGCATTTCTCCATTCTGTTACCATTTTATTTTAAATCAAAGAATGTCATATTGACATTTCATGATTTTTTTTTAATAATCTACCATTTATAATGACCATGTTTAATTGCTCTAATTTAAAAAGACACTATCTGATTGCCTGCATGCATATAACAAAAAAACGTAATTGTCTTGTGCAAACCACTGAATAGATTTAGGAATCTTCAATAACAAAATTACATTAATAGCATATGCTATTAAAGATGATTGATGGCAAAATTGGAAGCATACTGGTTTTACACCACACAAAAGAGTACGGTGCTTTGAAGATGGTTCTGAGAGTGTCAACAACAGTATAAAGAAGAAAAACAATGTAATACTCGAAGTCCCACTTGAGTAAAAAATGGATTTGGTAGTGGGGTAGATCAAATTTTATATTACTTGAGATGACAACATTTCTCTGCTTTTTCTGAGTATCTCTTGTGTATGTGAATACACGTTTCAGTACATATTGTGTTTAAAGCTCTTCAAATACGTATTTTATTTCACAGAAGAATAAGAAGCTTAATCTATAGCCATGTTTTCAGAGAGAAAAAAAATCTCAATTCCATATTACATCTCAGTTGGTTTCATCCACCTTTTTACTGCAGTTCCTACTGTGAGCATATAAGCAAACATGAGTTCCATTTATCAGTTTGCAACATTCTGAAGTTTGAAAACCTGATTCTATATTTAAAAGAAGTCAAAACTAGAAAAAAAGAATACAGGGAAAGTAATGAAGAATGTAACATCCTCAGGTTAGTTTGAGAGTAGCTTCTGGTTTTATTGGTAGCATGGTTGTAGTGTGAAGATCTCTAAAACTCCAGAGTTTCACGTCAGGCACGTTTTTAATACATGTATTACTTCTACAAGGACTTGAATATAAATTATATCCACCCTCCTGCAGTTTTACATTATGCTTCTGATTTTTATATTAATACCTTTTAAAATAGCAGTTATTTTTCCGTGTCCTTCTGAGATGTACAGTGCAAGTTTTAAAGGACATTTGATATTCTTCAGTTTTCTAAACATTAGCATGTTTTCCTCTTATATTCATATCTAAAGCAATTCTTGGAAATGGAGATGGCTTATTTATCAGGCACCTTAACCCCCCTATTTTTTTTTTTTTAATCACTTCACTTCATAATAGTGTAGTCAGGAACACCATAACTCTCTGAATAGATTCCTTCACAGTCTCAATTATTCTTATATCGCTCCTATTTTAAGTGAATAAATTCTGAAAATTATTGACTAATCTTTTGTTATTATAAAAATTTCTGTCTGTATTGTACATACAAACTTTCATATGTAAAGACTGTGTGTGAGATGGGGAATAGTTTTAGAAAATGGCTGAAACACTTTCAGTTTTTGTTTTGTTTTTTTTCAAAAGCTGTATAAATAATTTAGCCTTCTCACACAATACCTACACTAGTGAAACATCTCTTGGCCAGTTTAGCATTGGTATCTGCATCAGTGGTGGTAGAAGTATAAAGGCACTTTGAAAAATAAAAACACCACTGTAATAAAATACTTGTGTCAAGGTTTCTGAGGGGTTCTTTTGATGCCTTTCAGAAATGTTTAGTTGCAATATTTTTGTTTATGATTACTGGAGGAAATTCCTTAGTGCTGATGTATAAAAAGTGGCAATATAGATCAGAGCCGCACTAAAAACTACTTTTTCAATACAACTGGCTACTGAAAGCTACCCCCAAGTTCCTCCTCCAAGGATTGTATCATCTTTCAGCCTTGCAGACACCTTTTCCTCTCTGCCCACCTCTCGTTGTCTGGAGTTTATCCAGGAGACAGACATTGTCTTGTCCCATTGTGGGTCATCATTACGGGGAAGTCCACACCTGACTTCTCTTTTTCTACCTACTTGAGCTGATTAATAACAGTTTAATGATATCTTGACATACACAGTTTAGTTGTTAAGCATATCTAATTCCTACTATATGCTGGCTGTTCATCATACTTTACTGTCAAAACGTAGATTTATATTTTTCTTTTGCTGCAGCTTTCTTGCAGAAATTAAGTTTTTGGCTGGTTTATTGCTTTATTTAGTTTTGTACATTCTAAGATAAATGCTGATTATAATATTTGAATAAAAATCAAATATTTTGCATGTAACAGTGCATAATGTTTATTAATATGATACTCCTTTATCAGAGCTCAGGCTGCTGCAGTTCTCTCTTTTAAGACTGCCTTTGTCCAGTCATAGGCAAAATGAGCAAATATGCTTACTTTGGCCCCTGTGAGTTGGATTCTTTGTTTCTTTGTGCTTTATTTTTGCATCTTAATAAAAACTATTTTAGGGGGTTCAATTGATATTGTGACACCACTCATTTTGAATGTAGTTAATACATCCTCAAGAGAGTTTTCCATCTGTAGTAATTACTGCTGACAAATATTACTTTTGTTTTCTTCAGAAAATTCTTTTGTACTACAAAAGATTTATTGGTGATCTCACAGACACACACAATCCTTTCAAATTACCTGTAGAGTTGTAGCTATACTTTAATACCTCATTAAAAGATTTAAAAATATTTTGAAATAAAGGATTTTTCTTTCTCTGGCAAGCAGGTGGAGGAGTACTGCCTGCAGGACCCACTTTGTCAGCATGAAACCAGTCTCATAAATTTTTATTGAAATGAACTCATTAGTTTTAATTTTTACCGGCTCTTTAGTGATCCAAGGGATAGTTTTTCCATTTTTGAAAAGCAACCAATCAATTACTTAAATATATGCATTATTATTAGAAGTGTGTTGGCCTTTCCAAGGATGGTGTTAAGCAAAAAGATATTGTTGACATTTAGGCTATTGGTTGGAGCATAATTTCTGTGATTAATTAGGACCAAGAACATTTAAGCACATGTTTTGTCTGGTGGTTGGCTGGTTGTTCCCTTCCCACCCTGCTTTCTCCAGCAAGGTATAAACTTTATTCAGGACATTCCGAGCATCTCTTACCTATAATTAACATTTCTCTGAATGTAACAGATTCAGTTGTCAGCTTCGAGGAAATTTACCTTCAGGTGGTGGAGTTCATTAAATGTGTCACTTTTCTCATACCTGCACAGTACACAGCATTTTTTCAGTGATATGGTGAGAAAAGTACTTTTATAATAGTAACTCGCTGACAACATTTGAAGTGAAAATTGCCAGAGTTCTTGAATCTTTACACATTTCCGTGACTGATCATCATTTCCTTAGAATTCCAGAGTCTTGTGTGAATCATGCCTACAGGGTACATATGTTAGATGTTAACGAGAAAATACTTCCCAGAAATCAAATGTAAGATTCTTAAAGCTTTTGAAGTGCACCTACAAGGTTAAATGATGAGATCCTTGTAGAAATAATTCATTTGAGAACTCAAATGTCAGAATTGCTTTAGTCATAAAAAAGTACTTATTTATCAAACAAAATAACTGTTACTGAATAAGTGTAAATCTACTTTAGGTGATATGAACTATACTAATGCTTAATATGGAACATGTCTGGTGACATGTCCTTTCAGTAATTTATGTGGCTATAGTTATCATACTCTATTAAATGCAGCTTGGATAATACATATATTTATATATATAATGGCTATCAATCAGAAGAATTGCAATATTAGGCATTCATTTAAGTGCATCAGTGAACTGGTCTAATTTTATATGAGTGTGGATAATTCCTGTTGTATGTATCATTGAAGTCCTCCCAGCTACAGGCAATCGTATAAACATCTCAGTTGTAAATACTTTTATGAATTTCTTTGTCACCATGTTCCAGTCTCCAATTAGTATTTCAGTGGTCTGTCCTTTGTTCATATTTAGCATCATTTTATTTACACTAGGATTCAATATAATGCATTCAGTGCAGGCTTTCAACCAGACCATTGAAATTAAAACAAAAAAAAAAATTCCCTAGTAAAAGATGCATTCATATATGTATGTAAAATTAGATTTTATGATACTGACAATTTGTGTATTATGTTAGACTTTAAAGTAGCTCTGGTCCTTACCCAGGGCTATACTGCTGCCCTTAATCATGCTATGGAGGACTTTTTTTTCCACAAGCGAACTAATTAAAATCAATACACAAAAGAATTTACCTCATTAGTAAGAGTGGTGGGATAGGGCTCTACCTTGTTATTCAAGCATTTGGGTATTTAACAGACTCACGAGATCTGACTGTGCTGTGCTTTGGTGCAGCACTGCAGTAGGTACAGCAGTAAGCTGATTTGTCACTACTTACAGTAAAGGAAGAAAATATGATGTTAAGGATATTATGGACACTTTAAAATGTACCTGTGTGTTTTCTGACTCCTATAAACCTCTTAATACACAAAACTATAAATTATTTGTTTGAACATTCTTGCCTAAGTTTTATGTATGCTTTAGAATGTATTAAGACAAACTGTCAAAGAGTAAATGGATTTAAATATAGGTGCAGTTGAAAACTAAAAAAAAAAGAACTGTGAGCTTGATGAAACGACACAGTTCAGATTCTCAAAACTTACCAGTCACTTTGGTTGTGTTTGTATTTGCAAACAGAGTTGCATTAGCCTAAATTTTGGGAAAATAAGCAGCATGCAGTTAAAACCTGTGAACAAAGTCATCAGGATTTGCAGAGTTAAAGGACTAAACTAAAGGTTGAGGTCTGGTTGTCTGGGGTTTTTTTATTTATTTATTTTACACGTATGAAAGATCAGGACACACCTCAAAATTGATGTTTTTCCCCTGTAATGTGAACAACTATGGTATCGGTGTTTACAAGACTGTTGGCTGGGGGCAGGGAAATCTTCAGATATACTGAATTGGAATTTATGAGTTCCAAGGGAGAAAAGATATGTGAGTAATCCAAACTTCTGCTGATTTTAATTTTTTTAGGGAATTAGGAACAGCAGAAGACTTTGTAATGATGCCTTAAGCCACACAGTCATTCAAAATCTTATTTTTCCTGCATTATTTTCAAAGTCTTCTACAAAATATGAGGGGATATTCATATACTTTCTAAAATTCATCTAAATGTGGCTATTTTACTGGATTTATCTAGTTTACTGGATATGACTGGGTTGTGATATACTGTTGCTTTTCACCTTGAGTAGTCCTTTTTCAGACAACCAACTGTTCACCAATGAAAATATGTGGTGGTTTTGTTACCCAGGTTAAGGGCACAAGTTAAGTGTTTTAGTTCTCTGTCTCCAGTGTTGGTATTCTGAATGGATACAGAAGAGAAAGTTATTTGAAGAGGTGTATAATTGCCATGTGTTCTTCGTGTTTAAATCAAAGCTCCAAAACCAGTTTTGAATCACTTCAATTCATTGCCAGCCTATTTTCTTAATGAATAAATTCCATGATCTTTTCTTCTGTTTTTAATATTCTCATGACGAGAAGCATCTGTAACTTGCTTGCTACTATGAATTGTTAAACTTGGTTAGGTGTCCTGGGAATAGTAATTGCTACTAAAAAGTTGGATCAAATTTTAAGGCCAGTGGTAATATCTGGATTTTTTTTTTTTCTGGCTGTGCATAGAAGACTGTTGAACTAAATTAAGAACAGCAATCCAATATTTATGTTTCTAGAGAAAAGATAAAGTAACATTGAAATAGTCCTGATTTTAATTTCTTAAATGAAAAAGATTAGTGCTTTAGGATTATGTTACAAATTACTCAAGTACTATAGGATTATGTTACAAATTACAAAGTCATCCCTTTTCCTAAATGTTTCCTAGTTTTGCTAAAATGTTTTGTGAGAACTTTTCCTTCACAAACTCCCCTCATTCATCCTCCTAAATTTCTGGCACAATTAAAAGACTGTCAGATAAACTCTTTGAATACAGTGTATAGGTAGATGTGCTAAATTATTTTAAATGAATAGTTGCTTGTAACAGAACCCAGATTAAAAATATTTCCACTAAAATTAATAATACAGGCAGCTTTCATAAAAGGAGGGGGGGGAATTTGAAAGCAATCTATAGAGTAAGATAAAATTATCAATCCTTGTGAAAAGATATACAACACTCATCTCTAATATGAGGTAATATACCTTTAGATACAGAAAAATGAATTTCATACTATGTTGCATATTAGCAGACACAGTTATAATCATAATTTCTGTTTAGGAAGGTGCAGACTTTTCTCATTTACAGTGTATTCTGAACATAAATATATATACACAGACACATATATATTTTTCAAAATAAATAAATATAAAAATCTCTGTGAACATACGCCTTGTTTTCTATTTCTCCTAAAAAAAATGCTGTGTGTCCTTTGCTAGTGCAAGAGGTGGCTAAGGGCCTCCTGTAGTTCTGATAAATTTTTCAAAACTTGTGTTACCTTATTTCATCAGTCTTATTTTATTATTCCAGTGCTCTTAAATTAAGTTCATGCCAAATTTGTCTGTAAAAGCATTGATGAAAGATTCTAAAAAAGTTTATTCTGCTTTGAAACAAGCCAAAGTACTCCTGTACTTATTCTCTTCCTTACTCATCAAATGAAAGAAGCTGTATTTGTTAAGATTACATCTTGAGTGATTCATAGATTTATTTTTTTTTTATTTTTCTTTACTTTTTGCTATTACAGACATTTAAGGAGAATGTAAATAGTGTAAAAGAGCTGATGGTGCTTAGATCAGTATCTCAAGTCACAGAGAATGTCATTTTATACATTTTGTAATCTCTAATCTGGAGATTTTTGAATTTGATGGAGGGATTGAAGACTTGATTCATCTATTAAATCTGGAAGTTTAGTAGCAGACTGCTGCTGAGTACTGTCTGTTCCCTCCCAGTGATCACCCACTGCTATTGTAACTGTTGTAGAATGCTCTAAAACTGCCCAGCGAGTTATAAAACAGCTGGAGTGTTTATAAAGAGAAACCTGAGAGAATTTCTATGAATGTCACTATCCTTTGAAGAACATAAGTGAGGAACATTAGGCATTTGCAAGTGGGGGGTTGCCTCACATAATTTAAAGGCTGACTTCTGTCTTAACGCTCCAAATCATGTAAAGCTCTGTGTGGTGGGGAGGTGCATCTAGACAAGCCCAGCTTTTAGACCAGCTCAGTTTTCCTTTTATGGAGTGGTGATGGGGGGAGATGGTTAATGCACTTTAATCTCACTGTTTTGAGGAGAATAAATATTTGTATGGTATTGTTAAACTGGTCTCTTTCCATGATTTATTCAGAAGTCTAGAATGTGAGATTTATTATAGTGTTGTCTGAATGTATTAGAGGTGTTTTTGTCAGGGCCTACCAGGAAAATTAGTCTTTCAAATAATAAAATAAAGGAACTCCTACTAAAAAGTGAGATTAAGTGGTCTGAATTATGCAGGAGATCAAACCTTGTGGAGGGGTTTTCTTTCTTAGAAATGTTAGACTTTTGTATGTATGTAATGGAGGGACACTTGTACAATATATGGCAACTCCCTTGAGAAATGTGAGCAAACTGGAGCACTGATAAATCTCAGGCTATCCCATTCTTTTAAAGGACTTGAAATTTTATACTGAGGGTACAAATAAGTGTTGATCAATAACTGGAACATTAGAACTTCTTGAAAAGGGAGATTTCTCTCTTTAAAAGGGGATCTAGCACTAACTTCTATTGATATTCCAACAACTGTTTCAGATTTAGGTACAGATATCACTGTGTTCTTGACTATCATTTTTATGCACTTAGAACTTATTAGCATTTTTTGTTTATAGATAGCAAACTGTATACTAAGCCTTTGAATTAATTATTCTATTAAAAATTCTTCACGATGATGCTACAGTTCCTGTCACTTTAGTACATTTAACTATCTCAGGACTCTTCTACTTGTTTCTAGATTTGTGCATGTGCCTGCAGGATGTAGCTGTTGTGATTCTAAGACAGGAGCTTAGAATCTGTTTTCAGTTTCAATAGCAGCTACTGCCTTCGAGGGACTTCTGAAAATGCTCCAAAGTATTGAGCTTATTTCAGCATTTGTGCATATCAGCAATTGTCTTGGACTGGGAGACTCGTTGCAAAAGCAGGTTTCTGTGGCTGCAGGTGGCTTTGTAATGTGGCTGGAGTACTGCATCTGTATTCCCTCTGCATGGAAAATATTTCAAATACATGGTGCAGCACAAAATCACCCCAATGTGCAGCTATAAAAAAACCCCACAAAACAAGTGGTGCTTTTTCCACAGTGTCTTTCCCATGCTCACCAAAAAAAAAAAAAAAAAAAAAAAAGAGAGAAAGAAAGAAAAATTTTTTTAACATCTTTGTGACTGTACAACTGTTGAACACCTTAGTGATTGTGGAAAAAATACCAGGCATGAACAGGCTCATTTCACATTTTATTTTAATCAGATATATGGAAAAGCCACGAGAGATTTGTGGATGTGGTTGCTGTTGTTTAAAACTGGGGTCATAGAGTATAAGAAGAAACTAAGTCTTAAATATACTTATTATTTGGGTCTCAGATACATTTCAAATGTTAAGAAAAACAGTGCAACTGTTGGTGCTCTGATCAAAGCAGATTCCAAGACATAGGGAGCTATAAGAAATACATATGCTTAAGGAGTCTGCAGAGTTGTTTAACTGAATAAATCCAACACAGTTTCATTACATTAAAGACCAGCTGTTAGGCACAGTCAGGATGCCAATATAAAATCAACATATGTAATCTTGGCCAAGTTAGGTTTTTTCCCCTCGAAAAGGATATTTGTGCCAAGAGCATATGCTGCAAAAGGACTAAAGCACAGTCCCATTACCACTGCAGGGTACATAATTACATAAATTTACCTAAATATGGAAAAATTGTAACAAATAGGGGAGACTTGGCAGATATTTTGGTTTCACATTTGGTATTTGGCATAACACAGTGTCCTGTTTAATTCCCATTGCTGCTACTTAGTGTTTCCTTTAATTGTGGAGCACATGGCAGCTCTTATTCTATTTAATTTTCTCAAAGCAGCTCTCACATTTTGGCTACAAGCACATTACATGAGAAAGCACGTAAGTATAGATTATACTGTACTAAACCCTGAGGGTATAGCATATAAAAATAGTAATTTCTCATGTATAAAAGCTTCTTGCATATAGAAGTTAAACACTGTTTTAGAAAACAAGTACAAGACACAATGCATTTGTATGCACATATTGAGCAGTTTTAGTGTCCCAGACTGGTAGAGGGAAGAAAGGAGGAAGAAGATCTATTTCAAACCTCAACTAGTAGCTTTTGGTCTATTTGGCATCCTTTTGCATCTGCAGTCTGGGCTCTAACATTGCCTTCCTTCTCTGTAGCAAATCCCTTATTCCTGTTGCATATTACACGTGGCTTTTGCATTAAAGAAAATCCTAAAATGTCTAAGATTTTCAGTGGCCTTGAGGATCGGGTCAGCGATCTGGTATACATTTAAAGCAGAAAATTAAATATGCAAATCAGCGCTACATGAATTTAAAACATGTGCATTGTTGCAAAGTGAGTTGTTTGTTTGCTTTGATTAAAAGGACTACTTCTATAGAGTTACATTTTGCATGTCGCATTAAACATGTTTTTATTTTTCTCCCAAAGTTCTCAGAGGTCTTGTAAACATTACATCTTAGTGTTTGATAAAGAAATGGTCTTATGCCAAGTGGTTACCTCATTTTTTTTTCTTCTTCTATCTCCATATGTATCTCCATGCAATCTGAGTGTAGAGTTGTGCTGTAGTACTTATGGAGATATGGTTTGAGAGTCTTTATTCTCAGCTGTAGGGCTCTGTGAGCCCTATTGCTGTGTTGCTATTTTACTGAGGTGTTCAGTAGCACAGATCTGTTTTTAAAGTAATTTTAAACTGTTGGGAACAATTTTTTTTTCCTTTTCAGTTGCGTGGAGAGGTTATTGTGAATGATCTTGCAGCTTGTGTGGTTGGTGCTAAGAGCTCCAGAGAAACCCAGGAACAAAGTTTGTTAAAAACAATCAAACCAGACTGCAGTGCAATTTTGAAGGGTTTTGTTCTTAGCTTTTTTATTTACTGTGCTTTTTTAAATTATAGTGCTTGATCAGGGCACTCTTGCAAAGTAACAGAAAACCACAAAGTAGAAAATGTTGCCATATATTTTAACTTGCTGTGTTTAAACCAATCTGATAATTGATAAGAGAAAAAATGGACAGACCTGTGGAATACTTACATATATTAGACTTGGTTTACTCACCCATGAGGAAGACTATAGCAGGCTGCAGTGATATAAGACTGCACTGCTCCTGAAATTAATGTCCAGTGGGCCCTTCTTATACAATACCTTGAAAGAATGAACATAAAATGAGGGTAATAATTGAATAATTATGACATCTGTTACTCCAGCACCTCTTAGTGGGAAATTAACTGAGGAAATAGCAGGTTCAAAGATGTGTTAACACTTCAGTAGCATATATAACTGAAATATGGGCTGGGGGCAGGGTAATGGGGATGGAATTGAGCTCTCAGATAATCATTTGACACACAGGTAATTGAGCAGCTCTCTGGTGCACTGATGAGCACTTGTAAAGAAATGTATTCATTGCTATGTGAGATGTGTTTTGCAGACTTCTTTTTGATGGCTATTCAGACTCTGCAGTCTCAAATTAATAGGGGTAATAGGGAAATAAAAGAATTATTTTTTTTAAATTGCAAGATAATCTCAAATGTAATGCCACCCTTACTGATAAATGGAAAAAAAAAAATCTCTTTTTCTTCAAAGCTGTTTCAGCCCAGAAACAGCTTGTAGGGCTGTATAAGCAATCCTGTTAAGTTTGAGGTGGGTTGTCAATGTGGAGTTCCTGCGTGTTAGAAAAATACCCGTGAAGTTCCCTGTGTACTAAAGCAGCTTAATCCATAAAGAGCAAAAGATACCTTTTTCTACTTTTGTTATTTTTCTCTAAATAGCTTGTAGTCATATTCACAGATTTTAGTTGGAGAATGCCCAGTGTAAGAGCGCTTATCAGAAATATGAAGGAATATGTAATCTGTAGAAAAAACAGTAAACTCATTAAGAAAGGTTATTGCACCTATAGCTTCTTCTCTCAGTGCTCATTGATTAGAGATTAAACATTATCCTTTGTGCTATTCAGATTGGGATTTTTAATTAGGATGTCATTATTACACAGATATACTAAATGCTAAATTGATTTTTGAGACCTTTTGAAATAATGGCACTACTTCTGCAAAATGAAAATCATAATAGATTATTGACTTATACTTGGCTTTTGGTTCAAGGGCACATCTCCAATGTCAACATTTTCAATATTTTTAGTTTCATGCAAAGAGACACTCATAATTAGGCTTATATTAAAAGTTTGTGCCTATTGACTCATATTTTATTAATGACAATACTATAGCATTGATTGCCCTTGATTTATAACAGCAAGCAAAGATGCCTGTTGCTGACGTATAAACACAACATAAACTTTCTAGTTGATTATTTTATTAAAGAATTTGTATTCATGCAGGCAATATTATAAAAGGTATTGACATTTTTAAGCAAATATTTCCTTCAGCTGGAAGTTCCTTTTAGACGAAGAAATTCTTGTTTCAGTACAGAATGTACTAAGTGCTTCAGTTTTATAAAGGATGCTTAAAGAAACTTGCAGGATACTCTTTCAAAAAAGAAATGTAGCATTTCCAAGCAGACAAATACTTTTGCGTATTAGTGCCCATTTACTTATAGTTGGCCCAAGCATAGTTAAAATTCTACTTTCATGACCAGACCCATTCAGCCTTTGTTTTCCTGTAGACTTCCAGACAAGCTCATCTGTCTTGCTAAAACCTTTTACATTCTATCATTTATGATAGCTTTTGTTTGTAGACAGACTGCAAATATGAGTAATATATGAGTATAGAGACCTGCAGGATGTGACTCTTAATTCATTTGAAGTAAGCATACTTACTGTGATGAACCCATGATTAAAAGAAAAAAAAAAAGGTGTAAAATTCAAATTCATATATTGGTGAAGATATAATAAAATGTTCAGGAAGTCAATTTTACTAAAACTAGTTTTAAGTAGTCAGAACAGGAAACCATTTAGCATGGACGTTAGATCTTTCTAATGACTGTCTAACTGGAAACAGGCCATCTTAATTCTCAGCCTCAAGCAAGTACAAATGGCTTTGCTTCCAGACTTCATTACAATATTTATTGCAATTTGAATGGAAGACTTTTGACACCGTAGTCATAAAAATTACAGGGGACCACTTATCTGTGTTTGATATGAGACAGAGCGTGGACCTGGAAGTTCCAGTCTCCAACAGGCTTTAACATTACTCTTTAATGGTCCTGATGGCCAAAGACCTTTCCAATTCAAAAGCTAGTGGTGGTCCAATACAATCTAAGCATAATTAAGCAGGAAGTGACAGTTTGTGATTTTACTTGAAAAAAATTTTTGCAGTATTTATTACAGTTTGTTATTTAGTCCCACAAAACATTACTAAGTTTTGTAACATGTTCTAAAAAACAGAACTACAGTTCTTCAGTCATTAGCTTTAGAGGATCCTAAATTTGTACTGTCTTCAGATGTGACCGTAATATTTTCTCTTGTAACATACATACATGGTGAAATCTATCCTAATAATAAATAAAATTAAAACTTTAAAATCACAGAGTTCTGACCGTAGCATTTCATTTTACATCAAGCAATGTGAACTAAGACAAATTAATATATACATATATTACTATATAGTGTTCTATATAGTTCAAGTAAATGCATCCATCCTCGGATGTGTTCTTTTTGTATGTATGCATGTAATGGCAGTAGCAAAGAAGCCACTTTTTACAGATTAGTAATACATGTAGGTTTCTACCTATAATTCTGTAAGTCATGGTAAATTGCTTCCATTCTGATAGTTTTAAGGAGTCAAAGGTCTCATAAACCAAGAGAATGTGCTTTCAAAACTCTCATACACAGAATATTTCCAATTTTGGTTTCTAGGCATCTTCCTTGTTTTTTTTTCTTTGTGTTTTTTTCAGATTCCTGAGAGTTATTTGGGAATTTATTGTAGACCACCTACAGGACCATTATTAATGGTCTGAGAGAATGTAAATTTTTATACTACAGATAATTTATAATTTTCAGGCCAGACTGGTGTTTTTACAAAGGAAACTGAACAGGAAAATAATAACCATTTCTTTCATTGTTATAACTTTTAAATTTGCATTAATTTGGTTTTTTTACAATGAAAAAATTAGTTATCTCATGTAGTTTGTTTACAGTTCCATCTATACTACAAGTTCTGAAAGGTTTTTATGGAGGAAATAGTTGTATTAGATGTTCATGTGAATATTTTCATAACTTAAAATTTTTCAAATTTTTAAACATATACCAAATCTTACATGAAGTAATGTATAAAATGAAGACTTTGTGCTTCATTATAGTTGTCATTCCTGATCATCAGTTCAAATAATGACTTAGTTGTTAGAATTCACTTATGAGAATTAGGACAGCTGTGTGTCATTTAAACTGTAAAATAAGTTACTTATTTTGACCTAGTGCATATCCTATTTCAAGCTGAGTTTATACTGACTAAAACCAGAGGTGGTATCTGCTCAGTATTCTACAACCATCAGTGTTTAAAAAAATACTAAAAAGAGGAAGGCTGCTATAGCAATGTGCTGTTCTGCTCCTTTAGACTATTCTTTTGGGCTAGTTTGGACTAATTGTCATATTGTCCGTCAAAGCACAAGCTAGGAGTAGCTCAAAAGTAACAAACCTTTAATAAACTATAACGTAAGCAGTGAAAACCCCAACAAATATGAGAATTGAAAGCAATTAATTAGCTTTCTTTTTGTCCTCTTTTCTCTCACATTTTCCTACATCTCTCCATTACTCCATGTCTTTCAAATAAAGAGTTTAATATGTTCCTTATACCCAGGCAACATTAATGTTCAACGTGAATTAATCAGGGACTAGTCATTCAGTTTTGGAGAAATGTTTTGTTTAAGTGCCCAAACCCTAGAAGCCATACACTTGCAGCTCATGTATGAATTCAAATGAATGTTTTTCATTATTAAGATGACCTGCATTAATAACTGCAAACTGGAAGAGCATCTGTGATCGATTTCTAGTTCGAGGCTGTAAGTCACCAGTATGTGTTCCACATGTCCGTGGGACAATAAATATTTATTCTGTTGTACAAATAACTGTAGAATAGCAGAGCTAGAACACTATGACTACTGGGGTTGTGGGGTTAAAAGTTTAAAGTTAAATTTTTTGTTTGTGTCAGATTAGCATCACAAAGTCTGGAGCTGTCACACTTGGTGTTTGACATTGATCCATCTCAGGTTTATCCAAACATGTCTCATGACAATCAATAGCACAGTAACCGTATTTAGATAATTGAACAATGGAAACCAAATTATTTCATAGCTAATCTCTGAAGGGAATCCCTTGCTGTTTGTTAAGTAAAAATTCCTGAGTTAAGTCTCATCTTAAAAACAAACTAGCTAGGCAGTTGATATTATGTAAACTAGGCCTAGTCTCTATTCCTTAAGCATCTTTGGAAGCTGGTTATGCTTCATTTATACTCTGAATTTGATGTTTACATATCCCAAATGTGCTGTTGTGCTGTTTCTGATTTCCAAAGCTACCACAAATGTCTTAACCTTACTTATGAAGTATTTTATTTAATCACTAAAGCTGAATTTTATTTCTGAATATAAGCAGCTCTTATGTAGTGTTTTCTTTTAATGGATCTCAAACTGCTGTACAAAGGAAAGTACATATTCATTCTCCATCCATGTGGAGCAGCTGAAGGGAGAGGAAGTGGTATTAAAGGAATTTGGGAGTAGAGCTGAGATCTAATTAATTCACATAGTTAAATTAGGAACTTAGAAATACTGTAGGAAGTTTAATTAGTGGCAAGAAATGCTCTTTAAAGTAGGCATAAACAAGGTAGGTATTTCAACCAAGTTAAACGTGGTTACAATGCTTTTGATAGACAGGGTGCATGGCATAAATTGTAGGCAAGGTCTGGAATTTCTGAGTTTTAAATATAGAGCCTAAGTTAGTGTAATTTATAGTTTTAGTAGGAAAGAGGGTCATGTGGTATCTGAAGTAGAGAGTCATGTTGGTCATAAATAGGCAGTAAAGTCAACAATGTAGTTTTCCTTGAAATAAATCTACTAATTTGGCTTGACTGGGATTTTAAAAATTATTATTCAGATTGCTCAGTTTTGGACTGGTTTGCTTATTCTTCTTTCTTCTAATGTGACTTGGAGAAGCATTCAAGAATTGTCACTAAAGAAATATTTTCATCAAGTTAATTAACAATTAATGTATACATTTTATCATACTGACCGTGTTTGTTATTACAACCAGCAACAGGGCTGTTATATTTACTTGCTCTAACATTATATTTACTTGTTCCAAGATGCCTTTTACTTAATTGGTCAGTAGGATTAAAAACATTCTGATGTAGTGAATGCATTTAATGGCCTCACACCTCACTTCCCATAAAGCTGTATTTCTATTCCTGTTCTGCATCCTTTTAAAGCACTCACCCAGCAGTTTACTGATGTAACCAATTAGACTACAAAAGAGGTGAGATTTCAGAAGCTGTTTGAGAATTACTGGCCCCTTTGAGATCTACAGCAAAGGAAGCTTATTTACAATTTTAATTATGATTACTTTTATATGTTGTTTAAAAGTTTAGTTAAAATAAATTTCATTTGCAGTAATTTATTTCAAGATGAGAGTTTCAGTGAAATGAAACTCAGAATGTACATAGATGCCTGGGCAAGATTTTTTGAAAACTGAATTTCGTTCACACTAGCGTTTGTCTTAAAACACTAAATAAATATGTAGATTCTCTCTCTTGCTAATGTCTTCTATCCAGGAAGATATTTTTGTTGATGAAATAGTCCATTGGATGACACGTCTAGGCCAGGACTAGTTAATTCCAGTGAGAATTTTAGGTCTTTCCTTTTTAACATTGATTACCGATTGTCTTGAAGTAAATGCGCGTGTGACTGACGTTAAAATGGCTCAGTGTATCTTTGAGCAATGTCATTTTTTAAATGTATGAAGGTGGCAGAGTGTAGTGCACTCTGGGCATTGCAAAACCATCATGGTACTTATGTATCATTGCTGAGATACAGTTGTTACAGTGTACCTTTCTTTAGGCACATTTATCATTAAATCGTCTAATCTTCCATGTAAATTAGATTTTTCTCTGAGATTTTAGGTGTATTTTTAGTAACATATTTCCCTCCACACTATGCACAGCTTTCAAGTATATTTTAATTTTGAAACAAAAGGTAATGCCTTTTCTTTGCTAAAACAGGAAAAAGTTCTCAGAAAAATATCTCATACATACAAACAAACAGAAATGGTATAATAGCTGTGTTTTCTCCTTGTTGCTCGTGTTTAAAATAAAACATTAGTATTAATTACACTTAAGCTGACTCTAGGATTATATTCCACAAGAATTTTAAGGAACTAAGAGAAAAAAAAGATCTTTTCTAATAGCCTGGGAAAGTAAAAGAAATGCAGGTGATCGAGTGATTGTATTTCAACAATCCTTTGAAAACTATTGAATATTGTGCTCTGGAGAAAATTGTTTTCTCTGAAGAGAATTTTGAATGAAATATGAACATTCAATTTTGTGTGCAAACAAATGAACTTGAGCTACTGCAAGTTATGTAATCTGCACCTTCTTAACCTTCTGCTTATTCATGGAAGGTCATTGATTCACAAGGGGGATAAAATCAGGTGGGTTCATGCTGCAATAGGCTGTTTATTTGTTTAATTTGAACTGACAAATCCAATAAAAAATTTATAAAGTTTCATTAATAAAAGTAGGCCATAAAGGGTACCTAGTTATAGTCAGATGTTCAAAAAGTTTCTGATTTCTAAGCACACAGCTGCCTGTCCCATTATGCCTGCAGTTGTTCTTGTTATCGCCCCTACAGCATTTTGGCAGAATGTACAATATCAGAGACATCCTTTAAGTTGTGCATAACTGACATTGTGTTAATTACCAATTTTGTGTTCAGCAAGATTAAAACTGGGATCTTAGTAGTAACTTTCTGTGGAACTCTCAGAATAAACTACAGAATTGCATTAATTGATTATATATTTTGTTTCACACTATGCTTCATCTTTGACTTCCGCTCCTCCGTGGTCTTGCTCTGTGCATTGTATTTATATTGTGTACTTTTCTCTCAGAAGTGGATGCTAAGACTTAATGGGACAGAATGAAAACAACTGGAATCGTAGTAAGAATTTTGAAAATATATGCATTTGTCAGAGATGCTGTTTTGTGTGGGTACAAGTTATCATCTTTCTGATGTGCAAGAGGACTCTTAGCTGTGTCCTGTCTGCCGAATTATCTCCTTTGGTTGGCTGGCTCTAGATGTAGCCATCTTTTCAATGCCATTGCTTATACCAGGGACTTGAATGTTCTCTGGGTATTCTGCAGGCCTACCTTCTTCTGGTGCGCCTTCTACCAAATACAGTTCTGTAAAGTCCAGTAGTATTTCAGTTGTTAATTTAACTGAAGTCCTGTGTAGACTAAAACTGCCATTTAATGGGCTGATGCTGTAAATAGTCTCTTTGCTTAGTCCCAATTTCTGAAGTGTGGTTTAAAAGTTACCCTGACAGGTTCTAGGAATCTGTACAGTGTTTATCTTTCATCTTCAAGATTATGTTGTACTTTTCGTGTTTTATACAGTTTTCTGTTGTTATTTTTTTTTTTTCTACTTCTGTCATTTGGTACAGGCCAGTGTTGAGACAGGATGTTGTGCCTGGATGATATGGATTATGATCTTTGTTGAGGTCTGGATTAATAAAACGGCTTCCAATTTGAGAGCATTAAGAAGGTATTCTCCACTGCGTGCCATACATAACATTTCTCCCATCAGATCTTTATCAAGACTTGTATAATTTTGTATTATTTCTGTCAGTTGTCAGTTTTAGGTGTCTCTAAGCCTGTGTTTGGAAGGTGTTGATCAAAGCATTCATGCAGGAACCTAAGCCCACTGCATTTTATTGCAACTAATACCAATGAAGATCATCACAGTAATATTGTAGACCCTTCATAAACAGGATGTGGAGCGAAGGCTAATCTTGTAAATAGAAATGTTTGTTGTGAGTGAATCAATATGTTTAGACCTGTGAATAACTTCAGATTGTCCTAAGCCATATTTACTTCACTGTATATTGTGTCTATACAATGCATCACCATGGTAAACAGCCACTCTTCAAGAGAATTTTTTCTCAAGTTAGGTCATAAGCCAACAGTGTGGCATTTGACAATGTGCCAAATTCCAAGAATAAATGTCACCTCTGATGTGATAGTTAAGGTCTGTCATGAAGCAGAAACCTGTAAGTAGTGATTCAGTTCCGTCTTTTCCTTTCTTTTCATTCTCGAAACAGCCTCTGTTTCTTGTGGCAGATTTAATGGTATGATTTACAGCTCTAAAAGACCTTTATCAGGGCCAGAAAAATGACAAACAATAAATATATGGAGCATTATGTTAACAGCCACCACACAATACCTTGTCAGTTACAGCTTGATAGTGATACATTTTAATTTTGTCTTTCATAAAAAATCTTGGCGTGTATGCCTCATTTGAACACAGACTTGGAAGTCAAGTGTGTCATCCAACCATGCAGTTTATCACCCTCTATATTTTTTGTCCTTTTCACTTAATGTCATCTCTATGGCAACAGGCATCGCCCTGGAAATAATTTTCAAAACAGCTTATTTGTCTGAGGGGGACTGACTGAAGTCCAAAGATGTTTGGTTTAGAAGAGCAGCTTTAGTTTATGTTTAATAATAATTCTGAAGAGTTTCATGTAAACAGTACCAAACTGGATACAGAGAGATTAGGAAGATATCCTTTTACCAGACAAGGGTTGTACCAAGTTTTGCTGAGTTTGGTGTATTAGATGATAAGGGTCTGCTTGGGCTGTGAGCCTCAGCTGCTGCTGGGAATTTGGGGTTCCTCTGGTGCCACAGCCATACAGCTGGTACACCCCAGCACTGGGGCACACTGGGGGCTTGTCCCCTGCTTGTGACATTGTACCAGGAATGTGTTGGAGAGGAAATCTGTGCACTGCAGGTGCATAGTTCTAGTTCATAGGAGCCACCAATGAGCCACATACATATATATTTACATTTTGTAGAAAAAAGAATATCATTAGCTGCTCCAAGACATAGATTGAGTTGGTGATAAGGATGATAAGGGACCTTCACGCTTTTAAATACCCTCCTTCCTAAAAGCTTCCTACTTTAAGTAGAACTCTGACAATTTTAAGGAGAGATAAAATAGATTCTTACCTAAGGATTTTGCTTTATTTCCCTCCTTTTTCACTGTGCCACTATGAAGCAAAGTGAATTAGGAATAGAAAGCTTGTGGGGTTTTTTTGTTGTCTGTTTTTTACTGAAAAGGTAATTTTGCTAGTTTAAAGATCTTGGTTTAGACTATATCCCAACTCTGAACACAGAAATACATGTGATTTTTAGTGGAATTCTCTGAAACAACAGATGACTAATTATATTGGGGTTTGTTACTGGTTTATTAAACATTTAGTTTGCTTTAATGTAAATTACACAGTGTTCTCTCAGACTTCTCTAAATTGTGTGATGAGTTTAGTTGCATATATTATTCTTACTAGTTCAAGGGCCAGATAATTTATTTGTAAAACCCCTTCAAAAAAGGAAATTCCATCTTAAGCGTATAGGGTGGTTTTCTGTTTTCTTCAAGTGAAGTGTTGGTGAGCATGTAACAGATTTGCTTTATGTTTATTGGTTATGGAAGAGCCTTAATTTTCTTAAAATCCTATTTCTTCCACTATGATCCTTCACATCTCACAGCACAGTCCAATGTGAGCAATGTTTGCCATCTGCAATTTAACACTGAAGTCTTGTAAAGTATCAGATCTGTATAGTCATGATTAAGAGTACCTGAAGTAACTATTAAATCAGCCCTCAAACTTCTAAATGCTATGTTAAAAGACAAGGAATTAAATGCCAAATTCATTATTGATAGCTGTTTGCAGACTTCCATAAATAATTAAATGAAATTTTCAAAAACCTAAGAGAACCCCACAGATACATTTCTTTCATTGGTGTTCTGCCCTGGAAAAGATGCAGAAGAAATCTGATTTTCAGAACTCATTCTCAATGATGCTGCTCTAAGACTTAGAAGGGAGCCTGTAGTTCTCCTTCCAGTACCCAGCAGGTAAGTGCTCGCAAATGCACACACACATTTCCATTTCTTAGCACCTGGTAAAGGCAACTTTCCTTCAATCTATACAGTGCATAATTCAGGAAAAGAGCACATGAAAGGAATTATAGCAGCTTTCCACATCATCTGGGTTGAGGGCAGTTACCACTAGCAGCTTGCTTTGGAGAACTGCTGCAAGAAGGGAATTATGTGGAAAATGGACTAGTGAAAGACATGGGATAAAAAGCCAACCCCAAGGGAAGACCTCTTTTTTGGTATTTTGCCATTACATTAACTAATGGAGTTTAGTGGTTTCCTTCCATCACTGTAAACAGACACACACTCATAAACACACATGTATGTTCAGACTTCTAAAGGAGAGGGAGGAGAAGAAAATTTTCTTTGCAATAATTCCAAGCATATGGAAAAAAAATATTGTTTGTTATAGCTCATGGGCTTATGATATTTAAATTAAAATAGATTTTCCTAAATAAAAATAGTCTTTATGACATAGGGCTATTAAAATGGTGCCATTTGGTTTCTCAGCATTGTTAAAAAGTAATGTTTTTTAAATGTTTTATACCACCTTGAATTTTTGGCTGGCATTCAGCAGTGCTGAAACTTACCATTCAGAAATTTAAAAAAAAAAAAAACAAAGCTTAAATAACAGGGTGTCTCCATAGCCCAATTACAGCTTCTCAATATTCCCACTTCGAGGATATTCCTACTTCCTTTATAATTACTTAGAAGCATAAAAAATTTAACTCAATATTTAAAACAAACAAAAAAAAAATCAGCAAAGAAAAACTAGTTGTGAAATGATGGCAGGGAATTTTCTTGGTGATGTCAACTCTCATTAAAATTGAGCAGATTGTTTCCACAGCAAACATCTAACAAAGCAGAAACCCAGGTGCTTTCCTACTTCCCACACACCTCTACTTTTTTACTTCTAAGTTTGATTTTATTTTCTCTTGAAAAATTAATTATTTCATTTGAGCAATCGAAGAACATTTCCTTTCCTGATGAAAATTTATCAGTGCATTCACCTCTCAAATTAGAAAACCATACCTGGACTCACCTGGTTTTTAGTGAAGTGTTCTAAATCACCTGAAAACTGATCAGGTGACCTAAAACTTTGCATTTCAGGGGAGGGTTTTTGGATCATGTGAGAACTAAGTGCCATGGACCAAACCTGAAAGACAGAGAAGTTGCTGCTTTCTGCCTTCAGGCAGATGTAAGCTCAGGTAAAGGGACAGGCTGAGATGTTGGCCAAATATAGCCTTGGGAAAACTCTCTCTTGACCTGACAGGTAAGGTGGTAGAATTTCCCAGGCACAGATTTGGAGGGCATATTGGCCCATATAAAACCTAATGTTCATTCAAATGGATTTATGGCAAATTTTTACACTGCACCTGCCCTTCTGATTCTTCACTGTGGGAAACCATTCTAAGAACTTGGAGCAGGCTGGTCTTCACAGCTCATTATTAACCTGCAGTTTGTGATAGACAGGTGATTCTGAAAACTAATCCCAAAAACTGCCTCTGGCAAATTTCATTGAGTCTTTGATATCTTCTTGAAGTGTGAGTGCAAACACAGCTATTCTTCCATTTTGCAAGTGCCCAACCTGATGACTGAATTCCCTGAGCAGAAAGCAATGCAGCAAAGCCATCCCAGTGCCATGGTTTGCAGGGCAGCTGGGAAATGCCCGTGCTGAGGAGGTGGTGGACTGAAGTGTTTGGTGAAAACTGCAAAGGTGAAGCTCTCAGCTGGTACTTTTACCTTTCTTCTTTCATGAGAATAGACAGTCTTTGAGACACTGCTTTGTGCACTGTGCAAAAACATACAGAAGTGGTGCTAAACTTTAACAGTGCCACATGATAGCCTGCCAGAGGAGAGGAAATGGGCTTCACAATAATTCCCTCTTTTTTCCAGGGGACAGGTTCACAACATGAACCATTGCTGAGGAAGTTAGGAAAACTAAAAAGTCTGGAGTCTTGCTGGTAAACAGAAACCTGCAAAAGCAATTTCACTTCTACTGCTTTCTTTAATCGTCTCTCTCTTAATGCGTGTATGTTCTACAAACGTCATTTGCATTTCAAATTCTGAAATTTGTTTACTTTTGATATAGTGCATTTTCTATTATTTTTAGAAGTTGCTTTGGCTCACTGGATAAGATATATGTAAAAGTGAGATGAATTTGTTGTATAGAAAAAAAAGGAGTCAGAGGTACATGGTGTTTTTCTAAGTGACTAAAAACGTATCCTAACCTGAACCAGTTTACATTTTAGATCAAAAAAAAAAAAAAAAGAAAATTGCAAGTCACACAGAGAAATGAGATTTTATTATGAGATTTCACTTAAAAGCAAACTTTATTATTAGAATTACATAATTCTCTAGAGCAAATAAGACACAGCACACACTGTATTTTAGAACTCTTAATTGTAGAACGCTTTCATTTCAACCTTGCTTGTTGTAGGAGCTATTTTCAGACAGAGTCACAGTCAGCTGCAAATAAGCACAGCTTTTTAAATAGTTTGTGTCTTGGATCAAGATATTCAAGTAATTAACTCTGGGTTTATTCATAATGAGTTCAAATAGTCATTTATTATGATTTCATGTTAATAATTTTGTCTGCTTAAAAAAGCAGCCTTTATTTTCATGAAGCAGTGTTAATAAATTGCCATTTTTCCTTCATTGGAAAATGATAACTTCTTCAAAAATATGGCATAGACCAGAAATACCAGTGGTAGGAAAATGGCTATGTTTTTACATAAATGTACTGTAAAAATTAAGAAATTTGGTCTATTGAGAGAAAAAAAAACCTTTTTGAAGTGCTATTGGGTAAATATTCCTTTCTTAATTAAGTGTAGTTTAAAGCTAGTTACTAATAAAGGGCTTATACACAAACTTCCACCTCTCTTTCATTCATACAGTATTAAGCCAGCATGACCTGTTCGTGAAAATTACTTCATTGGTAAAAACACTGCATGCATTTCATGTTGCTTGAATTTATATTAATATAGATATTATGCTCTGCTCAAGGAGCAAAACAGAAATAACAATAACAAATTGTTCTATTAATGCCTTAAACCACCAAAAGTATTAGGATTATAAATTCAGTCAGGTGAAAAGGCTAATCAAACATTCCTATATAAGAGACCAGACCCTGTTTTAGCAGATGCTTAGGATTGGTTTGTCTTGGGTTTTGTTTGTAGTTACAACATTATAGTATTTTAAAATAATTTTTCATGTATTTTGTATGTCGAAGTCTATTTGAACCTTAGTCCAAAACCTACCTGGATTAGTTTATAACATCTATATTAGTGTTTCCATTTGTATTTTACAACTAAGGACCTGGTTGTGGCTGTATGACCAAGGACATCACTATATTGTAGGTGAAACCTGGGTTTTTAATAAAGAGCTATACTTGGACATCTGCTTTCATTAAAAAAAAAGCATGGTCAGAGATATTATAACTTGATTATTAGTTAGCTGGCAAGATTTCTTTTTTGCAGAATGCTCTTTACTTGCTTCTAGCATATAATGTGTGCACACTTGTTCCCTGTGTGTGCACCTATAAAAGTAGTCTTGGCATAAAAAAAATAGACAGGAACTTTCACAGAACAAGCTGCAGGATTTTGTTGTGTGTATGAACAAGTCTTCTTTACACAGCTTAAACAAAACCATATATTTACGTAAATATAAGTCATAGGAACAGATTTACACTAATGTCTTAATTCTCCTCTAAGGCAAAGCTGCTTTGCAGAGTTTTACTTCCTATGTTGCTGTAACTTAATAATGAAAACAATTTACCTCCCACTATAGCCAGAGAAGAGCAGTCCTGTGCTTAATGCACAGACAGTGCAATCACTGAGGGAAGGGTGTGATGAGTCCTCCCTGCTCTCAGTGGCTGTAATGGGGCTGTGATTGATGGCTTTGCCAGTACACACTGGGAACTGTCCCAAATTTGTGGGCAAGGTAGTGAGCAATGGGGACATCTTTGTTCCTTTTTTATCCCTTTCTTGTTGAACCATGTTTAACTTTTCCTTGTGTAGTGAGTGTAGCCTGGGAAGTGCTGGACAGATTTAGATGAAACAAAATCTTTAATTTTAAATAGAATAATTTTTTCTCTATCATAATAAAATCAAAGCTAAATTCCACATTTTCTTTGAGAACTAGAGAGAATTTAGTGTGTCTTTAGTGTCTTCTGGCAGTCCTGAACAATTTTAATTCAGTAAAATATGTGATAAAAGAACATGAATAAGTTACTTCTGTGACCACTTTTTTCTTTTGTTTATTTCCATCTGTAAAACAAAATCTACAATATTGCATCAGAATATTATTTCATAATGTAGTGGTCTGGTTGTAACCTTCCTGTTTGTTTCGTGGCTTTCATTGTTTAATTCACTGTAGTGAAATATCATCAACCTAAAGGTTGGGATCCAGCGTGTTTGGGCTTGTGGAAGTTTCGGTCGTTGCAGTGTGACTGTTAATAGTGGAAGTTTGGAATATTTTCTCAGATAAGCAAGGGTCATTTAAGTCTTTTGATATAAAATGAAGTAAACCAAAGTGTGAAGCAGCAGATGCAGTAACAGATTCGTTTTCAGCCATCAAAGTTTTTCAGTAAATTTCAGCTTTACTTGTTGGCTGCAAGCTGATTCTCGAAGGTGAGGGAATTCTACCTCAAAATTGGGTGAGTGCACCAGGCAAGAAAGGCTTTCAAAGCAATAGACAAAAAAGAGACTCATTAAAATTTTCAAAGTTTAAACTTCAGAATCCTTTTCTCTTCAACACTGTTCCTATGGACATCATCGTATCCTTTGTGTTTGAGATATAATTTATAATTATTATTGAGATATAATTATTGAGATATAATTTATAATAAGGATACATTTCCTTAAAACCCACTTATATTTTGGAGACTCATGGCAAGATCTACACTCAGCTTTGGTGGATCAAAGTCATGATGACTGAGAACAGACAGCTTGCATTTTTAATATTGAATAAAATATATATTATTGCCTTCAAAGTTTGGTGACAGTCACTTCTTGCAGCTGTACTGATATTGACCTTATTATGGTCATCACTCAAGAACTCAGTGCATGATCTTTATTTCTTACTCTAGTAGACAAATCTACAGGAGGCTTTTTTCATGGGTGAGCCCTCCTTTTCACCTTGATCCTTCCTTACCTTTACTTGTTATTTCCAATGTCACTTTCAATCAATTCAAAGCAAGTTTTGGTGCAATCCAGTTTTTTACTTGAACACAGGGAGTCAGAAATAGAGATTGAGAAGATTTTTTATCAACTTATACCCTTGAAAAATACTTCAGGATGACATTTGATCTGCTTGACTGCTGCATCTAGTGCTCCTCTTTCTGGGAGAACTGTGCTTCACTTTGAATTCACTGTTTGATGTCAGTGAAAAAAACCCCAGTATTCAGAATTCCTCAACTTTCCTAAACTCCCTTTGAACTGAAACAGTCAAATATTGAACATATCCATTAGCAATTTATTTGCCAGGTTTTTAGTCTTTCTCAAATTCAGTATCACATTTATTTCTTCAAGCTGACTTCTTGTAGGCTGAGAAACTGTTTCCTCTGAGAGTTGGTATTGCATTGCTAATCATGACAGAGAACAAGTGACCTTTTTAATCTTTTTACTAAGAATGCATCTACGTTAAATGCTCAAATAATCCCAGTGCCTTCACGTTATTTACTGACTTGAAGTATGTGAATACATGATTTTTCTCTGTGATATAGTAGTAAGAGTGTACTGTAGGCTCTCCATAGTTTTTTCTTGTACCTTGTTCACATTTCCAGCCACAGAGATAGGATATATACATGACATCTGTTCAGGGTTTGTCTGCAGAAGTTGGAATGGTTTGTTGTATCTGAAAATGAGTGCTCCCTTTGACACCTCTTCCTGTCAAGATTCAAGTTAGTTTTGTTTTCCAAAATAAGCTTAATTAAATATTATTTGACAACTGGTGCTTTTGCTGTTGTGCAGTTGTTAGTGATATTTTGGATGTTTTAAGAAGTGAGCTGTCTAATTTGTTTTAATCTTCCCTCCAAGGATATGTAAGAGCAATTCTGCAAAGTCTTTATACTTTTAGGTCATAATATGTAGCTGAAAGAAACGTGTCTTGATTTCAAAAGAATCTAATTAATAAAACATTTTTAAAACAAAAACTCTAACTAATCAAAATAATTAGAATGTACAATAGCAAAGTGCAGTTGTTCAGTGATACATATTGGCTAGAAAAAAATAATTATGTTTTTTTCTGAAACTAACTGGCAAAACCCAACTGCACTCATGTTTTATTAAAAGCCACTTTTATTGCACTGGCTGTTTTGTCTGAAATGTAATTTACATTTCCATCTGCAAGTACTTTCTTATAAAATTCTGTAGATAACTTCCAGTTGTCAGTACTTTTATACTATAAACTTTTCCTTGGTATATACTGAAAAACTGCATGTCAATTAAACATGCTTTAAATATCTGTCTTTGTTAACTTACAAGGTTGTTCCACAATGTGTTAATGAGATTTGCTATATTATTTTCTGCCAACTTACTTTATTTCGGCACTGCTTCTATGCCCTTTTTACAACTCGATTTCTTCCCATTTCTAGTATACTGGTTATTTATAGTTCCAGCTACAGCATAGCTTCCAGTTAATGGGTGAAGTATATAAACACAAGTTTTAAATCAGAAATACGGAATGGCAAAGCTGAGCTCAGTCCTGATCTGTGCTGAATTTCAGCACAGCACAGCAGCAGCAAACAATCTGTGTTAGCAGCCAGGTGTGGAACAAATGCAGTCAAGTACCAGAATGGATTACCCAGAGAGGTTGGATACTGTGGAGTATCCAACTCTGCAGGCTTGTTTAAAATAGGTTCTTGCTCTATTTTGAAACAGTTGACCTGAATAAGCCCTTCTGAGCTCACTCTCTGGTGTTTTGGCAGAGATTAATTTTTTGTCTCCTCCGATGTAGTAATAGTTTGGGAAGTCCCAGAATCCCTGGGATATAACATTATCATGTGTAATTTTAGTTTGGGACTAGATGCTAGATCTTTGTAGGTTGTTTAGACAATTCTAGTGGTGTTTGTAGACAGGCAAGCAAACAATCTGTCACAGTCTGTATTCCCTTGCACAGAGCACAAATATTGAGGATCCTACCTGAAATCCATTAAGAGTTGATCAGTGTGTTTGCCTTAGGCAGCACCTGTCTTACCCAGTTCCTTCTAAGAGGCTGGGGAGAGGAAGAAGAGTAACCTCATTTTTCAGAGTTCCATGTCCAGTAGATGTTGCTCCCTTTATTTTCCAAAAATACTTAAAATCAGGTAACTCACTGAACAAACCGAAGATGAGTCCATTAAATGGGAACACTTCCAGACATTCATCTCTGAAATTAAGACAAGATATTTAACTCATACATTTAAAAACAACTTCTAAACTAGGCTTATTGAGGCACAAATATTAGCATGAACATGCTTCCAAAATGCTGTTACATCATCGTCGGAGGTTTTTAAAGTCAGCAGCTCAGAGCATAACTGACCCTTATTTAGGCAGGAGACCTTGTAGAGGTCCTTCTAAGACCTTCTAAGTTGTAGAGACCTTCTAAGTTGTTTTCTGCAAAAGTGCATAGAAGAGTTATTTGGGCCCAGAGTACATTGTGGGAACATAGACACATGAACATAGTGTGATCATACATAATCCCTCGTGGACAAGGGAGGGAGTCAGATAATAAAGTTATTTAAGCATGGAAAGTGAGAGACTGATGGTTCCTGTTCTACATTAAAAAGTGTATGATGGTGATATTACCATAAAAAGAGGGATGTCTTTTATAGGCTCTAGATGACAAACAGTATCCTCATACATATTAAATGTAATCTTAATACTGTCTACTCTTTCCACAAAAAATTTATTATTGGTATGGATTCTTTACATGATAAGCAGTTCTTTAATCTGTGTGATGATCCAGTAACTTAAATTGCTTACATTGGGAAACAGATCACTAGAAAGTGCTAAATTATTTACAAAAATAAATTTATGGAAAATAATTTTTTAAATGCTCTGTAAGGCACAAGATCAAATAAACACAAGTGCTTTGAGCCTATTTTCTGTTCAGCAGCATCTGTTTGCACAGAACACTGCTTCCCATAAGGGAATAATTTGCACTGTGCTGCTCATAGGTTGAGATTTCAGGTAAAGATTGACACACGAGCATCCCATAACAGGGATCTTTGGGATCCTGGGAAGCTTACTAGATCCATGTTTATTGTTCACAAATGTCACTGAAAACAATTGTGATCTAATTATTAACCTGACACTTCTCAGTGAACGTTCATGAATCATGTGTAATGAGCCGTGTAAGAAGATCTAAAAAGGTTTGGTTGTTGATTTTTTTTTTTTTAATTTGGATATACAGAAAAAACACTAATTCTTAAAACTGAGATGTAATAAGGGACCCATGTCTTCCACTGGAGAATGAGGGAGAAGAAAAACCATCTTCTTGCTCAAGTTCTTGTTAAAATCTTAATTTAAAACAGAAGGCATAATCATGAATTATCTGATGCTAGAACAAGCTTTTTTTTATCACAGCTTAGGCTTGCTGGTGGGCTGGTCATTTATACCATGAAACAGTTTATAAACTAGATTTTCATTTTATTGCCTTAAATAAGCTGGGTTTTAAACTTGGCAAATAATTAGATGATCACTAGAAAAATATGTTGTTTTTTGAGTTTTTAGTCACTTTTAAGATGTATAGTGTATACTCAGAAGTAAGCATGTATCAGTGTATAAGAAGCACAGCTGCACTTTGTAGACATAATATAATAAAATAAAAATCTTTCTCTTTGAACCAGTATCCCTGTTTGTTTTACTCCAGTCCATCATGGGACCAGTATTCCTTTCCAAGAAATAGGGTAATTTTAAAAGCTATTTTCACAATGGGAAATCAAAAGTTGTTTAGCACAGGTGTTTCTATGGTTTTGATGTTAGAGAAGAATATATAGCCTTGAAAATTGTACTTCCACCTGCTTACAGTGTAGCTTTGGGATACAACAAATAAAGTTGGCTGGATCAAGCTGTTCTAAAGGGCAGTTTATTTGGGTTTTTCCCTGATATTATTGGTGCTCCTCGTTCACGTGTGTATGTGTATTTATATGTATACATAAATATATATATATATGTTTCTGGATTCTGGTTTCTGTTTCTGGATTCTGGTTTACTGTAAAAATAACTATATAATTAATAGAAAGCTGGTGGAAACTTTAGAAAAGATTTCTCCCAAGATAAAGCTCAGCAAAGACATGATCCATAAGTTGAGTATGGATGAGATAGACATATTTTAAAATTGTGCAAGTTGTAAGTTTAATTCTTATATAAATTTTCATAAGGAAGCTGCATCTAATTTTTTTTAAGAATACAAATGTAAAGGTACATTTACTTTAAAGATGTGTGTCATCTACATCAGCTTATGTTTGCTATGAATCTATAGAAATACATAATACTACATATGTATATAAACATTTGCATGATAACAAAGGAAAAAAGAAACTGATTTTTTTTTTTTTTTGCTCTTAAGTACTGTAGAATTTAGTAAGCATTTCTGAGGAATTATTAAACTGACTTAATGAATTCCATGGCATGAATTAGGTTTTGTGGTTTTACAATTACTCTAGAAGAGATTTATTTTCCTCTCTTGCCTGCATCTACAAATGCATAGTGAAGTACATCCTCTTCTGAACTCTTTCGTTGGAGCAGTTCTATCCTGAAGTCAGATTAGATACTGGGGTATTTTGCTTTTGATTTGAGATCATACCAAATTTAAAAGTCATTAAACAGTCACGTTTATGCAAGCTGGGGGGGAGTTTCTCTATGAAAAATAAGGTGACTTATTCCTACCCTGTGGGCACTTTAAAGCATATTTGTCTGGGTACTTGAAGGCAGTAAATGAAATGGTTATCATGTTGCGATTTCCGGTCTTGGTGTTAATGACAATTATACATCCACTTAAAAAGTTTAGCTGTCTTTCAAATAATAGTGTAGTGGGTTGGTTTTGTTTGGTTTTTTCCCCTCCAAGACTATCAGATGGATGGGATGGGACTGACAGGCTTCTGATGATTATCACCCCAGTCTGTCATTTCTGCAAACATTCTCATATGGCCTGTTGTAGTTGAATTCTGGTTACATCTCACTTCCAGTGTGTTTCCAACTTGTGAAAAATGGATTTCCTGATATCAGCTGGATCATGTGCTCTGTGCTGCAGCAGGATTACACATGTGCTGCTGTGAAATGTGAAATCAGAGCAGAGCAAGACCTCCCCTGAGAAACACAGGCTATAAATTCTAAAACCTTTAAATGAAGGGCTAGAAGAAAAAGGTTTGCCTTAGGTTAGGGTTAATTGGTTTTGGTACAAAGAGTTTTATGTCCATAACTTACTGTCTGTCTATCTGTCCTCTTCCTGATTTCTCTAATGTTGTTTTGCTTTGGGGCAAGTTTGTATTTGTTTTTCCTGACAATGATATGGTTGAACTGTTCTTCAGGTATTATGAACTTGAATTTATTTACTCAATTTTTATCAGATCTTTGCCTTGATTGCGGATTCAGTTGTTTCTAAAAAGTTCATTTTCTGAATTAAATTTCTTACTCTCTTGTAATCTTTTCTATTTCAAGGAATAATACTTTCTCCTTGCATATTTTCATTGTTTCATTAAGTTCTTGCAAAGTTCAAGTACTGCAAGTCTTACCAACACAAACCTTAAAATGACAGAAAATTGGCTGAACAATAGTGGTTAACCCAGGTATTGGTTAACACAACTTTTGTGGTGTGCTCTGCTGGTTATATAAATCAGGACAGTTGTTCTTTTGCACCACGATATTACTTGACAGTTGACTCTAAAGTATGGTTAGGTTGGTTCTTTCCGTGAATCCATCAAACCTAGAGGTGTTTTTCAATCTAAAACATTCAACTGGTCTGAAACAAACAAATAAGCAAATAGCTTTTTCCCTTAGAACTTCACTTGCTCTGGCAAAATTATGTCTTCTGACAGGTCCACTCAAAAGCAACTCAAGCTTGCTGAGAAGAGTGAGTTGTTCTGTGTAAATTAGTAGGCAGCCCCACAACATTTAAATGAAATGGTGCCAGAAAAGGCCAGATCTTTCTCAAAACTGTAGTGGCAGTCCAATAATTTGTTAGGAAAGCACTAAAATGTAATATTTGGGAAGTGTTACTGAGAGAACAGAAATCAGGTAAGTCACCATTGTTTTGTGTTACGAGTCAGAATTATCCAGTATCATCCCTTGAAGGCAAAGTCTGCTTAATTTACACCGGCTGAAGCTGGTCCAACATATTAGAACTGCAACACCTTAGAAATATAAAATGTTCCTGAACACAGCTCCATATACAATGAAAATATATATGTAACTGCATCTGATACCTCACTTTTCTTGTACATTGAGATGGTTTCTGATCTCACACCTGTGTAGTCACAGGAGTCACTTCTGCCTAATGCAGATGAGACTGAGACCACAATCAGACCACAAATGGGTTGACAGCAAAGTGGGAATAAAAAGTAGCAGGCTAGAGTAGATTAGTTAAGAAGGCTGGAAAGTAGAAGCATCATCTGTAGGACGAAAATGGGTTTAAGTTGCCCTGGAGAATTAGGATATATTTCTGCATCTACCCTACAGGCTACATGACCATGACCATGTAATCCTGTCCGATCATATCCAAGACCATATTCAAAACAAAACTCACAGATTGTTCCCTGAGCTTTTATATATTTACTTTCTGTCTCATGTGAGCCCAGTGGCTTGCCAGTTGAAGTAAATTAGATGTGGGTTTGGGGACTGACTTAAGTTTAAATATCTGGTGCTGCTTAGACATTTGCTGCCCCATCTCCTGCCCACGAGCTGCATCCCTACAATAAATCTGCTTCCAGCATCCAGGTGATCTACTGTCAAGTGCAAGTGACGTGTGCAGTGTATCTGGACAGGAAAAAAGCCACAATATATGGGCTTTCCTTGCCATAGGCAGAAAGTACATGCCTTCTCTTGTATAAGGGTTAGTGCTGTTGGCATAATGTGTTGGAAATACGGACTTCCTAGTTTTTTACTTTGCTATTTTAGCTTAAATTTTTATATGCTATATGCCTTTAAAGGTAGCAGGGCTGTTTACCCATAAGAAAGCTACGAATGGGATTATGGAAGGAATAGGAAAAAAGTTTTGAAGACAGCAGATACGCTGATTCCCTCTGGGTTGTTATTACTGAATACTGTAATGTCTGTATTCTTTCATAGTTGCTGCAGCAGATTGGATTTATAAATACTCCCACTGTCTTTGATTGTAGTTAGATTGTTGTGTTGATTAGATGAATTTGGCAGACACACAGCAATAAGCAAAGTACAAGCTAAGCAATAAAATGGATAGCAGCATTTAATTTAAGAGACCTTTTTTAGTAAAATCAGTAAACTAAACTTATGAAACACATGGATTATGTGCTGTGTAGTTTGAAAACTGTTGGCAATAGGCTAAGTAATAATTTGTTGTAGATGACTAATAACAATTCAAATTTAATTTATGTAGATAATGAAGAGGTTTAGAACTATTTCTAAGAAAGAATTTATTATTCCTCTCAGATTACTAGTAGGGAAACCGAGGCATAAACTGTAGCATGAAATATGTCTGATAGTCACTTGATGAAGGGATGAAGTTGAAAAAGACCATGAACCCTAAGAAATGATCTTTTAGCCTTATGTTTAGTGTCTAATGCAAATTATAGCAAGTAAGGCTATTATATTGTTAATTGAAGACATTGTGGTAAAATCCTTATTGAAACAGTTGCGTTATTTCATTCTATTGCTATGAATATTTCTCCATTGTAAGGTTTATTTTAATAGGGCTTTTTGGTAAGGGGTTTACCACCCTTATTGCAATGAAGGGGTCAAATTATGACCTCAGTTTTATAGTGATGTCAATACACACAGTTTTATTGGATCAGCCCTACCATTTCCAAAATTAGCACTGGGTTTGCACTGCCTGAATGAAGAATGAAGCTCTCCTGTGATCAAACCCTCTGTCATTAAAAGCTTTAGACATCTCATACCAACTGAGATGAGAATAGGTCTTGTGCATATGTTAAAAGCTGTAAATCACTCATCTGTTCATTCTGGGTTTGGAAGTGTTTTGGGAATTGCTACTGTCTTGGAACACAACGTCTGTCCATTTTGCAGTTTGATGAGTCTTTTTTGCTTGATCCTGAAAGGGATGTGCTGGTACTGCCCTAGGCTGTGATTCTGTCTCCATCAGCAATCTGTTGCAAGAAAAAGCTTTAGCTGGTGTAACAATACCTAGAAACTTTTAAATATTTAGGACAAATTCTTTTAACGTGATACCTGTGTTTTGTGTTAGCTTTCTGGCAAACCCTTAGTAGCAAAGTGATATAACAAACAGAAACACCACAGTGTGAAGAGAATTCAGTGGAAGTAAAAAAGTGTCTTCAATTTGTCATCAAAGCAGATTGCACACACAGGGGAGAGGAAGGAAGAGGACAGGGTGTCAGTCTTCCAGAACCATTTTCAGGTAGTATTCCACAACCTGCTTAACTTTTTTTCCTGATGCATATTGGTCCTGCATAGAATGACCTCAAAACTAAGGAAGTGGTGAGTAGTTGACGGCATCTTTGTTATGTCTTGCTTTCCACTTAAGTTTTAATATTTGGAAAGCCTGCAAGAGCTTGTGCAGACCAAATTAAATTTAGAACAAGTGTAGGATATTTTACAAACAACTGTTGGAAATATTAAATATATTTATATTAAATATAAAATATTAAAATCATGACTGTAAAAGTGGATGGAAGCTAAAAAATCATATCAAACTTGAAACATTTGTTCAGTGTTTTCCATTTGCAGTCTGTCTGATCTAGATACCGATTGCTGTGGTGGTGACTGAAGTGAGAGCTTTCAGATTTGTAAATGTTCATATCTCTCAGTAAAGACTCGGCTTGTATCAGATTCACATCCTTTGTGGATTTGGCATACAACACCCATCAACTTACATTGAATTTGTCTGATAAAATCTCCCATTTTGACAATAATACACTTGCACACTGCAAGTTCAAACAGATGCAAACTCTGAAGAGCTCAGCTGTGGTGAAGTCCCCTTCTCATGCTGTCAGTGTCTTAAAGAGAAATTCAGCCATCAACTCCAACCAGCCTGAGTACAGACTTCCAGCATCAAAATGTAGAATTTCAAGATGTCAATGTCACATCTGCCATGAGCATTAATTTCACTTGAGAAAAAAATGTAATGGTATTTTCTTATCAGTTACTGGAAATTTTATTATACAGAAATGTCCAGCTAGTTCTCAGATGTTTAATAATTAAGTGGAGCTGTGCTAGCCTGGAATGTAAGCGAAACGTGCGTTTCTTGGAGCATGAGCCAAAGCCTGTTAAAGTGAATGGGAATGTTCCTGTTTATGTAAGTGGACTTTGGATCAGAGCCTGCATAATCACCTGAGAAGCAATTTGCTACCTGGCTTTTTCTCTGCAGACTAAAAAGACTGCTAAAAATGCAGTGTGTGGTGTGCTCAGCTGACTACCTGACTGCATGGAAGGGATGCTTACAAGCGTTGCAGATTTGTGTTCAGTTCTATTTTAATTTTAAAGGAATGTGAACTAACTTTGTTTGGGGAGGAGTAGACACTTCTTTCAGTGTTCGAAATACCATGTGATGAGATTAGAGGTCTATGACTTACACTACCATAAAAGTTATCATTAATTTCTGGAATGATTCTTGATTACAGAGGCATTAGAGTTCACATTCTTAGATCACTTTTTGAAAGTGCGCTTTATGAATTGTTATAGTCTCTTGGTAAAATTGTTCTAACTGGCTCTTCAGAGGAGCATCAATTAGCTCATTTTCTGTGACATGTTTACCTAAACTTTAATTCATATTCTCCTTGAGTAGCACATATTTCACAAATACTTCCTCTAAAATGAATGTGTATGTTCACATAGCAGGGCTGTGTGCAAAATTATACTGTATTCCAAACCACCTGTAGTTTTAAGAGCTCTCTAAGAATATAACTTACATGTGAACCTAAAATGCATGTGCAGAATCCTCAAACTAAGAACTAGTTTTATTATCGTGTCATTGGTTTGATCTAGATCAGTGGGAGAGGGATTCACCCTTTGACTTTCAAAACCCATCTCATTTATTTATCCCAATCAGAAGTGTATAGACAAAAGTTGTGACCTAGGCAGTTTGAAAATGCTTCATGTGTCCCTGTGTTATCTGCCCGTGGTCTTTCAGCAAAGGTTATTGTGACAAATTTGCTGGGATCCTCAGTATGTTCTATCCCAAAGAGCAGGAGCCCCCTCAAACCTTTTGAACTTTTGCAGATGAAGATGTTTCCCTTCAACCTCTTATCAGTCTCCAATTTAGCTATTACACTGCTTCCATCAAAATATAATTGTACATATATCAGAAGATTCTCATGACAATTCAAAAGGCCAAATTAATTCTTAATTAATTCAGAGAATCTGCCAAGGACAAACAATATATTTTAGCACAGGCTAGTTTCTTCTTTCCTGATACTATATTTAGAGTCTGTTGTCAGGCAGAGTCCTTGTGTGGGCCATTGGCCAGGTCAGAGTTTTGAAGTACAGTTTTTCATTAAAACTGTTTTTATTGGGAGTCTTCTTTTAGAAGGGGGGGAAAGCATATTTTTTTTATCACTTTGTTTTCTTATTAGTGCATTGGATACCAAATACTGGAATAAATACTAAGCTGAAGTATGTCACACGCTGGATCCTATAAAGTGAGAAGACTTTTAAGTTTAATTACTTTGTTTGCCTAAGCAATATTAAAACCTAAATCTCATTTGGGGTTACTAGCAATGAAGAAGACTGTGCCAGTCATAGAAGGAAGTGAAGATATATATATATGTGTGTGTGTATGTGTATTTTAGTTTAAGGACTTCAGGTCACAGTGTGGATTTCTGATAGCTATAATCATGTAATTGTTTTACTGCAGAAATATAGTTGTGTTAATCTATTACCTTTAGTCACCTTAGGCAGTAGTTCTTCTGAACATAAAACTGAATCCCACCACTTATCATTTCATGGAATTAATTACTTATATCCACATACAAGGGGAACATTGGTAGCGATGCAGCCTGATTGCAATCCAGAGAGAGCAGGCATGTTGTCAAGATCTCACTGCAAATCTGGGCTCTTGTCTGTCTACATCCCTTCCACTGTACTGCTCCTGATCTAACGTGCTATCACGGTGCTCTAGGGAATACCAAGATTCATATTTACTGAGGAGAGAAGGTTTAGCTGGTGAATTACTGAGCTCTTTTGAAATCTCTGGCCAGTCATGATAATCTAATGCATGTCTTCAACGACTCATTAAAATACATTTGCAATGAAGTACTGTGCACAATTATCCTTGGACAGTATATTATTTGAAAGTTTGACTCTCAAGAACTCAGTTTAACTCTTCTCACATATGTTGAGGGTAAAGCTCCCACTGACTTCAGTGAAAACCCCAAGAACTGTGCTACCTGTGTGAACTTCTGAAAACTCTGCATGATATCCAACACAGCATTCAAATGTTATTTTTAAGAGTTTTCAAAATGAACAATAACATTTCCACTGCAAAAAAAAAAAAATATTAGTGGCTTTTTTCTAGGGGAATGGAGAGTAAGGAACAGAATGGATAGGAAATGTTATATAGGCCAGCACAGAGCAAGTATGAAAATATTTGGTGCTTGCAGAGAAATTATTTAATATTTAGGACCATGCAAAGAAAGCAAGTTGCTTTTGGCCTTTCCTTGAAATCATCTGACTGATTTGCATTGGTGTCATGATAACATACTTCAAAGGTTGATGTCTGTGGAAAGTCCAAGGACACATACCTTGTGACTCTACTAAATATTGCCGGAGGCCATTCCAGTTGTTCCCATTGTGATGTGGGGAGTCTTCTACTTAATTTGTTTTTAACTGTTGATCTCCAAAGACTGTTGTTTGCATCTGTTTATTAAATTGCAAACTCAGCTGTGAAAATGGTTTTTATGGTGTCGTTTTATTACAGTCCCATTTACAATTGGAGCTGAGCACAAACATGATAAATATTTTTCTTTGTGGGGGCACACATTGTTGGAGGGCCATTGAAATAACATGAAACTGGAATTGTTTGTTTATGAGATCAGATTCATTCATTACTTTGGTGAGGAGCTGTGAAATGTAAATCTCACATTCCACTGGACAATAACAGCACCAGCTTGAACTCATTTAGAGGTGTGATATTCCATTCAAAGGACGGCTGTTAATTTTATTGACCAAATTTTGGAATTGGGGTAGCATTGATATTCAGGAATGCTTCTGAATTGCTCTACTTCTATGCCATTTTTCTTATCTTTGGGAAGTAGATGCAGTTCAAACTTTATCTAAGGGCATTTCTAATATGAAAAAGATGTAGTTTTGTTATTTTTTGTTAGCATTCTTCTGTTACGTGTTTTCCCATCTTTCTGAGAAAGTGTTTGTGGGTGTGTGCAGGGATGTAAAAAATGGATATAATCATATTCTTTAGAATAAATCCTCATTTCTTTAGGTTTGTTTTTCTGTTTATTTTATGTTGGTGGAATTCAATTATTTTATCAAGGTTCTGATCAGTTAGTGACAAAAGATTTAGTACTGATGTATAGACATTGTAAAATAACAGTTAAGCCATTTGAAGTAACATTTAAGAGATTTTTAACTTTAGTGACTGAAACTTCAATGTTTAAAGAATATTTTGGAATTGAGTAAATTCTTTATGCAAGACTATTTAAGACTGATTTATAATATGAGTGAATAAGATGAAAACCAACCAAAAACTGACATTATTAAAAATTGTTACCAGTTTCAGCTACAATCACTCAACGAGACTAATGACTTAGTATGAAGCATTTTAAGCATATAATTTATTTAACAAGAGGGTATTCAACACTTTTCTAAAATTGCATGGTTTACTCCTGTGTTTTTTGATTTGGCACCTAAACCTCAGGTACCCAAAGCCTCTACCTAGATAAAAACAAGGTCTGTCTCTATACCTATGTGTTACCACTTCCAAGTATTTTGTTTTATGAAGAAATAGAATAAACATCACTTTATCCCCAGAGCTGATTTGTTAGATCTCAAATAGGAAACTCATCAAATTAATTTTGTAGCTGCTGAATTTCCTTTCCTCCCTTTTGTTACTGTCCCTGACATGGTGCTGTTTGGATGTGATATTGATACAAGCAAAGTAAAATCAAGGAAAAACTGTCAACTGCTACTGCCCAAGTAGGCAGCAGTAGCCTCAGTTTATCATGGGATTTGACTCAGTGCTAACCTTGATGTATTCCAGATATTAGTAATCTGGATCCTTCATTATTTGGGGAGAAGGTTGCAGTTGGATATACCTTATGGGGGGGCCCTTATGTTAAGGTTTTGGGGGATTTTTTCTTTTCCTTGAGAAAGACAGAATATTTACTAAGATGTTCTTGTGGAAAAGAATGCGAGTTTGGAGTATTGAACAGTGGCATATAAAAATATCAATGATGTCACAAAAGCTCTGTCATGAAGACATTTTATTGTTGATGAATTGTAAGAACCATCTGGGTACTATTCTAATGATTCAGAGGCCTCTGTATGGATGGTACAGATGCTTCTTTTGTTATTGATGTGATCTTGTAAATAGTTAAAATATTTACCAAGGCACCTCTGAGCCGAAGCTATACCATTTTATTATTTATACCTTTTCAGAGGAACAAAAATGGAGGTGTCCACTAAATGTGATGGATTAGGCTTATAAACAGCCATTATTGCCATCAAACCTCACATGTCAGCTCCCCCTTTTGTGTCTGTGCATTTCTAAGCTAACCAGTGATCCATGCATAAGATAGAAGGTTAAGAATGTGCAGAGAAAAAGGGGGTTGACTCCCAGCAAGATGTATCTTCTGCTGATTAGAAATACAGCTGTAGAAAGGGGAGAGAAAAGAGTTTTTGCAACATGACACTCCCCTTTTCATTTCACACAACTCACTGTTTAGAACCTGCAAATCACTAACTAGCAGAGTCACTTTGCTGTTTCATGTAACTTAGTGCAGCTGCCTTTTGTTTTCCCCGAGATAAAAATCAGGAAATGCAAAAATTAAACAGGTCCAGAGAAGAGGAATAGCAGAGGGAATGAAAGGAAAAAGGTTGAGCAAGTGACTTCACAACTTGTTGACAGAGCAAAGTACCATTTCGTTATAATTAAGTGTGCTTTAAAGGCTGCACAGAAGGGAAAGCTAACAGAGCTTATTCAGTATAACTCCTGTCAGTACCTTAAAGCTGAAAAAGTTACTCCTACTCCCAAGGCACATGCAAAAAGAGACATTATTTCAAAACTAGTAACATCTTTTAAAAGTGTTTCCCTTTCCTCTGAAAATGTAGAGGTCATCATAGCAGCTTTTCCAAATGTCCATACCTTGTCATGTGATTTTTTTTCCCCTTTTCTTCATGAAAAATTATTCTTATGCTTAAAGATTCATGAATATGAAAATGCTTTTTAAACTTCAAATACAAATTTAATAAGTAGTTTTTTAACTTTTATGTGAAACTGAGAAGTAATGTGCTATAGTCCTATTGTGTGTGATTTATTTCTTATTATTGTTAAAATTGTTTAATATGTCAGTGCATTACTGCTAAAAGAATAGAACTCATTTAAAAAATCACATTTGATGTTGTGGCAAATCGTGTAAGTTCAATGGTGATTTATTTAGGCTTGTTGTTACGTTATTACATAGCTAATTTCTCTTTTGTCTTAACCAAAAACTGATTGTACAAACTGTTAGATAATTCTTATGCACAACTGAAAACCATAGAGTTGTATATTCATGGGCCTCAGGAAAAAAAAAAAAAAGGATAGGAAATGTTTGTTTTCTTTCTAATGTATTTGAAAACTTCAATGCCACTGCTAGGGCAGCTGAAAACTTGAACAGTGAGTATACAAAACTATCACTTAGACATAGGTGGTGAGACCAGAAGTTATGTTTCAGTTCTAGAATTATGTGGAATGGTCTGACATTAAACTGTGGTTTTACTTTAATTTATAAAACACTAACAATGGCCAGTCTAGCAGTCAGATGCATTAGTATGCTGGTGCACTGACCATCCCGTCTCTGTAAGTACTGTGATCTGAATTGCACGACCAGTGTGGCAAAGGTCCAGATTTCAGTTGCCACTCCCACTGGGAAAGAAAAAAACAAGCTTGTACACAATTTATGTCTGCAGTTGGTTCACTGTATACATTGAAAAATACCTTGTCAGGAGAATGGCATTCGATCTTATTTGGGTCAAACATAATCTGTACCAACAGCATTAAGAAAATGCTTAAAGAAAAAGAAAAAAATGTGGATTTTTTTCCTAAAACTTACCCTTGCAATGAAATGGATGTACAAATGTAGATGCTTTTGCATGCAGTGCTCCAGGTCTACTCTTCTGACTTGCTGTTACCCAGCATCTCCCACAAGAGGAAAATAACAGTAAAATGTCAAATGCCCAGTAAACTTGCATCTAAAATAAAGGAATATTCTCATCTCTGACCTCACAGTTTACATAAATTTCTGCAGGCTTTGATGTAGCTCTCTGGAATTAGCACTTGGGAATGTGAAGTGAAATTACGCAAAGCAGTGAGTATGGGAAGAATTTCAAGTGCCAGATAGTCTTAATTGATGTTTTTATTTTTCTGGGAGTTCTGCTTGGTAGCCTGGTAGCTAAATAAGTAGTGAAGGTAAATGCTATGCCCCCTGAATCAGATTTTAATTTAGGATACAGTCAGATTGCAAGAATTACAACTATGCTGTTTAATACTGTATTACTAGTAAAGCTTTAACTTTACTGTGTACTCCTGCTGTTTATGTATTCTTTATAACATTGAAAGATGTTCTTGAATACCCTTCAGAAGGGCCCAGGTCTTGTGGTGAATACCTGCAAATAGTTCTGAGGTACAGAAATTTTTCCTGTATGTATTTTTAGGTCATGAGAAGCGACTGGTTTTTTAGCCTTTTAAGCTTCAGGGAACTGAGATCTACATTTAGGTTCTGTGTGTGATAAGGGTTTTTATTAACATCTCATGTCGAGACAGTTCAATTATAAATGAAAAGGGTGGCATGAAACAAAAATCTAGGAATGTGAATTGTCGTGGTATTCTCATATATGATTGTGTCTTGTGAATAAAGTGGGGGGTTGTTTGGGAGTTTTTTTCATCAGACCAAAGGCATACATCACTGATTTGTAGGTCAGCTCTCTTTGAGAGCTTGAAAAATGTTAAAACAAATCCTTCACCATTGTCTCTTTATGGCCTACAGAGCAAATGTTGAGTTTTTCAGTGTCTTAGACCTCCCATTAGCTGGGCTGAATCTGGAATTCTTCTTGGTTATGATTCAGTGATCATACAGGCAAAGTGTACATTTAATTCAAAAGAGCATTTTATGTACTTCTCAGCCCTGATGCTGTTGCTGACAAATTCTGGATATACGAAGGGGAAGAGGAAAGAGGGTTTTAAAAAAGAAGCCCAAATCCAGACTTTCTTGTGTTCTTGTAGGTACCAGTGACTAATATCTCATGCAGACAAAAGCTAGTTAAAACTGACTTGAGATAAGCATTCTTCTGCAATGACTCATCTTCCCTAACAATAATGGAAATGTAGCCACTGTTTATGAGAGAGCTGAAGTGCAAATAGTAGTGTCCATGAAGCTGAGGTTAATTACAGGAAGGACTTTCATGATAATTGCTAATAAACAACACTTGTCCTCCTTTGAATCTATTATTCTCTGCAGAGGAAGTAGGCTTTTGCAATTTGAATAGAATTTTGAACATTTGCTCAGGAGGTGTAGGCAGTAAGAGGCAGGAATGAATAATAAAAGTCAGCCATAAAAGGGTAGGAGGCTGACCACATCTGACATTTTCTCTCTTATAAAATGTAGAATTCTGAACGGGTTACTAAATTCCCACAGACCGTCACTGTCTCAGCATGTAATGTGGTGTGACCAAGGAGAAACCAGCCCCTGCATCCATTCTGAGAGTGAATCTGAGAACTAGTCAGGCTGGGAGTGATTGTGTCTGCAAAGGGACAGTAAAATATTCTTTTAAAGGTTTCTAGTTCTCCAGGGTGTCTAGAAAGCTGATTTCTGCTTTAAAGGGTGTGTTCTGTGAGAGATTAAAATGGATTACGAATCCCCATAGAAGTGAAATCATAGCAATTAGTCTTGGAAACATACCATTAGTATTATTTTAAACTGTAAAGAAAGCAATTATGGAAGTATTTTGAAAGTTTTAAGTTTGTGGTACTAATTTTATTAAAGAACTAAGATTGAAAATCCCCTCTCCTGTGTATCATCTTTCTTCAATTCCTGCATATGTGCTGTAAAGTTGGCTCCTTTCACAAGAAATGCTCACAAAGGTCTGTCTTGGGAAGGCACAGAAGGTGACCAGGTCTTAGTCTGTGCTCTTTACAATACCACATAAGTATCTTTATCTTATCTATATTTGTTAAATCAATTAAAAGAACATATGGAAGTTAATCCATGGCTGACTTACTTTTGTAGTGTGACACAGTATGAACACATGGGATTTCTTGTCAGTGCAGAAAATACAAAGTAGCTTTTTGGTAAATGTCAGCAGGTCATATTTGTGGCTTTGTAGAAAACAAGTCTCTGTTCTCTTTGATAAAATTATTCAACATTTATTTTACGTGGTTAATGATTTAAATTCCTTTCTACCACAAGTATTGCAACAGTAAAACAAGACTGGTATGCCTTTTTGAGAGATGCAGAGTTCAACTGGCTTAGTGACAGAGCTGTTGGAACTTGTTTGAATGTTACGGAAACTGAAAAAAACCCCATAGATTTGGTCACCCAAAATTAATCTTCCATAATTCTTTTTTCCTATTTGTGTGTGTGTGTGTGTGTGTGTGTGTTGCATTCTCTTAAAATTTGTTCTTGTTGCTTTTGTTCAGCCTGCACCTTTTACCTCCAAGGGGTTGCCTTAGGCTGGAGATCTGGGACCCTCTTCTACCTAATCAGAATAAACATTTACTGGAGCAGGCACCAAAGTCTGCAAGAGGTGGAGCTGTACACTGCAAGCAGATAATTAGGGCATTCCCAGGAAGTGAGGGATTTAGGCATGTGTTGTCCAAGGGAGAAGGGAAAGAGAAATGAGGAAAGATGACAACTTTCTTTGTTGTGGATGCAGCTTGTCATGTCCCTTGTTTTCTTTATAAGTATCTCAAAATTAAATGTTTTGCTTGACCTAAAATACAGAATTTAATATCAAATATTTTTTCTTCTGAAATTTTTTCTTCTGTTATTGAGAAAATTTAGTTTGATTCAATATTTTTGTATTACTTCAGTGTATCTTCCAAGGTTTTTTTATAGCCTGACTTTTCATAGTAATGGTAAAGTAATAAATAAACATTTATAAAAATATTAGGCAATGCAGGGCACCTCTCTCAGTGGGCAATGAGATTGGTGAGTGCTCTGAAGTGTGGCATACTCCTAAAATCCATCTGCAGACAGAGGTTTTGCTGCAAGCTGTAGATCTGGTTACATAAAGATCATAGACATAAATCATATATGTGTTTTGAAGGAGTGTGATAACTGGTAGGGAAAACCAGGGCTATATGTGCAACAAAGAACACGGGAGACAGCATTCTTTAGGATCCCTCACGTGGATGGAAGGTCAGCTGATGGAGAAAAAGGAGCCTAACTTTATTTGCAATAACTCCAAGAAACGACTGAAGTTTTGGAGGTTGTCCTCCTTAGATTCACACAGAGGTGCTTGCCAGGGAGAGCAGATATTGAATATGAGACAGTGTCAGAGCAGGGAGGGGGCTCTGCCTGACCCTCTCCTGGCACTGCTTGGCTGGGCTGTATCAGACACCTCATGTTCCAGGGGCTGCAGCTCCCACCATGTGCACACAGGGCAGTAGCAGTACCAAGGCATGGAGACAGGATCACAAGTATATTATATTAGTATAATTGCCTCTATAATTGTATATTGCCCTCCAGCAGGCTCCCAATTTTCAAATCATAGATAAATCTTTTCATTTAATGAAGGTATCCCTCATATGCTAAGCACTAACATATTGTACCCTTGATTGTTTCAGATTTTCTAATAATATTTAGTAGTTCAGGAGTGATCACATAATTGGCCTGCAGTGTGCAATATTTTGGCTTCCTAAGCCATCAAGAATTTTCAGTGTGTTTTGCCTAAATACATATTAAAAGCAATTTGCAAAATTACAACTATACAATTGCCTAGAGCTGCAGAGTCTTTTAAAAGTCAAAAAACCCTCATGCCCCAAAGATCATGAATAATGTACAAATAATTGTTTTTGTCATAGCCTCCTTAACAATACTCTATTTCTAATACTCTCAGGTTTTTAAAATGAAAACTGTTTTTTCATTAAATTTGCTTTAAAATGGATATTTTAATGAAATAATTCCCGTTTCATAGAAATAAAATAAACTGCACAGAGTTCTGTAAGAGATGTAATTGGACAAAGCTTGGAAAACCAGATGTTTGTGAAACTGTTGCTTGCAATTTAATGTGTGGACCTGCAGAGCTTGTCAGAGTCCTGAGCAACCAGTTCTAATGGAGTTTCAGACAATAAATAATTTTATTCCTTTAAATAGGTATATAATCATCTTGTTAATATGGTTTTACTTAAGATAAATGGGGAGTGGGCAGAATAGAAGGGTAATTAATAGCGACTTTGGAGAAAAAGCTTCAGTTTGTCTTTGCCCCAGTCACACACAGGAGCTGTCTCGCACAAGTCCAGGCAGCAGAATACAGGTTTCATAAAAGTTATGTGCCCGAAACATTCACACACTGTGTTTTTCCTAAATCACATTTCTGAGGGTGTAAATCTGGGCAGAACCTGAATGTAAAATTTCCTGGTATGTTTTATGGTGCAAACACAGAATTGTCTGCTCCAATAATACAATCCCCCATTTTTTTTATCTCTTTTGAATGGAGTGAATTGTTTGGCACCTGAATAATGAAGCAGCAGGGCCAAACTTAACTCCTCTCTCACCAGAAAACTTGTAGCTAAGAAGCTGTCATGTAGCGTTTGACTGTCAAATGAATTGTTTTGGGAACTACTCTTTTATGTTTATAATGTACGTTGTTATAAAAAGGAAAAGATTGTTAGACACATAGACTTGTGAAAACCCAGTTCCCACCAGTTCTGTAGTAACTGGCTTCCATTGTCATGGATTTTAATTGGGCAGGATACCCGGCCCACATCTCTTGGTTGAAAAACCTAGAGGGACTTTTTGGAAAATTAATTAGAATTCAAAGGTAATTGAAACTGTATTTTAATAATTATGGCAGAGATCAGAATTATGAGGCTAGCTGGCATGCGTCCTTCTTATATTCCTTTGAATCTCTTTCTCACCTTTCTGTGACTGATTTTTTTATATTTACCCGGAACTTTGGGTAGTATGGTAGAACCCTGGTGCTCACACCTGTGCTTTTAGGTAGAGGATCTAATTAGACAGAGTTCTAGTTGACTATGCATTTATTAGCACATTCTGATTGCTTAGTAACTGTCTTCTCCCATGCATATGTCCTAAATGAATTTATTTATTTATTATAAATATTCTGAAATGACTTGAAACTTAAGTGCCAAACCACATGATTAAATAATCCATCTATGTGGTTTTTCTCACTAGTGATTGTCTGGGTCATGGCAATACAGCTAAAGATGCTGTTTCTACCCTTGCTGTCCTGATGAAATATAATTTTCTGTATATAATAGCTGAAGCTGGGAAACATGAATCTTGGAACCCAGAGTGGGATTTCTTCATTCAGCTTTTCAGAAACTCTTTTTCATAACTGAATTATGAACATTTCTTCATACCTGACCATCACACTGTGCTCAAATATCTGGACAAGTGTGTAAACAATAGTAAAAAAAAAAAAAAGGCAAACAAAAAATAAAACCTGTACTCAGCAGTTAGAGGAAAGCACAGATGTAAACACATTTCTGTTTTCCAAGCACTTATTGCATACAACTTGTCTTCATTGTACTCTGCCCCCTTCTGAATTCTCTACCACGCTGTTGTACTTTCACTTCTAAATGGCTTTCATTGCTCACAACCTTCCCGTTTTCCTATTTCTTTCTCCACTACTTACCTTTTATAACTTTTAATATCTATATGTTTTATTTTATATAGATACCTTGTTTCTTTCTTTTTTCTAGTAATTGTTTTCATTCTTACTGGTGGAGCTGATAGACGGGCAAAAGTTCACAGGGATGTTCACTTTGCTTAGCAAATACATATTCCTCTGTATTTGTAGACTCTCTCCATTATCTTTCAGAAAAATTAGAATATGTTTATTTCATTTATTTATGTAGAGCTGTATAGAATTGAAGGGGAAAGAAACCTTGTTCAAAAATGGATGAGCCAGAAAATTTGAAAATGTTTTCTGCACCCACCTAAACACAATATATGGTGTCCAGCAGAATAAAGCCTTACACAGAGGCCCTAATGCAAGTTTTTTTCTACTATTTCTTCTGCTGTAGCTACTGTTCTTTCTTCTTTTAAATTGTGGTCTCAACTTGTCTGAGACTATGCAGTGCAAATAAGAGTTGTCTATTGGTAATTTTTAGCACTGTGTCTTGTATATATATATTAAGAATAGATTACTTGTTTAATCTAATCGTCATTTGAATAAGCTATAAAAAGTAGTTCTAATGTCAGAGAAAGCTGTTAACCACCAGTTAGGAACCTTCCTAAATTTTAAGATGGGCATGAGGTCTGGATAAATTATCAGTGCTTTGGTTTCCTTTCCTGACATATCTTCTGTGTGGTCTTCAGGCCAGAGTACTTGTTTGTTCAAACCATGCCTGAAGTGGTGGGATGGTGCTTATTTACTGAAATGCAAACAACAAAAAATATAAACGAGCAAAAAGATCAAAATAGATCTGTTTAGTTTCACATTCTTAAGTCTAACGAAGTTTTGGGACAGCAGAATGGGTGTGGAATGGGAATTTCCTGAGTTTCAGTCCTGAGCTTGTCATTGCTTTGGCTGATAACCCAAATGACATTGGAAAGCAAACTGCACAAACCTCTGTGGTATGAGAACCCGGGGCAGACATTCCATGTTGGTGTGCAGCTTCAAACTTACATTTTGTATTCTTTTTACTTACATTTTTATGACAGACACTGATCAAATACAATTTTTCTCTGTTTCTTCCACAAGACTGTGAATGCTTTGGGTTTTTTAAAAAGGATTAATGAGATTTTTCTTCAGTAAGTTATGAGATAGCTTTATTTACATTATATGATATATTTAAAATGAATATATTTAAAAAATAAAAAATACCATTTTCTTTTATGATCTGGAATGTTCCTGTCAGACATTTGGTGATGCCTTGAAAAAAATTGCCTTTGATTATTTGGTGGTATTTCTTGAGGTCTCTGAGAGTCGGAAGAGCACATCTAAACTTTCTCATGAGTGGCTATACATTTTTTGTTTTTAAAGACCAGTCTTTGCTATTCTCCTCAGTGTTGTTTCCTTAGCCTTAGACTGTCTTGATCTTCAGGTGCAGCTTTTTTGTGCTACTTTAAAATAAAATAATTTTTTTTTTAAAAAGGGAAAAAATACATATGCTTCAGTCCGTATTTCGTTTGTTGGTCTCTTTCTGAGCCATTTAATGAACAACGGGTTTGTTTTATTTATCTGATAGGATTTCTTCATATTGTTTCAGGTTATCAGCACTCTTGCAGATCATATTACAGCTTGTGCTCGGATTTGACCCTTGCTAGGGTTCACTTTAAATCAGATCCTTATCATTAATGCAGTGATAAATAGAGATGCTTTGGAAGCAGTATACAGATTATTTATTTAGTGCCTCTCTGTATCATGTTTTATACAACCAGGGATCAATGTCAGACCTTTATGGATATGGCTTAGGTTGCATTCAGTAACTACAAACTAAAGCCCTTTAAATAATGTTAACTTAATAGCTGACATTTTTATGAAATAAGTCTACAAGGGGGGAAATGTAATATTGCTCTACAGTGAGGAAGATTTTGATTTTTAGTTTCATCCCAAACATAAAGGGATGTTTTTAGTTTAACAACTGCCTCTGAAGTCCCCATTAAAAAAAAAAAAAATAAAAAGGGAGACAAATGCTTTTAAGGAAAAAAAAATGAGTGCTGTACCACAGGTGTGACCCGGGGTTATTGCTTTTGTAGTCATACTTTTTGGGAGGCTCTAAATAATTTTTCCCCTTGTAAGTCTTGCTGGTCCCTTTATGTCATAAATGATTTTCTTTTTTGTTGGATAAATTTAGGCTGAATTAAAACATAGTTTCCTACTTTAGGCATAGTCTTATAACTTTCTGTAGTACTCGTTCTCAAGTGTCCATCTTGATCTGGAAAATGGCAGATTTGTAGTCTGTGTGTTTCCTGTTTCATGGGTAAAATAGGATCCAGGTTTGGGTATAAATACCAAATTTTATCATTCTGATAAAATTTCAGCCCATGTAGTAAAAATTCTAAATATTCGAATTCATATTTGAATGTTTTCTTCCTGCTCTTCGCATATTTTTTTCCCATATAGAAATAAAATCTGTATGGGTGAGTTATTTGACTCAGTTAGAAATTGCCCTTGAAAAAAATAAGAGCAAATATCAAAATTGTTCAGAACTGTGGAATGGTTTTGAGATTTGCATCTGATGTATGTCATCTTCCACATGGTCTGTAGAAACGTGCCCTAAAAAGTATTAAGCATTTGAGGTCCAGCACATTCAGGGAAAGCAGCCACGGGGGTTTTGTTACCTTTTCTCTTTCTTCTGCTTGTAGTTGTAGTCCAAGATGGGAATTGTATGAATAAGATGAAGAGAAAAACAAGACTGAAACAAAATTCAAGTCCTTCAGAGATTTCATTAATCTTCAAGGCCTTCCCTGGTAGTAGGTATGAATCTTGAAGTTTATCTAAAGACCCATAACCTCCTGTGAAGGCTCAGTGCTGCAGGAGCTGGGACAGTTTAGCTTGTGCAAACAGGGACAGTGACTATTGCAGGAACCAGCTCCAAGCTGTCAAGCTGTGTTTTGGAGGCAGCCAGAGAGAAACTATGCTTAGGAAAATGTGATGGGTGTTAGGTTAGACTGAACTATGCAAGGGATTTATGTTCTAGTGATGGTCTTCAGTACATTATGCTGACCATGAGGCAGTTGTGTACTTACATCAGTCAAATTTTCATTTCATTGAGAAGTTAGAGAGATGTTTGTAATCATTTTGATTAGCCAGTATAATTCCTCTTATAATCTTGATCTGCTGCAATAGCACTAAAAAATATGAAGAAAAAGGTTAAATGTACATTACAAAGTTTTAGTTAGCTTTATTTTCCCTTTTTTCTTAAAATTTGTTAACATTTTATTTCTGGAGTCTTGATTAATATTGTACTTATCAGCAATATAAGGATATTAGACTAAGTAGGATTCTGTGAGACCAGCGATATTTGTGTTTGCTTTGACTTCACAAACAACATTGGAAGTTGTGACTGAATTAGAGTGTATTTCTTTAGAAGGTTATCTGTATTTCTTTAATAGAATAATGTATTTTACTGTTTAATTGGAGAGCTGTTACTGGAGAATGTTTGGTATAACAAGTCCCAGTCTTTATCTTGGAAAGGAAGAAGTGATACTTTTCGAATGGATCCAAGGAAATAAAGGAATATATTACAGTATAATTTTTTAAATTGCTGAAACACATTTCTTTATACGTGAAAAAAAGCACAGCTGGAATTGTAGTGATCCATTCAAATACTCAAGATTTAGTTGATATATTGTGTTGCTCCTAAACAAGAAAACCGGAGGTACGTGATTGATATGAGGTGTTTAAAGAACATTTAAATAGAATGCATTCCTACTAAGCAAAGTGTTAATTCATTTGGCTGAAAGTCATCCAGAAGAAACAGCTGTCATCTTGGTTAACTTTGTTCTGGTAAACTGTATTGTTGCGTGTTTGTGGATGAGCTTAGTGGTTTACTTAGGTGGATTCCAAAGATATTGTTGAAATTACTGCTCTATGCATTTCTCTGTGACATGAAATTTCCCAATCCTCTATAGTGGGGGGCTTGGGGGGAGTGTTTTGGTGGTTGAGAGATCTTTTGGTTGGTTGTTGTTGGTTTGAGGTCTTTTTTTATAACCTGTTTCCAGAGGTGCTCCCTTGCTTCTTCCCATCCATGTTGGCCTCTCTAATCAAAGGTATTAATTAATTCACCATGCTTCAGCTGGCTTACATCCTTCAATATTATGGCTAAAACAACACTGAAGCACTTATTTCTTGTCATCCAAGGTTTTATATTGTGTCGTTTGTCTTCATAAGTCTCCACATAAGCTCAGAATTACTCCAGTGATTGATAATCCAAATTTCAAATACTGTCTTGTATAAATGTCACTTCCAGGTCAGTATTAATAAAGCCTGCACCTCCATGGAGGTACACAGGGTACACATGCCTGTCTCTACTGCTGGGTTCGGCACATGCTCAATAATACCATGTATGAAAGGGCTTTAGATGGATATTTAACTGTATTATCTGTACTTGTTGACATGCTAATTGGCCTTAATGGATCCTGACAAACACTACATTTATGATAACTGAGTGCAACAGACGATAATAATGGAGTCTAAAAACCTAAACCCAGATTTTCTCAGTAAAGACTGATTTTACTGTTTCTGTTTCAGCTCATTATCAGATGAAATGCTGCTGTTTGCAAAACTGCATTATTCTACTTTTCCTACCGTATTTTCTCCAATTTGAAGGTGAAAAGGATCATACATATTGAATAGAGCAAGATGTTTCAATATGAAGGGGAGGGTATAAAATCAGACAAGGATCTTGTGAACACTTTGAGTATATTTCTTGTGAATATTTGAGAAAGACAAGTTTGCACATAGAGCTTATTATGCTGTGTTAATTCAATTCTTGCACAGTGAAATGAGACAACATCCTTAAACTTTCTTGTTGCCAATCACCAGGAGTTGTGAAACTGCTACAATATTAAGAAGTGGAAGATACAAGCCTGCCATGCACAGGCCTTTCTTTAAGGTGAAAGATGTACTGATGGGTTTTAAATCCCACTTTAAAGAGGATGATGTATTTAAATCTGGATGCAAGGGGGAAGGGCAAGAACTTTCCTGAATGACAGTTACTGATATTCTCTCAGTGTTATTAGTGATTACTTTTACTCACGCACCCCTGTGAGAATGTTAATATTGCTCTGTTGGCTTGGAACTGAAATATCCATACATTCCAGTTTAAAGGAAAACTTTTCTAAACAGCAAAATCCAGGAACAAAAACACTTTAATTCATATTGAACATGCTGTGTAGCAGGTTGTTTACAGTGCAGTGCTAAATGCTGAAACATTTCACAAATTCATTGCATGGGCTCTTATGGTTTTGGGATTGAAGTTAAGTGCCAGAAATTCATGTTTAAAAAGAATTAGGGATTTGAGACTGATTGACAACAGCTAGGCAATTCCACATTACCCTATGTGCTGGCCCACATCATGTAATCATAATGGCATCAAAACTGATCCTGTCTGCTTAAACCATCAGACCATCTCGGGCTGGGATTTGCACCAGATTGCTGTATAAGACTTGAGCACTCAGTAGTTGTTTGAAGAGCTTTAACCATGTTCTGCAACTGTTTGTGTAAGGAGCCCGTGGCTTGCTAAAAAAAGTATGCCACCTTTTCAGATACACTTGTTGGATTACAGCTAAATACTTCATTCAGATTCAATCAGCAGTTAGGAGGAGAAGAGGTGGGCACCATGAGCCCTGGAAGTAGCTGAGAAATGGAGATTAACTGTGTACTGGCAGCTCTGCTTAAGGCAGAAACCAACTGACGTGGTCTGCAACCGATGAGTGGCTCCAGCTTGATTAAAGCCCTTGAATCTGTTCTCATTTCTGCTGACATTGGTACTTACTTAAAATGTCAATAGAAAAGGTCCGTGCAGATTAAAGATAACAGAATATAGCATCTGTGGAGGGTGTTTGTTGACAAGTCTGCAGAACTTTTCGAGCGCTTATCCAGTGTGCTAAATTAAACCCAGTGTATTTCTGATCCGTTATCTTCTGTCTGACCAGAGGCTTCAGAAGTAGGTGAATGAAATGCACAAGCCCTCTTACATCATGACAGTGGCATAATCTCCATATGGAAAAAGGGAAAATCTTTCCTAAACCCTAAAAGCCAGTTAGATTCTACCTTGATGATTATCTGATGACCCAGATCTTACATTCTCAGCTTACACCATATGAATTCCAAGCAGGTCTTTCAGCTTTGGGCATACTTATAGTGTTGTGTCTGAAGTTTTTTCAGCATCTCTGATACATTTTCTGTTACCCAGTGTCTAATGTAATCACTTCTGGAAATGAGATCTGCAAATTCAGCTTTCCCAGGTATCCAGAGTTTGGTCCTGTGTGTGACATTCCTGTACAATTCACACATCCGTGGTTTATTTGGCCAGTGTCAGCTGTGAGCACACTGATTTACAGTTTACCTCCTGCACTGTAAGAGTGGTTAAGAAATAAACTCAACCTTAGCAAATGCATTTCTAAGAGCAGTTACCTGATCACTAGCCCACAAAAAAGATCTTTAAGGTGATTGATTCTGAGCAGAATGTTGCTGAAGTTTAGAGATTTTTAATCCAGTGACCTTAAGAAATATTAGACTAAGGCTAAGTAAAAACGATGGCAAATAAAGACAGAACAAAATTTAATTTTACAGATAATTTTTCTTTGAGTAGACACACAGAATTTTGGTCAAACTTGTACATGAATTTCTAGGATGTCATAAAGCTATCAATCCTTTTTGTCAAAGTTTGGAAAAAAAATTTCTAGGGATCTCCCATCTTCTTTTCCTGTAAATGTGACATTTTTAGGAATATAAATTCTGAACATTTTCCCCTTTTTTATATTTACTGCTAAAAGAAACCCCAAACAGTGAATAAACTACAGTCTTATTTTTTTTTTATAATAAGGATTCAATAAGTATTTTTCTATCAGTTTTATTTTTTAAAAAATATTAAAATTAAAACTTACATTACCATGGGATTTTTTTGGCTATTTCATGAAACAGAAGTTTAAAAAAATGCTACTGATTGTATTGGGATGAAATGAAACCTTTCAAGTCTCATGGATGTGCATTCTCTGCTCCATCACTCACTGGATTTGCAGGGTAAACACATTCAAGTCTCTGTTCTGAATCGAGTAGGGTAATTATTCAGAGGTGTGTCTCCAAATGTATGTGATTATCCTGGGTAGTCCTCACTGGTTTGGAAGCTGTTTGCATCTGACTAGACTTCAGGGCATGCTGAGAAATCTTCCTTGATTAAAATTTTGTTTGGTCTGAGAAGGCAAGAATGTTCAGATTTTCACTTGGGGGGGAAAAACGTTTACTTAAGGAAAGTATTGAGAAATTAAAGCTAAAATTAATATCTTATTTTAAAGAATTTACACTCTCTACTACCAAATAGCTGCTAATGAAAGGATTCAGAGTTTGGTTCTACCAGGCATTCATATATGACATTGTGGAACAACTTTGATGTGTGACATTGGGAAGTTATTTCAGCCTTTCAGTAGCTTATGAAACGAACTGGGAAACCAGTTAATTGTCCAACTGATAGATATTACCTTGATAGCAGTTTTTCATATGAGAAGTTGTACTTCATTACATCTTTTCTAGATTTTATATTCCCATTGTTGTGGCAAGTTAATGTTGGATTTTTTTTGTCTCAAGGAACAGATCAAATGGACACAGATGTTAATGTATTTCTTGGAAGAAAAGTATTACCTAGATTAACAACTGTATAATGTTGTTCAATCTGGAAGTTTTTAATTATGATTTGTCTTTTATATGTATGCAAGAATCACTTTATTCTTTATTCATTATCTTCCTTTAAGCATTTCTCAAATGCAGCTGTACTGTGTATGTGTACTCTATTACACAAAGTAGCCTGGGTTTATATTTTACATTTGTAATTCTTTTCAACTGTAATTTTTCCTTCATATTATCTTTTTTCATATTCTTTCAGTTTTTCTAAATGAGGCCACCTATGAAACCGCTGGCAGGTAGTGAGAAAATAAGTGTTTAATGAGTGAGAAACTATTAGAGCAGTCAGGAAAGGGAAATTACAGCATATGTAATAGGACAATCATTACTTTTATAAAATTCAGTATTAAATTGTTAATGTCTCTTGACAGTTCTTTAGTAATTAAGATTTCATCTTGATTGTCTTTCTGTTAAGATGAAATGATATGATGGTTAATATTGTTTAAATCACAATGTTAAGTGAATGAAAAATCATAGTGTATAATCCTCTAGATACTATTTGTTAAAAGCTTTAATATTATACTCAATTTAGAAAAAAAAAATCATTAAACTATGAATTTAATTTTATAACATTTAAATTGTCTCTTGGCAATATTAAATTTATTGTATATATATATGTATATATATGAATGCACATTCATATAATTTTCCAGCTTTTAAAAAATACATAAACCACATAAATTAAAGCTAATTATGAGGTATGACTAAAAGCTAGACTTTCAGACTAATTCATAATCCAGTGAAACTCAGTATGTGTTAAAAACATTTGTAACAAGTGTAATTACTAAAAACATATTTATGAGACAAGTAGACAGTTATTTTTTCATATTGTAGCTGAGGTAGCATTTCACATTAGATATAATCTAGATAAGAAACATCAAGGTAATAATCAGGTTAAGCAGGTGCTTACTCAGAGGATAAAGGATGTCATGAAAATCAACCTCCCACAGAGCTAGAAGAGAAGGTTTTACAACTATTGGGTCTTGTCATAATGATGCATGACAGAAATACAAAGCCCTCCTAGCTAGAAAATAAAGCAGAAACTTTCCACCACCCAGAGAATGAAGGGCACATTAACCCAAATAATCGTAAAATATGAAAAATGAGCTAAAGTATACAGAGAAAATTGATACAGTTCATTTAAAAAAGAACACAAGTAAGGTCTTAGATTTAAGCAATGACTGTTGGGACCTACTCTGTGACTTTAGGAAAGTCACTTAGTGCTGAAATCTGCTACAAATTCTTATTGTGCTTTCAGAAAGATCTGAAATCAGTTTCTTGATTTCCGTGGTTCAGTTCCCCAAGTGTAAAACAGAAGCAATAGCTATTTTCTTTCTGGAAGGCTTGTCACAAGGATAAATTTGTTAATTCCTTAGCTGGTATAACATGGCAATGACACGAGCACATTTGTTATAGTATGGTTAAAAAAACCATTCATACCACATCGTTTAGGAAAGGGAGATGAAAAAGTCAGCATCACACACTGAAAGTGTTCCCAAATGGAAACTTTGATTAGCTGATTCAGTAACTTTTTTCCTGGATTATTTAGCAATATTGTGTCTATGGCAAACCCCCTGTCACTAATCAGACTGTCGAAGGCTGTTTCATGTTCTTCTTGAGCACTTTTCAGACATTACTGGCACCTTCTTTTCATGAATACCAGAATGCAATTATTTTTAAAAACACACACTAATTTTGATATTTTGCATTTCGTTGCATAACTTATTTTCCAACTATTGTGTTATACAGCAGTAAACTCATTCTCAGATACAAAGTTGAAAGCAATGAGTACTTACAGTGTGGAAGGTCCATATGTAAAAATCAGTAGGGTTGCTACCAGGAACATACTGACTTTCACTATCAACCATTTAAAATCAATTTGAAGGCATTTGGAAAGCATTTTAAAGAGCAACTAGGCATCAATAAAATTTAATTAATTGGGTATATGGATGCTCATGTAAATTGAGTGCTAATTGTGCTAGCAATGCTTTTCCATTAAAAATTAAACTCATGATTAGTAACTAAGAAAAAAACAAGCCAATGTTGTTCCATAAACAAATCTCATTTTCCTTAATTGTGCCCCTACTTTAGATAACAATCATAATTCTCCATTTGCTTTGTTAAATATGAGCATCTCTTCAGCATGGGAAAGACAGAACAACTGCCAGTTAAGATATCACAGAAGTATCATTCATAACTTCTGACATGATGTCCTTGTTTAAATTGCCTTCTCCCTCCTTTGAACAAGAACGGAAAGTTCAGGCAGCCTACCCAATGTATTAAGGAGAAAAATAAATTTGTCAGCCGTATGTTTGCAAAGACAAATTTAATAGTAATGTGGAGATTAGTGGGGCAATCTCTTTTATTTAGCTTATAGGTCTGAGAATACAGAGATGAGAATTAGTACGAGTGTCAGTTCAGCTCAGGCTGTAGGTATTTGAAGCTTCAGTTCTGTTTCTTCTTCTTCCACAAACTCTGCTGCTATAACTGTGCTTTCAGAGCAAATAGAAATCGGGATCAAGAGGAGGAATATGTGCTCAGATCTTGGAAGAAAGTCAATAGATTTCAGGAGTGAATGTTAGGATCTAGTGCTTTTCGAACAGAAATGCATTCAGAAAAGTTGGGCTGAGACTTCTACAGTGTGAGTTTTAAAAGCAGATCCTCTCCTTGGACGGTGCCGTAATGTCTCCGTGTTCTGGATTCTCTTCCTAGGCAGGCAGCTGGGACCTGGGATCTGGAGACCCTAAATTTTATTAGCTAGATTCTCTGAATGATTTCAGCACTTATTCTGCAGTTCCCTCACCAACAAAATGACTGTGTCACTTCATTGTCTCACTGTTGTAAAGATATAAACGCCTTAAAAACTGCCAAGTGCTGAGGGATGAGGTAGATATACCATGTAAGTAGAGAGCAATGGTGGTATTGTGCTTCAATATTATATAGAGGACAATGATAAAAAAAAAATATTTAAAACACCGGAAAACAAAAAGAATCTGAAACAATATACTCCAATGATTCTGAGTGCAAATCTTAACTTATCCATTTGTTCATACTACCTCTGCTGTAGAGCTTCACTTCCCCTGTGGAAAAGCTGTGCTTAGTTCACTTTGTTCCCTCCATGAGAAGAAAAACGTTAGGACAAATCAACTTATGACTGCACATTTTTCATATTCACTGTTAACTTGTGCATTTTATCTAGAACTGGGCTTATGGGTGGACTCTAAGATGATGCTGTTCTAAAAGGATTTGAAGTCCAAATCAATTAAACCAGACAAAGTAATGTCTCACTAGAATCTAAGCAGATAACAGTAAGGAGTCTGTCATGTTCTAGGTTTGCAGAGAATCAGCCAAAAATATTTAGGTAGCAGTAAAATGGGAACTGATAAAAGAGGCTTAAGAGTAGCAGGACAGTATGTTACAGCTAATGCAAAATCAATCAAAATATGAAGAAAGTATTTTATAGGATTTTCATGGAGCTTTGAAATTACTCGTTGTCTGTTGGACTCAGGAACTGCATCTCTGTGTAGCCACCTCATTTCTTTGACACTGTTGAGTAGAATAACAGGAAAAATAAATTTTGAGGAATATCACAGCCTTTCTTCTGTGGCCTTGTGTGTCTTCTCGCTATTCATAATAACATGCTCTGACAGGTTGGAAACAGGGGTGTTCCATGCTCCATGCTAAACTAGGAAAGTCCAGTTCAAATTCTTCTTAGCCTCAGGGTGACAAGTAAGAAAACTTTGTTGAAAGTAAATTTTCGAGGCAGAAAATTGATTTTCTCTTTTTCTTGAAAAATCAGGGGAAAAAAATATGCTAGTGAAGATAAAGCCTTAAATGCCTGAATCTCACTGTCTTAAAAGACAAGTATGTGCCTAAATTATTGTTTAGCTTCTGTCACCTAATGTGAAACTTTTGCCACTTGTAACAAATTTGGAATTTGGGAAGGTGAGTGCAAATACCCCACCACATGAAATTTGTACTCCAAGGGTTTGTGTGTTTCTACTTTCTCCACACAGTGTTTAGGTGCCCTCCCCATCCCACATCAACCTTCCTGCCCTGAAACCCCTCATGCCCATTTGTTTGAAGTACTCTCTGCTGCCTGTCCTTAATTGTGACTCACATATTGGAGGTTCTATTTAGTATCTCAAGTGCTAGTTCCATAATTGCTTCAGTACTAACTCAGCATGGGTTGGTTTGCTTTTCTCAACTGATTTGTCCTATTCATCCCAACAACATCTTTAGACCAAAGTCAAGGAAATGAGTGCACAAATGTACTGAAGTGTCCAAATCAAGATTTATTTTTTTTATTTATAACAGTCATAACAATGTACTTCTCTGAAGCACAGAAAACTATAAATTTTTTAGGCCAGTAGATTTTATACTTTGAAATGTGACCAAAGGGCTTAAAGGTAGTATAATGATTCTATATTTCATGTAGAAAATTACTCCAAGAAATTTGTGCGTCTCTGACTGTGAGAAGTGGTTTGTGCCTTTTCACTGGGATTTGGAGGACAGAACTTGGAAATTCTGTGTGAGTTATTGGAAAACAGCACAGAAGGCATACCAAGAATAAAGTGAGCTACTTGAAATCCTGGCAGTCAAGTCTGCACTGATCATTTGTCTGATCCCGCAAATGTCTGTCCAGTGAAAGATTTTCAGTGCACACAGATGTTCAAGTAGGACTGGACTGGGTCTTTGTCTTACTCGGGTAGAAGGAAAATAAGGACTCTTCATAGTGTTCATTGCCTTGCACCTAAGGCACAGAGCAGATCCTGCTTATTTCCCACTAGTCCGTGATTCTGTGATTTATTGCTGTGATCTGTCATTAGGTAGACAGAGAAGTTGTGAGGAACTTGGTTTTAGTTTCGCTCTTGCACTCAGCAGCAAGTTGCAAAAAGGAAGTGTCTTTTGGAACGCAGTCATAGCTGCCTTTGTTAGATATGGGGGGGAGCAAAGAAGGTATTTCAGACCAGGCTGAAGAGTACTGGGATCCTCTAAAGAATCCTGCTTGTAACTGCCCCCTCCTCCCATGTCAGATAAAGTTTGCAAGCATGCTTTCAAGCAGCTTAAATCTCCTCCTAATCTTATAAGAGAAATGGAACTATTTGCTGTTGCTTATATCTACAGTGGTTTCTATCTCTTCTGTCTGTCAGGTGACCCAGATCCTAAACCTCTTTGTAAACTTCAATTAAATGTTTAGCCACAGATGGGGGATGTGTTTCATACAAGCTTTGGCCAGTGTGCTAACACGTTTTGAAAACAGTAAATTGAGATGATAAATAAAGTAGATGGAAATTATTCCTGTTGAACTTCCATCTGATCAGATAAATTCCTGTTTTCACACACCAGTTGTATTTTTCTGATGGCAAATGGTTATACATTCCAAACTGAGGACACACATTTAAGTCTCTTTTTTGTTAATGCAAACCTTGTGCTCATTAGCATTCAATCAGAATGGATTAAGAGGTGTGAAATACAGTGGTGCTAAATAGCAGCAGAGAGATAAATACAGTTCCAGCTTTGGGTTTTGAAGTTTTGGGGATTGGGGTAGATTTTTGTTGTTGTTTTGATTTGTTTTTTTTTTCCCCCAATCTGTTAGCTACCTTTGAGTTGCAGTGTCATTCCTCTGGGCCTTGCTGTCCTGCCTGATGCTTTTGGTGAAGGGCAGGTTTGCATTGCAGGGAAAGGGTTGTGATTGAACTGCCAGGGGACTATTGGCTCTGCTGCAACTTCTTCAGCTCCTCTAAGTTATTGCCAAAACCAGTTGTATTGATTCTTATACAGCTGTGGGAAAGCAGCAGTTTCCCTTTCCTGCACATATTGACTGGCTTTTATTTTTTGAAAATTCTAATAACTGTGTACAACTGGATTTGGCATAATGTCATGAACAGCAGATCTGTTCTTATGTATTATGTTAAGATAGTAATTTTGTACTAGTTACTTATTCATAGTTACTTTTACTTTGTATTAATGGTGAAGGCACTTATTAAACTATTAATGAGAAATAAATTTTCCCATTCTGTTTTAGAAGAACATTCATTTCAAATTTTTTTTTGTAGAAATTAAAATTCCTTTTATAAAATTTTACACTTTGTAAAATGCAAGGATCAACCCATATTGTGAAGTTAAAAAAAACTAGTTTTCCTATGGAAATAGTTATTCTCTTTGGAATATGTACTATCCAATGCTTAATTCCATCATAGTAATAAATTTCAATTTTATATTAGATTTAGAAATGCAAAGAAAGTGCAAACCATGTGAGACAGTTGCCACAGTCTCTCTTCAAACTCAGCTACTGTATTTGTTGAAGATGTCCAGCAGAATCCCACTTTGATAGCAACTGAACATACAGTGAGCAGGTGCCAGTTCTTGCTGTCTAAAAGTGCATGAAGGAAAGACAAGGGAAGACTTGAAAATATTGAAGCAACTTTCCTAGATAGTAAAGTGGCCAGATCCAAAACTTTATTCTTGGGGTAATATTCTACTGTGTGAGACTGCTTCTAATGTATTTTTGCTTATATTATTATTATTATTATTATTTACTTTGTAATAGACAATATAAAAAGGCTCATCATGAGAAATGCATTTTTTTCCTCTTACACACTAATTCACAAGCTGACTGAGCTTCAACACTCGTAATCATTTCCTTGATAACTGTGCTATATTGATGGTTGGTTGATGCTATTCTGTCAGTGATATCCCATGCTAGAGACTCCTCTCATCTGAGCTGATTCTTAGTTCTTTAGTGTACTGTGAGTTTGGATAGTGTTAAAATTTATGATAACTTCATGCTCTTCTGACCTAAAATGCCTGTTACCTACAAGAGGAAATATCAGAGCTTTATGAAATCTAGTAAGAGAAAAATGAGAGGTAGGAAAAGGTTCTGATATTTGTTTTTCTCATGCTGCTTTCCTTGTGTCAGGTTTCAGGCCTTGAATGCCTTTTGATTTGTCCATGTACTTTTTGTTTGTTAAACTTCATGTGCTTATCTAACTTCCTAATCTCCTGTGGGGATTTGATAACCTTAGTGGTTTTTTCATGCTGCTTCTAGTGCCATGATTAATGGGATAGACCACTAAACTGGCCACCTCCAAAATTATGGAATGTGTTAATCAGATGGGCAGATGACCTCAGGGAGTGCAATGACCCCTAGGATCAAAGGTCAGATTTAAACAATATGACAAATACAAGGATGTTGTCATTTCAAACTAAAAAAGGCTAAATAGATAAAGGGTAACTTGAGAGTGACATACTTATGTCTTGCAGGTTTTATGTATACAAATTGACTTTTGCCATTAAATAGCAAGTAATGTGTCTTCGATGGTTTGCTATATGAGGTTGAAGTTACAAGGGAAAGATTACTGGTAAGGTACATGACACAAAGAACACAAGATTTGGTTTCAGTTTTAGTGTTGGTGTAAAACAACCTGTTATTTCTGTGCCTTCATTTTCCTCTCTATAAATATTACGGAATATGATCCTTGGTAAAGCTGTTCAAACTCATGCATTCATAGTAGTGTAGAAGGACAGTGCAGTGTTGCTATCAGTGCTGCTGAGTAGCTGTTTCATATATTACCCACTTAACTGGAAACGTGGCACCATATGATAGTTGAGTATGGAATTTTATTTTTCTCTCTTAGTTGTTAAAATGATCTCTCTGGAGTTTTATTACAAAAAGAAAAAGGCTCAGTCCTCAGCCTGCTACAGCTGAGAAGAAGGAGGACTTAAAACAAATTTGTGCTTCCATTACACTGACTGGCCAGGTAATACAACAGACTTTGTCAAAATTTAAGGCAGCTCTAAGTTACACTGGCTGAATAAGCTGGGAACCTGTCAGAGTGCTGTATGATTTTTCTGACCATGACATGAATTCTGCTCAGTACTTTCTAACCCGACCTTTAACTAGGTCTAGGAAACAATTAGTACAGAAATGCACTGTGTCAAGGAGAATCATCTGTTATCCTTTGGTAGCTTTATAGTCTCAGCTATACAAAGCAGTTCGATGTAGGGCAGGAGTTTGAAGCTTAAGTGTGTTGAGCCAGTGAAACATCAAGCAGACAGTGTTGTATCTGCCATAAAGCTTCTCTTCAGCAGGATTTGTAGTGGACAATATAGTCTAGAGTACTATATCTTGGTCTAGTTATTTAGCATTTTTACTTATCTACTATCCTGAGTATTTCACAAATGGCATAAAAAGCAGTATAAAACCCCTTAATTTCTAAATAAATCAGGTATGGAAAGTAGTCTATAAATTTTCATAACAGTACTGTTGTCCTGGCTGTGATGGTCTAAGACATCACTAAGCCAAATATTGTGCTGGATCTTAGTATTTTTTGTTATGATTAACAAATCTACTTATACTTATTTTCAACTGTTGTATTCTTTCCAAGTTTTTTGCTTCTATTTCAAACTTAAGAGTTAGCCAAAAGCATCCCTGCTGATTCCCCCCACCACTTATGTGTTGGCTGGTTCAATAAAAAAAATTTCTTCTCCCCAGAAATGCCTTAGGAAATTCTGTCATGAATGCCCAGATGCTCTGCTACATGTTGGTTGTATTGACATTAAAGGAGACAAAGCACTGAGGAATAACTCATAAACCATCATTTCACCTTTATTACTTAGATAGAGCTCTAACTTGGTTGTGGCAGTGTGATTGAGTAAAGAGTGTAGCTCAGCATAGGAACTAAAAAGGCTAAGTCAGACTGGAAAGGTAACCAATGTTTTTGAGTAATATTCAGCTTTAAGAGCAGCCTGCCTACTAGAGAAATATTTCCTTAATAGGTCTTCAGATTACTTTTGGTTTATAGTTAATAACTGAAATGAGTTCTACTGAATATGGTCAGTTTAGACTTGAGATGGAAATACTTACTTGAGAAGTATTCTGTTCTCAGGGTATATATATTTATGTTCTATGTTCACAAAAAAAAAATAAATCTTTTATAACAATAATAAAAAAGAAAAGAACCATTTTGCATGAAAACATGTTTTAACTGTATTTGTAACACTCAGTAAATAAATTACAGGTTTTATATCATTCAGAAAGAGCTGCGAGTGATTTATTCAGTTATTAACTTCACACGCTTGGAAGAATGAATTAAATACCAGTCCTTGTTGAAGGCTTTTGGATTATTCTGCCAGAATATACCACTTAAAAGTTTTGGCAGCTCAGTGTGTGTTGCGTGATGAGCAGGAGGGTTTTGTTGGAAGCTGAAGCAGATGAGTCTGTATCCTGACAGTTTACAGCATCTTATAAATTCCATAAAATGAAAATGAATTATGTATTATTGGGTTTACATAAGGTCACCAGATGAACTCTGACCCTTCTCTTTTCTCATTTGGCTCAATTATTAGATGAAATGACAGATCTGATCTCTTTTCAAATTGTATTAGAAGGGGCCTCTTTATTTTGCCCTCTAGCAGCAATTCTCTGACAGAACTAGGCAAGTGCATTAATTATGATTGATTTAGTGGGTCTATAAGGTGATTATTTCTCAAATTCTACTTCTGTGAGAAAACCTTTTGACCTCTCTCAGGCCACACAGCAAATGAAATCCATAAGAAGATTTAAGAGGGGACTGACCAGCGCTGCAGTTTCCTTCTGCTTTTTGAACTCAAAACACTTTGGGACACCCAAGCAAATCCAAAGGATTGAATTACCAGGACATACTGTGGTTAAAATGTTTAACAATTTGATATCTCTGTTTAAAGTAAATGGCATGAAATTGATCACAAGGGGTAAAAAGTCCCCTTTTGAAGGGGGGGAGGAGTGGCTAAAAGGATTTTTTGCTTTGTAAATTAGATGCAATAAAATGATTAAGATGCCCAATATTAAGGCTGATGGAGTGTGTTACATTGCAGTGAGAATAGAATTGCAGTCATGTTCTTCTGATAAAATGACAAAATAACTTCAGATATCTGTGTAAGGGTCTACTTTTTCTTGGTGTGACTATAAATATTATGGACTACATGTGTGTATTTATATGCGTTATATATATGTGTGTTTATACACACACATATATAAGCATAGTAAAGAATACAGTTTGAAACCAAATCCAAGTTCAAAAAGAGAAACTGCACACTGTACATTTGTTCCTCAGTCACCTTGATGCTTTGTTTATAGGCTAATAGAGACGTGAATCCTGTTTCCAGATAAACCACTCTGGTTTTGGCAAGCCTCGTTCTCTGGGAGGTGTGCAGTAATACACCATACAAGTGCAATAATTCTGGATATGAGGTTTGTGTAATGATGCCTTTTACAACTCCATTGTTATTAACCAGTTAGAGGATATGTGCACTGAGATAAGTTTCTTGGGAGCAAAGCTGGCTGGTCCTCAACTTCCAGCTCAGATCAGTGCATGTCCACTCTGCCTTGTCTATTTTGCCTGATTAAATGTTTGCTGAGTTGCAACTTCTGAGAACTGGTCTCTAGAAACAGAGGTGAATGTCTTGGAAATATCAAGTAAATGCCTCTTATTTTCCTTTTGAAAACCAGATATTCGTAAGATGGTAATCATGAATAGTAACCTGGTTAATGCTCAACAGCTGAATCAGATCTATATTTATTGAGCATATCTGTTGCAATATATTAATTAGGAGTACTTTAAATTTTTTGGAGAGTTTTTTCATATACTTTGTGGAGATAGATACTGTTATTCAGGTAGATCTTTCAGTAACTCCTGAGTAAAATTCTGGAAACCCAGCTAATCCAGATGAAGTTTCGACAGTTGATTTTAACTTTCTAAATGTAAAACTAAACAAACAAACAAAAGGAATCAAACTAGAATGAGAAGAGATTTGCAGGCAGATTTCAAAACTCCACAGGCAAGGAAACTTAAACTGCAGCTTAACATACTGCAGTAAAATAATTTAGTTCTAATTGGTTTCATGAAGCAGAGATGAATGGAGAAAATGCCTGATGCTTTTTTGTGTGAAATAATTTAGGAATTTCCTGAGGCTGTAGAAGGTACATTCATTTCTTCACTCTGCTGGAGGTAGGGGGATCTGAGACGAAAATCTCTGCTTTGAACCAGGCAGAAAAAGAACGTAACCTGGCTTTTGCAGTCCAGGAAGCATCCCTGCCATTTAGTGCATGTGTTTATGCACATACAATAAAAATGGGAACCAGGAAACAATTGTTTTTCTGCAGAGCTGTTTAGAGCAGCATGTGTGATACTTGGACACCAGTCATAGGCAGTGTTGGTCTAGTCTGATCTGCTAGTGACACTAATCCAGGGAAACAAAAAAGTTGGGCAGTTTCCAGACACCCTGTGCCACTTTGCTGTTTGTCCATAAAACTGTTGCTGATGATCAGCACGTATTTTTCAAGTCCCTTTATCACTCGTAAATGGCATGTGGTACCTCACCAGATATTGTGGATATTTCACTTTACTAGCATAAACGAGAACACTGCCAACATGATAACTTCATTAGCATCCTTTGCAGTGGCACAAAATATTTGAATAGTAAAGTGCCTGTTGAACATTCATTACTCAGTTTTCTGGGGAATTCCTTACTGTCTGAATTAATCTCTTCAGCCATGCAAATTCCAGTGCTGGAGCATGTGCAGAAGCAAGAAAAGCACAGCAGTTGTCTTCGTGTTAGGTATCAGCTGTTCTTCCAGATCTCTGCAGGGCATCTTAGCACAAATCCTGTCACATTGACTGGTTTGGCTGGTTTATCACTGTGCTCTGCCAGTAACCTTGGTAAAGGCATAACACCTGCATTAGTCAATGCTGTGCCTCTGCTCCTTTTTAATGATACTACTTGTATTGAACTTATTATGGTTAGAATTACACTTGCTCTCAGAGGTTTGCTGGCACAGGCACTCCTGATGTAGTGTTTCTGATGTCATGATTTTGTTCTTATATTAAAAATTAGACAGAAGTCCTAATGTTCATTTTCTTACACCAGAAAAGTAAAGAATGTCTAGTGAAAACAAGCTGATAACTGAAGTCATGCCGATGAAATAAAGTACCTTAACATGGACTGATGTTCAAAATGATGGCTTAGAGCTGCCTTGTATGTCCTAGCATTGTGTGGGAAGCTATAAAGAGGTTGTTCATTCTCATAACTTATAATTCAGACATTCAGTGCAACCATTAGAATCTTTGAAAAGCCCACTTTTTACTGTAGTAGAAAATAAATCATCTTTTTCTAAATTATACAAAATCAAACCCAGAAGCATTCTATTGTTTTAAAGGTGGGAGTTAATTTGGCTACGTCTTTTCCTTGACATAGAGCAAGCTGTGGCAATCTCTAAGCTTGCTTATTGATCTTTCATTAAATAAATAAGAGGTCTCAGGTGCTGAAGTTACCAACTTCACACATTTGTAAAAAATTAATGCTTTTCTTGTTCTCTGTCCTGTTCTGCTGTTAGATGACAAATGCTCACAAATAAGAATTCTATAGAAAGCAAATATTTGGCCGAGTTTTTACACACTGGCAGTTTCCCATGGAGTCTTTTTGACTATTACGTTCATTGAATCATAGAATCATTAAGGTTGGAAAAGATCTCCAAGATTGCCAAGTCCAACCATTAACTCAACTCCACCATGTTCGCCACTAAACCATGTCCTCAAGTGCCACATCCACATCCTTTTGAACACTTCTGGGGATGGTGATTCCACCACTTCCTTGGGCAGGCTGTTCCAATGCCTGACCATCCTTTTAGTGAAGAAATTTTTCCTAATATCCAATCTCAACCTCCCCTGGCCCAACGTGAGGACATTTCCTCTCGTCCTGTCACTTGTTACCCAGTAGAAGTGACTGATCCCCACCTGGCTACAACCTCCTTTTCTGGCAGTTGTAGAGAGCAATAAGATTCTCCCTGAGCCTCCTTTTTCTCCAGGCTAAACACCCCCAGCTCCCTCAGCTGCTCCTCATGAGACTTGTGCTCCAGACCCTTCCCCAGCTCCATTGCCCTTCCCTGGACATGCACATTGAGACATTAAATAGAGATGGAAAAATGGGGAAGTCTGCTCCCACTTTGAAGGCAGCATATGTATATGCATTAATTCATTAATTGTGAAATTAAATGATCCTTCCAGGTATGATACATTATTGTTTTCTGTAGAATTCTTAGAGAATGTTTGTTGTGGGTTGACCACATTTGTGACTCTTGTAATTTTTTTTCTTTTTATAGTCAGAAAGTTTTAAAAAGTATACAGATTTTACCACTGTTTTCCCCAAGGATGTGATGGAAGTCCTTTAGAATAATGTAGACTCTTTTGCTGCCGTGGTTGCTGTGTATAGTAGATTCTAGATGCCATGACATTCTAAAAATAACTAGCTAGTAATAATAGACTTGGAATATTGCATCTCAGACCAGTGGTAGCTTCATTTACCCTGTCCTACTTGTAACCAACTGTTTGTGTGAAGCTGGTCTATCTTAGGATAAAGTCCTGCAGGAGTGCTTTTTCCTGTAACTTTATGCTTGTCCTTGATCTGTACCTAAGCAGACACTAATGTTTGATGTGTGAATGGAAGGGTGCTAATGTGGGCTTTGTGCACTATTCAATTGTCCAGGTAGACAGTCTCAAGAATTGTTTATATGAATTCTGCATAGCTCAGTATTCATTTCAGTCTTACCATGCTGATAAATCAGCTCAGATTTCTCTTTAAGAAATAGATGTTAATAATTCCAGTGTCTGATTATGTCAGACTAGGCCCCTAAAAGCCTTGGGTTTAGAATTTATAACTCCCTTGCAAATAGTAATGTTATTTATGATAATGAGTATTGTTTGTTTGTGAGCAACTTGATCTCGGACCTGAGCTGAGACCATTGTTCTCAATACATGTAAGAGCTGAGGCAAATTGGAAAAGATGTTCAAAGGTTACATTTTAACCTCCAAGTTCCCTGTGCTTTATTTAGAGATAAGTTTCTGCTCAGAAAGCTCTCTTCACTTGGCCTGAATCTGGAAATAAAATGTGTTACATTTTAATACTGACACAAACAAATGAGTTGGTTTTAGTTTCTGTCATCCACAAACCGCTATGTTTATAATACCACGAGTATATTAATGGACAGATTTAATGATATATATATTATGTCTGTCAGGATCCTCTAAATTACTTTTGCTACCACAAGACACAAAATGATGATGTATTTCAGTGAACAAAGGAAGGTAGGTTACACTTCTAGTGCCCATAAATTCTTTGTTTTAAAAACATCAAGGCCCTTGATACAGTGCAGTGCTTTTCAAGAGATTTGCTAGTAAAAATTAACCAGTGGGGTGGAAGAAGGTTTCCTGATGTACCTACCTGTATCACATTTCCCCAGCTTGTTTTTTCCCATTCCAAATGTGGCATTGACTGACCTCCTGCTTCATTACAGTTTCTCAGTTTTGGTGGATGCTGGCACAGCTAATGTGTTACCATGAAAAACGTGCTAAACTGTGAAATATTATTATGTTTGGCTGGTTTATCTTATACCAGATTATTCTTGGCATAATCTTGGAAAGCATTTTATGTCACGTGAATTATTTTATTTCTTTTTAATGTATTTCTCATCTTAAAATGCCTTTTTAAGAAGTTTGTGCTCCTCAGTTTAGTTGATTCCCCTTTTCAGCTCTGATATTTGGCCAATATATTCCTGCTACTGTTTTGGGGTTTGTTTCTTTTAGTAAGGTGTTTGAAGAATGGGCAGGTTGAGAGTAGAGGTAAGAAAGATGTTTAGTTTTGTATTTGTTATGCTCGTTCTCTAAGAGATTTGATCACTTCAGCTTTCACTGTTATTTCACAGCTCTGTTGCCATCCAAAAGCTGAGAGCATTGTTAGAGATTGACAGTAATTTCAGAATCTGCAAATCATGAGAAGAGGACAAATACTTAATCTACTTTTAAGATTTTCAACCTGTACACCTGTTTAAAAGATATGTAGCATTACCAAAACAAGCTTTCAAAAACTGAGAAGGAGCAGTTACTCTTTACTGTGCTGCCTCCACTTAATTGCTTGGGAGAAAATCAGTATGCACTCATGAAATTCATGTATAAAAGAAGAGTCAACCTAAGGTTACAAGGGCAGTTTAGTATTGAACAAGTATTTACTGCTCAAAACCAAATACTTGGCAATTTGAAAATCTATTTTAGTGCTGTTTTAAAATAGAAGTTACTTTTTAATTGTATCTCAGAAATATACCTACATCCTCATTTCTTCCTCTGTTCTTGTCATGAACAAGATTCAAATCTTCTCTCCATAGCACAGATCTCCCTTTGTGAACCAAAAGTAAGTAGATGGAAGTAATACAAGCTGTTCATGTAGATGAAGATAAAACCAAAGGTTTCCTTTAGAGCAGTCAGTGCAGCAGTTTGTAGTCACAGAAAAAGAGAATATCTGATCCTCCTTTCTCTAATGTTACTGACAGAAAAAATTAGTGTCACTGTGCTAATTATGTACTTACTGCTGCACTATATTGTGTAATTGTTACCTGTAGATGTTTGTTTTGTTTAGTTTAGCTTTTTAAGTCATGCATTGGTGCAAAGACATTAAGTTTTTAACAACGAAGTATGTTTCAGTGATACTGTGCTGTATTTACTGTCAGAAATTTAGAAAGGTAATTTGGAAACCTGATGAGCCTTCATAATTTATCAAGCAAAATATCATCTGTCTTTGAGGGAATGCCACAGAAAGCAGACACCTCACTCTTAAAGAAAAAAAAATAACCTATGTATATGTGTTTTTCATGAGAAAATCAAATCTCTAACTTCTTGAAGTTGTCTTTACTCCAGTCTTTTAGCAAGGTTTTGTGGTATTTGGTCGTCTTAAAAGACCTTGATTTCTTTTCTGGGACCTTGATTTCTTTTCTTAGACCTTGCTGCAAGTACAAGAATCATGAAAAGAAAATGGTCTCCTGTGAATGCACTGCAAATAGTTTCCTTTTTCTATTTTGAGCTCTACATCAAGTAGAGTAATCTTACACTGTAGTTTGTCAGTACTTTTTAATTATTCTCATCAACATTTTCTAATCCAACCTGAGAGCCTGTTGGAGAAGTGAAGGATATCAGATGACTTGTTTTGTTTTAGTATTTATTTGGGGATTTTTTTGGTTGAATGTTTGATGTACTTATTTAATTTTAATTGTGGTATGAGTAAGTATGTATTGGTTGTATTTTCAGCATGATACCTTTTCAATTTACAGCAAAGACAAGTAGAATTTAGCTTAGCCTTCTGTTTGCCAGTTGTTAACCTGAGGAATTAAAATTCCAAATAGTAAATAACAGCCAGTTGAGGATTACAGACTGTGTGCAAATGGAATAAATTTGTCAAAGTGTTTTAAAAATCTAAATAGTCAGGCAATGTGTAAAAGCAACACAAAAATTTACAGGTGGAAGGTAGGGTTGTGTGTTACTGCAAGCTGTTTACTTATGTTTGCTATGATAGAATCCAGTATTTCAGACCAGGTGCCATTCTTCAGAAAATAAGTTAGATATGAGAAAGATTATTTGGATTTAAGTTGTACAACGGAGTGACAATAACAATTGACTAATGATTAAAAGAAAAAAGAAATCTTTGAATATAAACAAACAAGATAATGCAATTCTAACTGAAAGGGTGTTCAACTGTTCCCACAGTGTTGGCTGACTCTAGAGAATAGTTTGCCTCACAGGTTCAGTAATTTTGCATTGATCTTCTTTACTCTGTCCTGCAACATTTTCCCTGTTTAGAAGTGGTAGGGATCTTAATAAAAGAGTAAAAACAACACAGTAATATAATGCAAAAGGGGACTTGGTAAAAGAATCTTGGCAGTTTCATATTCAGTAAAGAAATACAAATTCAGAGAAAGATTCTGAGAAGGGGGAGGAGGGGAGTAGGAAAAGGAAAAAAAAAAAGCCACACACAGATGCTCAAGTGTTCATTACCTAAATCTTTGCAGGAAGCAATTGAATAGAATTACCTACAAAGAGAATGTGGCATTTTAACATTATACAATCATGTTCCTCATGGCAGGTGACATCTATCTCCTTGACGGAGACTGTATCTCAAAAATACATTCACCGAGCTGTCTATAAATTCAAATAAACCCTGCAATTTAATTTTCAACATATCCATATGTTTGAGAATCAAGCTTTCAGCAGTTGAGTACAGTTTGTGTTGATACTACTGTACCCAGTGAATAAGGAGGAAACAATGCAGTGCCACTGCAGCTATAGCCAGGTTTAGCAGGGGTCTGCAGGGCAGAAAGGATTCGTCCCAGTGTTCTGGGTCTAATTCAAGATCCAGTCAATAGAATTTCCAAGAAGTTCATCCTTTCTTGTTTGGTCAAATGCAACCTTTTTCATGGTTTAGGGGAACTATGTCATTACTTAGTTAGAAACACAAAGAACCAAATGTGTCATTGTGCACCATGGAAATGCAGCCAAGAATCTTTTAAGATAAAATAAAACCGTTAATTCTTTAAGAAAAATAATACAGTAGAATGCGCATTCATTTAACTTCTTAAGTATAGATTTTCAGAATATCTGATAAATTATATTGTTTGCAAGAAAGAGAACACCTGAGGCAGCTGCTGTAACAAAAGGAAAAATGTAGTTGTTATTTTTCAGTTTTCAAAAAGGCATTTCCAAAGTAATTCTCAATCCTTTGTGTGTGTCCGATTGTATTTTTGCTAATGAGAAATGTTGTCTTACGAGCTGAAGAAACAGCTTGAAATAATGAACAAACAAGTAAAGATTTTAACTGAATATTCGTTTTCTCTTCTGGAATGTGATAGATACTGTTGGTTGAGAAATGTAGTCTTGCAGTTGTAGGTCTGTTCATCCAGTCAGTAGGATCCTTGGGTGTGTTGGGATCAGTCAGAAAATTCCTAATAGCCTAAAGCATTTGAAGATGCATCTAATAGTAATCACCAGCAGATCTCCAGAACACTGATTGGGGTTTTAAGTGCTCAGTCATTTCGTTCCAAGTTTTTGGCACAACCCATGGCTCTATAGTGGTAACGTGAAATTTTTTGTTGAAGCGCACCAAAACAAAAGCTGTTAGCCTGGCTTGCTGCTAGGCCTAGGCTGGGCCTGACACTACAAACCTAAAAGGGGAAGGCAAACCCCCCCCTGCACAACTTGCCCTGCCACCATCTTAGTGTTGGGAGGATGTGTGAGCTCAAATGAATTCACTGCTTGTGTGCTCCCCAGCACAGATAAACCCTGGCAGAGTTTTGACTACATTGCATGAATAGAAAAGCAGCAAGGAACATCCTCCATTCCATGAGGTGGCCTGGTCTCACTAGGTCTCAAACTTTGCTCAGATAGCCTGGAAATGTCAGGTTCTGTTAAAATCAGCAGTCAGGGATGCAGGAACAACCTGTGACACACGGTTGCAAAAGTATTTTAGGTGACATATTTAGTTTATATAGAGCTGGCAAAGTCTCGTCTCATATTTTGTCACTGGTACAAAAGGTTTCTGTGTTTGTTTGCACACTTCAGCCTTTTGAAGGCCAAAGCTAGGATGAGTCAGACTTCTAGAACAGTGAACATGTGTGTGACGTAGAGTGAATTTGGGTACTGAAATGAGTAAAAGTCAGTACTGGGGTTCTCCAGGGTCAACTCTTTTAATCAGGGAGAACATAAAGATCTTCCATCAGACCGTTAGTGATTTGGTATGATAGGTAAGAAGATACTCATTTTTCACATCTTGGATCATATACTGTTTCTATTCTTCAGAAACAAACTTTTTGAGCTGCCCCAAGGTGCCAGAAGTTTGTTACTCATCGCTCTCCAGACTATAATGATCAGTATGTTCAATACATTTTCCCTGCCAGGTATCTGTTTAATCACTTTTTTTTTCAGAGGAGAATCTGGTGTTGCATATTTTGGTACATCTAACATTAAGAAATTAAACATGTATAGCTAGCTAATAAATTATGAAAATATGTATTTTGGTGACCTGACGTTAAGAAACAGGTTTTCATGTCATCTTCATCCTCTCGTTGTGAGGCCTTCAGATTTGAACCCTGGCCACTGATATTTTGTAAGATAATAGAACTATGTTGACTTATCCTGCCAAGCATATGGTCCTTGAATTAGTGGAAGTTTCTGCATAATGTTTCAGAAAACATTTCCCTGATTTTAGATAACGGGATTTTGTTGTGGAACAACTACATGGGATACTTTATCTTATTCACATCTAACACAGACCCTTCTTTTTTTTTCTTCTTTTTTTTTTTTTTATAAAAGAGGTGCTAAATTATTTTAGAAGAGATTAATTAATTGTAGTCCTTGAAAACATTCCTGTAATGTGCAGCTACATTCTAATCAGCTGCAGTTTGCTAATATTTCAATTTTCATCATCCAGGATCATCCATATGTATAGGAATTTTCTGAATATTCTGTTATTGTTGCTTGTTCTCTTTCGTTTTTAAAAATATTTTAACTAAAAAACGTGGGAGCAAACATTTAAAAAAAATGCAGTGGTGGAGCTTTGAAAATTTATTGCACAGCTGGGGGCACTTAAAGAACTTAATTAACAAGCTCCAGCCTTAACATTCTCTCTCTTTAAGGGGAAAAAAAAATCAGTTAAGGTTTGTCCAATTAAATTTTAGAAGAGTTTGTTGATAAAAAAAAAAAAAAGCTGTGATTGTGAGCTTACAGTTTAAAAAGAGAAGCTCCAGAATAATGAAAACTTGCAAGCTGATTAATTCAGTGGAAAGCTGCTCTGTGCATAGTTTCCACAAACTCATAAGCACTTGGGCATTTTTAGCCCAAATTTAATTATAGCCTTTGATAATCAGGCTTCGCTCAAAAGAAATCCCCTTCTTCCCATAATACTTGATGATGTAATGCTCTATTATAACTCAGAACTCTTCCCCCAGCACCAAAAACAAGCCGTCTTCATGTCAATAGGGAAAAAAAAAAGGTGACCTCTCCTCTTGGAGTTTTACATTGCATGTTCTGCAAATTGATATAGATCATCCAAGGCTGTGCTGGTTTTGGGGTTCTTTTTGTTGTGATGTGGGGTTTTTTGGTTTTGTTTTGGTTTTGATGTTTTTTTTTAATTCACTACTGACTGAAAACAGCTAATAAAGGCTCAGTTCAAAGCTGTCTATTTCTTAGTGGGGGGGAAAGATGTTATTCTGACATCATTGCTCTGAATGAGCAGCCTGTGGTTCATACAGTATACGCTCCCCTGGAATGACAAATTTTCTGCCTTTTTCTTGGGGGGAATGTTCAGGCGAAAGGAAAAAATGCATAAGAGAAGCAAAGAAAATTCATTTGTATAAGCTGGCCCCCCTACTGTGGAATTTTCAATTATATATATCTAATTATGGCTGTCAGTTGATGAATTGAGAAAAGACATTTTTTGTCCCCCCTCCTTTTTTTGTCTCTTCGTCATCTCTTCTGTTAGAATGATTATAGCACACTTACACAACTAATTGCCTTACTGCTTATTAGTGATACAATTATGCAGGCCAGACTCCTTGTGTGAACAACCATCTGCAGAGAAAAAAAAAGTGACACTATTCAAAACTATCCATAATTTAACCAATGTTATTCCAATGCACTGAGCTCAGACAATTGTTGGGCCTTCATATTTCATACCCACCCTGGAAAAAGAGGGTTGTGGGTTTTTTTTCTTTTTTCCCCTCTCTTTCTCTCTTTTTCTCTGTGCACTGATTCACCTCTTTAGACCCACTGTGAAATGGAAAGAAAGGAAGAGAAAAAAAGTGCTTCATATGTCAACAAAAAGGAGGGAAGTGAAGCATGGCTAATGCCCATTCCTCCTGTGGGCAATTTTTCTTCAAATTTTATACTAATAGGCATTTTTTTCTGCTTTAGAAACAGTTGAGAAAGTGCAGATGTCCTGACCACAGAAATCTGTGTATGTACATTTGTTGGCTTTTAAATCGTCTTAAAGCAACTGATGTACAACACAGAGCAGAGAAGAAAGTTTGCAGTGCATGTAATTGGTTCTTAGGAGAATGCGTAGGGAATGTCTTTCTGTCGCAGCTCCCAGAGTGGTAGGTGTTGGAAACCAAACAGGTGAAGATTCAGGAGTCAAAACAAAGCTTTGTGTGTTGCTGATTAAGCTAATGGGGAATATTTAAATGTCTAAAAGATACTACTTTTAAGTTGTAGCTTAGAGATAATGTCAAAATGGCTTCCCTGGCAGAAGAGTCAGAGAAGAGCTTTATTTCTGTCGTTTACCTTCATTTCCCTGTACGGTAGCATTTGTCAAGTCTCTGAAATGTCAGTCTACCATTACTGTATTTTCAGGATAAGTAGGCAGAAAGTAAGTTGTTGTGGAAACCAGAATTTCTTTTTTCTTCTTTTTTTTTTTTTTTAAGTCAGTGTGAGACTACGAAACATGCACAAAAGAACAAGCAAAACTTTGGTGTCAGTCCCTCTCGACATGTGTTATAGAAGGCTTGTAATTCTTTTGGTTTACTAGAATATAATCCACCTGTAAAATAGGGAAAATGAAGATATTTACAATCTGTCTTAGAGGTACAGTTACAATTGTCTTGGAGACACAGTTAAAAATGCACAGTTCTTATATTTCCAGGCTTTAAAAAATGTCAGCAACCATGTCAAGGAGAAACCATCAGATGTCTTGAAAGAGGAAACTTGCCATTCCCTCCTTATTGTTCCCGCTCTCTTTAGTGCTGTTTGACTGTCATCTCCACAGCAAATATAGACCAAAGAGTACATGATTCTGCTTTTTATTGCACTTCTAGAACTTTTTGGCTCTATAGGTGAGTGTTCTGATATAAACTGGATTTGGACCACTGGATCTCGGAGACTTAGGGTTTAGATATTTAGTTGTTCATCTTGATTCATTCATAGTGAGTCTAGTGTCATTTATCTGTAACAATTTTAATGCAAGGCCCTGTTATTGTGAGCATGCCTATTAGAACAAGAATGAGCTCTATTTGTCTTCAAATAGGAATCCTGCTGGTTTGTTCATGGAGTCTCTCAGGGGTCTCCTTTAATCTCAGTGATTTAAATGCACATTCAAAACTGAGAACTCCAAATTCCTTAAAAATGGTGTACTTCAAATGTCCAATTTATATGAGGGGGGAGTTACAAATCCAGCTTCTCATAGTTTTAGTCCTGAACTTCTCAACTTTAAGACCTGTCAACTATGACAGGAAGGAAGAGAAGCACTGCCTTGCAAATTCATGTTTTACTTATACATCAGTTTCATGGAATGGACTGTTTCTACTTTCAGTTTTTTATTTTTGTTTCGGGAGATGCATCCAAGTGCTTTAGTGGTGTGTTTCTGCAGTTTGTTTGATGGTGGTGGTATCTGCTGTGTGATTGATTTATCTTCAGTGTATCAGTATAAGTGTTCCTAACAATGCCATAAGAATCTTACATTGGACAAGGCTGCAGCCTGAGTAACTCCATTCTGATCTTTCCTATTTGTTCTGGAAAGTAAACCCTATTTTTCTGCATTCTGAAATCAGGACCTAAATCAGAGGAATGATAGTGGACATGGTTAATTGTTCAGTACCTCATGGAGTACATGCATACCAAAACACCTCGTGTTTCTGACTGTAAAATGTACTATTAATACTTCAGGCAACCTGACCTTCTAAGAAGCTTTACAGATTTCCTTCTTCACTTAAGTATGGATGACAAAATGTCTTTGAGCTGTCTCAGCTCTGTAATAACGGGTGCACTGCTCCCGGCAGTTACGAGTTGTGCCTTGAGAGTAACATAAGGTATCACGTCTCTGTGGTACCCTGCAGAGAGAAAAACTGACAATCTAATTATGCAGATTAAAAAAAAAAAAAAAAAAAAAGGCTTCTGATCAACATGGTATGACAAAACGTCTGGAAATAATCTGGACAATCACATACCTGAGCACTGGCGATCCCAAAAGACAGATTAAGACTTTCTGATGTTATAACCTATTTCATAGTTCCGGAACCTTCCCCGTGATGTTACAGAGGTTGTGGCAATAAAAGCTGCATTGAACAACAAGGGGGACAAAAACTCTGGTAGTATTTAAAATTGTATCTGCATGCATGCATGCAAGGCAGCTGAAGTATGCAGAGACAGCTTTAATGCTGCCGTGTCCCACACTGTGTGTGCCCTACTTAGCATGCTTCAGAGTTTTTTTGGATAATTTCTTGTGTGCATGTCTGGACTGTCTTGAAGCAATCTAAGTGGAGTATAAGATATAACTTAACATAAGCTTATTTATCTGCCAAAAGCACACTGCAAGTAGATTATTTTCTCTTTACTGGTTTTATCTGTCTCCTTTACCCACTCCTAAAAAACATTCAAAGCATGCACAGGCTTAAAAACCAGAAAATGGTTCCACAAAGGGTCTGGAGGTGTGACAATGGCTGAAGGACAATTATTTAAACACTATTCTTTACCACTTTTAAACTTATTCAACGTCTGTGCTACTAAAATATTTATTGAATTTAATTACTTAGAGGCTGTCAGGAAGAATTATCCATAGGAACCTCTCATGTGCAAACAAAAAAAAAATTAAACTAATAGCAAGCAAACAAAAATCCAAGAGTGAGAGAGAGAAAATAAGCATGGAGGTGCATAAATGCTAGGTATCATTTCAGATAGCTCAAGGTTTTCCAGAGGAGATCTTTATGTATTTTAGAAACCATCTAGAAAAGTGGGTAGGGCAGACTGGTGACATGGGAAATCTAAGGAGGGTGGAGGGGGGGAGCTGGTGGGGTGATGTTTGGTTTGGTTTGCTTCTGAAGTTTCTAAAATTTTGATGAATACCTCTGATCACCCAGATGTTGAGTCAGATGGATGTTGTACTTTCTGCCAGATTTTTCATGGTAGATGACAGAAGTTATTGGTTTTCTTTCTTGTTGAAAAACAGCATAATTCAAGGTCTTAATTTTTCATGAAACAGATGCTTTGTTCCCCACTGAGTCCTGTCACTGAGCACTGAGTGTGCTGAGAAGGTGTGCTTCTTTTAAGAGTTCCAGTAGTATCCAAATGCCTTTTTTTGGGTCTCAAATCATTTCTGATGTACCCTATTGGTTTTGTGTTTTGAAGAAATCCAGTGGATATGCACAGAATTCATAAACTCCCTTAGCTGTTACTGTGAATCATATAATTTTAACATCCTTTATGAGTTCTTGGGGTATTTCCCTTGTAATCCACTTCAATGTAGAGAAACTTCCGTAGGAAACATTGGATTGTAAGGGATCTCCCTTCTCCTCAGCTTCAGCTAGAGAGTTAAGAACATACAGGAATAATCATAAGCTAGTATTTTACTTTCCATTTTCTCCTCCTCTACAGATAATAAATTATCTATACATCATATTTCCCAATCCTTGTAGCTTCTGGTATAACACTGGGAACCAGCCTCACAAATGTACACACGTTTGCTGTCTCTGTTTTGAACTTTGCCCCATGGATTTTGTGCTTCTCCTGTGGCACTCCATGACACCAGGTAGTAACTCAGTTGCATCCATGGGAAACTTGGGTAGCTCTGCAGAGTTTTCTTCCCCATTCTCCTTTTTTGTGCTGTTCATGGGGATGGATAGTAAGATTGGGAACAGAGAAGTCTATTTTGCCCCTTTAATATGAAAAGCTGCTCTCGGGGTTTATGATCTGGTCCCAAATAAGATATTAGAATAATTCAGAAGTAAAATAAAAATATTTTTGACATTGTATAAGATAATGAAAAAAAATAGTGGGTTTGGCGGTAAAACAAACCAGCTGAACCAAAAAAAAAAAAAAAATCAATCTCTTTTTACTCAAAATCACTAAGATGGCTCAAAATGTAAGAGGCTCAAGTTTTCTCTGGTTAGAAGAGAACTTTCAGGTGTTTACTTGGCTTTATGGAAATTATTCTAAAACAATACTAAATATATATTTATATTTTGAGGTGAAAATTTGTATTTCTCTGAATTAGATCTTAAGATCATTTTTATGGGCACTTTTTCTTGATTTTTTTTTTTTCCTCTCTCTGCTTCAAAGAGGATAAAACAAATACATGGAACAAACTGATTAAATGAGTAAAGACATTTCTGATGCTTAGATTTTTAAGACCTTACAAAACTGTAGCAATATCCATTGGCTGGATATTCATCTAAACTGAAGTTAAATGAAGATTGGCTGTAAAATATATACTTTTTTATCATAAAGATTAACTGCTGAAGCCATTTTAGCTGTTGACATGGCAGGTTTGTCATCATGTCTTCAGAGACGCCACAGTTACTTTTGGTAAGTTCAGACATTGTGGATTTTTTTTCACATTGACCAGATCTAATCTGGGCACTGACATGATTACACCAACACAGGGACCTTAAAGAAGTCATGTACCATCATCAGTATTAAAGTGTGGGGAAAAAATTTTTAAAAATCCTGACAAATGAAATAACTTGTATTGGTTAAGAAATCACTTATCCTGTCCTTATTTTACACAACCAAATACAGTGCTGGCCATAATCTGCTGCCTTTCAAGGAGGAAAAAATACATTACTTATGCAGAGAATGTTTCTAATGTAACAAAGAGAAGGAATAAAAATGCCTTACAACAGTTTTATTAAAAACAAATTCCCACAGTAAATACATATACACTCTAGTACCATGGTGAAACAGCCAAAGACATCACTGTTAAGTGCTATGGGAAGTACTTATAAATTACTTGAAATAAAAAACATTGTTGCCTGGACATCAGGGTTGAAATGCTGCAGTTTGTAATAAATTAACACAGAACTTCACTTCCCCTCCTCTAACAAAGCAGCCATTTGTCTGAATAACCCACATTCAGCTGTGAGTTATATTTTCACAACTGCAACTGCATTCATTTGCAAATCATTCTCCAGTTTTAATGCTGAAGTTTTAAATACCTTAAGAACTAATAAATAAAGCAAAGTAGAGCAAACAGTTGGCTTGTAGCCTAAAAACTGGCCTAATTTCTGGGGGGTTTTCTTTCTTCTTTTTTCTCTTTCACAGTAATTTTGTACATGTCTGACATTTCTTTAAGCTGTGTTTTGTTTTTAGTCTGAATGTTTTTTCACAATATTTAAATTTAGTGAGAACATTTCATATCACCAGCAAAAATAAAGACTCCAGTTATACAGGTTTGAATATTAAAAAGCCTGTAAGGATTTCATTCCTTGACTAGTTTCAAATAATCTTTGAGTTACCTTGAGATTTTTCTGTTGTAAGTCACTTTTGTCTCTTGAAAACAGGTTTTTACTTGTATTGATCCTGAGCTTTATGCAGAAATTTTGCTCTGGAGTATGAGTCTCTCATTTTCCTAGATTAATTTGAAATGTAAATCAGAGAGCTATTCACTGTAAGGGAATCTGCTTTCATTGCCTACTGGGTAAAAATAAATGTGATACTTTATGGATATTTAAATAAACTCTTCAAAGTGGTATGATAGAAACATTTATTTACAAAAGTTGAGTTCTGAGGTTACTTTCCTGGCATTATTGAAGGCTGGTTTCTATAGATAGAATCTTAGGCTTTGTTCCACTTACTCGTTTTGTTTTGAATAAATTCCTGTGGACATGCCTGAAAGGGTTGGTAGTCATTTTCAGGAAGTGAAATTTAGGGAACAAAGTTCCTTACAGTGTCTACTTGGGTTTAGAATTGATCAAGTTTTCATAAAAGAGGATTTGAAAGACTTCTAAAATCTCTTTTCTCCTTTTGTGAGGGTAGCCCATCTGTGTGGTGAAGTGTTTCTTAATGTAAAGAGTGTCCCATGAATAGAAGTATACAACTCTAATGCAAAACCTGAATTTACAAAAATATCTTATGTTCATATTAGCATTGTACCTACTTCTTCAGAACTAAGGATATCAAGGTCAAATATTTGAAACTATTTCTTTTAACTGTAACTGCTTATTTTTAAAAGATTACAGCAGTTTTTGAGGAAAAAGCATTCTGGTCTGAGTTCCTTTCTGTACATCCTGCCCCAAACCCCCCAGTTAAATGCCTGTAAATCAGCTGTACACATACCTGGGTACTTAAAACTTGGAAATCATCTCATCTCTCTGCAGATTTAAGCAGAGAAGTTGCAGTGTCTTGCTTCACGTAACATCTATGCTAATCAGAGTGAAGGAGGCAGTTCTACATACCTCTTCCCTCCTACCCTCCATTTAATTTAGAGATAAACATGTCTTCTTGCTGATCCAATTTAAAGCCATTCTGCTTTTCCCATCGGCAATAGAAAATTATCTATATTCTGCTTAAGAATGGAGAAGGAAAAAATGAAAAAACCTGGCTGACAAGATGGGAAGGGGAGAGACTGCTACTTTTGAGATTAGATTACTTAGATTGCTTTAGCTGTGACATGAAACTGCTCCCTGTGAGATACATTGTGGAATTGAAGATGGGTTGAGAAAGTCAATTCATCTTTGAAACTGGGCTTACAGGTATAATGCTGCAATTTCTCAAGCATTTCTGTAGTCCCTCTATTGAAGAATCTGCCTGCAACTCTTCAGCTAAAAGATTATTTATCTACTTACTTATTTATTTGTTGGGAAAATAGGGTCTGTTTAAGCATCCATCCTATTGCCTTGCCTCTGATAAGTTCCAGTTATAGTCAAGACTATCTTAAGCAGGCAGTGTTTTTTACCTAAGGAAAGTACCCCACTACATCCACACACCCAGATCTCTGTAAAGTGGTGCAACCTGCCATGTGTATCAAGGATTGTTTTAACGTGTGCAACAGTAATGTGTGATACAATTATTAGGATATACTACAGAGTCAAACCTTACTTATATAACAAAACCAAATAATTCCTTCAATTCAGGCAAAGTTTTTGAGAATAAGTAAAGGCTTGCCTATGAAATTTGTGAGGTGTTTTCCTATTGCATTACTGAGAGGAATAAAGCCCTTGATGTGCACCTTTCATAAATTCTTAGCAATCAATAATATAGAGTAATCAAATTGCAAGGATATTTTCTGTGCACACATGAATGTTCATAACAACCAAAAATTGAGTTCCTTTTATTTAAGAGAGATTTGTATGAGGATAAAAAAGATTGGGGTTAAGATTAAGAGGTAATGATGTGACAGGCTTTAGCTAAGACAAAATCACTTCTCTAGTTAGCAGAGTAATTTCAGCAATACATCTTCTGTAATTTTTTTTAATCACTTAGTGATTACTTATGTGGTGCTATTTGATTCATTGGCCATCAGTACCTGATTAAGATTCTATGCTTAGGCCATCATTACTTTTCAACAGGCCACCCATATGGTGTTAGTGTTGAGCCAGTGCAAATCCCTCAGCTTAGCACTGTATATTCTGTTAAAGAAGACTACGTGAAATGCTGACATTAGCATATGTTCTCCTCTTATTCTGTTGACCTTTATCCATGGCATTACACTAACACTGGATCTTTGGAGTTGGTCCAGTAAGAAATTGGGTTGAAATGATAAAATTAGCCATCTGTCTATTAAAAACTTTACTGAGCCAGCAAGTTGGAACAAATGAGCACAATGATGCAATGAAATGTAACTATCAAATATTAGGTTTGCTTTCGTTTTGATTTTCTGTGTGTGTTCTTTTCTCTCAACTATAAATGGACTTTCTTTCCCTAAGTCTTGCATTGTGATTTCTTGTGGTTGATTTGAGTCTTTGTGTTTAAATTTATTAGGTATTAATTTTGATTCTAGAAGTACTGCTGAAATATATACCTTAAAACATGGCTGGGATAGTGATAATTAGTTGTTCAAGAGCTACAATTTCCAAGAGCTTGAACACTTTCCCTCTTCGATTGCTCTGCTGAAAATAGGAATTACAGTAGCTTGGGCTATAAAGAGCCTAGTGGAGCATTTTTGAAAAATAATTCATTTACTAATTAACAAAATGGTGTTTGTTTATTTACAGTACATAAAATGTTGCTATCAGGAAACAGCCTGCTAATACTCTGGCACTGCCCTGCTGTGCTGACAGCAGAACATCTGCAGTTTAATTTAATACATTTACTAAATGAAGTGGGTAAATAAAGGGATGCTAAACAGCTACTTCCCAGCCTCTGATATTTTTGCTTTTCTCCAGGGGTCAGAAGCACTGATGAATGATTCCTCATCTTTCCCTTTGCCGCCTTTACAAGAGGCTCCCACGGGCCAACACTGTTCCAAAGGGTGCAATTGTGATTGATGAAATTACATTGGCCCATCATACCTCACTTTATCTGCTCATCTATCTCTTTAAATGCTCTGTATGTTACTGTCAGGGATTATTTTACTCAGAATATTACTTTATGCCTTTCTGAATGTATTTTTTTAAATGTGTGGCGACCGGTCACAGCAAATGGAATAACTAAAGAATGAGGGTGTGGGTTTTGTCTAAATTCTGGACTAGTGAAATCTGATTTCAGCAGGTCAACAACTCAGGCCTAGCCAACAACATAATTACTTTTACTTTCATAAAAATATGGTATTGATTTTGGGTGATTGCATTTGCTTCTTTTTTTCTTTTTGTGAAAGTATTTTCATTTTCTAATAAAGTGTATTTAATGGATAATTTGACCCTTTCTTGAGACAATTCTGGTAGCTTAAGTCACTCTTGATTCCTCATCTTGTTCCAGGCTTTATGTAGGTAGATGATAAACCTAGAGTAAGAAAAAGATTTGGGTTAATACCGTACTCAAAGGTGGATATTTTACTAAATATGGTTCTTGAACCAAAGATATCTGTAAAGTCTTCATCTTTGCCACATTCTTTTTAAACAGTTTGCCAGGTCAGTGTCAAAAACAGCAGTAACAGAAGCATTGACTTGGGTAGTAAGAGGTGCTTAAGACACTACTTCTTGCTAGAATAACTTATGAATTTATGGCTTGAATCACAGATTTATAGAACATTATTCATGAACTCTAGGACAAAGCATAGAAGATAATACAGTTTTCCTCCTTTTCAGTCGAGTGTTGTAGCCAAAATTCCACTCCTGTTATTAAGTGTTCAAGTTTGTGGTTAGGAGTCTAGTTAGGAGAGGAGTCCTTGCCTCAAGTAGCACCTTTGCTGCTGTGTGGATGAATCATGATGTCCTGATGTTAACTGCACCTTTTAATGGCTAGAGCCAGCAAAATAAAATTCAAAAGTTTGTGATTTGTAAAGTAACTTGGAAACTTTAGCAACATATCTTGAATGGATGTTGAAAATACTGGTCTGTAGATACTAGGTGGATCAAACCAATAATGTACAGGTTTGCAATAACTGATTTAAAAAAAAAAATCCAAATAAATGTATTGGAATTCACAATATCTAATTCTGAAAGAGCAAGTTAGCATGTTAATGCCTCCTTCCCCTCCCTCCCATTAATCAAGGAATTTAGCAGGCTTATGGAAGAGATGTCCTTGATAGATGGTGAGTAGGATGAAAGGAAGTATTTTTTCATCAGCTAATACTAATCTATTCAGATGTCATAAGTAGTATTGGAATAAGTAAAGTGTACATATTATGTCAAAAATATATTGGATGTTACCAACAGCTCATGATTAATCCCTGTGTGCCTCCAGAGGTACGTGTGTTACACTGGCCAGGTTGAGCTGAGGAGGAGAGATAACAGCAACACTTTCACTGCTGCTTCTTTGAGATTCCGCTACAAGGACTCACTTTTACATTTAATATATAAAAATCTCCTGAGCAGTTGTTTTCTAGGAGGCCTAATGAGTCAGAACTCACACAAGCATGACCTTTCCTTTGGCTGCCACCAGCCACAAACCCAGGCAGTTTGGTCTCTTGGTACACAGGAGTAATTCTATCAAGTTTGCTACCAGGGCAGTGCCCTGTATTGTCTTGTTAGATGTGGAACTTCCCAGAAAATGAACTGCACCATGAATCAGGTAGAGAGGGTTTAGTAAGGGTGTCTATTGTGTTGCTGGAGCATCTGTTTGTCAGAGCAAAAATAACAGTTAATTAATAGCAAAAACTGATGTTTACATATTCATACTGAAGAAACTATTTAACTCGAAGTCTGTTATGTGCACACACATACCTCTATCAAAGATTCTCCAAAGCATGCATATGTATTCTTTTTTATTTTAAGGGAGTGCATAAAAGTTTTCTAACCATGCTTTGAACTTATTCATAAGATTTTATGTGTCTACCTGGAGCAGATTTGAAATTGCTTTTTATAAAATATGCTGCATTTATAAAATGCTTTTTTGGATGCCTTTTTATTTTTCAGTGTTTTTATCAGCCCCAACTCTAGATTTCATAGAGCCTGGGGAATTTACAAAGGAGCCAACTCAGAGTAAACTAAAGTCACAGATATTGTACATACAATAGTCTGTCTGCTGACGCCAAGCCTCACTTTCCTCCTCCGCTAATAAAAGCCAGTAACAGTTGTCTGATCTTTTGCATCAAAGACAGTGTTTATGAAGTGGCCTGTATCGTTATCTTAAAATATACATATAATTCCTGCATTAAAAGCTTGAGAAGAATTATGAATCAACATTTCACAGTAAATTGTACACAGATTTGAGGACTGAAATATGTTTCATTCATGAATAGTGGACCTTCAAAATAGGAGCACCCATGAAACAGGGTTCCCTCTGACTAGTGGTGTTTACTTGCCTGATTGATCTTGTGTGTGTGTGTGTCTCCAGTATTTTAAAAATTTAAATCATAATATTCCTTAGTCTTTCTGTTCACAGATTTTGAAATATTGGATTCAAATCTAAGTGGGGTCCAGCTGTTTGCATAAACAACTTTCAGCTCAGAGTCTTCAGAACAGGACTCTGGGTGGTTTTTTTTTCCAGGTAAATACCAATTCAATTGAGCATGGTCATTCTTGGCTTCTAAAAATAGTGATGAATTCAGGTTGAATTTGGTTGAACACATTCAAGTAAAAAAAAAATATTGAAATATTAAAATGTTGAGTAAATTCTCTGGTATATTCAGAACCAAGATTTACCTGAGTGTGACAACAATATGTGAGAACAACTTGTGACATTGTCTTTTTTTATATTGAAGTAGGTAGATGGTGTTATGGTATACACTGGAGCAATATTTGTGAGGAACTGAAGTAAATGGCAAGGAGCCACTGCAGATTTAGACATCCTGTTGGCCTCATCTAGAATAAAGGCTTTGAGCTTTCATCTCACATCTCTCCAGACTGTCCAGGGTTCTTGGACTTCATGAGTTTGCCTCTCTCCCTCTTTTCATGTATCTAGCCCTTTATATCCAACCTGCAGAAGTCCATATTTTTTACAAGTAATTAAAATGCCCTAAAGGAGACATTTAATGTTGCACCAAAGAGACATTTTGGGTTTTGGTTGTTTTTTTTTTTAGGTTACTGGGACTTTTTTTTAACCCTGATAGTCAAAAAAATTCACACAAATCTTAAATTTTTTCTGGATTTTGTTTTCTTTCTTTTTTTTTTTTTTTTTTAAGTGTCAAGCAGAACAGCTGCAGTAAAAGGAATCTAAAATTTATTTGCTTGAATCTGTAGTTTGAATTGAAGGTGGAATAGAACTACTGTTTTGGAAAGGTTGATCTTTATTTACTTTGGTAATCACAATGTATAAATAAGTTATTTTGAATAGGCTTCAATGTAGATCCATTCTGAAATTATAAAGTCATTTATTATCACAAATAGTATAACTGCTGAACAAGTTTGGCTGGGATTTCAGAAAAATCTTTGAGAAACTTTAATATTTTTGCCAATTTCTGTGAGATCTCCAAGCACTTAACTTAGCCAGAAGGGTCATCAAACAGCACAGGGCAAATCTAAATAAGAGAAACTAATGTGCCTGGGGGGAAAAGAAATCTGTCTCTTGCATTTCTGTTTGTAAAATATTGAATTGGGAAACATTTTATGAACAAGGGATAATGGGGAGCAGAGGGATAAATCTAGGAATTGTGTATTTTTCCCTGAAGTATTGCAAAATAGCTATCCTTGAGCATATCTCCCAGCTAATTTCTAGGCTACAAAGTTTTTGGGCTACCAGCATTTACTGAAATGATCCAGTGTGTAGTTAACTATTTCAGTGTATGATCTTAGTTCTTTCATTATTGTCATGGTAAATGCAGTATTTTTCCTTAGAATGATTTAAAAAAATAATACACCTCCAGGTAGAGAGGATGACTTTGATCACTTACTGGTGGTATAAAAATTCACAAAGTATTTAAATTTGTATGCATCTGGTATTCCTGTTTCATAGCTCATGTTATAGTTTACTTATGTCTTAGTCATTTGCATCAATTAAATTGAATTGGAATATTTTTCTCCTCCTACTTTAGCCCTTCATCTTCAGCTGTCAACATGCATATGCCAGTCAGCAGTGTAGCTGTCAAAGCTGACATCAACATCTGTACTTGTATTTTTCTGGTGTCTGTATCTGTCTTATTTCTGAGTATTTCTTAATGTTTGTCTTGCTGCTAAGAAAAGGATTTGCAAAGAATTAAGTTTCTACCATCACTACCTTTAGGGGCCAGTGGAAAGTTGGTTTTCATTTTGGAAACCTGACTTCAGCAGAGTTACTCTGTTCCCATTATTGTGGTAAAATTCTGGAGAGTTATAAGCTTTCAGTAGTTTTTTCCTTGCCATCAAGAAATCCTTGTTTTGCTGAGGTTAATAAAAAAATGTTTATTTCAACTTTAACCATTTATCCCTTAATTTCATATTCCCCATAATTCAGCTAACACAAAAACTGTGATATTTCTTCTGAAAAGTAAAATTGGACAGCATGTGGACAGGCAAAGCTGTTTACAGAAATCTTCATAGTAGTGCTGAAACCAAGTTGTGAGAACATTGTTGCTCAAAATATATCCAAGTGATATTCTTTCATTGAAATTAAACACTTCCTCATTTGCTTGAATGGGTGCAGTATTTATGTGATTTCCAGATCACTGAATAAAAAATGAAACATTTCAAACTTATAATGCTCCATGTACAGGTTAGGAGAAAATAGTGGAAGCAGCTCAGCAATAAAGCTTTTATAAATAAATAAAAAGCACCTAATTTTCAGAGCAAATGAGAGTGTATGATGAGTGATGTGCTCCTAATGAATACTGAAAAGCTTCCAGGGTAAATAAACAGATGGTAAAAATACTTAAGTTACAAATTTTTCAAACCACAAATACCTAAGTCACAGGTCTGTGCTACAGATTTCAAAGGAAAACTTTGCATCCAGCTTTTCCACGGTGTAAACATTTTCTTCCTCTTCAGAGGGAGATAATAAATTGGTACTTACCTCACAGGAAGGTTGTGAAGTTTATGGAATATCTCAGGTTTTGAAACCTGAAGAGTGCTCTGCAGGTATTAGTAATGGAGGTAGAGAGGAAGTTTGGTGTGAGATTTTGTCAGAGGAAAGTAACTTCACACTGAAGTTGCAAAAGCAAGTTGTGTTCATGTGATCTCTGCACTCGAGGATTATCTTACTGGCCACCAGTTTCTACTGTTGCTCTAGAAGTGTGTTGGGAGACACAGATACTTGTGTGAAATGGATTTCACTGTGTGTATTAATCCCTGAGTTGCTGCATGGTTTCGTGCTAAAGGTGGCTTATAGAAAAAGCACATGTGCTTCAGAAAATAAAGGCAACATCCGTGAGATGTTGCCGGGTTTTTTTATAATTAGATCTATATTGATCAACAATGCAAAGAGAAAATTGAAAAAATTTTTATTATGATTTAGGAATCATACAGAATTATCTCTAAATGTCAGGGTAGTTCAGAGAAATTCTTTTTACCTTTAGTGATTTTGGGGAAATCAAATTCCTGTCTAACATGATAATATTTATTCACGGTAAATTAAAAATGCGGATGTATGGATTAAATTAATCATTTAGTCAAAATCTTTTGCAGGTAGGGTAGAGCTTAACAGAGACTTTTTTGTCAGGGAATTTTCCCTTAAAACTACTACTATACTGATCAATTCATATATCCACATTATCTCCACATCTCTGGGAGAGAAGAATCATGTATCTGAAAGGAACCATGAGATGTCACCAGTGCTGCTCAGAGATGCTGTCAGCTAGTCCTGGATGGGTGTTGATCACCTTCTTATAATCCAGTGACAGAGATCCCCTTGCTTGTTCCATGTATTTAGTAAATTATGAAGCTCAAATCAAGGCTCCACTTAAGTCTTTCAGGGCCAAATCGATAAACTCATGTCTGTTACATGACATATCTATATGTTCAAGTCTGCCTATCATGGTTACATCATAATATCATATGTTCTGAGATGTTATTTCTGGGGTTTAGCATGTTTCAGATTTTGATCAAGAAATAAATACTGGGAAGTCAAATAGGATTTTGTTTCTATTTTTGGGACTGAGCCCTGGTAGATCAGCAAACACTGGTTTACTCCTTTTCCTAGAAGAAACTAGAGTTCCTCTCAATTAGGGAAAAGGATTGAGTTAATTTGGGCTTAGCCAAAGGTGATTTCTCAGGAAATCTTTCTGACATGTTTTTTGCAATGTCTTATGTCTGACATTTCCACTAGGAAAAATGGGAGTAGGAAGCACTGTCAGACACTCAGTAGTTGTTGAGATTGCTGTTTCGACTCAATTTTTTTGTACGACATTAATTTTGTACCTAGTGCTTTAGCCAAAAATCAGAAATAAGTGATGTGCATCTAATAAAGTTTCTATTTGTCTTGATTTGTTGAGCTTATCTCAAAGACGCTTCGTTTCAGAAGAGTCCAAATGACCCCCAGGGCACAAAAGTAAATTCCTGTCATGGTGAGTAGGACATGAATGTGCTTTTTCTCTTCCCAGGGGGCTGGCGTGTGAGTATAAGAAACTTTTCCTAGGTTCATGGAAGTGGTAGAGTTTAGCTACTTTGAGTTTACATGATGGGTATCCTGAATGGGTCAGATCCTGTCTGCTTCTGAATTCTGTTCCAGACTTTCAGATCTTCTCTTGGCACTGATGAATTTCCACCAGTGCACTTCAGAAACATCTGTGCTTCACTCTCTCACAACCAGACAGTCCAAACAGCCTGTTGTAAAAGATTCAGTAGCATCTTTGGCTCCCAGCAGGAAAAGTCTGAATTGCTCTTGGTAATAGCTTCAGATCTGCAACCCCCGACAGGTATTTTTAGGTCTGTCTTGAAGAGATATCAGCTTCCATACCCTTCAACTTCTTTGTCTGGAGTCACTACAGCTCCAGACATATCATTGAAATGGGGTATAATTGTGGTCTCATGCCTTCTCAATCCACCCACCAATCTCAACTGCCTTAAAGGAGCCTCCTGCTGTGCTACAGGGAGCATTTAGAGCCTTTCTGAGCAAACTTGAGCTGTGGGTTGTGCCTGAATTTAAAGACTACCTTGGAAGGAGGAGGATTGAAGATGCTTTGTGAAATCTCTTCTAAAAAACAATATGACTTATAATAGTGGAACACTTTGTTTCATTGGAATTTCATTGGAAGTGTATGTTTCACAATACTTATCGCTCTGGCATGTGGAATTCTCAGTATTTTCTGTCATTATAGGGCAAATGGTAAGATATTGTAGGGCTGATTAATAGTATAATAGAGGTCTGAACCATACTGTTATAAAAGTGAGTAGGATTTGGTGAGAAGTAGGGAAGTGATCCAGTAAGCAGCATGCAAATGTTCAAAGAGATCTTTACCAAAAAGGGCAAGAGAGAGGAAGAGCACGGCCCCTTTCACTGCGTCATGTAGGTCAGGATTGTGTCCACACTAGAACACCAGAACATTTATTCCCAGAAATAATCCCTTTGAACTCAGTACAGCTGGTAATTGGAGGTTTGTGTACAGGCTGCAGGCAGCTTCACTGGGCAGCTGCTGGTTATCTCATGCAGTTTCAGTTTTTTCCTTTCAACAACTTCTGGATGCTTTATAGATGATTCCCAAAAAAACGGGAAAGGAGAAGAAAGGAAGGGTTAACAAGGGGGGTTGGGAAGTCTAGAAAGGAGACTGAGATAGGAAGTTTTTTCTCCTTTTTACTACTTTTGTGCAGCCCAAAGGATAAAATCAGCAAGACTGGAAACTTTCAACTGGTGCTATATTCTCACACTTAAAATATAACTTTTAATCTTCTCTAGCTGTTGAAAGATGTGGCTCTGACTGACTCCTTGCTTCTAATCAATGAATAAAATACAAATACCACCAAGTCTGTCTTTCATCATGCAAGTGAGAAATCTGTATGGCCACTCTAACACATCTTACCAGAGAGCAGCTGGGATATGATCCGTGCTTTGGCAAACTGAGGTTTTTTAACTGCTGGAATAGAGCTGGTTGACTTGTTGGCTTTTTGCAATACAAATTTTTATGACGACTTCTAATATAAAACAGAAGATAAAGGGGAAACAATGCAAAATAATATATCAACCTGATAGTGTATTCTATTGCATAGTTTCAAAAAATATTTCAGGCTAGTTGAAAAGCCTTTCCATCCATATATACTAAGTTTGGAGAAAGCAGTATTAAAGTCACAAAAATATCAGCTATAAATCAATGCACTTAATATAGACAGCAAGTGAACAATAATGTGGATAAAGTTTTCTGAGGAATTTAATGTATAGGAGTCCATCTCATAGTTTATATCAATTCTGTGTCAATCAAATAAGGCTGATTGCTTGTTGGAACAGTGTATTTTGAGAGGGACATAGTACAAACATGAAGATAATCTGGTAAACTAAAGTGGTAAAAGGACAATATATAATTTTCCAATATGGAAATCTTAATTAAATTTATGTCTTTAGATGTTTTTAGAATTATAGCCATGAACAAAAGCAAATAACAGCAGTAACAACTGCAATGATGTCTTACATAGATTGGAAGTAGTCTGTTACAACTAGAACTGAACTATTTTTCTCAGGAAGTATTCTGTAGAAACAAAAACATACAAAAACAATTGAAAGAAAATATTTACTCTGGTAGATGAGTTCATACTCTTTGTATGAACAATCGAGTTATTTAGCTTAAATGGCACAAGTGCACATAGAGTTAAAAGTATGTCTTTCTAAATTTCCTGCAGAAATAACAGCACATGAGCAAAGCTGGGAAAAAATATCAAGTAATTTAGTGTCAAAGAATATTTTCAGCAGTAGAAGTACCTAAACAGAAATATGCTTTTGTCATCTGAAGATAAGGTAACATCAACTTCCTACCGAGGTAAATTGTTTCCATGCAGAAGCCCACTGTACTCAATGTTAATCTTTCCATATGTTTCAATGAGCTTTAATTAGGCCATAATTTTCAGTTTGTCTGTCTGCATCCCTTTGTCAGCAACTGGTCCTTAGTAGCTCCTTCTGGGCTCAGTTCATAAAGGTTTTACAAATTTAAACTGGAATTATAGCATTTGTTTAGATGCCCCATGGCATTAATGGCAGTTCAGCTCAAAACACAGATTCACCTTTAATTCTGATCTTCCCTAGTCACTGTGGGTCTGTTTGCTGGGTTAGGGGAGCAAGGACTCCCAGCTTTGATCTACTGTGGCTTTAGCTAAACTAGTCCCAACTTCAGCCAGGACACAAATGTGAAGGAACCCTCTCAGGGGATCTGCATTTAAGGCTAACAAAACTGTCAGCATCACATCAGTCAGAATACATCTTGTTCTTCACGGTTTGTCCCCTTAGTATCTTCACTTTCTAAGGTCTCCCAGGCAGTGATTGCCTCTTTGTGTGGGTGTATGTGAGATTAGAGGGGTTGTCACCACAGATAATATTAACAGAAAATTTAAAGTAGAAAACTGTGCTGTGATATGGATTTGGGGAATTTAAAAACAACAATTCCAAAAGAATACACTTAAATTACTCCTCTAATAATACATCAGTGGTTACATGCAATATAGACTGGGTAAATGCACATTCTGTTCTCCCTTGCATGAATTTAAATCTAATGCAAAATTGACAGATCCATTCATGCCCGTGAAATTAAATCCAAAAAGGTTAGGATAAGCATTAGGTTTAATGATCACTGCATAATATAATTAAAAGATGATGTTACTTGAATATCAGATTCTCTGTATGCATGTTTATTTTTTAATTGAAAATAAACAAAATCAGAGTGCAAAAAAAAAGTGGAAAAGATGTGTGAAATGTAATGATAATGGTTGACTTCTAAACAGCCATGGAAATTATAGTCATCTTATGTGTGGGACAGGAACAAACACCTCTTAATTGCACTTCATTATAACGTACCTTTCTCTTCTCAGTTGTATATATTAATTATAAAAATCATGTTTCAGAGACGAAAAGCTGTACAATAGGGGTTTTTTTTCTTTTCCCTCCCTCCCTTATGCTGTCTGCAGCAGGATGGAAGAACAATATCAACTGTCATCCACAGGAAGAGCTTAAGAGCTCTCAAAGACAAATCATAAAAAGAATGAAAGGCTATTATAAAAAAAAGGAGGAAAATGCTTTGATTTCACAGATTTGCTACTTAATAATGTTTAAGGTTCTCTCTTCTTTTTAAAAATAACTTCTCATACTGTTTTGTATGTGTTATGTGCAGGTACATCACTTTTTGATGACTATATCACATGACACGTGGATTACGTAGATCATTATTAACGGATGGAGGTTGAAGGGATGAGATGGGGGAAGACACTGGAGCAGCCCTCCAGGACCTATGTCAGTTCTTTGGATAAGTTGTAGAAAACTTGGACATTAATTTTGTGGCACAAAGTAACACTGTCTATCGAGGGGTTTTGGTTTGATTTGGTTTTTTCTATTCGATTTCATTCTTTGTTCATTTTCCACTCCATTCCGTAATTAAAGACCCTTGACAGTAAGGGTGTGTTTGTCTTACCTGTTTTGTGTTTACCTGGAACCAAACTTTTCCGTGGTTGCATGTACGATTGGCCATGATGTTTCCTTCAAACATGCATTCCAGCTTGTAAAACTGAGTAGTCTCCCTGGTTTTGTTGAATCTAAGAGGCATCTTACTGGTGGAGGTTTTGTGCCTGCTGGAGGTAGCCTTACAGTGTAACTAACCGTTGCAAGAAACTTGGTGTATTAATACCTGGATCATAAAGCAGTGAGCAATGGCTTTTCTTCTTTATCCTCTTGAAGTTTTTCCCATTTATTCCACTCTTTTTCCCTTTCACTCTAAACCTGGAGTGTGGTTTCCTGGATCTGGAGTCTGTGATGCTGGGTGTCTCAGGGTGCTTCCTAAGACTGTTTTGTTTCTCCTGGGCCTTACAGCATTTCCTGCAGCCTCTGTGGATCTTACAGATGCAGTGTCTCTGTCAGAGTTAGACACTACCCATGGCTTTTTATTGTATGCATGGCCTGTTGATAGCAGGTGAGGACCTAACGTTGTATGTGTTGTGTGTATAACATTGTGTGTATTCTTGTGGGGAGGAAAAAAGAAAAAAATCAATGAGCTATATTTCCTTAGTAACCATCTCTGTCAATGTTTCCTGACAGGGTAGGTGCTCACAGAAGTACAGGTGTTTAGATTGTGCTGTTCAGTTTTCTGTATGCTCCTTCCAAACTTTTAAACTGCATCACCTTCAAAGAATAAAGAAAGGGAAGAACATTGCTATCCAAATGACAAGTTTGCTACTTTGTGCGTTCCTGGAGGTGGATTAGGGCTTCTGTCAGTTGAAGTTTTCCTGCTCATGTATTCGGATTTCAGGTGTTGCTTTTTCAGATAGATGAGGTAACTCCTCCCAAAGCTGCAATAGCCTTTGTTAGACCTTCTGTTTGTTGTGGTGGCAGGGAAATCCTCCAAATGTGAGAACTTGTGGCTTATTAAATTCAAAGTGAATCTAAAATGGGTATGAGGGAGATAGGTACTATCTATAGGTAGCATTCTGAGAATACAGACTCTCACTTTACCATTTGTCATACTGATGAATTCTTTTTGTTCTCTCCCTTTACCCTGCCAAAAAAACCCCAACCAGTAATTAGTGAAAAAGGTGATAACTATCAAAGGTATGACTCCTTTTCCTCTCTCTTGAACAGTTGCAGCTTACATATTGTTTCAATGGATTGGTCAATTTATTAAAAATCAAATAAACAATAGAAAAGAAAGATGAGTTCTTTATAGACTTGCTTTGAATCACAAACAGGAGCTAGACTGGCCCACAGATTGTCCTGAGAGGACAGCAAATATGGTATCTCTTTTTCTTCTCTATCGTATGAAGTCCCATAAAGCAGCATGTGCTACTCTAAATGTATTTGCTTCATTCTTCCTATTATAAATTTTTTTTAGTCTGTATTATATGCAGAGTAATTCCAAGACACAACAGAATCAATAAAAGCTCTCTGCATTCCTCTCTATTTTAATGTCATTTGTGAAGTAGTTTAACTATTAACATCTATAAAGCCATCTAACTACATGAAGAATAATCACATGATACATTTTTTTTCCTAAGGAAATATTAACTTTAAGCTGGGATAACCAACTTCCCAGAATTCACATAAAAACATAATGTAGTTAATATTAAATAAAAGGCTTGTGCAAGCTTTTATTTTTACAATATGTGCTGATGTGTCCCTGATTTAATCAGTTTTGTTTATGATTAATGAATGATTCACCTTGAAGATCAAAGTTTGATTCATATCTCATAAAAAATTTTAAGAAATCATCTGTTTAGAAAATAAAAGAAAGCTGCTTTGTGTGTTACCCAGTATTACAAATTTGGCAAAATACACACTGAGCAAATAAGAGAGGGAATTGAAGCTGACAGGACATAAGAAATCTTCAGTTATAACACACGTGTTACCAAACCTCAGATTGTAGAGAAAAACTTCAGGTATAAATTATGTTAACTCAAAGCATGAAAACTTATCTTTTTTTCTCATTCTCTATGAGGTATTATCATAAATGCTAACTTATGCAGCAGAACCAAAAATTTAATTATGTGGAATACTTTTTATTTTCAATGTATTTATAAGGCAAAAAGGAATATATTCATAAAGAAAGGCTGCTGGAAATGTGACTAAGTTGCTTTTGTTAAAGAGGATGCACAATTGTGCAAGTCCAGAGTTTATATTTCACTAGGGGTATAGCCATTTCTGTGACACTTCACCTACATAAAATATTATTAGGTAACATCTGAGGAAAGATCTGAAGTAAACTGTAACAGTTTATACACAGTATCTGTGTATAAATTCAGAGCAAAAAAATTATTTGGTTTTATGATATAAGTGTATCAATCATAACATGTTGGGGGTTTTTCTGATCTACAGTAAGGATTATTTTGAATAGATCCATGTTGGAGTAGGAACGGGTAAATTTGCAGGAAGCACTATTTATAAATAAACCCTGATATAATGGGAATGCTTTCATGTGCCAGTGACCTGAGATCCATAATATTGTATCTTTTAATTTTCAGAGGAGAAACACAGTCTGAAGATTGTCTGGGGTGGATAGATAATAGCCAATTTGATAGCATTCATTGTGTGATATCTAACAACCTTTTCTGACAAAATGGTTCTAGTACAATGATAGACAGATGACTGTTCTGCTGTTGTCAGTGGGTGACAGAAAATTGTTTATGCCCTAGTCCAGTGATAGAATAGAATTATTGTCCAAGTATTAATGCAAATTTCATGGAAAAATTCGACTCTCAACACATATTTATCTCTGGTTCTTCACTGAAGAGTGGGGGAGCAGGTTTTACGTGTTAGTTCTGGCCTGTACAACATTTAACTTTCTTAGAATAATTCTTCAGTGGTAATGATGCATGAGCTACAGGATGAGCAGTTGAAAAACACAGTGCAAAACCAGACTGTGTTAGGTGAGTTGCAATTTGTGCGATAGTTCAACATTTACCTCTCCAGAGAAACATGTTACTGTTTTCCTGGTGAAAGAAATCCTTCTGTCTCTTTTTTTCTTCATTTACTCATAGACAAGTGAACAGTCAGTTACTTCTTTTAGGTAAAGTCTTGCAAGCAGAGGATTATGTCATTCAAGTTGATTTCAGTGGCACTAACATATTACATATTACTAACATAACCTTCTTGATTATTTGATGTGTAACTTGGCATTATATTCTCTCTCAAAGGAGTCTGAGAACTTTTGAAAAAATGTCCATTTTCTGGTTCAGTAAGTTCACTGTTGTTCATGTAAACTCCATCTGCTTTACTTGGATTTTACATTTCATAACTCTTTGTTCAATGTATCATTCGGGCTGGTTCACCTTGGTATTGACATCACAGAGTTCAATGACTTCTGTATGGCTTGTTTCCCCACTTAAAAATAATATAGCTCTGAGAATTTAGAGTGATCTTTGTCCTGTGGTTTGCTTAATATTGTGAGTTTATGTTTTTCTTATTTGTTCAGAACTATTTGTACTTGGATTATTAATCTATAACTAAATGTTACCCTCTGTGTTCATCCTGCTGACGATAACTGGAATCAGACCAAAGCTGTTTTCCTTAAAATTGTGCAAAGCATGTTTATTGGCAGTTTCTTCTTCACTTATGATCTTTTTGGAATCACATCAGAAGGGGGAAATATTAGCTCAGAGCAGTATTAGTACCTATTAGTTCTACCTTTTTACAGCCAGAAGCTTTGGATATTCTGCCTAAACAAAACCTTAATGGGAATGCTGTCTGTCTCTCTCAACAGCAATGATTCAAGCAGAGAATCTGTACTGTCACTTGAACAATTATGTCACTTGAAATGAGCTACGGCCAGTCATTGTCTGAAATCACTGTGTAAATATCATCAAGCATTTGTAAGGAAATATCTTGTATCACAAGGAACTGGTGAGGAAATGAACCCAAAGGCACTGTGCCATCTCCAGGTTGTCTCCACCTTTCCCTCCTCCAGGGTTCCTCAGGGAGGGCACTTCAGCCTGGTCACAAAATCTGGAGCACTTTGCCTTTCCTTGGACTGTCTGTGCCGCTGACTGTAGGGATGGAAGTCCTTCTGCCAGTGAGAGCTTCCAAGCCTCCCTCAGAGTCATTGCTAGAGTCTTGAACTGTGCACAGGCAGGATCACACGTTTGATCCACTCGAGTTGTACAAAAGATTCCAAGCTTAGGAGTTGTTCAAAAGTCTGTACCTAAAAACAAACAAACCAAGCATGATGCCATAAGGAAACTTTTGTTTGGGTTAAGACTTCAGTTTTAGATGCTGTCTGCTGTTCTGAAAGGTTGAACAAATGAAAGTTAAAAAAAAATCTTACTTATCATTGGTAGATTGAGTTCCTTATCAGCCTCGTGGCATGAGGGCTACACAGCTTCTCTGCTGGTACTGTCACTGCAATGTGTGCCATTGTTAAAATAAAGGGGTTATAAGATGGGTATTTACATAGAGGTAGAGATCTATATGATAAAAATATGAGATCCTTAATGAGCATGTAACAGTTTGATGTTAGTCATATAGTGTGTTTTCCTTTTCTTTTTCACTACGATAGCGTGTGACAGATGGTATAAAACAGAGCGCCTCAGCTTCCTAAAAAGATTAATCCAGTTTTGAACATCTAGAAGCACAGAATGCTGAAAAAAATAGAGGCTGTGTGCAGAGTTTTCAAACAAATAGAGGGTGGCACACACTTCTGTGAGTCTGCTTCGTTGGCTCAAAGTGTGTCACGTTATTGGTAAACCTTTCAGCTCAGGCAAAATTTCTCCTGCTATTAGAGTTTTTCTGAGTAATCTGTATTATCTAATCTTTAAAGGCTCACCACTGACTTGAAGGAGAGTGAGGAACTTCTGATGCTGTGGTTCAGATATCCATCTTAGACATTCAATGTAAATAAGCATTAATCTGTGATAGTGTAAGTGTTGGAGGTTCTTTATGGGTGAAAATTTTGCATACTCTTTTTCCTGACTGTTGTCACTGTGAAAGAGTATGGACAAATCTGTTTGGATAAATTTTCCTGTCGTATTTATCTTGAAGTAATGAATCTTAAAAACATGTTCCTATTCACATCCTATCACAAATTCGAGAGAAATTGAAAAAAAAATTACTTGCTCACATTAAAGTTAATGCAGTTGGAGACTTTCATCATAGATTCTAAGTTATCAAGAAAATAGTTTGAAGTGTAAAGAGAGTTTGATGACTTTATCAAAATCTTCCTAATCATAACTGGCATCTTTTAAAGGGTGGATTCCTGCTAAGTGGTCTGCATAGCGCCACTGATGTGCAAAAGAACAAGAAGTAAAAATGCCAGAGTTCCTCCTCCTCTCATTTTTCGTGGTAAGTGGTCACTCTTTCATATTTGCATAATGTATAAGTTTGGTTCTGAAACTCATTGAAGACAGATCAGCATTTTTTAAGAACCCTGTATTTGATGTCTGGCAAAATGTACATTTAAACTAATTTTCACCAGTGTGTACATACTGGGTCAAATCCCTTTGTCTTACAAAATATGATATAAATAGTAATTTTTATTTCAGTAACACAATAAAAAATTACTCCAAAAATGTCGGGGATGGGGTGGGGGAACAACTGTGTGAAAAGAGATTAAGTTTTATGTGCTACTTTAGATGAAGTTTTATTTAATACTTTTTATTGTAAACTTTTCAATGCAAGTCTGCAAATTGCCTCAACCATCAAACAGGGACTTAAACAAAAACTCTCTCATGATTAATAGCTATTTTAGATCAACTTTTGACAGATTTATAAATTAATTACATGCATAAATAAGTGGGAGAGAAGGCACAAAAGCAAGATGGCTATGTTATATTGTGATTATATATTTATGCTGACCTGGACCAAGCAAACTTCCATGTACTTACAATTCTAGTAACTATTTGGTTCTGTTTTTAAAGCAAATGCAGCATAATTGCACTAGAATAAACACAACCGATTTGAGCTGCATAAATGTAATTCAGATCATGGCTCATTATGTGATAATGCAATAAATGGCATGAAGATGTATAAATATGTGTCAAAAATATTACAAAAAACTTATTTTTTGCAAACAGAAATAGGCGCCTTAAATCATGCTGAAAATAGGACTGCACAAACCTTTTTAGTTCATTTAGTCTCCCTGAAAGGGTTAATTTCTAATTGTTTTATTTAGCAGTGCAACAAGCTAATAAAAATGGAAGCTTGTACTGCTTCGTAGCCGAGGCCTTCATAACGTGCTCAGAGCCCTTTAGTTCTGCTCTTGTTTCTGTGTAGGAATCAATACCACAGGCAGCAATTATGTGGTGGTGTTTTTTGGCTAAAATTCCCACACATCTGGGATAAACAGATATTCTATTCGAACTTCCTCTGTTAACTCCACCAGTTTCCATGGAATGACTCTCTATATGCTTGTTAAGTAAATGATTGTTATAAGACTATGGAGACATGGTCGATCAAATTAACCCCTTTTGTCCAGCCTCCAAAATGGTTCCCTTCATTTGCCTAAATTCAGCTGCTTTGGGGAATTTTTTCAAGCTTGAAGGACTCTCTGGATTCATCACATTAGCAAACTGTAACCTGAGAAGAGGGTCTTTGGAGCAGCAGGACTTCTTTGGCCCCCAATTGTTTTGCTAATCAAGATTATTGCCACTATTGAGATGTGGAAAGATAGCCTAGCTGACAAAATTTGTCAGCTTCCCATGAAATAGTTCTGTCAGTTTAGTCAGGGTGCCGGCTAATATTAACATATAAATGAAGTCTCTCCCCCTCACCCCTTAATAGATGCAGAGAAAATATAAACACACACACAAAAAACCCCTCTGTGCTTAAATCAAACAAGCTTCTTTTCTCAGCTCTAGCCCATGTCCCTGGAAATCCTGTGAGTAGTGGAGCTAAAGGGAGGGGGGAGGGAAGTAGAATTTGCACAAAACTACTTTTAAGCCATAAAGCAGCAAAGCCCCACTCCCTGCTGATAGCAACAGGAGATTGATTACGCCTGCAAAAGTACAAATGGTTGCCTGAATGCAAGTGGCAGACCTCCAAAGCAGTATGCTCTATGTGCTGGTTTTACATTTTACAGCAGAGGACTTGGATACAAAGTGGAAAAGTGGAACAGGGGGTATGAAAGAGTTATCTTTGCCCGGAGGTCAAACCCATGAGTGCAGTCCCTGCTGGTCTCAGAGCAGGGCCCAGGGGGATGGCGGGGGCAACCCGGGCTCGGCGCTGCCATCGGCCCCACGGGCACCCGCAAACTCAATCCCTCAGCACCTGTTTTCTGCCTTTCACTCTGTTTTCTCATAATCAGAATACATATCGTATTTTTCAGCTGACCTACAAGGTGATATAACCTAATGCTCTTTCACCCACTTGCACAAATTTTGCGTTACTTTGTCAAAAGCAAATGCCTTGCATCATTCTGGCGGCAACTCTTTCAAATCCCAGCTGTACCAGATCATAAAGAAGTAATTCAAACTTGCACTCATTTTAACTGTAAGTGGATCTACTGAAAGTTCTCTTCATCCTTTATCCTGATTTAAATATAAATAAATAAATATCTCGTGATATTTGTAATCTGCAAGTCGGCAATATTGGCCTTTTGGTACTAAATTAGCCCTTGAATGGCAACTGTGCAGCAGCTTTGTGTAGTTAGTGTACGCATCGGAGATGACTCTTCTAACAAGTTCAATAGGCTTTGCAAAGCATAGCTTTAAATAGAAGAAATCCTTCAATCATGATTTGTTCTTGCTTTATGAGAAACAATCAGATTATTCCTTTGTGCCGAACTGTGACAATACTCTAAAGCATGAATGAAAACTAGAATATATGTTCCCTCAGTGGATTACATCAGCCTTCTTGATCATTAGGCTAACATGAAAAATAGATTTAATGTCTAAAATATCTGTCACTGAAGAGAATATTAAGAAAATTACTTGGGAGCAGTTCGTGGGAACTTCAGAGGTAATGAGTTAATGACAAAGCACAGTATTTGTTAAGAAGTTCAAAGCAGATCATTCCTAATAGTTCTAGGTGAGTAGCTAAGCTTCTTATTTCATAATTTCTGAAGTTGTCATACAGACTTGATTTCAACTTCTCCAGAAATGTTGTGTAAAATATTGCATTGTTTGCCCAGAATGTGGAGCTAAAGAAGCATAATCCAACAGTGTCATTGGTACCTATTGCCCCGAGTTTAAAGGGGCTTGCAGTGTTCATGCTCCTACCTTTGATCTGAACTTTCTCAACTGAGAAAAATAACTGGGAGTCACAATATTAAGCATTGTTTGCAATAGGACAGAGTTAATAAAAATTCAGATCTCAGAATCAATGTGAATTTCCTGGATTTCGTTTGTAGCTCAGTGGAGGTTGATTCCATTGAATCCTGCTCCCTCTTGTACTCTGGCCCCTCTCCTGAAGGGTATGAGATGGGAGAAGGCTGAGGAATATCTTACTTATTACCTAACATGCAGTGTGTTGATGTTTTTGTACAAATGAATGAGTCGTCTTTGCCCCAGGGAGTTCACAATCTGTTATAGCTTTTGGTTATCTGTTACAGTATCAGTTCATCAAAACATATCTATTCTAAACTTTAGGTTCATTCTGCTTTAGACCCTCTCACAATCTGGCTTCTGCTACAAGCATCAAGTCTAAAACTTTATATCCACCTTTAAATAATTAAAAGAGTAATATTGACCGAATTAGTCTTCTACTAAACAACTGTCTTTCAGGCCAGTGCCATCCAAAACTCATGTAAAGTTTCCAGGAGTCAGCAAGACAGACTTGACCATGTGCATTGAAACCTCAGTTTACTCTGCGTGGCTTTTGCTCACGTTTGTTGCTGGTCACACTCCTTCTTTTTGCACCTGCAGGACTTGTCAGGTATATAGTACCACTAAGAAAAAGAAGTCCTGCCCAAAGGCAAGGGTGTGGAGCTTTCCTCCACTGTGGCAACTGCCCAGCTTGCAGACTTGCCTTGGAAGGGGAGCGGAGTGGTGCTTATAATGGAGCCCTTCATACCTCGGAGAGAACAGCTGCCTCACACTCCAGTGCACACAAACAAAACACCTGCTCAAACCAGAAAAAGCAGTAAGCAATGAGACTGGCTATGTGATGGATGTTGTTTAGACTTTCTCTTTTATCTTTTTTCAAATGTTATAACATGTTTTTTCAGCATTTTCAATGTTTTGAAAAATTGTGTGGTTTTGTTTGTAGAAACATTTCTTTCTTCTCTTTTTGAGGAATATTAAAAAACACTGCCAATATTTTGCTTTTCGTCATTAGTAAAGATAAACCTCCATAAGGTTGGTTTGGGTAAGCATCCTGCAGGTTTGGCTACCCAGCTTTTAGCCTTACTTCAAACTGTATCACATTAACTTGAATACAAGCAGCCCTTCATTCTTTCCTACCCTTTTACAAGATATTGGACAGATACTGAGTTTTGCCTAATGTGGTGTTTTTCTCTTGTATGTTGTAGATATGAGGGTGTATTTCTTGCACACAGTAATATAGACTTTCATCTATCCTATTGAAGGGGCTTTTAGTGAAACTTCGAGGGTGCATCAAGGATCTTTGTAAGCAATGAGACAGAAATGACTCTTCAGGAATGGTGGAGAGATAAGTAACTCCACTGAAAATTATTATATGACACTGATTAAATGATGATGAGCTTATATCATAGTATCACCAATAACATACTGTAACTCCTCACTTGTGTGTTCTGTTTCACACAGATTCATCCTTGTTTCTGACAGATTTCCAGCATTTTCAGCTGAAATGCCCATCAGGGCAGGGAAACTCTCCATAATGGCTGTTGTCATATGGCAGCTGTTATCATTTGGACTTTGTTATACAAATTTATCATCTCCACCATTCATAATAAGCCTGACTGATGCCATAAAACCCTATACTGCCACCAACAATAATTGTCATTCTATTTGGAAGTCACAGAAGAGAGATTAAGGACTTAATGTTTAAATTTTAAATGAAATATTCTCTCACCATTATGGGTGGTCTCCTTCCCAAACCTTGGTAGGACAGTATAGTAACTCTACCCAGTGCTATTGCCTGAACTAAGCATTTAAAAAAAAGAAAAATTGTCTTCAGCGCTGTCAACCTTTAAATGTTCTAAGCTGAATATGCACATAGAGTGTATGCATCAATCAAAATAAGTTTCGACTTCCCTTTTTTATTTTTAGCCTTGTCCTGAATTTTATTGGACTGACTAACTCTAAATAATAAGCATAACTATTTTATTTAACCAAGGGAAACGAATGGGAACAAGTTCCAACTGACAATGGCTCTCTGCTGGAACCCAGAGAAGCAAATGCAAGCAATGCAGTAAGGAAGATCAAACTTGTTACACTGCTGATATTCTAAGAGTTTGAACTCAGACTCCCTGCTGACCTCAATTTTACAATGATAATCATTTCCTAAAATGTCTTCATTTTGTAAATGAAGCTGTACCTCCCTCTGAAGCAGGGGTTTGCAAAGATTAAATCATTTACATTTCAAAGTGTTCATTTTTTTGCCAGTGTGAGAAATACTCAAGCAGGAAAATGAGTGCTCCTTTTAATTTTTGAAAGCTGGGAGAGCATTCATAGTGAAAATAATCACAGCCTATTACAGCAGCCTTGCTTGCCCATTCCCACTTCAAAAGGATGAGCCTATCTTTTCCCCGCCCAGCAGTGAATGACCACTTAAATGAGTGATGGCTTATTAATACTATGACTCAGCCTCTTCTCGATAAGGAGAACAATAAGGGGTCAAAGCTTGAGCATCCCTTACAGGAATTAATGAGAACATGTTGCTGGTAATTTGGTCTTTTGGAGATTACATTTAAATTAAAAGGTTCTTGTGTCAGGCTTAATGGTGAGACCAATGTTCTCACTATTTGAAATCCAGAGGCTGCATTTTTGTCCTTTCCACCTGTATAATTTCATTGACTTTATTAAGGTTGCCTTGGGGGTTGGACACCATTTAAAGAAAAAAAAAAATCAGAGGAACTGACAAAAGGAAGTTCTCAAAAAGTAACCCTAAAAAATTGCTCATATTTATTTGGGCACAGTGTTGTTTTCAGAGCCAGGACATATTATTACAAAAACAATGAAATGCACATATTTAAGATATGTTGCATTAACATTTCTTCATAAGACCTGGAACTGATTCATTTCCAAAGAATGAAGCTATGTGAAAAACAATTTACCAGGCAGAGGTGTTTGTGTAATTGGGGGCGGGGGGGTGCTTTTCTTCGGTTCTTCATCCTTCTTTCCATGAAAGACTTAGCACCTGGGATGTCTGGTTTTATCCTTAACTTTTTTTTTTTTACATTTTATTATTGATGTTGAAATTGTTTATGCTTTGAAACAAGAAACACAATGGTGGGATCAAAGTTGTTTAAAGGAGTTAACATTACTTATATTGTTGTGTATGTTATTAACTACAGCAGAGAAATTCAACCCACAGCTTTTTTATTATCTTTTTCTTGTAGTTGTGAAAATACTGCATGTAGCATCTCTTCTGACCTGAAACCAATGAAAAGATGTTCTAGGTAGGATTACAAATATAAACCAGTGTTCATTCTGCTAGCTAGTGCATGGTGCATTGCATCTTCAAGGCACTTTTCAAAATATGCATTGACTATTTATAAACATTTCAGTCATAATCCTGAGGGAAAGTATAGATAGTACAATTCAGCTGTTTTCTCATTGTGCAGTGGCAATAAAAAATGTAGAAAAATGTGCTATATTATTATAAAAATAGGTAAAGTATAAACATTTGAATTTTTATGATCTTGATATGTTATTTCCTATGTATCTAGAAGTCATATAATAATTTATTTTTTTTTTATCTTCTGCTAAGATGGTGTTACTAAATTTGTTGGAGAACTCCTACAAATCTTGAAAGATCTAAAACCGATACTGTGCTCTAAGAAAAGCAAATATGATTGTGCTGAGATTAGTTGAAAAACTTACAAAAAATTAATGGAAGAGTATTCACATAGAACACCAAGCCACAGAGAAGATTCTCTATTCCAATGTAAAAAATATTTAGATTTGCTCTGGAAAATGGAAAAACGGGTTCCAGCACAAGCATACAAAATACTGAATAATGTCCTAATGAACCCTCCTTATTAGGCATTAGCTCAGCCTTTGTGTGATTCTTGGGGAAATAAAATGTCGTTTTGACTAATAGTGTCATCAAATTAAGAATTCAGAAGGTGCAGGGAGGCTAAGTATGTATGGTATTATGATGGCAAGAGACATTGAGTTGTTTAAATCCTACACTTGTCTGTAAAGATGCCAAAAACTTATTAGTTGAGAAAGTATTAGTTAAAAAAGCAGTAGTTGAGTGCTTACAAAAACTATGAAACTTGCTTTTCATAGGACCTGTAAACCTTCTAGGTTTTAAGGAGTTAGAAGTCTTCCAACTCCTTTATCATGATCCTTGCTTGGGCCCCAGTGATGGTTCTGGTCCTTTATTTAGTCAGTTAACCACTGATTACTCTGTGCCTACTCATGATGCAATAGGCTTGTACATATTGCTCTTGTCAGGGGCAATGAAAGCTTGTACCATTTGGAAGTATAAAATATGACTACTCCATAATCAGGAGAATATTTCATGACTTGGAGTCTTAAGCAGCCCCTCTTTGCTATGCAATAACTTTTAAAAAGAATGTGAGCCAGAGCAAGGAGGAAGAGTTGTAAAAAGAGGGGACGACTGGGGAGTCCCGTTTAGTTGGTGCCAAGGAGAGGGGCTGGCAGCCCCCAGCACTGGGCACTGGGAAGATGGAGCTGCCTGGAACTGCTGCCAGCCAGAGACTCCCTGGGGGTGGCTGGCTTGATGCAGAGGACTCCTGTTTTGTGACTAGTGACTGACTTATTGTTCCTGAGAAAAGTGGCAACAAGCCAAGTAAAAGCCCTTTTTGTCCTTTACTCCCAACAGGGGACTTGGTAGTGGTTTGTCATGTGCCTGGGCATAATCCAGGCAAAGTCCCCATATGCAATTAAAATAGATTTTGCTACTGTATGTGTTTCTTAGGAAGTGGTACTCCAAGTTACGGGTACTGCTCATTCTTTTATTTAATGCTTTTGTCTGATTTCAATGCTTAATTTTCTTGGGGATTGTTTTTGTCTTTTAATCAATACTCATTTCTCAATATCAGCACTCTTTTTAGATAATTCTGATGGAGTATACATTACATAAAAAGAGATATAATTTATAAATAGTGATGTCTATGAGTAGCCATCTCTCCTTAATGTAAATTCCAATATATGTCATGATCAGAAATCTCCAGCGTATAGGTTTACCATTTAATAAAAGTATTAGCAGCACATACTTAAATCTCACAGATAAATTATATCCCTTTTGAACTGTCATCACAGTAGTTTGTCATTATTGTTCTTTATGCCCTTGTAGCCTTTGTTAGACTTATATTTGTAATTTTAAAAGTTATTATTATCATTTTCTAAGGTACTTGAATGTAGTAGACCTAGTGGTACCAGAAAATCAATCTTAGCTGTTAATCTGTAGCTGATGTAAGGTTTTGTGCTGTTTTCCACAGTTTTAATATTGTGTAAGAAGGCTATAGTGGAATATAGATATCTTAGATGATCATGATAGATATATATGGCAGACAGAGTCTCACAATTATTCATGCTGAGTAGTGGTTCTCCAGTAGATTATTTCTATTAAATCCAGTGGAACATTACAGGAAGGCAGGGGCTGTGCAGTGCAATTTAACAGATAATTTGTTTTAGCTGTCTTTTCTTGCAACAAATCTATGTTTTGTAGTGCAATATTAAGAAACATTTGAGAAAAAAAATGTTTTCTGTCAGAAAATATCCTGTTAAAAACAGAAAGGTTCATACAATGCTTTTAGGTTCCTGGAAAAAATATAATTGCATCCAGATTACAGTGATTGGTCTAAGACAGTTGCCTCTGTAATAGAATACACAATGTTATGTTAAAGCATGTTTGGCTGTTGTAAATATTTCTACAATATTGTAGAAATATTTCTGCAATAATTCTATGTTATCTCTGCATAATTGTAGAAACTCTATATTAAAAAGTTAATAGGAGAAGTTGAGGAAATTGATACAGAACATATCTAGAAGGTGGTTAGACTGTTCACCCAGAATCTGCAAGTGGGGAGGATATTGCCACATCCATGTGACTACTTTTTCATTAAAACCTTAAACCATTCCCTTTTACTCTTGTACAGGTATATGGACAGAACTGGTGGAATGTGAGACTCAGGGGATAAGAAAGATGTGGCACTCGATTCTGCTTGTTAAAGAGTATCCTAATTGTAAGTATCTTCAAGAGTTGTTTATTTCTTATAATTTTAACAGCCCTATCTTGCTGTGTAATACCATTAATATGTACCTAGTGCAAGGTATTGCAAGAAGTATTTCTTTTTCTTAAGGGGGAACCTTATCCTGATTGCTTAACAGAACACTTTCATTAATGAAATGGTGCTGCTTATCACAAAATCAGCTTTGTTCATGTTTGTATTATTGTAGCTTCAAAATGCTTCCTCTTTATCTATGGTACTTTCCTGATGATATTGGAAGTAGCATGGTTCCCAAAAAGATGTTTTAGCATTTCTCTTCTGAGTAACTATGAAACACTGAAGTACTTTCTATTGATTTAGATTTTGTATCTCATAGGTCCTGATCCCTCAACTGAAATATTTAACAGGGGAATGTCTGGGAGTGGTTTATTAATGAAATGTATATAGTCTAGAATGTAGTGCACTGTTGACAGATTCAGTAGGAGTCCCCATCTGACCAGTAAAGACTGGCAGTGTAAAGCACTCTGAGGGCAAGGCCAAGCACAAAGCAGAATAATTTAGGCCCATTTGCCTATGTAGAATTCCTGCATAACTGATTATATTTCCCTTCATGCAAGGAGAAATGCAACATACTCTCAGCTGTCATCTGCTAGGGAACCATCTTCTGGAACACACAGCCAGTTTGATTGTGGGACACTTAGTCCAGGTGGAATTTCTCCAACTTGCTGGAGTTAAATTGTTGCCAGGACTGTGTCCTGCAAATAAATAGAGGAAAGAGATAGTCCTGCTGGAGACCTGATTCTCAAAAAAAAAAAATTTTTTTTAAACAAATGGCATTTCTGAGAAATTAAGTAAAATGTTTCAAGATAAAAGAATATTTGAGAAATTGAGTAAAATGTTTCAAGATAAAAGAATGTTAAATATAGCTAGAAATAAGAGAGCCATATGTTGAAAGCATATCAGCTTTGAAACCACGCACTTAACCCTGGGACTCAACAAGATCTCACATTTTAAATAAAAAATTTAACTTCCTGAAAAGATAAAGTTCATTCATCTTAAGGGTAACCTAGAAAAAAAATAGGGAAACGTAATCTGTGGAGAAACCCTTCACTTAGATAAGCATCTTTGACATTAGGAAAAAAAGAATATAATGTGTAAAACTAAGATGGGTTGTATCCATTCCTAAAGAGCTCTGTTGTTACATTTGTACATCAAAGTAGGATTAGGGTTATTTTCTGAGTGGTTTTTTTGGCTAACAAGTACATTATCTTACAAAACCATTGCCAGAAACATAAAATCTTTGTTCAATGGGAAAGAAATGCACCATTTTAGCACTCCTATTTGAAACATTATACAGAGTGCAGGCTGTTCTAAGTTCAACGCAAGTGTTACATAAATATACCCATTAGAAATTTGGTCCTCTAGAAGGAGTTTATTTGGATGCTTCTAAATAATATTGATAAATGTCAACATTTGAGCATAAGACAGTATGCACAGTTTGTCCAACCATCATCTATGTTCAATTGAATTGATTTTATTTCTTACACAAGCTGAGTTTTCATCCTGGAATAAGTTTTCCAGTAACAAAAGGGCAGATCAGGAAATGTGTAAGATGGATCAGTGCCCAAAAGACTAAGTTTTACATCTATTCTTGGAAAAACATGAGGACATGATGTCTTAAAAAGAAAGGCATAAATTACAGAACATAAATTCATTTGAACTTGCATGTTGAGCTACACTGTCTCTAGGAATCCTCAGCATGTTACTGACTGTGACACGTAGGCTCTGCTTTGGAGGTCGTTACCTTAGACAGGGAGGGCCAGTGAGTGCCATTGGAATAGAGTGGCCAACTTCCCCAGGGATTTTACTGATTTTCATGGAGGACTCCATCTTAATTGGAACTTTCTTTCATTCAAGAGGAATTCAAGTTCTTGCCATTTCAGACACGTTTGAAAACACTTTCCAGGTAAAACTGTTGAGTTTACATTCCTTGTTTCAAAGAACCCACATGTTGTCTGTGCCTGCACAAACTAGTCTGACACCCTTTTAGAAATCAGGTTTACCTTTTCCCTTTTGTACAGAACACTTCATAAGCCCCAGTAAAAGTGCAGCCATGGTGGAGAAACAACACGTGGTGCCAGTGGTAACAGCCTCTGAGAAACAAGGAAAATGTAAGGAATTAAGAGTACAACAATCTCTGATAAAACCTGCCCAGTTATTTAGTATCATAAATGCATTTTGGAACAGTGTCATGTTCATTATATACATTAAAAGAAGCAAACACATATTTGATTGTCTCATTAAGAGCAAAAGTTATATTTTTCAATAATGTCCATGGCACTGGATCCAAACTGTTGGAGAATTGCTTGAATAAATGCACTGTGTTTTCATGATGTATGCTTTCTCTAGAAGCTACCCTACCTTCTGATGATTGAGTCTAACCCTCTTTAACTACTTTGACAAGATTATTGCCTGAAGTAACATTTTTAATTAGCATTCTTGTTTGTTTACGTCTAGAGATTGAGGGGGAAAATAACTAAAAGCTTTGGAACAGCTCTTGAGTCTGCACTTGCTCTAAGCTGGAAGAAAATAATTTTTAGTATATGTTTAAAATTATGTAACACATTTCAGATGTTGGTTCCGATTACTGTTAAAATGACATTGAAATCTGGGAGTGTTTCTCGCTGGTTTTGTCCTTTTAAAAATTTCCACTGTGCTTTTTTTCATCTTTAATTAAATTTCAATTCATTTTATAATAGCAATTAAAGTATTTACGGCAAGAAATTCTATCCATTTGCAAAACTGCAATAAATTGTAACATTTTCACAAACAAACAAACTTTGTATAAGGTTTGCAAAGTCTTTTTCCTGTATTTGTAAGGCATTGAAGGGTAGATCATCAGCTGGTATAAGTCACTGTCATTCACTGGAGTCAGAAGAGCAATTTTGATTTACAGCAGTAGAATTTGGCCAATAATCCAATTAATATAATCAAAACCATGTACAGACACCAGAATAAACAATACCAAACAGTAAGGCAAGTAACCTATCTTACAATGAAAATAAAATGAATGTCCCAGGCTTCTTAAATCACTGTTTCATTACATAGCTTTGCTTTCTATCATCTTTGATCTCCTTCATTTCATTAGAGCAAACTTCTCGTTGGAGGCATGAATGTCTTCCTATGAAATGGATCTCACTTTCAACACTGATATCTACTGACTTTTTCCAGTTTCAGCTTTAGTCTTTTTATACAGTACTTAAAAAAAGAAAAAAAAAAAGGCAAAAAACAAAACAAATTATTACATCATAAGTAGAGGAACATATGGCACATCCAAAAGTGAGTACACAATAAATATGTTTCTAATAAATACTTTGGTGCTGAGTAAATTACAGAAGAGAGCAGACAATAAACCACCATTCTGCTATTTATGCTTTTTCTTAGCATGGTAGCAGTTATTAAATTAGTTTAATCGTAGCCAAGCAGTTGAGGTGCAGTAGCACTGCTTATTACACCAGCCATTATCATCTCACTGTTACCTTGGGCTTTCCTCATCTGTTTTGTATTCACTGTATTGCTCAGATGCATAGCTTGCAAGCTTTCTTATGTTATATGAAAAATGGGTATATTTGCATGTCACAACTGGGCCTTGATATATGATTATGGCCTTCAAGGTTTTTTCAAGAATATATACTGATTATAATAATTTCAGGGCAATGGAAAAAACTCATTTAGCCTCAGGATAGAACACTGTGTAAAAATTTTACCCTGTTCAGCTTGTATTGATTCACAGCTGCACAGAGAAACAGAAGAGAAAGAAAGCATGCCCACTACATACCAATTTTAGCAATGGTTGTACCCATAGTAAATTCTACAAAGTTAGGGCATTTTTTTCATTAAGTTATACCAGTTTAATTGTGGGTTTTGTGAATTCTGAGTATTGGGATGAATCAGGACATTTTCAGTGGGCTCCCTCACCTGTAATAAAAGTAATGGAAGACCTGCATTTTGAAAAACTCTGCATTTGGGAGCAGATTCTTATATCTGGAGGCTGGACAAGTGAGGCTTCTGCAAATACACTGTCCCATTACAGCTTTCTAATTAAAGATCAGTTGCAGGAAACAGTAAATTTAAAATAGTGGCGACAATATTAAAAAATCCCGGGGAAAAAGGAGACCATTGAAGATAAGGAGGCAAATATCCTATTAGAAGAAATAGAACTAAATGCTCTATGGTGACTCTAAAGCATTGTGCAAGTATTCACAGTGGGCTATAGATGAGAATATGAAAAAGATGAGTGTTCTAACATCAAGGGGTATGAATGACAAACAGATGCTAAACAGACAAATGAGCTATGGCTGAAGGAGGCCAGTGCTGTTGTATGCTGAGGGAAGAGAGAGGAGAGGAAGAGGTGGATAAAAAAAAATATAGCCCCAGAGAAAGCTGAAAACCATGCTGAGAAGTAGTCTGGAGAAGATCACAGGAAACAGCTTATGGAATTAAAAACATTTGGGAAATTACAGCACTTAGGAGGAATTAAATATAAGAAAGTAATGGTCATCTATGAAAATAGAAACTTCAAAAAGGAAGGGACTGCAGCACAGAACCTGGAGGAGAAGAGCTAGACAATGAGGAGATATGATCTCAGCAGGAATAAAGAGACATGCTAAGGACCCCGTGCAACGTATCAGTCTCTAGGAAGACCTTTCATGAACAGTTAACAATAGATTTTGGCAAGAGAGAGCAAGGAAATGTCTGAGAGACAGGCATATCTGACTGAAGTGATGGTCTTACATCAGTCCCATCATGACTGGGAAGAATGTGTATCAGATATAAATAGCATCTTAATTTATTTCAAGTGGTTATAACTTGCTTTTCACTGATACTCCTTATTGTTAATTTGTTAAAGATGCTGGAATATATAGATAAATATAAGCATAATTTACAAAGTAATGTAAATTTATGTTGAAAGAGAAGCGCTAAAATTGTGCAAATGTATTTTTTATATTCCTGATGAATTAACCATATTGAAATTATTATTTTCAGACTCAATTCTCCCATTAAGCCAGTGGAAATATTTGTCCTGTATTCAGATTTAAGAAATGGACCCAAACATAGATAAGAAAATGAGTTCATAATGAGAACAGATGCTACAGAGACAAAAGATATCTTTAAAAATCGTATATGGCTTAATCCCATGGCCATTTGCTGTGTGCATTTACAGTCTAGCTTTTAAAAGTATTTAACAGTTGTTCCTCTCAGCAGTGCAACATGTGTCTGATTTAGGAGCTGCATAGTCAGTGCTCACCTCCCTGCCTCTGTCAGCCAGGTAACTTTTCTGTGTGTTTGCCAGACCATTTCTGTACCAAAGATGGTATGAAGTTTTATGGGAGCCCGAGTTTCATCTCATTTCCTTTGTGCAAATACTTCCGAGGTGCAGACTGCAGGATTTGAGAATCTCATTGAACTGGACAGGAATTAGGCACCTCAGTACCTTTGTAGATCTTGGTCTAGCCTAGAGTTTCACGAACAGGGCCTACATCAGCTATTGCTTAATACAGTGCCTTCTACCACCATCAGTATGGTACCCAGTTTTAAGTGCTTATTTATCTGAACAGAGCTTGCTTGTTAATTTGTTAAAAGTTTTGAGAGATATAATCCCAGAGCTGGTTAGGCTAATGTAGAGTAACTCAGCTACTACTCATTTTTTTTTCTTTCAAAATTATCCAGAAGGTGGGAAAAGTAGTTTAAAATTACTTTAAGAATGGGTTCCAGATCCCTCATATGTTGGGCAAAAGGGATGAAGCCCACTGGGGAAAGGGGAGAGTGACCAGCTGTGTTTGGAGAATGCAAGTTTTTTCAAACTATGGGGATGTGGGGGAAAAAATGCTTTAACTGTGGGTTCTGTGAATGATGATCCAAGTGTGCCTAAGAGCAGAACCTCAGATTCCTAGTGGAAAAAATTCTTGAGTATGTGTGTGTTTGATTTTCTACAAGCGTCTGAGGTGATTGCCAAGAGAGAGCTTTTTACCTATTGGTTTTGTCCATCCTCGCCTGAGATTACGAATTGGTCATACCATAGCAGCTTGTTTTAAAGTTACAAAGTCATCAAATGCTTCTGTAATCATAGTAATAGTCATATCTTTCAGTTGTATTGCAAAATGGCTGTGTAAACTGAGCATCTATGTAAAATACATGAATGAATTCAAGAAATTTAACAACCATCAGAGTAATGAGAAAATTTGGGGAAAAAATAGGAATTCACATGAGCTACTTAATTCTCATAAGCTTCCATTTTAGAAAGTGAAGGTGTTGCAAGTTTGTCAGGGAGACTGTTACAGTGATTGATTTAAAGTTGACCCAGATATACTGCTGCCACAGTGAGAACAGTTTGGAAATGTGCATTAAATGCAGTTGATAGTGGAAATAGTAGGATCAGAATATGAAAGAGAGAAGAAACCAGAGTCAGAGGTTCCTCTAAATTCCATATGGCAGCAACAAGTGTGAGGCAAGCTAAGCTTACCTCACACAAGAGAAGTCTCAAGTGTGGAATACCAAGTTAGACCCCAAAAATAACATTTTTTTTCCTCATTCACTTCAGCAGAAGTTTAGTAACTGTGCAGCTGGAGAGACAAGAGGAAATGAAACAGCAGCATTTCTCAGAAAATTTAAAGATAAGATGCATGCATGCTAATCAGCCAGTGTTTATGTCCTCCTCCTTTGTTTTTCCCTGTCCACTTTCCCGAATTAGAAGGGTACCCTCAGGGTTCTGGCCGAAGGAGTATTCAAAAGAAAAGTACAGCTGCTTTCCTTAGAAGTTCAGCCAACTTTAGTGCAGCTAGAGCCCTTACAGAGTGGCATCCACCTATCCTGAGGAAGCTGAAGGTTGTTTTACTCCCAGAAGAACATGTTCTACCTTATGTTTCTTCGGTATTTTTCTTAATCCATTACTACTTGCAACTTTTTGCTTCTTACAGTGCTTTTGCCTTGATGATTCAGAATCCTGAAATTAAAATAACTTGGGCTGTAGGATTTCCACCAGTTGTGCTGAGATTGTGGCTCTTTTCTCTTTCTTAACTAAAATACTCTACATGTTCCAGTTTCAGGTGACATGGAAGTCGTCTTGACCTAGAGCTCTAGAACTGTGAACAATCTTATCTCTACTTAACCTGCAAAACCATCAGATATTTCTGGGCAGAGAATACAAAGCTACATGGGCCAGCAACATGACAAATGGTATAGTATGTTAATTAAATCAGCACAGTACAATACCATTGTGTTCCTGGGTAGCCTTTTTCATTTTGAGCACCTCAACATGCACTCCAAATTTTTATGCGACCTACAGCTTAATTCTGTATTGATAATATTAGAAGTATTGTTTTTACAAATTTTACAGGATGGTTCTCGTGTTCTATACATTCACAGACTGTTAAGTACAAAAGAGGTAAAGAATGAGGATTTCTAAGCCTTTTGAATTTAACTTGTTTTGATACCGCATCTAGTTATGATATTTTTTTCAGTATGGATTTAATATTTTTTAAATACTCCATGGTAATGGGTTCTATGCAGGTAATACAGTGATGTTTCTAAAAGTAATTGTAATTGTAATCCATTAAAGTCAAGCTAGTGCAATATCTATCTGGTAAAGTCTGGGATTCATGAGACTACAAAATAATTATTAAGATAATAGTGTAAAAAATGAGCAAAACCAAATTGTATAATACTAGCTTTGATAAATTTTGTTCCATAAAATTAGTTTTTGAAGTAGACATTTAGTAGGTTGAGCATATGAGTATCCACCCTACAAAAGTATATTTTCTCAAATTAAAAATATCTTTCTTACAGAATTGGCTACAAGTGCCTTTTCTTATCTCTTATGGTTTCCAGTACTATGTAAATTCATAGCTCAGAGGAATGGTGTAATCCCACATAATGAGTTGCATGATATACTGAGCCAGTTTTAATGTATCTTAGTTTGAGAGAGGATTTTATTACTTTTCCCAAATATTATTTTGTTTTTTCAGCATTATCATAAAACCTCATTCATATAACATTAAATATCTTCTTTAAAGCTTACAAAGGCACCAGAACTGAGGGGATATGGACACAATGCAGTCCTTAACTCACCCCTATTGTGCAGGAACAGAACAGGAGCCTCAAAGCTGCTGGGGGTCTTACATATCTCATATGTGCTGGAACAATGAAACAAATTATGAACAGGGCTTAAGGCTCAACTCTGAATTCTTGCCTTTGTGAGTTTGTGTCTCATGCATGGAGAGCACTGATTTTGCAAGGTACTCTGAGATGTGGCCTGTCTGTCTGTGAATAGAACCAGATGGATTATTTTCTGAAGTTTGACATTCAGAGAGGGATCTCTTCTTCTTTGGTCTGGCACTTTTATTAAGTCTACACAAGTAGGTTTTATGTATTAATTCATTAATTTCTGTAAAAATGTAATCGTACTGATAAAAGCATGAGTGTTAATCTCAGACACTGCAATGCTGTTCTGTTCTGCTTTAAAATATGCTAGGATAAAAAATGCAGTTATGTTTATGTGCAGAATCCAAACCCACCCAGCTTAGACTGTACTTAAGAAATTATTCTAAGGTCAAAGATGCATATTCAGAGTTATTTCACAGAGAACATCTCAAATGGTAGCTAGTTTTACAAAATGTTTCAAATTTATTGAGTTGGTTGGCAGAAGAAATACGTGGCTGATATAATGACACTGTATGAGTGTTCACAGCCCCTGCAGTCCCACCAGTGATACAGAGCCAGGTCACATTAGATGCCATGGAATTGAATCTGCTTTTGGATAACCTCCCTGGGTTTACTCCAAGAGGAAAATACTACTCAGGGTAACAAGCTAAGCCTTTAGCTGTTCAGAAAACAAATGCTGTATTAAGTTTAATTACTTCAGCCACCTACTAATGATCTGAAAAATCTTTTAACAAACCAAGTGTTCTCAGCTAGGCTGTTGCCTTGGCTGCATGATCTTTCTCTCTACAGCTGTGTGGAAGTGCAGCAATCAGAGTTTAGATTATTCTTTTGGCAGGTAATGAAACATAGAAGCAATTTCTCTTTACCCTTTCACCTTAAATTTTGATTTGGTGACATTATCAGATTGATAAAGATGAACTGAATCTGTCTCTGCCAATACAGAGAAGTGAACAGAGGGAGAAGTTGTCATTACAAATAAAAGAGGTCAATAATTATGGACCAAATCCTGATTTGACTGAAGTGACACAAATGGCATGACTTTCAGCAAAATTAATAGTTGCAAATCACTGACAGTAAGCCCTAATAAAATGTTATTTCTATTCATAAGTTTGTTCACAGTTCATATTTGCATTATATAAAGCAAACTTGAAAAATCCTTAGAATATAAATATATTTAATAGAAATATTAAATTTTTTTTCAGACTGCTGTGAGGAAAACATGGTATGTTCATGGTGTATGTAAAAGAACAGCTGTTAGCATTCAATTACATATATATGTCATACAGAAACATGCATCTCAGTACAAGCATCAACAACTGGATGCTGTTCTTATAACAGTAAGTGGAAGCCTTATCCCTGAGTCACAATTCTGAGACTTTGAAATGCAAGTTTCTTAGGAGGTAAAAAATGGTGTGGACACCTTGACCCCTCCTCTTTCTGACGTAGAAAGATTGAACATCGTGGGGTTTTTGATCCTTAAAATGCAGTAAGTGTGAGTCATAAAAGATACCATATAACAGTTCTCCTAAGAAGTAGATGCAGGACACCTGTTTATAGCTTAGGGAGCTCTGCTTCACCACCTCCTTGGCCATCCTTTCGGTGTGATTTATATACATATGTGGAACACACTTAGAAACTTTCAGAATGCAAGGTTTGTACAGTGGGATGTTATTAACTGAACAATTATTTTCAATTTTTAGTATAGCTACTGCATTTTAGAAAAGTAGATGGAAGCTCCTTTAGTTTTGTTTTAATTACAGCTCCATGACAGCATTTTCTCAACTTCTAAATAGGTCTCTGCCTTTTTTTTTTTTTTTCCTTTACAAGTGAAAAAGAATCACTGGCCAGTTCAGAGAAAAAAATTTTCTTTAGTCTCAAGGCTTATGTATTCACTAGGGAGGTTGGACTGTGCTCCAGCAAACAGAATTAATCAGCAAGTCAGTGCTTTCCAGAAGTAATGTGTAACACCTTGTTTTGTTCCTTGGTTCAAAAGGCACTGTCACTGTTGTACACCACTGTGGGGTTTTTTTTTAAAAGCTATAATTCATATGCAAACTAAGGAGGAATTCATGATTTCATAATAAAATGTTGAAACGCTTTGATCATGAGCTGGAAGGAGGTGTGAAACAGTGCTTCAGAAACAGACAGATATTTGTGTAATCAGCCTTTATGTATTGCCAGTTCAGAATAATAACATATAAAAAGCCCCAACTTACCTCATCTGCCTGGTACAGCCAAGGCATAAATAAAAGAGAACAATGGAATTACTATTACTCACTCACTGAGCCCCAGCTACATCACTGTATTCTTTATAATTGCTGGCAAGAAGATTAATGTTTTGTTAAATATCAGAGTAAGGTCACAAGGGGGCTTGCAGGGCTGTCTAAACATCCAGGTTTTAAACTTCCTTCCTTCCTTCCTCCCTTCCTTCCTCCCTTCCTCCCTTTCTTTTTCCCTTTCCTATTTTTTTATTTTAATTTCACAGATATGAACTTTCAGCATTTCCTTTAATTATTGTGACTTCTACATTTTTGCATTTGAAAACTTTTGACAACACAAAAACCAAGTAAGGACAACAATTGTATGACTGATAAAGCTTAATCACCATATTGATAGGAAGATGGTGGGGTTTTGTGTGTTACAAATAGACACAAGTTCCATTTTGCCTGTCATATCTCTATTCCTTCATGTCTGTTAGTTCTGTAGTCAAATTAGGATTTTTTTTCTCATTATGTTAATGTCAGTTATCTTAAGTAATGATCTATTTAGTTTAAAAACAGTCTTTGTAAATGTCTATTAATTTATAGCTTGTGAACAGCAGGACAACAGTAGTTCAGGTGAAAACCTCATAGTTTTGCATATTGAGGAGATTTTTACCTTATAAACCTCCAGAGTATATGTACCACCAGACTGAGGTTACCAGCTCCAATTTCAGACCTTTTGCAGCAAACAAGTACTGACAGTTTTCCTTTGTACAGATAAAACCTCACAGTCATCAGTCTCCCCATCATTATATAGAAATAGTAAAAGAAATATTCCATCATAAATTATTTTTTGGGGAGGGAACTAAAACATCTGATCCATATGGTAGAACAGCTTCCCTTGGAAATACAGGCTAACACAGAAGATTTCTGGTAAATATAAACACAGTCGTTTCTAGTGAAGGAGCAAAGAAATTATAGTCATCTTAATCTCTTGTTTAGACTATTGCCAGTCATTTGCAAAATGCAAATATCTTCCTCATTTGGCTAAGATTATCCTCCCAATTACACAGGAGCAGTCTGGGCAGCAGCAACCACCAGGCTCATAAAAAAATGTGTTTTCTGTCTAGCCCCAGATCCACCTAGTGTATCTTTGGAGAAGTAATGAACCTCTGAAACAGGTTTTGGCCCTGGAAGTGCTCAGTGTGGATCCAACACAAGGGCTGTCCCCTGGGTGCCACAGGACCGTGATGTGCCCCCTCTCCCTCCCATCATGCTCAGTCAGCTCCCTGAGCAATTGCTTCTGAGAATGCTGAGTGGGCATTAATGGGACCAATAAAGCAGAAGAAGGTCTGAATTAAAGAATTCTTATTTCTTGGTGGCATTTGCACGCTAACGCTGAGAGGGCTCCTTAACAGAACTGTGCCATTGAGTCTGTCAGTGCCTGGTAGTGGAGCAGGTCTTTTCTCAAGGAGGGGTAACTTTATGTGGTATTACTGACTTTTATGACCATTATCTTCAGTTACCTAATATTAAAAATTACTTCAAAGATCAATATATGGACAGCAGTGGTGAAAGTCATACATTTAAATTCTACCACTTTGCATAGAAATAGCAGCGCTGCAGAAGAGCAGAATAAGCAGATCCCAACACCTGAACAACTCTGAGTGATTTCAGAAGAAAAGGTTTAACAATCTGAGCTAAAAGGGATAACAGATTCAAGAACCCCTGTTCTTGATCCAGTTTAATCTATGACTCTTGGAAAAAAAGTATTTTTTTCTGTCTTACTCAATTTGCCCGTTAGAAATGAAAAATAATGAAAAATCTGTTCATGTTTTCCTAGAGGTCTGTCACAAAAATACTGTGTCAGTAATTTTACACAAATAAGTGTTAGAGTGCTGTTGTAAGAATCCTATTCTCTATGTTCTTGGATGTGGAACTGAGAAAATTAGCTATAGAAACTACAATTTGAGACTTAGATTGACTAATACTTCAGTTTCATCCTTTCTTCTTATCACCATTAAGTATACCAAGATGTATTACTAAATCATTGAAAAGGTACTGAAGTTTTTCCCTTATGTTACAATCCACTGGAATTCTAAGAACCAGGAAAGGAGCCTAGAAGGAATGGGAGAAAACGAAATTTGTTAAAATTGTAAAAAAAAAATTTAAAAAAGTAAGATCATTTGCGGATCATTTAATTTGTAAGAATTCTTTATGAACCATCACAATATTGTGAATTAATTACAGTTTGTAGTTTGAATCATTTCAGTTTGTAGTTCTTCCCTGGAGACATGAATGCTATTCCTCTTTATATCAGCCAAAGACCTGGTGCAGTTTTCTCTTTTTAGCAACAAGTGTAATGAAAAGTATGGGCCGGAGGACTTGGCAATCTTGCACCTATTTTTGCAATAGAAAAATTACTTAGTATCAATCAGTAAATATTAAATTTAAATCTGTGCCCTCTGATGCTACAGCCTCAGTGGGGCTTGCAAAGAGCCAGAGTGCCCAATCAGAAGGTGCTTTGAGTTTTAACGCTGAGAGTGGTTGCTTGCTTGGTTCTCTTCAGAGAAATCTACAGGTTTGCACACCCTGATGTTGCAATTACACCTTACCCCATCTGTTCTTGATCTGGTTTATCTAGAGAGTGGAACTGAAGCCCAGGCCTTCAGAGGGAAAATAAATGAAGTAGGAAAACAGTTTTAAGGAGCAGGTCCAGTTCTTTAGTTCTTTCTTAGTGCTGGAAATTGAGACTTTGACAAGTTTTTCAGTCTACTTTCAAAATATTCAACCCAGTAACACAAATCTTCTCAAACATGGGGTTTCTTACAGCTTCCTCCCTCAGAGATACCAGTGAGGTTCACTCACCAACTTTCATCAGTCTGGGTCACACAAGTCTTAAAAGTACCCTTTATTACTTGCATATGCTTGATGGCAAAGCTCATCTGTCAAAAGTCCTTTACCTTTCCTCACATCACATTTCCTTCCTTGTGCATGTTGCTTTGGTGATGTTTCTGAGAGAATCAGGTCACTGAAACTGTTAATGAGATTTAACTGAAGAGGCAGAACCTAGGTTTAGCCAAAATTCAGGGTGGTTTTAGACTAAGCCAAAGCTGTGAACAATGAGTTGAGACCTACGATTCAGAGTTATTGCAGTTCTTTTAATCCTGGCTCTTCTCCAGCTCACTCCTTAACCCAAACACTAGAAAATATGCTTCTTAGCCATCCTCAGTGGCTCTTTAATGTACTGTGGATAAATTTCTTCTGCAGTTTCTCTGGAGTGGCAGGAGACGAGCCACTCTGCCACTGTTACACCACTGCCCTGAAGGGCAGCTTCAGTCTTTCATATGTCATATCAGAATCAAATACTGAGAAACCCTGAGGACAAAGTTTTAGCTTGAGATTTTTTATACAGTCAAGATCAGAAAGGAAATTAGTGACCATGTCAAGGATGAGAGAGATTTTTCCAGACTCTTGTTTCTCAGCTCTAAATATGATGCGTACAAACAAAACCCATGTTTTTGTTGTACACATAAAAAATAAAATTATAAAAAAGTTGGTTCAAAGTCATGGTCAGCACATGGTCAGTGAATGAAAGTATTAATCAGTGAAATTAAATAAAACATAGTAGAACATCTTTAATATAGACAATCCTTTATAATTTATAGACACAGTAGGCACAGCATTTATAATAAATGTAAATATGTAGAAGTATGTATGGTGTGAATAGGAGAAAAATAGGTGGAAGAAACAACCCTAGAAGTTATTTATTAAAGACATATGATACATTAAAACTTAAAAGGTTAAAAGAACTGTTCATTCTAAGGACCTATAAAAGGTATTACCATGTACAAAAACCAAGAATATGAAATTAATTACTCTTACTTTAAAGGAGAATTTTCCAAAGGCTGGAATGCTTGTGATTGATGTTGGAGAAGCACAGTTCTACTTATTTTTTGATCCATTCAGCTGTACTTAGTGTACTGGTTTGTAACCTTGTGGATTCAGACAGATGTGATGTCACCTCTCACTGCTCTCCTCCAGCCTGTCTCTGCTGCAGTGAAGTTAAACCACTGGAAAAGAGCACTCAGGAGCACAGAAGAGTGCCTTAATTGGAAAGAGGTACATTTTTCAGTTGAACATTCCTGCCGTTTGGAACAGAAAACAAAAGACAGCTTGCAAAGACCTATTAGTAAGCTCCTTGGGGATGTTTTCTTCTTATATATTTTGTGTGATTTTACTGATTTATAGGTAGCTGATTTGCCTTGAGAGACACCTGTGTAACACTCGGATTCACCTCTAGGGCCAGGTTTGGTAAACACCTTGCATCATTGTTCCTGATGAAGTACATGACATACCGAAGATACAGATTTCAAAGCAGCTGCATTACTTAAGACTCTGTGTATCAAAGCTAATCTTATCAGTAAAAAAAAACAACATATGAGATTTGTCAGCATCGGGAAAGACGTTAGGTGGCTACTTTGCAGAATTTGGGCACACATAGGCCTTTGAAATTCTGCAGTGCTCACTGGAAGATATGACTAGTTTTAGCACATGGGAAGATGCCACTGGCAAAACCTATAGTGATGTAAATCACTCATTTAGATGACAAGTATGTTCTCTTAATTATAAACAAATTTTCTATAAAATCTTTTATTTCTTTTTAAACTTCAGATTGAAAGAGAAATTCTGAAATGGAAAAGAGGTATGTAGATCCCTTCCACAAAGATGACTGTGACCTGGGTTTTGTTAAGTCACAGCTGCCCTTAGAATCTGACTCTCTGAATAGTTTAGTAGGAATAAGCTTTAATTTTAGTTGCAAGTTAGACAGCTTTTATATCTCTGAGCAGCATTCAGAGGGACACTGTAACAGGCTCTAAAATACCATGGACCTCCAACAGCCTGGTTTCCAATGGTCATCACATTACTTCTTTCATAAGGTCAAACTTTACAACCCAGCCACTACCTCTAGAGTTATTATATCCATTTCATCTTTCCTGTACATGAATATGAGACCTACTTTTGCAGAATTACAGTTTGGAAAAATAGACCATGTGAAATGTAACTTCTTAAAATGCCACAAAAATATACTGTCACATGTAGGCAGAAATCAATGACAACTACAAATATTAAAAAGAAAAAACATAGTAAAAATAAATTAAAAACATAGTAAAAATAAATAAAAACCAATCTAACTGTTGAGAGAGGAAAGCAATTATGACTAAAGCTAAAATAAAAAGAAACAGTATTATTAACTACTGGAGGAGAAATAGTCTAGCATTCTGAAAATTAATTTCTTTCCTGTCATTCCATAGTGAAATCAAACCCAAAAACAAATAGCAGAACTATGTTGTAATAAGAGGTTCAGGAATACATGTTAATTGGTTACATGGGACATAACCTTTTGAATCTTACTATGCTCCAAATTCACCTACAATGTTTTATACCTGTGGGGGGGAAAAAAACTTTTGTCCTTTTTTCCTCACAGCTAACAGTAAGGAATTCAGGGGAGCTGCCTGCCCACACGTGATGAAAGGCTCTGTGACTCACCGTGGTGAAAAAGTATGACAAAGTCAAAAGGAAAAGAATCAAGTAGGTTATATTGATTCAAGGTGGTCTGGTAAAACTAGTTGAATATGTGTAAGAGAAATTGCAGGTGGAGGAAATAAGGGCAAGGATAGGAAACCTGGTGGGGTTAGAAAGGGTGGATCTGCAGGCAAGTCTCATAATGTTCACAGTATTTCTCATCTGAATTATTCTGACTATCAGAATTGCCACTTTTTTATAGAGTTCCATCATTCCTTGGACCCTGCAGTCTGGCAGGGTGCAGTCCTGGCTGTCTGTGAAAACCTCTGCTCCTCCACCCCTGATCGGTGTCCGGGCTCGGAGGGTCCCAGCCCTCGCAGGAGGATCTCGCTGAGCAAGGATGGGGTGTATGTTACTGGGTGTGCACACTGGAGGGTGCTAGTATTTAGAGAAGAGGAAACTAATTGTGATGGGGTCTTCCTACAGGCAGAGATCGAAATGGAAGGTCTGAGGTTCTGTCATCTAGTTGCTGACAGAGAACAAGCTGTGACTGTGTCCCTACCCTGACTTTGCTGATCACCCAAGCCTGATAAACTTTAAGTAATTTTTTAATGCTTACTCAAAAATTTGGGGTTAGATTATGATTTTCACTGTTTATATTACATGTGCTTAATGTACCTATATGCAAACCTGTACTTATGTGATTTTCCTATTCATGTATTTGTCCTTGTTTATATGTGTATTTATTTGTTTTCCTCAGGCTATTTTGAATGTCACTCAGAGTTAAAGATGATGTATGGCACATTCCAAAGATATGTAATAAAAGACAATACAGCATATTTCTTCCATGCCATTCTGGCTTACATAAGAAAATATACAAAACAAATAGTAAACAAGGAGTCATTTGGATTTAGATTATGCATGAATAATAATATGCAGCTTCATCTCAGATATAAACAAAAAAACAGGTTTGACTGCTAGTGGGCTTAGGAAATATTTTTCTTTTTCAAAGGAAATTACTCAATGTAATAAAAACATGCTTTTTAAAATAAATGGATTAATTTACCTTTTGTTTCAAGACAGATAAATAATCATAGATACTGTACTTAGACCTAAAAGAGGTGCAATTTTTTCACATGTATTTGGTGATAGAGTTTGACCTTGGCTTTATGACACTCATTTCTCTTTTCTTTAAAAACTCTTTCTGGATTTTATGGTTGCTTCTTTACCTGCAGTCCTGCAGTTCTGCTGGTCACTGCATCTGATTCAAAGCATATCAATGGGAAAACTCTTATTGGCTTCACTGGACTCTTATATCAGGCTCTGTAGATTGATTTGATCCTTTTGCCTGTAAAGTTTATTGCAAAACTTCTACAGACTTCAGTGTCTCTTCTGGCCAGGACTTTTGTGTATCATTATGTGCCTACAGTCACAGCTCATTTTTTCTTTGACTTCTCCAAGTCAGAAAGTTTTTCCCACACAATGATGATTTTTAAAAAGATGCAATTTCAAAAAGGTTGGGGAGTTGTTTACTTTTTTATGCACCAGTAACATATAATTTCTTCCCAACTGTATGTTTTTAACCTTAATACCAGAGGATAAGAAAATAAATAGCATCATATTTATGTTTCAGATTCAGTTTAAGTGTGTGAGTATAGAAAGAGAAATTTTTCCTTTAGGTTACGTGAATAAAGCTCCATAAGTCTTTGCAGGATTGAGCTTTTAATTTGTAAGCCTGATCTGGCTGCACGAACAATTGTAATAAAGTTTAATGAACATTATTAAAAGTTTATATGCAGGCAAATAGGGTTGCACATTTGGAGTAGTCATTACTAGCCTCCAAAAGAGAAGTGGCTTGAGGTAGCTCCAATTTTCCGTTCACAGAAATAGGGGCATCAGGACAGTAAGGGGGAGAATAGGATCCCCTCATCTTCCAAACAAAACACAACAGTATTGTGGGATCTTTAATGGGAACCAGAAGTGCTTCTTTTGCAAAGTAAAATAAGAAAGAGCACTTCCATAAAATATTACTTCAAGTTTATACCTGAAGCACAGTACATGTGCTGTAATGTTCAAATTCAGTAGTTTCAGAGTGCAGATGGAGAGCTCTGGCCAGTCATCCCTGAGGAACCAGCCCTGTCACACCATGTGCAGTAAGAAGGGACACAAACAACACACAGTTCCCTGGTTTGCACTAAACCATGTCATGGAACTGTTTCCCAATCACTAATTTTGCTGCCTCAATTGAGAAAATATTACAAATACCAGTAAAAGACTTTCACTGAAGGAAACTTAATGGTACAAAAACTGCTTAGCTTCCCCCCTTCATTGCTTTGGCTTATCTTTATCATACATAAGCTGCAACAAAATCCTGCTGTAGGATTTGCTGAGCAGAAGGTAGCACAACTCGGGTGGTTATTCCTGTGAACTGGGTTCTACACCTGTAGCTTAAAACCGAATGTCTGAGAGGGTCTGACCTGGAAGAGATAATCATGTCAATAAATTGATTTTTTGAAAAATCTCATTGGTTCCAAGAGAGGTTAGTCCTGCAAATGAAGTTACTCATGTACTTAACTCTTTGCCGGATCAGGTGTTGTAAACTCTCTGGGGGAGGACCCGTGTTTTTTTTTTTATTTGTCTGTAAAGTGCCATGTATACCTATGGCACTGTATAAATAAATAATAATAATAGAAACAATAAAAACCATCTAGGGATTAACCAGGCCTTTTAAAGAGGCCAAATGTTCTTCACATAAATCTTGGATCTAATTTGAGCTCTAATAAGCTCCATTTCCTGCTTTTCCAATATTTTTAAGCCGCGTTGCAATAGCTATCTTTTTTTTTTTTTTAACAGGTGTTTTAAGAGGGCCCTAAGGCAAGTATCTAATCAACCTAATGGAATTTTCCATGCAGTTAAGTGTTTTATTCAGCTCAAAACATTGTCTTTGATTAGACTTACCACCTTCCCTTTTGCCCTTTTACATTATTTTGGCAGGCTCTGCAGGTGGAAAAGCTCCATCTCCACTGCAGCTCCATGATGTGTGAAATAGCCTCTCTGTGCGTGCCTGCTTGGATGCCTTTGAGCTAAAGGAGAAAACTTCGGAGCCAGCCCTACAGTCCCAGTCCAGCTTTGGATCTGCCTGTGCTCCGTTCTGGCCCCATGACAGCCCTTTGTACAAGGTACTCAGGTCAGCTTTTAATGAGGGAACTTGTATCCTGCGAGTGACCCCGTGGTACTGAGTGTGATCCAGGCTAACTATCCTGCAGTATCTGCCTGGAGTCTGGGATAGGCTTTGTTGAACCCTGGTTGCTGTGCTTGTGCTGAGTCTGTACTGGATTAATTAAAGCTGGCTCATGTATGCCTGTGAGAACTACAGTCCTCTTAGATGGCAGTGTAGCTTTTTCTGTAGAATGTGGCCAGCTTAGGTGCTTTAAACAAGTTCTTTTAGCCTTTCAACCTTTTTTTCCCCTTGGTTTTCTAGAATGAAAATCGGTTTAGATCATATGAGGGTGTAACTTATTACATTATGCTTAATATTTTCCCACTTCATGAGGTGTTGTGAGGATTTTTAAAGTAATATTTATACAGCATTTTGAAGATAAAAAGCATCGCATAAGTGATAATTATTATCTACATTTATTTTCATGCCTCAGTTGAAACATCTTTTTCTCTTTGTCTAAGATACTTAATTTTTCTTCTGCCTTTTTTTTTTTTAATTACTGTGTTATTTAACTTCAGATGAGATTTTGGGGTATAATTTTGGAGAAGAAAACTGCTGTACAGATTATATTGTACTGTGTCAGATAGTTCTTCTCTTTTTTGTTTTTCATCCCATGATGAACTGATGCTTTCACCAATCCAATCTGCAACCAGAGGTTTATTCATGCCAGAACAGAAGAATAGTTTGATTGTTCAGGAAATCAGCCAAGACTCAGAAGGCCTAGATTTTCTCCATTCTGATGCAGGTTTCTTGTTTGACATTGGAAAAATCACTTAATTTCTTCATGTCTCAGCTGGCCATCTGCAAAGCAGAAATGGTGCTTCCCTACTGTGTACTTGGTTTGTAATATTACTTTTCTATATGAGGCAGTGCTCATAAGGGTGATAGAAGAACCAATATACTTCAAAAGGCATTGTTAATCTCCTGTGTGCAGATCACTCATAGGATCCGGTGACCTGCAAAATGGATATGGGGCCTGTATTTCAGAAATACATACTAATTTAACTCTCAATTAACTATTAATTTGTTATTAATAATATTGTGTTTGTATTTATATTGTATTTATTATTAATATATTTATTCATTAAAGAAGACAGCTTCTGTCTTCTTTGGAAAGAATTGGTAAACAACCTTTTCAAGATAATTAATAGGCATATCTCCATGGTCCCTGTCAGTGTCTGCTTTCAAAAAAGAGTATATATACAGTGCTTAGAGCTTGGCCCCCGGAAAAACTATCATGACGTTGTTTGTGCGAATTTTGCTTTGGAAACATACTTCTGTGATTTTGTGTCAGAAGTTGTTTCATTCTGTTACGTGGAGACCATTTCTCCTTGCTATGTTATGCAAAGGCATATCTTCACCTGTCTCTGACATGTGATATTGGTTGCTATGATGGGCCATATATTGGTAATTAGATATGGAAACATGCATGTCCATCCTCATTTCTAGGAGGAGGTTGTTACATTCAACCTGTTCCCTACTATACGTAGTAGGGAGAAAATATGAAGTTATTGTATAACATATGATCAGGCAAAAGCTTCTAAACATAAACAGTCGTGATTTTTTTAGTTTCTTGATCAACATGCAATGCTGAAAATGAGGGTAACGTAGAGATAAAAAATTATCATATTTTAATTTAATTCAGTTATGCTTCTCAAATAGTTCCTCTATCCCAGTGGGAATGATCCATGGCAAGATAATGTTACTTAATAGTTTTATTTCTAAAATGCACCTTCTTTTCTCTGTGCATGCAAGTGCTTTACAGCTTCAATAAAAACCATTGTGAAACAGACACTAAAACATTATCCTAAGAATCATTTCACTTTCCTCCTTAAATGTAGCCATTAAAGTAGTAAAAGGAGGTATACTACACAAGTAAAAATGAAAAACAGAGAAGTTTGTATGTGGGGATAACAGATCATTCTAATCATGTTGAAGTTTCTATCAGTTGCAGTTTCACTGTCTTGAAATTGTACTGGGTAGACTCAGAATCAAATTTCCCCCTTTAAATAAAGTTGGTTGCTTGAGGAACCAGACATATTCTGAGTGTATTCCTTTGTCATGGTATTCCTGTCCAGTTCTGGTGATCTTCCCCTGTACATCCAATGTATAGGGAAATGTGTGCTTCAGCATAGTCAAAGGAATTTCCTTATGTAAAGGAAGGAATTCTTTGTAATTTTTTCAATTGACCTTGCTTTTCTAGTTAATATAGGAGATGTAAAGGAGTAATAGAATGTTTTTTCTTCTCATGACCCATTTGTATTCAGAATCTAAACTGCTTTCTTCTAAAACCAGGTTAGCTCTAGGTTGTTTGTTGAGCGTATTCTAGAATAACATCTCCACAGATAATATGTGGTTGTATGTTATTGCCCTAACATGAGATACTTGTCACTTTAACATTTCTTTATTAAACTTTCAGAAAAGACACCTAGGAATAAAAAAGCAGGGCAGTAAAATATCAGTATTACATAACCAAACATGTACTTAGTAAACATAGGAGTAATTGTTATCATGCTGGGTAGATCTTGGAGTTCAAGGGTTGTGTGTAACTCTGGATGGTTGGCAGGAGACAAGATGTCAGGAAGTTATTTCCTAGAGGTTAATAACCTTGTGGTTAAGTGGCTCCATTTGAGTACATTGATAAGTGTTTTGATGAGTTTGCCATCCATGAGCCCAGAGCAGGCATGTGGAACCCCTGAGAAACCCCACTTTGAGCTGAGAGCAAGCTGGAATTGTGAATCCACTGCAGAATCATTTTGGTCACAGAAGCCCCAGGAGTTGTCTGTGGTTACTGCCTGGAATGGTACCTCACTACAACACTTTCCTATTGTAAAAATCTTCACACGTAACCCTAGATTTGTTTTCTCCACTGATGGAAGTCTTCCATTATCTTCTACTCTAATTTCACCTTGGCATCTTTTTCATTACAGAAATGCACTCTGTTCAAAGAATTCAAGTCAAGTTCTCCAGAAGATTAAAGATGTTTGAAAGCAAACCCCAAATCTGCATCTAAACTTTGCAGTTCTTAAAGAGAATAAAACCAAAATGCATGGGTAACTTGTTGGCTCAGTAGTATAATTAGCAACCTTCTAACTGAGTTCAGCCGAGCAGATTTGCATCCCAAACATCAATAGCTGCAGCCACCGGCAAGGTTTGAAATAAGAAGCAGGATGTGAATCCTGCTTTATCAATTTCTGTTGAAAAGTGAATTTAACTTTTCAAAGCATTTTCTGCTTACATTTTATTTTCTCACTGTCCCAACTAAATTTAGCTTTCCTAAAACAATCTGAGAATTTAAATGAGTTTCCTGTCCATGCACATTTGTAATTTTTTGTACCACTCATTTCTTTTTTGATAGCACATTGTTTTATTCTTTCAGTCTTAAAAAAAAAAAAAAAAAGAGAGAGAGAAAAGAAAAACCTGCCACAAAAGTGAAATTTTTTTTTTATTGCATTTCATTTTAAGTCGTCTTTTTAAAGATCTGTCATTTATACAATGACAAGAAAACTTTCTAAATTGGAACTAATTTATGAATTCCTTCTTTTTGGCATAATGTCACTTTGCAAGTTAAAATGATAATGACTGGAAAGATCAAATATGTTTATCTAAAAAAAGAAGAGGGGTTTTAAGAGTTTGCGCTCATTAGAAATCTTTGCAAAGTCTGTACACAGCAGGCATTATAGATTTTTTGAGTCCAAAAATCCCTTAGGTTAAAAAAGCTGTAGCTGAGAATGATAGAGTTTGAAGAGAGCTCAGAATCCCTTTGTATAACAGCTACAGATGGATGAAATAGCTGGTTTTCGTGTATATGATTGTTAGAATGAAACTTGATTTTGTCACCAAACCAATCCTTCATACTCCATATTATGAGTGGATTCTTCCTACTCACCCTTCCATTCATGTGCAATCCTGCAGTGGCACAGACATCCACAAACCAGAGTGGCATCAGCACCGAGGGGCACAACTGAGTCTTTGCAACTGATAAAGTACAGTTCTGTGTTGATTTTTAGTAACTTCTCCTTTGTGACAGAGTGATTTAGGAATCTGCAACCAAATGGCTACAGTGGAACTTCGGTACCCGGGAAAACTTTCTGACCTCTGTCTTTTCATTATACGGATTTTGATGCGAAGGAAACAACTAAGCTGTAGCAAATGAAGTAGAATTAATACCATTATGCTCACAATATGCCCACTGCCTGGGGGCAATGCTGTCGACTGATCTAATAATACCAGAATCGCATCCTCACACCGTTGTAAAATGCATCCATATGTTTCTTATCAAGACCACTGGTGGCACAAGTCCTTGATCCAGGCAAGTAACAGTCTTTAAAGCTGTAGAGAAGAAAAGTTTCATTTGGTCTGTTGCTGTGCCTTGTATTGTTGCTTCCTCTTACACTTCTGAATTTGTTGTTCCTACCAGTAATGTTGGCATGTCACCATCTGTTCTCTCCTCCAAGATGTCAGTTTGTGTCTTTATCCTGTGCTTTAATCTCTTGTGATGTACTCTTCACCAATGATGTGTTTAAAAGTAGTGTGAAGAAGGTATTAGTCTATGATATAAAAAGGAAGAAATCTGTTTCCCCCACTCATTTTTTCAGTGAAAGTGTAAGGATTTTTTTAAGCAAGTGCTTCCAAATAATTATGAAAGAATTTTGAAAATACTACAAAAAATGTCATATGAGATTTTCTAATGCTTTGTCTAGGCACACCAGAGTCAGTGCAGATTTCAGACTGCAAGTGAATAAGGAAGCAATTTCTGCCTTATATTACCAAAAATAGATGGGCTCATAGTTTCACCTTAATCTCATTTTCACTGTAGCTTTTACACTAAAAAAAAATTCTTCTAGTACCTGATGCAAAAGCATGCAAAGATTAGAAACAAAACTAGAAATACAAATAAGATAAAAAATATTCAGACAACATTTTTTTATCTTTAAATTACTCTAAGGGTTGTTTTCTCCTTTGAGATTATGAAGGAAGTTCCTATCCAGGGTTTTCCTTTGACACCACGTGCAGCTGAACAGTGTGTCACGGAAGGAGGTGTCACAGTTGAGTGGGGATCTCTGAATGTCTGTCTTATTCTCAGAAGTTTCCACTGTTGTGCCCTGATTGTGCTAATTTTTTTTTTTACTAAACACAACATTTAAGAATCCGTTGCTTCAGAAATGCTGAAAAAAAAATTAGTGAATTAGTATATTAGTCATGATATAACCCAGAGACAATAAGTATGCTTTGTCTTTTTTGTCTCTAGAATAGTTGGAGGGTTTTTTTCATCCTTTATATGCAAAATTTCTAAGGCATTCCAGAATGATATGTGACAAAAGCCCTCCTGTACATGCTGTACTCATCCTGATACTCCTGAAACATAGGATTCAATGCCATTCTCCATTTTATACTCAGTGTCTTGAAGATGAAAGCATAAATAAGAAGACTACAATTAGTTAATGTGCCCATGAGCTGTTATACAAAGCCTCAAATCTCTAGTGAAATATGAAAAGTGAACACAAGAGCAGGTGCTGCAGCTGCTGGCATAAAAAAAGAGGTTTCATTGCTGTCACATATTTGAAGCACAAGAATATGGGAGTGTCTATGATCAACATCATATTAAAAGCCTTTTCAAAGAAAATAAGTGATCCCAAACTGTTTGGATGCTATCCAGATTTCTTTGGAAGCACTCTAATATGAGAATATTTGAAAGCAAATCTCTAGACAAAGATTTAATGTTTATCTTTTTTCTGAGATCAGAAATTTATCTTACCACTTTACAGTGCTCAAAAGACGTGTGGATGTGGCACTTGGAATATAGTTTAGTGTTGAACATGGTGGTGCTGGATTAGTAGTTGGACTCGATCATCTTAGAGGTCTTTTACAACCTAAATAAGTTTATGTTTAGCTGTCACATGTATAGGATTGTGTTCTTGACTTATGTTCTTTATTTCAAAGATAATTTGAGAACGGTTAAAGTGCACTGAGGTGGATGCTGTTAAGGATCCAAAGTGTCTGTGCAACACATTCGGAAATCTTTTCATGAAGCAGAGAGACTGTAAAAGATGATTATAGAAAATATTCCTGGACTAGATTGTGTCGGTTCATTATCTGTAGATGTGGGTAAAGATGTCCTTGAAGTTGTATATTTAAAACTTTTTAAGTTATTTGCAGATGATGGTGGGGCAGCATTTAGCTTTTTAATGAAGTCCAACAAAACTCTCTATACCAGAGATAAATTTTTACTAATCTTTCCTACTTTTTTTTTATTTTAATGTATTAAGCTAGTTAACAATATGACAAATAGGACAGTGAAAATTCAGTTCCAGCTCCTCTTTGAGAACCGAATCCTGTTCCCTTTCCTTTCTGCCTCTCCATATAGAGAGAACTTTATTTAAGAGCATTATTTAAGAGACAGTACAGTATTAAATAGCTTGTGCTATTACTGCAAGCATTACATTTGTAGAGGCATGACAGTGTGTAAAAAGAATTAGTTCGTGTTTGGTTCTCCTTCTATACTTGTAAGAAGGAAATGAGGTAGAAAAATTGTGACAGTTTTCTAGGAAGATTATCTTGGTGGTATTTTTCTGGGTTTTAAAAGGAGGAGGAAGACTGATAGAAATCTGAAGTCTTGAACAGTTACTTCTTGCTGCCAAAATCATCTTCATATATTATATTTCCTTCATAGAAATTCCAGTATCTGACTACAAGTGGGGTCACAAGATAAAGGTTTTCCTGAAGACATACTTGGATATCCCTTGGTGTGAATGTTGAGGTACTACAGTGGTGTCAGGACAGAATCACACTGATATGTCTGAGAAAATGGATTTGGCCAATTATTTTCTTTAGATACATGAATAGAAATTTCAGTGAAAGTTTTAGAATTCTTCAGTGTTATGACCAGTTCTTTTATTCTGTCAGGCAAGTGTTAAAACCAGTAATTTCGGAATGTTCTGCCCCCAACTTGCAATATTGACATTATATTGTGGTATTGGCATATCATAGTATTGTAATGCTGACCGTTAGAGAGGTTTTACCTCTCTCTCTCTTTTGTTTGAGATCTCTATTTATCTTGACAAATCTTTGAGTATGGACACCAAAGGGGGAGTCTCTGGATATTATTTTAATATGAATTCTTCAGATTTAGTGTGAGTACAATTTCTTTCTGCAGTACCATTGTGCCAACAATGGTCAAGTGCTGATTTGAATGGATTTCCAAAGAAAACTCTGCCAAAGTCATTTCTGTTTGGTGCAGTTATAATAATTCCAATGGAACTTCCAGTGGAATCACACAACAGGTTAGAGTTTAAAGACAGTCAAGCTGCCAAACCCTAGTGCTTAACAGCATAATTTTTAAGATTATTTCTCTACTGTTCCTTTCTGCTTTTAAGAAATGTGGCTTAACAAAATTCTATCATAGGCTGGAAGGTTTGTGAAGACAGCAGGTAGTTAGCAAATGGAATTATGTGCAGAAAGGCTTTAATCCCTGCAGCCCTTATATAAGAACATCTGCTTGAATTACAGTCCATACATAAATTGTGTGTGTGCTTGTTTTTGTCACAGATCCTTCCCCTCCAACCTCTGCTCCCCACATATCCCCATATGATACACTGGAAAAAAAAAAAAAAAAATCCAAACCAAAACAAAAGCTAATTAGTACTTCCAACCCCCCCATTAGTGAAACTTGATATGTTTACTAAAAAAATAATTACGACATTCCATTCATAAATCTTAAGCAATGTCAGCATTATACTGATGGAATTATGATGTCCCAGTACAAATTGTCTGACCTGCTTTATGTTCCCCAGCACATAATTAAGGTGGCGGTGTGTTAAAGGAAGTAATTTTGTTCAAAGCTTTGGCACCAGCCGTGCAATGTCTTTTGCTCATGTTACTAACAGTTACCAGTCAATGTCGGGAGCTGCACCATGTTTGACTCTGAGATTAGACATATTCTTGTAGCTCTGAGCACAAGGCTTTGAGCAACACATGCAAAATTTAAAATAATGTTCTGCGTCGTGACTTTGTCAGGATTTGGGTTTTGCTCTCTTGAGGATTTGCATGAGGAAATAAATTAATGAATGATGACAAGAAAAGCTTAAAAACAACAAGCTTTAAATTTTTTTCGCAGGTAGTTTGAAACATAACTTGTTTCCTTTCTTTGCAGTCTTTGAACTTTCTTGCTCTTTTCTTTGAAGATAAAAACTTGAACAGAGTCTCTAACAGGCTTTTGAAACTTCTTAGCAAACTGAATTTTATTGTCACAGTGCATATTCTGAATATTGATACCAGAGGACTACAGCAGTGTACATTTCTGGAGAAAATGCCAGTGGCAATATCAGATCCCCATCCCACAAACAGCAAAGACTGTGTGCCTCACTGAAGTTCTGAAATAGAGATTCAGAACATTGAGAATCCCAAAGTTCCTTTCCAGTTCAGTCATACAAATGTCTTCCTCGCCATTCGCAGTCACTGACCACATCTCCAAGCCTGTTGACTGTAACTTGGCTCTGAGCCTTTCTTGTGTATTCTGCAGTGACTTCCAGGAACAACTCAGATTTGCAAAATTTCCTTATAGCTTAGATTGTAGGATTTGGTTGAGCATAAAAAATAAAAAAAAAAAAATGCATAGTTGCTAACAAGGTAAATGTGATTAAATGCACTCAGGCTTGGGCAGATAACAGGGAAGTTGTTACTGTTACTTTAGTATAAGATTTGAATACCCAATGCTTTGAACACTGTGAAAAAACTTCTGACTTATTTATTGTTTTTGAGATGTCAAAGGAAATTATATCTATGATGACTAATTGTAGAATCAGCAAAATAACTGCACCGTGTAGGATTGATTAATAATAGTGATTTGATAAGGCTGATTATAAACTGCAGTTGGTTTGTCGCTTAGGAAAAAACAAAAACTTTTGGTTTAAAATTTTCATAATTTTACATAGGTTATGTATTTAGAGAGCTATGAATACTATTTCTGTTTATAAGTCAAGAATAAAGGGACTCCAATTCCTCCTTCAGTTAGTACATGGTATAATGTTTACATTTGTCAAAAGCAATAGTCAGCTCTGTGTCTGGAAGCCTGTACTCATATTTGTGCTTGGCTGAAACTTTCCCCTTAGAGTCAGGAGAACCTTTAACCCAGGATTAGTTTTAATTTGTCTTTCCACCTAGTTACATGGCCTGAATGTATACACTCCCATGTCATCATTTATATTGAGCCTGCCATATTTTTACATAACGTTCTAAGATTTCAGTAAAGCTTGTAAGATATATTTTGATATCATTGGACCTTCAACACAGTCAAAATAGAATAATAACCCAAAATATACATTTTAAAGCAATTTTCCTGCTGTAAGATGGTACAACACTGGCCTTTCTACTCAATTCTCTAAATGAAAACACACTGAGTAAAAGATCATAGAAATTCCTTGAAACTTGTATTGTTCATTTAGTCAGTCTGAATGATACAGGCATTTAATTTCATCATGCTTTTCTGCTGTTGATTCAAACCTCCAGCTTAGGCTCCTAAATAAATCGAACACATCTAAACATATACAAATGAATTATTGAAAATTGTGGATTTTATTCTTCTTATACCAATGCCAACCTGGTTTTTTAAGTCTGTTGTTTCTGAGGTCTGAGAAATATGTCATTGGACAGATTGTCTTGTGAGGCCAAAATTAGCTGCTACTCTTTCCTGTAAAATATTAATTGCTGAATAATTTCCATGCAAATACACTAGCAATTAATAATCGCATTGCAATGACTTGGCTGTTTATAGCCTGTAAATTGAAGCATTAGGTGTATGTAAATATCTTGACTACAGTGGGAAATGGAAAGACGCTGCTTAGTAATAAAAGCTGTCTTATTCAATTAGCAGAATGTTACATATCCTGTTTCCTTCTAAACACCATAAGGTCTCCTAAACATTCGCAGGATTGGTGTTGACTAAGCAGTCGGTTGCATTGCAGATCACAGGAAGCCTCGTAGTTAAAATTCCCATTTGAAATAAAACAGGACAAAAATTTTACCAAGTGTGAGTAGGGCCGTGGCTGAGCTGTTTGAAAAGCAAAGGGAAGGAGTCGGGGGGAATCGGGGGGACATTTATTTCTGAGGAAAGTTTCAGAGTGGCTGAAACAATTTGACGAATAGTCTGAGTGGTTGAAATGCTTCATTTTGAAAATGTCAAAATGAACTGGTTTGATATTTCAAAATGTTTCAGTTTGTGCATTGTAGTGGAAACTGAGGAAGTAAAAGACCAAGTTCACCGAAGTACCTGGGGACTGTGTGCTCTTACCAAACAAATGCCATGAGATGTCTTGGCTCAAGCGTGTCTCAGTCTTCCTGCCTTCCAAGAGTGCAGTGCCCTCACCCTTCCATGAGACAATGTGTGCTCTAATTCTTATCTTGACTGTGCTCCACTCTGCATGGTCATCCTGTGTATCACTGAGCAGAGAAGGAACCATTCTCACATCCGAGTAATTCAAACATATGGTAGGAAAGTCTGAATTTCTGCCCATGCACTGCGTCCAGCAGAGGCTGAACTAAGGGCTCTGATTTCTCAAGGAACTGTATTACCCCCACAACTTGAGCTAATTTTTGGGGTGTTGAAACATCCTTAGTCCTCACTTTTGTTTGGAGTATTTAAATGGTGAAGGGAATGGAGGTAATCATAAGCCATATTTGTAGTGTCATTGGGTAATAATCCTTGACTATCTAATTACTTTTTTTCCCCTTTTCTTAGTTTCCCCAAATTAAACTTCCTTATGTGAAGATTTTTTTCAAACTTATTTCTGTGTTTTTAACTAGTCATCTGACAAGAAAAAATATTCAGTATTTTCACATTCCTTCCCCAAATGGTTAAATCTTCAAATACCACAATGTAACGAGATTCCGTATTTGGACTGATGGAACTTGCTGGAATGTGTCAAGGATCAGAATTTATCTTTACCTCTAGGTTGCTGGCTCGATAGGTGTGAGTAAGCTTAGCTCCATTCATGTCAGTAAGGTGTGCTGTTTTACACTAAGCAGGGGACTGACTCACTATATTTTGACTTCTATCAGGTAAATTACGAATAGGTGTGCTAGTAGGTTTGGGGTTTTCCTCATTAATTTTAGTAAGTCCTTAAATGCTGTTATGCATCTACTTATCTTAGAAAGACAGAACTACTTTCATTGACTCAAATGTCATATTCATAAACATAAAATAATTAATGCTGTAAGTTTCTGAAAGACTGAGATCTAGGGTTTTAAGTCTGGTATATTTTGAAAAATAATAATATCTGTGCTATATATGTTCTTGTGTAAGTTGTGTGTGTTTGTGTGCCTGTACAAATCTATATTCTTAGAAAGCATCTTTTCTTTCTACCTCTCAACTGATCAAGACAGAAAAACTCAAAGTAAAATTATCTTAAATTATATTAGTCTCCATTCAAACAGTGGTATAATCATGTCACTAGTTCCTGTGGGATAAGGAAACAGCTGTAAAAATCTTATTTAACTTTTTTTTTAGAGTATTGTCATTTACAGCTGGATAACTGAAGACAGTGAGCCAAAACTGTTGCAGACTTCATAAAAACTGAGGAATTTATGTATGTAACAGATTATTTCATAATACTGTCAATCTACCATATCCTCCCATTCTGTATGAAAAAATCTTCCACATTGCAAAGCACATTGTCACTTTTATGAAAACAAAAAGAGTGCATATTTGTTTTCCAAAGTGTTCTTCAGGAGTTTCATAAGGGTACTTCATAAAATCTTTGACTGCACCCTTTGTCTTTTTTTTCCTCATTATTTCCATCTGCTGAAAAAATATGTGTGAAATACCACTAAATCAGAGTACCCATGGTGCATCAAGCTGCAAAGAGCAGGCCACACCACTTACATAGTGCTAAGAGTCCAAAATCCTCCTTTTTTCAACCCCATTGATGATACCATTGCACTCATGTGTGGTTAAGTTTAGATATATATTGTGGTTCAAATTAAGATAAAAATGGGCTTTTCTGAATCAGAACCTCTTAACTGCTCTTCCAAAGTCCAATACATTCAGAATACTTTGGATTACTTTCAAGGTACTTAAAGGTCAAGCCTTTAAATGCCAAAAGCATATAATATGAGACTTTTTTGCATCGAGATAGGCCTGTTAAATTATGTCCCATTACAAGGTTGCTCAATTAAAACTCAGGCTCTGATCTCTTTCTGTAATGCAAACAGGGAGCCAGGTTTGCATTTGCAGCCCAGGAAGCCAAACATATCCTGGGCTGCATCCAAAGCAGGGCGAGGGAGGGGATTCTTCACTTCTTCTCACGAGACCACAGCTGCAGTGCTGTGCCCAGCTCTGGGGTCCCCAGCTTAAGAAGGATGTGGAGCTCTTAGAGTGAGTCCAGAGGAGGGACATAAAGATGGTCTGAGGGCTGGAACACCTGCTGTGAAGACAGGCTGAGGGAGTTGGGGTGCTTCAACTTGGAAAAGAGAAGGCTCTGGGGAGACTTTAGAGGCCCTTCCAGTATCTGAAAGGGCTACAAGAGAGCTGGAGAGGGACTTTTTCTGAGGGCATGGAGTGATAGAACAAGGGGAAATGGCTTTAAAATGAGAGTAGGTTTATATTAGATATTAGTAAAAAATTCTTCACTGTGAGAGTGGTGAGAGTGGTGAGGCCCTGGCACAAGTTGTGCAGAGAAGCTGTGGATGCCCATCCCTGGAAGTGTGTAAGGCCAGGCTGGATGGAGCTCTGAGCAACCTGGTCTAGTGGAAGGTGTCCCTGCCCATGGCAGGCAGTTGGAATGAGATGATCTTTTAGGTTCCTTCCAACACAAACCATGCTATGATTCCATGATTCTGTGATTTAGGTGCATGGAGATGTAAGTTAGTATCTCCGATGATTGTCACAGGAATTGAGTTAAGCCCTTCTCAAATGCCACTAAATGTACCTTTTGAGCCTAGATGGTCACGTGATTTTGGATCCCGCCCTCTATAAATCTAGCAAGTAAGTTTTCAGTCAGATAGGATTTATATGTTTATATGTTTTATATGTTTTTTCAGTAAGATATGTTAGTTATCAGAAGATATTCAAGGCATATATTATGTATCGTACATTTTTCTTAAGTTACAGTAGATTCCTGGCAGCATATATATAAAAAAATTAATGAGCCATCAGTCTAATAAAAACAAATGGGGAGCTCCAACTGATCCCAGTTTGAAGTCCTTTGCTGGTATATTTATAATATCCAGGTGGTTTAACAGAAATTGAGAGATTTATACAGAAAATGATTTCACAACTTTTTCCTGTTTGACTCGGCATATTTATGCCTAAGAAGTTAATTTATGTTCTTAACAAGTTTGCACACATACTTTTTTGTATATAAAATGAAATGTCCCTTTTAAGAAATGAAGTCAATCCTTTACTTTTAGTGCAAATCTTCGTTCAACTCAGTTTTGTATTAATTGTAAATATTATGCGTATAAGTCAATTTTGAGATTTTTATGAGAATGACTCATAGGCAACGTACTAATTTAATTTTTTCTTGTTTTTCACTAATGATTTGATTGTTGTTTTTGACAAATTTTTTTATAAACTTCAACAATACTATGTGACTGAAATAAGCATACTGTTGAAATGAGGATATATCTAGAGGATCATGATGTTACTCTCATAGTGTTTCTTCTGCTTTCACTTGAAGTCAGAAGTCAGGGTACAACACTTTAGTAAGATGTGTTGGGGATGTTGTAAAACAATGCCATATTCGTTGTTTGGTTTGTGATGGCTCATGTATGGACATTACTTGAGAAGGCAGAAACAGAATCTCAGTTTCAGCTTTGATACAGATGTGTCCTTGAAAAACGCAAATGTCTTGATGCTCAGGACCTGCCTTGACATCCAGTTCTGTGTGATTTAGGGGCTTTTTAAACTCTCTTTCCATGAATCTTGGTGCACCATCTGCTACTGGCTGTTGCCAGCTGCCTTGTGAAAACTGAATCCAGCCAAAGGAGTGCAGGTGGTGGCTTGTGCAGAACCTGTCCATGGTGGCTCTGTCGTGGGGGGCCAGGCTTTGAGTCAGTGCTCACTTACAGGCAGTTGTGAGCATAGACAGTGTGAGCTGGGAGAACTTGGACTGTGGGGCACTGGACCATGACTCAGTTCCTCTTGGTTTGATTCCTGGATCACCCTGGATCACCCAGGATTACCCAGTTACACTTTGGTAACTGTGAGCTTTCCAGGAAAGCAGCTGTGCTTTCCTGTCTCTCAGCAGAATTATGGAGATGAGAATCATTTTGTGATAATAAGATGTTTGTTTGCATTCTACTGAGGAACTTAAAAACACTTCATATAGATAACTCAGCCTCTTCTTACCTATCATAGGGCAGAAGTTGGTGCTTAAACTTCTCCCCTTTGTGAAAATTTGGTGTCAGTTTTGTATGCTGCCTCCTAACCTTAGTCCATTGAAGCAACACATCAACAGGAGGCCAAGAACAAAAATATGTCACAAATCCATGTGCTTTTAAATCTAGCTAGCATAGGCAAACAGGCAAGATATGGAGCTTTGTGTAAGCCATTAATATTTAGTTTTAAGCCATTCCAGATTAATATATTCTATTGTTTTTTCTGCATATAGGAAGAATCATATTTTTGTGTAACATCATAAAATACAAAGCATCATTTGAATCAGTTTGGAAACGTCACAATCAGTAAGCTGACTCAGTGCTGCTGGTCATTTTCTTCTGATTCCATATTCCAGAAAAACCCAACAGACAGAAGCCATGTGTTAGATGCAGTTCTTTGATCGGTGATTTTGAGGAATGCAGACTAGCTAATTAGCATGGGTCTCTCTCTGACAGAAAAATCTCTAAAACTTGTTGTAACTCAGTGTGTACCTTTGAAAAGGCAAGTGCTGGCATAAGCATCTTTCAGATGCACTTTCTATACAGGAGTGTTCTGAAATGTATAAGCCATGGGAGACTTGCACTGCTCCTGCCTACCTTTGCTCTCAGGATTTGTCAGTGTGGCATTGTCCACAACCACTGACTCTAAGCAGTTTTTGGATAAACTTTAGTCCCACTCCCCCCAGCCCCTTAGGCAGGTGCAGAATTTATATCCAACCTCCTGGCCTTGAGGCAGGAATGCTCCCCAGTGAGTTATCCTGACACTACAGTACATCCTGCCATGAGTTTTAACATCACTAGAGACAGGTTTTTTCCCCCAAAGGAAATAATGACTTGCAGTAACACAGCTTGTTGTGAGATCTTGTTGGAAATCCAAACATGTGGCAATTTACGAGTGTCAGCAGAATTTTTTAGACTTGTGTGGCAATCCGTGCTGTGCGTTAGATGTTGGAATCTGACCCTTCGGCTCTGCCACAGTGGTGTCCCAGGAAAACCATGTAGAGTTGCCTCTATGCTCTTTCCTATTTACTTTCTTTCCCTAATATACTGCAACATAGTTTACCTATAAAGCAATTTGTGCATGTTTTTTCACAATCCAAAATCCTGCCCAAGGCCTTTTTATTTTATTTGATCAATCAATTTTGATTATTTTTTTTTTATTGTTTGTACACTTCATGGTTTCTTTACGGAATTCTTGGCTAACTGGATTAGGCAGAAAATGGTGAAGGCTATAAATTTTTTCTTTCTCACCTCAGTCTTGTAATAATTACTATTTTTTATAAGAATAGTTTTTTTTTTCCTACAAAAGATGAAACTCAATTTTAAAATCCAATTTGAATATCTGTGTTCTACCTAATTGGATCTGAAAGCAAGACAGATCTCAAGCTGTTTCATGACAAAACAGTCTTTGCATTCAGCCTTGAAAAAGTGAAACAGGGTTTCTGGTTATTCCCATTAAGAACAGCATAAATAAACCTGAGCACACTGCTGTGTAATGTTCAAGTAGAAAATAGTCTTGTTACAGACTGACTTGTCTGAAACTTGGGTTTGGCATGTTTAGCATGTTTTACATCATCAGTTGCTGTTACAGCTGTTGGCACCAGCTTGCAACATGATTGAGAGGTTTTGATGACCTCAGTTTCTGCAGTTTATTAAGTCATCCAAACAAATAAAGAGGTTCTGTCAAGTAGCTTGCTCACAACATATGCCTTACCTGTATATCTTTATGGTCTAGTATAATTGTAATTTGAATTTTAAGTGTCTGTTGGTGAGGCAGGGAGAAAACTCCTGTTCTGTGGCTGAAGGGAAAGAGACAGGTGCCTTGGCTGCCATCTCTACTGAATACACAGTGAAGAAAACAATGATTTTAATAGCTCAAGATTTGGTCATATTGATAAAATAGGCTTGTTTTCGTTCTGAAAATCAGTATCAGTCTATTATTATGATTACAGGGATTGAAAAAATTTCATAGAGAAGCAGAAACATGTATGGATTGCATCAACTGCAGGAAACAGTTCGAGAGTAATGTATTCATCTGAAGGAAGCAGATTGGCTTTGTGAAAGTACATTTCCTTGGGCCAATGGCATATCCAGTGATTCCTAGTTCTCTGCTAGTACCCAGATGTTTTTTGCAGGTAAAATGATATCATTTTAAAAGCAGTTGATTATTTCTTCAGAATTGGAGATTTTCAGAGAGCTTTTTCATCAGTTCTCTGCTGAGATAGTACTGATAGAGTTAGGACACATGAAAAATGACAAAACTTGAAAACTCAAAAGCTTTATTTTTTCCAAATAAGATGAAACTCTTTGACTTTCATATGGAAATCCATGTGGTGTGGTGGTAAAACTGATGGTTTGAACCAGGTTGAAATTAGAGTGAAAACAGCTTTCCTGTTGGTATTTCAAAACATCTGTCAGGAAAGTACACTTTGGCACAGTAGGAAAAAGAGAATACCAAAGCAACATTAAGCAACTCTGGTGATCCCCAAAACCCTATTAAAGCAGAGGTCAGTAAGATTTACCACAGTGGAAAGCCTGTACCCATTTCCATTCCCCCACACGTGTTGCTTGGAAGTGACTCTATGTGGCTGTACCACCCTGGGATGATCCCCTGGGCCTGGCTCTCAGGCCTGGCTCTGCCCTTTGAAGTCAGACAACGCTGAAGATTAGACTCAGTGGGTAAGAAAATGTTTGGAGACTAAATGCTCCTATTTTCTTTTTCCTTTGGAAACTGCAACATAGCACATAATGCCTTGTAGGTGCTAGGACCAGCTGATTCTTACATTTTCAGAGGAAAATTACCCAAAGTCAACAACAAGAACTTCCTAAAGCCTCTCAGTATGGCCTCTAACTGTGTATGAACACTCTGTGGCAGTGCCCCTGCTTAAAGCACACCATGCCATATCTTCTTGGAGAAAGTCCAGCTGACCTGGATTATCTGATGTTGGCCCTAGGAGGCTATGGTAAATGTGTCTGCCTGGCAAGTTAAGGTATGACTAGATCCCACAAATATGAGATGCAGCAAAAACTTGACTACATTTTTAGATAAAACCCTGTAATCCCTGTGCCATGCCTCCGAGCCCATCCAAGGACTTTGCATTTGTGTGTGTGTAAATCCAAACAGATGAATAGGCAGTCAGTGACTTTGGGTTTCAGTAGCAGCACTCCAAACACACTGCAGCCTTCAGTGAGACTTGATTAGACCACATTCTAGAGATCACATATGGAAATGCAGCTTGCTGCTTTCTTACTGAGCAAAAGGGTGGGCCGGAGTACCCTGAGACAGAAAAAGCTCTATTTACTCTTAAGTTAGGAATTTGCTGTGTAGTAGTTAGGACTGTCCTATCACCATCGAGAAAATGCTGGCACGGGCCACTAAAATTACAGTCTGCTTGGCTGGATCTCATTCTGGGGGAGTTTTGCAGTGATGCCAGCAACTCAGAAGTGCATCAGAAGTTGTTTTAAAGTACTGAAAAGCAACGTGTAAACAGTGAGCAAATGCATGAGTAAATAGAGAATGAAGTTGTCATCAGCTGTCCTTCTGTGGAAGCAGGAAAACGTGTGCTGTAAAATGTGGCTAAAAGCAGAACTTTCTTTTATTTGCTGCCTCAGTGAGTACCCAGCTTTCAGAAGTGCAAAGCTGATCATTTTCAAACCCACCCTCACAAAGTTGCCTCAGGAATAACCCTTATGGAAAATGATGAAAAAAAGCAGTCACACTGCTCTTCAAGTCAATATTTTCCTTATGGTTTTAATTCAGGTCCTGGTCAGAAGCTAATGGTATTTATTTTCCTTTGACTTCCACGATCTTTGAATCCAGTCTTTAACATGCACAAATTCATGAAAAGCTGGGGAGCTTGTTTATTCCCAAAGTGAAGCAGTCTTACAGACATTTCTCCTTTTTTTCTAAGGCTGCCCTTTTCTCTTTGGAATAAAGGTGTGGGCAGTAGGCCATGCTTCAATGTCTGGGACCATCTGCCAACACAAACAGAAAAAAATTAATTATGAATAGTGTCTTCCCATGCTAAATCATTTATTGTAAAGGAGTTTTTCAGCTTGTTTGTAATGGCTGTAGCCTAAGGGTGCACACTGTATAAATTGCCTGATTACAGGATACAGAACACTTCTAAATAGGCCTCAGATGATTAGGAGAGGGGAAAGAAATTAAAAAGGCCATTTTCCTTTAGGTATGCAAATGGATTGCAGAACAATAGACAAAGATATGAAAGACCATGATAAAACATACCCTCTTTTCTTTTACCTTAAATTATGTACTAGGCAAGTAGCAAGCTTCATTACATGTGTCAGCTGAGATGTGAATTGTTTCATAATTGAAACAATGCTGTTGTCAGACAGTGCATGTTAGATTTCAAGATAAACTACCAGTCTTTGTGTCCTCGAGCAATTTGGGGTTTGCTGCCTAAATCTGTTTTAGCAATGGTTACATTCTGACCTTGGTTTAATTTAACTCTGCCTACTTTAGCCTCTTTGAGCTACCTTTTCAAATAGTAAGGGCTAAATTTGCTTTTGTCACACTAGATCCTCCTCTCAAGTCACAGTTACGTGTCTGCATCTCCTGAACAGCCAGTGCTGGTATTTTACTGCCCATTTGAAGGTAGCTGGGTGTGTTTAAACAGCGAGGGGAACAGCAGGAGCCGTCTCCTAGCTGGCTGTCACACTCTCACACATATTTGCATTCCCTCTTTCCCACGTACACGTCTGTGTACACATTCCCTCTTACACACCTACACGTCCGTGTGGGTCAAGCATATCTGCCAATTCCTGTGAGCTTGAATATTTGGGGAGGTACAAATTCATGTTTCCTGGTGCTAAAGTATCTTAATAGTCAGCAGCAGCTCCTAGGGAATTGAAAGGTGAGAGATGATAGATAATATTGCCTATAAGTATCGCTCTTCAATGACACATAGGGCTCCTTGGAGTCGAAGTGACTACAACAGTTGGTCAGAAGTGGGTGCTTAACAGCTACAACCCTTTGAAAATTACCATCTCACACCTCCATTCACCCTGAAATGAAGAAAGGTTTTCACAACACGTAGCCAAGTGCAGTGGAGGCAGCTAGAACAAGCTCTCAAGTGCTGACAATAGGACAGTCTGAAGCAAAGCTTACCCCTGCATGTGACTGAAGGGTTGGTTCGACAGCCAAATTGCTGCATCACCAGTGTGCAGCAGACAGGATGCTGAGATCACCAGATGGGGTTTAAAGATCACAGATTTAAAAATCATAGACTTAAAAATCACAGACTTAAAAATCACGGATTTTTAAAATTATGAAACTTTTGAAATCTTATTAGCCTGCTATATTAAGCATTTGGGTTTAAGATTTTCTTTAAAAATATGATGTGTCAAAAATAGCAGGGACTAAGACCCTAAGGCTGAATTTTTTGGATAGTCAAAGCTAGAATTCTTCCATAATAATAAAGGGCCAGGACCTGAATATAAAATTTGAAGCTTGTTCTAGTTATCAGATTTGAAAACTACCTACTATTTAAACTACCTGCATTTTGATGTATTTCTTAGAACAGTACAGGAACAGACAGCAAGTTTGGCCAACGGGAGCTTATGAGAGCTGAACTGTGTATTACACTTACAAGGAGCTCAGCTACACAGTGATGTTTTGGTGTGTCTCCCCAAAAAAATCAAAATCAAGATTCAGCAGGTAGTCAGGTCCAAATTTTTTAGATAAATATCTTGTTTCCCATAGGACAAGTATGCAAAGAAGGAAGTGAAAAAATTCTCTGCATATGTGCACTGTACAGGTATGTATGGTGGGCTTTCTGACAGCCCAGTCTGCCCCACGTTCTCAAACCAGTCTTTCTCCAGAGAAGGAATGTACTTGCATGTGCACCTTACATGTAGAGCCCCATCCTCTGATCCAAGTGCTTGGAATCTCTTGATCGTTCTAATACTTCCCCTGGTAAGGTCAGGCCATCAGGTCAGCTCATTGCAGTGGCAGTTCTTCTCTCAATCAGATGCAAGGCAGAAAGGAGTGGAGAGGGGGATGGTAAGGAGATTTTTATGATACAGTCATCTGGGGCTTGCAAGAGCTGTAAATTGGGATTTAGAGTGATATCACAGTTCTTTCAATTATTTCACCAAGTAACAAGGGAAACAGCACTTTGAATGTAGTACTAATGAATAAATAATGCACTCATTTGAAAGCTGGAGTTGAGACTGAGAAATATATCCAGTATTTTTTAGTGGGCCTGAAGTTCCATTAATGTGCTGGATCAGATGGAGGAACCACGCAGAGGGATGCACATGATGCCAGTGTGGCCCTGCCACCTGCCCCAGCCAGCAGGGAGGCAAGCACAAGTGTTCCTTCCACACCTTTGCTGTGTGCCTGGGCTCCCCATGCATTGTTACACTTTTTTCACCTAAGGGATGTGAAAAAAAGACAATGTTAGGTTAAATATTGTTTGAATCTGTCATTCCTTTTATTTAGCACCCACATACTGCTCACCTCAGGCTTGGGCTTGATTGTGTCTTGTGAGGTCCTTGGCCTGCTGGAACAAAGCACAGTGAGAGGTCACCAGTCCCTCTGGGGAAGCTCTGACCACTTTCAGTGTTCTGTGACCATGTCCTTGGACTGTTTGATGAACTTTGCATAGATAGTTCTGGTCCATCTGGTTGTCAATCAGCAGTACAGCCACTGCAGTGATATGGAAATTTTCTGGATTAGATGAAATGCTGCCTGGTCCCGTAAAACATCAAAGATGACCAGGGAGCAGAGCAGTTAAAAGTTATCTGTCCTAATAATTTCTCTTTACTTCACTCTGTCCATTTTCCTTTGCAATCCTTTCCAAGAGATCATCCTGTACAGAATTGTGTAGACCTGCTTACAACTGTCCCTTGGTTGCCCAGTGTTTTTCTCTTGTTTCAGTTACAGCAAGAACAAACTATAATTCATTGCCTTGTGCAGCTCCAAATACACTGTTGCTGATTACTTTTCCTAATAATTTGAAAACAGGGTGGAAATCTGTCATGTGCATCTTTACTAATAGAATCTGTAAAGCTGTGATGAATATTTGTGTTGTTTTGGAGGAGGAGTACCTTCCACAACTAGGAGTTTGTGGAATTTCCCCTCCCTGCTTCTATGGATTGTAAATTCTTGATGAGTAACTGAGATCGGGTCACAATGGAATGAAATCTGTGACATATTATTGATTTCTTTTAGAGATTAGGAAATTCATAAGCCATAAGATGCACTTTAAGTTTGGTCCTGTCTGGCAGATCACCTGCTGGAATCAGTGAGTCTCTATGGATGCAGTCATTTCAGGATCACTATCATCATTCAGACATGAAAAATTATTTTAAAATGGATATGTAATAGACTTAATTTTTATAAAATGAATATTTGCAGTTAGCATCAACAAATACATTTCATTTCATTTGATGTTTGTGTTTTTCCTCATTCTTAACTATTAGATAGATGAAAAGCTTTGAATCCAGTTTGAAATATGGTATTATATATCCTACGTTAGGTATCTTTGAAATAGCATGTGTGGGTGTTTATGACAGTTTTGAAGATTGATGATTGACAGTCACTCCCATAAAAAGTAGTAATATGAAGAATCACTTGTTTCAAGAATGCTGAGAACATTCTTTACTTTGATTTTTATTCTTTCTTTTATGAAACCTGAAAAATAGTTTTATTTTTTAAGAATAAGAAAATACGAACAAAAAGGCACTCCATTAGGCTAATCTACTATTTTTTTATATTCTGCCTCCTAAAGTCATACAGGGTGCTTTTTCAGGTTTTGTTTATTGTAAACTCGATCCTACATGATCCTTATTACTCCACAAAACCTTGGAAAGGCAAAGCAACTAGAAAAATCAATGTAAGGAAATTTTGTGAAGCAATCTTTTCCACAGTGAGTGTGAAAACCAGAAGAAAATAATATCCTCAGAAGTGAAAAGTAGCTTTGGCTTCTACCCACACTTCACCATTCTTGGGATAAATGTCACAGACTGTTTTGGACTCTGAGGAAGCCACACCACCCGAGCAGCTGCCTGGACAGCCACCTCCTCTGGGAATACAGTAGCACCTGAGGTAAAGCTCAGCCCTGCAGGATTCTCCTCTCCCTTTTTGGTGGTGATGCAACACCCTGTTTGTACTCTGGTCATTATATGTGATGATATATATTGTGGTCGTATTGTTTCGTATTGACTGGAATCTTAAAATGCTTTTTTGTTTATTTAATCTTCAATGGCAACAGTTCCCCTTTCCTCCCCATCCTTGAATTTGTTATTTTTTAGGTTTCAGGTTTGTAGGTAGGAGGGGAATGTATTAAGGATCAAAACAAAAGCTGCTGATGATGGGTGCTTTAAATTACCTTCGTTATCCATTAGAGGATTTTTACAGGTGAAATGGGTCTTTATCATGACATCTAAATTTCAGTCTGTCTAATGTTTAGACTAAGTCTTTCTGTTTACTCATCAAGTTTCCAGGGGATTCAGCTGGCTTTGATACAAAACAGTCATAAATTTTATCTCATCTATTCCAGGTCACTCTTCACCAGAGACAGCTTTTATTAACTAGTCATATAGCCTAGAATTATATAACTAAGAAATTGCCATATAGCTTATTAGAAATGTTAAAATATGTGCTCTAATTTATAAAAATAAGTTCCTTTCTCTTGGCCTCTTCTGCCAAGAGGTAGATCTTGTCCATCAGTGCTTCACTTAAATTGCATCATATGACACTGGTGGTACTTACATAGTCTTTGAGGAGTATTGGCTTGTGATACTGCTGGGGTTTTGGCCAGGGACAACTGATTTTTATTTTCTGACTATGAAGCAGAAAGACACCTATCTGCAGACTGTTTCAGCTCAGCATGCTGACAAATCAGATGTTTAGCTGGTGCAAATAAGTATAGCTCCTGCATACTTCCTTACAACAGCTTAGCCTTTAACATACCAGATTTTAAAAAAGAAACAAATCAGATTCCATGGCTTGAAAACTATTCTGTTCAGGAGTGAATCATATGCATTTAGCAAGTAGTATACTTATAGTATACTATATTTAATACTTATATAAAGAGATAAAGAACTGCATCTAGTTTACAGGAAGGTGGAATAGAAATGAAGGTAAACTTCTAGCTCTGCCTTTGCCCTGCTTAAACTGCAGTTCCTGTTCAACCTCTAAGAGACTGACTAGAACCTTTACCTTCCTCAGAAAGTGCTTGGATACCTGATGAGAAAAGAAGATCTCTAGGATCACAAAAAAATATAGTTGTCATAAAGATAGGATATTTTCTTGTTGGCTTACAGGACAGGTAATTTCTCAAATTGTGCATTTGTGCAGAGAAGTAAAAGATCCCCATTGTGTATCTGTGTTTGTTAACTTAATCTTTTCATGTTCAAAATGGTGGGAATGATAGCACTGCAAATAATGTGTTGTTTTTAAGGCTTTCTAAGAACTCTTTCTCAATTGTCTTGGACATACATACTTGCTAATTAGGAGGAAAGTCTATGTGGGACTCTTTATGGTAGACAGATTGCAAATAATAAACAGGCTCTGCAGAAGTGAAACATTTCTACTAGTTTTGTGATAAAGCAGTTTCTACTAGTTTTGTGATGAAGTCTGAAACATTTTATGCTTACTACATACAGTAAAAAGCAATATATATTTCTAGGCTACCAGTACTTTCTCCCACATTTTGTGAACAGGAGCAAAATACCACAGTTTTCACTAGCTCCTGGGTGATAGCTCTGTGTGTTTTATTAGGAAAAATGTGGTAATGTGTTGAAAGATTAATAAATAACTTGTGAAAAACCTTACTTACTGCATACTCTGAATGGCCCATTGTCCTCTCATAGTAAGACTTCATCATACTATGAATCACTCAGCAATCCTGAAGCAATGTATCACAGGTAGCATATGCCTTTACATTTCAGAGAAGTGACAAACATGGTATTTTACAGTGCTGTGCATGACTGATGATGCAGGAATAAGTAGGAGTAGGAAGTACACTGGAGTTATAAAGATATGTTTTAAATGAAACCTAAAAAGCAATCGGCTAGCGAATTTTATTTTCTGATTGTTTTGTGCTTGAAAGAGTGGGAGCAAAAACCAGACATTATTTCAATCATCATGACTGTGCTTTCCTGACATGCATGTACAGGAGGACACAATCTATTCTTGTTTCTATATTGAAAACTAGAGACTTAGGTTTACCTGGGTCATCTACATACATTTTTGCAAACCAATACCATTGTAAGGTTTCCTCTTGGAAAGATTGTTCACTGGTGAGGCTCAAGCTCTTCAGTTCTTTTCCCATCAGGTTTTGTGGCCTCTTTGTGAATTTAGTGACATAAGATACACAAAAGTTGCCAGGGAAGAGATAACCTTATATACAGTTTGACTATTTCTCATGTAGCACAACTGATTTAGGCAACTGTTGCCAATCTCACATCTGCCATCACCATTTCACAAAAGCTTTTGAACCCAGATCAGTTTACAACCAACTTTATAGTATGACTTCATAAACAGTTGGAGTGGTGCAACTCAGAATGAAATAAATTGCAGCAGGAGATGGGAACAAGTGTATCAGTGCAGGAGACTTTCTTTTGGGAAATGGAGCTGAGGTGTGCTCACACCCATCCTGCTGGTTACCTTCCACTGACAGCAGGAACTACCAGGAGGAGGATGCTGGAGCTGTTTTCTGCAGACAATGTCAGACCATGGTTTGATGTGTAAGAGCTCCTCCCAACAGGCTAAACATGGTTTATCTTATGCACGTTGATCTTTAGTTGATTTGCTGTACTTTCTTCCTGAGTTTCCATGCATACCAGTCCTAAGTGTGTTAGGAACACTCGTGTTTGGTAATAAACCTAAAAATATGTCTGTATATTGAAATAGGTGATCAGATACTGGCAAAAAGGGAGAGAATAATTGACACAAGGAAATTCTTCCAGGCACATTGTTTTAATACTGATAGTTTCACATGTTCATGTGAAATGTCTCAGTAGAGTTCTAAGAGAGACATCTTTAAATGCCCCCAGCTTGATTTCTGAGACTATGTTTCTGTAGAAGGTAGACTTAGCATGCTTTGAAACAGCAATTTTACTAAAGTAACCTTTAGGACTTTCCCTGTATTCTAACTAAAACCAGTTTAGGATCTGATTGGAAATGAAGTCTATTGCTGATGCAGTTCTAGGATCTATTTTTTCTTTAGAAACGGGGTCAACTGTGGAGGTTCTCTGGCTTCTGGGTCACAGACCCTACCTTTCCTGTGCTACGACATTTTTGTGAGGCCACTTCTGTAGATTTCAGCACAGAAAAGAGGATTAACTGCAACACAGGAACAGAAATGAACAGTCAGAGTCTAAAAGGAAATACAAGAATTTCTATGCCTTACTGTCAGAGAAAAATGTCAGGTAATTACATCTTGAGCAACACCAAGATTGCATTTCAGTGATTATTAAGACAACAGATATCTTTTAACTTGTTTCTCAACCATCTCCTGACTGTAAAAGGGTGAGTTAATTGTCGTATTCACTAATGACTTTAAACAGCCTTTATGTTGATTTATAGATTAGCTCCGACTGCAGGAGAACCGTGACCTGAACCACTGTCCAAGTGTGTGCTTTTTGAGTTTGGGTAGGGGCAGAGAACCTGAAAATATTTATGTGTGAGAGCTGGGGAAGAGGCAGAGTGGAAAGGCCTGCAAGGGCATTTTGGAGCTATGTGTCAAGTTTGGTGTGGTGCATGGGCAGGTGTTGGGGTCTGGGTTTTGGGAAAATCATCCACTGAGATGGTGTGACCAGTTCACAGCATGCCTGTAGCACATAAGCTGTGCTTTGAGTGGTTTAAGCCTTTTGTTTTGGGGCGAAGTGTTGAGTTTGGGGGTAGTTTTTTTGCTAACAATCATCCAGTACAAGTGCGTACCTCAGCTAAAATACTGCACAACAATTTTTACCCTAAAAAATAAGAAGACTCAAATCCCAGAGTCTCCCAGAAGTCAGAAAACACAACTGGTATCTACTAGTGGCTCTTATGATCACTCTTTTTAAACAAGTTGAGCAAACAAAACGTTTTTCCTTCCTTCTAGCTAGAAAGTTCTGGTGTCAGCATGGGTGAGTAACACTCACAAGATATAGCAAATGATTTCTTAGGAACTGTCCTTTTCTTATTCATATATATGTACATATGCACCGTTGTACCTTGGCTTTCAAGCATCATGTGTCTGTTTAAAAGAAAAGGACACACACCTTGAAAATCAGTTGCCAAACAAAGTGTTTGAATTCCAGTTGAGCAGGATTCCCAAAAGAGCAATCCTTGCCAGTTTGTATTAGGGAAAAGCCTAATTCTGACACACTGTTCTGTGGAGCCTTTTCCACACACTAAAGCAGTCTGAATTAATTCTCATGTTAGAGTCAATCGGCTTGAGAGTTTTCCTGAAGGCAGTTGTTTCAAAGTGCATGCAGTTTTAATGAAAAGCAAAGATAGCTGTTTTCAAGCTTGGAGAGCTAAAAAGAGATTTTCCCAGAGGTTCCTGTATGTATACCAGGCCATTAACAGTTAAAAAAGTAAGATTCTGTCAGGTGTCAAGCATGTTTGGTAAACTAGCTTTGCAAAGACAAGAAGCTTGTTTCTCTGATCAGATCTCTTTTCCCCTTTGTCTGATGCTGTTATGCAGGCCCAACACTAAAATACTGTACTTGATGGGTTTGCTGAGACACTGTTTGTTGTTTTGGTGTTTTTGGTTACTCCTTGACTCCTTGTTCTCAGTGAATGTTGTTTCTTTTTGTGATGGATTTGTTCTTCTTCATTAAGAAGTTAGGAAATGACTTTAGTGGGACTAGACTGCTAACCATAAAACAAGAAATTTTCAAATCTTAGAAACTTGGTGTGCACGGTTCTCAAACACTGAGTATTAGTATCTGCATTGTGCTTGTTTAGCTAAGAGAGTAATGAGGAAATGTTTAAGAGAGGTAAGCTTCTATGGGGACAGACTGTTCTTAGACTTTGTTTATATTTATTTAGTTCATAAACTCACATAATAAAACAGTTTCAGACTACATAAACTGTTTTCAAAAACTGCTTGAAGAATACCCATCTAAGGTGAGTTTGGGTGTAGATGGGGACAAAGTATCTCAAGTGTGCCATGTGTATTCTGAGATTAATAGGAAAACCTTTCAGTGTGGTCTGATTGCATCATCGATGCACCCTCCCTATTGAGGCAACTTGCTTTTGCAGCTGTTTGATATAAATTCCTCGCATATGTCTTAGTCCAGTTGGTTTATTTTTATAAACAATAAATAGCCCAACATTCCTGCAGTGTTTCCCTTCCCTCGGACAGTCTCGTGGAGCCATTTGCCGTGAAGGCGGTGGCTGCGATTAGTGGCGTTTGCACAGATGGCGGCCATCGTTTGGGAAATCTCATAAATAGTGGAACACGTGGACTTTTTCCTCCCCCCTTCAGCATGATCACAATAGATTATGAGGGCCTACAAATCACTACCAGATGATATTAAGTTGCTTTGATAACACTCTGGGTCCCTTCCGGTGTGATATTTTTCTTCATTAGAAAGGATAGCTCAAGCACACCAAATCCTCTTACTCTTTTCTCAAAATTTATAGATCTCAGCCTCTAAACTAATTGTTAGTTGCACAGCATGCCCTAAGCTGTGCCCAGACAGAGCAATTACATCCCCCGGCCCTGATTAAAGGCACAGAGGAAACAGAAGTGCAAAGAAAATGAAACACTCTTGGCTGTTTGGGCAGGATGTCATTGCTGTTGTTTGCCTTTTTTGACATTTGTTGATAAAAGTGAGAAAGGAGGTCAGTTATCCATCATTGACCCTTGTTCTATGCCAAAGATGTGACAGGCTTGTCTCAGGCTACTGACTCCGTTTATGAAATTATAAACAAAAAGGGGTTTCTAGGCCAATGTGCTTCCTTTCTATTAGCAGCTCAAGAAATTCTTCATTTTCCCCCTGCTAAATTATATTGCTTTCTGTGTCTTTTACACTCATTTGCTTCTGTGTGTATGCCTAAAATCACAAAATATTTTTTGTTGAATGAGCAGAGCTGTACTATGATAAAAACTCTGCAAATTACCTAGAACAAGGGAAAACTCATATTCAAATGTTTCTGCGTATCCAGGCATTTCTTATGGAATGTTCCTCACCTGTAAATTGCAGCTTTCTACTAGATGTGTTTTCCTTTTATTATTTGAAGTAACTTCATGGCTGACTATTTGTACACTTTAACAGCCAAAATCAAGTTTTCCAAAAGAAAATGGGAAAGCACTATTTGCTTTCACCCCATATTTTTCTGAGGTCCTCATGTTCAAGTTTGTACATTTGAAGCAGAAGTACTTATTTTTAAAGTACTGAAGTGGCTTAAAAATCATATACAAGCATCTAAAAATAAGATGGCAGAGAGCAACAGCTTTCTTGCATTAAATCTAAGCTTGTGTTTTCAGTGCAAATGGTTCCAGTCTGCTGGGAGTTATCTATTTCATAGAACAGTTTGTAGAAAAGGTACTGTATTGTATTTTAAATATTTTTTGCCAGGACTGCCAGAGACTTCACATTTTGAAGTCTTTGTTTAACCAGTTTCTCTAATTGCTTTATGTGATACACTTAACACTGCTTCATACTAAACAGATGGCTTGTACAAAGGATCAAACCATAATCTCATGGTGTCTATAAAGAGTCAGAAACAAACAGCTTAAATATTTTTGAAAGTAAAAATAGGGGTTTTTTTCCTATTTTTTTTCACTTCGTATTCTGTTTTCTCCCTTTTTAAGACAAAGAGGGATTTTTTATTAAATGACCACACCCTGTCCCAATGTTTAAATATCTGATAAACTCAGTTCTTCTCTCCTCTGTGTCCCATGCACCACAACTGAACAGAAGAGAAGCTTTCAGCAGTCACTGTCTCTTAAAATGACCAAACATCAAAGAAGTTCAGTGAACTTGAAATTACATCAGGAAGTAGATCAGACAAAACCTTACTTGTGTGCATCTGTAGTTTCCACCGTTTTGTGCTTTTAAGTGGATTTAGTTTCAGATATTCTGTCTGTGGAAACTGTACACTTGCAAAACTACAGGTCACTCCCCCACGAGCCTTGGTCCCATGGACAGTTTTATTATTGCTGTTAAAGGCTGACTGATCTGGTATTAGTAGAATAATACAGTAAATAAACAGCATGTAATAAATTAGAGCTTCACACTTTGAAGTCTTTGTTTAACCAGTTTTTTAATTGCTTTATGTGATACATTGACACGGACTGCTTCATGGTACAAAGCTTGGTTGCACCATGGATCAAATCTATAATCTCATACTGGCTGTAAAAAGTAAATACATAAATAAATTTTAAAAATCCAACAAAACAAAACTAACTAACTATTTAAACAAGGTGCTTATGACCTAAGATCCTCACAAAACTGCTGTAACTAATGACTGAACATTGTCAGAATGGGAGTCAGTTTGTTAAGACCCTGCAGATGAAAGCAAGCATGAAACCTTGTGTTACATTCCCACAAGAAGCAGTGATGAGCAAAAACCTATTTTCAGGTGCAGTGAGTTTCTGTCCTTCTCAGATAATCAGAATTATAAAGACTGACTTAAGATATTTGCTAAATGCAAATTGCCTCATGCTTGAAGTGATCCTTGAGATAGGTGTCTTATAGAAAAATACGTTCCCTATCCTGCTACCTTTTTACAAGTCTTCCCTAACCAGTGTTGCTGGAGAAGCCCTGCAAAGAAAAATTCCAGTAGCCTTACTGCCAACCTTAGCTGACTGATATGGCTGTTGAGAGATGTACTTCAGGTGAAGGAGGGATTTCTCTTTTCTTGGCAAAAGCCTCCATAGATTTTACCTGTATTCCTTTCTCTAGCATGCCTGTATATCTATTTGTCTGTGCAGTTCAGAAATCAAAGAGTCAACTGGGGTTTTTTTGAGGCCGTAGACAGAGAGGGTGAAAACCTCTGGTTTTTCTGTTCCCTTGTTGTTTAAGAACCTTGCAAGAAAAAGGAAATCCACTCTGACATTCTCTTTTCAAGCTATCTATAAATTATTTTCTGGAACATTTCCTGAAATAAACAGAATGCACAAGGTCTGACAGCTCTCCACATGTGCTTTTGGTGCAATGGGTGAATATAACTACTGTTCCTATAAGACAAGGCAGAAGTGAGACATTACATGCCATGTGGGAGAGGCTGTTAACAAATTGGTGGAAATGGTTACGGTTTTCAACTTGTCAAGCATCATTTTCTTAGCTTGATGACACCTTGTAAGACCAATAAATAATTTATGGGGTATCTAAATGTTTCAAATAGGAGTTTAAGGACTGGAGGAAAGAGGTCTAGGGTCTCATAGTTAATCCTATTCGAGCAGCTTCTTATTAAAACAGCCCTCCACAAATTGATTACAGCTGCAATCCCTTTTAAGAAGGATTATTTAAAAATCCCAATTATAAAGACTATTTGTAAAGAGTAAAATACTTAGTGTCAGTTTTGCGTGGAGACTGTGGCTTGACTCAGTTGGCAGAAGTGGGTTATCCTTTTCCTGCCTTTCTTTTTAGGAGGGCCTGCTCATAGTGGTCATTTCAAACAGTGGCTTTAACACATTTGCTGCAAAGGAGGTTTGCTTCTTTTTATGTCACTTGTACTCCCTGGCTGCCTCTGCTGGCCCACCTCTGGTAGGCTCTACGTTGTCCTTTGCCTCCTTTTGGCCCTTCTGCTTGACTTCATCTGACATAAGGAAATGATATTTAAAGTCCGACCTGATTCAGGACTTGGTCCTGAGATCCCATTTAATACCATTTCCCCAAAAGGGCACATCTTCATTCTTACAATTCATATTCACTCACACCTTACAGTAAATGTGAGTGAATCTGATGGGAAAAAAAGGCTAATATGGCTGTGTTTTGTCTCATTTTAGGTGCTTAAGACCACCTCTGAAAAGCTTCTTTGCACAATTCTGATGACATCAGCAGTAATAAACCCACTGATGAAGGCAGTTTAACAAAAGTTGTGCAACACTGAACCATGCAAAGGAACCAGGGCAGGTCAGTGCATTTGATTCTGTGGTCTACATTAAGAAACATTTCTAATGATCTGACAATGCCATTATATTTTAAAATATTCTAGTGACTTCAGAGGGATTCATATAATACACTGTGAGTCCTCTAAGGACTAGTTTTCTTACAGCTAACCTGTAGAACACATCATGTTTGCATTTTCAAATAGGGTGACCTCAGTTGTACTCACTCAAACAAGTAATGCCCCTTCCAAAGCTTCAGTCACCAGAGACTGTTGCTTGAACTGCTGCGACAAAGCTTATTTTCTTATGGCAGTAATGTTTGAAATAGTGTATATTAAATAAGTATTTAAGAAAAGTCTTAGAAACAGAGCTGTAAATTTGTAAACATGAGTACTTAATCAAGAAACTGAACGCTTAGAGATCTAGTCAGGGACAGAAACATACCCTATAGCCATTTATCTAATCAAAATTAACAAAGTACTTAAAGAGTGAGCACTTGTAATGAGCTGCTTGTGAATAAGCTGGCAACCACGAATAATTCTCTGAATACAAATACTCTTTCAAGGAAAAGCTGAACTGCTTCTGAGCAGCTAGTGAATAGAAAAACAAAAAGCAGGTGGCACCAAATAAACTGTGTGTTTCACCCAGTTTTGCTGACCATGACAAGAGTGATAAAGACAAACAATACTTCCTTTCATAGATAAAGAAAAAGGATAGCTGAGTAAGAAAGATGGTAGATTGGGCAACTTCTATTCAGGTCTCCATTTAATCACACACTCACCATTTTGTTTTAGTCTCACTGCTTTACACTCATGTTTTATTCTGAGAACTTAGGGTCACGTTTTTCAAGGTTGAAATCAACTCCAGTTAATTTTAGCAAGAGTTAAATGCCAGCCTTACCATTCCTGTCAGTGCTTACTCATTTGTTAATGTACTTAGTAGCAGTTCCCTGCTTCAGGTAGGCATGGAGAGGTACATGTATTGGTGGTAGTGAAGCGTGTGGGTAAAAATATTTAAGATCACGCCCTCATTTATGTTTAATGACTGTATGAATACAGAAACATCTGTTTTCATCAAACTGCAGAAAGGTTGGACTGTTAGAAGTCTTTTGAAGGGTGTATTTTACTTTGCTATCATTTTCCAAGTAGGGTTGGGGGAAAAAAAACAGATAAAGAAGGTTATTTGAATTTATAATTTTTTTCTTTCTGAGGTTTTGTCTCAGTTTATGAGAAGACAGGCTGCTACTAAAGCTTTTAGTCTAGCATCTCACCACTACGTGAACTGCTCTGTGGGCTTCTTTCTATGTAGACATGCATATCTGCACACATGTATGTATCCATTTCCCAGGAATATCTAGTCATCATTCCTTTTACAGTAGTTCTAACTTTCTGCTACATGTGCTGAGCTGTAAAGTATTAAGCCTTGTAATCCCTCAACCCCTTAGATGTGGTTTGCTGGGGGGGGAGGGCTGTAAATCCACGGTGGCAAACAAGAAAAGCCTGAAGCTGTGAGCAAACAGGAAACAAATTATCTCAATCCCAGAATGTAAACTGTCATTGACAGAGATGCATGAAAGAATCATAACAGGGAAACCTGCTTCAATTTTTCATCCAGTTACCAGCTGAATCACTGCCATTACACTGAAGAAGCAACTGCCAGCCCACCACTGACATGGCAGAGTTCTTTACATGTTGTTGTGTGCACAAAGCAACCATATAGCCTGACTGGCATTTGCTCCTTTTCATGCTTGCAGACTGATAATTATTGTGCACTGCCTCAAGCTTGCAATTAGAGGCCACCAAGAAACAAAAAATAGCTGAATTTCAAGATTAAGCCTTTTCCATGACGAGTCATATTTTCTCAGCAGGGAATATGTTGTTGCCAGTAAAAACAGAAATCACCTATGCTGTACTGGTAGCAGATTAAAAGACATATTAGCTGCAGGAACAAATGGAGAATTCACATATAATAAAAAGTAATAATAACTGTCATTGTTGCTGGTGGCACAGTTAGAGTTGATGCTGGCTCCTGTCACAATGCAGCTTTTAAGGGGGATGAGACAAAACACTGAGCTCCCAAGTACTTGTAATTATATATTCTATAGTAATTTTTCAGTATGGATATTCACTCTGTGTTTTCAGCATGTTCTCATTCCACTTTCCCAGGCTTCTCTCCTGTCTCCCAAAGCTTTGCAGTTTAAGTTCATAGGAGATACTTCACTTCCTTTATTGCATCAAAAAATGTGTCCTCCTAAGCACGCCACCCTGTTTGGCTCACTTTCAATGGTAGGCAGAGTATAACAAGTTAATAAAAACACTAAGAAACACTTAGGACAAAGTGAAATACATGAAGAAGACGCTGTCAATGAGGAATGTTAAAGAGAAGGTTTTGAGTTTCTTTTTTACTTTCTCATTTTATGACTTTTTCTGTGTTGTATAGTGATGACTAAGATAAGTTGCTTTGGAAAAATCAGAGCTGCTCTGCAATAATAATCAAATCAGTCTATATATGGACAAGTTTAGTGGTATGTTTACTGTAAAAATACATTGGTTTCACTTAATGGAGGATTTGGAAGGGGGAAGGAGAAGGAGAAGGAATGGCCCTGGTTGAAACTTCTTGGCACACTATTAAGAATCATTTAGGAAAGTTCTATCAACTCTGAAGGTTCCTCTTCAGCCATTTGAACCAGGGCAAAAAATGCCCCTTAAATACAGGAGGAAAAAAGAAGTAGATGGTAGATTTCAAAGGGTGATCTTTTGAGAGATGGGATTTTATGGTTCAGGAGAATTTGCCTGAGGTAGAGCTGTGATCTGGGAAGAATAAGAAGCAGCAGCCAGAAGTGGCTGGCCTTAGGTGAGAGGAAACACCTAAATACCTTTATAAATAATACTTATCTTTCAGAAGGCTGTGTGATCACTACTCATTTCTGGATGCAGTCTGGAAAGATGACTACTTGGGTTCACCAGACTTGCTGAACAAGACAGTTGGATTTGGGGACTTAGGATTTAAGTCTGTTTCTGGTCTGAGGGTGTCAGTTCTGCCCTGTGGATCATTTATAGTAATTAATAGCTTGCAGAAAATTAAACCATCTCACTGAGAATGACTGAGTGCTCAGCTGAGGCTGGTTAGGTGGGATGGAGGAAAAACAAGAGTGACACCACTCTTCTGAGGCTGGTAACTATTGTCTTAGTTCAGCTGCTCTGTGAAACCTCCCTGAGAGTGAAGGGAGCTGCAGAAATTAAAAAGCAAACTTCTAAAACCAGAGGGACATTTTGTACTGCAGTTGCTTCTGTGACTGTGGGTTTAATGGAGCTCAACCAACCACGAGACCATTTCCCTGGTTTTCAGATGGGTTTTGTAGCTACTTTGAAGGTGCAGGAGGGATGAGCACAGTGTCCAATCACAGTGTGGATAGTGCCAAGAAATTAGACAGAGGCAGAAATACCTGTGTGCTGTGATATTTGTTCCTTGCAGCTTTCTGTCATGCTTGCTTTTGTAATTTAATGAGAGTACTCCCACATATTAAGCTTTATTAATACAAAAATAGCCATGTATGGTCAATTTGAAATTTGGGGGCAGAGGGGTATATGTGTGTGTAGATAGGTGTGTATGAAAGGAAGCAGAGTTTGGTCCTCAAGGATAACCTTAACTCCTTACCTATACCCACTGAGCCTTGTAGGATATCTTCAGTTATTTGAAGATCTTAAAAGTATCTATTTTGTCTGTCATCTAGTATTTTAATATGTGATCATTAAAATATTTTGAAAAGCAGCTGTATTTGAGGAAAAGTAGACAGGGTGCAGTTCAAAGCAGTTGATGTACATCCGCAAAGACTTCACTTTCCCCTCACTGATGAGTTACATTCTCCTTCCATCCTGACTGCATGCTCCTTTTCCCCATTTAATGACAGAAAGACAGCCAAGCACTTTCCTTTAAGATACTAGCTTGGGAGACTGTTCATCTACTCTGTTTGCTAAGTAAAAATGTCTTACTTTTGGGATGCTGCAGATTTTACCCTAGTCCCTCAGGGATGGCAGAATGCTTAATTTCCCTTAAAGTCATTCTGTATGCTCAATGAAAACTTTTGCTGCTCCTTGTTGTCAATTTAGTGTATTATTACTTATTTTAAACTCATTGAAGTTACCTTTGCAGTCATGATGTTGAGTCATGTTCAATTCCTTGTAACGCCTGGATCATTTGCCATGAAATCCATATGTGCACTTAATAAATCTGGAAATTAAGAAATGTACTTTATAATGAAAAAACCCACATGAAGTATGATGATGGACACACAGAGCAGGAATAATTCCTCACATAGCTACCTATACACCTGAAGATGTGCAATAACATGTACCTGTACAAACATGCATGTTACTCACAAATAATCCTAGACTGGAAGCATGAATATATTAGCCCAGAGTAAGTTTTTCCATAGATCTTCTCTTTGACTCTCAAAATATTCAGCCAGCTTTTCCCAGGGCTTCTTCCTGTCTCTTGCAGGTCACTTTTTGCTCATCTCCTGTTCTCACGAAGACAGTCTATAGCAGAGTCAGCTCTTACAGGACTCCTCAGCTTCCTGTCTCGACATCAGGCTTTTCCTTCTCTCTTTAGTCTTAAAAATGCACATTTCACTGTCATCTTGAAACTGCTTAGGCCATGGTCACAGTTATAGCATCATAGCACTCAGCAGCAGATGGGAAACTGCCTCCCAGAATGAGGGAAAATCAGCAGATTTTCTGTGTGGAAGAGACATTGGAACAAAATTGCCATTTCCCACCAGAGAGAGCTGTCCAGGGGATCCTGCTATCCTGAGTCTTTCAAAATCAGATGATAGCCTCTATTCAAAGTTCCTTCAGTGCACCCTGGGAAAAAAACAAACCAGCTTTTTCTTGATGGACTCAAGAGATCTGCTGTGAGGGAAAACTGGACATGGTTCCTAGTGGTGAACTGTATTTTATAAGCAATTTGGGAAGCCAGTGGTGTAAAACCAGTAACACTGGTGTGCATGTGGACCAGCAGACTTAGAAGCACCAGGTGGTGGAACTGCCAGCTTTGAGTTAGTTGATGAAAAGTTGTCCATTAGGGCAGGAGCTTTTCAGGTTACAATGACCACAAGGTTTTCCACACTGGGAGGAATTCTTGCTGAGGATGCCTTGCTGCCCATCAGTGATGCTTTATGACCACAATTCACTTCACTGACTGTTGTGTGCAACCACAGCTGAACCATGTGACAGGTTCACATAAATAGCACATGTTTCAGGCTTTAAGGAGAAATGGGAATGGTGGTAGCACAATGCTTTGCTTTGAGGTACTGGAATGAAACTGTACAGATCACAATAACATCTTTTGGAGTATAATACTCTTAATGTATTTATTTAATTAAAAATAGTGGTTTATAGGACAGCAAATGGATTCATTTAGGGACCACACCTTGAAATATTTTTTGTCATTAATATTAAATTTAGCAAATAAAAAATATTTCAAGGTGTGGTCCCTAAAGGAATCAGTTTGTAATTCTATATCTGTGTAAATAAAAATATACATGTGTATATATTTACACACATGGAGACCTAATTTTCACTTCAAATCATACTCAGATAGGTCCCACTGGAGCTGTAAAGTGAAGTTGGTTTGGGCCTGAGTGCTTACTGGAAAAGATCCATTTTTTGTGAGAGCCTAGTCTTATTGCAATTCAGTGGGATTTTGCATATGACTAAAATATCACCCACACCATGCAAAAAAATGGCTTTGATATGAAAAAGAATCAGGTATATACAGTTGCAACCTATTTGCTTGTATCATCAGACTTACCTTTAGCATAGTAATATTTCAGTTCTACTGAACTGCTGTATCTCTAAACTGATTTTTTTAAAGTGCTTGGAGTAAATTGCAAGGTTTTCCTCCATGGCACTGACTTATTGTTCTGCCAGAATGTCTTCTTTTGTCATAAAAACAATAACTTAGTGTAAGTAGTACTTTTGAGGTTTACTAATCAGACAGACTAATTGTATCTTTTAATCTGGGTCAATCTGCTCTTACTTATTATAATTTCGCTCCAAGTCCCCCCCAAAAGAGGAACATTTGCAAATAATTTAGTGTCAGAAGCACTCTTATATAAACAGTACAAGAATTGCTGGAAGGCCCAACAAAAACTCTCAAGAATTTTGAATCCAAATGTCCAATATATTTTTTAAAAGGAATATACTGCTTTTCTAAAACTTGGGAGTGAACTTGAATGTGTGAGTCTGTGTCTTCAGGTGAACACATAAAAGGACTGGATAAACAGTTAGGGAATGGGGTCTTTCCTTTATTTACAAAGCTGAGATTGTCTAGACAGGGCACTTTTCCTGAATCAATCTACCAACTAAACTTAGAAAGACCATACTAATATTCGATTTTAGCTTCATCACCATGTCTGTACAATCCCTGCTTAGATTGCTGACCAGGGTGATTATTGCTCACTGAAACTGTTAATGTTTTGGTTGGATGTTTGTCTTCTCAAAAATGGATTGAAAGATTTTTCCCTGTAGGCTACTGAATTTTCATTGCATGTTAACTGTTTAGGTTATTTTCCAACTCCACCACAATCCAGTAGTGAGAGAAAGCATCTACCACAGGAAAAAAGAATATTCAAATTTCTCATGGAAACTTTGAAATTGGCTTGATAACTGGAGTATTTTTTATGTCATATGAGGCACTTTGTTTATAAATTGGGGTCTGAAACCAGCTCTACCTTGTGACCAGTACCAGGCAGCTGCCCTCTGGAAGCAGTTACTTTGTAATATCAACATAAGAAAGCTTCAAAATAAGTTTGCAAAAATATCTGTTCTTCTCACCTGTTTGAAAGTGCAATCATTGTTGCATGAAGTAATATTTTTCTTCAGTTGAAGGATGGTTTTCCACAAAGAAGTACTTTAGTAACACAGACTAAAGTGTTTCGTTATCAAGAAGGCAAAAGACAGTCCAAAGTTATGCCCACAGTTTCACATATGTCCTCTTGATAAGGAAAGGTCTTGCTTTACGGTAAATTATGCTTTCCTGGAGGAAAAGAATATTGAAGGGGGGTTTTTGACAAGTACAATGTAAGAGATTAGTTCATTTGAGTAGAGAGAGTGCTTAAAAATGCAGCTGCATGCAGATTTCTTAAGAAACTACAACTGACAATTGAAGAGGAAACCTAAAACAAGATTACAAAAATTAATCAGTTGGCACAGAACAGTTGACATTAATGTGTGTACTTCTTTGTTTTGAAACTAGACTGTGGAGGAGTTTTCTTATATGGAAAATTTCATCTACTTGTACTTGTCTCCTCACATAGTCAAATATTTTGTGAGACAGATCAAAAACCCTCTTTGACAAGCTCATTCCCACGCTTCTCCTTATTAACCTGCTTTTTTTTATTGGGTTTCTCCTCTTTTCCTGGAGACTTGTTCAGATAAAGAAAACTTTGCTTGAAATCTATTTCAGTAGCTCTATATCTCTTGGGCAATCAGTATTTAAATGAAATATGGAAATGGAGTTAAAAAAACATTAAGGGATGGAATAAGGCAAGTTCCACTAGCCTGTCAGAGGTGTTTGGGAGCATGGAAAGAGCTGAGGTTGGTATTGGGTAAGGCAGTCAAGAGGAGGAGGTTCTGTGATGAACTATTGCTGTATAAACTCTGAGCTGTACCCTGAAATGCTGTCAGTGATTTCTCTCATACTTCAGAAGAGACAGCTCTTGGTGAAGCCTGTGGAAGTAGCACATGCAGTATTATCCTGGCTCAGAAGTTGGAAATTGGAAACAATCACAGACTGTTAGGTTTTAGTCAAAAGGGACGTTCTTCTAGTAAATATTGCTGATTAGCCAGACCTCTCAGTTTTAAATATCAGCAATTTTACCACCACATCAGTAAATGTCTTTTACACATGCACACTCCTGTGATTTTCCTCTTTACACTTACAGAAAAACTAATAGCTTGTTACAGTTCAAATGTGATCATTTTCATGTCCTAACCACTTTCCTTAATGGGGAATGTTTGCCCTCTCTAAAGTTTAGCCATTTCCACACCACTTGTGTTCATGCTCTTCAAAGCCTCACGTCTCAGAGGATCTGTTCTTTCCCTCCTCTGGACTATTCCTTTGTATTCTGAACTTAGACAATATTTGAAAAAGTTTTTACAGATTCCAGTTTTTCCTCACTGTATAAACAAATAACCCTAGTTAAATAGCCATCAGATATTATTACTATATATTTTACAAATACTTCTTTGCTTCTATAAATGTGCACACCCAAACAGGGTAGAGCTGCCAGGCTATATGGAAAGCTGTGCGAGGGGCTAACGTGCTGTCTGCTTTATGAAGTGTTGTGATAATCGACAATAGTTAAATAAGAATGCAGGGAGTTGCAAGATTGCATTAATTAATATGCACTGTGTGCAGCACCCATCTCTCAGGGCTGAATATTTATGAAATTTTCTTTGCATGTTTTTTTTTTTTCTTGTTTTTTTTTTTTTCATGTTTTTTCTTTCATTTAAAGAATTTCTTTTATCTAGTGAACTCAAGGAAATTCTTTTGATGCCTTTACTCATGCAGATTAGTTTCTTACCTCATAAGTGGCACACTTGCAGCTAACAGGTGAGGCATCACTAGTTTGAATACTGGTGCCCACTGATCAGCCCACAGGAGGTTTGGAGGCTGCTGTGTTGTAGTCATTTCTCCATGGTGGAGAACAGTCTTTGTGGTGGAAGTCTTACCTGCTGGAACTGCAGAGTGTGAGTTCTCCTCTTCCCTGTGCATGATTAAAATTATTTTTACTGAGCCAGAGTACCCTTGAGTGCTACAGGTTTCTTTTGAGTCGATAACTTTCATGGTTCCCAGGTATCTGTGAAATATGTCCCTGTTAAATCAAATGTATTGATAAACTATCCCAGTTCTGGATACCTGTGCAATGTATTCCTTCACACAAAGAAATTCTAGAAAGCCTACATTAACTTTTTGAAGCATACCCTCTGGGAGAGCCTATTGAAAAGCATCAGTTTCTTCTGTTCAGACCATTGTGCAAACCTACCGAAAATGTTATAAGGCTTATAACTGATAAGAGCCAATGGGATTCAAGAAGGTGCACATTGAATTGCAGTTCTTTCCAAGAATGTCATCTTAGGACAAAGAAGCAAATATCTTAGTTAGTGCACCCATTTTCAGATTTGCCCCAAATACCTCCTCTCGAATTGAGTGGTAAATTCTTTCTTTGACAAACATATCTATTATAGATACAGTGTCTGCTCTAACTATGAGAGGAAGTGTGTGTCCAAGGGGTTTGTGAGCTTGGCTTTAGAATTAATTTGAAATTAAAAGAAAGCTAATTAAAATCTTTCTTTTATAGTTATGTTTTGAATTGATTCTGTAATTCCTTTGAGGCTAGGCATGAGTGAATATAAAGTTCAGACAGGAGGCACACTGGTCTTTTATTCCCAGGCACAGATATTGAAAAGGGAGCATAATGTAGATGGGAATGGCTGAAGTGAGCTACGCATCATAGTGATGAGGTATGCCTTTTCCTTGGGAGTCTTTTTTGTCCTAGAGGGCAAAGTAATCTGGTGATTACACAATAATGTCATCTCTGACATAGGATTATTTTTAGCTCTTGTGATCCTGTTCATCTTTTTTTTTTTTTTTTTTTACTTTTTACCTATGCATGCAGCACAGTCGACCCGTGTTTTCCATCCCAGAGTATTATACTCATTTGCTTTTAACATATGGCAATCTGGGTTTCTTTAAAGAGAAGTCTATGCTGATAGAATCTCAGGACAGCATATATCTGTCAGTTGTATCAGTTCCTCTTACTATAGTACAGTGCATAGAGCAAATACAGAAGTAGTACATTTTTCCTCGAAGCCTGTAGAAAAAAATATTTCCAGGATCTTTGATTTCTGTAGTTCTCCCACCTAATATCTCCTCCACAGTTTTGATTATTGCATTGTGATAGGCTGCTTAGAAAAACCCAAGACAGATAAGATAGATTTAATTTCTAACCCTGACATCTCTGCCACCCATTCATTACTCTCTTTTACATTTCTTGCTATGCCCTGTGAAAGCAAATGTGCCAGTTACATCTGCAGTTTCTATCTGAGGGGGGAAAACAGTCGTATGTTAACATCAGATTTTTTAAAAAGTGGGGTAAATTGTGTACAGTTTAAAATCTCCTTGCTTCAGGTGAATAATCAGCCTTGTCAGTAAGTGCAGGCAAGTGGTGTCTGTTCCTTGTGCTGTTGTTTGTTTTAAACACGTATTTCATAACCATTGTGTGAAAAGGCATCCTTCGCCTCTTTGGCTTAGGGAATGTTTGCAATCGAGCAACATTTGTTTTATACTGTAAAAACTGTGTGTCCCTGCACTTTTGCACCACTCTTAAATCTCCACAGTGACTCTCAGTGGGTAACTTACAAATGTACAAGAATGTTCAAAACACATTTTGAAGGAAGAAGAGAATGAAAGAGGAGGGGGGGAGAAAAGAGAAGAGAAAGAGCAACTCATCTAAAGTTACACCATCATCTTTAACAGCTGTGTGCATATTAAAGGAAGTAATGGGGGAGTGAAGGTACTGCATATTTCAAAGCTGAACTGTTGCAGCAACAATAAGAAAGGGGGGATGTTGTACAGAGTTAGCCAAGTGTTTGAAGTACATTACCGTAAGCCAAACCAATGAAGTGGACAAGATTTCTAGCATGCTGCAGTGGTGCCTCTGCGTACTTAATAACAGATGTTTGGTCTCTCTAGGCAGATAATTGTCCTGCTGTAAGGTTGGCTTGACCTGTGTGAGCAATACTGTGTACAGCACTGAAGCAGTAACAAATGATCATAGCTTTTCTCTTTTTACTGGTAGAATGCTTAGCCACGCTTCCTTTTAAGCACATAATTACTCCAAAGCAACTGGAGCCCATACATCCTCCTTGCCTAATGGCTCTGAAGCCATTTTGCTATAATTTATGGGGACAGGGTTCAAAGTTTTAATAATATTTGGATAATATCATTGCCAAAATGTCTTTGAGCTGTGATGAATAGAATGAGAGTGGGCACATTTTGATTCTGTGCATGACAGTGCGAGTGTTAACAGCACCATACTTTGTTCAACCTTTATGGAAACATTCACGAGCCAATTTGCTCATGAATTGTAGATATGAGCATGAAGAATTATAAACAGCAGTGGAAAACATACAGGGTTGCTTGTTCATAAGGCACTGTCCTGTTAGTGGCTCTTCTTTATGCAGATAAATGAATTGCAGAGAATACAAAAATGGTTTAAATAAACCCTTAGCAGATAATGTATTAGCACATCAACATAAAATACGCATGCACTGTGGCATGCTTTTGGATATTTATGTTTATACTCTCTGCTCAAGTGGCTCACTGATTTTTTGGCTTCCTATCATTCACCTAATAACTTCAGCATCCTAACTGCACCTCTGGGTATGTTTATCTGACAATCCAAGCTGTTCTTTGCTTTATGTGGCTTGCTGGAATTGGCTCACCAATTTGCTCTGCGAGTCGCTCCAGTGTATGATAGGTTAATGATGTTAATCAAAGCTAAATAAGAGTAGACATGATCCTTTCATTGAAGCCATAGACCAGCCCAGACCAGAAGGTGCATTGATGGAGCAAACAAGCCTGTTGGATAGGTAGCAGGAGATCACAAAAATAACATCAAAATAATGTGTCCCTGAAGCTAATGTACACCTAGAGATTCATCCAAAGCCTACTGAAGTTTGTAGGAGTCTCTACTGATTTCAATAAGGTTTAGACCAGATGCATAAAATTCTGCATACTTTGGCTAAGAATATTATTTTTCCAGTTTGCTTCATAGGATACAAAACTTAGTGTGAACAAACTGTGGCTAAATTCTGTGGCTGATTCATTAGTGAGAGGTTAAGGATTTGTTAGTCAAAGAGCACAAGTATTTTTCATTACAGAAATGATATAAAAATACTGACTTCTCCAGGCACGACAGCTGCTCTCAATGATGAAAGAAAATACAAATATGAACAAGAATTGTTGTAAATGTTCCCAACAGTGATGGTAGCTAGAAAAAATTTAATAAATACTCTCTGTAATTCCATTCAATGATATTCAAGCAATGCTTCATTTAATCAAAGGGGCATTTGATTACAGAAATAATCAGCTGACACAGTCCCAGTTCACTCTGGCCACTAAGAATGCATGTAGATAGCTAGATGTAACATATGTGAGGGTTGGCAATTATTTCTGAAAAACCGTTAGTATGGCCTTAATTACAATGGTCTGATTTTGTATTTGATAGCCTTACTTTAAAATTGTAATGCTTATTATGAAATTTTAATGTTAATTTCTTAAAGATTCTTTTAAATATAAGCCTTAATTGGCTTGTGTAAATGGGGTGTTTTTTCCTCAATGGGTTGAACAGTGTTCATCAACTAAAATTATTTCTTATGATTATGCTGAGGTCTAAAGTCACCGTGAACTTCCATGTCTGCTAAAAAAAAATAAAATCAAATGAATATGTAGGATTTCATTAATCTTCCAGTCTTCAAAGAATATTATGTAATCATATAAAAATGTGATTGATAACTCCAGTGGTTATCTTAAAATTATACACGGACAATTTGATTTCTGTATTAAACTGTTGACTAAGTCTTTAAAAACAGGTATATTTCTGTATTGGTTTATCACTAGAAGACAAAATACATACTTTATTTTTCCTCCTCCTTATTCTTTTACTCCTTTAACTACAAAGAGAGTCTGGAAACCTTCAGCCTCAGAAGTTAAAAATACTTAATCTCTGCATTTTTCTTAATTGTTTTCTGGAAAAACTATGAGAGACAGAAATGATAAAGGCAGAAGTAGTTTTACATTATGAACAATTCCAACAAGGGGCTGAATATTCAACAACTGATAGGCCAAATAACAAGTTGTTAACTTCACAATGCACAGTCACAGAGTACATATGTGTCACTTTGAGCAAAGATTGAAAAGACTTCAGAATTAGAGATTTAACAGCAAGTTTTGATTAAATCAAAACAATCAGAGTAGTTACATTTGCAATAGAATTAAGTTTAAAAAATCCAGACTCTGCATACTTTGCCAGACCTCACATTTCAAGCTTATTATAGGATAAATTTTTCAGGTGATACCTTTGAAAAATATATATTGCTGAATACTTGAGGACTCTTCTGGCGAATGACAATGCATGTTCAATTGTTTTCCCTCCCATATATGACTTAGAACAGCCAATAGAGTCAGAGAAATGCTAAGTGCTTTGTTGTGGAGAGAATTCCATCGTATTTAAAGTCAGGTCATAGGAAATCCTCATTTTTTACATTGTGGTTGATGGTTATGCTCAACGGACTGAAAAAGGAACACAGATAAAGCAATATTATCCACTTTTATAAACTGAAAAAAAATCAGTTGAAATCAGTAGACACCATCTCTAGATCTGTCTCTTTTTCTCCTTTCATTGGTTCCCATGCAGTTTGTCAGTACTTGCTTTGATCAAAAATAACCACTTCTCACATGCACGACAGACACAGTGATCTGTCCTAGGACAGCATATCCCAAATAGAGGATATGGCAGTGTAGGAGTCTGAAAGCCTCAAAAATTGCATTATGACACAGGAAGAGGATGAGTTTATGCCTAAATGTCATTTCTGTCTGTAGATGGAGAGTGACACTTCCTATGTATTTGCATCCTGGACCAACTGCACTGTAGCTCTCTGGAGAACTGCTGATCACATCTTGTGAATGTCCCAGAGATGCACTTTGATATCACCACATCAAGAGAAATTAACTCCTACATAGGTATGATACCAACCCTTTATTCTTCAATCTGTGTTCCTCTAGCCAGGGAAGGTGCACTCCACACACCACAGAGAGATCTCTTGTGCACACATCAAATAAAAAACCTGAGAGAAGTCAGAGTGCAGAAGTTGTAGTACGTAGGATTACACAAAAGGTCTAACCAATAAATTCAGGAGCTCATGTAACTCAGTATTTATGGACCAAAGTGCTGCCCTACCTGTCTAGAAGACAAGCACATGCTACTATCCCCAGATCCCACAGAGTTCAGGGAAAGCCAGTGAAGAATTCTTGACAACCCCTTAAGTGCTCTGTGGATCACCATATGTGATGATTTCAAGTTCACGAGCAAAGTCTATTCAAAACCTCCATGCCCAAGGAAATTTTGCTTGAAATTTTATGAGAACGGTCATTCTTATAAAATTTGTGAAATATGCCAGTTTTTTATTTCATAGGAAATACACCTAAACACAGCCAAAGGAATGATTCTCAGTGATATCCCTCATTGGGAAAGATCCCAGCATCCCGTGTGTTAGGCTGAAAGTTCTACAGAGTCAAACTTCTCTCCATGCTTAATAGTATTTATGAAATGGCAGTCTAACTTGGCAGTATGGCATGAACATGCTGAAGACTATCTCAAAACAATGATCAAAAAAATGTTCTAGGTGATTTCTTTTTTTTTTTCATTTGTTCCCATTTATCTTTTTTCTTCTTCCCCTGAAAATTGGTGTTATAAAGTTCATGGCAAAAGGAGGATTCCAGAGATTTCCATTGTTTAGTGCTAAATAGATGCTGAACATTTGGAAAGACTACCATGTATTTTTATTTAGCCTTACTTAAAGCTAGGCTGTTGTCCCTGTTTCTAAATGCTGCACCTCTCCAGGTATACTTCTAATTCCTGCTTATCACCTCGTTGTGCAGTGGAATTTGCGGTGACCTGCTTCCTCTAATTGAATGGGAGCTCTATTCGATCGCCCTGTCCTTTAATTTAGCTCTCCCACCTAGAACAATGGGTGATTAACACAAGTCAAAACAAGAGCATAAAGGAAGAAGGCAGCACAACCCGCCTTGGTGCAGCTGCTCGACTCCAGTGTTTGCCTGCTGTGTAGCAGCATGTTACGGTCACTGCCAAGCCTTGATCTTCTCTCTCTGTGTCAGTACTCCAAGGATCCATCCTTTAAGCAGCACAGATCACACAATTATACATTGTTGGAGAACTTCAGTGTCACTTCTAAGGAATACAGATTCTGCAACTTGAATCAAAAGTGAATTAAACAGAAATACACAAACAATGTTTTAAATATTGGTTTGGTTTTTTTTTTTTTTTTTATTCAGACTGCCGCTTCTGTTACCACCAATACTCTTTTTTCCCCCTGAAGTACTTGTCTGGCTATTTGTCAGACACTCCAGTTTTATGGTTTTAGTTTTTTTCGTTTTCATCTCGATGCTTATCCCAGCATAATATCTCATCAAACTGTACCTTCCCCAGATCAGAATATGTTTGAAGTCTCATTTTAAGAGAGTTGTACTTTGATTCTGGAAATTATCCTATTGTTGTCTGCACATAATTCCTAGAAAGTTGTTTTGATGCAGTTCATTTTGGTGCTGACCCAAAGGCATGTAACAGTAATGAAACAAAACTCTTAAATTACTTTGAATCAGGCTCAGGAAAGTGCATGTGAAGTATTAGTGTTGATAGTGACCTTTCTAAAACCTAATGGGAAAAAAAATATGATTTAAGAGGGATGAAGCCATTAAGCTGTGTAGAATTTACTTTTAAAAGCTTATAAAATGTATTTGAGAGCAAGAACGTTTAAGTTGATGCCAACTACAAAAGGCTGTAAGCAGATCAGCTGTCCAGGTGCCTGTGCAGATCTCTGCATAGACAGCAAGGTGCAGCCCACAAACTTTACTATCCCAATCATGCAAAGATTTAACCACAAGCTCTGTTGCACTCCTGAATACCAAGGTATTAAATCTATCAGCAAGGACAGTCTGCTGCTTTTAAACTGGGCTGGATAAATGTCATGGTTTTCCTTTCCAGTCTCTGAGACAGCATATAGCGCTGCTTACTCGGGCCCAAACCAAAGACCACCAAGGGCAGGTTGTCTTTTTCTTAAATTAGTAATCTTTGCACCAAGCCCTTGATTTTCCCTTCAAAACCTGACAGGCATGTACTCAATTTCATATGTGCATAATATGATTCCTTAAAAAAAAAAAAGGTCTTTTATGTCTAGAGACAAATTACCAGGTTTCTAAAAGGACGGGGTTACTTGATAGTCCCTACTTAAAATGAGACTCTGCATACCTGCTATGATTCAGTGTTTAGAAAACAAACAGATAGGGTTAGATCCAAACAAAGGATTCGTTTTAATAGTAAACATATTTAAGAGGGTGCCTGCCTAAATGTGAATTGTTTAGGGGATGGATTACCATTTTGCATACATTTTAGAGCTCTGAGAGAAGCCATTAAGGGATTAACACCTCCGATTTATGAAAATGCAAGGATGATAAAGAAACAATAGGGGTGACAGCATTGTGTAAACGACATTGATTCATTTCAGAACAGGGCTGTTAACTGCTGGAAATGAAGAAATAAATGGAACAATGGATAGATGCTTTTACCAGCTTGTCATTAATTAGCAGTGAGCACAATTCTTTTATTGTCCTTTTTGAAAAATACAAAATTGGTAGGAAAATACAAGCACTGAGCAAATAGATTACTCTGTGTCACTAGACTGACATCTGCATTTTCTTTCTTCTCTAATATATTTTGTTTTTCAAATGATATCGAACTTTTAGCCTGGCAGCAAGCCCAAATTTTACTTCCTTTGAAATTCCTAAAAGGATATGTTTTCATCCTTGAAACCTCCCTGCTTTATAAAGGCATAACAAAAGCCATGATTTGAGAAAGGGTTAATAAATGTTAGTGAATCCCCTGTAACACAGCTTGGAAGCACAAACAACAGTTCAATGCACTATTCTGCTGACCTATTGCATCCGATCAACTGTGGTTTTATTTCTAGCAATGCCAGCAGGTGGGAACTGACAACATGTTTCTTTGGAATCGTAAAGAAAGATCGTCTCTGATGGAGAATTAGCTGGAAGTAAGCGAGGTTGTTTGGCACGGATCTAAGCAGGGACAATGCTTGATTATGGCTATCACTCTCTAGCTGCTGTCAGAATGTTAAGTTTGCTTTCTTGAGGCCTGACATCCAACACATTTCTTTTTTTAATTAGTATCTGGTACTGTAAGATGCTGATATTTTACTGCATGTCAGATGTGCAGGGCTAAAATACATCACTGAACTCAGAGGCAGGTGTGGGTGCTAGGAATTAGTTTTTTACCTCTCATAGGGAATTCAAGGCATCTCTCTCCACTTTAAAAAAGCTATGTGGATAGAGAAGTTAGTGTGGATAAACCTTCAATGCTGTTGCCCGAGAAAGGATGCAGAGTGAAGCTGATAAATCAAACATCAGCAAGGCAAAATACCCTGAGCACTGCCTTCATTTTCATCAGCATATCCAGGCAATTTTCTGCTCCTGAATTCTTCCTCACCCTGGCAGCACAGGAACGTCCTTCCCAGCTGCAGGGGTACAGGGGTGTTTGCACCATGCTGAGGGAGCAGCAGCACTGCCCACAGGATTGAGGTGAACTAACTAAGGTCAGCATTGTCAAAGATTTGCCATTTTGCCACCTGTGTAATGACCTTGTAGGTAAGGAGGAGTCAGGGCTTTTACCTGTGGCAAGTGTTACACACAGCTTGGCAGGAGCCGTGGAGGGGCCAACGTGTGGATGCAGGTGTGACTGAAAAAAGTGGGACTGTAGCTACAAGTTCAGCCAGTGCTCAGCAGAAACCTGCTCCCACTTCTTTCCTGCAAAGCTCTGTGATGCTTGGCTGTATGTTTAAGTGTGTGTATGTGTATATAGCTTTGGGTTTTTTGGGGGGGAATGGGAAGATGTTAAGTTTTATTTTTCAGCATCCTGAGGTAAAGCTGCGGGTGGTTTTTCACCCAAGGTAAAGGCAGTAGCTTCTCACCTTAAATGCACATAATAGGTTTCATCAGAGACTGTAGGAGAGGGCCCTTCAGCCAGCAACAAGTAAGTGAGACGAATCTTTATTTTTTTGCATTAAAAAAAAAAAGAATTGGTATTCAGAAGAGGAGGGTTAATTTTTCTTACTAGAGTGATGCCATTTATTTGATGGTTCCTGGACAAGTCACAAAAAGTACTTAGGAAAAAGTTGCCAATTTAATTTTTATGTCTTGTTCAAAAGCTCCTTACAACTCTGTACTTTTAAGATTGAGCCTATGCAAATTTCAATGATTTTCTCCCAGAGAGAATAGGCATAATTATTTTGTGAAACTATCAACTTCAGTAGTATAGCTCCTGGTGTTCCAAGGGTGTTTGCTGTAATCTGGGGCACTTGCATTTTCCAAGTCAAACTGTTAATTACCCATCCTCATAAAAACAGGTTGCACCTTGCTCCAAGCCTTCAGCAGTTCTGGATCTCTGAGATATAGTTCAGACCTCTGAACTGTCTCCAAAGAGTCTGGAGAAAAAAACCCAAAAAACTAAACCAAACTTTTTTCAGCATCAGAGCTAAATGAGACCTATATTTGTGGCACATATCATTTACATATCTACAATTATTTTATTGATCTTCCTTTGTTTGCCAGGAAAGACCTCCCCTTTTGTACATGCATTCTAGCTAATCTATGTCTCCAAAAAGGTTTAAATTCTGCTATCAGGTTGACAAAGCAATGGGACATAAGGCTATAAAGCTGTAAAAAGATACGTTTAGCAAGGTTTCCTCCTACCTATAGCAGAGATTCTTCATCATATGTGAAAGTCATTGAGGCTCTGTGAGGGTTCCTAGAATTATCTGTACAGAAGAAAACAATTGTAAAGGTCTTATTGTGGTGGAGCATTGAGGCACATGATTTACTCTCAGGCTGCAAGCAGTCCCATTGATTTCAGAAACGAGTGACATGCAGAAGGTTAAACATGTGCTTTGCTGGGTTGGGGCCAAACCTGGTGTCGTTCTTCTGAATAGTTTACAAAAACTTTTACTGTTATAAAAAAAAAAAAAGCCCAGCAACAACAAACTGTTATAAAGATATGTTGTATTTTAAGTCAGGATGTAAAAGAGCCACCTCTGGTTCAAAAATAAGCGAGTTATTTTTGCAAACACAGTAGGATTTTTTGGCTCTGTTGCCGCTGAAAGCACAGCAGGGCCCCTGTGCATCATCCCTTGCATGGCCTGACAAGTACTGCAGTTATATTGACTTTCCTTCGTAGGCTCCCTGTTCAGTGGGTTTACCCTTCAAAGAGCAGGTGTAGAAAAATCTCCAAGCACATGGGGCTGCACTGTCAACTACAGGATGGAGGTTTTAAAGACATTGCAGTTGACTTTGGATTCTGAGCAGGTACAGTTCAACATCTTCCATAAGATTCATGTTAAACTCAGGTTTGAGGAATGTTTTAGTTCTGAGCTGTTTATTCTCTGCTACACTCTCAGAGGAAAATTCTCCATGCCAGTGGAATGATATGTCATATATTTAATGTGTGGAATTCTGAAGTTTTCTACAGAATAAAAATTCTGGTTCTAGGTGAGTCATAAAACTTAAGCTTTGACTGGGAAAAAATCCACCAAACTTCTAAAAATATAAAACCTAATCCATAAAAGGGAAAATTAAGTAAGATAGTGAGATGTCTTTGTTTATCCCTCTCATTTCTATTTCAGTGTGATGTTTTACCTTGAATAACTCATGAGCAGTAATAGTTTTTACTGGTAATTCACCATCTTTAATTTCTTTCATATTGATTTTGATGAGATTTCAGATGTCTCCCATACTGACTCACTGTCTTCTAATTTCTATAAGGATCTGAAAGGAAAAATGTAGTTTATAAAGACTAAATGGCATTCTCATTCTGCACTTCAGCACAGTGCACTCATCAGTTTTATGTCAGCAATACTTGAGCAGTATAAGATTCTTGTTCTTAGAAACCAAATAGCATAACTTCACTAATTCCTCCATGTGTTCTCTTCCCTTCATGGAGAAATGAATGTCATGTAAATACCCAAATAAAATAACCATGGCAGGTTTGGTCAGTATTTTGGACCATTTGCTTCCTCTCTTCTGTTATAAGAACAAACCTCCTGTTTAGGGTGACATGTGGGAGGTACTTCAGGATGTTTGAGAGGGCTACCCCAAAATAAAGGGATCTATCTGGTTGATGGAGTGGTGCAGTCACTCCTTGAGTGCAAGTGGATTAAAAACATTTTTAAATGAAGTTACTAGGGAATAGCTCTTCTGAAGCAACTGCTTTCAGGAGCTCCTAGTAATGTCCATGCTGGGACATATGGGCTGAGAAGACCTGCCCATTCTGGTGAGAAACACACGTGTCTGAGCTACTTGAGGGCATGTTTCAGTAACATGAGAGTGCTGGGGGAATGCCAGAACCCTCTAAATTTTGGAAAAGACTCTCTTCTACTTGCTTTGATTTTCTCATTGCATAACAGAACTTCCAATGTCATATCCAGCTAATAAAGGGGTGGAGAAAAATATAAGGGGAGAGAAAACATTCAAAGGGCCCTGTTGAATCTTTCATGATGGAAAAAGAAAAAAAATCCATGCTTTGATACCTGATGTTCTCTAATCTATGAAATAAAAGAAAAGAATTCTGAAAATTTTGGACATGTTTACATTCACACACTTAGAGTGTTATTCATGTCCTCATAAATAAGTTATCTGTAACTGCAACCAAAAAAGGATCTTGTACAGTTTAGTGCCCCTTTATGGTTGACATTGATTTAAAACACTCCATAAGGGGCATAGTACTGCAGGATCAGTTAAAAGTAAATGCAGTCATGAAAGTTGCATGAAGTACTGTCTGCCAGAGCCTTGCAGACACTGTTCCTCCTACAGCAACTTGCCACCTTTCTAACTAGACAGAAAAAATCCAGATGGAGGTATAGATGCAGTTTTATTTCATACTAATTGGTGGCCTTGTGATGGGAAAGCAAAAGTCTCTGCCCAGATCAAGTCTTCTCAGATAAATATCCTCAGCAGTTTTAAGAGGATTTTAACTTAGTCTGTTAAAACATTTAGTCAAGTCTCTTCCAGAACAGCTTCCAAACAGGAGGCTGGCTGTCCGGTCTCACCAAGGCAAGTTCCTAAAACATTATTGTTAATCGCTGTATTTGTGCTAAGAAAATCAACACAGACAAAACAAAATCTAGACTTACACCAGTATGTTCAGCTCTATTAATTCCAACTTCTTTTGTTCGTGACTTTATATAGAAAAGGAGATATGAGTGTAAATTAAAGTGTGTGTTGAATGGGAAGCATCATGTAATCTTATGTGGGGAAAAGAAGTCATGATGAATTTTCTCTTGTCCCTGCATGAAAAGCTGGTGACATCAACTTTGGTGACTTCAAGAGCTGCACTAATTTGTCATTTCATCATAATGCTCAAAAGGCAGCAAGTAGGAAACAGGGACTGTAATTTTAGATGTTGTCACTCATTCCAGCCCAGCTGACCAGAAGCAAACTGTCCCACACTATAGGCCAGGGTACATTTTTAACCACAGTGGTTTTTGTAGACCCCCTCAAAAAATGTAGCAATAAGAAACCCTTTACAGGTTCTTTGAGCAATAGTAGCATAATGGTTTTTTCAGTTATGGGGAATTTTGTCCAAAGGGCTGCCTGTGTGAGAATTACTGTTGGAAAAATCCTGGAAGGGAACATTCAGAAGTGGTAGAGTCTGTACCAGAGGGCTTCCTGTGGCCCCTGTAATCCTAATTTTTGTGTATATATTAACATATGAATGAAACTGGAAATCTAAATTAGTGCAAGAGATTGACATCGGTTTTTGCTCTTTTTCAACTTATCTAAATAGTCACATTTGTGTCAGTCTATCAATTTGATGTTGCTTTCTCCAATGAAAGATAGGTCAAGTTTGGACATCATTCAGCAACACTAGGGACTTTTGTCCAAACAGATGCTGGCCAAACAGGTTAGCTGTAAATAACGAGTTGAAGTGCAGTGTTCAGTCACTGAGTGATGGAGTTACTCATATTTATAATTATATACATGTGCACTGCTACACAGACATTTATTCAGTTGACACTTGCTTAGAAATGTGGTATTATAACTACAGGACTTTTTGAAATTATCTTGATAGTTTGGCAGCTATGATAATATGATGCAATAATTGACCATATTACATTCTTTAGAATGTTGCACAGATTTTACTTTAAATCATAATATCATAAATAACTCTGCTTATAGAACTTTGACAAATTTTATGAGGACAGAAAGAGAACTTTTTAACTTCATCTTGGTAAATAAGAACTCATTTCCTAAATATTTTGCTCTTGGATTCATTCACATATAGGTTGAGGGGGGGTATGGTGTCAAAATTCTCAAATTATTTTAGATAATTCAAAGAAACCCCATCTAATGGTTAGCACCAATCTGATTTGGGGAAAATACTTCATTGACCTCACATCTGAAGCTTGATTTGATATGAGGAAGGCACCCCAGTTGGGTACTCTGGTAGAGTAAGAGCAACAGCATCTCAGTCTGATATCCTCTACCAGCTCCAGCCGTGTCCAGTTGTCAGTGCTCTAAGGAAAGCAAAGCAAAAAACAGAAGCCAAATTATACATCAAAAGGGAAACAGTATTCTCTCCTGCACTGCAGGCAACCAGCAGACCACCTCAGAATGGGATTCATATACTGTGTCAGAGAGAAACAGTCAACAAACAGTCCTTTCAGTCCATACCACCCTGTATCTACAACCATCTGTGTAGCCAAGAACTCATATTACAAATTTATTTTTAATACCAGGTTTATCCTGATTTCAGAGTCCTTTCCAGAAATGGTACTAAACTTGTAGATAATCCTTGCATTTTTTAACCAAGTCATACATACACAGAAATAATCACTCCGCCCTTTGAGATTTTGTACATTAATTGAGTGATGCATTATTAAGCCTAAGTAGAAGCTGAGCTGAGCTGGACTTGAAAGTTTTTGTTTTGTTTTGTTTTGGGGTTTTTTTTTGGGGGGGGGTTTGGTTGGTTGGTTGGTTGATTTGGTTTTTTGGGGTTGGGGTGTTTTTTGGCGGTTTTTGTTGGGTTTTTTTCTTTTTGGTAGGAAGAAAGGAAAGGCTGATGACTTGAGAATTTTGATTCTGGGGGAAAGCAGTCCCAAAAGATCAGATCTCATATAGGCAAGATTAAGCCACATTAGGAGTGCTGAAATGCTCTAGACAACTCTTTTTCCCCCATCCTGATCAGGTAACACATCAACACTGTACATGTGTGGGGAGGGGAAGCCCTTTACTTAGTATGAATATATTTGAAGCTTGTGGTGTCCAAATTCCACCTGTCCAAATGAGAGCATAAAAATGTAGGAATATTTTCTATTAAATATATCTCCACTGAGATAAAATAAAAATATGCTATAATTTATAAAGGCTGAATTTAAAATATAAAAAAAAAAAGAGTTTCTGGGTAAATCAGGGGTTACAAAGAGTTGCTATAAATATGGGATACTATTATTAAGAAATAGTTATGAAGTGATGCTCTGGAATTCTTAAATTAGTTATGCTTATTGATGTTTAGAGAACCAGCAGGAGTTTTGTGATCAGCTAAAGGACTGGTGCAGCACAGATCAAATAATATATTTTATAATCTCTATTCAGGAGATCCAAATTTGTGACCAAAGTACTTAAATTGTCTATGATTTCATTATTCTGAAAAAGTAATGGTGATGAAATAATAGTACTTCTGTAATAGTAATGATGTTAGAAATATTAGAAGCGTTTAGCAGTGGTGATAATGTTCATGTTCATGTAGAACAAATGGGTAGAAAAAAGGAGTGATCTGTGGTGCTGGAGGTTTCATATTCTGTGCTGAGCAGCCCTCTATGAATGATGATTCTGATGATGTAATTCAGTAATTCACAGTGCAATACAGATCTACATTCAGTTATAGTGTGAATTTAGCTGGATAATGTGTACCTTTACTGGAGTGCAGTTTTACTTTTCAGTCTAATTTTGTCTGTTTGCTTTCAGCTTTGCATAATTAATTAAAAAGTCTGGTGAATGCAAGAGCAACAGCAAGTCCAACTGTCGGTTAAAATGAGCTATCAAATTAATGCCATATGACAATGACAGTTTTGTAAATCATCCTTTGACCTGATTTGCCTCTGAAGGAGTTTATGCCCAAAGACTTATTCTAATACAGGCACATATTGACCATTTTTATCGAGCCCCCAAGCAATTTATTCTCAAGTCTTAATGTAAAAAAACTATTTGAAATTAATAGGAAGTTTTACTCAATAAGGGAGTCCAGCTTTGGCTGCCAAGCCAGCCAGTTCCAGAATCAAATTTTTACTCTTAGTGTAATATTCCCTCCACTACTGGTATCAGTAGGGTTAATGATAACCACTAATTACCTTATGTATTATTAGGACTAAGGAATATTTGTAATTGTTCTTCACAAGTAGAAGCTTGAGGTCATGGATTAACCAGCACACTGCAATGAAAGTACATGAACTATGGGCAAAAATTTTCATTTAAGAGAAAAAGGGCTCCACTTTTCCAAGTTTCAGAATACTTTTTTTCTAGTAAAGGAAAATATTTTTTAATTAACTGAAGGAATATAATCATAAAATCATTACATTTTTTTATGGAAGCTAAAAAAAATACACTGTATAATTAAAAATAACATATGATCGCTAATGAAAAGTCATGGTCTGTCCCTAATGCCAGACTTCTTGCTTGACAAGAGAGAGAAATCTGGAATGTTAAAAGAAGCTGTTTATTGAAAAATATTAAATTATACTAGAAGTTTCACTTTCATACATTATATGATTTTATAATCCTACCAAGGAAAAGAAAAAAATGTGCTAATGCCTTTTTTGAGTCTTTATGGTGAAACTAAAAAACAGGAATGGTTTGGCAGATATTTTAGATTGTTTGCTTTAAAGTTGGGGTTTGAGCTTGTTTTTAACTGAGAACTATAATGAATAAGAAACAGTTGTTTCTCTGTGTCTTTTCCTGGAGGATCCCTTTGTCTCAAGAGGACTAGAAAGGAATCTTTCACAAAGATTTTCTCTCAGTTGTGGTATTGCTGATGTCAAGCATGCAAAAATCGTGAGTCAGCACTCCAAAAGTCACGAGACTGCATTGAAAAAAAAAAAAGGCAACCTTTTAAAATACATGGCACTCTTGTTCGAGCCTTTATGGCAAATTTATGGCACATTCTTATACTTTTTCTGCAAATTGAAATCTTATTTTTCAAAACAAAAGAAGAAAAAAGAAGAAACGGCTGAGTTTTCTCAAAAATCTGTCAGACTCCCAGAAATGGGCTTCTGAAGAAGGTCTAAAGCATTTCAAACTTTGCAACGTAATTGCAGGTGTTGGAAACATGGCAATTATTTGTGAGAACTTTGATCTAAATTGAAGTCAATAAAAACAAATGAAAAAAACCGACTGGAAGAAAAGCAGAGAAAACTTCCTTTGCGTTTCAGAAGCTCAGGCTGCTGTAGCACCATTTGTTCTGCAGTCCTTCCACACAAATTCAGGAGAATAGACCTCGTGTCTTTAAGGTTAAATAAGAAGATGTACAACATCTGATTGCCAGACAGAAGATACAGTCAGATAATGACAAATAACACTTTGGTTTTGGCAAAAAAGGAATAGGCAAAGTAGTGCAGATGCTGTTGTTACAGAGATATAAGACCTTTACCACAGTTTAAAAGACAAAGACTATTTGAATCTAACAACATGGTTTCTGGCCAGAAAAAGCTCCAATTATTTTTAAAAATGTCACCTCATTCACATTCAATGATCACAGAAAATGGAAACATTTTAAGCAGTAATTGTAAACATCTGCTAAAGAAAAAAAAACGAAAACATGACTAAGACAGAAATGAGCTGCCAACATAAAGTATTGTGTGAACAAATCCACGGGAAAAACACCAGATCTGCGGATGGGTTCTGTGTGCACTGTGACAAAATTGATGATTATAAAAAAGATTAGAACCCACCTAAAAACGTTTTATTCTAAGTCAGTCTGGCCGTCTACGCAAATATCAAGGAATGTGGCTACACTTCCATTTCTGCAGCAGCTTTGGCCCCTGCTGCTTTTCCTGCCCTGTTCCAAGAGAAGCGTTTGCACAGGCGCAGGGAATTGGACTCAAACTGATCTTACAATTTTTTTCTTTCTTTTTCAGCTGGATCAGTTAAGAAAAAGTCAATGGTGGTGCAGATGGTGATGACAGCTCATACAGAAATGCTGCTAGATTTCTAACCATTGCCTCGAAACACTGATTTCAGACTGCAGGGCTGTAATGACAACATAAATGAAGGTAAATCAGATCCTTCTGGTTTTTAGAAAGTGCTCTCCAAATCACAGGCCAGGAAACAAGTGGAAGGCATCTACAGATCTTCATCTCAGCACAGCATTTAAATGTATTGAGCAACTTGCAGGACCCAGGACTGCTTTGTAAGATCTGTTGACTCCAGCATGGAGTAACAGAATGACTGCGTTAATACAGAAGAGAAAGTAAAGGTGTTAATCACCCAGTTTTCCAGGTATATCTGTGCCAGTTAAAGATATTTCCATGAACAACTCATATCTTGTATTGTAGAGATATAATGCCCCATGTCCTCTGGCCCAAGTAATCGTGCACATTTTCTAAAATACAGCGGGCAGCCTGGGTTGGCTCAGGTCATCTTTTCTTAATGCCAAACATCACATCTAGAAGCAGCTGTTCTGATTGAAAATGTTTTATCACCATCCTTTGGTAGAAACTTGCAACTGGCTGACCAGTTCATTTGAACTATTCCTGATCTATCCCCTTCTGTAACTGAGGAAAATCAGCCAGATCATGTGCAGCTGGGGGCAGACAGGCTGTGCTTGGGCTAAAAGGTTACTGAGCACAGGTGCCTTGCACTGCCCTCCTATGCTGCAGCTTTCCCTGCCCACAGCCTGCTCCCTGTCCACTCTCTGGTCCAACAGCTGATACATAGCTATTTTTTTTCCCCTCCTTGTTTTTTTGACATAGGAATGTCTGCTCTTCTTCTACTTCAGCACAGGGGGCAACACTGGTGAAAAAAATTTGCCGGCAAGGTAGGTGTGATTCTTTGCTGGAGTAGCAACAACAATTGGAGTAAAAGGCAAACCATCAATTTTTTTACAAAACAGGCCCACAGTCTTTAGAGTTGGTCAGAACTGAGAATGTGAATAAGGACTCCTGGGAAATGGAAGTTTCAGAAGAGTCTTAGAGACTTTGTTGATTAGCTCTCTAAAAAAACTCTCTGAAATTGCAAGAATATCAAAATAGCTTGATGCCTGTGACCTGTTCTAGCTCATACTCAGGCTAAATTACAGGAGATTGGAACCCTGAAGGAAGACTATTTGTGGATGGTGGGTGGTGTTTAATATTATGTTTATCATGTACTCTTAAATATCAAAATATGTATGTAGGTGGTGTTTCTGGAGGTTTTTCCTGCTTGATAGCTAGAAATTAGGTATTGGAGGAATGAGGACTCAATGCAACTTGCCTGTGCTCTGCAAGTAGAGCATAAAGACCAATTTCCTTAAACTCCTGAGCAATCAAAGCCAAATGCTCATGAAAAGCATCTTTCTAAGGAATTTTCTTGGAATATGGTACAGGATTTCAGAAGATCTATGATATAAGTCTTTTGAAGATCTTAAAATGTATAAAATATCAAATGTGTACTTTCAAACTGCATTTTTTTTTGGTAGTTTGGTAATGGAGAATTGGCTGCTGGTTTTAGCCTGTGGCCAGGAAGACAGTAAAAGTAGTTATGTAATAAATCAGAAAAGAACGAGCTTTTGACATCTGACAATGAACTGCTGGTATTTTTTGAGAAAATTATTTCATTCTTTTTTATCTAGGTTGAAGAACTCAAAATTAAACCTCTCTCCCAGCTCTGGAATTCCCATTGATAGTAGTTGATTCTGCATAAAGAATACAGGTAAAAATAACATTTTTGTTTACCTTTAAGGAAATTAGAAATTCCAGAAGTGCCGTGAGACTAGAAAATCTTTTTAAAATGGGATTATCATCCTGAATACTTGTAGACAATAAGAAAAAAAATGGGGTTCAAATCTACCATTGTAATTAAGTACCAGCCCTCCAAGGTCACATTGTGCTGCCTTCAGTAAAGCCATAGGTCACAAGGCATGGGTTCCATGGTGCATTCAGCCTGGCTTTAGGCTCCTATGACTGGATCAAAATGGTTCAATGAAATGATATAATGTATTGAATTGGTCTAAAGTCATCCTGTTGGTTCAAAATTGGTTTTAAAAAAATTTTGACTTTTTACTTGAAAGCTTTACATGTGACTAGAAACCAACCTTCCAACATCTGATTTTAATCCTGTTTAAATATTGTTCATCATTTTAATCACAGAATGAAAACTGTAGAGCTATCAAAAAAAAAAAAGTCATGTACAGTATGATTTTGCTGGTTTCGTTGCCATTGTAAGCCTATGACTAAGAATTAGTGAACATACCTACCAAAGAATTATTAGTCATGACAGACCTGTTGTTAACAGTCATGGAATCACAGCTATCTAAAGGTGTAAGTCTTTGTTTTTCTGCTGAGTCAATTATGCCAGTCTAAAATTTGGTCCACTGCTCTGTCTCCTCTTGATATGTTTGATTATAATACATAAAATACCAGAAACTAGAAAAGGAAAGACTAAGTATGAAGGTTGATATTCTCCCATGATCTGTGTTTTATGAGTATAGCATTTCTCAAACATGATTACAGACTTTCTTCCCAGCTTACAAATATTTGCATTGCAGAAGCAAATTTCAAGAAAAATGACTAGTTAAATACAAGTTGAATTTGTTGGTGCTATTATGTGTTTCTCCATTGTCTCTCCACTTTGAGCTCTGCTCTTATCAGATGGAAACCAGAAGAATGTTGGTTTTAATTGCTGATTGTAAATGTGACAACCTGTACTTTCAATGGTGGTGTTTGTTAGCTTTAGGGAACAGAGATGTTAGAGGACAAAATAAGTTACCTGTATTCCTTCATGGACTTCAGTGGGAGTCCCAGACGCTGCCTGAGGGTACAACCTTTTTATTTTTAAATCATTAAATTTATCTGTATTTTATGAGCCAGCTACTTTTGTAAAACTAAAGTTAATCTGGGATAACTGTGTACCTCAGCAGTGGTGTTCAGATGTACACTAGCCCAGCTAAGGTGGAATCGTGCCTGCTGGACAGAATTGTTACCAGTGCATTGCCACCTTTTAGACACAGTTTAGAAATTCAGCTCAGTGCAGATAGTAAAATGAGTTCATATGCAGACATGTTGCTGAAAATATACAAAATTAATGAGATGGAAATTTTTTTATTCAGGTCCATGATGCGCATTTTTCCAGTAGAAGGGAAACAAAATGGGAATATGACTGAAGAGTCAGAAGAATATTGGTCTTTGTTACTGGCTCAAAAAGTTTGGAAGTAGGAAAAGTGACACCAGTATACAACCCTTTTATTTGCAGTACTGCAACATAATTCATATCTGAAGATACAGACTTTGGTTTTCTTTTTCCTGTCTTGGTTCATTGGTGTTGGACTGCAAAACTAATTAATTCAAGTAAAGGGCACTAGTGTGCCTTCCAGCTCCCCAGTGACTACCACAGCATCTCCTGATGGAATCCACATCTTTATCCTGATGGAATCTTCTGCCAGTTTCAATGGGCAGTTTTAATTCCTGTGAGGAGAAGGTTTTGGGTGGGGTTTTCTAGCCTGAGCTCTTTACAGCAGTGCAAAGATCCTGCATGTGGATATACAGACCCACGTTCACTGTTGTGGTGATGTTAAGTCAGCACCAGGCTGTGCGTGGCACCTCAGCATCTTCCCAAGGGTTCTCCTGAGCATGTGGAGCTCTCAATGTTCCTCTAATGTTCCTCTTATTCCTATTCAGCCTTAGCATACACATGACATTTGGTATCAATGGCATGAACATATCACTCTGGTTTTGTTTTAGAAAAACTGGAGAAAGCGAAATGACATTTCAGAAACAAAGCTGCCATCCAGCTGCATAAAGACTCAGAAAGAGTCCTTAGGTTAGCTTAGGAATGAGACTAAGACTAGGGTTTGACTCTTTATCCTGATGGTGCAGAGTTGTTTGCTTGGGGTTTAGTTTTAGTTTGGTTTGGTTCGCTTGTTGTTGTTGGGTTTTTTTAACAGTTACCTTTAAGGGGAAATAATTATAAAAGGCCTACATGTTTACTTTTAAACACAGCATTTTTTCCACTCTGCCCCAATGACATTTTAATGACCTGCTTTGCCTTGGTTTTTACTGGCAGCGTATATTGAAGGAGTATTTTATGTACAGTTTTAACATTTGAACAACGCAGCTCCGTGTTCTGTTACTCTTTTATGTTGTGGAAAATGTCTTTTAAGTTTTTATTTCTTTTAATTGCTTACTAATTTGAAGGCATTTTTGCAAATATCTTTAGAAACTTTCAGATTAATTATTAGTAAGGGTTATTAATTTAAGAAGAGCAAGCAAAGTAAAGGCTGCATATATTTTCACTCAAATTACTATCCTAAATGACTCCATGGGGGGTTTCTTATAGGGGTCACTGAAAGGCAGAAAGGAATGTTTTTACTTCTTTGCTTTGTCACAAAAATTAGGTTACAAGGGCTATAAATGCAGGTAATACTTTTTATTACTAGATTTTCCTCTGTAATGAATATAACATTTCTTCTTTTCATATAATGATACCCACTGAATGTCTTAGTACTTAGCATGTTTACTCTTACCTTTAACAAGGTCTAAAGTAATTCCCCTTTAAAAGGCTTGCAAGCAAATTTGAAGGCAAAAAAAAAAACCTGTATGGCAAGATCCCTGCTGGAAGTGGAAGATTGGAGTGGGACACTGTCTTGCATGCTGCCAACAAGCTCATCAATAACGCCAACCCTTGAGTAGGTGAGGTGGTGAGAAGTAAAAACCAAAACTGGAGTAGTTGAAAGTCTGAACAAGAAAGACCAGAAAATTTTGCAACGTAAAATACAAAACTGGTCACATGTTTTCCTGCTGTAAAACAAATTGCTCTGTGCCAGCCTACCAGAATCTACATTAACATAATTCTCTAGTTCCAAAAGAGACTTGGTCTCACTATTGCTTTGAGAGTTGTCCACACAGCTAAACTGGGGTGAGCAGCTCCCCCTCGGCGAGGCCGTGCCGTGTCCCCGCGGCTGCGGCGCTGGTTCCGTGTTTCTGGGCTCAGGGTACTCTCTCCAGGGGACTGCACCTCCTCCCCAGCCCTGCTCTTCAAGAGGGCATTAATATTCTCTGAAAGGCAGCCACTCATCTGCAGCTCTGTAAGGCCGATCTCCTTTGATCTCAGCCTCAGAAACAGAATGATGGGGGATAAGAGTTCAAAGTATAAGAAGAAACTCAACATGCAAAGAATGTACTACATCTTAATAAGTAAAGAGAGTTCCCTCCACTTGTTGCTATTGTAAGGAAAAAATAGTTTAATATCTTTATGGGATTAGGACTCCACGGTACTTTGCTAATGAGTGGCCAGAGCTATTAAGATTTTCCCTATGTCTCCAGATAGGCTGGCAAACAAACAGCAATAAACAATGGCAAGTCTGAGGCTGGCTATTAAGAGTTTGATCTGGTGAGTATTTTATTAATGTGGCTAACATGTTGAGTTATTTTGTTTGTAGGCGCAGTGGAGTAAATATATAACGTAGAATTTCAATCTTTTCCTTACAAGCAACCTGAGGATTAAGGAAATTAACAGTAATGAATGGAGGCTTTCTAACAAAGTTTATCACAAATGACCCTGGATTGTGAAGTGTTCTCTATTCAGGCAGCCATAGATGGACAGGAGATTCAGAAAATTACCAGAGAGGACAAAATTCCTTGGTTTTTACTGGTTTGCTCAGAACCGTGCAGATATCATTCACATGAACACTTAACCTGCATAGCAATGACAAATACCAGCAAATTTAGCTTTCATAAGTGTATTTGAGAAAGATTAGCACACACCATTCAGTTCAAGTTTTAGTTTTTAGGTTAGCTGCCTTTCATATTAATCAGCTTTGGTTTTTTCAGAGCTGCCTTTTCTGTGTAAGAGCAGTGGGTGAATGCCATGTTTAATAACCCCTTGCATCCACTAATTCCTTTTTCCAGCAATTGTGTGGTTTCCAAAAAAAAAAAAAAAATTAAATTTGTATAATTAGAAGAAGAAATGTAGAAATGAATGTTGTTTGTCCTTAAAGTGGGGGAGAAGCTTTATGTTCCGAGGAATCGCAAAGCCTTTCAGGACAATATATTGTTCCCTAAAGTTCTTTCTATTTATTTTTCCAAGTCCTATAAGTATGGTAGGATTTAAGGTCAGCACAAGGTACTTCTTCACTTGACTAGCTCAGATGCTAATTGTCACAATGAAGTACAGCATACAAAGGAGAGTGAGATATTTCACATGCAAGTTCTGATTTTCTGAGTGTGATGGCAGGAGTTACTAGCAAGGATTTTCATCAGGTCGGTGTTGAAACCTTCTTTCCTTATTCACTTCTCATGAGTGATAAACAGCCATCTGCCTCTAGCATCAATCTGACTGCCTAGAAACAGGTTACTAAATTCTCTTCCCTACAGACAGTGATTTCATTTTCCTTTTGGAAAATGTTTGAGAAGTATCAGAGTTTTGTACAATAGAGGCCAAGCATGAAAAACTTGTCAGTCAAGAGAACGTCACCCCATAAATGTCCCTAACAGCTTTTTCCTCTTTTCTGGTTCGAAAGGAGAGTAGCTTTAATTAATTTATTGGTTGGCATCTGTTTAACAGGCATTTGTGTGATGGGTTTCTGAACACACCTGGTCTGTTTTTTAATGTAACCTCCAAAAGGATTTTGATCTTATTTTTAGCTTTAACCTTATAAAAATGTAACAGCACAAAGAATTCTTACAGTGACTAAACTTTTTTTTTTTTTAATTTAAATCCCAGTTTCAAAGGAATTTAGCTATGACCTGGATTTTAATTTTCTTGGGGATTTTACTAATGCTTGAGGGGGGAAATCTGGTACATTTTCAGCATATTAAATACCTGTTTGTGTCAAACTAATCATTAGATTTCTAATTGATTTGATTACAGTACAGTGATACAGCATGGGATATGTCTGGATATTTATCGTCTTTAGTTATGCTATTATTAGTCTATGATTTCTTTATTTTCATTATTGGGGCACACTACCTAAATATTGCTCAGTTTTGGAACCACTTAATTATCCTGTCATTGGTGTAACATTATTCAATTTTACATTAAAATTATTTTCCTGGAGACCTAAGCTAGATTCAAATAAACTGTTCATTTTTGGCAACCAGGAAGAAATGGAGTCCTTGTAAAAATCAGACTTTGGAGTGAGGAAGTTGGCGATTTTTTTCATTAGTTTCATAGGGCTCATTGTTCCTATTCTGGAAACTTTATAGCTGCAATCACCTACGGCTAGAATCTGATTTTTACTGAGGTGCTATAATAATTACACTAAGTACTTTCTGTTTGTCACTGACAAACAGCAATCCTTGAATGTCACTTAAGGAAAATAGAAACTTTTATACTGTGGCTTAGTTTCCAAAACTTCATGGTTTGAGTTCTCAGGAATAAGTGCAAGTTTTTCATTAAATAAAACCAAATCAAACAAAGAAAAAAAGCTACCCTGGGTTTTGCATATAACCAGGAGATCTCTCAAAATCTTGGGCATACTCACTGAGATGTGATAAAATATTTTACTAAGAAACTTAAGTATGACTTACTGAGAACTGAAGGTTGACAAGTTTAAATACTGTAATAGCAAAACAAACAAACAAAAACCTTTCAGTTCACTTGTGGATTAGCAGTTAATACTCTGAAATCCGCAAGCTATGGCTATCTGTGCTGTTATAATCCAAAAGAAGAACTCCACTTTTTCTGTTTTTTCAAAGGAAGATCTTAATCACCTCTTTGTAAGCCACCAAACCCCTTATTAAAAGTCCGGGCCCAATCCTCCCTTGAAAGAGTGGCCCCAGCAAACTATGAGCTTTGATCCTAAATTGAGAACAACAACTATTGAAGGTAACAGTATGTGATTAAGGACTGCAAAATTTGGGCCACTGACATTAGTGGGACTGACTGCTCATGGGAGTAAAGAACAATTTCATAAGATTAAGGACCTTTATTATGTTTGGTAACTGTATTCTTATTAACCCTTCCTCATTATTTATTCAGTTTAAATAAATTGAGCGATATTAATGTGTTGTCAATATCAACATTAATCAGTGGAAACTACAGTGAAAATGAATGCAGTGCTTTTTTTTAATTATGAAAACTTCTGTTTATAGCATAAATACTATGTACTGTTAAATCTACTACTGGTATGGTCGCTAGTCTTGCTCTTTGACATCATATTTTTAAATAAGTTACTGACAATTTGAATCATTAAACATAGTTTTCTGTTAACATTAACTTGGTCTCACACACATACAAACTGTTTTCCTGCTGTTCTAAATGTGTCCCAGTAAGTGCATCCAGTGAGGAGACTTAGAGAGCTGGGACCAGCCATCTGTTTGGGCCTGACACAGGGTGCTGTGTTCCCAGGTTAAGAGGCAAGGAGATAATGGAACATTCTCCCCCAGTTTTCATCTACAAACAAGGGCAAATATAACATTAACAACTGGGCTGTTAGGTTCTACAACCAAACCAGAGTAAGATCCTCTCTCTTAAGAGAACTGGAGTTGTCCCCATCCTTAGGAACTGGGGAAGTCCCTCAGCTGACATCTTAGTTCTCCCTGTAAGAATGTAGGTAGAAGTGCTACCCTGGAAGCTTTGGAACGGTAATTTTCTTGAGGTGGGGAGGATGTCTAAACTGGATTGGTTTGCTTCTCTTTAACTTCTGTTTATCTGCAGAACCAGGCATGGTGACAGCTATGACACTGAGGGACCAGAAACATCATTTGGGGATTTGAGGAAAAAAAAAAGAGACATGTAACTTGCTCTACCTGAACTTTGTAAAAGCCTTTCAGTGGTACCTCGCTGATTTCAGATTTTTGTGTTTGTCGCAAATAGGAAATGTTGAAAGAACCTGGAGCTTAACAGCTTAGCTCTTTCCTCTGAGAGGAAATAGAATTAGGATCTGCATGTGCTTGGCTTATACTTCATAATACATTTTATTATTAGAATTATAAATTAGGCCCCTGAGCACAAAAATACAGCATAACTAAAAACATAACTAACCAAGGTAAATTGATGCCTGCCCTAATATATTTTACCATCACAGAATACGGGAGACTGCTTCTCATTCTGGGTCCTCCACTCTTTAAGTGGGTCTGTTGGCACAGTATTACACTACTGTAACCAGTCTAGGGCTTGAATCTGAGCCACACTTTGGTTTCCACCCGTTCATCACAACTGGAGAGTCGTGTAGGTTTTTGGCCGACTTTCACCTTCTACAGGTGGTGGAAGGCCAGCTGCAAGTGTTTGTTCTCATTAGCTGTGCAATAAGCCCTGGGCTTTTCAGTGCTAGTGATGGAAGAGAGATTATCTTGTGTGTGTGTGGTTGCACATCTTTCCATGCTGGCATTTAGTGGTGTCGTGATTCAGTGGTGCAAGAGTCAGTCCTTTGCTTACCATTTTCGGTAGGATTAGCAGCCAGAAAAACCTTTGATAGTGATACAGTCCTGTTTCCTTGACATTATGCAGTAATCCAAATTTTTTTAAATGGGGGTAGTAATACTACCCCACCCAACGTGTGCCTGATGACTACAATCATGCATGTTTCTGAGGAGAGACAGTTATTTGAATCAAATTGGTTGTCTTTGTAACTTCAGCTTATCTTGTGAAAATACTGTCAGAATAATATATGCTTCCTTTATAACCAAGAAGTTCTACTCTTGATCGATAGGACTTACTTTTCATTTGTCAGCTTAATGAATTATTAGTCTTCCAGGGTTTTTTAGTACATTTCAGACTCTTTTTATGCAGCAGACAGCTGTGACAAGCTGAGTTGGAAAACTAGCCTAAGCTCTGGTGCTAAATAGGGACCGGTACGCTCAGCTCTCACTGGGTGCTCCTAATGTATGTAACTAAGGTGGAACTACTTGGACAGATGCCAACAGCTGTAGCCAGAAGTGATGCTGGGAGAATGCTCTAGTGCTTGGGCTTGACACTTTGAGACAGTGATTATACCTGGGAACTCGCTGTAGCCCTGATAGGAGGGCCCAGGGCTGGGAAACGTGTCCTTTGCTAGAGGAAACATTTTGATGGTATGGCAAGGAACCTGTGGACTGGTGTCCTCAGAGGTTTCAGCTAATAGGGCTTCAAAGCCACGGTACATGAGCTATCTCCCTGCATGTCAGGATTGTTGCTGCAAACCAAACCATGCAGCTCTCTACAGAGAAACTGTAGTTCATAGGGGCTGGGATTTGGCTTTCCAGGTCGGGCTGCTACTCCAGTTGTGTGCAGCAAATGCTTTACAACTGGAGAATAAAATCATCAGAAAATGCAACTGTTTTCCTGCCAACCAGTGGCAAAATTAAGTGCTTTTGCATTGTCCCCTCAGGTTTTTATCAGATAAGTAATTTTCCTTTTTTTTTTTTTTTTTTTTTGGTGAGTTTACCTTTACTTTGGGTGCATATGAGGAAAATGAAGATTTCACATTGAGTAAGTTGATTGTGTTCCATAAACATTAACTGTGCATATGAAAGCTGTCCTAGGGCAACCCTGATGTTGCACAGTAGTGTTTTCATCTTTTCTATAAATATTTGCAGTTGATCATGCATTACAATACAACATTCCTCTCTTTTGACTTTGCCCTTTTTTTTTTAACTTGTTCATTTGATTTGCACAGAAAGGGGAAGAAGTGTTTATGGAAAAGATGAACTGCACTCAATTCTGTGTGGAGATGTGTGTGTATGTTAGTAAAGCCTGATGAAAAGCTGTTTATGGATTTTGGTGAGAAGGCATTGTCTCCATTTTTATGAAACTAATGAAATTTTGGGGGTTTTGTTTATCTGTGTACAAAGTTCTGTGGAAAAAAAAAGTAAGTGGGAATGACAAGGAAACATCAGAAGTTAAGTCTTCTGATATCATTCATGTTTTAGATACTTTGCTGCTTCTGATGTCCCAAAATGCCAGCAGTCTTGGAATTGTGTTTCTGAGTGCCTTTTTTGGAATAGACAGAAATATTCTGTGAATCACAGAAGGAGATCATCCAGTTATAGTGAAACAAAAACTAAATTTGTATTTTCAAATTCCTTCTCGTATATGACTTTATACCACAATATTATTTCTGGTTTTGTTCAAGTATTGGCTAAGTCAGCAGTCAGAGCACCCTAAACCAGGCAGTTCCAAATCTGGGCAGGCATTTTGGCAACATGCTGTCACTGGATCCTAAGTACAATCCTTCTGTTTGTTGACTAGTAAAACAACAAAAGTTCTTCAGTGAAAACAAACCAAAATTGTAATTGTTTTTAATTAGTGGCAGTTCTACTTAAAAGCTTAAAATGATTTGACATTTGCATAGGTCCTTTGCATGATCCTAACTTCATGACAGGATTGCAAAATAATTCAAACGTGGCATACAAAATACAGTAAAATTTCCCTGGTTTCTACCCTTTGTAGGGTTATGGCAATTTTATATGTGGATTCAGATCTCTAATATTTTAATCATCCTAAGTTCTAGAAAGCTAAGTTCTCTGCATAGATTGCATTTATTATGTGAAAAGTCTGTACATTTCGAACAATTGTTTTAGAAATAAGCATAGGAAAGTTTTAGTTATGTATGGAGAATGTACTGCTGTGGTTTTCTTTTTTTAAAGGAATAATTGAACGTTACTGGTCTAGTATCACTGTCTTTTCATTTGTCTTTCATCACTCTGCCTTTCAATACCATTCATCTATGGACTAACGCAATGCCTGCTGAAGTCAATAGAAGTCATTCAGTTGACGTCAATGAACAATGAATCAAGCCCTTTAAAAAGAAGAAGAAACTAGGGTTTACAAGGGTTAAACAGAGCACTGAGGAGAAACACTCTGAGGCAGGAATTGTGACTTCTGTGTCCATGCAGCACCTGGCACTTCCCTGACATTCAGAACAGTGACAAAATGAACCCATCCTCAGTCTCCACTGGTAGCTCTGATAAGGGAAGGCAGTTTTGCCAATGTCTGAATTTTTTTTTCTATGCAAAGCCTTAGCAGGTACCAATAATTGTAATACACAGTAAAAATCTGCTCAGATAGGTGTCACTGATGCAGATGTTGAAAGTCTTTTTGTTTATTTGCTTCTGTCCGGTCTTTCCAAAGAACTCACTTTGCTATCAGTCTTTCTTTGTTCTGATTAAGTTGTAATCACTCAAAAGCAGATTCAGAAGCTCCCCCTCCTTCCTTCAGAGAGACAGTGTTTTGTTTTATACCCAAATGTGACATTGCACACTGGTGCAATCGAAAAAGGCTGCAATGATCAATTGAGGGCCCAATCAAAGCCTAACAGATAGGCAGCCATTCGTGGCTGTTTGATATAAAAGGTGTTTTATTTCTCATCACTTTTTTGTCACTGAAAGAATGCTTCCTACGTGCAGATTAATTAAAGTGTAAACATTAAATATTGATTGATGCATTATCAGCATGGAGCAGTTGCCTCCACTCAGATTGATTCCTGCAGTGATTTATTGTCATATTTGTGGAGTCATTTCACTCGATAACAAAGAGAAATAGCCTGCTCCCTCTACCTTTCAGACTCGCTTTCTGGCACTTGCACTGCACCTCCTCATCCTCAGTGACTCCCATTTTTTGTCTTCTAGAACTAACACACCTTCACCATATTTTCAGGAGAAAAGTTTAGGTCTTTTTATTTTGGCATTTGCATAGTAAGTTATAGTTCAGTGGGAAGCCTGCAGACCTGTGCTCTCAAATGGAACATCTCTGGTTAACACTTCCACCCCCTGTCCCACACAGTTGCTTTCCACAACCCTGCTCAGGCACAACTTTGCAAGGACAGGTTCAAATTATTCAAATTAACTCACTGCCAACTTGACAGAAAGGTGAACTTTCAACAGAATAACATTGCTCAGGTCAGTTGTATGGCTAAATTATCCAATTAGTTACTCTGAGTAGGAGCACGGGCACATGATAGAATATCAATTTGAAAGAATTTCAGGTTTTTACTCTTGTTTTTGGGCAAATGCATAAAAGAGGCCTCCATTCAAGTCTTCTGGAGTATTTAAAATGAAGTTTTGTGGGATGTTATTGAGCATCAGGATTAGAAAATCTTCTTTAAAGAAATATTATTCAACTTCCATAGCTTTTGGAAGTGGATTCAAATGAGATAGTAATCCAAACCCCTTTCTGTTCTCCCTGAAAGTCTTTAATGTTCTTACTGTGTTCATCTGTGTCAGGGATGGCTATTGCACAGCGCTGCACATTGTGAGATCCCCTGTTCACAGCCCTCTGTGCCAAAAGGAGCCGTAGCCCTGATGTCAGGTATTTGTTCCAGGCTGCTGTTGTCTCTCCTCCTCGGTTTCCACAGGGTGGATGGTCATTCAGCAAGTTTGCAGCCAGAAGCTGCCTGTGCTGGCTGGAGGCACCCTCAGTGACCCAATCAGCTACAAAAGAAAACTATTTGTGAAATTACTTTGTTCTGCAGTAACAAACCTTAATCTCTTACATACATAGCTTTCATTTAACATTCAGAGAATTAGATTACTCAAAGTCTGCTGAAATCAAACGTGTGAGCAAGACCACAGAAATATCTAATAGGCAACTGGTGATTTTGATTCAGTCAAGCAGCAAAACATTAACCTTTGGTCACAGTAGCAACGAATGCTAAACTTGTGAATTTACTGCAGCAGATAATTTCACTCCTAGACCTGCAGGAAATCATAGGAATGGTTTCCTACATAAGCAGAAGCCATGCCAAACTGGCTCCCTAAGAATGGTGTGCTATTATTTCTCTAAAGGGCTGTTGCAAAAATGGTGTGCAACTTCATTAAGATAGGTATGCACTTGTACTGCTGCCGTTCCTGACCATCCCTGTCACTCCCAACAGCACTTTATTTAGGCTGTTTTGATATTTTACAGATGTACCCAAACATGGGAGAAAATACTGCTGCTCTAGGTCCTTCCTCCCCATGCATTTCAGATGCTCTTCAGGTCCTCCCTTTGCTCTGTCATTTTCCATTCCAAATCAAAATTCCGGGTTTTTTACATCATCCTGCTGATATCTGGGCAGTCACCCCTAAATTTGGCACTCTTAAAATTAAAAAGCAAACAAACCAAGTTTAAGGTATTGCTCATCTGGATCTCTTCAAAACAGTGCTCTCTCAAGATCACTTTTCCCCCATCTTTGTTTGCTGTTGCCCTTCCCACCCTCTGAACGCCACCGTTGTCACTTGTTGTTAGACTGTTAGCCTGATTAAAGTTGTCAGCTCTGCCAGGCAAGGACCTTGCCTTCCTATTTGTCTCTAACCAGCTGTGCAAACCAGCATGGCTATACAACCACCACTGCTGCAAATGCAGTGCTGTAAGCCTCATGCTTGCAAGGCTACTTCAAACAAAATCTACTGTCCCTGTAATTTTTCTGGAGTATACTTACACTTTTTTAAAGCTTTTTATTCAAAGATTCTAATGCAGTTTGTGCCAAGATGCAGAAGTGTTCTTAAAGATCTCCAGTTTTAGATAAAAACGTACATCATCTATGAAAATACAGTTTCTTTTAATATTTTTCATATAACAGATAAAAGGACTTTCTAGCAAATAATATTCAGCTGGAATTGCCTTATCATCATTTAGAGAGGGTCACACAAAAACAAATGGAGAGAGACTTCAGTTGCAAGGGATCTGTTTTGCAGATCAAATGTGGACCTGAGAAGATCCACAGAATGCACAGAACTGTTCCCTCTGGGGACATCAGAGCATCTTTGAAAACAATTGGAAAACTTCTGCTGGCTGCAGTGGGCCCAGGCTTTCCTCCTTGTGTGCAGTGGTGACATACAGAGGTGCTCATGGTCAGCTTGGACTTAATCGTAGCTTGCATGTAACCAGGAATGGTTCCCAGGAGGAAGCAGTCCCAGGGAAGGCACCAGCTTATGAAGAGCTAAGGGCTGTGACTGCTGTGGTTTGTCCACTGAAGGGCTTGGTAACTGCAGGCACCTCTCAGCTGTTTGTCCTGATCTTTGTTCCTTTGCACTAAGGTGTCTACCTGAGCTCGGTGTCAGTGTAGTGACCTCCTGCAGCTGCAGTTACACAAGTTGTGGTGCTGCTCAGCAGCCGTGGGAGCCAATGCACAGCAAGGCTGGATTTCTCTCAGCCCCCACAGGTGTTCCTGACTGACTGGGGGGGTCAGCTACATGGAAGGAACAGACCTCAGGAATATGTGGGGGAACCGTGGAACAAAGACTAGAAAACACATCTTTTTGATAGGTTGTAAAATAATTTTCTAAAAGCAGTGTATTATTTAATTCTGTCTCAAATACCATCCTCCAGGGCCAGATTCTGAAAGGAATGAGGTATTTGTGAAGTGAGCTTTTCCTTCAGAGTGCCTCATTGCACCTCACTGTTATATAGCTGTTGTATAAAAGCCGTGCAGTAGTTAATAATGAGAATTTTAAAGTATTTAATTTGTTTTGATGTTTTAAATAAGATGAAAACTTGCTTTTTCCCTTATATGCTTTCCCAGGATCATAGGATAGTTCAGGTTGGAAAGATACACATCTTAGAGTACTTCTCTTGAATTCTGATTAGCGTTTCCTTTCACCATGGACAATTAAATCTGACATGAAGGGATACAAAAAGATGTTTGTTAAGTATTTAGAAAGCTCAGTACTGACCTAGATGCTGGAATTTTAGATATGTTCATATACGCAGGGATTGTAAACCTATCCTAAGGACTCAAACTCACAAGAAGTTTCCCCCTTAAAAGAAAAAAAATAGAAAATAAGAAAGTTGTGATGACAAATCCAAGCTGTAGAAGTCTGCAGCCCTTCCCATTTTACTGAAGAGACTGTCTGCTCTGCAGTAGGAGTTGGATATTAATTCAAACCACTCTGCTAATTTTCCATATGAAGTTGCAGACATATGACCTTTTTAACCAAGTAAACTCTACATTTAAACTTAGGTTAGCATATTGATGCAAATTACCCCAGTTTCCTTGTATCTCTAGAAGACCCGCCAGATGAATACTGTTGCCCTAAATTGTGATATTTCCCCTCCAAAAATGAGTTTACCATTTTTGAGGCAACAATTACAGGTTGCATGAGAATGGTGTGTTATTTCCTGAAATTGTGTGTAATTTATTTTTAAGAGCTTGAAACATAGTTTTGAAGTTAAATGTGTATCATCTTTGTAGCTGCTCAAATCATGTTATTTTACATTTCCTGAAATACCTTTGAAGTTTAAATGCAAATAAGGGGAAAATAAATTACAACTTGTGGAGTGACCGGTGTCTGGTTATATGCTGTATAATTAACTCCATCCTTCACGTAATGTTTGTCTTAATATTTATCCAATGTACTTTAGAATCATTGAGATTATTGGTGATTCTTTCCTTGGAGGAAGCAGTTAGGCTCATTCATAAGGTGGATTTTTTTTTTATTCACTTTCCAGGTCACAAGGATTAAACATTTTCAAAATCTGTTGTATTAATTAAAAATGTATTTAATGTTAATAATAAGCAGCTACAACTGCCATTGCCCAGAATAGTCTTTTATGATCATTTTCACTATTTCTTATATACCTTCAGTACTTTGCCTTGTGAAAAAGTGATCAGATTTATTATTTTAATTTGAATATTATTATATTTGGAACCATGAAATAGATTGATAAGGCACATTTATCCTTTCTTTGCCTGTTCTGTAGCCTACAGACAGAGATGGGATTTCAAATTAACAGAGTTCTATTAGGAGAAACCGTTTCAGTCCAAAAATAAGCTTTTTCATTTTTAGACTATAACTCGTATTATGACAGAAATTAACATTTTTGTGACCTGTAATTAACTGTGCCTCCTCATGCTATAAATAAGGTTTGGTGGCTACAGCTGGAGTTAACTGTATCTGGAGGTCTGAGATTTTATTGATAGCTTTTTGTATTTGCTAATGACGCTGTGGAGTTCAGGGATGCAGACAGTCAAGAGCACAAATAAAAGCTGTGCCTGGTGTCTGCAGTCCTGTTCCATTTCATTCCTGCAGTGGCATCAGAGCTTCCTCAAATTCATCCTGTGTTCAGAAATCTCCAGGGTTAAAGTCTTTGATGCTGTTGGTAATTCCAGTCTGCACCGTTAAAGCTGCATTTTCTAACTGTCCCTTGGTAATTGTTGCAAGGACTTAGACAAGTAAGACTATCCAAAGGCATCACTAAGGTCAAACCGTGGTAGAAAGTGCTCTGATTTTATCCTGGAGATTGATGCTTGTATCACCTTTTTTTCGATTCAGTAGCTGGGGTTATAAAATGTACTTGCAATCACTGATAACATGTTAGATCAGACTACAAGTGGAGTAACACAGTATTTTATACACTCCGTGTAGTTTTACCTAATGCAACAATAAATCAGTGAAGGCAGAGGTCTTTTGTAAATTTTAATGAAAATTCAGCTGTTGAAAATATACTTACTTATGGCTGAAGTTCTAGAAATATGAATTCACTTCTGTTCTTTACAGCTGTAAAAATTGTTTTAGCTACAGACTTTCTGGTAAGGCAGTAATGAAACAACTAATGAAAGGAGAGACAGTGCATCCAATATATTATAATTAGTTTGTCATTGGCTATAAGCAAAATGAGGGGAGGGGGGCAGATGGTAAAAGGTACTTTGAGTTAGCTGTAAAAAATTCCCTTTAGTGAGCACGGTCTAAAAACAATCTCTGTGCATGAATGAGACAAAAATTGGTTGGATGGGTCTGTTGTGCCATTTCATGGAAATAAAATCATGATAAAATTTAAAAATATTTATCACAATAAACCCCATTTTTATGCAGGTCCAGAAGGTTTAGTGGAGAACTTTTTTCCAGAGATTATGATAGCTACTGAAAAATATACCTTTATTTTGTTGCAAAATAGCAGTTATATTTAGTAAACATAATTCATATTTATTAAATGAGTGTCACAAGAGGGAAATTGGGGTATAGAATTAAAGCATACTAAAGAATACAAATATGCTGCTAAACTTCTACAGCATCTTTCTTTCTTGTAAGTTTAAAGGAATGTTTCTGTAAAATTAGAGTTGTTCTTTCCTGTCAATCTACAGAAACAGACTAAAAGTCAATACCAAGTGACCATGCTCATTAAAGCACTGAAGATTTGAACAGCATTAAGCAGAATTTGCACTTTGTTTTTGTTTAGAAGTCACACAAAAACGGAGTTTATTCAGTTCTTCACTTCAAGGTAGATTTTTCCTTGGTTGCTTTTTTACTAATTATTATCTGCACATATAGAAATTTTTAATTTTTTTTTAAACATAAACTAAGATATTGTATTCATTATTTCTTGTAGTTTTCTGCTGTACTTCAGATGTTTTAAAAGTTATACTTTTTTTCATTATTATTAGTGTTTCCGCACTGGAATTATGGATATTGTTTCTCGTAACCTTCTCACAAACTTAAAATGATTTTCAGAATTGCATAGGAAAAGATTTAAAATCTGATTGCTTGCTCTCATTTGTGTGATTCTCCCTGTGCAGTTTCGATGGCTGTAAGGAGTTGCTTCCAAATGATGTTGGTGTCGCACTGGAATCAGGTGCTCGCAGCTCAAGCACCACACACAGCTCTTACCCACAGGGCATCACTGGCTTCCTCCACTTCCAGAGGTACCCGTGGTGAGCTGCAATGTCTCACCTGCAGGTTTTTACCTTCCATTGCTTCTGGTGGTTTTCTTCCTGCATATACAAAGAATGTGTTTGTCTCAAAGTAGTACATATTATAACTAGCTAAAATGTATTTCCTAATATTCTTTTCTGTTATGTAGACTGTGTGATATGAACTAATTTCTGATCTCTACTTGGAGAATACTTAAGTAACTGTCAATTTACTGTCTAGTTATTATCACCCACCATGTCAACTCTTAGTAAAATAACAATAATGACAGCAAGGGCAGTGGCCAAAAGATTTATATTTCAGCAGTGAATAGGAGCTTTGAGAAAGCCTGTAGTAGTTTTGAAAAACTTTCTCTCCAGAGTGACAGAAATGAAAATTGTTTAGATGTAACCAATGGGGGAGGGATGCTGTATATCCTTTAGAAACTCCCGGGGCTTTCACAAACTGCTTGGAAAAAGTCAGCATCAGTTTTGGGAAAGTGTATTCCCTCACGTGTTGTGATCTGTTCCTGCAAACTTACTGTCAAGCAGAACAAATTTTCCAGTAGTTTTGCATCTGTTCCTGCTCAGCCAAGGTGCCTCTGGGAATACATTTCCCCTTGCAGCAGCAGGTGGCGTTGAACAGCTCACGTTATTCTCACACTCATAATCATTTTGTCTTACATGTAGTAAAAACTTTCCCAAAAGAGAGAATCCACAAGAGAAATTCAACAGGTTTTTATAGATGTAGCAGACTTTCTACATGACTAAAGTAGGGGTCAAGTTCTTCCAACTTTAATCCCACTGAGAAATAAGACTATAAATAATGTATTAAACAGCAAAACCAAGTGTGATCGAGTAATATCTTAATTGAGTTTTATTTTTCTATCAAAAAAAACCCTCTTGAAACACCACAGAATTCATGTGGTGATAAGGTGATGTTATTGTGTGTCAGCTCATTCCCTCTGCAGCAGATACACAAACCTGAGCTAGTTTGGTGCCATTCTTTGCACACCCTACCTCCATAGGCAGAGGAAATGGTTCTCCCTCCAAATACACTGTCAGTGTGTCTTCGCAGAATGTAGAGCAGTGTTGCAGATTTGCCCTATGGTAAGTGACAACAGAATGACAATTAGCACCTCCTGAACTTCTTTCTGAAACTGTTTCAAAAAATTAAGGGGCATTGCAGAAGCAAATGATTTCTGAAGTTTATTTTTAAAATATGGCATGCACATAAAAAAAAAATAATTTATTTTTACCTGCACACGGGTAAAATTTAAGAACAGAAATCTTTTACAAGCAAATAACTATATATCAGTTTACATAGTTGGTCCTTGCACTGATTATGAGTATTTAAGAAATCCATCCATCTTCCTTTCATCAACAGTCCTAGTTTTCCATTTGCATATCTAATAATTTATGGCGTGTCCTGACCCCAAGCAGTAATTGAACCAATAGATCTTCAGCCTAGATTTACTCCAGTCTGGCTGCCACAGTAATGTAACTCTGCAGGAGTTTTGGATTACTCCAAATGCCATCTCCTCTTCTGAGAGGTTGACAGTCACAGGCAAAATTTGACCTCCCAAATGTCAAGGCAGAAACTCCATCGCCTAATTTAGACTAACTCTCCTTTTGGAATACTTCAGATAAAAACAAGAGGGCACAATGATTACTCCCACAGTTACCCCGGAAAGTGTGTCTTTAATGCAAGACCATAATGACAAATGAATTCTCTAAGAGTTTAAAATCATGTAAGAGCCTAAATCTTAGAGTGAAAGGGGGAAATCTATGTACCCGAGCTCGTAACTAGTGATGTAAAAATTAAGAAGAAAAAATAAAGAGAGAGAAAAACTGTTACATTAGAAAGAAACCTCGTGATCATTAGACTGATGAGACTTGAGCTGAGAGGAGATTTGGAAGGGAGACGGGGGTGCTTTTTTGCCTTGAGCAAGCCATGGCACAGGGCAGAAACACCCAGCCAAGTGCCTGTGTTTCATCTTCTCAAAATGTGGTTTAGAGGCCAATTTCAAGGGAGCATTATATGCTTCAGTAAAGTGTTCTCAAAAGCTTTGAACAAGAAAAATGCCAGCAAACACACAGCTCTGCACTGTTGCAGTCTCTTTGATGAATACTAACTATAGAGAAAATGCAGCCACGGAAGCTGTGGGTTTACAGCAGGTATTACTTGGGAAACTCCTGCTGTTATTCAGGCACTTCTGGCTACAGGTAAAGGAGCAGGTGCAGAAACTGGTCACACTTCTGCTGCTTCCAAATTGCATATCAGATACTATGAAAAGGCACTGGGTTTGAAATTTTGTTTTTCTGGAAAGGAGCTCAGTTGAATAAGCCCTGGCAGACACACAGAGCTCTGCTGTTGCTACTGACACAAGTCCCAAAACAACAGGCTGTGAGAAAATGCTACTGTCTCACAAGTGTGGAGGGAAAAAAAAAAAAGAGCAGCGAAGGTACAAGTAAGGAAAATCTGATCCAGTCCCCAATTAATGGCTTAAACAGTATTTATCTATTGATGATTAAGTGCTGCCCTTGGTCCTTGGTAGCGAAGTTCAATGATGATAGACATCTTGGAAAACAGGTAGATAGACAGAAAGACAGATATCCTCAGCTACTTCAACCATCCATAATATCCCATGTGCTGCCATCACTGCTTTAGCCTGACCAATTGCCTCAGTAACATGTTCCATCTTGTCTAATCAATATTTGCAGTTCAGTAACTCTGCAGAGTTACAGCTTTCTGCTGGCACGGGAAGAACCTCATCTTGCCATATTGTGTGAGAAGATAAGTCATATGGAAGAAAAAAACACATTATCTATTTAAATACTTTAATTGCTTTCATTGACTTGTTTTTGGCTCTGATACCTTCTGTACCTGTTCTGCAAATAACTTTAGAGCAAAAGGAAAAAACTGAGGTATCAGAAAATTAATGAACATTGAAAACTTTAACAGGAAATCTGGGTTTGGTGCCCAGCCTCCTGTCCAAGCAATTTTTGTGTACCTCAGTTCTTTAGATTTAAAATGGGATTAATGACACCATTAAATCACCTGTTGTAAGACTAAGGACATTCATGTGATTAGCAGACCTACATAAAAACAAGATCCAGAGGCAGAATAGCTGCTGTTTCCTCCTCCTTTACGGAGGAGTAAAGACAAGGGTGCTGAGAGCCTAGTTACTCATGAACAACTCTGAATTTTGCTCTATAGAGGAGACATAGTAAAGAATCTGCACCCCAGCTCAGGTTTTATCATGGTAAGGACAGCACAGTAGATGAGGCAACTGCAAGAGGTGGTACAAGAAAACCTCCCTTTAGGAGGAAGATAAAATGTAAGGAAGCTCAAGTAAGTGATGGGTTGGTTTCAGGTTGAAAGTTAGTTTTCCTTTTTTCTTCCTGTTTTTTTCAGGTTAAAGTCACTAGATGAAAACCGTGTGTATTTGGGGGGCACTTGTTCTCCAAAGATAACTGACAGAGGAAAGGAAAACAAAAAAGTACAGCATCATGGAAGCAGCAGAAACCAGCTCACTGGAGGTGGCAGATGGACAGGACACTGGTAGTTATGGCTAATATTTAGTCATTCTCAATAAGATCTGTCCCAGCGTGGGGAGAAGCTGGAAAATACCCCTGAGTGCTCTCTGTGGTTTCCTCAGCAGAGGCCTCTGCTGAGCTAAGAGTAACTGCCTGAGACAAGCTCAAAAGCAGGCTGAGCATTTCACCTTTACATACCCTTCTAAGGACCATACACTGCTCCTCTTACAGGCAATGTTGAGAGGAAAGGAAATTCCAAAGGGACAGACGAGTGCAAATAGATCTGTCTTATTTCTAAGGAAAGCAAAAATCAAGAGCCTTATGAAATAAGAATGTTCACACGTGGTTTGCAATTAGAGAGTATTTTATATATTTTGCCATAATTTTGTTTATTAAAGATTTAAAAGTCACTTGAGCAGTTGTATTAGAGGGGCTGTGATTTACCAAGAGATTTAAGGTAAACCTTTTGGATAATTTCAAATTGTTTTCTGTCTTTGTTTTTCTGAATTTGTCATGCTGAAACTGAACCAATTTATTGATTTATCAGAAGTGTTTTATTCTTCATTCTACATCTGTGGAGACCTAAGCTATAAACCAGGAAAGCAGTAGAAAATTGTATTTGTAAATATTTTAGAGAAGACTACTGTTCTCTGGAACTTTATGCTGTTTTCTGCTATTGAGTGCTTTGCAGAAGCTCATTTGGGAAATGTATTCTTTGATTTTGCTAATCAATTGATCAACATTTGAAAGACACACAGCTATTGTGAAGAGCAGTTCTTTCAAATATCCATTTGACTGTGTTTGTGATGCTTGCTTTATTCAACTCTGCTCCAGGCAATTTAAAATGTACCACTATATAATAAGCATGGGAAGGTTAGCATTCACATTTTAGGGATAAAACATTTTGACAGTTCTAGTCTACATTTGCATTTAAAAATCTTAATGCCTTTGATTAGACCCTATGTTTATCATAGGATCTCTTGTAGGCATTATTACTGTGAGGTTGTTACCTTTCAGGATTTGTTCTGGACCGTGTGTTTGTGGGGAAGCACAGAAGCCTGCTCGTTCCACAGACACACTGATTTCTGGTTCATGGTATGTCTCATTTTCTGTAATTTCTGATGGGGCTCTACTGCTGAGTCATTTGTGTTTGTTTCTGAGATTATTTTTTGTGTGTGCAGAGTTAGGCAGGTACATATACATAGTTCTGTCTAACATGCTTGCTATGTTTTTTCACAAGTCTTCAAATTCTTAATTTTTGGTCCACAGCAGAATCCCCAAGGGGACAGAGTCAGGCATTGTCTGGAGAGAGACAAGAGATCCTGCCACGATAGCCATTATCTTTCTCACCAGTGAACAGGTGATGCTTAAACACAGCATGTGCACAGACAATGGCCAGCATTCTGAGCTCCTGAAAATGATCACTGGCACAGGCTGATGTCTGAAGGACTGGTCACTAAAACTATCAGTATTAATTGCTCCCCTTTTATTTTATCCACCCTCTTTCTGCATTAGTGACTTTCAGTAGGGATTCAAGTAACCTGATATAACATCTGCAACACTGCTATCATCAAGAAAACATTCATCCAGATAATAAGACTGTCTCAAGATACACTGTCTCAAGAGACCTGTGTGTAAATTAGACCAAGCAATAGAAAAAAACCTCAAAAACTAACAAACACACTGGTCAAATACTGCAGACTTTTCAGAAGAGCAGGAATTAAGCAAAATAACATTGGAGGTTTTACAGGAAAATGTGTTTGAGCTGAAGGTTTTCTCCCTGATCTTTTAGCCAATCTCTAGAGACTTTGTGCCATTATTATTAGATTTACCTTGGGAAGGACATAGGTGGTACCAGAAATCTTGTGCAGTGAATTCTCCAGGAGCTCCTTCCTGCACTAGGCACCGTTTTTCTATCTGCAAAGCCCTGAAAACTCAAACACTCTCATAAGCTGCTGTGAACTATCCTTTTCCATACTTTCCTTCACATTTGGGAGCTGTTTTCTTCTGACTCAGCATTAAATAGCAGAGAAGGGAAGGACTCAGAATTCAGAGATAGGATGTGTACAAAGTCATGGTTCTGATTGTGGAGGGAACCACTAGTAAATCCTTTCTGTGGTCCCAGATTGGTTCTTCCATTGAAAAACATCAAAATCTGAATTATACAGAGGTTATGTAGCACTATGAGTAAGTACTTTGGCCTTTCATGTCTTATTATGTTGTTAATTAGTTAACGTTTGTAAAGCACTTCGAAGATGAAAAGCCCTATATAAGTTGTAAGTGTTATTATCTCTAGAGACCTAGGTTCAATTCAAAGGTGCTTAATTACATATGCCATAAATTAGACTTAATGAGTTGTGGAATCATATGTTTTATGCAATGCATGCAGGTTTCTCAGATCTGTGTCTTGTGGTCTGTTGCAGTACTTCTTTAGGTATTCAAAGCTGTTAAGAAAATTACACAAAAATAGGGGAGATAATTTCTAAAAATAATCGAGTTGCATTTCAGCACTATTCAGGACTTGGTGAAGCAAACTGCCAGGAGCTTTGCTCTGCTGTATCTAGGGATTTTCCAGTAACCGACTTCAAATTGCTGAAGGTAAGTTTTGGGGATTTTTTAACTGTGGTATAGACAAAATTCTAATTCATACTTCTGTATTTTGACTTAGCAAGAGGGTGCTGAGAGGTATTGGTATGGCTGCTGCCCTTCCAGTAACGCCCTGAAATGTCCCACCAGGGGACCTCTCGGTGTTGGGTTATGTTCACAAGCACAAGAAGAGAAGTTCCCATCTCTGGAGATACTATCATGTAATTTCCAACAAGCCATTACAAGTGGGTAATGTGCAAAAAGAGGAAGTCACATTTATAGGAAAATGTGGTTTCATTGGCTTTGCAGAGCTGAGACTTTCCATGTTATGTAACTTAACATATTTGTTAAGTGGCCAGAAAGTTACAAACTTTGCTCCCCTGCAGCCCCAGCACGAGGGCAGCTGTCCAGCAGTGAGAACAGGCGAGTTCAGAGACACAGAAAAACAGCAGGATCATTCACCTGTTCTGAAGTGGCTCCCACGTGTTCCTGCAGCAGAATATATCCATTTTACCTTGAGCCTTTCACGGGCATATAGCAAGAGGCAGGATTTATCCTGCTTATAAATATGTTAGGAGTGATTGTGTTCATTAGTACAACCTAAGTAGATTGGAAAAACTAATTAATAGCAATTTACTATGAGCGTCTCTAACAGACTGACTTCAAAGTATTTATCCTGAAGTGGAAGTTATTTGATTTGGTTAATGTTTTATTGTAAGCATATGCAGACTGTCTTCCAGGGGAAAATGTATTTTTGAGTACTCCAGACAAGTGAAACTGGTGAGCCCGCAGTCCAGAGAAAGCATCTGTAACCGCAGCCAAAAGAGGAACGAGGTTTCCGACGTTCTTTCAAGACATGTGTTTGAAGCATGGGTTCCCATCACTTTCAGAGTCACTTGCAGGCCTTTTTCTTTATATAGATTTAGACAAGTCGATGTGGGCCTAGATTCAGCGTGATGAATGCCTTTGTGGTTTCTCCCTCGTCCGTTTTCCCCTGTGCTATTTAATCATTTATTTTGAACAAGAGTATGTTCTCAAGAAACTTGAAATGGGACAAAGCATAGTTTCTGACAGTGTTTATCACTCATTTTTCATATTTCTAAGAAATGGATCTAGTTTTACACCTTATTTACTGGGGCACATCTCCTTCAAAAACAAGATATAGTTTTACTGAATACTTTTCATATACTCTAATAAATAGGAACTTCACATGAATGCTGATTTGAGCTCCAGGCCATGGTTAAAACATTTAAATAGTATAGCAAACTTATCAACAAACCTTTCCTTCCCCACCCTTCCCTTTTTAGAGTGAACAGATTTTTATCTGACTAGCACGTGACTTGGGGATTTTTACAAGCACATTTAGGAACTTGTCAATTATTTGAAAACTTGAGCCTGAAAATAAAACAAACTCCCCCCCCAACTTAAAAGTCCAGTATTTTGTATAGTGTGTACAAAATGGGTAAAATTTTGACTTGCTGGAGTACCTACAGGGTTCTGTTCTCTGACCTAATTATCACTACTTAACTAGGAGTTTGATTCCTATTTTTAATACTCCAAGACACCACATATACTGGTGTAACTCACTGAGGTACCAAATCTGTGGACCTATAAGACACTCTTCGTTTCTAAACTCCTGTAGTCTTTTGTCAAAAGAAGAATATTCATGTTGTTTTTATTTCATCTTGGCATTTTAAGTCTGTCTCCTTTCCTCCTCTGCTTCCAAGATGTTAGTGACATACTCTGGCAGTGATATCACTGTTGCTCAAACATCAGTGAAGAAGCTCTCTGAGCAAGTGAGACAGTTGTGAGCTTGAGCAGCTGCACTGAACTGCGTGTTCAGAGATGTGAGGCAGCGGGAACGACTGTACAGCACTGTGAGAGCGCTTTTATACAGCCAGGCCTCCAACTCCGACCAAGTGCTGATGGCTCATAAGAGTGCTCTTTGGGAAAACAATTCATGGGCTACAAAAAGTGTGTATGGAGAAACAGCTTGGTAAATTAATATCCAGGAAAGAACTTCTGGTCACTCGGTCATTATGTCTGTTGACCCAGTTAGGACTTTTACAAAAACAGTTGACATCCCTTTGGCTGTGACTTCCCTGGTCATTTTCCTGTTTTAAGTCCCTAATTTAACAAAGCACTGATCTCTCTCTCTCTGAGAGTCTTTGACTGTGGAAACATTGCCCATGAGGTCTGGAAGACTTCTGGATCATTATTGCCACCGACTTCCTCTCTCTGTGAGCAAAGAGCTATCAGAGGTCAGCTGCAGAGTGGAAAGTGTGGCAGTAAATTGTGAGGTAAGCCCAGATTTTATATTGATGTGTCTTTATGCCAGAGTGGATGAAGAGCATCCACCCCTCCTGACAGAATATGGCAGATATATGTGAGTCATCATAAACTCCTTGATACCTGTTATTTCAGTGGACCTGTGGATTTTGTGTCAACAGACCTGACAAGTTTACTAATGGTCTGCTGCATGATTCTTGAATTCCTTTCTCTGTACAAGCAAAATGAATTGCAGAAAGGAAGAAAATCACATACAAAATGCAAAAAAAACCCCAAAAAAACAAAACAACAACAACAAACCAAAGACTTGCTGGTTGATTAAACTGTTGGTCTTAGCAGACCTTGAAAATTACTAGGATTGTTGTTGTGATATGTTTTAAATGTTAAACCCGTGTAAAGCTTTTAAAAATCATACCAATTAATTTATGTTGTTCAATATTACTGTAATAACTATTACCATGCTGGGAGGAACAGTTAAATCTGAAAACATTGAGAATTAGGTTCACAGATATTCAAATCCAGAGTAGCATTATGACATCAAATATTTCATTCTCTTGCACAGACCTAAATATTACTTCAGCAAGAAGCTCTGTCCTCTGTTGTTGAACAAGAGCATGCCTCAGTTTAACTCTCAGTTCAGTAAAACATTTCTATTCTGAATGATACTTGAGCTTAAGTTCAGACATGTCTGCAAGTCCATTGTATTTGATGTCTGAGGTTAATGAGGTTAACAACAGGCTGAAGTGTTGTCCAGAACCAGTTCAATTTGACAATATGTAACAAAGTACATGTGCACACCAACACTTCTATTTTTACATTTCCTCAGGATATAGGCAATGAAATTATTTAATAAGTATTCATCAGGAAATCTGCTTCATCATGATTAAGTGCTTACAGTTAAGCCTAAACTTAGTTCTGCACTAGGTGTTGACTGAAATTTTCACTGAAGTAGGAGCACAGTCCATGACTATATGCATCTAGCAAGACAGATTTATTAATTGAGGTGGTCAAGTCACACTGTTGCCTGACAAAGGATATCAGAAAGCTTTTAGACTTAAAAATGAACAACTCCATAAAGCTGGAGTTTGTCATGGAAACTTCATCACACCAACTAATTGGTGTTATTCGTTCACCCCATTAGAGTAATTATTTGTAATTGTTATTATTGTAGCATATGTCCAGCACTTAAGCAGTGCCTATTGCTGGGAAGAGCTGGATCATTCATCAGAGAAACAGAGAAATTGAGTTGAAAATGTCAAATCAGGCAGGCAGATGGAATTATCTCTTGTGGTATTTGCTCTTAAACAGATTTTTATTTTTTTCTCTTGCTTCCTCATACAGGCAAACAGGGAAGCAAATGACCACTATCTCCCAGTTTCACAAGAAAGAAGTCAGAAATACCATAACCACTGAAAGGCATCTTGAATAAAGGAACGCTTCGGTGTGGACCCTGTGTTCAGGAGTGAGTTCAGTTTCTCTGACACTGAAAGGTACCTTTGACCCAGCAAGGCTCCCATGAGCTCTGAGCTCTGGACCTGTGTCACTGAGAGACGTAGAAACAGCCAATGAGTCACCATTGAGCAGAGAGTAAATCCACAGATAACCACTGTATGTACCCTTCTAGCAGAAAAAAATAAGGGTACATACAGAAAATCTATCACAATTCTGTTTTTTCAGAACCCCAAGTCCTGCTGAATTGGTTTGGATTAAGAGAGAGGAAAAGGAGAGGACTCTTGGTAAAATATCAGGTAATTTTTTTCTCTCCTCTCATTAACATGGTCATAAATAATGAGGAAACTGATTCTAAAACTGTTCTTAAAAATAGATCATATCAGCTGTATATTTCCATTGATGATTTCCCTTGCATTGATAATGGTGATTCACAGTAATGTGATTTAAGTCAGAATTAAAAAGTATTCAAAACCTGCAGTTGTTTCATCTCAGTTTCTGAGATTCTGAGGTCCATTGAAACTTTACTTGCAATTACCCAGTATTATGAAAAAATGTTCCTTCATTTTTACATTAATTTGCTTACAGTTGACTTTATAATATCCTTTAAAAAAATTTGATGTTACACCCATCTGCATGTGCTTAAGCTCAGTCTGCTAAAATGTACTGCTTGAGCTCATGACGAAAGCTACAATTGTTTGCCTGCACAATACAAAAGGAAATAAAATGAAGGGTTCAGAATGGACTGTTGCAAATCAAGACTTCAAAATCTCAGTTAAACTGCTTTTTGTTCCAGTATCTTTTATTACAAGAAGAGACACTTATCAACGGATATTTGGGATATTTGGCAGCAAAACCGTAAAACTGAATGTTTGGATGATGATGAAGCAGCATTATTGTCTTCCAGGGCCACTAAAGTGGAAGTTTCCATTTACATCAATTTTTTAAAATGGGAGGGTTTGGGTCTTTTTCTGACAGAGATCTTGAACAGATAAGTTAAGCCTATTAGCCTGAATGTGACAGTTAATATGCTGATGTAAGAACGTACTTAAAGCCAAGAGCTCTTGGCTAGGCATTTTAACTCATTAAAGGAGAAATAAATGTCAAAGTGAAGAAGGTAAAATTGTAATACAAAATCTATTAATATAATAAAGCATACTGAAGATATTGCCTCTCTGTTATTTGTTACTAAATGGGTTGATATACATTCCTGTAATTAATAAAAATGTTATCTATAAGAAAATATTCTGTTCCCTTTCTTACACTGAAGGAATTTTATATAAAATAGATAGAAATTGCTCCTTTATTGTTCCAATCCTAAAATCAGTGTCCAATGAATAGCAATTCATGTAGTCCTGTGACCTGACATCGTATGTCCAAGCAACTTGTGGGAAATAAAGAAAAGAGCTTTTTAAAGGCGAGGTGAGAGAGGTTATAGTCTGGAAAAAGCTAATTAAAGTATTTTTTAAAAATTGTGTTCCTTAAGATCTTTCATTAAAAAACAAGCTCAATGAAAAATAAAATACACTAAGAGGGTGCTGATGTCACTGCAGTAGCAGTAGTCCGAGTGTGGACTGAATACTGCTTTAGTGATTCGGATATTTTGATATGGTTTGGCAAACGAAAACATTCTTACTATTAGTAATTTTTTGCTTCTGGATTTGCATATATGTATCATATCTGTTATATTAATTATATCTATTTTCACAGGTATAGACAGACATACCCTAGTCTTGTGGCACCCATGAATAGATCCAGTGAGCCTGTGCAGCTGTGTTTTGATCAGCAGAGAAGTTTCCTGGCATCTGAGAACTGAAATCACCTTTTGGGTATGACAAGTGCATCTAAGTATGTAGCAAGTGAAAATCAAGGGTTTCTGTAAGGAAGGAGTAAGAACACCTACCACAAAAATTAAAAGTAAAATAACCTTTAATAATCGCAACAATGCAAACCCCGTTCTGTGTATTGCTCTCAGTTGGCATTTAGCCATCCATCATTTGCTGGCTCATAAAGCTGATTTGTGCTCTCCCCTCCCCGTTTCCAGGAGCTGTTGGCCTCTTTTCACCACTCCTTTCCCATAGGCACATACAACTGGGACCCAAACACTCTTTTGTCTTTTCCTTAGGAACTCTGCTTTTTAACACATGGGGGAGAGGGGGAGTTTTGTGAGCAGCTTTCTTTCTTCTTCATTGCGCAATGCCACTTATAAACTCTCTCGATAGACACTTGGAAGGTATCTAAAATGTTAGACAAAGAAACAGGTACAATTCAGAGGAAAATTGACCTTGATTGAATAGGGTCAAAATGCTTCAACCACGTCTTTCATTTGAGACCTCCTCATTCACAGACTCAGACTTCTTTCATTGTAGCTTAGGGTTGACAAATATATGTGGGATCTGTGTTAGTCCCAACGATTAAGAAGTGTTAAGGAAACTACCCACTCTGACCATTCGGGAGACTCTGGCAGCCACGCTCCCGAGGCCAGACACTTGCACTCCTGGGATGAAGCCCCTTCACCGCGGCGGCTCCCGTGACTCCACGGGTCCCACTTGGCTCCCCACGCACCCCACTCACACAGTCAGACCAGGCTTCCTTACCGGTTCGACCCCAGATTTTCCATTGCAGTTTCAGATGTCTAGTTCCATAAAACCTTTTACTCACGGCGCAGTAACACAGAAACAGTCCGAGCAGGTGCTTCCGAGGAGGACCCTCAACCAAGGGACCCCTGGGCTTTTATACCTTTTATACCCTCATACTCTCCCCGTGCGCAAGTCTCGCTCTTCCTCCGGAGTCCACGGCTCCTGCCCCACCTCCCCGTGTCCATGTCCATCCACCTCACTGGCATCACCCGTCTTCATCTCCTTTCTTATCCAAAAGGTCGGCAATTCCCGGCTCCTGCTGTGTCTCTCAGTGTCCATTCACCTGGCTGGCGTCACCCATCTCTGTCCCTTTGTTATCCCCAAGGCTGGCAGTTCACGGCCTCTTGTCTCGGGCTTCCACCCAGAGCTCGATCTGCATTTCACTCTGCATCTCAATCTGCAGTTTGCAAGGGCAGCTACCTTGAGAAGTATTGCTCAACAGTAGTTCAGCTAGATTTGGTGAATTCTGTGACTAACCAAACTCTTTGTGGAGAGCACTTCTCACCCCAAAGAGTTGTAGCACTCAAATTGTTGAGAGCACTAAAATTTATTTTAGTGAAATCCTGTTTGGGTATTCCCCAGTTATTAGCACCTAATTTCCTAATTCCCAGGTGTAATTGTATATGTTAATTAAGCTCCCGAGGAAACACAAAAACTACTGAGCTCCAAATTATGTATCTAAGAATTAGAATTTTTATCTGGCATTTAGGAATTTAAGGCTGTTCTTAGAAACATTTAAAGGCTGTAAGACATCAAAGGGTTTTGAACAAAATACTTGTGGTCATTTCCAGATTTGGTCAGTACAGATACTTCTTGAGCTTCCTGGTGCAATCTGTTATCCCAGGCCCTTTTTGTTGAGTAGGCTAAGAATGGAGATTTACCAAAATATTTGATGAAGTTTTATATAGACTGTTCCAAGCATTTGTTTGCTATGTTATGCATCTCTTTAACCAAATGTTGTTTGTTGTTATGGAAACTCCTACTAATGAGAGCTCTTTGACCCATGAAATCATTAATCAACCAACAAAGTTTGGAGCTTTCAAGTAATTCTCAGTATTTCTGTTTTGATACTTTAAAACAGCATCTCTCTCGCTGTCCAAAATCAGAGATGGCACAGGCCTGACTCTCCTTCTCATCACTGAGGATGTTTTATATCACACCAGCAGTAAAAAGGGACCTGCAAAAAGTGAAGATGTAATTAGAAGCCCTTTAATATCCTTTTACACTATTGGAGTAGCAGAGAGGAATCTTAAACCTGTATCCTTATCCCTTTTGGTTTTTTGCTGGAAAGTACTTCAGCTAGGACTGATATGGATTGGGAACTGGGAATTCTTCCTCTCCTGTTCCTGAACTGCTGAAGAACAGCTACACCAACACACTCAGCACAAGCGTGTTTCTTCACATTTATCTTAGGTTAGCACTTTCCTTTATTTAACTGTCTCTGATCTGACTATATCTGATCATTCCTTCATCTCATTTTCACTTAACCTTTTGCCCTCCACACAGACTAAGCATCCTATCGGGTATCGCCCAAGGGACCTTCTTTCCCCTCCACTCCCCCTTCCTCCACTCTTTCTCCAATTTAGGTGCTTTATGCCATTCCTGGTAATTTACCTGATTGCATGGAAGGAGTTGTAGATCTTTTTATAATTGCTGTTTTACTTAAAACATTGATTCTTTAGCTCCTGCCTGTTTTCAGGTCATCACACCTTACTGGAGGTTTCCCTGGCTTAATGAGCAGCTCTGAAACCAGAGAAAGTACCAGACGATGGAGGGCATTGAACATTCTTATATTTGAAAGCCACTCCATAGCATCCACAAGAGGATTCTTGGCACCTGCCTAGTTAAACTGAATGTCCAATGTTATCTCTCCAGGCAAGTAAGATTCTGGCAATCACTGTAGTCCTATTTCACTCGTTCTCAGTCTTTTTGACACCAACACATTAATTCTCCCAAGCTCCTTTGGCAGCTGTAAGGAGTTCTCTCTTTTTTTTTTTTTAATATGATTGATAATATTGAGTATTTCTTTTAACCTTTTACTGCCATTGCTGAGCTAGGTGGGCTCCGATGTTAATCTCCACTACACAGTAGCACATCTTCTGATCACCTACTCATCATGGAGCTCATTTGTAAAATGCTGCTGCTTAATTTACAAAGTGTAAGAAGCTCCACCTGGAATTAGCCCTACAACGTGTCATTCTCCCAATACTCCCACTGTCAAAGGTCACATAAAGCAAATTGCTTTATGCAGAAACTCCTTCTAGTTTAACACAAGGAATGGCAACCCTTGGACAAAATGTGACTATATAGTTTCATATGATGCACTGGAAAGAAATACATCCTAGAAAGGGTGCAAATAATGCAGCTACTCTGGTTCAATGCAGGATATGACCCAACTGAAATGTACTGGTAAAAAATGTCATCATTTTCTTCACTTCCAAATTCTCAGGAAAAAAAAAAGAAAAGGAAAAAAAGGTTGTCTGAGGAGACACAAATATATAAAAACAAAAAGACCTCCCAGGCTGACTTGAAATATGTTCAAATTACACATCTACTCTCTGCTCCCTAGAACCCAGTAAATATTTCTTTGGCCCTACAAAGTGTTTTAGTCTGAACCCAGGAAACCTCAGACTGACCTTGAAAATAAGATTCCTCAATTTTCAAAGTAAATGTCTTGGCCACATTACTGGAGGAGTTGCACTTCTCTGATTGAACGTATAAAACTTGTCTCTTTTGGCAAATGGGGTAGATTATACTGTGGGGAACTGGTTGTTTTCCCAATTAACTGACCATAGGCACTTTCAGACTCTCTTTCTCAACTTTTACACCTCAGTACAATGCTGGTGGCAAGGTTAAAATATCTATATTGGGCCATAAGGGGCAGGGTTAAGCCTGTGAAAAGCAGTGGAGTGGAGATACACTGACCTACCTTGCTAAGCATCCAGAGCATATCTCCAGAGATTTTGTTCTGTCTTCTCCTCAGGTTGTACTGGATGGCTAAACAGCTTTTGATGCTGTAGCATCCTTCCAGCTTACCTTGAATCCAGTTTGAGATTTTAGATTGTCTGGATTTGATTAGCTTTATCAGTTTATTTTCTTCTGATGTTTTTCTCTTCTGCCAGCTGCATTAACTCTTCTTTCACCCAAGACTCACTCCATGGTGGGTGTAATGAAAATACTCTTTTGCAACAGTCTTTGACATCATCTCCTGACAACATCTGACTTATATTCAGGTATAAATTTCCCAGGTCTGTTTATCAGTTCTCTGTGGAAAGGTAGAAGTGGAAGTTCCACAAGGAGTGGAGGATAAGAAAGGTCTCAAATTCCTCTTCTGATGACTGGTCAATGTCTGTCAACTGACGCTGAAAATCACTGTGATCGTAGCCTTCCTTTTAATATCAGAGCTGCTTTCAGGACCTCAGACATAACTGCCTTCTGTCCAACAGTCTCGTTTAAAACAGACCAAAATAATAAAGATGGACGCTTTGATCGAGATCTACCATATTAATTGAATTAAAGCTGGCTTTAATTCTAACAAAAAAGCAAATGCAGTATTGAGTGCTAAATAAAATAAGGTGATACTTTTTCAAAATGAGCCTTTCCAGTTTTGCTTCAGCTTGAGTTCCTCACTTGAGGCCAACCATAAGTGCTGGAATGCTGTCAGCTAGTGTTTCATGGAGGCTTCTGGTCCAGGGCACCAGTGCAGACATCCAGCTGCCCAAGCTGTGGCCCTTGCACCCTCTCCATGTCCTGCTGGCTCCTGTGTGTGCTCAGGGTTTCATTAGGTTGCAAGTTGTAGCCACGTGGTGCAGATTTAAGAGCTCCACAGGGCTCAGGTAATATCCATACATCTGAGAAGGACAATACTGCTCTCCAAACAGAATGAACCTTTGAACTTTGTTAGGGTTTTGATATGACATTAAGCCTCAGATTTATAAAACCAAACCAGAACAAAAGCGTACTTGCTTTCATTCTGTGTTCTGATTTTGCACTAAATTGTCAGCAAAGCAGACCTTTTACCTATAAACAGATGGCACACAATTCTATGGGATTTTCCCACATTTGATGAACACACATCAAGTCCATTTACATGAGCATGGAAAATATTAAAATGACTACCAGGTCTGCATAGTGTAAGACACCTGGAGCACATTGCTGCCAGCAAGCTTCTGAGGTGGGGATATTCTGGCACACAGTCACAGTTCTGGGGACTGGGCCATTTTTGACTCAGGTTATTGCATCTTTTGACACCTAAAGACATGTTGACCTCTGACCCAGAAACATCTGCAACGTCAAACTATAAAATCGGGAATGGAAATGTAGCCTTTTTTCCCCCCTTACTGTTATTTTTATTTTCTATTGAAAAAGGTTTTAAAAGGCCTATGAAATGTAAAATTGCTTTTTTGCCATAGTTGCAAAACTCATTTCAATTTTTATCTGAGATGCACTTGTAGAAAATTTCCAGAGTTGAAAAGCTAATACAAAAACCCCACTCTGAGGACCAGAGTCCAAAGCCCTGAGCACCGCCCAGCCTTCATCTCTGGGGGCCTGAGGAAAATGGGAGGGGTGTGTCACAGTGACCAGCCTAGTCCACACTCCCTCTATTTACCCCTGCTTTTCTCCAACAGTTTATATTGCCTGCAAAGTTCTTGCATATTCTGACTTTCCTTCCTAAAGTAGCTCTGGCTGATTTTAACTCACCAAGCCCTAACTTCTACTTCTTCTGTGCAGGCAAAAGTGATAAGTATCTGGGCCATCACTGCTGCTCCTCTGACATGGCCCATCATGGGAATACCAGCCCTGCTGGTGTCTGCACCAGTGACTGTAGTTTCTTGTACTGTATACTAATGCCAACTGAAGTCTTCCTTTCACCTTTCTTGTTGCTCCGGCAATTTATGTGCACAGATTTTATTTTACTTAATTTTGCCTAGTAACTTCTACCTGAAAAAACTGAGCTGGGACCTTTCTGTGTGTCAGTGTTCCCTCCTGCAGAATGAATTTGTGTGGTTTGTAGTAAAATGTGACTATCTTTGCATGAATGGCACTACAGAAATCCCCAGAATTATTGTAGTCAATTTTTTGTTTCATTTAACATGAGAGGTAATATATAGGGCAGAGTAATATACTATGTTCACAGATGGGTTATTGCTGTGATTGAGTTGGCCAAAATTAACACATTTCCCATTAAAAAAACCAAACCAAACCAAACCAAAACCAAAAACCAACCAAACAAGAAACTTTGGAAAAGTTTCTCTTTTCTGAGTACAGGCATTTTATGTTAGAGCCTTAGAGCTGATTCTGTCTCTCCCAAGTTATAAACCCTTATGGATGTACCATAAAGATGTCTACCTAATGCAGAGAAAAGCAGATTAATTGATCACAGTAATATATTCTTATCCACTGAATAAGAGCATTCCACACATTGTTTCTTGTTTTGTTTCTGGCTTGTAAATCTTCATTGTAGAATACAAATGAAAATGACCCAAATATGTATTATTTATGAATAGGACTCTCAGATATTATGCTTTAGATTGATTGTGTTAGACAGGATATAACAGAGGCACAATAAGTCAATGAAAAATAAAAAGCGGCAAAAATGTTTCATGCTAAAACTGTAGTTCTAGTGACACCTCTTATATAAAGGACATTTCCAGCACATTGACATTTATATTTATCATGGCTGTGCATGTGATTTACAGTTGTCTAAGGTACTGAATATCAGGAATATCCATGCACATACACACCCCTTTGAATGATGGCAAGTCATAGACTGCTGCATTGCCCCTTATACAGCAAGCTTTTCCTCCCCTTTTTATTTTTCTTCTCTAGCTGCAGGGACGCAGAGGAAGCAGTAGATCAATAGGGTGTCTTGACTGAAGTTGCCTGCAGCACTTCCATTTCTCAGACTGGACACTGATGCTAACTATCAATAGCAATAAGAGGCTGTCTCAGACAGAATTAAGGCTCCTTCTTCTGCATGGCTGTCTGGTGCTTACTGATAAACATCTTGTGCACAGGATTGCAACAAATAAACCATTTCAAGTGTGCAAACTAGCCACTGTCAGTCTTCCTATTGATACTTGCTGTGGGCTGACGGCACTGATAGTTATTTTCATACAGCTGATAACATGTTAGATAAGGGTACAGATGGATAATAGTACAAAGGCATACTGCTATAAAGTGTAGAAACATCATTGATGAAATTCTCTCTGCTCCTGTAGAAACCCTGAGACAACAAAAGACGAAAATATTGACTTATGTTCAAACTACTTAAGAGAAGCTACAGCTAAATTTAACTATTTATTAACCTCTGATTTTTAGGTAATGTTAAAGATATCCTGCCAAGCTATTTTATTCAGATGTTATTCATTTTTACCTCTACTGCATTTGCAAGTTTATTCTGGAAATAAAAGTCAACAGGGGCTGGATGCAGCTATGATATAGATGGGGAGGTGATGTGCAGCATCATGGTCACTTGTCATTTGGCCTGAGCTATACACCACACTAGCAGTTGCTAATTTTGGAATAACTGAGCCACTTTAGCTTCCCTCCCTGCAAACAATCAATTTGTCGACTGATCTATAGCTCTGTAGTACATTCGTGGTTTTCAGCCTGAATAAGGATGAAGAATCAGGTTCTCACCCACCCACCCATTAAAATACCCTGGCCCGGATCTTCTTGGTGGTAAGTCCTGTTATAACTCTGCTTAAGTCAGATATCCAGTGGAGTGATGCCAATTTGCATCAAATTAAGTGCTCACATGCTAATTGAGGTTTATTTTTCTTTTAATTTTGCTTTAACTGATGAGGGCAGGGGAAGTGGTTCAGATGCTCTGCTGTAAAATCAACAGAGCCTTATTTCATATCCTCCCTCTGTGGAGCTCTAACCATCTACAGGAGCAAACAATTTGCCTCTGAGACATCTCCAGCTTTATATGAAGTGGGCTTTTCAGATTAGGAGGCTCATTTTCAGAGGAAAATTTCAGTGATACATTTTGAGTTTCAGAGTATCCCAAACAAAATGCTTAAATAACATTGTTTTCTTTCATAATAATTTTTTATGTTAAATCTGGCAAAGGCTGATGTGTTTTATAGGATGAGACTATTTTGAAGGTACCTCTGTTGTTGCTGAATGTTTAAATTAGGATGGTTGATGAGAAAATAAACCAGAACTTCCAAGACTTTAGGGATACCAGTTATGAATAGCCCTACTAAAAATATTTGCATAAGAGGATTCCTGAATATATGTCTGTGAATACCTGTATTGACTTTGAAAGAAGTGAAATAAAATGTTAAATGGAATTTAATATAGGAGGAGAAGAAAGAACAAAAAGAACCACACTGCAACTTGTAGAATAATCACTTACTGATAGATATTTTCTGTGTCTGTACCATATGCTGCAGCCAGATTTGCCCACCACACAAGAGCAGTTTGGGGGTGGAATAGTTAATGTCTGTAGACTGCTCAGAATCACTGCTGTTATTAATTGTCCTCCAGTATAGAACATGTACACTTTACATTAATATGCTGACTAGCAAGACAGAGCATGCAGTTTCTAGCTGGGGAAGCTGGAATTTCAGAAATAGCTTGGCTCTTCACTTTGATTACTTTCTGGCTGGAGAGTTGGAGTCAAGCTAATTCATTTTGTAAACATTGCTGGTCATTCATATACAGAACATGGCATGAATCAGCGCTGGACAGTCAGACGGGTGCAAGTTCAAAAGTCCAGATTAAAATTACCATTTCACTGCACACACTATAATCCAGGCACAAAGTGAGAAGGATCATATATGTACTCAGGCAAAATTCCCACCCCCCTCAAAAGTGGAAGGTTTCCTTAAGAAAGGTGAAGAGACAAGGGTCCTCACTATTTGCTGATGAGCAATCCACCCCTCGCACCCTAACAGTCAGCTTTCAACAAATATTTATACAGCTCAGGGATACAGCTATAGCTGCAACATTTCAGCACAAATATTAGGCCACAACCTCAGTAAGTCTAAATTGGCCTCAGTGGCATTACAGTGATTTACAATAGCGGAGCTTCTCCCTCCTTTTATTTTTTTCCTCAGTGTGCCTCTGACACAGTATGCTATACATGCTTCTTTGATTGAAGAGTGGATTCATTTTAAAGTAAAAAATAATTTTAAACCATCCTACTAAAGTTTCTTCTAAATTTGAAGAGGGGCTCAGCGTGTTAGAAAGGTGACTGTGAGTTTTCTGTAGCACAGCAGCATCAGCTGAGTTGGGGTGCTAAGGCAGAAAGCCATTCAAAAAAAGAGTAATTGACTCTTTTGTTAAGAAAGGATTATTTATATATATATATACATATATATATAAACAAACATAAAATCTGGTTTTACTACTCCCATTGCAGAAGTCCATTGTGTGTGTTAGTTTAACAGCAGTTATGTGGAGATATAACTACACAGTTGTGTATTATAATATTTGTTACTCAATGTCACTAAGCCAGAATTCTTAAAAAATATATGAAATCTTAATTTTTTTCTCTGGTTTTTCAAAACAGGAAACATTAATAAAGCAATATTTTTTTTCCAGTGTGACTTGAAGCTGGACACAGAGAAATGGATTACATTGCATATTTTCTACACAAACATAGGGATTAATTTAAATTATTCCCCTAAATCAAAATAACTAGACTTTTTGGCAGCCTTTGAAGTTTAATGAATGTTTATTCTTGCCATCAAGTGTAGGTTTTGGGACACCCTGCAGGACCACTAAAACAAGATGATCTAAGGCTATTTATATAAAATAAGCCAAAGCCAAGATGTTTGTATTCAAGTCATGAAGAAAATGCAAGTATTTAAAAGCAACTAATATTTTGTTTTACAAATTCCAAGTTAAAGATGCAGAGTTGTTCCCACTGTGCTGTCAATGTCTGTAGCTTAGGGTTTATACATTAACTACAGTTCTGATGATTTCAAAAGTAGACTTGATATAGAAGAGGTCTCTGCTGCAGCTTGTATGCTCTCCTAGGGCTGGTTTCCACTCTTTTAGGGACACAGAAAAAGTTGCTTTGCTCTTATCTTCCAGAGAATTCCTTTCAAATGTCTCTTATCAAAGTTGACAACAAGTACGTATTACTTACAGACATTTCAATGTGGGTTTTCTGTAGAAGCAAATTAAATCAGGTCATGGGATGTAATAAACCAGACATAGGATTTCCAAATACATTCTATTTCTTTCATGGTTAACACTTTTTGAAGTGCACCACTGAAATGCTGCATAAATGTAAAATCTGGTTTGCCTCTGATGACTGTGATTGACTAAAACAGTAGGTAGTGTTCTTGGAGATATTTAGCTTCTGATAATTCAGCCATACAGACAGTCTCCGATTTTTTTTATTTTTTTTTCCTGGAGGGCCATTTTCACATGTACAAAAAATCCCTGAAAACTAGATATTTTTTATATCTAAAATTCACAGCATGTCTTGCTGTTAAATTGCCACCTTAGAGGCCTTTTTTAAATTTCATTGAAAATGCATATTAAATCAAAGTGATAGACACATGTAATGTAAAATGTCTGTCAACAATTAGAATCCCATTTAGAAGTTTGTAAAGCATAACAATTTAAAATGAATTTAAATTGAGAAGGAAAGTTTTTAGATTGAGAAGGAAAGTTTTAGCCTGAAGTATTGCAATTTTGTTCAGAACAAATCCAGGGGTTTTTTTGCTCTTTTCTGAGTGAAGGAGAAATAAAAGAGCCAGAGCTTCTAATGTAATTGTTTCACTATCATGTGTCAGTCAAGCAATTTCATTCTTTCAACAATAAAGTCCAGATTATATTATTTTATTTTGAAAGATATAATAAAGCATCAAGAATGCAAATAATGTAATTCCATGTAAAATCATGTTGCCCTGTTATGGAATGATAGAATAGCCCAGGCTGTTCAAAAGATCATCTGATCCAACCTTTCAATGTCAAGGAACCTCGAACACATTGCAGCTGAGCCACTTGATAAATCTGTGCTTTTGTATTGAAAAGTGCAACTGGTTTTATTTGGATAGACTAAATCCCTATCCAGTAACATCCATGTGGTTTTAAAAAAATCCTTTAAGGGAAGCTTTATAAAATATCCATTGTATTCTTCTAAGGTTTTACAAGCTTTACATACAAACCTCCTGGATATCCTGAAACCATGGGATCCCCAGGAAAACAGGACCTGTGGCACACTGAGACCAAGTGCCTCCAAGGCAGTTTTGGCCTTGTGTTGCTGCACCACTGAAGACTTCCCTACCTAAATGGTTCTGAGATTGGCAGTTAAAAGGGTACAAAATTTGGGATGACACCTGGATTTTCCGAAAATTTAGGGCCTAGCAAAATCTGGAGTTAGAGTAGGGTTTATGGCTAATATTTATTGAATGCAGTGTAACCATCTACAGTATGGTTTGCCATAAAATGAAAGTATTTTCAATTAAGTTCAAATTTTGTAGGTTTTTTTTTTTTAGTTTTATAATATGCACATTTCCAAGCAGTATTCCACAGTGTCAGATTTCTACACTGAAATTAGAATAATCTTGCAGATATATGCCAAAGCTTCAAGCACAGAACATTGTATTCTCTGTAGTGATGCATAGCTCCTTTGAGCAGATACACTTCCAGGACTGATATACTTGTGTGTAATTCCTCCAGATTAAATTCTGGCTGTTTCTAGACATTCCAGTTATCACTTGGATTGATTTTATGAGAATGACAATAAGGAAACAGAATAATAAGAAATCAAAGCATATTCTATAGTTAATTTCTGAGAACTTTACATAGTGTGCTACAGGTTACAATTACTACAAAAAAAGATAGTGTGATATCACAGAAAAAAAAGGATGCAAATTACCAGTAACTGGTTTTGTCTTTCATTATTTAGTATTTTGATTGTCTTTGAGTAATCTCGTTGAAGAGCCGAGATTACCCGCGATTAGCAGATTTGAGCAGGTGGTTTAAGGAGCTGTACTCCGAAAATGTCATTGTTGTTTTGCTTCGAGTAGCAGTGAGTGCTTTCCCAGTCACCAGCAAGCAATTCCTGCAGGCTTCCCTGAATGTGGCAACCAGCACCCGTTATGGGATTTTGTTGCTCGAGGCAAAACATTAAACGCAGGCCCCTCCCAAGGCACAGTCTATAGCACAGGAACGTGTTACTGAACATTCTGCAGCCCTGGGCAGCTGCGTGCTCCGCGGGGCTGCTGGTGCCAGTGCTGGCCCCAAATGTAGGGGTACCAATCTGTCTCCCCCATTAGGCTCACAGCCATCTCGCTTTCACCTTTGCACTGAGTTTACTTAATTGCTTCTGCTGAGCGTGACCCGTCGTGGCGCATGGGCAGGGCTTGTTCCACTTTCGAGCCATCTGCCAGCAGTGGGGCAAAGGGGCAGCAGGTCTGGCAGCCCTTTGAGAGCAGCACTACCTGAAATTGAATTTTGCTATTTGAAAATTCTAGGAGTGAAATAAAGAGAAAGTGAATGATCCTGCAGAGTGAGCGCAGCAATATTATTGTGTTGTGACGTTATATGAACAGGGTTGGAGAGGACAGTACTGAAGCTGGAAAAAGGAATGAACCATATTTATCCTTTCTTTAATTCCACTTAATTCAGTACATTGCTAATGCATTTGGCTCTATGTTTTCATTTAACTATTATTCTTGTGTATTATAGCACTGCTTTTGTGCAGCATGAAAATGGAAGCTGCTTCAACAGCAGAAGAAGCCAGGTTGACTAAACTCGAGAGACAGAACAAGTGACTTCCAGCCTTACAATGTATGGGAGTGCAAAGGTATGGAACTGTCAACTAAACATGTTAACAACAGAACTGTTACTAAGAGGTATGGGATTTACATGCTAGTCATTGTCACTGATGCCTTCTCTAAATCTTTCCTTTATATAACAGTTGTTTACACTCCTGAAGTTAGTAATGGGCCTGATCTGGCACACTCACACAAATACAGCTCCTCTCAGAAATCAGTTTGTATAGACTGGGGGCTTAGACGCATATTTTATTTGCAAACAGCTGGAACAGTTTAAGAAGTTACTGCATCACACTTTGTTGCCCCATGCAGGAGATTTCCATCCCTTGCTGTCAAGGATGTTGTGCAAACGTTTCTCCTCATGCTGGTGCAGCACAGACTGGCAGAGCCCCCCGTAACAATTGCCTCAGCTCACTGGTGGGACAGTGACTTCCAGGTGTGGGGCAGTGATGCACAGTGGTCAGAAACGTGTTCCATCATCACAGTTATCCCCTCCTCCAGATTTGCTCAGGTGCAGTTCTAGACTGAAACACTGCTCGTGGTGTGCTCTCAATGCTCTGCTTCCTGCACAAGGATGAATGTCACCAATCATGTTTAGGATTGGGCACTCACACTGCAAACTTCTGAGGACAAGAAAAGTAGCTTCTCATGTTCTCAGAAACGAATATATGCTGTATCCTTGAGTTTTACAAACTTTGATGAAAGTTATTCCTAAACGTAGCATGTTGTCTTATATTCAAATAGGATTCTCCCTGATGTGCTTTGCCTCCTGCAGGATGTATGTGACATACTGATGGGTTGAATTGCTGAACCATTCCAAACTGGGTCTACCTTTGTCTTTGCATGTAGGATTTTTGCACCAAATGCCTTTAGTATTATCTAAAACTTACTCAAGCTTTAAATTCTTATTCAGGCAGTACCTGAATAAGGGTGTCAGTGGCCGGGAGCAAGCTCAGATGAGCTTAATGATTGTGTACAGTCGTGGGGAGAGCCAGTTAGTCTGCAGAAAGCTGCTTACAACATGCAAATAGAGGTGTTCGGCAGCCCTGGACACTCCATGTGAGAGGGAATTTGAAGTTCTGTGAAGAAGGACCGAAACACAGAATACGTAACTCAGGGTGAGATTCAAGAGATAGTTTGTAAAGCCAGGATGAAAGTCCAGGCTTACTATATAAAGCATATGAAGAATGGAAACAATTTTTCTAACCCCAAATCTGGTTTCTGGATTTCTAAGGAAGGGTCTTTTAAGTCTCTTTTCGAGGATTGTTCTTTGAATCCTGTTACTTGAGCTTCTCTTACGTAAGGAAAGGAAACTGCGAGGCTCATTTTCTAGGTGGTAGCTGTGTGATCTTGAGTTTATGAAGCAGCAGTTTTCAAGGCTCTTTCTGGGTCACTGATGTAGTATCTGCTGATAGTTCAGTAGGGCTGGCTGGCAGCTCAGCGCTCAACTCTTTCCTCTCTTTTCTGCTGTGGAATTATTCTAAGAAATCAGAAACTCCTGGAGTTACCTTTTGAGGTAGGTAATGGCTATTGTTGCCATCTGAACATTATAGGATCACTAATGGGAAGAAAAGAAAACTGCAAAAGTGTGGCTGGGGGATCATATTGCTCCACGAGGAAATGGGCTCCCCACAGGACCAGATAGTGCATGTGCACGTCTGTGAGGGAACAGTATTTGCACTCAGAGAGGTACGTGCTGCATAGTGCCATTGCAGACCAGTTCTCTTAACAGCCTGGCTCAAACTGGGGGCAGAAGGTGCGTGGGGAGGACTCTGCTTAGCTCAGGCATGGAAAGCAGAATATTATTCATGAGGCATTTACTTTATTGCAAGTAGCGGCTGCCAGGCCAGCTCCGTGTGTTGATGCAGAGAGCATGACAATTTTCACGTTGTAAACACCACGCATTAATCAGGGCACCTCAATATTATGCAAACAAAATGCACGTACTTACAAATACTTCCACTGTATTCGAATCAAAAATATGTCATGAAAAAGAGAGGGCTTGTCAGGTTCATTTCATTAGGCAAGAAATTTGGGACTCTACAGGCAACATTTCCCCTGAGGCTTGAAGCATGTTTATTCTTTAATCGCTATGTATTCTCCAGATTAAAATGAAACCTTAAAATGTAAATAAAAATGCACACTCTGTAAATCTGATTTGACAGCAAAATTCTTTTCGTGCCAACAACACATGACTACCTTGTAAAAAATCATCTGCAGGTTCTATTACAGAGAAAATTGTCATGTGAAATTTTGGCCTTCTATTTGTATTTTGACAGACTATAGAACTCTTGTGCAATTTTGATTCAAAGGTAAGCAAATCCTGAGGGAACACCTTTTTTAAGAACACGTATTTTTCCTCAAACATCCTGGAAAATACCTCCCTTGGTCCTACTCCTTCATTTGCTTTTTAATGGCTCCCACCTCCATATTTTATACTATTTTAAATAGTTATTTGACAAAGAAATTATAGTTATGTATTTTATTAAAAAACAATACTAAGACTCTCATAAATAGGTACCCGGATGCAGAGCAATTGAGTGAAGTTTTCCTACTGCATAAAGGCACTTTTCTTAAAGCAAGATGTCAAGAGGAAATCTTGACTGATATAGCTAGTTATAGCTCATCATCTGATATCAGATGTATTTTTTTCATGACTCTTCTTTTGACATGTACATATTTCAGTGTCTCTTTTTTTTTTTTCCCTTGTCCTATCCTGAGGTATTGTGATGAGAGACATCACAATATGTCTTTGGAAGATGTCTTTGTAGCCCAGAATGGTTTTTAGGTTTTGGTTTTTCTTTTTTTTTTTTTTTAATCTAGGGCTGGAGAAATCTCTGTCACTTCATTTCTAAACTTCTGGTTCTCTGGTGGAGCCACATGGTGGCTTTATATGGCTGTGATACACTAGGATATTAAAAAAAAAAAATAAACTGGGATGCAGAGGCATGTGGCTTGCAGAGAAAACTTCCCCTGTGGCACCAAATAAAATTCTTGGTTCTCTATAGAACTAATAGACTCATTCTGACCATACCTGATGACCACTGTGTAACAAATTAGTGAGAAAGTTTTTTGACCTAAGCAGCCTATCTAAAATACTCTCTAATTTATTTTTTAACCTAAAAAAAAAAAAGGTACATAAAGGATAGAGTGATACCTTGGGAGCAGTAATAATGTTGAAATCAAGAATCAAGACACTTTCTCAAGTGTATGGTATTTAATTTAAAAAAATTCTTATTTTTTAACATGGTAAATAATACATTCTAATATAAAAAGATGTCAAACAGAGGAAATAATGATAGGCTTCAGGGGGTGAGAATATTTGTAATTACTTGCACTCTCTAGTCATGTAAAAGTGCATGGAAATCTTTTGCAGTGCTGCATATTTATCTTTCTGTATGTTGTTTTCCTGCCTTGTGAGCTGCAGATACAGGATAGTTGCCCATACACTGATGTGGGATATTTTTTATTCCTGGGATTTTAACTCTCTTGCCCGAGTAAGAGAATTTTCCATCTAGCTTGTTTACTTCATGATTTATGTCTAAATTGACAGAGTCCTTCGGAGGCATTCGTGTTAAATTTGAAACAAACATATTTAATGCTCGTGTTGTAATAAAACAGCTAAAAGAGCAGATTAAAAAGATATGCACAGAGGGGTCTGATTGATTGAGGGATTGATTTTACTACTTTTCCCGTAGGTGGGTAGTGATGGCTGTAAATCTCTTGATAATCATTTCAGAAGCACCTTCATCAATAAACTCAAAAGGGACAGCTAGGTGTAAAAATTTGCCGGCCATCAGGTCAAACAAAAGGCAGCAAATATGTAAAGAAAGAACTGAATTAAATAATCCCACCTTGACTGGTTATGGCATTAGTCATTTTTATCTCGGGGGCGGAGGAGTCCCCATCATTGAGATTCTCTGGGATTAAGGGGAGAGAGAGGGAGAGGTTCTTTCCCTGGGTTTTTTTTTCCCCTTTTTCCTTTGGCTCAACCCGTATTGCTTACGATTCAATTATGCGGCTAAAAGCTTGTGTTTGTGAGCAATGATCAATTATTAGTTGTCAGTAATAATGGAGAAGGATTCAATTCTGGTGCCCCCTCCCCCCTTTTTTTTTCCCTTCCCCCTGGAGAGTTACCATTAGGAAATGAATTAAAAAAGAAACAAAAAAAAAAAAGAAAAAAAAAAAAAAGCCAGAAGAGAGAGCAAGGAAGGGGGAAGCTGACAGCATGTCCACAAAAGTAGTTATACCTAAACCCACACAGTCACAGGACTTGAAATGTCCATAGTGAATAGCATGATCCAGGCTATTGATAATAAAACAATTCCGGAGAGCTGGTGCTTGCTGCCCCGGGGTAGCTGCGCCCCAGGACTGTCTCAAAAGTTTATTATACATCGGAGCATAAAGCCAAGTTCCCAGCTGACTGCAGCATCTGGAAGCCCCTAATTACACACATTTCTAAAATATATGTAACCTGTGTTAGCTGACAAACGGCAAACTTGCGAGGTCAGCTGCAGCGCCGCTTGCAACTCCAGTGCAGTGTAGCTTTTTCAGCTAAAATAAAGGCAAAAAGAGAACACAGAAAACGAGGAGGAAGAGAAGGAAGGAAAAAAATATAAAGACCAAGCGCCCTGCTAATTGGAAGGCGCATATTTTCGCAGGGTGACCGTGCGAGTGGCCCGGTTACCGGGGAGGCTCTTTCCCGCAGCCGGTACCGCCGTGCGGGGCAGCGGGGCCGGCGCGGAGCCGCAGGTTGGGCTGCCCCGACCCTCGGCTGCCTCCGCCGCGGAGCTGCCGCCAGCCCCGAGCGGCTCGGGCAGGAGGGGTCGAGGGGCATGTGCACAAAATATTAAATCAGTTGGATTTTCCCTCCGCACCCCAGATCGTTATTAACGATGTATTGTAACTATATGAGGGGATCGCGCAGCTTTTAACCCCACCGTGTTACGGGTGTTGTGTCTGATCGCAAACCTTAATAACAATAATCCAGTCTAGCGTGATGCATCTCATTGGAATCGTCTCTCAGCAGAATGAACTGCAAATTATCCCCTGTTTACCATCTCCCTTCAGTGCTCATCTCAATGAACTGGAGATCGATCCCCACCACGGGTGTCTTGCAGCCAGGCTGATTTGCATTGAAGCACATTAGAAAGCCTCCCACCTCCATTAAAAAGAATAATCCGAGGGGGGGAAAAAATCTCCAAGGTGTGGCAGGGAGGGAAAAATATGTCACTGTCATTTGGAGCTTCGAGAGGGAAAACCCGAGATCAGAGTATTTACGCTTGTGAACTCTCACAACTTCTGTTAGAGACAATGACGTTTAATTGATGTATTGCTATCAACAACAATAAAGACCGATTTTTTTCTAGCCCTGGCACTGCTGCTCTGCCCCCACCCTTTCCCCACCCCTCCCGGCCCCCAGCGAAGAAGAGGAAAACAAACAATAAATAATCAACCGGTCCTGGATGAAATACCAGGCGCCGCTTTAGCACTAGCGAGGAGAAGAGAAACGAAAAAAAAAGTTGTAAAACTTAATTTCTCCGGATTAATTTCTTTTTCTTTAAACTACTCTTTTTCTTCTTGTTGTTGCTGTTGTTGCTTTTTAATTACTGGTCCGCGGCCGCCTTTTTCCAGCCACGAAGTAAAGGTACTGCGCATCTGGGGAAATTTGTCTCAAGCTTAATCGGCAAAAGTATAATGAAATTGTAAACGCGAATAATTTTGGGAGAGCGTCTGGCTTAGAAACCGTAGGAAGCTAATGGAGTGATTGATATAGTTAGAAATACAGACACAAATATGCAATAGATCCGCGTGGGTATTTTGTGTGCATCTACGTGTGGCTAGCAGTGAGTAACGTGTGCGCTTCTGTGCGTTCAGGTTCGGTTTCTTTCCCACTGTCTCAGGGTAAGGAGGGTGACAGCCTGCGCTGAGTGTATCCATCTCTGCCGAAACATCTCTTTAAATATTCAGTGAAAAATAATGTCATGTGAAGTACCACCTATAGCAGCATTATTATCTTCATTCTTCAACATCATCCCCGCTGATAGCTTCGTTTGTCTTTTTCTCAAAATCTACTGTACCGAATGCTGCGGGGAGGGAGGGGGCTCGCCCTGTGCAGAAATGAAAAGAAGCGTCAGTGACCACTTTGCAACGCTGACTTAAATAGTGGAGTGGCACCTGGGAGGCTTTTTCGGTTCGTATGCGGTTTTTTGGTTGTTTTTTGCGGCTGTTTTTTTTCCCCAACCCTTCTTCATAAACGTTTTACTGTCTCTTTCGTTTAATAATGAGAAGAAAACGCCAGTGAGCCGGTTCCTCGAATGGGAAGATTTGTCCCTCTCTCCCTTCTCCTCTCGCTCACTCTCTAGGTTTTACCGGCTCATTTGAAATTGAAATGAGTTGTATCTGATCAGCCTCTTGCTTTTACAGAGAGTTTGTTAATATTAATACGGGAAAAAGGAGTAGCTCCTATAGAAGAGTAAATAATCCGGGGGGGGGGGAGTAGGAGGAGAGAGCACTAGATGGGTCAGGGTGGAGGGAAAAAGCCGCCTGCGCTCCTGCTTCTGCCGGTTCAGCTTATTTCACAGAGTTAACTTTCCGTGCCCGGAGCAGCGCGACACGCGGAGGGGCGCGGACAGCGGAGCTCGGGGGGACACCCGCCATTTACCCACGGTGCACGTGTAGCGCTGGACGTACGAGATATTAAAAACAGCGTTATCTTGTAGCCTCTCTGCAACTAAACTTTTTATTTCAAGACCGTGACGTTTGTAAGACGCCTCTCCTCTGAAAGTAACACACGGGCGTAAAAGTTCGGTGTGTGATGTATGTATCCCATGACAGGAGCTCAGTGCCCGCAGGGTCCCCGTGTTGGGAGCGTTCGGGACCGGGGACAAGCAGGGGAGCGCAGGGGCCCCGGACAGCCCCGGCGGGCCACATTGAGCGCAGCCCGGCCGGCCCTGGGACCCTGCGCGGCACCGCGGCCGGGCCGTTCTGCTCCGCGCTCCGCTCGGCGCGGCCAGGGGCGCCTCCGGCGGGCAGATGCGCGTCGCTCCCGCGTCCGAGAGGGAAACAAAAGTCAGGAGCGACCCGGGAGGGGAGGGGGGGAGATCGGGGAAGCGAAGGCGCCCGCGGGCCGGGAGGGGGAGCGGAGCGGGGCCGCGGAGGGAGGACGCACCGCCCGCCCCCGGCCCCGCTCGCCCCGCGCTCCGCGGGCGGACTGACGGCGGGCGCAGCCAACCCGCGCGGCGCGGGGGCGGAGCGGCCGCCTGGTCCGCCCGCCGCTCCCAGCGGCGCCCTAATTGTCCTGGGAATGTGTGAGGTAAAAAACAAACCCTTCCTATTTTCAGCACCCCTCGGGCCGTGATATATGGAAAGAGAAGTGGAGTTGCGGGGGGAGGGGGGATGAGCGGGGGAGAGCTGGAAGAGGGCGAAATGGATCTTTATTTGTAAATGCGGGGACGGGCGGGGGGGAGAAAAGAAAAAAAAAAAATCCTAAAACTTTTTGCAGCAGCGGGACGGAGCGAGCGGTAGCGCGCGGGGCCGGCGGCGGCCGGAGCGGGGCCGGGGCTCTCCCCGCACAGGCACTTGCCGGGTGCGGGGCCGACCCTCCGGAGCCGATGCTCCCCGCCGACCGCCCCCCGCCGTGCTTCCTCCCCCGATCGATTATTGCTCACCCTGCCCTCCCTCCATCGGTTCGGGCTGTGGGCGAGGCGGGGGGAGCTTTGGGGAAAAAAAAAAAAAAAGAAAAGAAAAAAAAGTGAAATGCAGCTCAAAGCTGCGGGAAGGAGGGAGGGAGGCGCGGGGAGCCCGTCGGGGCTGGAGGAAGGGGCGAGGGGAGACACATTCCTATAGTAACCAGGATGGCGCGATGCAGCTCCAGCTGGTTGCTAAGAGGGTTAAACTGTATCCAAACAGCTTTGGGGAAATCCAGCCCCTTCTCCTGCCACATGGATCGACTCATTGGGTGGGAGCGGCGGAGAGACAAGGGTCTCCAGCAAATCAGCGCCTAATTGATTAAGGCGAGCTGGTTTGAATAGAGCTGGCCATGTGCCAATCGCCTTTCAAAGAGCCCCTCTATGATTAATCGCAATGCATTATTGATAATCATAATTATAGCAGGACACATGCGCGGTGCGCGGAGGATCGGGGAGGCTGGGGGGGGGAGGCTCGATTTCCGTAATTTTGAGAAGATTTTTTTTTAGTAATTTTTTATTCTGCCCCAGCTGATGTTTGAGCCAGCATGTCGCGGAGGAAGCAGGCGAAGCCTCAGCATTTCCAATCCGACCCTGATCTGGCCTTGTTATCCCAGCGAAATGGTGAGTTCTTCTCCTCTCCCTCGCACACATTTTAACACAAACACACACGAAATAGATGAACTTACCTTACGGGGAGTCGGGACCGCGTCGGGCAGCGGTGCAGGACAGAGCAGGATCTCCCGGAGTCACACGCGGGGGGGTCCTTCTGGGGTTTTGGTGCAAGTTCTTGGGTTTTATTTAATTTTTTGAACTCAGCGTTTTGTTTCGTGTGTTTCTTAACAAAACTCCAAACTCTTTCCGTTTTTTGATGTTTTCCCTCCGCCCTCTCTCAGCGGGGCGGTCTGGCATCCTGAGCCCGCAGGAGATGGATCCGCGCCCCCCGCGTCTCTCTCCGCGCCCCGTGGAGCTGGGAAACAAAGTGGGGCTGCGGTGGGGCGGCTGATCCCGTAGCCCCGCGGGACGGATGCCCCGTCCGGCCACACACGCTGCCCACGCCGTCCCCCCGAAAGGGCCGGAAAATCCCCCCCGGGCACCCACTTTCTCGCCCGTCCCCCCTTCCCCCCCCGCGGACCCCAGCGCTCCCGCACCCCCCGCTCCCCCGCAGTCCCGCCGAGCGGAGGACGCTGCCCCGCCGCCCAGCAGCCCCGGCCTCCGGCTGCACCAAAAGCTTCCTGGAGGCGGAAAAGTTGCCGCCGCCGGGCCGGGCCGCGGGGGGATCGCCCCGTCCCGGGAGCTGCTGCCGCCGCCGCGCCGGGCTCCGCGCAGCCGCCCCGCCGCAAAGGGGGCTCCGCGGCCGCAGCGCGGAGGCTCCAGGGCAGCGGGGAGCTGCTGGTTTTCCCTAAGGTTGTGTTTTATTTTTATTTTTTTCCTCCGTCTCCCCCTCTCCTCGAAGTTGGTAAGGGAGGGGGATAAGCGCTGGCTTTGTGTCCGCCAGGATTTGCAGAGGGAGCATGTGAAGTATCTTTTTTTTTTTTCCCCTTTCTTTCTCACCCCCCTTTTTCCTCCCCTCCGGAACAGGGGGATTTCGTAGGAGTCCGGCACAGCCCTGCGGGCGGCGGAGGGGACGTGCCTCTGCCCGTACCTGTGCTGGACGCGGGGCGACAAGTGGCCGGCTAGAGCCGCGGCCGGGCGGCCCGGGGCAGCGTCCTGCCGGGGCAGCGCCCTCCCTGCGGCCGCCACCGCAGCCTCCGGCCCCCCCGGCGGCCATGAGGAGGGCGACCGCCGCAGAGCCGCGGGGGGACCCGCCGGCCGCGGCGCAGAAGCGCTTCAGGCGGGCAGGTAAGGGAGGAACGGGGTGCGGCGGAGCCCCTTCGCCTCCCGGCCCGGCCCCGCCGCTCAGGAGCACCGAGCACTTCCCGCGGCAGCTTCTCCGGGAAGCGGTGGCGCGGGACCCTTCTCCGGGAAGCGGTGGCGGTGCCGCCCGGCCCTGGGCGCGGCGGTGCCGGAGCCTCCCGGCTGCGCGGAGGGACCGCCGGGGACAGAGTCCCGGGCTCCGCGCGGGGAATTAGGTCGGAAAGTTTGTGGGATGTTGTGCTTCGCTTGTGAGCGTTTACCCGGCTTCCAAAATCCCCGGGACGCCCGCTTTGTACACCAGCAAATAGATCAGCATTCGCTCCGCGGAGCTCTGCGAAACCTTTCTTAAAAGTCATTTGGGTCCTGGGAGTCGACTTTTGGTTTTTAACCGAGTTCGGCGCGTATTGAGTGCACTCGAGTTTTGCCGTTTCCTCAGCATGATCCCCTTTCTCATCTCAGTAAACGTATTTATTTTCCTTACGATATTATTCCTACTTCCGCTCGAAGTTTGGAGTAGCAGTTGAGGAAGCGTTAGGGTTCTAGTTGTCTTTCATCGGCCTTCTATGAAAGAATTTGGAACTTCTTAAAGTGAGCAGAGAAAAGGAAAGCTGAGATGGAAATTATCTTGCTGGGAAAGCAGAGAGGGATTTTTCACATCTTCATTTCGTATGATTGCATCTTTTGACGTTCGCTATCTGTTTTGTTTGTTTTTACTGGATGGAACAGGTCAAAACAATCTCCAAGTATGTTTTTTAAAAGTAGCCGTTTTCTTCTGTTTTTAGTCTTTTGATCTGATTTTGCACATCGTTTTCAAGTGAAGGACAGTGGGAGTGTGAGAAAGGAATGTTAACTGAGCAGCTTTCCTGCCTGTTGCTAAAGGATGTCCTTGAAGTAAGTTGGATCTTGCCTGAAATGATGGCATGGTAGTGAAGCTTTTGTTTGGTTTACGTGGCTATCGTAAGTTAAAGAAGTGAATAACGAAGTTTATTCTTTTTAAAAAGTATTGAGCGGTTTCCTAGAAAAGCGATGTGCTTTACTAAACTGTAGAAGCCTTCCCCTTCCCTTCTCTAGTACCAGTATTAGGTTATGGTTGGTTTACAGGGTTAGACGATAAGTTCTGAGTAAGTTACCCAGAGGGTGTGTTTTGTAATGGTGCTTCAGGGTTCAGAACGCTGTAATAATATTAGCATAGAGGTACCCCTGCCTTTCCGGGGTCCCCAGCCCTGGCAGCAACTTCACACTTGAGCAGCACTAGGTGGGTGAGCTGCGACGAGGACGAGTTTGCTTTATATGCCTTGAAATTGCAAAACAAAACCTCGAAATTCCAAGCGCTCCTTTCTTCTCCTTTCATACTGTGAATTCAGGTTTGCTAATCCATCCACAGTTCGCGCAGGGTGCAGGCGAGTGAAGCATCGCTAGCCCTTAAGGCACTTGCAGTAAGGTAGTGCTGGGCAGTGTTTTGAGCAAATGAATAGAGTGGTTCAGTGACAATTTCTTGCATATGATTTGAATTCTGGTTTATTAAAAGTTTCTGCAATGGTTTCATATCTAAAGAGCAATAGGAAAAAAAGTTCATCAGACTGTAACAGCATGTTTTGGTTTGTGTTTGTTTTTTTTTATCGAGCTCTCTCTCTTTTTTTTTTTTTTAAAGTTCAAAGCTCATGCAATTCACTCCCACCAGGAAGACTTTCCACTTTAAATGTATTTCTGGTGCAATCACTGGATAAGTTAGTTTACCCTTGGAAAATCCTGTGTATGTGCACATTTGATAAAGTTCATATTGGAGCAACCGGAGCAGCTCTCAGATTAATAGCAGAAATTACTTGCAGCATAAATTATATTCAACAAGTAACTAATTACTGGTAGGAAGTGGGTAGGAGATCGCAGGAATATTTCCTTTTGTTAATAAAACTTCACTTTTGTGACATTTTAGAATTTTTTTTTTTAGTTGGTTGGAATTACATTCTGAATTGTTAAAGAATATTCTTGGAGTGTAATTTTCCAAGGCAAAAGTTATACTGGAGAAATAAACCATCTAGACTTTTAGAAAGAGAAAATATTTGTTGTTCTTCTGTATAAAGGCTCATCAGAACCTATGCCTTTTTGTGTCAGTAATGGATTTTGGTGAATTCCTGCTGCAGCATTATGATCATGCACATCATTGCTATTGGGCCCATGAAAAGAAAGAAATTGTGATTGCTTTCCTCAGTAAGATCCGAAGGACAGGATGCTCAAGAGACAGAATTGCTTAGTTAGGCTGCTTTTAGTTTGTTACATAATTAGGCCTTTTTGTACGGTAACTGCAGTCTGTTGGTTCAGAACACAGACACTTGTGTTTTTTCCAAAGGTGAGCCCAGGGTGTAGAGGGCCTTGTGAAATATCACTTATGCAGATGAAATTCAGAAATAATTAGTGAAACCCATATGGTGGAAGTTGTCTAAACCTGGTGTTAGTTCAGACCTGTTTTGTGTGTGTTTCCCCTACATAACCCCAATCTTTGTCTTGCTGCAAAATATTTATGTTTTAGTTTGTACCTTATTTATCTTTTTGATGCTAAGTAGCATCTGGCTCCCCGAGGACAAGCCCTCCTGTATATTTAGCTGTACCAGTGCTTATTGCATAACTGGCTTTTAACCATATTCATGCTTTAATTGTGGAAACATGAATCTTTATTAAAGTGACCTGAGGTGCCTCAGAAAACACAGTTATGTTTCTTGAAACTCTTTGTAAAAAAACAAAAGGGGCAGCTGCTGCCAAATGCCCCTCGAAGA